>NC_079155.1:112889462-114139462 GCF_947563725.1 Argiope bruennichi | reverse complement strand
GCACGAGCAATTGCTTTTGTATCATGGTCATGTTTCTGGACTGCGAACCACAATGTTCCAGGTTCTATCCTCACTCATCACATACCGCCACAATATATTTAGTATAGAGAAAGTATAACGATAATAATAAAAAAAAAAATTGAACACGAGATTTTGACGAATCTCTAAGTTTTAAAACTCACTGTGTTCGAAAAACACTTTTTTGGAAAATATCTGCTTATCTGTAACAAAAATAACTAAAAAAATGCTTTGATCTAGATGGATAAAATTTGGTGTACGGTCTTTATACCAAATATGTAGAATTTTATCTACGTTTGAGCAAAATCGGCTCAGAGAAAGTTTGCATGTCTGGTTGTTTGAATATAATTTAACAAATTATTTACAAAAAAAAAAAAAAAAAAGAGAACTAAATAGATGAAATTCAATGCACAGAATTAATACCTATAGTTAAGACATTTTTCAAATTTTGAGTGAAATCTAACAAAGGATTAATCGTATGTCGATTTTTACTTTCAGATTTTTTGTCTGCTGATTTTACTACTCAGTTCTCCATGAGTTCGAAAAACACATTTTTAAAAACTGTCTCTCTATCTGCCTTTGATAAAGATAACTCAAAATCGCTTAGAAATAGATGGATGAGTATTGGTATACGGTCTTTATATCAAATTTGTAGATTTCTATCAAATTTTGAGCAAAATAGACTCAGAAAGTCTGTCTATCCGGTTGTTCGAATATAATTTAACAAATTAATTACAAAACAAAGAAAGCTAGATAGATAAAATCGGTACACAGAAGTAACATCTATAGTCTAGACACCTATCAAATTTTGAACCAAATACAACAAGGGATTGACTGTCTGTCGGTCTGTACTTTCAGAAACATGTAAACGTGATAACTCAAAGACGCAGTGACTTAAACATATCAAATTTGATATTAGATTTTGCGACATTTGTTGTTCCATGTCAAATTTTTTTCAGTCGGTTGGGAAATACACGTCTAAAATACGAATTAGATTTTTTTTAATATTATTAACCGCAGACCAGAGATTAATCACCAAAAAAATCGCCAAGAATGACACAATCGATTTAGTAAATATGCTATATTCACGCCAATTTGTAACTATTATTCACTAATGCCAGGCGCTAACTGGGATAACTTTATTAGGATGTATAAGAGAAATTTTTTGGGAGAAAACTTCCCCTGGTTTAATAGTTATAATTATAGCTTGATAGAGATTCTCCTTTAAGTTCATTGCGTTAAAGAAAATACATAAAATTTGTTTTGTTTTTTGAGTAATATCTTTTTCCATAGCCCAATTTTTAGATAAATCATTTAAATTTTTATTAAATTATATAATTTTGCTTACTTTTTTTGTACACCACTCGTCTTCTACCCCCCTCAATTTCTCGAAAGGTTAACAATGCTAACAGTTCATTACGGATCAACAGCTCAGCGCTTGGGTTTCTTGTTAGTTCTTATAGTATGAGGGACCTAATTAAAAGTATACTTCTTAGATCAGCACTCCTTTTTTAATAATGATGAAATGAAAAGAATGGGAAGTACAGTTATGGAATCCATTTTGTCGAGGCACAGCATTCAGATAGAGGTTTTGTGATAGAGGTTTTAATTTTCATATCACCATAATTAAGAAAATTTACGACCAAATCTATACTTGAAATCAGTATAGCGTTCGTTTTTATGTATTGGAACTATACATTTTGTACCAATATTTAGAAGAAGATTTTATGGAATTATGACATATTTTTAGTCAGTAGTTACTAAAGTAAAATTTGGTATTTCCATAAAGAATAATCCAGTATGTCTGAAAAATAGCTGCATAAAAATGAAAAACATTTTAGTTTCGTTTAAAATGTGCTACAAAATTTTGAAAAATTCATGTCATTCAATTTTACGTTTATTAAGATGAAGCGCATCTGAACACTCAAATATCTGTCAGGTAACGAAGCAATTTATCGTGGATCACAATCAATGACAAGACAGAACAGAGTATTTTGCAACATACATACGCTATTATAAAAAGACGCATTCTATTTTTCATCATTTATCTTATTTGTTTGAAATGATATTTCAATTCTAGATATTTTAAGGATACATTTATCATCAATAGTTACGAAATTTAAATTTCAAGATTTTGATGGATGATGTTATTGTTGTTATATCCTCTGTTATTATCTTCAGAGGTTTTTTTTCTGTCATTATGAGCATTTAAAATTTCATTAGATTCGTTTAAGTTAATGCACGAAGTGATAATTTTCTAAAAAATTTTTTTGTTTTATAAAATGTTTTTCTTTTCTCGCAAAACACATTTTGCAATAAGGGTTTTTTTTTACCTTTCACAGTATTTTTAATATTTTCTTAATGTTTATTAAACAAAACATATTTTTAAATTATTTAATTGACTCAATTTTTATTCCTCACTGCAATCGTTTTTTAGAATTGTGTTACCATAGCAACATAACATTTAATCATACTATTGAAAGTTTGAAAATTGCGTTCAAAACAGTTTCACTCAGATAACCGCCTGCAATAAATAGCCTTTCTTAAAATGCAATTGCTGAAATCTCTTTGTCAAACAGGTCATAATGATTTTGATACAAAGAATTATAGATTTTGTTTTATAATTTGAATTTGAACCAATAAATATAGTGGGTTTAACTATAAATTAACTGTCAACTTAATAAATATAGCTATAAAACTTTTTAACAATTTGTAAATAAATTCTTTGTCGAGTTTAAAAAAAGAACGTTTCGCCGAAACAAATGAATGTTTCAAAACATATTCTAATTAAAGTATAAAATTCTAAAAATTCTAATTTTCTTCCATGTCCTATCAAGACCTGTATATATATATATATATATATATATATATATATATATATATATATATAATCCCCACAGTTATGTGTATCTAAACACAACAACTCAAAAGCAACTACCTAGATAAATGAAATTTGCTGCATAGTCATAATACTAGAATTGCAGATGTACATCAAAATTTTGACTCAGTTGATGAAAAAGAAGACATTTAAAATGCGTGTTCTGATTTCTTCGAATCTCAAAAGGCGCCAAATTGTGCTAAATATACGAGATAGTTCATTACCCCTTCTCATTAGTTTCTCATCATCTTCTCACATACTGAAGAAATACAAAGAAAAGTTTGCAATCATCACATTTTACATCTAGATTTTGATTAATGGCACAGTTTCTAACCCCCTTCCACCTTAATCGAAACAAAAGTGATGCTAAATTATGTCTGAGTGCAGTGAATTAATTGGAAAAAATGAGATATAAGGTTCTTTTTAAAAAAAATCAAAATTTTAATTTGCTAACCCATCTTTGCATGATTTTTTGTGAAATAAATCAGAGTGATATAATTCATGTTCTAGATTAAAGAAAAAAAAATGCTTAAAAATCCTAGTATAAATATATAATCTAAAAAGAAGCAGAATGAGAAAAATGCCCATAATCATGCAAATTTACATGTTAAGCCCAGCACAAAATCTTCAATGTCCCTCTCTTCTAAATTTCATCAATCATTATCGCTTTTATTAGCAAAAAAATTATCAGATTAATTATTTAAAAAATTCAAGAAATCGCACGTTTCTTCCAACCACAGCAAACAGCAGAATGGCAAGTTCAAAACCGCTATAATGATTATGGCGTTTGTTTCTTTTTGACAGCTACGTTCCTTATTACACAATAGACGTGAAAAAAGTTGCCTGCAACAATCAATTTACAGTACACCTGTTTTGAGTACAATTTTTCGTTCACTAAATTTAATGATGGAGATCTCCATCATCATACAAAAGAAGGGTCAGCTCACATTTTCAACCAGTTTCTTCCGCGTGAAAAGCTACTTTTCCAAAACATGCCATCTCGAATTTCTTAATGATACAAAAGAAATTACTTATAAAGGAGAGATTTTTGAAAATATCCTTTTTATAAGTTACAAATAGCATTGCATTAAAACATTCCTAATAAATTTAACTGTTAATTTTTATTTCCTGCTCTTTGACATTCACAACCAAAGAAAATGATGAATTTCTAATTGTTGTGTTTATTTACATGTGTGTGTTGTCACTTCAACAACTAAAAATATTGATATATTCTTCCGACAAATGCAATTATGATAAATTATGTATTTGATACAAATTGTTAAAGCCAAAATTTGCCTTTGTTTTACTTTTTGACAATAGTATCCCAAAACCAAGTACTTGGGAAGGAAAATAAATACCATTAAGGAAGAATTTATTTCCATCTTTGGCACTAGTCAAACAGAAAATGCCATTCTAATCTTTTGAACCCCATCTTCGGAAGATATCAAATGCAAATATCTGTACTTTAGAGTTGAAAGAACATTTGGTATTCGAAATTTGTTGAATGAATTTAAGAGGACGAGGACCCACTTCAATCGATTGAAAACTGAGAAGCATTATTATTAAAACATTTGTAGCACTTGACCTCTACTTCAAAGACACCAGAGATCTGATTGGTAATCGCCAGAGTGGCTGGCCTTGCTCTTTCTGAAAGTGATCAAAACCTGTTAACATTATTATCTCTAAAAATCTAATTTAAATACTGCGTATTAAAATTCAAAGAACAAAGCGGTCTCATTATTTTTTGATAAAATGTGTTACTGATAATTGATACGTCCCGTCAAATATTTATCTCCTATTTTTAAATAGGAGCGTTGCGTTTAAAAATATCTAAAACAAAATGAACTAGTTAAATTTCTTCAAGGAACTTCAAAAACGACGTGTTTCAGATCTTGGTTCAAATTGCTATAAATTACTTTTCACAAAGGTATATTATAAACATATAGGTTTTTTTATTACTTTCTCGTTTACTTAGTATTGAAAAAGTATAGTAATCGTCAAAAAACCCAAAGCTTTTGACAAATTTCCACGTAACAGTTCGCCATGAGTTCGAAAAACACATTTTAAAAAATTGTCTCTCTGTCTGCCTGTGATAAAGATAACTCAAAATCGCTTAGAAATAGATGGATGGGTATTGGTATATGGTCTTAACATCAAATTTGTAGATTTCTATCAAATTTTGAGTAATTTCGTCTCAGAAAGTCTGTCTGTTCGGTTGTTCGAATATAATTTAACAAATTCATTACAAAGCGAAGAGAGCTAGATAGATAAAATTTGATACACAGAATTAACATCTATAGTCAAGATACTTATCAAATTTTGAGCCAAATACAACAAGGGATTGACAGTCTGTCCGTTTATACTTTCAGAAACATGCAATCGCGATAACTCAAAAACGCCGTAACTTAAATATATCAATTTGAGTATAGGAATTTGTAACTGCAAGAGTAGTTTTGTGTCAAATTTTTGTTTGAATCGGTTAGAAAAAATGCATCTAAGACAAAATTCAGTTTGTGGATACTATTAACCTCATATCAAGGATTAATCACCAAAAAATCGCCAAAGGTGAAATGATAGATCCAGTAAAAATGCTAAATTCACGCCAAAGGTTAATATTTCGTAGTTATTGTACGCCTTTTCCGAGGGAGACATTTTCTGGGATAGCACCTTTTTTAGAGAATATGCGAGAAAGTTTTGTAGAGACCACTCTCGAAGTTTATATTATATATATATATATATATATATATATAATATAAAGATTTCAGAAATAATTTAGAATTATTAAACTTGTAATGTCAGGGAGTGCATCTCTTTGAGGCCAAGCATCCTCAAATTTCCAACCCTGTATGTATTAGAAATAATTAAACTCAAACCATAATTCACACAATTAATAAAAGTAGGTTTTCATTCAAACAGTTTCAAGTTATGTTCGCCTTTTTAAGAATATTATAGGAACAGTCTTTTGGCTAGCTCCACTGTGTGCGAAAAAAAGTACAATTTTCAATTTCTCACGTGCGAAATTTAAGAGAAATTATTGTACCCATAAAAAAAAATATCCGAATTCGTGATTTTGACAAGTGTCTTAGTTTCTGATCTCCCCAAGTCCAAACTAAAACCCGATTTTTTGGAATCCTGTCTGTCTGTCAATTTATCGTCTGTCCGTCTATCAGTCTGCCAACAAGAAACGCTCAACTCAAAAACGCTTTGAGCAAGACAGATATAATTTGGTTTATGGTTTCTGCTCCAAATGTGTAGATTTTTTATCATTTTTTTAATAATATCCATTCTCAGAAAGTCTATTTCATGTCATTTTTATGCAATAACAATTCTGGAAGTTCTTGCAAGGAAACACCAACATGTAACTCAATTTTTATATTCTATTTAAAATATCTGAAATTTTTTTTTCCTTTGTGTATATTCCCTTCCTCCAAATTGAGCAGTGTTTCCAAACGGTTTATTCTGTACAACACGTACACACATAGATTCATTTTATTACTTGTATTAGTAAAGATATGCTTTTTATCAGATTCTCTCTTCGATTTGAATTCCGACGTATTCGATAAATAAAAACATCAGGCACACGACCTTATGCATAAAATTTTTAAACAAAATATTTAATTTTATTTCCTATACTAAAAGGCAGATTTTATTGCATTGATCTGCCACCTTCCATTCGTCTGCTCTAATCATTGCATAAAAGTTGTAATATCACTTTTTGAAACGGGATATCTTTAAAAAAATGTATTTTTGAAAAATACAGTAAGCGCCAAAATATACAGTACTGAAATGAAATGAAAAGAGGAACAAAATTACATTATTGTCATCTGGGAGTTTATTTTCCACAAAAGAAATTAACTATTAGCGTGTTGATTTACCACGGTATGCATAATGTAAGTGTTCAAAGTGTTCACCACCTCGCTATAGACAGTGTTCATATCGTGCAACCAGATTCTCAAACATATCCTGAAACAAAGGTTGCTAAAGACTCCGGCAAAAAGAGATGATTTTTTCATGTAATGCAGGCACAGTTATTAGTGGATCATTACAGTTAAACGCACTCTGCTTTAACATTTCCCACAAGTAGGCATCAGATGGTGTAAGATCGGGCGAATGGGACGGGTATGTGAAGTCAGTACCACATGAAATGATTCGTCCTGGAAAGTTTTCCTGCAGCATGGCTAGAGATTCTCGAGTGGTATGGCGTGTCGCCCCGTCCTGTTGATACCACTGTCTATTCATCTGAATGTTCCTTGCACGACAGAACCTTTCAAATCCCGAAGGAATAGTTCGATTACTAAACTCTTGTAGCGTTCTGGGTGACGGTAAGAGTCCACTGCCTTCCTCATCTTCAACGAAATAACCGTTTGCTGAGATGGCGCACCATATCGCCACATGTGCACTATATAGCAGTTTCTGGGCCATAACATCTAGCCGTCCAAAACCATGGAAGCGAGTTGTCTGGCGATTGATGCAGCCATTCAAGTGAATGTGACATTCATCGGAGAACCACACATTATTCAAAGAATCAGAATCCTCGTATACTATGACCAAAAATGTGTATACAATACACCATCCTGAGTCGTATATCTAGCTTTGTCAAGCGTTGTCCAATCTGTATCCGGTACGGAAATCCACCTATGTCCTTAAACAATCGGCGAACGGGCTTACCGCTGATGTTCAGTTTCAAGGACGTTCGTCGTAGACTTCGTTGGGGCGAATGAAGCACCTGCTGGAGAACACGTGTGGAATTTTCATTTCTCTAAACAGTTACCGGTCGACCTGACTTCCACTTCTGTTGCCACAGTATTCTACCAGAACGGAGAAATTTCGTAACAATAGACGGTATAACTGTGTTACTTGGTGGCGTCTTATTAAACTTCTCTTGGAATTGTTCGGCCACCTTTTTCAAACTCAGTCTACCTTCTCGACCGCTTCCGTATGAGCGGAGATAATGCTTCTTCTAGACCCATTTCCAACAACGATTGCACAACGCAACTTCCTTTTCACTACTGCGAGCACGTGTAGCTGGAGCTATGCCTCTTAGACAAACGCAACCACGTGTTCGAGATGTGTGAATTTCAATATTTATATTTCGGCCATACCTTATTTTTGTTTATTCACCATTAAAATATGTTTAATTGTGTTTATGACTTTTCAAGGTAAACATGGAGAAGAGAAATTTTCGCTTTTGATATTTAATACCTCAAAAAGAAGAATGTTTTCCCAGCTGTTAGCGGAGATGATGTTGCAAGTTAATGGACAGTCAACAAATGGTTTGCGCAATTCAGAAGGAATAAATTTCATATTTAAGAGAATAACAATGCTTTTATTGGTCATTCCTAGTTGACAGCTAATTAGTTTATAGTGTTGATCATACTCACGAAATGGCGATTCTACAATTTATGACGCGAATTTTACAATTTATGAGGATTTTATGCGATTTGGCTTCAGTAATTGCCATGATATTTTGATATCCCGCAAATTAGGAAAAAAATTTATATGTATGATATTTCTATGTGCTAATTATTTCTCAAACATAATTATAAAGCTTATTTTTACTTTCTTGTATATGTAGCATAGAGAAAGTATAAAAATAATAAAAAAAATTTGAACACGAGGTCTTGACGGATTTTCACGCTTTAGACCTTCCTGAGTTCGGCAAACACATTTTGGAACAGGTCCGTCTATCTGTGACAAAGATAACTTAAAAGCGCTTTGAATTATAAGGATGGAATTTGGTATACGGTCTTTATAACAAATTTTTATATTTCTATCAAATTTTGAGCATAACACGATACCTACAAAACTACAGAGAGTTAGATAGATAAAATTCGATACGTAGAATTTTAATGGCTATAATATGACCCCCCCCCCTCAGATTTTGAGAGAAATCCAACAAGAGGTTGACCATCTGTTGGACTATACTTTCAGAAACATAGAAAAGCGATAGTTCAAAAATCTAGTGACTTAAATATATCAAATTTAGTATGGAATTTTGTGACTGTAAGTGTAGTTGTGTATCAAATTTTTATTTCAATCAGTTGAGAAAAATTTATCTAAAACATAAATTTAATTTTTGGATACTATTCAAGGATTTATCGCCAAATAACCCGCCAAGGATGACGCTGCAGATTCAGTAAAAATGCTAAATTTGCGCCAAAAGTTAATATTTCATAATTATTATACGCCAATGTCATATAACGTATTCTCTGCCATGACAATTTTATTAGAGTATGCGAGAAAGTTTTTGTGGTATCACTACCGCTGGTTTTTATAGTGATTAATAACGGGAAGGAACGCAATGAAGTAAAGCGTAAATGATCATTAAATTATTAGATTAGTCGCCATTAAGAAGGGCAGTATCTATTCCTAAAAGATTATGTTCTATTGCTAGATAAGATTATAAGGGCATTTGTTTTTACTAGCTGCTATCGTTTAACGAAGAATTTATTCGATTACGAATACTAATCAACTGGGAAATTTGCAACTGACCAGAAATGCACTGAATAGGCCAATTGTGATTAGATGATTCTTAATCCGGATAACGCTAGATAACATGTATATTTGACCATTGATGACAAATTGAATTGGAATACCCATCTCAAACACTTAACATTGGAAGCGCAGCAACAACAATTCAGTTTTCCCAAAATAGCTAGACAAATCCCGGGGAATAATTCTTCAATACAGAAAAATCTTGCACAGGATAGTAATTGAAAGGATGCTTGCTCACGGAGCAGGAGTTTGATGCCTCCATCCAAAGGTTAGACTAGCAAGAAAGCTCTGTTCCATTCAAAGAGACTTTCTGTTAGCAATTACGGGAACGTACAAGACCACACCTACTGCAGCATTTCAGGTTATCCTTGGCTTGCCTCCACTTCATCTGCAGCTCCAGATGATGGCAAGAATGACTGAACTGTACAGACTCCGTAGAATCGTACATGATATGCCACATATCAGCCCATACGAGTATGAACACAGAACTACGCGCTGGATGTCACATCCTTTCAAACATCTCCAGGCACAGCAAATTTCGTTGGAAGACGGTGGATCTCAGAATTTAGAACTTGGAATCCATACAGATGGATCAAAATCCTCAACAGGAGTTGGGATTGCATTTTGTGTCATGCAGAATGCAGTCACTATACACCAGTGGTCAACCAGCCTTTCGAAAGAAAACACGGTCTTTCAAGCTGAATTACTAGCACTCAATAGAGCAGTCAAATGCGCAATCTCTCTCCCTTTATCAGATCTAATCACTATTACGTCGACAATAAAGCAAGTATACAAGCTTCAAGTTCTCCAAAATCCAATAGCCAATTAGCAAGAGATACATTCACCCTTCTTCTTGTAAGTCCTCACATTAAAATCTCATGGATCAAGGAACATGTAGGCTATGACGGAAATGAAGCGGCGGACAAACTAGCCAAAATAGCGGCTAATCAAGATCGGAATGTAATGAAGCTTCCAAGATGTCATCTGAAGAACATCCTCCAAACCGAAATGATGACTAGGTGGCAAAAGGAATTGGGAGAAGACGAAACAGGCCGGTTCACATTCAATAAAATACCAAAAGTTTCTCTCTACACGGCCAACTGAAACAGAGCGAATGTCCTTTTCTTCACTGGACACGGTCAATTCCCGACATACTGACACAGATTCCATCTAGCCAACTCTTCTTGCTGTAGCTATGGGGGAGAGGATCCCCAATTCTTACTGACCCCAATTCTTCATGCTTACTGACTCTCTCATGGCGCATCAGAAAGCTAGAAACCAGTCTCGAGAAAAAATGGTACAGGAGAATTGCATCGAATACCCTTTCATGCGGCAAGATCCACTCCATAGTAATTCATATTCATAAATACCAAGACCTCTTCAAGACTACACAATAACTGAGACCAAAATGCCACTTGTCAAAATCATTTAAATTATTCATTCAAAAATGCTCAAAAGTGCAGTTCTCACGAAGGAAATCAAAATACAGGTACCCAGACGGACGCTACAGATTTCTGACTCTACAATGTCTGTTTATATGCTTATACATGATGCTTATGATGTTCACAATGTGATATACCAATTTTTTCCTTTTCAGTTAATAATCTCATTTCCCTGTAAGTTCAACCCATAGTCATATTTAAATATTCTTGTCCCCTCCATTTAGTTATTACTTCACCAAAAATTGAATACAGTTGTGTAAGATTTGACACCGATTGGGTTCTCTCTGGAGAAACCTGGATGGTTTGTAGTCTCTTTCTTTCTTTTAAAATTTTTTTTTCTTTTTCTTTTTTTCTCCCTTCCATCTTGTACTCATCCAACTGGTTAGATAACTTAGTGTTATAGGCACCTGGGCACAGGATGGCGTTATGTTATGTATATTTGACCAGTCGATGAAAGCTATTAGAGCTAGGCTCTCTTCTTCAATATAATATTGACTTGGTATCATGGGTCAATTATTTGTGTCGCTATTTGCAAAATTAGCTGTTGGGAAACAAATTTCAGTTTGTGTGAGGATTGTATGAAGGAAACTTAAAGCAATACAGAGGCATTTTATGACACTAAAGGAAAATAAAACTTTATAAAAGATAGCAAATCATTACCAAATAAAATAGATCAGGTAGTATTGAATAAATTGCAATATTAGTACAAAAAAGATTTCTTTTAGTTTATCACAGAAATTACCAAATTTTCCGAACATCCCAAAAATCGAAATTGCCGACATTTTCAAGTTGTATTTTTCGTTGATTATCAACTTTTTTGGAATAAAAAAAAATGGCGAGATCTAAACTAACTGAAACGGAATATAAGCCCTCTCTAATTATTTAAAATTAATATATTGTTTCAAATACAGAAACTGAACAAAAAATTTATTCCAAACAATTCAATTTAGAAGTTATTTATTTGGCATGAAATATTCAAATTTGATTTCATGTTTGAATAGTACAAATTACCAAGAATAACAGAAAACCAAATAAAATAAACTTTTTTAATGAGAAAAAAAATTAAAACTAAAACTTAATGACAGAAAAAAAAAACCGATGAATAGTTTTATCAGCTTTCGATAGACATGCAATTCTTTGATAACGTTTACAGTAAAAATAGACCACTTTCTCAAAAGTGAATCATCGTTTCATTTTTGGAACACACAGGTTAAACGTTCTCTGGCGAAAAATTTCAAACAGATCCTAAACATCCCAAATTTACATAGCATGAAAGTTATGTAAATTTTCTGAAGGTAGAAACTTGCGTAATATGAATCTATCTCAAATGGGATCTTTGATGACCGATATCTAGTTAATTAATTACTATAAAGAGTGAAGCCCATCAGCTTGAAACCAGAACCAAATTAGGCATGTATCCTAAACGTCCTCTTTTTGTCCTTTGGAGTGCACCGGACAAGTGAATGGCTCTTTGAAGGCCAAGCTTAAGTAGTCCAGACGCTGTCCTAATCGCCTCTCCATCGTGTTTATTTTGCTTCTATCTCCCCATTGATCGGTGGTATTGCGGCCAAAGTTCACGCCAAAAGTGTGGTTAGACGCCGCTTTTACCCAATCTTTGATACGTACAGCAACTGGAGGAAGAGTCTCTGAAATTATGACCTGCCCAAGTGAACATTTTATATCACAAAATATCTTCAGAAGGATACCGTTGGTGAAAGTCGAAGAATAATCTGTTTTAGGACGTACTGGAGTAAAATTTTCTGGATCTATTTCAGGTTAGATTGCGTCATTTCTCTATATTTATTAATTTATTATTGTCATGGCTATTTGCGGACAGATTGTTACTATTGTGCAAAGAGAAAAAAAGAAACACCGATACTGTACATTGAATGTAAAGTAAAACTATGAACGTCTTACATTATTTTAATAAATTTTGAAGTTATTATCTTTATATGTTTTTGAATTGCATTTAAATCCTTCATTCATAAGTTAGTACCATAAAACCTTCCTTATCTAATTTAAGCTTCTCGATTAATTGGCAGTTCATTCACAAGATGAAAATCTTTCAAGTTCTGTAACAGTTTATTTAGTGCTATCAAAGATAAATTTGTTTCAATTTCTGCGCTATCAAAAGAACTACACCTTAACCCTTGCTTTGATATTAACTGATCGCATCATGTGAAGTGTCAACACTTTCGTAACAGATGGCATCCTAATTAATCTCACCAAATTGCTTTGTATGACTTAATTAATGTTTTTTTTCTGCTTTTTTTTTCCTTTTTGCAATATTTATTTCTTTTCAATTTCGATACATTTTCTCTTTCATTTCCTATTATTAATTCACATTCTTCCTATATATATTTATATATCTTGTTCAAATTTTCAATCGTTAATAAAATACATTTTATTCATCCACTCAAGTTCAAATACATTTTTTAAAACTTGTAGTGGATGACACTTGATGTTAATACAGTTTTTTCAAATATTAATTAATTAATTATTAAATTTAATTAATTTTTAATACTTTAAAAAGAGTTTTAGTAATTTGTAAGGAAAATTGAAATCAACAAGCAGTAATTTAATCGGTAAAATGCAAGGATTTCAGTATTTTTCACTTGAAGGTGAAGAATGCGAGTTCAATTCTTGCAAAAGTAGGAATTGACTTTAATTTTTTTTAATATCACTTGTTCTTTAGTATGATACAAAACTTTTGTCGAATACTTAAAACACAGCAATTAAAAACTTATAGATTCTAAGAAATTAATATATATATTCTCAGAAGTATAAACTTTCTGAATATAAAGCAAAAACTTTCTCTCTGGAATCTTACTGAACTTTACATTAAAAAAATATACTTTTGGTGAAAATTAAATGAAAGGCTTTTACAGCATTATGAAAAGCTTTCAGTCGCGATTTTATTCAATTGCCTGTTTCAACGAGATCCTGTCTAGAATTTCATTGGTTATAGAAAAATTGTTGTGTTCTCTCAACTTTTATGAGTCATTTAGGAGATGGAAGAATATTTTCACTTCATTATATGTGAACAAATTTTCCTATTTCATTTTTGTTGATGATGATGCTAAGACTTTCCTTAAGTTACCTTTAACAGCATTTCTTTAGTATTTAATTGAATTCAAAAATATTTTAAATTGAAGCATTTGCATTCAAATGTGAATATTTGAGAATAGTCTTTGATTAAAAATTGTTAGTTTATTCTTAAGAGATTGATAATTTTTTTTTATTTACTAGAGCTCTTCTGAATGATTGAGTTGTTAATTTTATTAAAATAAATGATTAATGATTTGATAAACATTTCTGTATGTTTCGTTTCGTTCATTTTCGTTATTTCATTTAATAATCATAATGAACGTGACTGCACAAGGAAGCAAGGCAGTTGTATAATATGGTTGATACAGCAACATTATCACCCTGAAAAGCTTCAATAACTCCCAAATCATTTTCTAAAATTATCAATGAAAGTTATCAGTCGTTTGTGTAGAAAGCAGCTTTCATCAACATAAATTGCTCGAATGTTAAAAGAGCGTTTTCATCACACACACACAAAAAAGTTTTCTAAGAATACATTCACCTATTTCTTTCACCAAATTCCTAAGATCTTTATAAATGACTTTTGATAAAAAATGTATCGCTTATAATGTAATTATAAACCAATTGTATTTCAAACAAACATAGAAAGAAATGCAGTTTCGGTAGAAATAATTTTCTCTAAGCAGTTTTCAGATTGATTATAATTATATCAAATGTTCATTTCTGAAATCCCACAATACAATAACTAATTCCCCAATATTAATTACAAAAATAACATTTTCTGTTTAAATTTATTATTTGGATACTATGGAAAGAAAGAGTAAAGAATTAATTGTAGTAATTAAACATGGATCTAGAAGAATTTTCATGAAATTACTGCGATTATCCTTGATTATTTTTTGCTCTTAAATTATTTTAATATTATTATTAAGAATTAACGTGATATTATTTTGTGTTAGCCATTGGCAAATATGGCATTAGACTTTAATACGGAGTTCGGACACACATTCATATTAGCAGATTATAATTTGGTATTTGCTGTGCCTAAATCCAGTTAACCTACTTTCCATCAATATTTTAAAAATTTCATAAAACCAAACAATTAACCACAATATAGATTATATAATTGTTTTTTAACCATTATTCCATATTAGCCGTCTCAAGTGGTTATTGATTCATCGGGAATACTAATTTATATTTCATTTAAAATAAATCGTTTAAATATAACTATTTGTGATTCCACCAAATTGTCTGACATTAAAACCTGTTATTTTAATTGTCTTGATAAAATTCTGTTTATTTTGCATTAGGATCTTTCTAATGTACACCAGTTTTACTTTTATTGCGCTATTAAAAAAGTAAATATCCGGTTCAACTATTGTATATTCTAAATATTGGGTTATTGTAACTTCACTTTTTTACTTTCTCCAATACGTAGGAAGAATAGGAGAAAGGTATAAAGTATAGAGAAAGTATAGCAATCGTCAAAAAATGCAGAATGTATTTAATGTATTTATGTCATGTATATGTTGACGAATTTCTATGTTTTTAGACTTCCCTGAATTCAAAAAACACCGTTTTCGAAAATATCCGTCCGTCTGCCTGCCTGAAAAAGACGAAAACGCTTTGAGCTAGACGGGTGAAATTCGGTATGCGGTCAAATTTGTAGATTTCTATCAAATTGTGAGCATGTTCCGTTCAGAAGGAGTCGGTATGTCCGTCTTTTTAAATACAATTTAACACGATAACTGTAAAACGAAGAGAGCTAGATAGGTAAAAATTGGTATACAGAATTAATATTTATAATCTTAGACGTCATTGAAATTTCGAGCCAAATCCAACAAGGGATTGACCGTCTGTCAGTCAATCATTCAAAAACACTTAAAGGTGATAACTCAAAAATACAATAATTTAAATATATCAAATTTGGTACAGGATTTTGAGATTAGGATTGTAGTTCGGCTCAATTTTTCTATCATTTTGTTGAGAAAAACGCGTCCAAAACACACATTCGATTTTCGGATACTGCTCATCACATGCCAGGAATTAATCGACAAATAACTCGCCAAAGATGACACAACAGTTTCAGCAAAAATGCAATATTCACGCCAAAGTTTTATATTTCGTAACTATTGTACGCCAATGTTATGTAAGAAGTTCTCTGGGAAAACAACTTTATTAGGAAGTATACGAGAAAATTTTGGGAAAACAACTCCTGCTGGTTATTCGTTCTTGTAAACTGCGCAAATATTAAACAGAAACCTTCTTTTAAGTTTCCAACAATGAAAAAAAAATCCAGCCATTAAATATTTGATGTAACAATGAAAACGGTTTGAATTTCAGACCAACAACGTAATATATTTTTGGAAATTAGGCAAAAAAATAAAACTAATTTCCAAAATCCTAGAAAAATTCGTACGGCTATTAAATTGATATGATTAAAACGGCGGGCCGCGGTAGCCTGGTGGTAAGGTCTTGGCTTGTGAGCCGTAAGATTTCAGGTTCGAGACCCGATTCTACTGAAGAACCGTCGTGTAACGGGTTCTGTTGCATGTTAAATCTGTCATGCCAAATGTCCTCCCGCTGGTGTGGTGTGGCGTGGAGAGGGGGGTGCCAGCTCAGGCGTCATCCTCGTGCCGCGGTTCAAAATGACGAGGTCCGTGCCAAAATAGCCCTAGTGTTGCTTTACAATGGGACGTTAATATAACTAAACTAAACATCATTAAAACGGCATTTTTTTGAAATTTTGAAATAGCATTGAAATTTTGAATAGCAATAATTTAAGTATAAAAAAATATTTTTGTGCAATAATATTTTCGGAAGATATCGCCAATGAATGCTAAAATTCAGCTTAATTTTTAATTAATTAAAATTCAATTAAAATATCGAAAAAAATGTCTCAAAGTTGCAATGCATAATCTCACCTTCGCAGAAATATATGTTCCAAATTTGATAGCTGTAAGTAAAATGGATGGTCTGTAGAGCCCCCCCCCCTTTACACACATACTTACATTCATCTTTATTATTCGCCGTGATTCATTTTAAATAGTTTATTACACTATTAGTTAATTCAGTGTTATGAAATAATACTGCCAACTTTGACGAGCTCATGGAATTTAAAATCTAAAGAGCGCTTTCAAATGAATTAAATAAACGCTTTTAAATTAGGCTAAAAAATAAAGAGAAAAAAAATATGTTTCTTTATTCATATAAATGCTGAAAGTTGTAGATTGCACATTTTGACTTTGAAAACCCTTTAGATTCAGAAAACGTAATTAACGATAGTTTCTTTTCAGTTTATCACACCAGATTTTGAATTACATGGCGTAATATTATTACAATGTTCTCAGAAGTTTTAAGTATAATTATTTTTCTATCACTTGAGCACGTATAACAACACCAGACCGTGGAAGGGGTTTCATTTTATTATTACACTCATTTATCATGGAATTAGTCATTCAATGCTACGTATTGAAGGTCAACCGTTTTTTAAACCGTTTTATTATTACTATTACAAACACTGTTTAATTTTTTGTAGCGCAAGAAACATTCCTCTAACTTTTACACGAGTTAAAGACGTTTTAGTTGTTTTTATAAACATAAAAATATCTGTTTCCTCAAAAGTTCTTTCATTTTCTAAGGATGGCAAAGGATTTCATCATTTAAGTTATTTTTAACTCAAATTTCTATATTAATTGATATCATACCAGTGGATTCTGGAATTTTGAATAATTTGAAAACACATTTCATTTTATTTATATGCTCACCGTCTTTAAACCATCTTCTTACAATTAATTTTTATTTGCATAAAAAACAGAAAATTAGTTGAGATGCTATCAAAACACATTTTTTTCTAATTTTCCCCCATAAATTTAAGACTTTCAAAATATTTTATATTTCTCTATAAGATGATGTACAGCATAGATTCAGAATTACGATTTTAATTGAAATAAAGTTTCAAAATGTAATACAAAATTATATATCTTACTACCGGTATATCTCCATTCACTAACTTTCAAATTTAAAAGAGTTCTGGAAGACTTTTTATGCGATTTAATGGCATGAACGGATATTTTGAGGGATTTTTAAATCTGTTGATGTTTTTTCAATCACGTGCATAGAACTTTATCTTACGATTGAAAACTAGTTTAAAAGTAAACAAAATTTTAAGAATTTTGAAAGAAAAAAGTATTTATTTTGCTTATCAGAGAATTTTTCATGATTGAAGATTTTATCAGTTCACTTAAATTCATTTGAAGTGTTGAAATTTATCTTTCAGTACAAACAGATAATAGAGCGTTTTAATGATCGACAGCGAAGATATAAAAAGAATATATCGATTACATCTTTAACATATATACATTCATAATATAAATAAAATAAACGAAAATAATTATATGCATAATGAATTAAATGTATTATAGTGCATACAAATATAATCCAATACGTGGTTGCTGGTCAGGAAGACAGTTAATTAAAATAAGATCGGAATGAAATTTAAACAAAGAAAAGAATATTACTTTTTCAAAAATACTTCAATGGTATATTTAACATTCATCAAATATTTCTTTAATCATCAGAACATGCGAGGACCAAGCCCCAAGAAAAAGAATATATTATTCAGTATTATTAAGTTATATTTTGCGAAATGCTTATCAAAGAAAACAGTTTATAAATAGTTACAGAAATCTTAGCTTTTTTTTCCCTTAAACATAATTAACATAATATCTAAATTACGATGAAAATTGTATTTGAGTCATGCCGAGTATGGATAGTAACATTGCTCTTAATTTATTTGCGAATAAAAATATTTTTAAATAAATAGCAATAATATTTTTCAGATCTTTATCGCGATTTAATTCAGTATTAACAAATGAAAATTAAGGAAAATGGCAAGAGAAAGTTTTTAGTTTTCGTCAAACAATTTATTTTTGTTTTAAATATTATTTTACAATTCAGTATTTGATGAATCTTTAGATGTCGCATGTAAAAACATATTTTCCCCACTGTCCCATTATGGAACCAACGATGTGCTTCGCGCACGGTGTTGGGGTGGTAACTCCGTACATAAATGTCCCATTATGGAATCTACATTCAGTCATGTAGGCTGGGTCAGTGTGAGTTTTAAATAAATATGTAAGCACCAATTTTTTTAATAATATTCAAAATTAATATATCAGCATATTTTACGATATGCGATAGAATGTTTACAAAAAATACGTATTGAAAAATATATGCATTCATTACATTCTTAGTTTAAATATAATTGATGAAACTATTATTTTCTATATTTTATTCAAGATATATTTGATATTAAAACTGTCTTTGACTATTGCTTTCAATTAAATTAATATGATGATTCTTAATAAAATAAAACGAAATGAAAAATAATTATTTTTCAAAAGAAAAAAAAAATAGTACCAGATGAATGAAAATATTCACTTACCGTTCTTATTTAGAAAATAATTTAATGTTGAAAAACTGAATTCTTAAACTTTTATGTGTATTCAAAGTGAAAAATCGTCCGGAGAGTTTTATTTATTAGCCATATCAAGGATATGAGGCTATGCCAGTCATGATGACGATTTAATGACTATGCAGATCGACACTTCGAAAATATTTGTATCTCCTTTCAAAGGAGATTCAAGGATTTCAAATCCTTGTTTTAATTTTAAAGATCCAAGTGACGTCTTGAATCTTTAATATTCTTTCATTGGATTAAATTTGGAATTTTCTTTAAAAAAAACAACCGAATAAGAATTTATATTCTATACTTGAATGAAACTTCGTTTTTTTCTTCTCTTGAATCCCTTAGGAGTCCTTAGTTCCTTCTAATGTCTTTATTATGATTTTAAGAACCTTATCTATAGAAAGATTTAATTTTTTTCAATTTTTATTTTATTCTTTAAAGTTCAAAAGCAAAGAAATTCTGGAATTAGTAATATTTAAAGTTTGTAATTTTTGTAAAAATGTTTGTTCGGAAGAAAATTCCAAAGTATAACAACCTACTTAGCATATATTTTATTTACTAAAAAATTTTGAATCCATAAAATCAGTAAGAAATATCGATATTCCCACAGATCAAAATTGAAGAGATTCCTAAGAACGAAATTAGATTTCCTAAAATTTAAAAGAGATTAGAGATAGAAAAAAAGATAAATGTACTATTCTGAAAAGTCTATTTTTGGTTTTGTATTAACAATATAGATATTAAGTTGCTTCTTCTTTCGTTTAACTTTTTTTGCCTTGAAAAAATAAGAAGAAATAAAAGCAATATTTAAATATTTTGATGATAAATAAACAGTATTATTTAATAAAATAAATGCATTCGAATATTATAGGAAAGATTTCAGTATTTAAAAAATTATATTTTGAACCGTATTTCTTACAAGTCCATTTGAACCAGTCATTTTTTTATTGATGTTGTTTCACATTGGACAACTTACTTTCTAAAGATTGCAATTAAAAAGATCGTAAGAGAAAATTTTTCTACAGTGTTTATAAAAATTGTGAAGTAGAATTTTAATTAATCCAGTTATGGCAACCAAATGAATTTACTAAGGTCACATAGGAACAACATGCATACAAGATCTTTTAGTAAAATTTTTAACTAATTAAGCCATCTATAAAATTGCAACAAATAACAAAACAAATAACAAATATAAACTCTAAAACTGATTGCAATAGTTTCCAAAGGTCTGCGGGGGCCTGGTAGTAAAATCTCGGCTTCGGAAACAGAGGGTTTCATATTGGAAACCTGACCTAAGAACCGTCGTGTAAGTGAGTCTGCTGCATGTTAAATACGTTGGGCCCAAATGTCCTCCCACTGGTATGATGGGGAAGTTTGGTGCCAGCGTCCTCATCATCTGACCGGGGTTTAAAATTTCGTGGTCCATTTCAAAATAGCTCTAGTGTTACTTTAAAACGGGACGTTAATATAACTAAATTAGAACTCTAAGCAACAGTTTCCAAATGGGCGAGGGATGTTTTTTTGTAGAAAAGCTACCTAAATTTCTTCATTTGTCTCTATAATTTTTAATTTATAACTAGGGTATCCATTTAATATTTTTACTGTATCGACGCATGCCATTTTTGAGCAATGATTTCAGCTTATCGACACATTTATACAGCATATCCTATATAAAAGTAAAGTTTTACTTACAGAAAGCCAATCATTATTGCTGGATATACTATTTAAAAATACGCCAGTTACAGAAACGGAATATGAAATCTGATGATAAGTTATTGAAGGAAATACCACCGTCATCTGAAACTTAAATATTTAAACATATAAATGCGGTTTCATCGTTTATAATATATTTAAAATAATGAATAGTATAAAAAAACAATAAATACTTTTTTTAAGTTATAAAAAATATGCAAAGCATTTTACTTCGCATTACAATTGAAATAAAACTCTCACTTAACAAGAGTGGCTAAGTGTTTTTTTCTAGCCACATCTTAAAATGACTAGTATTTATTTTTAGAAACGCCATCTGATCAAAAGCATCCCGACATTTTCATATTTACGCATTTTTTTTTCTTTTTTCGAATTTCTACCGAGAGGCTGGAAAAATTGTATTTGAATTTTGACCATGCAAAGACTAAGCATAAACTCGCATCTTACAATGAAAATTCGGTTTCATGAACAATTAGGGGATCGACCAGAATTTTGTGAAGTAAATGATTTTGGGCGCATCCGATTTTACTGATAATTGATAATGATTTAAAACTTTCATCAATTGTTTTGTATGCCGCTCGCAATATATGTGCATTTTTATGAAAATCGTATATATACCCGAGAAAATATAAAGGATTTATTTTTAAAAAAAACGAATATTTCCGCAAGTTTTAATTATTACATGCGAAGTTTTGAACAAAATCATAGAAAACCTGCAGAATATGTAATGTGCCATCACTACATTATTTTAAAATTAAAATATTTTGAATATCCTAGGAAATACGAGTAATACTTGAAGCAAAGGATTATCAAATGAGCATATGAGCAATACACTTTTCCTTAATTTCAAAGCCAGGTATATAAAGCAATTCCTTTATAAAAATCCCAGATGAAATCGGTAAATATTCAAAAAGGTATTAATACTGCAACGAACCGAATTTCAGTTGGTCAAGAGAAAAATGAATTCAAATAACATGAAATTTAAAGCAAAGTTTGTCCCATCAGACTAAATCCTGTATCTTTTATGAGTTTCGCTATAAATTTTCAAATTTCGCTCTAACATAGGTTAAATAATTGGTACATCAAATGTAATGACTTGCAAAATATCTTATTTGACCATTGGTGGCTAGCTGGTTTATTGGGATTATTGATTGCGCTTAATTTCATTTAAATTTCTTAAGTATAGCTTATGTTCAGATGATTCCTTCAACAAAGAATTTTTAAGCATCAAATTGTGGCAACATTAAAGGCGAGTAATTTTTAATCTTACTTCAGCTCTGTTCGTGTTGAATTTGAACAATTCATAACAGCCAACTCCCATGACGTCATAGTGCTATTAAAAACATATTTAGTTTCTCTATCTTTTAAATTTTGCAGTGCTGTAATTTCAGTTTCTTATTCCTCACGTAAACTATGTAAATATTAAACAGAAAAATGGAAGAAAATTACGCGATTAAATATTTGAGAAAGCAATGAAAACGTTTTCAGTAATGAAAAAACATTATGCAAAAGAAATTGTTCAGTTAGTTAGTTGGTTTTTATGGCGCAAGGACCAGATTTGATCACTCTGCACCAAACATTAAGAAATTGTTCAAATTTGGGGAAACATTACATTATAAAAAGAGTCATAAAAGGACAATTTTTAAAATTAGTTTGAAAGTAAGCTCTGTGCATATTGTTTTTAGGAGTTATTTAATATTATTGTATATTCCAAGTGTGGTTAAGCTACCAACACACACACGCACTGCATTATTAAAAGAGATAAAGCGATTAGTAACAGAGATTCCAAATTATTAAATTGGAAAAGGAGGCATTTCAAAATGCAGATCATATAAAAAAATGTTATGATGTGTTCTTCAAAAAGCGAGATATCACATTCACAAATTTAATTTAATGACTTTATAATGGCAATGTATTATATAAGGGTAAAATTCCAAAAGGGGTTTAATATATTTACTAATATCACGTTAATCATCGTGTGGAACATATCTGTCTTGCTCTTTAATAATGTATTTGTTCGGGTCATATGAGTCACAAATGTTTCGATTGCAAGCTTTTGCTTTTTTATCTGTACCTGCCGAGCAAAAAAAGCTTATTGTTCTTATGCTTGATATTTTTTTTTCTTTTTCAATGTCTGTTTATCATCATTTGCTCAATTATTTGATGATAAATCGTTAAATTCAGGTGTATATTCTTCCTTGAAAGCCTGAAATAAGTCCTTTTCATCGAATAATATATTTCTGGAAACGTAGTTGTTCCATCGTGTAACTACCCATATTTCGTCTTTAAAAAAATATTCATAAAGGTAAGCCCTTGGCATCCGGCTTCTCTGAAGACTTATTAAGTAACAAATCTCCATTGAGATCACTGGACGGACATGTTGAAGTTACCTTCTCAAGAGAAACCTCCAACTTTGGTCAGTCGGTATAGACCACCACAAAAACAAACAAACAAACAAACAAAAACAATAACTCCGCTCCTCTCTATGTACACTTCCTCCATTGCTAAAATTGATTCCCAAGATCCCCAAAGAAGATAAATTGATTTAATTGCCTGAAGCATTAAATATTTTATAAATATTTTTAATTCTACAAACTGGCAACAATACAAATCGAGTAATGTAAACTGTCTTTAACAGGGCTGGAATTATAAGACACTTCTTGGCATGGTGATAATCCACCAATTCCAGTTAATCAAACTGGCGAAAGTGATAAATCATGTGCACTCACAAGTATAGTGCATTGCTGTATTGTTATCTAACGAAATCTGCATGTTTTTCTTTTTGAATCTATTTTTATAAACTGGGGAAACCCCGAGTGATATAGGTATTTAATTCAAACAAAAATCACCAAGACATGTCTCTACGTTAACTTCTGGCATACTTCCATATAAAAATCGAAAGTTGTCTGAATTTCTCCAACTATCTCGCTATTGTTTGTTAATTATGTTCTTTGAAATATTGTTCAAACCATATTTTGCTAGGACTCCGACTCGCAGTTAATATTTTCTTTCCTTGTGACCTCTTTAGCCTTAATATTCGCAATTTCATTCTTTCTGATTTCTGTATTGGTTTTAACACGCATAAATTTGATCTTAGTATTAATGACTGCGTTTTTTTTTAATTTTTTAAAAAAATATAAAGAATTATATATCGAAACGAAGGTTATAATATCAGCAATTTCATCGTCTACTCAACTGTTTTAGTTCAGAAAACTGCATGAGTCACACTTGCTCCGCGTTTAAAATATAACTTTTAACAACTTTTGTGAAAAATATTTTTCTCAATATTATTATGGCTTTGCATGTTTAATAATTCAATTGTTTCCAGTGGTCCAGCAAGTCCAAAAAATATTTTGTACTTGGATGATTATCTTGCTATATATAATTCTTTAATAGTCTTTAGCAAATTTTTTTTTCACATTTATATAATTCTTATATAAAATTTGTTTTATAAAAAGCACAATTTTCTTCTACTCCTTGACATTTATATATTTACTAGCCACAGCACCCGGGACTCCGCCTGTGTTTGTTTATTCCATGTATTTAAGAAAAAGCAAAATTCATAAAATCTTACATCAACAGCATTTATGTTCTTATATTCAAACATTTAAAATATTTTTGATCTCTCACTTCTAATTTAAAGAATATCATTACACGAAAAGTTTGAAAAACTGATTTACATTAGAGAAATATCCGTACAGAAATGAAATTTAATTCATTGAAAAGCTAATTTTTTTATGTTTTTGGATGACGTAGAAATAAAATCTGTGCAATGGTATGATCCAAAATTATGAAAAAGAAAATGAAAATTAAAAAGAAATGAAATGAAAAAGAAAATGAAAATGAAAAAGAAAAATCATTTTATTTCATTTCACTGCCTTTAGGAGGCCATTGAAATTATTTTCATAACATAGCTGATCCTTCTAAATGTTAAGGAGCGTGTTCCGAGTATTTCTCGGTTTACCGCCGTAACCCGGTGGTAAGATTTTGGCTTACCAGAACCGGTGGGTTTCAGGTTCGGGACCAGGTTCCCACTCATGAACCGTTATTTAAGCGGGTCTGGTACACGTTAAATCCGACGGGATCAAATGTCCTCCCACTGGTGTAGTGTGGAAGCTTGGAGAGGGGAGGGGCTGCGAACTCAGGTGTCGTCCTCGTCATCTGATAGTGGTTCAAAATTTCGATGTCCGTCCCAAAATAGCCCTATTGTTACTTTAAAGCGGGGCGCTAATATAAACAGAGTATTGCTCGGTGCTGTCAGAGGGTAGGGAATTTTTAAGGCTTAAACTAATAAATGGTTATTCAGTTTTATAAGTTTATAGATGCATTCTTGTTCTCTTTCAAAAGTATGCAAATAATACATTCAAGTTATTGCGTATATCAAGTTTTATCAGATAATCCAAATAAATACCAAATAGAATAGGCAAGTTTCTAACTAAAATTTTCTCACTTTATAGGATACACTTCTAGATTTTTAAATAATTCTAAAAATATAAAATTAATGCACGATTATTACTTGATACAGCTAAAGTTCATTTCCTTCTTCTATAGATAAACTAATTTCCTAAAAAATGATTTTTTAGCATTTCCCTAACACGTTTTGATGCTCTTAGAATCGATTACTTCAAACATTAGGGGTATTTACGATATAGAATTGTTCCTGATATTGAAGAAGTATATAGTAAATATTGTACTCCATATGTTATGATTCATGTAAAATATTTCTCAGTATTAATTATTATTGGGTCAACATTTAGACCTTGTCAAAAGTTTCGCAAATCGTTTCAAAATTTATCTATCCAAGAATCACGGGAAACAAGCAATGTCCAAATTTACGGAAAAGTGATATTCTATTCTAGATCTGGCTGAATAAATATTATTGTAAAAATCAGAAAATCTTTCAATATTTTGCATATATTCTTCGCTAACTTCGATGCAAAATGTGCAAATTATGCACCTTTCCTGCTTTAAATGCATTAAAAATTAACTGAAGCGAGAGTAAATATTTACCTCATTTCGCTCAATTCTTTTGAAGTAAAATATTAGTCATTCTGCAATTGCTTGAATTTTAAATGTTCATATTTCGTTTATCTTTTTTTTCGATGTTACTGAAAATTTTTTTCAATGAAGATTTTTCTATCGCAATGTTCAACAAAAATTTTAATTATAAGAGTAGAATTATTTTTTTTCATTTTATTATAAGTGTAAGATAGAAAATACAGATAATATTCCGAATTTTCCGAAGAAGTGCTGATTATTTTTGTACGTCATGTAATATTAATAATTCATAATAAATCCCCCACTGTTGTGCTGTGAGTTTTTGCCCTTTCACTTTTTTTTTTTTTTTTGCTTTATAATTATCTAATTACACCAGACCTTCCGTTTCGGAAATGTGCAGTCTTAATGATACAGTTAAGAATTCATAAAACCTCGGGGCTGGGGTGACCTGGTGGTATGGCCTCGGCTTCAGATTCGAGATCCGATTCCAATGAGGAACCGTCGTGTATGCGGGTCTAGTTCAATCCGTCGGGACCAAACTTCTTCCGGCTGGTGTGGTATGGAAGTTTGGAGAGGGGGTGCAAAAAATTATTTGAAAAAAGAAAGACTTTTTAGTCATGATTAAAAAAAAAAAAAATTAAACTTCTTATTTTGTTTAAATTAAATTAGCGGGAGTGGTGTGCCTGCCACATTCTCGCATATTCTCTAAAAAATTCTCTAATCCACTTGCAGATAATTTTAAACCTGGTCAAAGTCGTGAACGTCACGATTGCTCTGGTTTTTAGTTTGAATCCCGCTCACAAGAGATCTGTGCTTTAGTATATAGTGTAGAAAATTGTAATACCAATATAGCATTAAATACATGTCATTGGTTTATAATAGTTTATGGAAGATCCTATTAACGAGCGATCTTTGACGGATAGTTTTCTTTTTTGCGATTAACCACTGCCATGCCGTTAACACGCAAGTGGCAGAAAATCGAATGCGTGATTTGGAATACTTTTATTCTGACCAATTAAAACCGAAATTTAACACGGAACTACAAGATCTACATGCATACAAGATCGCATTCAAGTTTAAGTCATCGTGTTTCTGAGTTATCGATTTTTGCGTGCATGCAGACGTACGGATTGATAATGATCAAATTTTAACAGATTTCATTCAAAATTTGACCAGGATCCATGCTCCAGATGCTAAGACGGTGAATTAAATTCATTTATCTAAATTGTTACCTATTTGTAATATAGTTCTTACATGCATGCAAAAGTAAACCAATAGATGTCAAGCCTTTGAGGGGATTTAATTCCAAATTGTATGCGGATCTACATTTTAGATGCTAAACCTATCTCCCATATATGTTGTCCACTTATATTTGGCCAGTTGAACGGATAAACTTCCTCTGAATAAATTTCGTTCAGTATGTGTTAGAAATATATAAATTTGATGCTAACTCCATATACGAAATTTCATCCATCTGGCTCAGTTTTTGAGTTATTGTGTTCACAATTAGATATAATTCAAAAAATATATTTTTCGGAATAAAGGACCTCCGAAGACGTGGAGATACGTAAAAGTCTCAATTTTTTGACGGTTTCAGTACTTTCTTCTTGTGTACAGTATACACCAGAAAGCAAAAATTACTGCGTTAAATGATTTTTAATATCCATTGGCTTGGATTACTTCAATTTTTTTTAGAAATACCATCAAATCGTCTTTTATTTGTCGGACCTTATTCATTCCGTATTGTAGTTAACCTGTAAGGCTTCAATTTACTACCTTACAAATAAATGATATATTGACAAATGCTTTTATTGACTAGGTGTACCATGAGTTGGCATATACCTATATCTACCAAACAGGTCAAAATGACCCCTTTCAGTATTTAATTAGAAGAATATAAATTGACCTTTCTATTATGAAGTTAATAGACTTTTATATTTTCAATATATTTGTTGAGGTATGATGTGATGAAAAGGCAATTGCTCTGTGATTATTTACTAAAAAAAGTGTCTATTTTCAAATACCATCTATTCTTGACCATTGACTCACACGTCTTCTTACTAACAACTTATAATAGTTTCTATCTGTCTGACTGACGTTCGGCTTCATCTGCTTGCTTCTTATATTAAACATTTTACTTATTTCTATGTTTACCTATATCTATGTGTGTCAGTATCACGCAGTTGCATATTTAAATATAAATGTATGTATTCTCAACAATATTTATTCGAATGGTCAAAATGACTCCTTCGGTAAAAGTGGGTATACAATATATATTCCTCCGAAACGAAAAAAAGAAAAAGATAAGATTTGCGATTATATGTCTTAATAAATATAAGTAAAAATTAATTAAGATATTCTCATAAAATAAGGCAATAATTTTCTTGAAGAAAAGTAACTGAAATTTTCCTCAGTGGAGTCAAAATGACCCCTTGATTAACCCAGTGTTAAGAAGGGAAAAAATGTTAATTATATAAGTCGTGTGGAATTTTCTAGAGTTATAAAAAAAGTAGTGTGGAATTTTCTAGAGTTATAAAAACGTAGTGTGGAATTTTCTAGAGTTATAAAAAAGTCGTGTGGAATTTTCTAGAGTTATAAAAAAGTCGTGTGGAATTTTCTAGAGTTATATAAAAACCGTGTGGAATTTTCTAGAAAAACATCCCATTAACACGTGTTCTCAAAAAAGTTTTGAACCTATTCCTCATAGGCTCTGTTTTCTCCGAACTGTGGATTTGTTATGATACGGAATATACTTCCTAGAATTGATTGCACATTCCTAAGATAAACACAAGCGGCTCTTGCTATGCATTTATAAAGCAAGTTTGTTTACATTTAGTTAGCTGATAATAAATTTTTCTGGTGATAAATTAAAATATAGCATTATCTTTACGTGAGAAACTTTTATATAGATGAGCTCAGGAATTTGTGTATGATTAACAGGTAAAAGATTTTGTTTTTAATCAAGCATGTTATCTGAGAAATTTTTTTATTGATGCTATGCGTTACTATACTTTTATCTTGAAATTTCCAAAATTCTTCGAAGATTAAATTGGTAAACATTTAGATAATATACCCGCAGAAGAGCTTTCCAAAGTGAGAGTCATAAGTCAACTTTTAATAAGTTGTGACAAGAACTAGAATTTATATACTTATATCATTCCCCAGTTTGCAAAAGTGTCCTGTAAGCTTAAAATCATCGTCAAAATTCATAATGGAAACACTTTTTTTTTTTGTAAAATTATATTTAATAATAATAAAGTGCGTTTTCCTCCACACACAATTTTTTTTTCTTGATCCATAAAAGATTTTTTCAAAAAGAATATATGTTGTTTATCTCCATAAGTATTTAAGAGAGAAAGAAAAAATGGGTCGCAATAGGTTCGGTTTTTGAAGTGGATCACAATGTTTGAGAAGCCCTGACTTAACAGGCTTAGGTTATTCCCATATAAATCATTAAAAATTATTGTACTGTATTTTAAAAGTTGTGTAAAATCTAAATTATTTCTATTTTTATAAAGTAACAGAAGTAACTCTTAACTATAGAAAAAAGAAAAATGTATTGCTAAAATGTATTGCCAAAACAAGTTATTAAAATTGATGAAAATTTGGAACATTCTAATATTTGTATCTAATAAGGTTAATCAAGTATCGTTAATATGATTCACCGATGTTGACTGATGACTGATTAATGGTCACTTATTAATATCCAATGGATGTATATTCTTCAAGATCTACCTATCTTGTACCCTAATTATTCTCTATTTAGTTTCGCAAGACTGACTTTCGCTTATTATGCTTCGAATTTTTCTGCAAAAAGAAAAATGACACAAACCAGTTTTAGGTGTCATATTTTGTTGTTGTTGGCTCTGTTTTATATATCGCCTATCTAGTGAGAAAATGCAATAAAATGCAACATTCTGAAAATATGATTCTAAATCGTATTATTTAATTCGGCATTGTTATAATGCATTATTTAATTGTTATTTTCTGCCCAATACCGGTCCAAATTATTGCAAGTAATTCTCTTGATCCGACTTGTTAGGTTTAATTAGAAGTTCGAGTCCGGCCTAAGCTTTCTTATTTACTCTTACAAAATTGAAAAGCAGATTTTTAACTCGAAATACTATAAGTAATTATATACTTTTGTTTATAGTTAAATGTTTTTTATAGTTTATAGTTAATATACTTTTTTTTCAGTTAAAGCAAACAAAAACATCTTCAACGAAACAGATTTGAGAATTCAATGAGAAAAAAAAAAGTTTCAATCTAAAACCTGGAAGATTTTTTTCTACAAATTGTCAAAAAGTTTCATAAATTTTAATGTCTCAAACACGAATTAAATTTTCAGCAATTGTCGGAAATTATTAGTTAGTTTTTCAGTTGATACAACTCCATACAAACTTGAATCTGCTGTGACTGTCAATGATTTCTATCGTTTTTTGAACCGCAAGAAAGAATTTAAATTAAAAATATCAATTGACTAAGGAAATAAAAATATTTTGAAACGTTTTTATTTTGAATTGTGATCCAAGTTTTGGAAAATTTATTTAAAAAAATTATGTATATTCCACTTAAATCGTTCAAAATTTTTAACTGAAATTTTTATGATTTATACTTAATAAAAGAATATATATATATATATATATATATATATATATATATAATATAACCTAGATAAAGAATACAAACTTTGAAGATTTACATTATCTTATTAAACAGGAACGATTACCTTCCCTGCCTACCTTTTTTTGAAAATGTGAATAAGAATTTCCTCTGGTCCTCTATGTATTGAAAATGAATTAAAATTTTTTTCTGGATCACAAGTATCAATGGTTTACATGATTGATGTCGCAAATGTAAAAACAAGTTCATTGTTGAAATATCACTAAAATGTAATTTAATTTCACAATCTTAATCTTGGACTTCATAATAATGCTGTTGTGATGCATATTTCATTAATATAGAAAGTACTTCCTACATTCAAACAAGAAAAACTAGAATTAAAAAAATGTTTGGAAAATCTTTGAATATGAAGATTGTGTTTGGAAAAATTAATGAAAATATATTATTCTAATTTTGAAAAAAAAAATTATAAATAAAATAAAATAACAAATATCAAGAATTCAGCAATTAAAGAATCACTCACACGCTCACAAATAAAGAACGAAAATTTTATGAATGATCCAAGAGGTATCGATATGAGAGGGTGGCCCATTTGAAGATGGAGAACCGCTAAAATATGAAGTTAAAAAAAAGTTACTATTTCAAAAACAAACAAACAAAAAAAGCTGTTATAGCCTCTCCCAAATCTTCTTGCATACTATTTAATAAATCTTGTCCCCAGGGCCGGCTGTCTGGGGGGTGTGGTGGATGTTATGCACGGAGGAACCGCGATTGAGGGGCCCCCAATTTTATCAAAAACTAAAATAACGTTCTAAACAATAACATTTAACTGCAGCAATCGACGGGTTTGGAAATGTTCTAAGTTTACAGTATAGTGCAGGAGTGTAACATATTATAAACATAAAGTAAATACACTCAGGGTCATTTACCATGTTAGATTGCATATAGTATTCTGGTAATTCATACAATAAAATGTTTAATATTGTTAAATCTAAGCATATTCATGCAAGGAAATACCCCTTTGAGTATCAAAAAAGAAAATTTGCAGAAAAGAAAAAAGAAGAAAAGTTAAATTTCAAGAAGTCATAAGCAGATTTGTTTTCTTGGCTATGAAGTAATTCTGGCATTGAAATTGCTCCGACTTAAGAAGTTAGAATTCAAGCGTCAATCGGAGAAGAAAGTTCCGGACAAATACACAATCTTGCGATGAAAATGTAGAAACTGCGAAATTCATTGAATATGATAAAATGAAATTCATATTCGTCGAAAGGGATGTCAATATATTTCAATACAAATTAAACAATAATTGTAATGAGTTATTTCTAAATGTACTAATTGTGTTAAGAAATTTTCACGTTGCCAGTTACCTTAGCAAATGCTGAGTGCTCTTTTAGTTGATTAAAATTAATAAAAAATTTTCTTTGGTCAAGCACGTGTGTAGAACGTTTAAATGCATCTGCATACTAAGCCTCGAAAAGAAATTGCGATTTTTCTGAAGTAATTAATAACAAAAATCAAATCTCGCATTAAATAAACATGCAATAAGCATTATATGTTAGTGTTTGCATTTTTTTTTAATTTACAAAATAGTTTCTTGCACCTAGGCCCCTTTAAATAAAAGGCCGGCTCTGCTTGCCCCTCGCTTAAAACTGAGGACCTTAGTAAGACCGTGAATGCTTTGCGTGGCATTGGCGAACATTAGTTAAGAAATATTGATCCTTGGCGAATTTTTTGGCGATTAATCCAATAGGTATCGAAAATCAAATTAGTTTTTCCTATGCGTTATTTCTAACCGATTGAAATCAAAATTTGACTTAGAATTAGAGTTGTAGCCACAAAATCACATATCAGATTTCATATATTTAAATCATTGCGTTTTCAAGTTCTCGCGTGCTTGCTTACGCTTTTACACGCTTGTGAAAGTATCGATGACATGTGGTAACCCATTGATGAACGTTTCTAAATTTGACTGCTATCTATACTTTAGATGTTAAAGCTGTGTACCAAATTTTATCCATCTAGTTCACTTCGTTTTGCAGTTATCGTGTTACTTTATATTCGGACGTCGGAAAGAAAACTTCCACTGAATGGATTTCACTCTAACTTTGATACAAATCTATAAAATTGGTGTAAAGATACTATTCGAAATTTTATTCGTCTAGCTCAGAACAATTTTGAGTTATGTTTGTCACAAACAGAGGCCAGATAGACGAACGGACGGACAGATAGAATGCCAAAAATGTATTTTTAGAACTCGTGGAGATTCGTCAAATTAACGAGTTTGAATTTTTTGACGATTACAATACTTTCTTTATTTTCGTACATGAGAAAGCAAAAAATAAATAAATAATAATAATAAGTAAATAAATAAATTAGGTAGAAGGTTTTATATCAATATTTTAAAAGACTTAGTTCATGGATATTTATCTAAAGTTGCAGATTTGATAGTCAAAATAATAAATGGAACCGAATCATTTCAAATAGGTTAATTTCACATATGAGTATTGAATTTAATGTCAAGTAGAAAAGGGATGGAAGAATTTGACCTGTTGTACAGAAAAACAAAAACAAAATGAATATAACACTTTTTCCAGATAATGGATCAAATTTTTCTGTGTTAACGTCACTATTGACAAATTGCCTGATGATAGCTCTTGAAAACATCAAGTAACTATCTAAATTCTTTCAGAGCTTTATGCCGGTTCTTTAACCGGTTTCTACCAACCGAAGTGGTCAGTTAGCTATCTTGCCTTGATCGCTTTAAGTAGAAAATTTCGGACACTCGGATACTATGTCCGTGGCATTGGACGAATAACTTTCCTTTCAACGTCTAATCAGAAGCATGCTGTCTGATTACATAATGTTTACTTTTCTTTATTATCTGGAATTCTGTGAAATCACGTGCCGAACTAATATCACAGAGCATCTAAATGCACGTGCTAATTTTGCTTTGATGCAGTGTTCTAAACAGTGAATAACAGATGTGAAAACAGATTTCAAAATTAAATTGATATAATTTGTAGATGTATACCATGTAAGGATGAACTGATTCTAATTTAATCAAAGATAATTTCCTTTTTTCTATAAAATATTACTCCAATAAATACTGTTCGTTTCAATATCCTGAGACGACCACTTTTCGACAGTTCTACCATACTAAGGGGTGAGACGCGAAAGGATGTGCGCATTTCCGGAATTTACTTTATTGTTAAATGTGAACGCCCTCTCCTTTCCTCTCGCCTCTATTTTGACGAATCAAACCCATCCTAACGTATGCGCAAAAGCCCGGAGGGTTTTAGAATCCATTGGCAAACAATATGAAATGTTAAAATATTAAATGGCAACTGTATCCTTCTAGAATGTTACATAGAATTGCAAGTCACAATTCCAAATTTGCTGGATTGATAAATTTTATTCAAAACTACAATCAATATTCTTGCCATTTTTTTTTTCTGAAAACTTTCCGATTTGAATTTTTTTTAAAAATGACAGTTTTCCGAAAGATTATATGCCAATCGACCAAATTTTCTTCTATTTCTACTACAAGGCATTGGAGACGGTGTAGGGATCTGATTAGGTTAGATATGAGCCTCCGAGAAAGCAAAATTATTTTATGGGCCTGGAACACCTACCCAGCCACCATTACGGTTCGGGACTATCCGACGAACCTCTTTGAATCGAATCTGGTCAGTTAGTTTCTTATAGCAAAACCAACGTGGTTTGGATTCTTAAGTTCTTTTTAAGTTTAAAACTCGTGCAAATGTTTCTAGCTTACCAATGGATTACATAAAACAGAATATATGTATAATCTCTGACATTCACGCAAGTACTTAATACGATTTGTTTCTCTTTATTAACAGTATTTTCGGAGTTGCAACTTTTTGATTGCAGCTGCACATTAAGACTGTGTTAGGGTTAGACTACTCATTGTAACGAATAAATATTGCGTTTTAATGATTTAAATAATTCGGATTTAATATTTTCATTTTAAAAATAGATTGTTTGACGAAATTTTTCTTTTGCTTTTTATCAAAAGCATTTTTGTTTAATGCATTTTTTTTAAAGTTTTTTTTTTGATAGAATTTAAATTTACTTCCGACGATGAAATTTGATTATTCTTTTTTTTCTCTCTCTCTCTCTTTTAGGACCTCTCGAGAGAAAACCTCGGAAAATGTCCATTTGGGATGAGATCACGCTGAGATTAGGAAACCCTGTCGTGGACAACAGGGTTGAAAAACCGTCAGTTGCTCAGACAAATAACAGCATGAAAGAAAAATCCAAACCGGACAAAAAGAAAAGGACTAAATCGATTATTATCGGTCTCACCTACGGATTATTTTCTGGGTTTTTCTTCGCCTGTTGCGCCGCCAGTGTCAAGTATCTCAGTGACCTCGACCCCGGTCAGGTAGCTTTCTACCAGTACATAGCCATCACCGTTTTCTCCTTGCCAATGGTGATAAGGGATGGTGGTAATGTTTTTGGACCGAAATCAGTCACCAAGTACTGGTTTCTTTTGTGTGGTATCTTCGATGCTTTCACCGTCTATCTGTCTTTCATGTCCTTCAGGTACCTACCGTTATCAGATGCCACCGTTATCACTTCCAGCATCCCCGTTTTTGTGACTGTCGCAGCCAGGATATTCCTTAAAGAGAAATGCGGCACATTCCAAGTTTTCGCAATTATTATTTCCGTAGCAGGGGTAGCCCTCGTCAGCAAGGTGCCTCTTTTGATGGCCAGCAGGACAGATGTGTATACTCGAGAGAGTGTTATAGGCCTACTGGCTTCTTTAGGATCCATGGCCACTGAAAGTGGCGTGTACCTGGTTCTGAGAAAGCTCCATAATGTCAATGTGTTCATCATCCTGTTTAATTTTGGAGTGGTGGCTACTTTCATCAATGCTCTTCTCACGATATCATTCGGGGAATTTTCATTAACGGCTTGTGGACCTCAACAAGCATTTGTGGTGGCCGTTGGTGCCTTCAGCTTCCTCAGTCAATTATCTCTCACTAAGGCCTTGGAGATAGAAGAGGCTGGACCAGTATCTGTTCTAATGGCAGCCGGAGACATCATACTGGCTTTCATTTTTGACATGACCTTCTTCCAAGATACTCCGGATATTTACACCATTGGAGGAACAGTTCTTGTTATAACGTCTGTCATGTTGGTTGGTTTTAAGAAGTGGCTGGATGGTAGCAGCAAGAATTCTTACTTGAAGATTAAGTTCATGAAAATGTTGCTGTAAGAACTCTATCGGAAGATCATTCATGTTTCTGTGTTACAACTGATATTTATAAGTAGTTGAAACTTCGATGATTATTTACTGTGTACACCAGGACATTTACTTCGTAATTAGAGCGAATTTAGTTGTACGTAGTGATGCACTCAGTGACGATATTGTGATCAAAAGCTTTGAAGCATCCTAGCATCTTTAAAAATTGGCTTTAATCGGGATCCATTAATTGTCTAAACTTTAATATTTTGGATCCTCGTCTTCTGTTAAATCGTCAAAACTCAGTTGTATCGTCATTTTAGAACTGCACAATGATGCTGAATGTTAATGGAATATTTAATGCGGTTTTTTCATTTCGAACTTTATGTTCAATGATGTCTCATTTTAAGAGCGTGAACATTTAGAGGTTGTAAATAAGTTGGTTCGATTTTCTAATGTATTTCAAAATGTACAATCTTCTTTAACATAGCCCATCAAAACATCTTAACACGTATAATGAAATCTCAATACGTGACTTACAGTATTAGAAATACTTACTTTTTGTGTGTGTTATATTTTAGAACTATTTTAATGTTTTTATTGCTTCAAAAAATAGACTTCTACTTTTCTTCAGGGTTTATGAAATTTCCTCCATAAATGTAAGCTCCACTCTTCTGCAAGAAACTTCTTTTAAGAATATACACATATGTTTCAGGAATTAACTTCCCCAGAAAGTAATGGGCATTAAAAATTATCTTGTATATACTCTGTGTATTCTGTACACACAGAGACTTTCTTTTTAAACAGTCGTAGCATTAAATTGATTAAAAATTAATAAATCAGGCGACAGAATTAAAAAAATGGCTCTTTTAGGATGTGTTTGGAAGAAAATTGTGAATGAAAAGTTTAGCTGATTTTATTACTTAGCTAGAAAAGTGTTTCATTAAAAACATTCATGGAACATTTTTTCTAAAATTTTGACATTACTTGGTTTTTCGATAAATTCTTAAAATGAAAAAAAGTAATTATAGCATTATGAAATCAAAATATCATTAGTATTGTAAATTTCAATTTAAAAATACATTTCATTATAATTTTTTCAAACTTTTTAAGGATGAAATGCAATTTTCGTTACTGAGATTTTTCAGCAGACATTTAATACGATTCTTTAGTATTTGTTTGAATTTTTTTTTTTTTTTTTTTTGATGTTTTCAAATATCTCATCCTGAAACAAAAGTAGGTATGGAGTATTATGAAGTTAATATATATATATTTCATATTTTTTTGTGGTATTTTGTTTACGTTAATGAACTGAAAAATATAAATCAAAATTGGTGCAAGGGCATAAAAGTCAATGAAAACAAACGAATTCATATTCATGAAATTAACAGATTCTAGTTTTAAAAAAATGACACTACTTTAAAAAATACAAAATGTATAAAAAAAATTCCGTTATAAAATTATAACATGCATGATTTTTTTTTTTTTGTCTATGTGAAAAACTTGATAGTAAAATTATTGGACACAACAATTCAAAACTTAATTTGTAAAATTAAATCAATTAACCAAATTTGATTACGCCAGCTAGATTAGGTAATAAAAAAAATTCTGAAAAGATAATCATTTTATTATCAGTTCAGACAAAAATTTTCAGCAAGAGGATTAATTATTGGTATGGTTAAACTTGACATTCAATTAATTGAAAATATTGTTCCAGTATTTATTAAATACCGAGTTTCCTAACGTGTTTTGTTATAATAGATAATATTTAATACTTGTTGAGAAATAGTTCCAATTTTTCAAAATGTTTATTTTGTATATATTTTTTGTATAAAGTTATTTTTAATAAAATTTGTCTTTATTACCTTGTGCCCTCTTTTTTTTTTTTTTTTAAGATGCTCGCTTCTTTTTTTAAAAATAAGAAGGAAAAAGAATTAAACGAGATAATAATCTCATATAAATATGTGTGCTCTGTACAGGACAAACAATTAGATCTAGAACTGAAATCTGCCATAGATAAATTTTGGAAGAGAGAATGTACAACACCGATAGATTTTTTTAAAAATTTTAATTACAGTTCTGATTAACAAAAAAATTAAGTAAAATTTTGATGTTTTTTTTAAATTGTAGGTTTCAGAAATATTATAGAACAAAATAAATCTTGTAATATTTATATTTAAAATTTCAGCCATATCAATTTTGTTGCCACATTTTTTTGTGTATGTTTAATTAATTTTTAAAAATATTTCAAACAAATTTTACAATATTATACTCTATTGTTATAAAACTCATAGCGTTTTCATTGTTGCTACAAACAGTTTCATCCTGAATTTTTCTTTCGTTGGTAATGGAAATATGAAAATACGGATTTTCCCTGATATTATGCATGCTTTTGTTTAAGGCATACTTTAAAAAAAAAATTAAAAATTTTTTGTCCTCAAACTTTATATGCATCTTCAGAAGTAATTGGAATGTCGTTCTAATTTTAGGTGGAATGACAGAAAATTAGAGATAAATACTTCAGTTCACTGTGTTAAATAAGGGCTAAACGATATAAGGCTTCTTAAATAGCACAAATTCCATGTCTATCAAAATTTGAAATTCAAAAATAATTTGTTGAGGAGGTTATGATATATAAAAATTTAATTCAACCTTTTTAGCAAGTATTAATTTTGGAGAAGTAATTAGTCCTCAAAAGCGGCAAGTGAATAATAAAGAAAATTTACACTATCTTGCTCAATACAATATTTTCTGCCTGATCATGGTATAAATGATAGATATTTCATGTAAGTGAACAAATGTAGTTACCCAAGATTTCTTTTAAACTATTTATTTATTTATCTATTAATAATTATATTTTCTTCCAAAAATAACTTGATAAATCCTATTTTTGAGTGCAAACTATAAGGGTTAAAGCATCTTCAATTGGACATAATCTCTGCAAGTTATTCAATTCGTGATGAAAGTGCATTTATTTTCATTGGTAAAAAATTTTTTTTATATAAATTTGCATTGGCAATAGTAACATGCATGAAATTTAATTCAATTTAGTTATATTAACATCTTGTATGAGAGAACTCTAAGCCTATTCTGGGCCAGGCTCGCCATTTTGAACCCCACTGAGTTGATGAGGACAACACCTGAGCTAGCATTCGCCCCCTCCAAAATTTCAAATCATATAAATGAGAGGATGTTTGGCACATGACGTCAGATTTAGCATGCATTAATCTCGCATATACAGTGGATCTTAGGTGGAATCGGGTTTCGAACCTGGAGCCCATTGACCTGGATACCGAAACTTTATTGCTAGGCCAAGCGGTCCAGTAACATACATGAAATTGCATATCTACAAATATTAATCAATAATCATCTTTGACGACCAACTAGTTCGCTGAGATAAATGAAAGCTAAAATCTTCAATTAAATATTCTACGCAACTTGCTTTAAATCCTCAAAAAAGTATTTTTAAATTTCAAATTTAAAAGACATATAACATATACTTACTATTAGCTTCATACTGTTTAGTTCAATGTGCTTTATATCTCACTAATTGTTTTAGTATCTCATTTAGAATTGGAAATTTCATTTCGAATGACAGTGATTAAACTTCAATTAATACAAAAACACACACACACAAAAAAACTTTCTTGCTAAAACCTTTTAAAAATGCACATATACTTTAGCAATTTTTCATAATTTCGTAGTTGATGAATCTAAGCCTTCATTAATCAATATGGATCTAATTAATGATGAATCTAAACCTTAATTAACAAATTTTCAAAAAGTTTGTTAAAACCATACTTTCCAATAAAAAAATAATCCGTGATCTTCCAAAATCTTTATCATCATCAATGGAAGGAAATTCCAGTGGATAATATTTATAAAAAGGAAAATGATTAGTTTCTTTACAACATTGAAATAATATATTATTATGGAATAAGTATCACAATACTTTTTAAAAAATTAATTAAAAAAAATCAAAATTATATCGAAACATTTTGGACATTTAAGATTTTTTTTTTTAATTTTAAGATGGTGTAAATCTCAATTTTGTGTAGTAAGATTACTTCCGTGGCAGTAATTAAAAAATCATTTAGTTTTAATTAATTTAAATTTAAAGAAAAAATTCCAAAAAAATTGCTTTGAAGCACACAATCTCATTGCCCAAAGCAAATTTGTGCCAAATTTGGTAGCTGTAGATGCTAATTCTTCTTCTTTATTAAAAGTAGTAGACATTTATTGTACAATACTGTTTGCATCTAATCAAGTTTTTAAATGCAGCAATCAAAGTTGTTTTCAACAAATCAAAAGCTGACGAATGTCAAATTACTTGTAAGAAATGTTTGGCAATTATTTTTAATACGCTCTCTCTTTTTGGCCATTTGATAAAAACGTTTTGACATTAAATACGTTCTATTACATAACAGTTTTCATCTTATGCAGCTGCATTCAGCGTTATCAGACAAATTTTTGAAAGGGCATCTTCGAAGGTCATCTGCTCTCCTTTGAATGAATGAAGCTTATTCTAACAGAGTGTACAGAAAAATGGGAATCGAGAGCACGAATTTATTTAAGCTGGTTAAATTTATTTACTGAAATTCTAGCATGTACCAAGAGTTTATTAAACATTTTGGAAGTCCCGAATCATTCGGACGGCCTTGTTCTAGATTCTATTCCTCTCTCTCTCCCCCTCCTTCCATTCTCACGCCTTTCATCATAATGATCGTCATGGCATGATGTCCATTAGTTCAATTATTTAGGTAATGAGAAAGATTTAAAAAGAAACGTATTCATCTTTGTAAGATGGAAAACCTTGACAGAAATATACATAAGCAAGTTTTTCAAAGGTGAATTGAAATAATAATTATCGCAGCTCTGTTAGTGTAATAGTGTATTTAAAAAATAGACGCTGTTCTGTAAGCTCAATTTCCGTTTAACTATCTATTTAGGTAATACATAAAAAATTCTTATACGAATTGTTTTCCTTGATTCGAAAGTGTATTGCTTTAACTGCTATTTACATTTATGAAATGAATTAAATGAAGTGCAAAATTGCCATCGCTCAATTTAAAATAACTCAAACAGACAGTGATGGTTGAATATATATATATATATATATATATATAAGATGTTCGGAAAATGTCAGCTCAGGAAAAATACCAAAAGTCAGAGAAAGAAAGAACGCGCACGAAAATATTCAAACAGTTTTACCAATCTGCAAAATTACTACCGCTCTATTTACGCACCGCTCAACGCGCACGAAAATGTTCAAACAATTTTACCAATGTGCAAAATTGCTACCGCTCAATTTAAAATAACTCAGACAGTGATGGTTGAAAAAAGAAATAAGATGTTAGGAAAATGACAGATGAGAAAAAATTCCAAATGTCAGAGAAAGAAAGAACGCACACAAAAATGTTAAAACAATTTTACCAATGTGCAAAATTGCTACTACTCAATTTACGTATTACTCAACGCACACAAAAATGTTCAAACATTTTTACCAATGTGCTTTTTTAATTTCTCGTATAAGAAATATACAAAGAAAACTATAATCGTCAAAACATTGATTTCAAGAGTTAGATGAATTAGAACGTCGATCATCATGAATCCGAAAAACAAATTTTTGGAATCACAGCTTTATATCTCTTTGTCTGTGAACAAGACAACTAAAATATTTCTGCCTCTATGATATGATATTGCCCATTTAGAGGAAGGGGGGGGGGACACACCACCCGGATAGAAATCTGAAGTTACTTTCTATGGTCATTACATTAGATTTATATCAAATGCTTATAGAAATTCATTCACAGGAAATTTGTCTGTCCAAGGGAGCAAGATAACTGCAAAATATGAAGAGCCAAATAAAAATAAATAAAAGAGTAAATAAAATTTAGTTTGATTTTAAGCATTGAAAATGTGAATCCGAATCAAATTTCAAACCAAATCCGTCAATGGGTTCACCATTTATAAATCTGTATATTCGCATGCATGTAAAAGCCAAACTTAAAAACATCATGACTGATAAATGATAGAATTTGATATATGATCATGTAATTAAAACTGTAGTTAAATCAAAATCCAACATAATAATTCAGAATGTTAATGCGATGTATATTCTGAATACACAATACATATTTTTACATTTATCTTTAATTGATACAATTATCTACTGACATAAGCAAACGCATTATGTCTTTTCCTTCAAGTACATATAGTAAGATCCGTTAAATTTTGGAAAATGAAATCTTAATCAGGATCGAAGCTTATAGTTTCAGAACCTTTGGATGTTAAAACTGAGGCTTTTTCATAATAAACGGTTAACAGTCTTTTTCTTAAGAGAGTATACTTTTAAAGTCAACTCCTAAAAGTATAACTATTGCTTTAAATATAATCATTTATAAATACTGTTACTTTAATGGTAGACTATTTAACACTAGATTTACGGAAGCGCTTCATTTTGACACATTTCAAATATTTTAAGAAAAATTACAAAGTTCGCATTTTTATTTTATCTCTTGCACTGACTTTTATTCGTTGAATGAATTAAATATATATATAAATGTCTATTTTCTTCAAATGTGTTGAAATATTGTAATCATCTATGTGGTATATTATCTTTACGAATGTGTGTCAATTTAACACGATCGTAAACCTAGTGTTAAAAGACAATAACAAACATACCACAAAACAATAGCATATTACAATGAGACAAAGTTTGGAGTCGACTTAGTATTATACCAAATGACGCGCAAATATACCCTCAAGGCAGCATTTTTTCGATGGCCTCTCTAGCTGTCTTTCACATTTGATATTTAGTGGCATTAAACGCATAGATCTTGTACAAGAATGTACAACATCAAAAGTTTCCTAAAGAATTTTCTATTTCAGTTGTCCAATAAACTTGCAGAAGGAAATAAGAAAAAAATACAAAAGCATAGATTATAATCTCCCGTCACCAACTCAAAAGGCTTAAAGGTTAGAATGGGATTGTCAATATTTTTAAGTATAATGCAGTAAATTAATACATGAAAACAACTGGACTTAAGGGTTACGTTTAGTTCGTCTCAATTATTTTACGATTTCATTTTTGAAAAAATTATATTTTAAGAAATATTGGCAGAAATTATTCAGGAATTAGCACTGTTATTAAAAGAATGTTTTGGTGATCGTATAATTGGTAAGGAATAATAAAATGATTGAATGATAAGAAAAAACGAATTACATTTCCGAATTGTCGAAAAATGTATCATTTTCATCAGACCACATTTCCGAACATCAGATGTTAAAATTGGAAAATATTTTTATATAGTTTGTGGAAATAATTTTATGCAAGGAGTTTAGGTATTAAAATAAGGTGTTTCCACATCTTTACCTTTTTTTTTTTTTTTTTACTATCCCAATGAGATTTCGTCTTATATTGATTGAATTAAGAATACATAGTATACCTGAGAACTTTGTGGATTATGTAGAACTTTCTCATCGAATTACAGCGACACTGAATAATTTAAATTCAACTTATCACTTTGAAAAGCAGGTAGCGGACAATGAGATTTTACTAAAGGCGACAAAATATTATTGTCGCCTTTACAAAAAGGCGACAATAATATTTTGTATATACAAAATATTACAATTTAAATATGGAAAGAAAATTTTAAAATTAAGACCCATTGAGAAGAAATTCATAAGGCTAATTTGAAAAAAGGCAAAAAAAAAAAAAAAAAAAAAGGCTAAATAATTAGATTTATTACATGAATACACTCACTGGTTACGGAAAATATGGAGTCACTAACTTTTATTTCAATAAATTCAAATCGACATTAATTTCGCTATAAATTTGCGTTTCAACCTTCTGTTTCTAATTCCGGAAAAACTTCAAAATTAAACTTCATTATAAAAAAATGATAATTAAAAAAAATTTAGCAGAATAAGTAATATTTCATTTTACAACTAACATATTTTTCGATTTGCTTTATTTTATGATCGCCATTGAGATTAATGTAAATATTTTCAATTTTATTTTAGAAGATCGATTTAGAAAATATGAATATGCTAAAATTTTTAGAAATGAAACAAATTTTGGAATATAAATTTATCTCAATTATATAAAAAAATTTCAATCAAGTAGTGTAAATTTTAAAAGTTTGCTGGAAGAAGACAAAAATGGCTATTTAGATTAGCACGAGTAAAAAGTTGCTATGAATATGCTAAAATTTTTAGAAATGAAACAAATTTTGGAATATAAATTTATCTCAATTATATAAAAAAATTTCAATCAAGTAGTGTAAATTTTAAAAGTTTGCTGGAAGAAGACAAAAATGGCTATTTAGATTAGCACGAGTAAAAAGTTTGCGAATAATAAACTAGTAATTAAGTAAACGAAGCCCGATTTAAATCTGTATGAATTATAAATAAAAGAAAATAATTAAAATTTCATTTTAAAATAAAAGAAATTCATAATGAACTGACAAAATGAAATAAAGCAATCGTATACAAGAAAGATTGAACTTTTAGAAGGGGGGGAAAATAATCTAATCCGCTATTTCCATATATCTATTGCTCGTATACATATTAGATAATTATTTTGCAATATCTCATCATGCTTGTGCAAACGGTCATTTTGGGCATTTTACAACTGCTCTACAAATTAGAGGCATATTTAGATAAAATATATAACATACTGTTGTAAATAAACACAAACGATATTATCAAAACAAATAAAATAAAATTTACCAACAAGTTCCTTGATGGCGCAGTATTGTGAATACGTATTAACTGTATCCAAAAGGGGTAATTCTTACTTACCACAGCAGAACACTTTTTAAACAAATTTTTTGGACAAGAGTATAGAAAATTCGCAACCTCTTGCGAAAATCGGTTATCAGTTGTTAAGTTGACTCGCTAATCCCTGTAAAGGGATTTATGAAGATCCGATAACAATAAGCTAGGCAAAACAGTTTTAAATTTTAAAGGATTACAGCAGGATCTGATAACTTTGCTTTGTTGTCAACTTACTAAACAGATTTATTTTCAAGGTGTTTAAGCATCTTAAATTTTTGGTTGGGAAAGGGAAGGTAATTGCAGGTGGTTCGGGGAGAAAACTTCCTGCGTATTTTCGATAAATGGTACAGAAGAAATCGCAAATAAATAACTAAATACGCCCCATGGCTGTTTTATTTCGTGGTAAATTTATTATACCACTAGGGCGTTTTCAGTATTCATAGGTGATAAGCTGCCGTTGTTGACTAGTTTATTTTCGAAAATATAAATTGCATTTCATTTTAAATTTTTCTATATAGCTTAATAATTTAATCTACAAAGTACTTTGTTCGAAAAATGTAATAAATATTGACTTCGAACAATTTGAGGAACTGCGTGCTATTTCTGTTATTAGTGACTGCGCACTCTCCTAATTATCAGTTTGCGAACACAACTGAAATTTTAATTTCAATGCAAAAACCAGAATGATGCAATATTTATTTAAAAGCTTCTTATTTTAGCTAAGTCTCAGTAAGCTTATGAAAATAATAATAATAAACTGAACAGCGCCTTTGTAATATTCCTAAATATTTCATAATTTATTTACAGTTATTTAAAAAAAGCAGTTAATGATGATAAGAAAATAGGATCATCAAACTAAAAAAGTAATAAAATATTTTTTTTTCCGTTAAAAATTACGTAACAGAACAAAAGATTGATAATGTTTCTTTCTTTCTTTTCAAATCTACATTCTCTTATTTTTGACATTTCTGGCTCTAAATGTCTAATCTGCAGAATATCAACATACAGAAACACAGATGCATTCGCTTTCATCATTATTAGAGAATAATGTACACAGCAACCGAATACTGGAATTACAACTCACAGAAATATTAGTTGCATTGCATTCCAATTTATTTTTGAATGCATAGTTTTACTTATCATAGTTGTATGTATATTTCAAAATGTGACAGAAATTTTACAAGCTGACTATTTTAGGAATCATATGTTGCTTTGTATGTTCTGCCTATGAATACAATTGGCAAGTGCATAGGCATAGACATAATAATCATGAGATACAGACATTTTTCAAAAAAAAAGTTTCTCAAAAAATTGCAAAGCTTGAGATTTAGAAGATTTTCAACAAAAATTGATGAAAAACGAAGATATTTACAGCAAACTTCATTTGGAACAGTTTTAAAGGTAAGTAAATTTGCTATAAATTAATATGATGTAGAATATGCTCTAATTAGACCATAGAACAAACCTTCTAGAAGGCAATGAAAAGTTCCAACACAACTTAAAAGCCATGGGACCACAGTGTTCTCATTCTGTTGACCTAGAGATGATCACCTTGAAAAATATCTGAAGTGATTGAAAAATTTTACAATATCACATAAGTTACTAGTGAGCTTTATACTATATAATATTTCTACGATATTCTGAATGCCATAAAGTATCGGTAAGATATCATTATAATAATGTAGAGATTTTCTGCTATTAGGCTTTCGCATTATTTAAGAGAACGGCGATGTTGGGAAATTTACGTAGAGGGTTTCTCAACACAAACAACCTTCCACCAATCATATAGGGATGTTAATAAACAATGATGTAATAGGGTCGGAGATGCTTGTAGTTACCACCTATCCTAAGAATTTGGGGGGGGGGGGGATATGCAGAATTGTTGGTGTCAACTTCAGGAGCATTAAATTCAAAAGTCAAGTGATCACGCTTGCTTCTATTGACAATAGTGCTAAAGTTGGTAAAGAAAAATGACTGTGGATCCACTCAATCTTTCTCTCAAAATTAATGCAGTGCAAACAGACAGATGAAGATTCAAAAATGTTTTTCAAATTACCTGTAACCTTTCTCTTCGTCATTGTTAAGTGAAAAAAAAAGGAAGCAAACGGGCACGCCATTGTTTTTAATGTTCACATTAACCAAAGTTGACACTGCCAAAGGAAAAAATAATTTTGTTGTCTTGAATATAAACAGTGAGGGATATAGTGACAAAGGCTGTTATCCCATAGTAGCTAAAAAGTTACAGTTAATGGATATCAAAACACTTGAAGGCATAAACAAAGATGCTTAGATGATATTTGCTTGCGAGAGTTTGAGACAAAAGAAATGCGCGGGTGTTCGATGTTGAGTTTTTTCCAGAGCACATTTCTGTGGACTGTATATTTTGAACATTTTAACAAGATATGGGAAATGTCGTTGTCTTCATTGCATTTGATGTACAAGGGGTTTCTGAGAGACTGAACCTGTGAAGAAGATTTGGAGTAATGATCATTTTACAAATCACCCGTGCAATAAGTTTATCTTGAACCCTACTTCTAGAGTAGATCAATTAGAGATTGCGCTGATGTTTGGGAAATGGGGTCAAAGTAGATATTTGCTCTTGTGATAATTATTTGAGCCGAGTTCTGTAGTTCTTTCTCATATTGGAGATCACATCCTCAGGGGGGATCCATTCTATGAATGGTTATAGATTCTTTGACTACTTTTGTAAGAGCATCAGCTTTTTCATTCCATACAATACCAGAGTTACCAGGTACCCATAAAAGGGAGGTTTTTTGGTTCAGATATTTCCTTGTGTAAATTTTTGAAGCTAGACGTTGAATAATTTTAGGCGAATGGAAATTGATGTTTTAAGTGTAATAAGAGTTTAAGTAAACAGAATAACTGCCCGGAAGAATCAAGATATCTTTATTTGGGGCTGTCCGTTCATCTAGAGCTTGGCAGATCCTAATAATTTTGCAGTGATGGATTAAGATAATTTGATATAGGTTGTTTGGCAACAGAGCATACATTTCAGGTCAAAACTAAGAGTTATCAGACAGACTTACAAGCATGTTATGGCTCGAACGTAGCTATACTGTTTGATGAGCATCCTTCTGTTGCGGCTTGAAAGATCACCAAAGATGATTAGATAATCAAACTTACATTCATCAAGTAAAGTCCTCTGCAATGAAATCACATGTCTAGAAACTTCTCAAGAATAATTTTTAACGAAGGATTATTGCTTTTCACTGATCACCTAAATAAGGATAAGCGAAAAGCAATAAAACGAGATGATTTTCACATGAATTGTTGAATAAAAAAAGACTGACCTATTAGCTCTTCTAACGGGGTTAGCATCAATAAAAGAGAAAGGTAAAGAGGGAACTTATGCCTTGGGCATTAATCTTGGAAATCGCTGTTAGGGAGGGGGGGGGGGGGGGAAGAGCCTGCTATTTTTCTAGAATTTTTAAAAATCTTTCCAGATATATCTCGATTTTTAGAAATTATTCAAAGGTTTTCCTTTATTATGTAACTTGGTTTACAAGAACTTATTGATTCACTATCGTCCACCATTCTTTCTTCTCAGTTCTCTTGAATTATCAATTAAAATAATATTAAGCAATCATTTATAATTTTAATTATTTCGTTTTATTAGATGTCAAAATTGGGAATTGTATGCATTTCTAAATTACTGTCGTTATTTAAACATGCCCATACCTTGTGTCTACAACTAATCATTAGGTCGTTTAATAACCTTACCTTAATTTACTCAAAAATTGGAAGAAGTTTTGTAAATGGACATAATTAAAAATTACTTGTATGTTTTGACACTAAAATTAAAGAAATAAAACACTTTTATCCAAGTGATTATCAAGAGCATAAATATAACTATAAATCCAGTTTTCCAATATAAAATTTCAAAGCTTCTTTTCTTTTCATTGCTAATTAGTATTTCTATAACCACTGATGAATTTAAATGAAAGGTTAGATTGCCATAATAATGTAATAATTAAATTTTTGCTTTGGCAATCATTTCCAAATATGTTATCCTTATATTGAAAACTCAAACAAAATTTTTAGTTCATTTTGCATTTGTACTACAATGCTGTATATTGAATTTATAATTAGTTTTTTGGAGATGGTTGAAATTGCTTTATAATTGAAGTAAGCTTCATTTCTGTAGAATTAAATGCTATTAAACAAAATCTTAAAATGATTTTGAAAAGTTTTTTTAAATAATTTTTCTTAGAAATATAAAACCATTTAAAATAATAACTTAACTCTTAACTCAGGCAGGACAAAACAGGAAAAAGTAAGATAAATATGACATTTAAAATTATGGAGTGCATCTCATCATCTATTATATTTATAAAAGTATTACAAACAAAACATCTTTCTTGTAAAATAGTAATCTGAGCCCATTCTACACTCAATCACCTGTATTGCAAATGTTAATTTTTCCCCGTTAACTTTATATATAATTATTAAGTGCAATCATAATATTCTCTGAAATATGAGAAAGATAACATTCGGGGGGGGGGGGGAGATAAAAAAAAATTGTTGCTGCTATTAAAAGATAATGAGAGCTTTTATTTTGGAAATCTGCATTCACTTACCTTATTTTTAATATAATTAGAAATTTAAATTAATATAAAATCTAATAAAAAAAATTAATTTCAAATAATTTCAAAAGTGAGTTTTCAATCACTTCCCTTGAATTTCATTACGAGGTAAAAGTATGGTTTTGAGTCAAATGCAGCTTTTTTCCTTTCAGAATGTTTTTCCAAATACGTTTACATATTCTGAGATAAACAAGGAAGGGGGAAAAAAAAGTCAAACCTGATTTAAGTTTTCATACAATGCAGAATATTTAAAATTAGCAAATGGTTCTTTACAATGGAAAAAAAAATTGTATTGACAATATTGATTGTCAGAAGCTGTCACTGGAAAAAACATTTACAAGTAGCCGCTGCTGATTCACAATGCCTGTAGCTTTCGATAGCACATGATTCATTAACTTTTCTCGAGTATGGATTATTTGGAATTATAAAGTTTACATGATGAATCACAAATGCTTTTAGATTCAATTTTGCAGATATTTAAAAAATAATTGTTACATTATGAAATATTCCACCTTTTGCTTTCAAAACTATTCATTGCATATTGAAATTTCTTTTATATTTAGTATTTTATGAAAGACTAGCCAGTGTACCTCTACTTGTACCTAATTATTCTGTAAATAATAATAAATAAATAAATAAAAAAAGAGATTCACAGATACATTGGACTGAAAAGGCAGACAAACTCGCAAAAATGGTCACTGAGTTACACCCATTGTTGGAGTGAATTGTTTCAGAAGATTTAATTTCACAATATCAGGAAATCTCTCTACAAAAAAGGAGTCATATTTTCTAAAACATCAAATATCAAGAATCTATTGCGATATTCCCACCATGTTTTACCTTACTCAAAAATGGAAGAGAAGATATCATAACTGCACATCTTTTAACCTGATGATTATTACTCCAGCTCTGTTGAATGGATTTGGTCTCACTGTCAAGTTTGTAAGCTTGAAATCAATATTGAACATATCATCTTGTTTTGCTCCAAATGCACAGCTCATATGTCGAACCTTTAACTAAACTTAATTAAACTTTAATTCTAATAGGAATTAGTAAATTGCCTACACAAAAATGTAGGCATGTTAGTTGAACATTTACTGAGATATTAATACGGAATTAAATTTTGCCACTGCACAAGGTCTTTGAAATAACCTTGAACCTAAAGACATAAATAATACTTAGTATTTGTTTTGAGAAATAATATAACAACAAACAGAAATACCTGAACAATTTATTCACTCCAAATAAGTTTCAGAGGAATGTTTCATTCAAGTGCAACAAAATATAATTTTGTACACAATTTATATTACATGTAACAAATGGACCACTGTTGGCTGCTCTTTATACTTGAAAACCTGACTTTTTTTTTTGTGGTATGTTGTTTTGTTTACAGAAAAATAAATCTTTACATATTTTGAGCACTAATAAACTTAGGCAGGGACCAGCCCTAAATCCCTGAGAGCAGTCCTTTCTGAAGGAGTGAGGTGCTCGATGAAGCTGCAATAAAAAGGAAGCTGCATCAATTGCTGTAAATAGTCCATAAGGTACGCTTTCATATTGACAGAATGAATAGGATCAGATGCAATATCAGGATCCTCCTCAAGTTCTTCTCTCTCTAATTCGTAATCTAAAATAAAATAAGTTAACAGACTTTAAAAATATTTTATTTCATTCATTTCAATTCAAAATTTAAATACAAAGCTGTTCACTTACTCAGCAGTAAAATAAATAAATAAACCTTCAAAAATGATAAACAAATCCAAATATTAAAATGTTTCTCCATATGTAAGCATAAACTATAATGACAGATTAGCTTATCTAGAAAATTTAAAAATTTAGTAATAAAACAATTAATTCCTGCATTAAGTTACACCAATTTAGCTACATTTTTAAGCATCAAAGCCCACACACACACACACACACACACACACACACACACACACACACACACACACACACACACACACACACACACACACACACACACACACACACACACACACACACACACACACACACACACACACACACACACACACACACACACACACACACACACACACACACACACACACACACACACACACACACACACACACACACACACACACACACACACACACACACACACACACACACACACACACACACACACACACACACACACACACACACACACACACACACACACACACACACACACACACACACACACACACACACACACACACACACACACACACACACACACACACACACACACACACACACACACACACACACACACACACACACACACACACACACACACACACACACACACACACACACACACACACACACACACACACACACACACACACACACACACACACACACACACACACACACACACACACACACACATATATATAAAAGAACTAACCCATAATTACCTTCAATATTTCTTTTAGTTAAGTAATTATGAGTATACAATCTATTTAATACATGATGATATAAATAAATAGCAATAATATTTAACTACAGAATATATTCAATTTTCTTACTCTTTGTTCTTGATCAGGTAACCCATTTCAGTATTAGCTGTTTTGATAATTTTTTTTTTTTTTTTTTAATTTTGCTGTAGCATAATATTGTTGCAGGTAGGCTAAAACTAACAGATTAGAAAACTGCCTTTTAATTTGTTAATATCAGTAATTTTTAAGATCATAAAAGGGTAGAAACACTGCTTCCATTTGATAATTATTTCAGAATTTTTTTTAACAAAACGAAGTTAATATAAACACATATAATTTGCTTGATTTTTGACTGATAACAGTTTTATTGAAAATACAACAAAATGTGTGTGGGGGGAGGGGGGGATTCCTTCCCTTCAAGTAGTACTTAATTAACAAAGTCTATTCGTATTGTATTTAGTAGTAGATATAGAGGACACATTTGTCCTCTATAGCATCAGAGGACACATTTGTGCTTTTAAATCTGTCAAATATTATTATGAAATTTAAAAGCTTACCTGAAAAAGCGGCACCAAAAGAAATTCCCGATGAAGTGCTATCCAACAAACTTTCACCATTATTTTCACAGCCATCTATTAGTTCATCCTATAAAATATTCAAATCAAAATAAATAAAAAAAATCTCAAAATTGGTATTTTGCAAATCTATTATCTTAAGCAAATAAACGATGGCTATCTTATGAATGCATATCGAATTTTTATCTGAATACATCTTTAAGATAGATATTGGATTCTATTTGAAAAATGTGAGCAATTCATAGAAGGTACACATTTTTTAAGCATCATTACTAAAAGTATACATATGATAGATTATAAAAAAATATACAAAATAAATACATGTCATTTACAATTTGATATTTAAAAGCCATATAAAAATTTCAAATTTGCAATTCAAGTATCCATATAACAAGTTAAAAAAAAAATTATTATTTCAAGGATGAAAAAGAAATTTTAATATTATCCTCACATCAGATGAATCTTCCTCCTCATGGTCAATTCCTTGATCACACAAGTTGGACAGATCATTTACTAATAGTTTATAGATTTTGACAAAAAGTGGTATTTTTGTCCACTGATCAGGTTCTGAAAAATGAAAAATATAAATATTAGCTTGATCTTATTTGGAAAAAGAGAGCGAAGGAGTAGTGGAAACAACACGGGTTAAAAAGGAAGCAAACATAAAAAATAGACTTTCAATATGCTAAGAAATGAAAAGGGAAATACTGAAACATATTTATAATAAAAATAAAATATTAAACATCACCAGAATCAATGACAATTTCATTTGTAAATAACAGGAAAACCATATTCTGTGTCACAGAATTCAATTAATTAGTCCCAGATATGATTCTTATATGTTAAAAAAAATGAGAATATGAATATTAGATGGAACTCAAATTTGAAAACAAAGTGAAAGAAGTTCTTAAAATGAGTTAATTAATTTAAGAAGTTTCTTCTATAGCACAAAGACATATAAACACATATTTCAAGTTGCTCATGGTTAATCGGAATTAACTTTGAGAATAAGAATAAAAAACAGAAAAAGAGAAGAAGACATAGTTTAACAACAAAAATATAATGTTTAATTATTTTTCTAGTCTAACTATTAGGAAGGTGTTATTAAAATACAATGACAAAATTTTAATTATCATGTAATTACAGAATCAAAAATATTTTTACATAAAGAGCCAAATGAGCTAAAACTCACAATTCAGTATCAAATAACTGTAACTGTATTAATATTCAGTTCTACTGATAAATTGACAAACATATTAATGTAGATCTGAAAAGAAACTTGTTCGACTATACCTCTATAAAAACAATATTTGAAAACACCACACTGAGAACTTAAGACTATGTTTGCATCATTTACCTGACATCACATTCTCCAATTCCTGTTGTTTCTTGGAACAACTGGTGCTTTTGGTAAAAATTGCTATTTTAAAAATATTTTTTATATTTAAATTCACACCATTACAATATTTTATAGTAAATCTTTAATAGTGTAATATTTAGTTAATGAAATAATTCACAAATATTTTCAACACAGTTAAGTTTTTAATAAATTGATTTTGATTAAAAATTTAAATTTAAAGTTAAGATTCGGTTATTTTCTTCAATATTTATCAACATTCAATATTTATCAATTTTCATATTCATTTAACAGAAAAATCTTATGTACCAGTAAAATAAAAATAAGCATTGTTAAATGCAATTTATTGATCTGGTAAAAATTACTTAAAAAACATCTTTTAATTTTTTAATTCTTTCCAGTTAAAAAAAAAAAAATCAATATCTTTTACAATTTCTTCTCTTGCACATTTAAATTTAACCAGTGGAATTTTTTTCCGGGTAGGTTTTTATTCAGATATATATCTGAAAATATACTTTATTTTTTAAATTCTGAGAAACAGAATGTAGGTTTTGAATGCCCCCCCCCAGTAGAAATTTCCAAATGGAGGGGGTGAGAGAAGAAGAATTCAGTCTATTGTACAGATTTTTTGGTGTATTGTGATATTTTTAAATGCATTTACTGTTATTCTGCTGTTTCAACATCCAATGTTTCATTCCAAATCAGTTATTACATATTACCATAACACATAGCAGGGCCATAGAGAATAAAACTGTAGACATGAAAATTTTCTTTTCTTTGCATTTGGTTATAAAAATCATTTGTATGAAAAATATAATTTAAATTAGGTTATAATTAAAAACTTAATACATAACTTTTTGTTTATCATTAATACATTTTTCAATTATTTTTATATCTTATAATTATGAATACTACTTCTGCTTAAAAAGAGGTTTTGATCTATTTGGAAGTGTCTCCTGCTGTAACAATATCTAAACTATAAAAAAAATTTATCTGTGCTACTCAACATATTAACTTTATAGGAATTATAGTGGTAATAAATCACTATCTTACCACATCAAAACATTTCAAAATCAATTGAAAATAATGCATTTGAATGTTATGTGTAAAACTAAATCTATACTTTGATATTAAGTTAAAGACACTGACTATACATTACCTGTTTTGCTTGATTAAAAAATTTCCAAATGGAAGGAAGCACTAGTGAATTTGTTATCAGATTGCATCTTCTATTTTACCTTGTATTATATTATTATTAATTAATAATTTCCAATTTATTCTCAATTGGAAACCCTTTTAAAACTGTTACAAATTGTAACCCTTATTTTTAAATTCCCACAAATTTATTTAGTAGCTATTATAAGAAAGAACTGAGTGCTGCTAATTTAAAAATGCAAAATCAAGTAGGTACTTCCAAAATTGGCATGAAATCTTGATATTCATATTCAGAAGATAATGGTGAAGTATACTGAGCATACAGCTTTACCTTGCTGAGCTTTGGAGCGAGTCTTGGGTCCCTGAGTATGATTAAATATTTGGTCTCCCATGACTTGAATGTTTTGTAACCTCTGATCATTTCCTTTTAAGCCATGCTGGAGAATTAAAGAAAGAGCAAAACCACTGGAACAGGAAAAAATAAAAAGGAATTATTTCAAAAACTCAGCATTTTCTGAAAGGTTTCTAAATAATTAGTGTCAACCTTTGAACAATTATGGTTCGTATTAACATTCTTGTTATATTAAAAACCAATATTTCAAATGACAAATTTATAAAATGCTTTATTGTTAATATGTTCAGTCTTACTAAAGTAAACAACATAAGTGCAGTACTAAATTCAAAATAAGAAAAAAAGATGGAATACCGTAAAATATGAAAACTACATTGAATTGGATCTTAAAAAAGCAAAGTAAAAAAAAAAAAAAAAAAAAAAAATTTTTTTTTTCTTTTTCTTTATTTCTTTCTTGTCATGCTTTTTATCAAAGTTCAAATGATCATAGAAACCCAAATGATAAATAAATTTTCCAGTCTATTCAAAATGCAGCAGAAAGTGTAATACAAGTAAAATGAACAAAAAATTATTTACCAACATCTTTAAAAGTTGTTTGACCAGATATGTTTCAGAATAAAAAGATAAAACCTAACTGAAAAGAGATTTTGATTTTTTAAAAAAATTAAAGTACTTCCCACTCTTTCTCAGTACATATAGTAGCTTTAAAATCACACACACACATTTTAAGATAACAGTATGAAAGGATGTCTTTTTCTTCATTTCCACTTATTTAAGTAAAGAGATACTTGCCTTCCATTGGAAAGGAAATAAACCATAGTGCATCTTTGTAACTAATGTAGCCAAATTATTAAGAATTGGTATTCATTTTTAAGACAAAATTAAATGTTCGATTCCAAATATTTAGGATTCACAGATATTTTGGAACTTCATTTTTTGTTGATTTAATGTAATGAGATTAATATCAATAACTTGATAAATATAAAAAAATGAGGATAATTGTACAAACTTTTCAATGCAAATAGATGAATTTTCACTTTCTTCTCATTTGTACACAAGTGGACAAAGGATGTGGGATCAACATTTTAAATTTTGCAAAGAAGTTTATATTATATACCTGACTTTTCTTTCATAAGCTCCAAAAAATAAAGGATGGCATTGACACCAGATAGACATGACAAATTCTAATGCTGATTCTCCTGCTGGGCCTGGCACTCCACTAAGGAAATCCAGCACGGGATCAATTTGATGATTGATAAGATGAGCAAACACCATCAATAAGCTCTGTAAAGAAATATTCATCACATATTTTTGCATTATAGAGCATTCTAATCTTAAAACAAACGATAAATTTAAGAGTTGACACAAAATCCTGCGACGAGAAGTGATGAATATAAATTTTAACATTAAAAACTCAAATTAATACGAAAGATATTTTAAATGTTACAAAATAAGTAAATAAGAATTTTTTCAAAAAAATCCTTTTTGATTTACATATATATTAGTAGAGTATTGTACAATTTAGAAGGTACTAGTAATTACATAAAATTATTTGAAATCAGGAAAGATAAATTTTACAAATGAAAGAGTTAGTAATACTTTTTATTTTATTAGTTTTGGTTCATTAATAATATGCATATTATTATATAAGCCCAAAAGAAAAAAATAAAAACAAACTGACATTAGATCTTGGTAATTCTTATCAACTTATACTTCCATTAAAACAAGATTATTTTGTCATAAGTCTACAACAATTAAAATTTAAAATTACGTTCTTTTTATTTTAATTCCTTATACTTTTTAAAAACAAATTTTATTATTTAACAACTTTATTACATATTACTATGATAGTTAATGTTTAAAATCAAATATCTTTCTTATTTTAATTCCTTACAGACTTTTTCAAGACAATTTTTATTATTCAACAATTTTTACTGCTGCGACAATTTTATTAATAGTACCATTGCTACTTTCATAAATACTTTAGAAATTATTTTCTGAAATCAATACTTGTCTTAAATTATTTAAGGATTAGTAAGGTCGTAGCCATCTTTCAATAAAATTTCTGCTTCTGTGTCATTTTAAATTGAATGTAATCACGCATATAAATAGATACATTTCAGTTTTAAAATAAAAAATTAAGCACACCAATTTTTGAAAGTGACATAAATTTACTAAAATCCATCAATTTGTTTACATTTTAAAAGTCAATGCGTCAATTTAAAAAGTATAAAAAATTAACTGATATATGAAACAATTAATGATTTCGTGTCTGCATTACCACGGAAAGGGGATGCAGTAGCTTCTGAGGATAAAGACCCCTGAGCACACAAGGGCAGAAGTCTGATTTCTAGCTCAAATGAAGATGACATACACACATTCGTTCGCACAACCCCTTTTTACATTCATACATCTCACAGATAGAACACAGGGGAAGAACAATCATACTCGAACCAGGACTCGAACCCGAACGCCCAGATGTGCTTATAAAACAATTAAATTATAAAAAATTTTTCTACAATTTCTTTTTCACAAAAGAATTTTCATAGGAGAACTTCATATTATTTTAGAAATAATTACAACAATGGTGTGAAAAAAATATTCAATAATAAAAAGAATTATAAATAAAGAAAGAATAAAGAATATTATAATCATTAATTAGAGTTTCTCAATGCAACAAATACCAAATAAAAGATGACTTGTGGTTACTAAGCACATATAAAATTACCTGATTGACACTTAGAGCTTCCACCTGTTGCATCTTACTTAGTACTGCACGTAAGAGAAGCTCGCTTTTGTCTCCAATCATTGAACCAGCTTTGGCAATAAGCAAAGAAGTAAGGCGTCCAACAAATGCAGAAGCACTTTCAGGAGTCTTGGGATCGAGAAGTCGTTGAGCAACCTGTTTAAGAATAACCACTAATGATTTATTTTTATCAATTTGTTCAATATTAAGCATTATATACCTGATAAATAGAAACAATAAAAAATACATTTTGTGGTAAGTTTTCGTTTCAACCTCTAACTGACTCAGGCAAGCAATTAGAGGCTAAATGATCAATTATCAATTCTCCCCCCCCCATCTTTTCAAAATAATGGAATAGCTAAATAATATAGAAAAATTCTTTTATATTTGGAATCCTAGTTATCTTTATAAAAATTAAAAGAAATTATCAGTACATAAAATTAATGTATAACAAAAATTTTATTTGGTTAATGTATAACAAAAAGAATGAGCACTAGTATTTAAAAACAGGTTACTTGTCTTTATCTAAATACTGCATTAAATTGCAGTTTATCTTGAATTAAGCATTTCAACCAAATATAAATAAATTATATAAAAAAAATTATTTTAGAAATGCCCGAGTTTCACAAATCAGTCTTATGATATAAGAAGGAAGATTAGGATTAATATAATAAATACATAATCATATTTTTATTATGAAAATTTGTTATTGTTTTGTTATTTATTTTTATTGTTTTGTATAAAAAAAAGTGTCATAATTTTGTTTCAATACTTTTAAAAAGTGATTTCAAGTATAATAGTGCTTGTTTCTTTCTAGTAATATTATATTTGAAATTACATGACAGGTTTTGATTTTATGCATAACAATAATATAAAAATGAAATTATTTTATAACTTACATTGAAGATGTAGTCTAAACCACTATTACCAGATTCATCACACCAAGTAGTAACTTGTTCAAGAGCAACAGAAACAAAGCCTCGTAAACACTCTCCACCATTCTAAAACAGAGAAGGAAAAAAATTATTACACATAATACATGTCAAAGTTTTTAAATATTTTATGAGATTGAATTTGAATCTATTACATGCAGAGGAACTGTTGGAGATTTTTGCAGCAATATTGCAAAAAAAAAAAAAAAAAAAAAAAAAAAACAAGAGATAAAAGTATTTATTTATACAGCAATACAAACACGAAGACATTACAGTAAATAATTAACTAAGAACATGAAGGAAGATTAGGAACAGCATCAGAAAGATCTTTAATCATATAGAATGTATGTGACTTAAACATTTAACAATTGGTGCATATGTAGCTTACATAATAGCAGTTTCTACTTTAGGATAAAGGGAGGTTGAGGGGAAGAAAATGAGCATTGATATCTAACAGGAATTAAATGCAATGTAACTGTAAAATAAATATTCCGGGACTTGAGAATACATTAAAAAACATTTTAACTATTTTTAAATATAATACAATAATGAATAAATGCATAAGAATACATTCTTTTGCAGCAAAAACATTGAGCACTGTACAAAAGAAACTAACAATTAAATAGAATTTATTATTTACTAATGAAAAATAAAATCAAATAGTGCAATAGCAATTTGAATTCAAAAATTAAGTGTCCCAAATGGCTTAAAAAAAATGACATGATTAAGTTTGCTCTTTAAAATATTTTATCCCAATTTTCCTATTAATTTTGAATGGGGGAGGGGATGAGAATACATAATAAATTTCAAGTTAGTAATTCAAAGAAGAAATTTTGCAATTTCTCCAATTGAATTATATTTAAAGAAAATTTGGATTTCTAAGAAATTATTATGTTTTTACCTGTAATATTGTGTTATCATCTGTATGCATAATACAATGAACAGCAGCAGGGAATGCTTGCTGGATGATAGCAGGAACAAGAGGGCTAGGACTACTGCGGACAATAGTTTCTAATACATCCAAGGAAGCCTGACAAAAAATAATAATAATAATAATTAATATAAGTAGTTAGTATAATTCATATACAAAAAAGATTGGTAAATACTTACAGCTTGCAAACCGATAGGCACTTTGTTAGGTGGTGATTGCAGTATTGACACGAGAGTAGGAATAAGACGATGCTGCAAGTGATCTCTGGCTCCAGGAGTTTTACACAACTGCTTGAATATTTCCTCCGCAATTGTTATTAACACAGGATCTGAAGAATTATAATAAAATAATTGAAGGCTATGTTTTTGTATCATATACAAGCATTTATAATTTAAAATATATTTTCTTGAAAATGGAAGACACATACAATTTGGGGAAGGGAGAGTGGGAACCTTATTCTTTCCCGTCAATACTAAAATTAGATTTAGAAATTTAAGTTTTAGAAAATATATCAGTCTTTCATTTATTAACAGAAATTTATAACCTTTATGCAATACCCATATAAGAAAAAAAAAATTTTTACAATTTAAAATAGAAATACATTAAAAATTTTGTCACATTTCAAATTTTCACAAATTGCAGTATATAAATAAAATAAAATTTCATTAAAAGAAAAAGAAGACATTTGATGCAAAAATCCAATATTTCTCACCACTATTATGCTTCAAGAAAACAGCTATCGCAATTGGAGATACTTTATTTTCATATTCAGCTGTGAAATTCTGATCAATCTAAATAATTAAAATGAGATATAGTTAATTTAATAAATTGTGTCTCTATCTCTCTCTATATATATAACAGCTAAAAAACACAACCTTAAAATTATCATTATATGTTTTATAATTGTATAATAAAAAGATATGAAACAAAACTACATAACAGTTGAAATCCCTTCAAAAGGGAAAATTAATAAAAACAACATCAGATTGAGAAGGCTTTCATGATAATAAAACATTTTTTGTACATTTTTCATAACTATACTTTTCAGATGAAATGTAATTTGTTTCAAATGTATAAACAACAAGAACACAGTATATGCTCTGGTTACACCAAAGTTTTCATACTCTTTTAATATTTGTTTCATTTTAAAATTAAAATATCCATGAATATGAATTCTTATAATACACAAAAGTGATCTATTAGTCATGAATTTTCACAAATTTTTCATTTCCAAATTTCAAACTGAAAGAAAAAAAAAAAAAAAATCAACTGAAATGAAATATTTTTTTTCTCCTTCCTTTTAGACTCTAAAGCTCATTGAACACTCAACTAAAAACACAATTATTAATAGATACAATAATTACAATATTAGAATCATCTCCATTTAAAAAAAAGAAAATCAGAATTGTATATTTTTAAAAATTCCTTACTAATTAATTAACTAGATATAACAGAAAAATATATTTCAGTGATTCTACAGAGAAAAGATTTTAAAAATGATTATCAAAGATGGTTATATTGCACATTTTCATTTTGTCTGTTTAGAATTATAAAATTAATTAAAAAAAAAAATTGTTTTTGTAATAATAATAATAATTGTGAAGGCTATTGTTCTTTCAGAAATGCAAATAAATTACTTACTGTAATGATAATGGAAATGGCTTCTAATACCAAAGCAAGCACTTCAGAAGAAAATTGAATTGCTAAAGAGATGAGACCTTCTAACATGGGAGCTAAATAAGGCCCCAATATGCTAACTTGATCGGTACCTTTCAAGTGGTCACAAAATCTGTAATAAAATAAATACATTTTTTTTTTATGACAGACTTTTGTAAGGTATTTTTAGAATGATTTTAATGGTACAAAACCAGATGCAGTAATTGAACATGATAATATACATATTAAAAATGTCAAATATTTACATTAAATAAAAAATTTCCTTCAACCTTCACAGTAAAGTTTAATTACATCAAAAAGGATAAAAATAAATTCCAGCTTCAAAAATTTTCAAGAATCAGACAAATAGTGTGATGATTAATTCAATTCCATAAGCTGGCTTTTATACTGAAAATTTAATTGAACCATTTATTTGAAAGCTAAAACATAATAAAAATGCCTTATAGATTAAGAAACATTAAGCATTTATCTTTTCAAATATCTTTTGAAAATAATCACATGTTTTAACGATATAAAAGTGAGATGCTTTACTGCAATCGTTTAAAATATTTTTAATAACATTCTCAGTATTCAGAAATATTTCACACTTTAAAAACAATAGATAACCGGTGTAAAGAATATTTTTTTTTTCAATTTCAAAACCTTTAATTTGATATTAATTAATAAATTTATATTATTTTGCTACTTTACAAAATAATTTACTTTTTTTTTCATTTCTTTTACTGAAGCATTGTTTTTTATAAAAAGAATGAGGGTGAAAAGAAAGAAACTATATTATAATAGAAGTTCTTAAAACAAATAAATTCTAATCTCCACTCTCCCACCTCTAATAGTTCAAAATCAGAATTGAGAGAAAGAATTCAGTTTTTTGAATTTCATGAAAAATAAAATACATGAAATAATAAATACTAAATCAAATCTATAATTTTCACACACATTTATGTAAACATACCCCCAAACAGCTCTTACAGCACAAACACGAACAGTGGAGGGTTGTGTAGGTTGCAATCCACTTACAGTGGCTTGTAAAAATCTGTAATATATAATGAATAATTATAATATATATGATAATTTTAACAATTCATGTAATAAAAACCACAATTAAATTATAATTATTACTAACCTCTTCATTAAATCTTCAGTCATCATTTTACTGTATCTACTAGCAAACCAAAGGCATCTACCAAATAAGAATGGTGATTCTGAAAATGTATCTTTAGTTAAAAAATATATATTAAAATTTCAACAGCAACAGGAATTGTCACAAAACCAGAAGTATGACAAACAGGATGGAGATAAAGGATTGCATTTCAATTTTTAATATTCAATATAAAAAATTATAATTTACAAACAAAATCTGCTTTCTAAACAAATTTTTCAAAAAGTGAGCATTAAGATGAATTAGAAATCAGCTCAGACTTAAAAAGTTTTCACTTTAACATTAAATAATTATAGCCATTATTAAATATATCACACTGACAACATAGATAGTAAATAAAAATTAATCTTTGCAATCCAGTAAAAAATTATTCGGTTTATCTGCAAGTTATTTTTATAAATTGAAAAACATTCAACTTTAAATTGATTTTTCCTTTGTTTGCTTAGTGTACTGTTTATTTAAATGTAATTCCTTTCAATTACAGAAAATAATAACTAAAATGGTTTACATAAATAATGAAAACAATACCTGCAGTATTAAGATCTTCTACTACAACTGAATGAATAAATCCCTGCATATCAAACTGTAAGTGGTTTCCCTGAATCCCACATATGATGAGGTCTTTAACACTCCCTAAAGCAAGCATACAGGATTCATGTATTTTCCACCTGGAACAACAGAAAGCATTTAGATCAAAAGAAAAAAAAAACACTGACATACAATATCTATATGATATTAATATTAGTAGATGCCTCAGTAATCATAAAAAAGTTATGGCTTCAAAAACATAATCGGAGTTATAGTAATCACAGCTGCTTTAATAATAAAATATATTACAGGTGATAACATTATCTAAAGCAGGATGCCAGAAGTATACGCAAAAAAGTGAAGGTGAACACGATGAACTTAGAATAAACTTTTAATTCGACATAATGCCTGGTCACTAATAAAACGGTGTTGCTATCATAGGCAAAATCAAAATATGTGACAACAAGTGGATAGTATGCATAAGAACTAACGATGGAATGCATAAAATCACTGTGTAGCAGTAATATAAAGGAATGCATTTGAAAGTTCACTTTAGAATCATCTTTAAAAAATAATAAAGATGCTACAGTATCACATGAAATTTCAGAGTAATTTGAGATTAGTGTGAAATCCATGATCTACAGATTGAATATAACATTGATAATAAGCAATTATATGCATCAAAACCTGCAGGATTAAAATAAGGATTGTGATGCTTGTAAATCTATTTGATTTTGCACAAACACACTCAGGACAAAAATGTTTCAAAAAATGTTCACACACAAAAAAAAAAATTGCAATAAATATTTACATATTATTATTAAAATAAAAAAAATAAAAAAAGAAGGAGAAGGAGAAAAAGAAAACTCAGTTTGTCATCAAAGTCAAAAATAAGTTTTCTACCTAAATAAAATTTAAGCCTGATATTTTTAATATTCTGCCACACAGCTTGTGCTTAAACCAACCACATATTTACAAAAAATAAAAGTAATAAACTTAATAAAGAATTAAATAAACTCTTTTCAATAGAGAGAAGAAAAAAAAAACATACATGTATAGATGCTATGCATTTGCAGAGCTAGGCTCTCTTCGATATTAATTTTGGTTATGAATTTGCTTTATTTCCAAAAATTTATTCAGAATCAGAGAATTCAATCAAGATTTTGTTTAAATTACATATCGAAATTACCTCCATTCCCTCTCTTTATATTTAATATTCTGAAGCCATAAAAAATTTTAATTCAAAAACTAAAATGTAGTAGAAATATATTTATATGATTCATAAAAGATAATAAATTCTGAAGATTCAATTTAAAAAAAAATAATAAAACAAATAATAAAACTAACCAATTAGGATTTGAATTCTTGTTAGCTTCATGTATATGTCGAGTTATAGCAGCACATAAGCTCATAGAACATTTGTCTTCAAACTCTTGGGCTAGTAACTAAAATATAAAAACAAATCTTAAAAAAAATTTTAATAAATAAAAAAAATTGATTAACTAGTTATTAGAATTCATAAAATTATGGTTTATATTTACAAATCCAAGATTAAAAAAATAAGGATGAAGGAAAGTTAAAAGTAAGTAAATATTTTAATTACTTACAGATAGAATTCTTTTTTTGCAATTTTTTCATTTTGTTCTAATAAAAAATAAAACTTTCCAATTAAAAACAATATATTAATTACTGTAAAAAGATTAAAAGAAAAAAAAAGGGGGGGGGGATAAAAAAGATAATGTACTACTTGCAAAAGCTTATTATATATAAAAAAGATAAATGATTTTGATATACATTCTAAATGATAGCAAATAATTTGCACAAACACAGTTTATATATTTCCAATACATCTTTTATAATCATAATATTATATTATTAGATTTATAATCTTAATATTATCTCTTAAAATAATATTTTATAATCTTTTATAAACACATCTTTAACTACTTGAAAAAAGTAAGAGTATAAGAATTGTAATACACATGTATATACAAAGAAAAAAATTTGAGATTCTGATTATTGTAGCAAATTGGCACTATTTATTCATTAAAAAAACATTTGAGGTATATTATAAATATGAGGCTTAATTTTCCAAACAATAAATTCCATGGATATTTTTAAAAAAATATTAAGTAAAAAATGCACATAATATATTTAATGAAAGAAAAAACTAACAAAAAGAATAATCAAAACCTATTGTTTACCATGAGTAAATCCTGTGCTGATATTCTAACAGAGTAAGCATAAGTATCATCATCTTCATCTTCAACAAATTGATCTGGGTTACTACTCCAAGATTTCATCTATAAAAAAATTAGCAAAGTACTGTATATTATAAGATAACTGCATGGCAATAAAAAAAATCTTTAAATACATAAAATTTATTAAAAAGAATATAGTATTTCAATCTACTGCAACCTAAATTTTTACCATTATAATAAAAATACAAGTGGTTGATCAAAATACAAATCAGCATTTAAAATGTTTGAATTCACACACACACACACATATCATATTATATATATTCAATTATTTATTGAATGAAAAAAAATTTAATTCAATTATTTATTTTTAAAAAAATTCTTCCATTACTATATCCAAACTTGTGTATCTTGTTTTATTTTTAAAAAATTACAAGGTCTAGAATATAAAACTTAGTATTAACCCTTTCTATGGCCACGGAAAGTATATTTACCCATACAGATACCCATAAATATTTTCAATAAAAACAGAAACAGTTTCATACCTTTCAACATTGGTTACCCAGTCATTTTACATGTTACTTAATATCAACAAATTATTGAAGAATAAATATTTCCGAAGAATTTTAATTACATAAAACAAATATTCAAAATTATTTTAAAAACACACACACGCGCACAACACGTTTTTTTGATAAAATAAATCAATACTATTTGTTAGATATAAACAATTTTATTTCATTAAATAGTAAGCACTTTTACTTTTCTTAAGTCATCATTGCTCAGTTTAATAACATAACAAAATCCCAAATTCATTTTTGTAATGAAGAGTGACTCCAGTGTTTTTGTATTCATGCTAGAATAAGATTCAGTTAGTTTTCACTAATCATGCTAAAAATTTGTTTATTGCCAGCAATGCTGTGAGCAAAGATTCAGAAAGAGGATATTTTTGATGTTTTTTTTTTTAATTTATTTTTTAAAGATTTTTAATAGTTTTTCTCTGTATATCTGCAACTCTGGTGTTTTCACTTAACTGCCATAGCAACTACAGAAATTCCATAGATATTGGAGTGCATGCAGTTTCTTATCTCACACAAAATGATGTGTCTTGATTTGTTATTTAATTATTAATTAATTAATGATTCAAACTATATTTATCTAGTAAACTGAACAAATTAATTTTTTTTAAGTCTGTCTCAACTCTAAAATTATTTTAGTTTACCATTACTAGAAAAAATAATGGCCCATTAACAGTTTAAAAAGAACATTTTTTTCCTTCATTACTGTATATAAATTTGTCCAATTAGTTTTTTTTTTTTTAAATTTAGAAGCTCTAAAATATTAACTAATATGTACAATAACATATATTGACTCCCACAATAAATTTATTTAAAACACTTTATATTTAATAGAATAAAAATATAATAAAGATTGTATGTTTTAAATTAATTTTTAGTCATTAAATTATTAAAAATATATAAGATTTTTGAAATACTCATTAAATGAAAGGGGTGATAAGCATCCTATATTGTATATATAATTTTAGAAAATTTATCTTTTTCTGGAATATAATAGTTCTATAAGAGTGCACTCATATCTTTAAATTAAGCATAAAAAGCAAGTTACCAATTCACTGGATTTTATATAGTTTGAAGACAGTTCATTCATAATAATAATAAAAACAATTTCAGAAATTTTTTACTGCATTATACAATGCCAAAAATTGCACTTGCATTGGTAAAAATTCCAATATATTGTACTTGCTATATATATATTAGTTGAGTAAAAAGAAAAGAAAAAAAAATCAAATCAGAGCAATATCCATGCATTTATCATAAATAAATTAACAGTACATTTGATAACAGAAAATAACCACTACAACTATACTCTGTTTCACCCTAACTTGACAGTAGTGTATATTCTAGGCATGCCGAATCACAGTCGTTGTCAGGGGAACTGGGTTACTTTAAAGTACAAAGTTACTAGAAATGCAGATCGCTGGCGAAACTTTATCTCGCAAATTTTTCGCCAAATAGTAAATATTTATTTACTTTATTATATTATCACTTTATCGGAGATTTAATTGTTTCCTTATTTTCATTATTTTTTCAATATTATTGATGCATTATTTTAATAAATCATTAATGTTATTTCATTTCGTTTCATCGTTTCTCAAAAGAAAACCCTAGATCTTTCAATATTCGGTAAAGCATAGTTCGGCTAATGTTTTTCGAAAAGATATCTGTATCATCGTTCACATCTTTTAAAACTTTATCTAATGTTGGGATCTCATTTCTACGAAAATATGCATGGATTTTTCGTCAAATATAGGATAATGTAAAATCATCATATTTTACAAGACCTGAATGTTTACCTACTGAGCCTGGTCATTTCTTTCCAGGGGTACGAAACTTTATCGACAATTTGATTGATAGAATCTTGAGGGTTTCCTCGGAGTCGAGAGTAAACGTTTAATATGTTTCTGCATGCTGCACTTTTTGTTGGTTTCACTCATCTTGAAGGTGTACGCAGCGCAGTCGGTGATAACACTTTCTCTTTTTCAGAGATTTTAGAAGAGAATAAAAATAACGAACCGAATAAATATTCAACAATCAAAACTAATAACTACAAATGTGATTAATAGTATCAAAAATATCAGCTGGTAAAAAAGCGAGAATAAAAAAAGTACGAAAGATTATAATGGTTGCGAACTGAATGAAGCTGAGTTGGCGGAGACGTAAAAGAAAAGCGCGCCAAATATTTGACCTTGAAGACCGGTCCTAGCCAAAGTGGAATTCATTATCTCAATCTTTTAGCTTTATTCGTTCGCTTAATTTACAAAATACTTAACAGATAAGCACTTCTAACTTGAGAATAATTTTAAATACATACTTATAGAAAAAGGATTTCTGTAATTTATGATATTATTTGATAAATTTCTGCGCATTTTAACTATTTTAAAGTCAGAATTGATGGGGAACTCTTTCCCAACGCGGAGCGTCACATTTTCTACCTTTTACAATACTGCCAAGTTAGGGTGAAACAGAGTATAGTAAAACAAATTTAAACTTTTATCTTCAATAAAACATACCTGCTCCTCAGTTATTTGTGTATACAATAAAATGTAGTAAATTAAATCTGTCATCCCATCTTTAATATAATTTCTGAACTTGGAAGACTCTACTAAAACATTTATAAATTCAAATATGCTAAATACTAGATTTTCAAAACCAAGAACTTCACCTGCAAAAAAAAAAAAAAAAAAGCTACAGATTTATTTACAAAACAAAGGTTTATAAAAACTGATTTTTATACAATCCACAAAATGATTTGAACTGTGAAATATTACTTAATTATAAATAATCACTAATTCTTGAATGTATTAAAAAGATAACTGTTACAATAACAACATTTAAAACACCAACAAAATCATACAGATGGCCTATAATTTATTTTTCTGACAGAACAAAGTGAGAAATGCTGTTGCCAATTATAAATGCTATTTTAGCACAAATAATTATTTAAATGTTTTAAGCCACAGTGACCGTGCACATAAAGTAATGGCCATGACACAAATTTGAATCTTAAGCACAATAATAAATGGGAGGAAAAAACACACAGTATAGAATTATTATTAGAAGAATTTTATAATAAATATAATACAAAAATATCATTACCATCTGAGTCCACAGGATTGTCTGCTTCTTCAGAAACATTAACTACAGTCTGGACATAACTGAGTAAATAAGTTAAGAATGTTAATGAAAGACAAAGATTGTAATGCAATCAAAAACATACAGATAATCAAAATTTGTCATAAAACATGTGGTTATATAGAAATATTAATTTAAAAAATATTGAAAATAAAAAAAAAAAACAACAACATCAGAATCGCCATGTAATTTTTTTTATATTTTTCCACTCTTTAAAAACATTACTTCAAAATTATTTATCATCTTTTAACTGCATTTATTATGAATTGATAAAAGTTTAGATAAAATATTCAATTACTGTGATTAACAGCATCTACAATCAAAATAAATTGCAATTTTGCAAAAATTAATCTTTCTATCTAAGATAAATGTATGTGTATGTTGGTTCTCTACAGGCTAGACCATTTAACCAACAGATATCAAACTTGGTACTTTTATTACCTAGGCGGATAAAAATGTGCACACAAGAAAGAGTTTTTTAATTTTTTTAATTAAAAGTTAAAGCTGAATTTTGACATTTTGCTACAATAACTTCTAAAAATGTTATTACACAAAAGTAAAATTTGTACTATTTTAAAAAAGTTGTATTTCTAATGATATTGATTTAATAGATGTGCAAAGTTTTCCTGAATTCTGCAATTGAAATTTTTTAAAACCTAATTACCAGCAATAGATACCCTGAGGTTCAAACCATTTTCATTGTTTCATCAAATGCTTAATTGCATGATTTTCTTCCATTGCTGGGAAATAAATAAATAAAAAAAGATTCTGTTTCATATATGTGTAATCTGTAAGACAAAAAAAAAAAAAAAAATAATAATAATAATAATAAAAGAAGAAAAAAAAGTAAGCTGTAATATTACAAAATTTAGAAAAGAGATTAACCAAATATTTCTGTAGAGAATAACATAAAATAATTTAAATAAGAGAATTTAAATAGCATAGCTGTAATATAAGATAATTTGGTGGAGTCATGAACATGGTGCTTTAAAACACAATTTATCTGAAATCAAATATAAATAATACTCTTGGTGAACCAGCTGGTCATCTGAGGCGACTAGTCTAAAATAATATATAACTTCACATTTTATCAAAATTATTTTTTAATACATATAAGTAGTTATTATATATACATTTAAATGTATAATACCTCAAAACTTCAAATAATGCACACAACAAAAGGATACGTATTTGCACTTGATGTGAGGGAATTCCATACAGGTGCTAATATGTGAGGCAACCATTGGCCCATTTGTTTGGGAAAATATTTCACCAACACTTGCAATGCCTAAAAAGAAAGGAGAATTAATGAATTATAATTTGCTACACAAACCTGATCTTAAAAATATTTTATAATATATTCAACCTGTGCAATATTTCAATAATATAATATAAGCATGTTATAAAAAGTAATGGTTTTATTTATTTATTTTTTAAACTAATGCAATATTAATAATTATATTCCTAATAACATAATAATTTGATGAATTTTTGCAACATTCTTTCACAAGTCTGCCACTTGAAAAATAATTCCCTATGTTTTCCCTATATAAGAAGAAATGCTCAAACAGCACTCACGTGTTAGTTATAACTTTCTATATCATGATACAAATCATTTAATGATTACTTAGTAAAAAAACATTAAAGTTTTTTAAAAACCAATTTATATATTTGAACATCAATTTTTGCAACTTCTGCAGATTTTTCAGTCATTAGTTCCATTATTCCTTTTTGCAACATTTTAATTTGCAGTATATATATATATATATATTCCTTCCATCTGTAGGATCCCCTCCCCAAACTTCCTTCTGCTTTTCTAAAGCTTCATATTACATCACATGAACTAATTTTGCATATTGAAGCAAATCTATTGAGATCAGAGCATTGAAGACACTTTCATAAAAATTTAGTGGCATCATATACAATTTTATTAATCGTTTAAAAAAAACCTTTTAGATCCTCAACAAGTATATCCTTGTTGATACTAAACCACTTTCCACAACTGCATTACCTCATGGCAATGCAAGAATTATTTTTATTGTTTCCTAAAAATCAGAAAATTCTTTAGACCATAAAACAGTAGAACACAAATCATCTACACAGACTCCTTTATTAAATTAAATTAATGAAGTGTTCTTTGCATTTGCTTATCAGTTTCTTTCAGGAAAATTTTAAATTGGATTTTTGTACATTTTGAACATGCAATGAAAATTTGTTCTGGAATAAAGAAGTGAAAGCAAATTAACTATTCACTTTTCACAACACTGTATGCTTTTTGTTATTTTTTAAAGCAAAATTTTAGGACATGCATTCAAATATTTTTTATAGTATTCTTAAAAAATATAAAATATTCTATTAAAAAGTGTACTTTTTCAATTCAAATAGTTGAATTAACATAAATTGTGTACTTGAATAGTAACTTGCAGTCACTATCCAGTAAGCGTACTTTTTTTCAGACTTGGAAATTGGACTAATATATGCAGAAGAAAAGGTAGGAAGTAGAAAAGACACAAACTTCTGCAGTTTAACAATCATAAATAGCACTGTTTTTATTTGTAAAGCTATGGCAAGGATCTTTTTATATTTGTAATGTTTAAAAATATCAACATTTTTTTAAATGAAAAAAACTAAAAAATTAAAAATTTCCAGTTTTTAAGGAAAATTTCAAAATTCTCTTTATTTTCCCTATTCTTTAGATGTTGAGGTGTTGTAGCAACCTTGTATAATTTTGAATTCCCCCATTATATCCAAAGCAGAATTGTAAATAACATTTTCAGACATGACACAAAATTCAAGCAAAGCAAAAAAAAAAAAAAAAAAAACCGAATTTCATAAAATAATGAGTTGTTCTAAATATAAAAACAGAGAAGTAAAATAAAAATGATTAATCGAACAATAAAATAGATAAATTTATTCAGAAAGTGGTTGAGATATAAAAAAATATTGTACAATACTACACCAAAGAAAATTAAAAGATGTCAAGGTTAATAAAATTTGATTCCAAAAGCACTGAAATCAACAGAAATATACTATGTTTGTATTTTACTTTATTGAAAAGTTGTATCTCTAATTCAATCATTCATCCTTTTTGTCCCCATAAATTCTGAATCAGAGAGTAAATGATATCTTTTAAATAATGGAATTTGTATTTATTAATAGCATTATTATTAATTTGTAATATTTAATAGCATCATAAAATAAGTTTTTTTTTACAGTGTAAATTTATCAATTTTTAGAATAATCAAAGATATTACTGGACAGTCATATATCTGTCAGGCATACTCTCAAACAAATGTTATTGTATTTATGATTAAGTATTCAAATATATACAATTTCAAGGTTTTACCTGAATTTCTAATTATTAATCTTTTATTTTACTACAATAGTGTATGACAAAAGATTTATACTACAACAAAGCCTAGAATGATAATTTCTGCATTTCCTTGACAATTTTTTAAAAAGAAAAGAAGAAAATGATTTACATTATATCACTTTTAAATTAGAAAATAATAATTTGACACTACAAGAGTCAATAACTAAACAAAATATTTATAAAAAGGATGTGAAAAGTATTGAATATAAAAGAGAAATTTTAGATGAATTAAAAATTAGTAAATTTTATGAGGATTATAAAAAAACTAAAAATTATGCATAAAATACAATTAAAAAAAGCAGCAGCAAAATTTATGGATGACAAAAGCTTCAATAAGATTTTTATTCCTTTATCCAATTTAATTCGACAGTTAAAAATGTTACTTTTGGTGTGTCTTCAAATATAGCATATACTTTATATAAAAACATAGCAAAGAAGATCACACTTACATTTAAGATATCCTTTTTCAAGCCACCATCAGAGGTATGACCATCAGGTGTTTTTAAGGCACTTACTAAGGCTTCTGTGAATGGAGTCAAAATAGGAAACAGCAGAGTCTTTGGAGCAGACTGCAAATATACGAGTCAGATTATTTGAAAGTAACTTTAGTTAATATAAATTAAAATGCTTGATAAAATCAGTTATACAATTAATAACTGATAAGGAAATAAATTACTTTAAAGTATTTAACATTTTTAAAAAATCAGACTTAAAAACATTCAACCATATTTATAAATCTATTGGAGATTCAGCTATATATTTATTGTATTTTTGCTTTTATTGCTAACTTTTGGAACAGATTAAATCCAAGTACAACAAATATTGATTTGGAAATCACAAGTTTATATTAAAAAATTTTTTTAAAAAATCAATCAGGCAATGAGTTTAATGTTTTTCACTGATTGCTCTGTTTTTAAAAAAGAAAACAGAGTTTTTAAAGTTTTGTTTTCATTCAATTAAAAAAAAAGTGTATAAGAAAAAATCAAAATAAATAAAATGAAATTTTGATGTTCATACTTAATTTGAATTCTAAAACTTCAACTTTTGCATCTTGTGTTTTTGGGATGTTGTACATTTTTTAGCATAATTTTTATCAGAAGAATGAGAGAAATAAAAGTTTAGAAAAATCAATTGCATTGCTCCTTTTAATGCATCTTCATGAGAATGCTGATAATAAAAAAGTATAAAAACAAATTAAATGCAAGAATAGATTTCAAATTTAACTTTTTATAGGAAGGTTATAGAAATTTTAGTTTTAATTAGTGCTTTGTGATTGGTTGACACATTTTTTAAAAAATTAACAGTTTATTACATTAAAAACTTTTCAAAATTTGAATTTTTCTTTAAAATTTTTTTAATTAATTTCCAATAAATTCACTTACACAAATTTATTTTTAATGTGACAACATAAATTACCTAAGTTGCCACTTATTTACAGAATAAAAATTACCTTATTGTATGGAGCCATTGACCCAATTATTTCAGCACAAGTAGAAAAGATTTCTACAGATCTACCTCTCGTTCGAATTCCATATTTCTAAAAAATAAGAAATAAAAAGTATATTAATTATAAGTTACTAACAAATGTGGAGATTTATAAACAAATTATGTAATATTCATATATCCTCTGTCCTAATAAACAGTCAAAGGGACAGAGTGTTTTAGATGATGGAATTATGATTTAATGTTTCAAATGGAACCGAAATAAAGCTATTTTTTAAAAATAAATTGCTTTTCACCATGCAGAAAAATAATTTTTGTATGGCAAAAACAGAAAATAAGCACTAATTTAGGCATTTTCTATTAAATCATTTTACAAACTTCTGATATTTTTTACACACAGTAATTTTTATGAGAATTAATACAGTTGTAATATTATAGAGATATGTTACAGTTTAATAGTAAAAAAAAAAAAAACTAATATAAGAACACACACTATGACAAAAATAAAAATAATACCTTGGTTTTGTTTTAAAGGGGGGGGGGAGTTTTTTTTAAAAAAATGGATGCACTTCAAATATAAGAATCAAATTCATTTTTAATGGTGTAAAATTTGATGAGTAGACAGACTGAAATGTAATAGGACATAACTTGCATCAAAAATCTAGAAACAACATTACAGTTATGGGCTGAAAACAATAAAGTTTTTCACCCAATAAGTCTTTCAAAGTTTAAAAGAGATTTACAGACAAAAAAAAAAAAAAAAAAAAAAAAAAAAACCCTAGATAATAGCACCACCAATAGATAACACAGGACTTACCATCCAAGACAAAAATGTCTATATTACTCATAAAAGTATTCTGCCCATGACTAATGATGATGGTTGGGTAAATACTCATTGAGTAGGTAAATATTTTCTGTATATTTACCGAAAATAAGGGTAAATATCTAAAAATGAGCATTTAATAAAATATTTTTTAGGATGATCATATTGTTTCAAACTAAAAGGAATAAATATTATATATAAGTTATAATATTTTAAATTAAAGTTTGATCAAATTATAAAAAAAGCTATTAAAAATTGCTAGATTCTGAAATAAATGTTTTAGAATTTATAACGAATGAGATAATAATTTACTATTTTTGGTTTGAAAACAACACATACAATGTTTTACCATTTTACTAAGAATAATCTTTAACACTTTTTTATGTTATGGTTAAAAATTGTTAGTAAAATTGTAGTAGTCAGAATAATGCTAGTAAAATTAATCACATGTTCAGAATTGAATAATCCACAGATTCATCATCTGGTAAATAGGTAATTTAACAACTTGGACAATACTTTTGAGTTGTTTCCTTCAGAAAAAACTAATTCTCAATAAGTTTAAGATAAGGAAAAAAATTTAGTTCAGGTCCAATTCACCTTAAAACAGAAATTTTAAATCCATGAAGGAGTTCAAAATTTAAAATGACACCAAGAGGTAGTTTAAAACCATCTAACCTATTTGACAGCTTATCTTTCATTTATGAAATTAGGCAGCAAATGTGAGATGGTATTCAGCTAAAGACAGATCTTGTTCATTACAAAGGATGTGCTATCAAAAACTGAAAGAAATATGGAAAAAATTAGAGGCATGAAACCACTGTTATAAGAGGAACAATTCATATGGCACCAGTGTTACAGATGAAGAGATTTTGTGCATGTTAAGCGGGACTGATACAGATACTACAAAAATAAATAAATTAAAAAATGAATTCTCGGCATTTACAATTGGATCTACCATAAAAAAAAATTAAAAAATTATTTGATAGTTGAAAAAACAAGTAAGCTCACATACGAGTCATATAATTGGAAGCTGCGGTGATCAAATGAAAGAAACAAAATTTAGACTAAATGAATGAAGAAAATATGATACAAGAGAATGAAAGAACAAAATAAAAAAAAAATTATAATCATTTACAATGTAGGAAACAATAAAGAAAAGGATAATTTGTGCAATTTGTTGGGAAGTTCAACCTTCTGACACTGAAATTGATTCAGATTAATATTTAAATCATAAGCTAAAATTTATAAAAGAATAGTAAACAATTACATGTTTTTATATTAATTTCCATTATCAGCCTTTTAATTATTATCATGTTAAAACCAAATCTAACATTTAAAAAAAAAAATTAAAAGTTTATTTTTTTCTGGAGTAAAAACTCTGCTAATATATTAATATGTATTTACTAACTGTAATTAAAAAATTTGATACTTCAATTGCTATGTAATGTAAAATGTTCAATGCAATATTGAATTTGTCTGTCTGATAGGTCTGATTTTTAGTTTTTATGAAAATAAAAAGCTGCAAAAAATTCCTTTGTATGTTTGAATTTTCATTTATGTTACCCAATATTCAATATATATTATAGCAATAATATATTAATAACAATGTGAGTATTTTACATGAATAAAATTAACTAAAAACATAAGAATCAGGTAAATATCTGCTTTTGGTACATTTAAAAGTAATAACTTTAAAAATAAATATCTGGATATTTTATATCACTATCCATGACCAAATTCAATCCCATGACTAATCATGCATTTATTGCTCTGAACCACCTTGAGGAACACATTTAAAAAATTTCAATCACTAATTCAGCAAGTTTGTAGTAGAAAATTTCATGGTTAATGGAATTTCAATAAACTGCAATATGTGCAAATTTCAAAAGAAGGTAAAATTAATGTAGGATTATTCATAAGTATTAACATGTGAAGCAATTAAATGGAATTATAAAATATTTAGAGAAGAAAATCTTAATTATTAGCTACCTCATCATGTAAGAAAATTTTCAACATTTCTGGAAGAATAACAGGAGCAAATTGTGGCATTTGTGAATCCGACACTTCATTGGAAATTTCTGAAATATAAGAACAAAATATAATTTTAATGAAATTAAAACAAGAAAAAAAAACTGATACAAAAGAATAAAATACCAACTGAGTTTTCCTTTCATTTGGCTTATTACAAGTTTAAGATTCTTTTTTTGTACAGATTTTTTTCTGAGGCAAAATGTAGATAGGCATTGTCACATCAGAACAAAGGGCAGAGCCAAGCTCAATATGAAAAAACCCAAAAAGTCATATTATTTATAAACCAAAAATCTAATTTACTGAGGGAAGAAAAATATTTTGAAAACCTGAAAGGTTTTTTTGCACTGTAATGTAAACTGAATGAAAATAAACAAATAAAAAAGGTACAAATTTATCAATTAAAATACTTGGGTAGGAAATTACAAACACTAAAAATTTGTGATCAGATGTATGATGATATTATGGCAATTGTGGACTATTAATTGGATGTGTTTACCCATTTATAGAGCCAAAATAAGTTTATTTTCTTAATTTTAAACTATTTAGATTTTAATCAATGTAATTAAAATATAAATTCATGCTTGCTTCATATTTATGGGACTGGCATGAAGCAACCTTCATTGCATTACATTTGTATCTATTTCCCCTGATATTTTTAATTTATATAACTTGAGAAGTTAAACAAATCTACAATAATAAAAGATACTAGTAAAAAATTAAGTTCCCTCCCCGCTTTAGTTTAAAAATCTTTATTTAATCTTATACTTTAAATAATTTTTTTAAAAAAAACTCACCTTTCAGCACCCTCATGGCTCCATGCACAGCACAGCTATTTTCGCTAACAAGGCTTCTAAGCAGTATGTCGAACAGTTCAGGCCATTCTTCTGGCCAATCCCATTGAGCTATGGCTGATATAGCATATGCAGCACTTGATCTCAACTTACTAATAGATTCAAGTAAGCCCATTGGCAACATATTTCGTACAGCAACTTTGGCCTAAGATTAAAACATAAAATTATTAAATATATTGAGCAAAAATTATTTAGATACAATAAAAAAAGAAACTGAAAAGAACAAGTATATAAATTTAAATTATCAGCTTAAAAAATCTTCATAAAATTTCATTTGTACTTAAAATACACATAACATAATTGCTCCTTTTCTTTCAATATATAAAACAGAACATGGTAAATTGTATCATATTTAATTTAAAATTATAGGCAATTTAAAACTATCATCTTTGAATTTCTTACCAAAATAATGTTAAAATAACACTGCTATTTTAAAGCCATTCAAAATCAATTACATGAAAGAAAAAATAATAATCGTTTTTTTTGTTTTAATAATAATAATAATAAAAGAATCTATACTTTATATCCATAGTGATTATGAATTTTTGAATTGGATTCTGCTTTGAAAATTTGATTTAAATTACAATTAAGATCGTTTTAAAAATAATTTTTGTTTTATACTGTTGATTAAAGATTTGTTTCATGTTGACAAATACATGAGTTTTTCTATTTGTTTTGAACTCTTTCAATATATTTAGTACAGTATGACAGAATTAGAACTTATGTTATGTAAATGAAAACCAAATAACCATCAGAAATTAAATAGTTTTCAAAGCTTTTAATTCTATCAAAAATTTTACAGCTCTAAAATGAAATCAATTTTTTTTTAATTGAACTTTATGTTATCTGATGCGAGTTGTAAAATTTTATCTCATATTTGGTATATTAAAATAATAGTACAATGTTCATTAAAAACATTTACAGTTTCTGTATCTAATATATCCCTTGCCATCTTTCTTTTTACTTAATTAATATAAGGCCTACAGGGACTAATAAGATATCAATGGATAGAATTTTATACTGATTCCTGACATAACAAAATCAACTGATGTCAAAATGCATTTGTTTCAAACTGGATTTAAAACAAAAATGCAGAGTTCTTCAATGATAATCCTTTCAAATATTGACTAATGCTGAAGATGCTCAGCTGCAGGGATTAAGTGAGACCCAATGGGTGGTTGTTGGCATACTGTATCTGCAAATTCTATATATTATATCTGTGGGCAACAAGGCCGGCCATCTGGGACGTGCAGTGGATGCTTTGCACAGGCGCCCCGATATTGAGGGATACCCAATGTGATCAAGAACTAAAAGTTCTGAAAAATAATAGCGGGATGGAAAGAAGAGAGGAAGAAATTTAACTGGACAGTTGAATTTTTTTACAGATATTTTATAGTCTGGTGCAAATGTGTGAAATTTTATAAACATAAAATAAGTAGATTTACCACAATTACCAGATAGACTAAGTTAAATTGCATATAATACTATGATAATTCATATATAAAATGTTTAATATTGTTAGATCTAATCATGTCCTGCCAAGGGAAATGTCTCTCTGGGTGTCAAAAAAGAAAATTAGCAGAAAAGAAAAAAGAAAAGTTAATTTTTAATAAGTGACAAGTAGATCTTTTTTCTTGTCTACAAAGTAATTCTGGCAATGAAATTGCTTTCACTTCAGAAGTTACAAGCTTCAACTGGAGAAGAAAGTTAAACTACTCCACAAACTACTCACTCTTACAGTAAAAATGTAAAAATTATGAAATTATTTGAAGAACCGCATATTTATACAAATATGATCGAATGAGAAAATAGCGATGAAAATAATATGATCAAGAGAAAATAACAAATATAATCAAATGAATATAACAAATATGATCAAGTGAATATAAATGATCCAAGTTTATAGTCAATTATAATAATTGATAAGTTTATAATGTTTTGTGTTAAAACTGGACATGAACAACACAAAGTTGTTTTTGTCAAAAATGCTGAAGGTAGATAATTTTCCACTAAGTACTACTTTTAAAAATAGTGCCAAAATGTGAAATTCTGCTTTGCAGCTAATTAATTTATTCAAAAGATTTTGTATATCAGAGACCCCATATTTTATTTTTGCCATACATTATTTTCCAGAGGAAATGAAAAGTCTGCACGATCTATAGGTGGCTATAATAACTAGAGACAACTATCAACTGTAATTACATACATTATTTTCCAGAGGAAATGAAAAGTCTGCACAATCTATAGGTGGCTATAATAACTAGAGACACCTATCAACTGTAATTCAAGATCATGAGAGTTCTATTTGTTTCTTTAAGTTCTTTATTGCTTGAAAAGAATTACTAAAATGACTAATTTTATGTTTGACTATTGCTAAAACAAATCAAATTAAAATTAACAAAGAAACAGAATGATTTAAATTACTATTTCAAAGAATTGTAGATGTGATTCTATTTTTAGCATGTAATTATTTTCCACTTTGGGAAACCATTAAATAATAAGAACCTCTAATAATGGAAATTTTTAGTCGAATTATGAAGTAAATATGACTCTGTGCTTATGGAATATACCAACAGAATAAAACAAATTCAAAAAATACAATTGTGCATCATTTAACACATGAGGCACAAGTACAAGTTATGCCTGCATTAGAAAATGAAGTTCTTAACAAAATTAAAGGCAATATAAAAGCAGCCATGTACTACAGTATCCAAATGAATTCTACCCCTGATATTTCCCATAAGGAACAATAAGCCATTATTAGATAAGCAAATTTCATATGGAAAAGATGAACTTTAAATGAGTCATTTATAGAAGTAACTGATTGTGACTGGAGAAGGGCTAGCAAAAAAACTCTATTGAAAATATTAAGTTAACTTCATTTAGATATTATGGATTGTAGAGGTCAGATATACGACAATGCTAGCATGAAAGGGAAATATACAGATGTACAATCACGAATAATTACTCTAAACCCTCATTGAATTTATGTGCCTTGCCTACCACACTCTCTTAATTTATGAATTTGTGATGTCGCTTCCAGTAATATATATTATAAAAATATTTCAGGATATTGCAACTTTTATATTACTTATTTTTTGCATCTAAAAAAGAAGAAAATTCGACAAAAGCATTTAAACATTACTTTTTAACCAGTATATGACACCTGTTGGGAGGCCAAAATAGATTCAGTTAAAGCACAGTATACAGTTTGAACAAACTTGTAATGCCCTAGAAGAATCTATTGATGTGAATTATGATAATCCAATGGTATCCGAAGCAAAAAGTCAAATGGATTCAAAAACAGAAATGACATTTATTTTATATGTAATAGTGTGGTTTGCAATATTGTCCAAAATAGCATTATCAATAAATTATTTCAAACAAATCAATTTTTCTTGAGTCGACTTTTAATTTAGTTTATTATTTTGATGAATATCAAAAAGCTTCACATGTTATTTTTCTATATAATAATACAAAGAAGTGAGCATTGGATTTTAAAGTACAATTATAAAGGGAAGAGAAAGTGAAAGAGAAGGATGAACTAAGACTTTTCCCATGGTAGAGTAAAATATTTTACGATGAATAATAATCAAAATTTCTAATTTGTTGTATACCTCTGCGGTAGTTTCAGGTGGTCTAAACTTTTCAGCAGCTCTGGACCAATGGGACTCAACATATTGCCGTAGGAGAACAGAAGCAAGCTGTCGTATTGCAAGAGGTGCATGCTGATCTAACATTAATTCTGTCAAATGGACAGCAAATTCTGAAAGAAAATTAATCAAATAAAAATGAAACATGAATTAAAATAACAGATAGCTTTAGGAGGGAATAAAAATTTTTAGTACTTAAACTGTTATTAACTATTGAACATAATTATGAAACATAAGTAGCTGATATATAAAATTGATAAAATCAAATTACCAGCTGCAGGGTCAATTTTGCCGATTTCTACTTCATATGAAAGCTTATGGCTCATTGATATGTCAATAATGGCTGCCTGATGATCACAACCACCTAATTTTTGAAAAAAATCTCAACACTATTTTAATGTACACTCTCAATGGGGGAGAGGGTTGAACTTTAGCCCCCAGTTACAACTACAGTACTCATATAGTAAATTTACATGATCTCTAGATATATCATTAGTGGTTTCCTGCCCTTACCACCCTCCAATCTTAAGGTATATCACAAAATAAAACTTTGATAGTTTCATCTCAACAAATAGTGATTTTAACTTTTTACAAACATAATTTAACTAATCAGAATGCACAATGTTTATTGTACAAGCATGATTTAAAATAAAACTTTCTACCTTTATTATAAGAAATAGTTCAGCAAACTTGGTTGATATCAATAAATTAATGCTATTATTATGGTGGGTGGGCAGCTTGTGATAAGGCAATTAGTATCTAATGTATAGAAATAAAATATTTAATTGACAACTTTCTAGAAAACATATTGATATTAACTTAATTTTTCAATTATGTGTCTTACAGATCAGATTCTATATTAATATTTTGCCAAAAACATTTCTTATATTGAAGGTAAGTGCACCAATGTGACATTTATAACTGTCAACTTATTCTGAGTTTTAACAATAACCAAGAATTAAAAAATACTCAGTGATACTTTTAAATGAAATATTTTTATCAATTCATCAGCAATGTAGTTCTGACATAGTATTTAAATAGAATTTGTTAATTATTTTCTTTTTTTTAGCCAAACCTCAAAATAATTCAGTTTCCAGATAATTAAATAATACAGAAGGACAAAGAAAGCATATAATTAAAATAATTTTTGATTTTAATAATATTAAATACATATTTGAAAGTTTTTAAAATCTTTTTAGATATCTTAATGAAATAAGATCACTAATTTTATCTGCCTTTACTCTTGTATTCTTAGAACAGGAAAGATTTGCCACTGCTTTAACCTTCAGTCATGCTTATTGTGATTTCTAAAAATAGAAAGTTATTATTCTACACTAACAATATTTAGAGATAGTTTATTGCAAGCTCTGGAGTGAAAATTGTGCATACAAAGTTAGAGCATCTAAATTGTAGTCAAAAATTTTTCTATAACTTTATAAAAATATTCTATAGTTTTGCTAACATTAGGAATCAAAAAGCTTCACAATTATAACAACAAAAATTTAAAGAATAAAAATCATGAAATTATAAAAACAACTAAGACACTGGTTTATATGAATATTTAATCATTAACTCACCATTAAATATTTTGATATCTCACAGATTATATACTAAAAAATGACAAGAAAACTATTACCCATATTATTTATTTTCATGATATAATAATGCATCACAGGCTGGAACTTTTTTTTATCAAGTTAGAAATATTCATCAATTTTGGAAATCATTATGTCATTGATGTTATTAATTAAAATACAAATAAGGAATGTGATCACTGAAAACTAGAAACAGTAAAATATACAAATATTTAATACAATATTGGTGTAAGAATTTATTTAAATTATAAAACTTCATACAAAAATAAAATAAAAAAAGAACCTTTACAAGAAGACTGGAACAAATTATGCAAATAATTCTAAACCATAACTTACATGGCTTGAATTCACGTTACCAGAAGAAAAAAAAAAAAGAAAGAAAGAAAAAGAAATCACATGAACACTTTTCATTTGCTGCAATAGAGTTCTATTTTGAAGGATTAAATAAGGGCCTCATAATTTTAAACTATGTTAGATGGTACTACAGCAACTAACTACAACAACAAAAAAATAGTAAAAATGTGGCCAAAACTTCAAATATTCAAATCACACAAACAAAAAGATGTTTGGCTCTTCCTAGAAAGTTTAAATGTCCATAGGCCCACATATACAACAAAACTAGGGTGGAACTGAATAGGAATAATCTAATCCAAAAGCCAAGAACATACCAAAAGATAACATTGAGGTATGGTTTGAGATTTCTTATATAGTTCAAACATAAAAGTAGTGATCATAATATTATAAAAAGATTCTCTGATATTCCTTCAACAGCAGGATTTCCATGCAAAATCAAAAAAAAAAAAAAAAAAAAAAATCAAAATTTTTTGAATACTTAATGAAATAGAAAAGAATAATGCCAATCATGTAGAAAGAGACCAGCAGAATTTTTGCACAGACGGTTCTTACCATCTATAATTGGAAAACTTACATGAGAATCAAGAAGACATGCTTTTGGAGATAACTCTCAAAAGTTTTCCGAGTTAAGAAATTAACAAATTAACCAATTTTTGAACGTCTTATATGAAAGAGAACAAATAATCAGGGTAAGAAAAAAAAATTACTCGATAGAAATTAAACAAACAACAACAACAAAAAAAAAAAAAAAAGATTTCCAAACTTATTTGTGAATTATATGCAAAACAAGCAATCGATACATGTGGAAGGTTTGCTGCTGATCGAGAAATAGTTATCTTGCCGGTTCATAATTTAACATTTAAAGAATGATTATAATATAACATACATTCTATGAAATGCACATTTTTTTATTGTGTTTAGAGGATATCTCTTGCCATTTTCTATAACACAAAGATAAATAATCGATTCGCATTTGGAATGTATGTATTTCCCGCCTATATTCTAAATAGTTAATATGGAAGAAATCAACTAGTAATATATGAAAAAAGAATAAATTACCATCAGTCACTTCAAGGGCACTAATTTGTTGTTCTGCACTGATTCGAACATCATGAATAGGTGATAAAATAGAAGTTAATGTTTCAAAAAGTGCATCCTTGAGAGTGCGATTAACATCGCGAATGGGAGCAGCCATCTTTCTGTGTTTTGTTTATTCCGATACGGATACAGTCAAATTAATCATGGTTTAAAAATTAAATAAACCGAGCTTGCTATCAAAAACCTATTAAAAAATAAGATATAAGTTTTTAATCCATTAGCTTTATGTAAACGATAATAAAAGCAATTCAAATTTAAACTAAAGTCAACTCTGTAGAAATTCAACTTACTTTGAAAACAAAATAGTTTAACTTTTAAAATAATGCATTTATAAATAGAGCATGGCTTGTTTCTTTATTTTAAGATATTAAGTTGTTTTAGAACTTTTTGCTTTTCAATTATTTTGGAAGACTACAATAATTGTTTTTTTAATTAATTACAAAGAAATCGAAAGTTGAAAGACTCAAATTGTTGCATGTTTATAATGTGCTATAACAGAAGTTAATTTATCCCGCATAAATTTTCCTTCAATATGTTATTTTTACTAAATTCAAACAATGCAAATGAATTAATTACCCTGTGAGATTCGCTAAATCCAAATGCAGCTCTCTGCTCTTTTCCCATTTCCTGAAATAGAAGCAGAAGAAAACGGAAGTACCTTAAGATCCTTCGAATTACGCATGCGCATTTCTGTTAAAGAGATGCTACAATGGGTTCGCTGGGTGGATAACAAATATATAACGTAAACAAAGTAGGAGCGACTCTTTAACAAGGATTTTATAAAAATATGGGATTTTTGGATGAGTAAGTGTGATTAACATGAATTTCATGAGGAATATATAGCTGTGGGAGAATATGGCTTTAGTCACTGTTCAGAGGTCACCGTGCGGAACTAACTCCCCTGGTGCATCCACTGTAAGTTGAATGAGATTGTTGACATTTTTTAAATTGCTTTGAAATATCTGTTTCTTGTCCAGAAGAATCTTAAAAAATGATTTTTCTTATTGCAGTTTTCTTTTATGATGCATAACTTTGATAATATCAGAAAGATGATTGTTTGCATTGTTTATAATTTGCATTTAATGATTTGTTTTGATTTACAAACAAGTAAATATACCATTAGTATTACGCAATTATTTATATTAAATTAATATTTTCATTAAAATTTCGTGCCTTATTAAAATAGTAGCCTGTTAAAGATTTTATGTTGACAGCAAATTTTTGGTTCGATTTTATTTTTCATATTTACCGTTTTAGGCATCGTAAAACTTCTTTTTTTGGAAATGTTAGTGATAACTTTTCCTAATAAGTTTGCAGATTAATTAGTGGCATTTAATTTATAATTAAAACATCTTGGATTGATTGATCGTAATATTTTTTTGAATATAAACTTTAGCTAAATATATTATATGCTTTTTCAGTTTGTGATTTTTGTATTTATTCTAATGTAAAATAGTTATTAATCAAATTATTGTCATATAATCGTATTTTATAATTCGTTGCAAAATTGCTTATTTTTTTAACAAACAGTTATAAAGCAAGGGAAACAAGAATATGTGAAATATTAACATAATTTTCTTATTTGCCAATGAGATGAGGTAATAGGAACTGTCAGTATAAATATGACTTTACTACAGTTTTGAATTTTCATTTTGAAATAGTTTTTATCTCTATCTTTTGTGCTATAAAAAACTCTGTTTAAAATTATATTGTATCTAAAATTTGTCAGCTTAATATAGAAAAATAAATAGTGTAAATTTTGTGTATGAATTTTTTCATTATTAAAAAGATTAATAGTATACTTGTGCATCAGTTCAATTTGCATTTGACTTTTTTTTTTTTTCGAAAAAAAAATAAAGCCTTTTGTAAAATGTTATTGTATCTGCTTTCTTATCTCTTTTGATAACAGTGAGTGATTTCATAACTAATTTACTTGCAAATATTTCTATTGTGTTTAAATAGAAAGTGAAACCTAATGTATTTAGCTAAATTTAATGAAATACAATTTTTCAAATCTTTTGTAATTTATAGAATACTGGAAAGTAGTATAGTTCCACACTTATTTAGCAAATTATTAAATAAAATGGAAAAGCTTTTTGGACACTTCTGTTAAAATAAATTGGTGTAATTATCTATTAGTATAATGAAATAGCAACCATCAATTTTTTCCCTGAAAAGAAAATACATTATTAGTTTTGAGTATACTTGCTTGAATCAGTCAGTGATAAATTCATCTATCTTGTATTTCTTTCACTGTATAATACTTTTGTATGAAAAACGGCTACAATAAATAAAAAAAATTTGAAAGATTGTTTTGCACAAAACTTTATTTGGCTGCTAATAAAAATTCATTGTCTTATTGCAAAACAAACTGGAAAATTTATTAATATAATTTTAGTTTCAAAAATTTAAAATCATTTATACATTAACATTTTATGAAGTTCCATAGATGGATCTTCTATGAAAAGAATACAATGATGAAAAAACATAAAATAGGATTAAAAATCAGCATTACAAGAAATAAATATATACTAAATGCTGTCTTTGATTGTAGCATTTCAAATATTTATATTTTGTCCTTTTTCTGTGATTTTATAGAAAGCAATTTGAATGAATTTACATTTTTAAAAAATACCATAATTATAAGAATTTTTAAATATATTTTCAAAATTCATTTTAAACTTGTTTTGTAATATTGCTTTCTAAGGTTGCAATTTAATTTTAAAACATTTTATTGTTTCTTAATATTCCTTATCCGTCCATTTATAAAACATAAAAAGTTTGATAAAAAAAATATATTCTTTAAATACTACTAAAAAATAGAAATTTTACTTCATAGTTTCCAATAATTCCAAAACATTAGTTTCTCTTCCTTCACAATAATTTATTTTATTTTCACCAATTTTTAAATATTCCTTATTTATAATATGCATCAAATTATTCATGATTGTTGAATCCCATTCAAACTGAAGAGAAAGGGCCTGAGAAGTACAAGTGCTTGCAGTATTTTTTTTTCCCCTCTTAGACTCAGGAATGCAAAAAAGAAAATATTTTAGGTCTTTGTAATTAAAACCATTAATGAAGATACTACATTTATTGTAGTTTTGATGTAGCAATCATGAAATTCATAGGATATCGAAACTCTTTCTATGTAATTCAAACCATGAAGATAAAGAGATTTTAGCTGCTGGCCAAGGAGTTAAATGAAATGAAAGAGCAAATAAAAATCGACTAGAGACATTGAAAAGCAGTGAGCAAAGCAGTTATATCCACTAATTTGTAAGATGTATTGTGCATTGCAGATAAAGAGCCTTGCATAAAGGAGTTCTTTTTGGGATTTATTTTAATTGAATATCCAGCCAGTTTCCTTTAACATAAATATGTTTAGTAAAGCTGAAAGAGATGAAAATTAATTTCAAAAAATATGTGGACAAAGCTGTTATAGTAAGGCCATTGTGGGAGCAAAAAATTCTGATGGCTAAAAAAAGATTTTTTACTTTAAAACTGAGAGCATTTGATGTCCCATTCCTTACATGTTCTCAAATCTTAGTTGTTAATGATACTATACAATCCTGTTTGGAAGTAATGGAATTCTTTAGTAATTTACACAGAATTTACACTTTCTTTGTATTCTTAACTCTTCATTGAACTTTCTTCAGGGGAAAAAAATTATGTTTAATGGTTAAGCATTAAATGTGATGGGAAAGAATATTCAAGATATCTCAATCAATGTTTACATGAATGCTTTAGACAATTAAATGGTGTAAATAAAAACTTGAGGTTTAATCCAGCATCAAGAAAACAAAAAATATTATAGACATTTACCAAAATCTTTATTTAACTTTGAACAACAGTGATCATATTGATGAAACTGATTTCGAACTTTACAAAAAAAAATACTAATAATGCTGCCTTTACTTCTTAAAAAAATTTTGCTTAATTTTCACTAATATATTACTTTACTGCTTTGAAATTCAAACTGTTTTCATTATTTCATCAAATATTGAATCTTATGATTTACTTCCATTTTGAAGCTAAAGAAGTAGAATTTTGTTAATTATCATGAATGTTACAAAATGAATAAATTGGACATTTATGTTTTTAATAGAGCTATGATGTAATAGGATTGATCTTTATTAGATAGGTAATGTTCTTTTTGAACAAAGAGTAAGAAGGACAATTAAAATAACTTTAATGTCTGGCAATTTGTGATTTAACTTAATTAAATATATCATTTAACTAGAATTGGTATAAAACCAACATTCCTGCCTAATTAGCTAGTTGCAAAAGGCAGCTAGTGATAAATATACAGAAAATAAGTAAAAATTGGTGTTTGGAATCTTGAATGTTAAAAATGTTTACTCTACAAGTGTCTATGTTGATATGTTTTGTCATTCTGTGTTTCTTAGCTGAAGAGATTATACAAATTCTTATGAAAAAAGTGCATCAAATATTGCTAGCATCCTTTGGGTAAGAAATGTAGGTGTTCACTCATGGTCCAATAACTATTTTCTAAAATGTTTGAGATAGAATATAAGTTCATATGCTTTAAATGGCACAATGACTTATATTTTATGTTGTTAGTCAATAAATATACTTCTAAAAAATTATCATCTAAATATTTATACATTTCCCTGATCCTATAAATCATGTTTAATAAAATTTTCTTGACATACTAACATTTTAAAGAAAGAAAGTTTCACTCTTCTGTAACTGAAACTGATCAGTTTATGAAATTTTGTATATATCTATTTTAGATTATTTCTATAATAGAGAGTTTAAAACTGATCATTCAAGAAGCAATGCTTACTCAACATGACCATTGATAATCTTAAAAGGGGGGGGGGTGATAAGTTTTGTGATTTGAACAGCTTCAATCACAGGAGAATGGGACTTCATTGTTTAAATTATTAGTGTGTCGAGTAATATTTTACAGAATGATTAATATGATTGAGAGACTGTATAAAAATTTAGACTTCACAATGTTTTTAGCAGTTTATTTATTCAATCGAATAGCAGAAAATATGTTTCTATTTATTATTTAAGTTTTTTTCCATGTTAAATATATGCCTATCTCTAATGATTTAATCCATCTGTTATCAGAAATAATTACATGTGGTTGATTATAATAATGATACAAGTTTCTACACATTATTACTATGCATCAAACAGTGATTACAGTTAATCTGACAGGTGTTAATTACATTAATATTCTTTATACTAATCTCATTACAGCTAATCTTAATAAGCAGGTATATCTTAATATAATCATTTATTCCCTATGATAAGCACTATAGAACAATCTTGATTTTACAATATTGACAAATGTTGGTAGTCTAATAAATGAATGTTTTATTTAAGGTTATATATATATATTTATACACAGACACAATGTAGTTCTCTTATTTCCTGATCCAATTCCCACTTTTTATGTAACTCTACACTTTCTCTATAAAACTTCTTGTCTCAGCATTATTCTATGTTCTGAGTGATTACTCTGAAGTGAAAAACAAGGGATGGGATAAAATTCATTAATGCTTATAACAATCTTTCGAAGATACTTAAGATTCCCTTTCCTAAAGCAATGCATGTCAAAGAAATTCCTATCAAAATTTCATAGTAAAATTGCTGAAGGGAAAATTTTCACTCACTTCTGCTCTTGTGTTACAGTGCAGACTGACTCATAGCTAAACACTTTGTATAAATTATGCCTCCCTGTATGAAATAAAATGAAGTTAAAATTTCAAAAATTTCTTCTTATTGTCCATGCAACTGCTAAAATATGTTAATAAATGTAATGATGTTTTTAATCTAATTTAAAATCCTAATTAATTTCTTTACTTATATTTTAATTTAAGTAATTAAGTAAATTTCATATTAATTTCATTCTAAAATGTTCTCTTATTTCTTGATCCAATACCTATTTTTTTATTTAATTAATTCTGTAAAACTGCTGAATTCAGCAGGTTTTCAGAATCCAAGTGAAGGAATGAAAATCCGTATTGTTTACCGCATTCTTTTAAAGATACTAAATTTTCCTTCCCTAAATCCAGATATGTCAAAGAAATCCCTATCAAAATCTTATTGTAAAAATCAGAGGGAAAATTTTGGCCTCTTTTGCTTTTCTGCTCTTGTGGCACAATGTAGATTTCAAGAATAAATGGTATTTTTTAATACTTATTGTACATAAATTATGTCTTCCTGGTGGGAATAAATTGAAGTTTAAAATTTCAAAAGTTTCTTCCATTCGTACATGCAACTGCTAAAAAATATATGGTATTTCTTGCCACTTATTCTTCTACATAAATTATTCCTCCAGAGGTGGAATAAATTGAAGTTTAAAATTTCAAAAGTTTTTTCCATTCATACATGCAACTGCTAAAGAAATATGTTTACGTACATACATATACAAATACTTATATATGTATATAAAATTTGTGTAAATCTAAGTTTGACTTTTGTAATAAACAATATATGTGTAGGGAAAGGAAAAGCACACTTAGTAAAGTTACCTTGGGCTCCTGCTTGGAGTGTTCTTTAATCCTTCCTTTCTAAATGAGGTTCTCCTCTTTATTTTTCTTACTTTTCTTTTATTTAAATAAGTAATTTTCAGTAGATGAGGTTAATCAAATATAGTCATTATTGATGTTGTATCCTAAATTAAAAAACAGATTGAAAAAATATAAATCATTCTAGAAAAGTATTTACATTTGAAATATTTTATTGTAGTTTCCTATTTAAATATATTTTGCTCAGTTTCTTTTTGTTTGTCATTAATTCTTCAGTCATTAATTTTTTTTTTTCTTAAGATAAAGTTTTTTTACAACCAGGAAGGAAACATGTGGAAAATATTATAAGAAATTCTGGCTTACAAAAAAAAATAATAATAATAATTTACATAATTTTCTTTTAATATATAGTTAGCTAAAAAAAATTGCTATTTTTCAGAATGAAAATATTTTTTTTTTTTTACTGTAGTAATTTAATTGTTTTGAAATCCTCATTAAAATTGTCCTTATTCTGCAGTATTTATATTGGAAATTAGAAATATAGCAAAAGTTACTGTTAATCAAATAATTTGTTAATGATAAAGTGGTGTAAACTAGACAATATACAAACAAGTAAAGGTATGTTTGTTAGCACTACATGGTGGTTCTCATGCAAATAAAGAAATTTTTAAATATATATGTATAACATTTTCATTTTATTTAAATTATCATAATGTATAATATTTAAATATCACTACAACTTTGATTTTATTAAAACGAGTTACTACATACAAGTTTTTTACTTTAACCTCCAAAAGTTAAATTTTCCATACATAATTTTTAAAGACTGATATGAAATATAATCAAGCATTGCAAGTAGAATTTTAGAAGTAAATAGATTGAATAGATTTAAAAAGTCTGCAATACTTGAATTTAATAGGAATGGTTGCACAAAAATTAAAATAATCTTTTTCTCATGAAAATTTTTTTAATTAGTATAAAAATTTTTAACTGTCATATGACTTTTATTATATTTGATAGCGTTAGTGAGTAAAATTTGAAGAAAATGTTCTTTTCTGTTGTGTGCAAACTATTTACAAATTTTACTTTTTTTTAATATATAGAATATATTTCTTCTATTAATTATTTTGAAATCTCATTGTCAGTGCAATATAGCAAAGTATTTCTAACCTCATCAATATAAATGTTATTCATTTATCATGATCGTTTAAATTATTACTTGAAAAACTTATTCAGATTTAAAATATTGCAAAACATGGTATTTATATGCAGACAGCAGCTATTTTAATACTTACAACATTTTGGAAATAATTTGAAATATTATGTCAATTTATATGGATGATATTAAAAAAAAAATCATCTATAATTTAAAAATTCAATATGGCTACAGTCTCGACATCTATCCTATATAAATACTGTTATTTTCACCTTATTTTTCCCTTGCCTATCTTCTATAATTATTTAGTTATTTCATCATAAACAATGATCAAGAAATAGGATTTATTTACCTATTCTGACATTTCTCTTTTCTGTTAATATTGATAATAATCAAAAATTAATTTCAGCTTAATACAAAATAAATAAATAAAATATTGCAGTTAATTTTGATCACAAAAAGTGATCATTATCATTATTAATCATGGTCGATTTCAATTTGAGTTTTAAAAAAAGGATGTCTTTAGAAACTGTTTATATTTATTAAAATTAGCCAATATATTAAAATATCCTAAAATCTGCAAAATTGTTAACTGAATTAAAATGTTTGAAATGCTTTTATTAAATATTTAAAAAATAGAACTAAGCATTCAGTATTAAATATAAAACATTTATTCTGTAGAAAGTACTTCAGTTTTCTACAAAATGTTTGACATGTTTTATTCATTTCAGAACGAAGTGGACGGTCCCGATTCACCAGATGGGGATGAAGAAAGTACAGATAAGAAAGGGTAAATTTGTAAATAAAATAACTTAATTCCTTCATTTTTTTAAATGAGTAATAAGATGAAGTAGCATAATTATTATCTATTATCAACAATTGAATATAACTTAGAAGTTTTAAGTTTTTATTGGACTACTGATTTTAATAAGACTCTAAAAATAATAATCTCTCAAACATTTGAAATAGTCCTAAATATTATATAATTACAAATGATTGATAGGATTAATATTTCTTTTCTTAATTTAAATTTTTGGATTGTTTTAGGATCAGTGAGTGTTATTTTGCTGTGAAGGGTGCTGCTCTTGTCTTACCTCATGATGAATGTTTGCATGTCCACCACAGAAAAAATATTGCAAATGGAGGTAAAATTCTTTTATCAATATTTTGAATTACATATTTTCAGATTAATTAATTATATTTATATTTCTTTTTATAGCATGTAATATTCAATTGCACTTGCAATCAATGCTCTTCTTAATTCATGCATTAATTAATTATACATATATTGCTTTTTACAGCCTGTGATATTCAACAACATTTGCAATCAATGCTCTACTTACTTCATGCAGATGACATTCTTAAAATGGTAAACATTGCATTTTTATGTTCATGCTTCCCCCCCCCCCCTTTTGACTGTGTAATATTTATATGCGTAGTCTGTAACTTTCACACATTTGTTATTAATTGCAGAACCATATTATTTGCATTACTATTTTTCTAAAATACTTTTCATTCATATTTAATCATGTATCAAAAAAAAAATTGTCTGTTAAGTGAAATTTTTACTTTTAGAATTTTTATATGTGTGCTAATTTTTTTTAATCTCTGGAAAAACAGCATCTCTAGTAGAAAGTATTATAACAAAAAACATTCACTTTTTTACTAAATTTAATTATGTAATTGCTTTGAAATGACAATTTTCAATTTTTCTGTGATTATTATAAATTTTTTATAATGGTTTTCAGAACATTTATTGGTGCTTTTTTTTAATTATAACTATTTTAAATGTGATTTATTTAAATGCCATTTTTTGTGATTAAATCTGAGAAGCTGATATTGTTAAATGTAAACTATTTGAGTTTTTTTCATTTATTGATGCATAATTAGGACTTTTAAGTAACAAAGAAAAGCAAAAAATTAAAATTTAATCTATTATTATTTTTTTAATGTAAAAATGTACGTAGTAAATTATTTTATAAATAATGCAATATGCTATATGAATGCTCAATTTTTTGAAATAAATTATTACTTCAATTCTTTCATAGTTATTTTTCATTTATTTAGCTAATAGTTAAAGGCCCGGCATTTTATAAAATTTATTATTAAAAAACATTGTTAACAATTTACAAAAATAAGGTCACATTGAGATACAATAGTGAAATAAGTTTAAAATGATTACCATATCAAGTTATTATTATTTTATTAATTTCATCATAACAATAAAGTTCATCTCAAGTTTTAAAATGACTCTTTTAAGTTGTGCACAATTTTATTTTAGGCGGTTAAACTTGAAAGCATCCATAGTGGCCGCACTCGATACCTAGTTGTTGTTTATCATAATGCTGGAGAACATCAAGGGGAGGAGAGCTGTTTATTGGGTATTGATTGCAATAAAGAAACCACCATAGGTCTACTACTTCCAGTATGGGCTGACACAAGAATAACTCTTGATGGTGATGGGTAAGAAAAGCTTTTTTATTATCATTTTTTTCATCAAAATTTTGAAATTTATAATTCCTTATGTTTTTTATGAAATAAACTTTCCTGGTTCATCTTATAAAAACTATTCACATTTCTTAACAACAGTTATTATTAATGCACAGATTTCATTATTGAATTAAAAAATTGAATTGATAGAATTCTAATTTATTTTTCTCGCATGGATTTAGTTTTTTAATTTTGTATTTGACATATACCTAGAAATACATAATATTGCTGTATCTCATTCTTTCAATTCCTTCATGGGTAAAGGCATTGTATTTTATTTGATAAGCATTTATTTAATAGTTTTGAGGCATTTATGCTGAAAATTAAAATGAATTTAAATCATGCATGTGATATATATATAAATAATATAATATTAATGGTAAAGTCTGTTTTATTTGTTTTTAAAAGAAGAAATAAAAATGATAACAGTATTTAATTTAGTCCTAATTTTTATTATTTTCAAATTAAAAAAATTTCTTTATTTAAAATTCTTTTTTTTAATGTACCATATAACTGCATAATGCCCCTCTCCCACCCATTCCATAGTGTTGTTTTATAAATATACATGCCATTTAACCTTCTGCATTACAGTATTCCACAACATGGAATACCACAATTCACTCTCTTCTTCTTCCATTAAGTCTGCCACTCTCTCGTTATATATATATATATATATATAATATGAAAGGCAATGCTCGTTTGTTTGTGTTTTCTATGGACTAAAAAGACTACTGGACAGATTTTACCCAAATTTTGGATACAGATTTTATTGAAGCTCTAAGAAGACCCCTATAAAGTTTCATGATAATTAACCAAATAGTTTTTTTTTATCAATTAAAAACTCTTTTATACAGTTTCACAGTTTATACCTCTGCCTCATATCTTTCTTTTTCTATACTAATTGGGAAAGGCTACTGGTTCTTTTCTCATACTAATGAGGCAAGGCTCTGAAGGCATGGAAACATATTTGCATATGCACAGTATTTTAAACTATTTTTTTCTGCTTGTAAAGTTTTAGAGATTGCACTGTTTTTATTTTTTCTTAAAGAGAAAAGTATAACTGCTGAATAAAATTAGGTGTCTCAGCAACTGGAACCTTGCCAATCATGTTATATGGCAGTATGTTATGGGTGAATGTGAATGCCTGTTTTTGTTTTTTCTTTTTTTCAGAGAAAGTGTACTCAATTGAAAGAATATTGTAGAGGTAGGCAAAATATTATTGGTAATGACTGACCCTTTCTCAGGGCCTCTGAAATGTTCTGGATTTTTTTTATCTGTATCTTCAGTCATCTTTACCAAGAGCTGCATGGAATTTTTGCAGTTGATTTTGAATTTCACTACTGTGTGTCCTATAAAATTACATAAATGTTTTTTTTAATTACACACATACATATGTATATGTTTTATTGTTAATATAATTAAAGTTAAAGTTTACTGTAAATCACTTTTATTGGATATTGCACAGAGAAGTCTATCAAGTCTTTCCAAAGCGCTGAAAATACTTCAAGAGTTACCCTCAATTAGGGAAATTGAGCAAGCTTCCTAGTGTTGCTTCCTGTGTCATGCTAAATCTGCTACACATGTACAAAATAGTGTTTTTTCATTCAACAAATTTTGCTCATTTTCACACTTCACTCCAGTGTTTCCTTAGTTGCCCTTTTCAAAGCTCTAGTGATGCAGCTGATGGAATATCCACAAACACTGAGGAGTCAGTCTTCATGAAATCTGCATATTTTTTAGTCCTAAATAAGTTTTCTACAATTTTTGTTTGTCAAATTGAACCTTCAAAGGGTAGTCTGCTACAAAGAGTTGATTCTTTAATTCTGTGTATCTTTTCTCTTTTTGTATTCCAGAAATTTGAACTTTGATGTTAAAGTAAGTTTCATAATTGAAATTTTGATTACTGGATGTAACATAGACCTAATGCTTATTATTTATTTTTAGGGGTTTCAGTGTTACTTCCAGTGGAAATCATCATATATTTAAACCTGTATCTGTCCAAGCTATGTGGTAATTTTTTTAAATCTATTTTTTGGCATTTCACTTTTAAAATGGTTTTAAAATGTGAACTACTTGCTTGTTGACTTCTTGGAATTGAATTGTTCTGTAAATTTGAGAACATTCTTTTTTAACCATTAAGAATATAGATGATAATTTAATAAATAAAATCGATATAATTTAATTAAATAATTTGATCCAGTTACATTTTAAATTTTTTTTAAATGTTCTAACAAATTATCTTTTAGCAAATGAAGTTAAATTAAATCTTAGATTAATTCTCATGTGCTACAAAGTATCATTTTAAAAGTACAAGATCTTCCCTTATTATATTAGATTTTTTTAATTTGAATTGTTTAATTTATCATTTTTAAATTGTGTGTAATTTAAGACAAAAACATTGTTACTTTTGTGATATAAATTCTATCTTTAACATTTTGTATGCTTTTTACATATTATGTCTTTTAGATTATAAAATGTGTTTGAACTGTTGCTTTTCATTAATATACATATAAAGCAAAATCCATATATGACTTAAAAACAAATCGAAATTTGAATGGCAAAACTATCTTATATGTATATTAACTCTAAATAGCAGTTTAAAATTTGTCTCATATGATCATCGACTTACTATTAAATAAGATCATTTGCTAATATTTTTTAGATAATAAACTATATGTATTTAAAAAAAAGAAATTTTCATGTTATTTACATTTGTTATAAGAATAAAATTTTACCTATCAATAGAATTAGCTATAATATTTAATATTTCAAGATTTTTACATTTACTCTAATATCTGAGCTAATTAAATCAAAAAAAAAAGTTTTTAACTTTTCTTGGTGAAGTGAAATCAGTGAAATATTCCTTCAGATTTTTACTTTCTCATATATGAATTATAGAAAAAGTATTGTAATCATCAAAAAAAAATTAATGATTTTGATGCATGTTTTAACCTTTTCTGAGTTTTAAACACAACACAGTTTTGTCTTTATATATGTGGCAAAGATAACATGAACACTTTCAGCTAGATAGATTAAATCCGATATATGTTCTTTAATTAAATTCATAGATTTCTTTCAAATATTGAGCAAAAACTGTTAAGAGGAATGTCTTTTCAATTGTTCAATTATAAGTTATACAATAACTACCAAATGATGAGAACTAGACAGATAAAATTCTGTGCACAGATTTAACATTTATAATTCAAAAAGGCAATTACTTGAATATATCAATTTTGGTATATGTTTTATGATTACAAGTGTAGCTCTATGTCAAATTTTTGTTTAAATCAGTTCGAAAAAAGGCATCTAAAACGCACAAATTCAGATTTACAGAAACCATTCACTGCATACCAGGGATTAATCATCAAGGATCATACAGCATGTTCAGTTAAAATGCTAAATTATTACCAAATGTTACTATTTCATGACTGCTGTATACCAATGCCATGCAAGGTATTTTGCTAGGAGACCACTCTCACTGCTTTTTATATTAAAAATGTGATGGCATTCTACATACTTAAAGTAATTGGTAGAACTGAAAAAACTGGTCCCTCAATCCCTAACCATTGATCTGATTAAATCCATTTCATATGGAAACTCGTGACTCTTCCATGTTATCAGTGATTTCCGTCCTCCTCCATATCTTCGTTTTCAAGGGTAATCTGAAAAATATTAATTGATTGTACATTCTGTATGAGAATAAAAATAAAATCACAAACATCCTTCCCACAACCACTGCACCAGCTGTGGCAATTTGTTAACATAAAAATTCTTAGCCTTTATACATGTCATCAGTATTTGATTGCTCACAACCATCCTCAAGTTTCAAAAGATATTGCAGAATTAAACTTTGACAGCGCCTCCAATCGTAGCAAATTGAACCATTCTATCTCTTCTATTGGTGTTAATTTTACCATTTGGCAAATGGAGCTCACAAACCAGAATGATCCATGCCTTTAGTGCAAGTAAGATTATAAAATGTTCTTTTATTGTGCTAAGATGTTGTTTGTCATTATTATTTGACATAACTAAATTGTCAATATGGCGAAAAAATAGTTCTCTCATCAAAATTTTAAAATTTCTTACTATCAGATAAGGAACGAATTTGTCTTGACAGTAAAATGATATGCATAATTTAAAAAAACCATGGAGAAAATATTACATTTCAACATTCCTCCCCACCCCCCTTCTGATAGGTGCATTGTAAAATGTATAATCTCAAAGAAAACATTTATTTAAAGAAATTATTTAATTTTTTGTCATTAATTTCCTATTATGGGGGAGGAGGAATGCATATTCTGCACTTTTCATTTTAAATACAACAACATTAGAAATAATTGGTTTCAACATTTCTCTTTGCTTAAGGAAAATAAAAATTTTGAACATTGGTTGACAATTATTAAGTATGTTTGAATTTAGATATATAAATGCTTAGCATGGTACAAAAAATATATATAGAATTCAAAAGGCATAACTCATAAAGAAAAAAATTCTTGTATTGTATGATTTATAATTGTATTATAGTATAAAAAAGTGTAATTTGTTAAGATTTAATTTTTCTTCACCTGATTTCTTATAGTTATTAACTTTATCTGTTTTGTCCATAGGTCTGCTCTGCAGACTCTCCACAAAGCTAGTTCCAAAGCTAGAGAAAATAATTACTTTAAAGGCGGTGGAACACACCACTGGTTGGAATATTATGAGAAAAGAATTGCATCCGATAGGTCCTGCCTCAATGAGTGGTATGAATCTTATTTTATACTTTTCAGAATTATTTTTTACTTAATTTTTTATATTTTATGAATTTTTTTTCTACCTTAAAACTTTATCATGCTATGTCTAACAAATACTTGTGTGCGTATATATATATATATATATATTAAGAAAAAAAATTGAGGGGGGGCGGTAAAGATGAGTCTAATGCTTATTTATATTTTTTTTATTACATGATTGACTTAAGAGCAATTTTAATTACCTTTTAAGACAATATAGAATAAGAAATATGAACTATTTACTAAATAGAGCTTAAATATAAATTTTTTAAATAACTGCTAATAAGCCACTATTAGCGACAGATAATTATGCAATCTTAATAATTACATAACTAGTATTAATTTGATATTTACTTTCATTTCCAGGCATGCAATGGATGATATTGAATCCAGACGTCCACCTTCTCCTGACACTATTCGTTTACAGTAAGTAAATAACTTCTTAAAACATATCTATCTGCCAGAAATATTTTGATGCAGATTTTTAAAATTTAAATTATTTTTAGTGATAAAATATTTTTTATATAATTTTCAGAGTCTTAAATTCTATACGAAGTTGATGGGGTTTTGTTTTCAATAAAATAATATTTGCAGGATGTGTAAAATGTAAATATTCTGATTTTTATTATATTTTAGATATTTTCTTATATTTTATGACATGATTTTTCTTATCAGTTGAAAAGTCTTGGAGTAATTATTAAAACAAATGGCATGCAACATCGGTACTCCTACCAAAATGATAGAATATATATTTAAACAAATATTTATGAATCAGAAAAATTTCCCAATAGATTTCGCAACCATTTTGATGTTCAATTTATGGTTCAACAATTGCTGCAACGTCATTTTACCGAGGATCGCATTATCAGTTGTGCATTTCCTCCACGTTCACCTGACCTAAACCTTTGAGATTCCTCAAAGATTGTTTATTGAAAAACCATAGAAAATCTGGCAGATTTGAAGAACCATTCTCTTGCACATACATAACATTGAGCCTGATCTGTTACATGCCACAGTGAATCATGTTAAAACATGGTGTAACATGTCAGCCCTGAAGCAAACTTCTGTTTGCTATCTTTCTTTTGTTACTATCATTGAAATTTCTTTAGTAACGAAAATCTGTGTTGTGTAGTAAAGTTTATTACATTTTTACAATGTATTCCATCCTTTATTGTTGGTATCATGTTTCATTTTCATTATCTTAAATGTATCACGGAACCACATTTTATCTAGCAGCCCTTTTATGAATTTTTTGTTATTGAACCAATCAGTTTTCCATTATTGACTGAAATATATATCCTTCAAATATGAAGGTGTTATGTCAACCAAGGCATCCCAAACAAATATAAAACTTATTAGTTTGGTGCAAACGTTTCAGTACATCAAGAAGAATATTAAAAGAGCCTAGAGTTTACAATATTGTGTAATCTACAATACTGTAATGATGTAAATTTATATGATAAAATAATCTTATTAAAGGGCAAGAAAGCTTAGTGCATTAGTTTTTGTTTTTAGCTTAAGAAACTATTGAACCTATTGCTGTTTTTACAATCCAATATCACATAAAGACAACATATAGGAATCCCATATGCTAATGGGTTTAAAAAAGTTTCTGGCAACTAAACAAAAATAAATAACTTCCAGTGGATTCATAAATCAACAGTGACTGTGATAAATATATAATCAATTTAAGGCTTATAAAAAAAAAATTTTTTTACTGTGTTCAAGTTTATCGATCCGTTTTTGCAGATGCTTACAAAATTATAACTATTTTAAATTACACATCACATTTGTAGATACTTTGCAATAAATAGGATATTAAATATACAACTATTGATAAATTTTATCCCTTCTAATTTGATTTCTTTTTTTTTTTTTACTGTAGACCTACAGAGCGAGAAGAGACAGAAAGACATATCAGAATGAAACTGAAAGAAATCATGATGTCAGTGGATTTGGATGAAGTCACTAGTAAATATGTAAGTCGCTATTGGTAGTTCTTTGCAAATTTTAATGATTAAGATGAAGCATTCAAATCATAATTTATTTCACCTGAAATGCTATTGATTTTTTTAAATATATTTAAGAGCAATTTAGTTACTTTCCAGAATAGATGATATATAAACATAACATTCAAATTGCATCATTCTCCAGAATTTATATTACTTGCCAATGAAATTTTTTTATATTCCAATTTTCTTTGCTTCTTTTCTATAATTAATCATGTTCTTCCAAAAATTCAAAAATCAATCTACTATATATATATATATATATATATATAAATATAAAATATGCAAATAGAGAAACAGAATAAATTTTTAAAAGAACTTGTTATATCATTGCTTTAAGTGCAAAAGATCAGATATCCAATGTAGCTCTATAGTCAATATAACTTTTTTAACTGTGAGTGAAAAACTTTATTGAACAGAAAATGGTCTAAAATTCCACAGAATATAATTATTTGTTAGAACAATTTGATTATTGAATTTAACTACTACTGACAACACAGAAGAGAATAGCATCTGAGAGGAAAAGAAAGTTCTTGATAAAACCAGGTGGGGATTTTTTTCTGTGAAATTAATTTTAATTTATACTCCAACAGTTACTTTTGTCTAATATTAATTTCCCTTCAAGCCTATTTATTTTTTAAAACATTCAGAATATTTTATTGATCTTAATGACATTCACAAAATGAATTTCACTTTCACTTTTGTAGCAGTGTTTCAGCAAATTTGTCTGTTAATTAGAGGCTATATGATAGATTAATAAAAAAAATAATTATGATCAACATTCTGGGTCTTTTTGGATGGATGCATTCATAAGATTTCAATGTTAAGAACGCTTGCAAATCAAGTTTTAAATTTGTAGATTCGTACTCGACTTGAAGAAATTCTGGACATGGATTTGAAAGAGTACAAACCATTCATTGACCAAGAAATGCTGACAATATTGGGTCAAATGGATTCTCCAACTGAAATTTTCCAATATCTCTACTTAGGATCTGAATGGAATGCCTCCAACTTGGAAGAATTAGTTGTTAATGGGTAAGCTTCTGTATAATTGTAATTTTTTGTAAAATTTGCATTGAATATTCCATTTTTTACTAATTCAATGATTATGATAAAAAATTAATTTAGTATTAACTAAATGTCATAATATTTGTTAAACAGGGAAAAAAATGTTACACTGCATAATTCACATTTCATTTTTTTTTTTTTTTTAATACGTAAATATTGAAATTACAATTGCCGTTTGTACCAGACTGCTAAAAAAAAAAAAAAATTACACAACTATGGATTTTTTTTAATGATTTTTCCTTCCAAATTTAAGGAGGAGCAAGGAATTTTCAGCTACATAGGTTTAGAAAATAAATTTAAAAAAATTCTTTTAAAAATTCAAATGCAGAATAAAAACAAAATAATTTTGTAATTTAAATAAAGTAAAAATTACAAAAAAAAAAATCATATTATAATCAGTCTAAGTGTATTAAACATGAATGTTTGTATATGTTTTATACTATATAAAGATACAGCTTCAGTTTAAACTGTATCTGAATCGTATATAGGCTTCCTAAGCTTAATTATAGGATCTAAATCCTGAAGTTTAGAATATTTAAAAATAAGCAGCAAGAGTGGTCGCCCCGAAACTTTCGTACATACCCTGTAACAAATTTTTGCCAGAGAACAGCTTGCATGGTATTGGCGAACAGTAGTTATGAAATATTAGCTTTTGGTATAAATTTAGCATTTTCACTGAATTTAGATTGCCATCTTTGGCTATTAATCCCTGGCATGCCATTAATATTATCTGAAAATCGAATTTTCACTTTAGATATGTTTTCTCAACTAATAGGAACAAAGATGTGACACAAAACTGCACTAGTAACAAAATCCTATACTAAATTTGTTTTTTGCACTGTGATTTTGAATTATCACATTTACATGTTTCTGAAAGTTTAGATAAACAGCACTGTGTTTGTTAGATTTCACTGAAAATATAATAGGTAACTACACTATAGATATTAAATCTGTGTGCCAAATGTCTCCTCATTTTTTAGTTATCATGTTAAATTATATTCAGACAGATGAACTTCCTCCAAACAGATTTTACTCAAAATTTGATAGAAATCTGCAAATTTGGTTTAAAGACCATATTTCAAATTTCTGTTATCTAATTCAAAGTGTTTTTGAGTTATCTTTGTCACAAGTAGACCATTTCAAAAAAATGTTTTTTTCAAACTCGGTCAGGTCTTAAAATGTGGAGATTCATTAAAATCTCAAGTTCGAATTTTTTGATGATTACTACACTTTCTCTATACTGCATATGAAAACTTAGTTATTAAGAGATTAAATTAATTAGTTGTGTAATCTCTCTATCTAGTTTTTTCTCATTTGAATTCATAAAATTTTTTAACTTTTTTTCAGTATTGGACACATTTTGAATGTTACAAGAGAAATTGATAACTTTTTTCCTGGTATGTTTGATTATCAAAATATTCGGGTATATGATGATGAATCCACTGAAATATTACATTATTGGGATAAGACCTATCGATATATTAGGAGAGCGAAGTAAGTTTTAAATCTAAAAGTATTATATATCTGTTATATTTCTTTTATCATTGTCATCCTTTACTTTAACTTTGTGTTAATTTTTTTTAAAATTTTGCTTCAAGGGATGAAGGCTCAAAAGTATTAGTGCATTGTAAGATGGGAATCAGTCGTTCTGCATCAGTTGTGATTGCATATGTCATGAAAGCATATGACTGGGATTTACAAAGAGCTTTGGAATTTGTGAAAACTAAACGAGGTTGCATCAAACCAAATTCTGGTTTTTTGAAACAGCTAGAAATATATCAAGGAATTTTAGATGCCAGGTATTTGTTATGAAAGCTTATTTATTCTGTATATGTTCTAACTCAGAGCTTTATTATAGCCTGTAAAATGCTATAGGCCTATAAGATGATAGTAGAATTATAATAGTTTTAGAAATTAAAAAAAAACTAATCAAAATGTGTTTGTTACATTTATCTCTGTTATTAAAAAAAATACATGTCAGATGATTAAATTGACTTAAACCTCTTATTTTAAATTCTAAAAGCTTTTGTTACTCTTGTCAATTTCATCCCATTTCATTTCAATAACTGATGACAATAAATATATTAATGAAAAATAATATAATAATGAGATCAGACTTCATTGTTGGTTGTGTTTAGTAATTTTTGGTCGTGTTTTAGCCAGCAATTGGAATGCTAGCAAAAATTCAACTTCGATGCAATGATCTGAATAAGCCTTAATTTTATTTCAGATATTATTATATTTTTATAAAATTTTTAAAATAAAAATAAGAAAAGACATTAAATTTTTTATTTTTCTGAGGAATATTTTGATGTTCTAGAACAAAATAAATATTACTCACATACTAAATTATTCATAACTTGAGAAACCTGTTATAACAAATGGCAACCTGGACTTAAATCTGAAATGGATGTCTATAATCCATGTTGTGTTGGACTAACATATTTTAGAACAACTGTAAAATGATTTATAGGCTGTAGAATCAGTGGCCATTTTTGATTAATCATTGTAACAGCAAAAATATAAACTGTTCTAAAATTACTGTTAATGTGATTAATCATCCACTACTGTAAGAATCAGTAAAATGATTGATTTATCACATTAACCTGTTATTATTAATAATAATCGATCGCATTCAACATAAAATGTGTGTTCATAAATGTTATTTTCAAAAAATTATGAGCCTTTTCTCTGAGGGAAGAGAACTACTTCATGAAAGAGAAATCTTCAAAACTTTTCTAAATTTAAGAAGTATTTGAAGTACAAAGATTATATAAATTTGAAATGAGAAAAAAAAATTAAGTTTTGGAAAAAAAACAAATATATTTAAAACAAATAAAATTAATTCATTACACCATTTAACACAAATTTAATTGTAAAAGTTATTGTTTAAAAAAAAACTGCATTGATCCTTATATATGTATATAGCATTTTATTCTTTCAGCTTAATGTCTAAAAATAAATGAATAATCTTTTAAATTTTCAACTATATAAATTATTTATGTTTTTAATTTTAGTGGAAGAATGTTCATTACAATAATTTAAAGTATTATCACTTTCAGACTTTTAAAGTTATTGTCAAAAAATGCCCAAATTTTTACAACATGCCTATTTTTATAAAGAGCATGTGTAAAAGTAAGTTTTAGAATATAAAAAAGTTGCTCACTTCGTATGCACTCATATTCAGTATTTTTTAGGTGTGTTGTTTCAAAATAAGGATTTGGATCATTTATATCTATAAAAGAGCAATTTTTCACATTTTAAAAATTGTACAAAATTTAATGTGGGCACATCCTATATTATACATAAAACTCTCATTATTCTATATTCAAATCATACTTCCATTTTCTTTTAAATGTTTTTTAGCAAGCAACGTCATAATAGCCTGTGGCGTTCAAAGTCTGAAACAAACCTGAAATCTGCTTCTAAATCAAAGAAAAAAGAAGATGATGATGATAAGAAGAAGCAAAAAGTTCCTGAAAAAAGTGAATCCCTTCACCATCTGACTATAAGCAGTAGCTTTTCACCCCGACCCAAATCCTGGTCACCCAGTGAAGCTGTGGCAGACATATTGTTTCCTACAAAAAGTATGCACATAATTTGCTGTCATTGCCATATTTTTCTTTGTTGTTTGTCATTTTTGTGAAGCAGTTTGAATTTTGTAACCTAACTTAATTAATTTTATTTTATAACTCTCAATTTCTGCAGTTACCACTAAAATTTTAGAAACTATTTTTGATATAGTCCCTGAAAAGATTTTTTAAGGAAATTTATCAATAAATATGGTTTTGCTTGTTCTAAATTATCCATGTAAAAAAAAAAAAAAAAATTATTTATTCTTTTGGTGAATTTTAAGAAAGTGATGAGAGTGATTTTTATGCTTGTTTGGTTTTCTTGTTCCTTCTTTTTTTGAAAAAAATTCAATAAAATTGCAAAATATTCTAAAGTTTTCAAATTGTAGATTTGAGTCAAATTTAATGTGCCAGTTCAGCAGGGGTTCCTTTCCTAAATAGTAGAAATTGTTAATTGGATATAAAAACAATTAAAAGTAGTAAATTTGGAAAAATACTGCAGTTTTTAAAAGATAACTTTCTCAATCTTATTTGCTTAACTTGGGAAATTTTTATATATTTATTATTATCATCTTTGAAAATGTTTCGGTCAATTACCTCATCTAGTAGAAACTACCAAACAGAAATAATTCCCTTCATTTCAGGTTCTTTACTATTTAAATGTGTTTCAGTGAAGTTCATTGTGAACTTTTTTCAAAATGTATATAATTAATACCTTGATTCTTTATTAATTTAGTTATTGTATGCAGTTTAAAATAAGATTTTTAATTTCTCATTATAGGTAATCATGAAAAACTTTCTAGTGGCCAAACTTTTAGCTCACAGCATCTTGAAAATTTAAATTATAACTTAAAAACTACCAGTTCTCTGAATGACTTTGTGCAATCCAAAGCAAAACAGAGTACTGAAAGTAATAAAGAACTTCTAAATAGCAATGCACCATTACCCAGAGTATCATCCATAAAGGATAGAATAAATGAATTGGAATTGCAAGTGACATCCACCAGTGATAAATTAGTGAAAAGTGAACTGAAATCCCCAACATCTCAGAATCGCTCAGGCCTTGTGTTTAGTTTAGCAAATCAGTTTGAGTCTGGATCTAAGCCTTCCTCGCCTGTTGATGAAGGTTTAGTTATGAAAACATCTCTAGAGGATGCAATAGTTCAGCCTGTTATGTCCCAAATGAAACCACCTGTTTGCAAACACCATGCAGTTCTTGTGAAGCCTGAGTGGCCTGAAGACAGTAGACCAATGCCAGAATCTGTCCAGCTTAGTGATAGTATACTTCTTCAAAATGTCAAAATTAATTCCAAAATGCCTCAACATATCCAATCTAGTATGAGCAGCAGGTCATCAGATGAATCCTGTGATAGTTCTGCACAAAAAGTTGGTGATGAATCCTCTCTTAAAACTAGTCACTTGGCTTTCATGCCTTTGAATGCCTACACAAACTCCTATTCACGAGGTTCAATGGACAAAAGGCCAGGTCAAATTCAGCAAAATTTGCCAGATCTTTGTCAGCCTACTGCAACTTATTCTAGCCTAAGTGATAAGAAAATTGCTGGGATGCAACTTCCTTGTCTAAATACTGAAAAAAATTTAATTATTAATATGAAAGATGTGAATAAAGTTTTGGAGCCCCTTTCACCCATCAAAAACCCATTTAAAAACCTGGACAATTCATTGGTCACCTCTTCTCAAGCACATTTGCCTGCAATGTGTTGTGCCAATCATGGTGATATGCTGCCTCAACCTAACTATTTTTATGACAAAGAAGATATTCCTTTTACTCCTGGTAAAGTTTTGCGTACCAAGCAGAAAATTGAAGAAAAGAACTTAACTCGAACAATGTCTTTCGACAGTGGGTTTCCTTTACAAACTCGCTCCACGCCGTCCACTCCTCCAGAATCCGAGTCTGGAAAGCTCATCCGGCGTTCTCACAGTCTCCGCAATGATTGCCGATCAACCATTTCATTTTGTGGCAAATGGTATCCACTTCCTGCTCTTGCATCTGATGCCCCATTATCTTTCAAGAGGAGCTCGCAATGTCTGCAAAACAACACTGTGAATCTCAGTGTGAGTACTCCATCAGTGGTTGAAGCAGTCAACAGGGTGATCTGTGGAACGCAGGAAGTCCTCTCCAGTGCCATTCCTTTTATGCCCCACCAAAAAAAGGCATCCTCAAGCTCAGATTCTGACTTTGACTTTGGGAGTGCCAGTTCCCTGCCAGACATTGACTCCAGGGATCCAACTAAGAGCCCTCCTACACATCGAGAGAGTCCTGTTCCTGGTCTTGTCAAGCTGCAGCGGGAAATACTAGAAAACAAGGCTACCAAACCTTTAATTGATAGGTTTAGTGCTGAAAGCAACAAAAAAAAAGATGCATTAAAGTTACTCGCCTCTGAGCAAGGAAGTTCCCTAGTCATATCTGATGCATCAAAATGTGAAGCTATCAAAGAGAGTGGGATTGTTAAAAGACTAAAGAAAGAACTGGAAGCAAAATCCACTTCAGACATTAGCAAGAAAGAGAGAAACATGGGAGCAGGTCTCCCGGAAGCAGAAGACACTGAACAATGTGGAAGTAAATTTAATGTTAATGTATATTCTTCAGCAGAAAAACATAATTTACCTCCTGGTTCAGATCCTCTAATTCCTAAATTAAGAACATCCCCATGTTCCTCTACTGGAAAGAAAACTACATTGGAAGAACAGAAAGCTCCTCCCACGCCCCACAGAAAAACCAGTCTGGATCTAAGCTTTATGCAGAAAAGGTTTCCGCTCAATATCAAATTTGGTTCTCAACCAACAGTACCTAATGTGAAGCCAAATTCTCGGACTACTTTCAGTGTAGAATGCAAAGCTCCATGTGATGTACCTTCTGCTACCCCTTCTTCTGATCTCCTTGCCAAAACATGTATGAGTGATATTCCACCGATTGGATTGCCCAGAAAGATGCGTAAACAACAGGGCAGTACCCATCCTCTAAGTAAATTAATCAAACAAAGGCACCCAAATCCACTTTATAATACTATGTAAAAATGAAAAGCATATGCATTATATTCAAATCATATGAAATCATCCATTTGAATACTGTATAAACTTTTTTTGTAAAATGAAATTTTATATGTTCAAAATCAGTTCTGTAAAAATACATACTTAACTCTTAAACGGCATTCATTAAATGTTATAGTATTACATACATATAGGCCTAGATGCAAACAATTCATTAGTTCTAGACCAAAAAGGAAAAGAAAAAAAAAACCATAATTAATGACACCAAACCGTTAAGATAAACAATGACTCGGCTTTTATAGAAACGAAAATAATTTCAGTGCTTATATTTTGTTTGAAAAATTAATCATTTAAAGTTTTTCATGTATATTTTAATATTTGTTAATTGTTGAGTTGAGTTTTGAAAAAGTGAAAATTTTAATAAAATATTTTATCTAAAAAATAAAGTCGTGCATTTTTTATGATCAAATAGCTTTGATAATTCAAAAAGAGGACACATAATTAAAATATTATAAGAAAAAAAATTCTCATAACAGAACTGAATAATCAGAGCTTCCCGATAGCTTTTGATGCATATTCACAGGTGCACATCAAACATCCAATGGAAATACATGCAACTTTATCCTCTTAGTTGATAGAAAATTCATTCTATGAGCATGTTTTTTCTTGGCCATTTTGCTATCTATTTGTAATTTTGTATTGTAAATATCTGAAAAAAGTTGATATTGTATTAGCTCATCTGAGTTAATTGTGGCAAAGTTATGTAGCGCACATTAATTTAATTTTATAAAGTGCCTTTTTGTGCCGATTAAAGTGATCTAGCCTGTAATTGTCTATATATTTCAGAAGTAATTTTTATATTTTTCTCTGAAAGTATCAAATGAAAGATTTTATAGCAAGTGTAAATTTTGGATTTGAAAATAAACCATGTTACTGAATTAATAGCATGCTTAATACTTAATTTTATGTCATAATTAGTAACTTAATGCATTTAACATTCTTAAAAATATGAAAAATTACAGCTATATCATTTGTATAATTAATATGTTTGTATTGATATTTAATTTACTGTGCCTTTGATATAATTTTACCTGTTCCAAGATTTTTTTAATACCTTAAGTAGGATCAATATATTTGCAATTTTGTAACTCCAATCCTTTTTTATAATAGATTTTATAAAATATGTAGGCCAGTTTTTGTTGCTGTTTTAATTTAATTTTTTTCAAACAATTTGCCTGTTGGAAAACCATGTATCATTTTCTGGTATGAATGTAATATATAGGAAATGCATGTTCTGAATGAGACCTTTATTAGTGTGATGTACAGGTTTGCTTGCTTTTATGCAAATTTCATCAATGTTCTGTTTGTAAGTAATTGAGAGATTATTTAAAAAGCAGTTGTAATTAAAATAAATTGAAAATACCTTATGTTCTTACCTAGTTTCTGGTTGTTCATACTATTTATTAAAGTTTACATAAGAAAAGTCTTTTTTTTTATTAATCATATTAAATTTATTTCGTACTTTCTATATACATTAATCACATTACATATTATGAAGGAATTCCTGTTTCCTAATGACACAGAAGAATGTTTTAGCAGCCTGTTGCAGAGTTTTTTCACCACAAATTAAAAATGGTGAAATCCTTTGAATTATGTCATCTTGTTGTAGAATTTTAATAATGTCTTCACTCTTAGTAGCCAAAGTAGATAAATAATATAAAACCTGTAGGATTAAAAAGATACATTTCTGTTGTATATAAAGATTCTCATGCACAAATAAAACCATATTTATTTGTAAAATTAAAAATTATGATCTGGAGTAGGACATATAATCAACATAAAACTGATATTCAAAATGTTAGAAGTATTCTTAAGAAATTTATTATGATGTTCCCAATTATTTTAGTTAAAATATATCAAAACAGATAGCCTAAATTTTTTCATATTGAAAAAGTCTCGGTTTTTATTTTAAAAGATTGCAATCTTATCAAATACTTCGTATTTCTGTAACTATCTTAAGGTTGAAATTTTTTTCTTTATGCATATGCAAATAGGCATTTAACTATTTCTATTCATAAATATTAAGTGTTTTATTTTTTAATTCGAGCACCCTGATATTGTATGATTGTCTTTTAGGCATTTAACTATATTTATTACTGAAAAAAATAACATGTTTACTGCATATTTTAAAAATGTCTACCAAAAAGTGAGAAACTACAAGTTTTCTGATAATTCTTGCTGCTTTTAGAATAATCTGATACATAACTTAATTTGTAAAAATGTTTCTATATCAGTACAGTGTATAATTCTTGAAAATGAAGAACAAAAGAAGGGGGAAATTATTTCTCCTTAATATATATTTTGCAAATGATAATGCAGGAAATTTTGAAACAGATAGAACAATATATGAAATTAGTAAATCGAAAAATTTCATCATTAATTATAGTGCATTTTTTAAACAATATGAAATAATATGTATCTTACCATGGAAAATTTCACCTATTACTATCCATTATACAGCACAGTGTTTAAAATGCAGGATTGGAAAAAGGCAGCATTAAGATATTTTTTTTGTAATTGATTTCTTATTGCATTCTATGCCATTGTGGGAAAATAACAATGCACCAACTAAATGAGTATACAAATCCTTATTTGTGAAGTTTCCAAGAAGTTATCTACTTCTTAAAAACCTTACCCATCAATTTTATTTTTTAGCATTCATCCAATCACTGTAACAGCATTGTTTGAATATATCTTCTTAGCTTTTATAATGACTTCAAATTAAATTTCCTTCCATTTATATGATCCAAACCAATTATCCATCTCAATTAACTGGTTAGTGATTTGTGTTTTAACATCATCATTATTATTTTAAGGAATTATAGTAACAATAAAACTACTCACTTGCACACCTGAGCAATCCAAAAAAAATAATGAGGTATCTAATATTTTCAGTAAACTATTCATATTTATAACATCAAGAACTATCTTTCCAGACACTAAAAGAATAAATGCAAAATAATTATTAAAAAACAACAAATTAAAAACATTTTGACCACATATATAATGGGATTTTAGATTTAGGTTTATATAAGGTCAACTTTAAAATACGTTTAAAACATAATATTAACCTGCAATGTTCGTTAAGATCCATAAAAACTCAACCTTTAAACAGTCAAATTCACAACGGAATATTTGTGTAGCACAAAAATTAAACATAGAATGCTCTGAAAGGTAATGGCAAATTTCATATCTTGTAGTCATGAATCCTAAACATCGAGTCATTGGCAATGCAATCTAGAAAGATACAAATAATATATGTAAAAGTTAAAACAGAAACAGTAAATGATACAAGAGATATAAAAGACTAAAGTAAAAAATCTTACTGAAATATCAACTGGACAATTTGAAATACTTTTATGTAAACAATTTAAAATGATTTGAATTTCTTCATTAGAAACTTCAAAATGCTGAGAAGATCTAAAAAATAAAATACATAACATTTTTTAATTGAAAAATAATTTTTTAAATTATGTGATAGATAAAATCTAGCACATAAAAGAGCAAACTATCATTAAAATGTTTTGACAAACCAAAAATTTAATTAAAACAGTTTGTTGCTACTGACCATCTTTATTTTAGAACTTAATCCTTAATGGAAACAATTAGAATGTCACAAAATACTTCTATAATATTTGAAAACCCTTGAAATTATCACATCATTAAAAAGATAAATATAAAAGACTTTTAAAAATATGTACATTTTATCAGAGCAAATTTGGCTGCCATAATATATACTTTTTCAAAACAAATGATATCAGTTTAGAACAAAATTTTACTTTTAAACTATTTAAAATATTAATTACAATATAAGTTATATTTGATGTGTACTATTTTAAACAACACAAGAAACAAATGTAATTAAAAAATCATTTTACTTCTTTCAAAATAAAACATCATAGTACTAATGCATTAAGTGTTTTAATAAGCACTTTCTAATAATTTTTAAAAAATCTACATTTTTGCTCCTACATTTAAATATTTATTATTATTAATAAGAATGTTAATAAGAACTTGATGGAGCTTACAAAAAAAAAGAAGAAAGTGTCAATTAAGATTGATATATAAAAGTAATGGAATATTTTTCATTCACTAAAATATTTACTCTAATGTTGTGATATTTGTTTTCATTTTTATTTTTAGCAGTCATTGGATGTGATTATTTTTATTAATAATATTTAGTTTTATTATTGAAAAAAAATGCCTGAACAGTATTCAATACAAGCACATCTTGTTTAACCAATAATAACCTGGAAAAAATTTTCATTGAAATAAATTTTATTAAACTAATTCATATACTGATAATTAATTTATGGTAATATTATAAAGAAATAGAAATTTAATTAAAAATTACATCTTTACAAATAAAGTCAAATAAATGAGTAAAACAAAAATTTAACTTTATAATTATTAAAAGTTTCAGACAACAAAATGCATTAATGAATAAGATTCTATATTAAAACATAATATGAAGTAACTATTTAATTTTTATTACAAAAACAAAATGAAACACTCTTATTGAAATCAAAAAGAAATCATTTCACTTACAAATAACAAATATTAGATAATGTAAAGGCTGCATTATGGAGAATAATTTTTTCAACATCATTTTGTTGTAACAGACTTAACAAATTTTTCAAATTTTCAGAATCAGCAAAAATAATGGATCTAGAAATAATGAAAGGGATAAAGTAGATTAATTTGAAATATTTATTTCGATTTAACTTTTACTAAAATAAAAATTTTATCATAAATATCTTTATGTTTTCACCTGCATCAATAAATTTTATTTATGTCTGAAAATGTTGTATTTCATTCTTAAGTACTATCATATAATATCATATATATAATTCTTGTAATAATAAATCTTGTATTATTTTCAATATAATATATTTATTTTGCACAGAGTTTTCTTGCAGCTCTTAGATAATCCCATTATAGCTTAATAAACATACTAATTAATTTCAATATAATTTAGTTATAACTGATACAAAATTAAAATTATCTTAACAAGTTTTTTTTAATTACAAAAATTGTCTTAAAAAACTGTAAAACTTTTTTAGAATAAAAATAATAAATATCTTCTCTAATTTAGAGGAGTAAAAAAAAAAAAAAACTGACAAATTTAGCAAATTGAACATAAATTAATACAAAACAAGACTATAATAAAAAAGAAAATAAGCACTGCAAATAATATATACATATGAGTATAAAATCACTCCAAAATAACATACCCCAATTCTGGATCTCCATATTTTGTACAAGCATGTAAGGCATGAACGGCTGATTTTATTACTTCTTTTGAAGGTGACTTAAAAATTAAAAGAAAATATGCATTATCCAGAGTGATACAATAAATCATATAAAAATTTTAAAATATAAAGCAAATTTCTATCAGGCAATCACTTACGCTTTCTCACAAAGAAGTACAAAATATTATCACTTTGAAAAGACATTATTAAAATTATTTATAATTACAATATGAAATGCAGTGATGAAAATTTTTAATCGGAAGTAAAGATTTTTCTTTCTTCATAAAAGTTTAATTGCACTATGCCAACAAAACATTGTTAAATTATATGTCAGACATTCAGTTAAAACACCAAATAGAAAAAAAAAAAAAAAAAATGAAATCAATAATTCAAACACATTTTATTTTTCACATTTAAATAAAACATATTAGTGTTTAATTAAATTAAAAAATATTTATAGAATATACCAAAATTTTTGCATCTGTGTCTTTTAATGTACATAATAAACTGCTTACCTTTAATAAAGTAAACAATACAGGCATTATACCTTGAACTTTAAGTAAGGAAAAACAGTCAAAACAATCATCTGCTAAGTTTCCAACAGCCCAAGCACATTGATCCTACATTCAAATCAAGATTGAACATAATTTAATTACTCCACATTAAAAAATTTTTATACAGCATTTTTTTCTTTTAAAATGTTTGTAGCATTAAGTAATAAATTATTTCTACATTTTTAACCAGGTTGTAATCAGTAATATGAAGCTTTGATCTTGACAAACAGATTCAGCAAGTAACTTGAAAGAAGAATTTCCAAGTAAAAGAGAAATTTACTATCATTCCTCCTCCCATTTCTAAACCCTTTTTATAGATCATTACTTCCCAGAATTCATTATAGATTATCATTTAAGAGATGTGGGTTTTTTTTCTTTGTTTATCATCATGAACTTTTAAGGTGTGTTTTCTTTTTTTCTTACATGTACAAATTAATTTAAAGGAAATGCAGATAATATATATAAGAACAGTCCTGTATTTTTTGATAATTTATATTTACTGCCACATCACTAAATAATATTGAAATCTGCAGTTTGAAGAAAATCAGTATGTTGCTCGTAAAGATTTTGGAATAAACTGAAACCATATTATGAAGTCTACAAAATGTATCACAAAACTATAGCAATAGACAGAAATCTGTAGCTAAATGACTAGTTTGAAAATACTAATTATTAAGTTTTCAAAAAATTTTCTTTAATTCTTAGGAATAAGTTCATTAAAAGTTTGCATTTAAATTCTAATTCTATTTTAGTAGAAATAGGAAAAAAAAAAAAAAAAAAAAAAAAAAATACAAAAAAAAAAATAATAATAATAATAATTTATAAAAACTATGCATAATTGTAGAGGATATATAATTTTTTTTATTTTGTGAATATTTCTCATAAAAATATAAAAGGACACAAATCAATTAAATTGCAATATTAAATTCTTCTCACCTGCAAATAGCAACTTCCACTACCAATGAAGCAAACTAAATATGGACCAGCTCTTTTTATTATGCGCTGTGCAGCTTTGTGAGAACCACAGGCAAGATTTGTCAAACAAGCTGCTGCTTCCAATTGCTTATTAGCATTTTTTCCAATGAAGATACTTATTAATGCTTCAAAAGCCCCATCTGTTCTATAAAATAAATTAATATATAGAGAAAATTGATATCAATTTTTATCAAGCAATGTAAAATTATAGTAACTTAAAAGTCAACTGAAAATGCATACATTCAAATGAAAAAAAGCATTTCAAAAAATTATGTTTGTATTAATACATAAATTAGATGTTTATTTAATACAATGTACAATAAAAGTATCAATTTACATTCAAGTTGAAATTTAGTAACAATTAAATTTTCAGTTCTGAGTAAAGAATCAACAATAATTAGTTAAAACGCTTTGAGCACAACAGAAATTGGATTACAAATCATACTTTAAAATAATAAAACTAGAACAATAGGGGAAAAAAGTAAAAATATTTCCCAAGTATCTAGGATTTTAAATAAAATAATGTTTATTAAAAAAAAACTTTTTATCTCTATTGCATATAATTTAAGGCCAAATTTTAGAGTTTAAAATATTAATTGCTGGGAAAATCATTGAATTAATTATTTTTGTATGCAATGGATTTGAAAAAAAAATTGTTTTGATTAAAAAAAAAAAGAAACTTTTGAATATAATGTAATATAACAATTCAGATTTTTATCATACTGACAATATTAATTATCTTTATCCTTTACAACAGTATAATGAGAAAAAAATTTATATATAAAAGTAAAAACAGAAGAAATAACAAATTATACTTTATACATTAAAGACAAAAAATATATACAATAAGAAAAATCAGATATTGAACATGAAGTTACATTTAAAGTCTAGGTCAAATTTTAAGATCAAATCTTGAAGTCTTAGTCAGATTTTAAAACAAAAACGCATTTTGACTTTTTTCATATATTACACTTTAGAATTAGTAAGAACTATCAAAAATGCTCACACAATTTTAAATGAGAGAGAGAGAGAGAGAGAGAGATTAGCATTTTATGCAAATCTGATTAGTATTGTCTGCCACATTTTTCTTAAAGACAATAAATAATGATGATAAATTAAATTTAAATAACAAACCTGAAAAATGCTTCTGCACGAGTTGAAGTACAACAGTTATTTTTTATAGCTTTTATTGTATCCAAACTTGGGTTTTTTTCTTTAAATCGCAAAACTAATTCTTTAAACTGAAAATATAAATAATAGCACAGTTGAGTATAATAAAAAATAACTTAAAGAGCAAAATAAAATGTTTCACTAAAAATGCCATTTCAGCTATTCAATAAGACAGCAATGGAATAATGTATTGAAAAAATTAAATATTATTATACTTATATTTCATTTCTATTGAATTTGAATACAAAGGATATTAAAAACATGTTATTTAAAATAATTAAAAATTAGCAGATGATTTTATTTTACCTCTATATAAATTCTATTTGAAGATTAAACTGTAATGAAATAATCTGTAAAAAATAAAAGTTTCTTAAAAAATTGCTTTTTTTCATAGATAAAAAATAATTGCTTATAACTAAAAATTGACAAAATATTAATATTAAAATATACAGTTCAAAGGATATATTTTGAAATAAAATTAAACTATTTGTTAAAATAAAAACAAAGTTTATATAAGGCATTTTGTAAATAATAATTAGCAACCTCATCAATAGTAATGTCAGCAATAAGTTCTTTAACTTCCTGTAAGCAAAGTCGTTGTTGCTTGAAACGTGCGTCTCGATCTTCTTTCCGATAAACTAAAAGAATTTAATTTTTTTTTATTATCTTTATTATATAATTTTATAAATATATTTTTCATGCAATAATGCAGAAAAAAAAAGTATTCTGTTCAGAAATTTTATTAAATATTTATTACAAAAAAGTATAATGCAAATTTATAAAACTTTTCTAACATTTAAACAATTTTTAAAAATTATAATAGAGTTAAAAAACTCATAAAAAGCTAAAAAAAATCATACACTTTAGAAAAAAAGCCCAAGAACTCGTTAAGTAGATTATAAATGATAATGAAATAATATTTTATATAATGTAATTTTTATTAAATTAAAGACATGAAAAATATTAAATGACTATTTTCTCTTAAAAAATAAAAACAATTATTACAGAATAGTTTGATCCAATGATGACACACACAAAATACCCCTCATATTTAATTTAATTTATTTATTAAGGAGCAAAAAATTTTGAAAACCTAATAAAAAACAGATTTTTTTTATAAGAAACTCTTACAAATTACAAAAATTAATATACTGTATGCAATATATATATATGGTTTTTAAAAGACCATGTGAATTCCTACCAACAACTTCAGCACGATTTTCTTCTCGCAATCGCCTAATTGGATCATCAGCTGTTATTTGCTCCATCTTTTTTAATCTTCTCTAATTTAACTAAGAAATATCAATGGGGATTTAAAATTCTACAATTTTTTAAGTTTTTGAAATTCGCGGGCATTATATCACTCTTGGAAATACATATACATTGTATATATATATTGAAAAAAACTCAGAAATAAATAGAGGTGAAGTGCTTAGCTTGAAGAAAAAAGTTTCCTAAATACCATTCATACAACTTCCTGTAATTACGGGAATTAATGCCGTAGAAAAAATATAACGATAAACTTAAACTAAAACTAAACATTAGAGTAAACACAATTTATGTTGCCAATAAAAAATATTAATTACGAGCACAAGAAAGTTTTTTTATTAAAATAGAGACAATTTTTTTTAGTCCAGATTATTTTAAATTCTGAAATTTCAGTTTCAATCAATTAAAATTGTTTAATGTATTAAATGCTTTATGTGTTCTTTTATTTCTTAAAATTTTAATTAAAATGTCTTTGTGAACAGTCTAGATACATCTTTAAAAAATATATGTCTTGCATTTATTCTAAAGAATAAATACTATTTATTCATATTTTAAAATAAATACAATTTTTTTCTTAAAATTACGGGAATAATAATATTCAATATAATCGAAATTTTCTTTATCTAATGAAATCGCTAACTGTTAGAGTTCTTTCAGTTTCTATATCTGCACTAGTCTTGTTTGCGTTGTGTTAACTTGTGAGACGAAGAAATCAAATTAGTTTTAATATTTGTAATAATACTTTTGAACGTTGGACTATAGATGGAAAACAGTGTACCACAACGTAAGATTCTTTAATTCGGCTTTATTATTTTGAATGTTTTTCCGTTTCTAACTTTAGTATCGCCTAGGTTTACTCTTTCTATTTTTGATCTAACATTGCCTTGAAACTTTTATATAAAAGTGTAGTATGACTACTACTAATATTGGTATGGATCAGGATAAAGAAATAAAAGCTAAGAGCGAAAGTTGTGATGATTCTGAAGATGAAAGCGAAAATTTAGAAGAAAGTCCGTGTGGCCGATGGTTAAAAAGAAGAGAAGAGGTTCAGCAGAGAGATATACCAGGCGTCGATGCTGCTTATCTCGCAATGGACACTGAAGAAGGAGTGGAAGTTGTCTGGAATGAAGTGAAATTCTCAGAAAGAAAGAATTTTAAATATCAAGAGGGGAAAATAAGGGGTGTTTTTGATAGTCTGACCCAATTGGATCATCCAAATATTGTTAAACTCCACAAATATTGGATTGACATGGAATCAGAAAAACCTAGAGTAATTTTCATCACCGAGTACATGTCAAGTGGCTCTCTAAAGCAATTTTTGAAGAAGACAAAGCATAATGTAATAAAGCTTCCTCTCCCGTCATGGAAGCGTTGGTGTTCTCAAATTCTTTCAGCTCTAAATTATTTGCACTCTTGTTCACCTCCTATCATCCATGGAAATTTAACATGTGATACTATATTTATTCAGCATAATGGCTTGATAAAAATTGGTTCTGTTGCTCCTGATGCCATACATCATCACGTGAAGACATACCGAAAGGATTTGAAAAATGTTCATTTTATAGCTCCTGAATATGGTATCAAAACTCTTCCTCTTCTAAGTCATGCTGTTGACGTTTATTCATTTGGGATGTGTGCTCTGGAAATGGCAGCTCTGGAGATACCAGTAAATGGTGATAGTGGAAATCAGGTCACAGATGAAGTGATAAATAAAACAATTGAATCTCTTGAGAATCCTTTACAGAAGGATTTCATCAGAAAGTGCCTTTCTAAAAATCCAGCTGATCGACCTAGTGTCCGTGAGCTGTTGTTTCATCCAATCATTTTTGAAGTTCATTCTTTAAAGCTCCTTGCTGCTCATTCTGTCATAAATTTTGCTTCTTACCAGTCAGATCAGCTCACAGATGAAGCATTGCGTAATAGGTTCAAGCCTCAAGAGGAAATCGTTGCTTTTGTGCCATTGAAAGGGAAGAAGACTGGCCCACAAATCAAGATGTCTGAAATGCAGAAGGTTGAGCTAGAAAAATTTTTGGATGATGTTCGTACTGGGATCTATCCATTGACCGCATATGCTGCTACTCATACACCCATTGTTCAGCGAAGGACTACGTCTCCCGAAATGACTGATTCTGCAAAATCGACATCACCAGAGGCACAAGAAGTGGAAACTCGACGAATTGTAAATATTATGTGCAACATTAAACCCCAAGAACAAGGCCAAAACTTTGTAATGACTATTTTATTAAGAATGGATGATAAAATGAATAGACAGTTGTCATGTGAGGTTACTCAGCAAGATACTTCATGTGGTCTTTCGGAAGAATTGGTCTATCATGGATTTATTAACCGTGAGGATAAAGAGATGGTTTCCAATTTGATTGGTGACACTTTGAGCCGTAGGCATATTCCCGACATGCCACATCCTGCTTATACTGATAACTATGTCGAAGTAAAACAAGATTACTAATATATTTATCCTCTGTTCATATTATATCATTTATTATGTAGTGTAATATACATGTATGATGCATTAATGTGGGGTCAGAGTTATTTCAATATTTTTTAAATGCCTTAATATTTATTTTGAATTCAAAGATTATTAAAGTAAATTTCCCGAAGTGAAAAAGAACTTTTTTCTTTTACTGTTATATCTAATATATTTCAATATGAATTATTTATTAAACTCCTATTATTATTATTTTAATTCATTTATATGCATTTTGGCACACCTCATTTATAATGAATAGGCATTTCTATTATTAAAATAATTGATAATATGGGGAAAGGCTAAATTTTCCAGATCTCCTTTGGAAGTCATATATATATATGTGTGTGTACTAATTTTTGGCTGTAGAAATTTTTCTATTGAAAGTAAACATTTTCATTTAAAATATAGAACATTATTACCCTAATGTAAATAATTGATTGCAAAATTATTACAATTGATATGCATTAATGGTTTATATTTATATATATAAGATTTTTATTCAGGACTTTGGTAACAAATTATAATGCACCCTCGAGGGAAGTTAAAATGATCAACAGATCATACATACACCAAAGTGGTTTTTTTTTTTTTTTTGCATCGAACCTGCTATTGGATAAACATTTGAAAGACATAATTTTTTTACTTATTTGTTAGATTTTTAAAAAATTCTTGATTTTTCATTTATATATTGTATTTTATAAAATAGTTATTTTTTGTTCTTATATCTATTATAAAGAATTGATCTTATATTGGAAGAATTGATCTTTATATCTATAATAAAGAATTGATTAATAAATAATTTTTTAATTGGGCTTTGCTGACTTTAGAACAAACAACCTTTTGCTTTTATTGTCCTTGGACTTTAAATTAATGTGATAAATTTTAAAATGTAATTAAAAAGGAAAGAATTATTTGTTGTTTTTATAGTGGTTGTTTGAGCAGTAATTGAATAGTTTCACTTTAAATGTAAATAATTTATTTATGTCTGTTTGGTACTTAAAAGAAAAAAAAATTATAATATTGGATCTATTAAAATTTTAAACATTTAATATTATCTTTTTATGACATGGGTATAATGGTTTAGTTAAAATATCTCGGAAAACCTTCAGTGTGGAATCAAATTTTCATCCAAAAGAAATATGATAATTCTACAGATTTTTTCCTACTCATTTTGTAATTTAGCTGTATTTTGTTTTTAATAGGGATCAAAATAAGAATGAAATAAGCATATTTAAATAAATTATTTCTCAATAATTAAAAAAAAACACCATACTTACTTTTATTAGTGAATTAATAAATTTCAAAAGTAAAATATACATTTAGATCATCAAACAGAAACAGCTTTCAAAAATTCTAAACACAACAGTAAAATTCTTTCAAGAAAAAAATGATTTTTACATGATGAAATGAATAAAAATGCCAAATAGTAGTTCATTCATATAATATGTTGCCTTTAGAAGTCTATTACTTGGAATGTTTAATATGCATTATAAATTTTAAGGATTTTTAACTCTTTGTGATATTCAAGAGCTGCTGCTGAAAAAGATATTGCTTTCGTACTAACGCTGGAAATTCTGAAAAGAAGGGTAGTTTAAAACATTGCAAGTTCTTTTACAATATTTTTATGTATGTGATTTTATTTTTAGGTTACCAAAGATTTATTAATTATATATTTTGTTTTTTTATTTGTATACCTTTTTATTTGTTTTCTTAAAATTATGTTCTATATTTCAGCCCATGAATTTTATTGCAGTTCCCCCCCCCATCGGCCATTTTTTATTCATGTTAGCATATTTTGAAAATTCCTTCTTATATGTTGAAAAATAATAATTTTTTAATTACTGCTATTGTTTTTAAGCTCATTCATTCAAAGTTATTTGCTTTTAAAATATCGGATTAAAAAGTGAGAGGGGAATCAAAAAAAAAAAAAAAAAATGTTATGATTTGAATTTGCTGATATTTGAATCCTAAATAAACTTTATCTATTAAAGCTGAAAGAATATTTATTGCGGAAAAATAATCTGTGGATTATTGTCCTCTCTTTACATGTATAATTCTAAAATTTCAGTGTACTTTTTGATAGCAACTGAATAAATCTTCTATTTATTATTTGGGAAACTCCATATTTTTTGATGCATTATAGTTTCTTGCATACAAATCATTTGCAGCTTATAAAGATTTCTTGATGAGGATATATGGTACATGCTAATTGTTATAACAATTTTTAATAATTGCTAACTATTTCTTATAGTTTGCATTAATCATTGACAAAAGCATGATGAAATTAATATTTAATTTATAATTAATTACACTAATGGATACTAGAATTTATAGAAAAGTTTTATGATAAAAAATATTGACAAGTTTCAGAATGGTGGGTCCTTTGTATTCAGTCTAATATAATTTACAATTTTTTTTTTATTTCATTCAGATGAAATTAAAACATTAATTATTATTTGTTAACTGTTACCAATAAAAAGCATGCTTTAATAGATACAAGTCTTTTATGAATTATGAGAAGAGGAATTCCACTATCAGGAGAAAATTATTTAGTGTGTCAAATGCAGTTTAGTTAAATTTAATAGTTTTTTTTTAATGCATTTTTTGCTGTAAGTGTTTCATTGTTCCCTTTCCAAATGTGATCTTAAATTTGTATTTTCTATCTTAATATTAAAAAAAATTATTTTTCTGATTGATTAATATTCTAATTTTAAAAATTTTTTTTTATATTCTGAAGGATTTTTAGCTTATAAAGTGAATTTGCCTTATTTAAAAATAGTTGTTTAAAGGGGTTTTTTTTTTTTTTTGTAATACTAATAGTTTTTTTTAATTAATAATAGAAATTCAATAAGTGGTGTATTTATCTGATCAAATATAAAAGATTTTTATATACACTAAGGTCTTACTTTATATATAAGTACTGGTTTAGAATATCATGCAATATCAAACAATTCTGATTAATTATGTTCTGCTTTTTTTAACAATCCTATTGCAGATATGCAATTAAATAGAAATGAAGAATATTATAAGATACATTGGCATAATTTAGATAAATCAAATTAATTAAATCTGCTTTTTGTCATTGTGTTTGAAAGATTGCAAAAGCAACTGTTCTTATACTTACAACTTCTTTCTGCAGATTTTGAGTTATTTTAAATTCCATCCCTAGTATTATGTATAAAAATTCCATATTATTAAAAACTTAATTAAAAAGAGAATATTAACATTTTTTTTTTTATGTATCAACTTTATTGTGCGAGGTATTTATTCCTTTTATCCATTCTAAATGTGATCATTCTCTGATCATCTTTCTAAAAAAAGAAGAAGAAAATGAAGTATTTCATCAATTTATAAAGTTTGTCTGATAAAAATTATTTAAGAAATAAATACTTATAAAATTAAAATCTTGTGTAAACATCACCGACAGTGATTAAGAAATAGGGTCTCTTGGATGTTATGTAAAAGCATTTTAGGATATCTTAAGAAAATGAAGCTAGTTATTGTTTTTTAAAAATCAGAAGATGACTGAAATTAATAGTATTTGCTCAATTATTATAAGTTTAAAAAGTTTAAAATAACTCTGTCTCCTTTTTTTTATGTCATTAAGAATTATTGATGTTTGTTTTTGCTTTATTTTATAAACTATAGGAGAAAAGTAGAACAAAAAACAGTAATTGAATCCCTTAACTATGTGTTTTCTTTGTTGTCTAATAAAATGTCTTCTATTTTGGGAGATTATTGTTTTGATTAACTAATAATCCATTGGTCACTTCAAATGTTCCTTGATTAAAAACTGTTTTTAATCCAAGTAATAATGTAATGTTTGTGAATGGCTTAATTTTAAATTATATGTTTAAAAATGTCATAATTCAATGCATGAGTGGAGCTTGAGAATCACAGTTAGGGGTAAATCAGAACAAGAGATTTAATAATTGCAGTTTACAACATTTCAATTTTACTAATATAAAAAGCTAATTATATGATCTATTTGTCATAACAATGCATGTATTTTGGAAATGAATTTTATATTTTCATTAAGCAATAGAACCAATGTAATAAAATATTTACTGAATTCAAAATGATTTTTCTGGATTATATTTTCTTGTATTATTTATTCTGTCTAAATAGTTTTGTATTGAACTGAACCTTTTTGAAACCTGATTGTTTTTATTTCTTTTTAAGTCATTTTGTATAGCAATCAAAAGTACTTTTCTGAGTTTTCACAACATCCTTCATGTTTGATGTTAAATGCATGTATGAAACAAATTTTATTGAATCTCATTTGTGAAACGTGAAAAGTCATAATGAATTTCAGTTATATCTTTCATTTTTCAATAAAGGCCATAAAACAGTGTTTGATTTTATGGATACAACAAATTCTTAATTACTAAGGCCTTTAAAAAAAATTTATATTTTGTAATAACTTGCAAAAATATATGGATTGTTAAGATGGCTAATAGTTTTTACCCTTATTGGTAGATTAGTTTATGTATTACTTATAATTTAATTAAATAAGCATTTCTTTGAATACTTTCTATAATTAATTTGCAGCTGCTTAGAATTTACCTATTTTTTTAAGAGAATATACAAATTTCCTATTAAAAATTTTTCTTCCTCAAACTGAGATTTAACTTTAATCTCATAGTATTTTTCTAACATCTTTAAAATAAAGCCTAGGATAGTTTTGGAGAGTATGCTTACGAAATATTATGCAAAATTAAAATTGCATTAAGGCTTATCTTTGTACATTGTGAAAAAAATCATTAAAATTGGGAAAATTAGAAAATCTACTTGTTATGAATGTTATAATATTGCAGCATCTATTTGTGCTAAAATTCATTTCTTAACTAGTTAATTTCCAATTTTTTCTTTATTATATTATAATGCTTTTCTTTTTAAATAGTTTTCAACTTGTGATTATATTGCGTTTCCTATTTGTTTTCATTGTGATGTTTCAAAGTTTTTACACAAATATGAATTAGTTCATTTGTTGTGAACAAATATTGTTTATTGGTAATTTCTTTCTTTATAGTTGAAAATATTATATTAACAAGGTGATATACATTTGGATTTTTTTAAATGAAAAACTTTATTGTTATTGTTTATTTTTGTAATTGCTATTGAAATTCATTATTATTGTTAAATATCATGTTAATCTACTTATCTATTTTGTTCCTTGAATCTTTTTAAAATTGCAAAAAATTATTATTTAAAAAAGTTTGAAAGATTAAATCTGCCATGACACATTGATATAATGCAAATATAAATGTATATGAAGGACTTTAAATGTATTATTTTTGAACTATTTATTTGTAGTTTTATTATCTGAAATAAAAATATTAAGCTGTAAACTTTATTCTGTTGTTTCATTTTTCTTGATATATATTATAATAAATTTTTTAAAATATATGTGTTGATTTTTAATGCATTTTTATATATCAGATGTTTACTATGCATTGGTGTCCAAAATTACATTTTCCAAATAATTTTAAAATTATTTATTAAATGTTTTAAAAAGTGAAGCTATAGGCAATTTGTAAAATGTAAATGAATAGACATTTGTGATGATGTGTTTTTGTAAAAACAATTTATTTATGAATTTCATCTGGAAAATTGTTTTTCTATCAACAAAAAGAAAGAAACTGGAATTATTTAATCAATTGGTTGAGATAAATTTGTCATCGATAGGCTTGAAGCAAAGCAATTTTAAACAGATGATGATTGATGATTAGGAGTATTTTGAATGCTAGCTATATAACTAATTCCAAACTTCAGATATTGGCAACAAAAAAATCATTAAATGCACAATGCCTTGGAAATTGATGATTGAAATGGTTTGTTGGGCACTGGCATTTAAATTTCAAATATTTTCCTAATTAACTATGAACTGACTCTTTGCATAGAAATTTTTCTCTTTGCATTTTTAGGTTTGGACACCAGCAATGTGTGTATCCTTATTCCTAATGATCAAGTTATCTTCACTGATGAACCAAAATTCAATTTATAGAAATTTTTTTTCTATTAATGAAGATGCAATTACTTATATTTATACTATGAAAAATTGGTGTTTGCTATCAGTCCATCAGCGTGAGGAAAAGTAATCCTTTTGATGGAAGTGACATTTTGGCATAAAAATACATTATGTTGAATACTGCATGGCTTTGATGCCGCTATTCTGTTAATGCATAGCACTACATGGATGAAATTCTAAACTCTGTGTTAGGCTTTATCTGGGAGGTGCTTGAGTTTTTTTAGTATTATTATTATTGTTATTTAACAATATCAGCAAATCACACAAAGTTCTAGGAGCCTTAATTGTATTATTTTGAAACATTGCTTATTTGCTAAATCTGTGAATGGTTTTTCTCAAAGCAGAAAGTGTTCATAAAATAATGTGACTACTATCAATGTGTTTGGACTTAAATCCCATAGAGTATATTTGAATGATCTAGTAAAAGCCATTATTCAATTTCTACTTTGACACTACCCATTAGGCTTTTTCCTGTTAAAAGGTCTCAGATTTTTTCACTATAAAATTTGATCTAATCCGTTATTTGCATGAAAACTTGTGAAGCATTTTTTTTTCTCTACATTTCATATTATAGAAACAAATTGTTGTATTTTGCTGGTTTTGATTGATAATAATGAAAAATGTATGAATGAAAATTCTTTATTCCTATTCATTTCATTATATTATTGTTAATTCATTGTTTCTGAAAAATTTCATTATAATATGCTGATCATTATTCGAGATATATATTTTGTATTTGTATCCTTAATTTTGGACATCAATGTATACAGGTTTTAAAGTATTAAAAATCCATACCAATGCATATAGATTTATATTTGATGCCTTTCAAATATAATACATTGCTTATATATATATTATCAATTGAGAAGTTTATTATGTGAATTATTTTCAAAGTAATATGAAAAAGATAGTTATTATTTTAATTACATTAAAAAAATAAAGATTTTTAAAACAATAGAAACTTAAAATTTTCTGTTACAAATTAATTTTGATATTGTGATTATAATTTATTTTTCTTATGAAATAATCTGAAAAAATTTTTTAGCAGATGTGTTGCTTTTCTATTTTAATTGTGATAAAAAAAGAGAGAGATTCTATAAATGCAGTTAGCCATAATTTTCATATTATGTGGAAGGAAGTAAATTCCATAATTTTTCAAAGTTATGATCACTGAGTTTTCAAAAAAAAAATATAAAGTTTATTAAAATGGATTTTTATATAAATTTCTATTGAAGATTAGTCCTATTTTGCTGTGATATCTTATTTAGCAGGAACTATTAAGTTTTAATTTTCATTTAAAAATTATTACGATTTTTTTTTTAATTTGAAATTTTAAGAGGGTCTGGATTTGCAGATTTGTATGCTCTTGACAAATTTCAATGTGAAGCATTAGTTTTGGTTGGGAACTTTTTAACACTGCTGTCTAATTTATTTTGTATATTTTTTATATATAAGTATTAATTCTTTTACTTTAATTTACCAAGTGGCCACTTATTTTCATAGAATAACTTTAAACTTAAAGAAATAAGCTTTTAAGCATTTGTTATCGGAGCTTTAAAAATCTAAAAAAATATTTTATCTGAGAAATTAAAAAATATGTAAATAAATATAAATAGGTTGCTTCTGCATCAATTTGTTTGAAATTATTTTAGACTTTATTCTCATAATATTAATTTTTAGATCAAAATTAACAACAAATTTAAAAAAAAAAACTACTTTTTTTTTGCTTACATTTTTAAAATGTCATATTAGAAAAGATTTTTTTATATATATAAAATAAGTAATAACAAGGGCAAATAAGCTACAAGAACTTTCATTATTATATATTAACCAAAGAGTGCATTTGTGGAAATAAGAAATATTCTATTTTTCCTTACAGATTGTCCTGGTGTTGAGAGTGAAATTGCTGGGAAAGCAGAAGCATGTGCTGGTTGCCCAAACCAAAAGATATGTTCAGCAGCAAAACCTAGTGAACCTGATCCTGGTATTAAATTCCTATTTTTGTATTAAATATTCATTCTTTAATCTGAAATTATTTTTCTTATCTTCCTTTATTTCCCCAATTCTTAGCAACTTAAATTATTCTTTTTTTCTTCAAAAAAATTAAAAGTTATTTTTCTTTATAATATGATACACTGATGCCTGTCTTCAGTATAAAATTTTTAGCAGAGGTAAAACTTTTTGTATTGGATAACTCCACATTTTTTTTTTGTGTGTGTGTGTGTGTGTGTGTACCTAGAATTGAAATCAATATAACTTGCACTTAAAATAATATGCTTCCAATTAAAAAGATAAAATATTTGATTCCTTTTCATTTTGTGTATAATATTGATATATCTGTGTTAAATATTGATGCTTTTTTTTAATGAAAAGACATTTAAAAATAGAAAAATTTTAGATGTTAGTATCTCTATTGAAACTTTTAATAATTTCACTTGCATTCAGTAATAGAAAAAAAAAAACTTAATTTTTTTATATGTATATATATAATTTTCACATTCTCTGAATTTGTATAGTATATATATATTAGGTTCCCATAATTTTCTTTTTTGATGTAATAAATACATGATTGATTCAAATGTTTGTAAATGAAGCCTGTTGGCTGATATGTAATATATATTTATCTTTGGAAAACTTGGGGATTTGATTTGAAATAATAATGTGATATAATTTGATAATCAATATTCATTTCAAAGGAAATTTTTAATCAATCATGAAATTGTAAACATTTTGAACATTGCATTTTAGTGTTTAATTGTTAACATTCCTTTTTTTTTTTTTTTTCAGACATTGATGTCATAAAACAAAAAATGTCTTCAGTTAAAAATGTGATTTTAATTTTATCTGGTAAAGGAGGTGTTGGTAAAAGCACTTTTACTTCTATGTTGGCTCAAATATTATCAGAGGATGATACCAAAACAGTAAGTAAATATTAAATTTATATAAAATCCATTGAAGAAAATTTTTCTTCATCTTCTTTTACACTTTAAATATTATGTTTTTCATTGTAAAGAAAAAATTTTATAAAGTTCATTTTTTTTTGTTATATTAAATATAAAGATAATTTTTAAATTGCTTTGTTGTACACTGTGTGGTTTTAATTTTATTAAAGTGATGAATTTGAAACAAATTAAATATGAAAAAAAAAATTTGAAATTGTTGATTTTTAATATTATATTTTAACATTTGTTCCTTCTTGAGGTTATTGTTATATGTATGTATGCATGCTTATTTTATATACTTTACAAGCTTCTTTAAAACTCAGTGCATTATTCTTTAAATCTCAACACATTATTTAGTATCCATCTAGCTAGATTTAGACTGAGGTATTTGCCCCTTGTATTTTGAAATTTCTAATTATTTGGAGTATTTTTTTAAACGTAGATCTAAATATGTAGCATATGACTCTTTATTATGAAATGATAGTATCTGCACAGTTAATTCAATCACTGTGTGCCGGTAGATTGTCATTTTTTTAAATACATTATATAGTTTTGCATAAGTTAAGTAAAAAAATCTATATACAAATATTTTTAAATATTTATATCTTCTAATTTTTGATGTTGTTGTATATATTCAGTTCTACTGCCTCTTCATTGAGACCAAATATTATTCAAAAATTTTAGATTTTATAAAAGATTTATTTTTAAAGAAATAATTGAATTCAGATGTGAATACAATAACAAATAATATATTCATTTTATTTGAATGGGTAATTTGAGCCCTTTATGTGCACACATGTGCAGTCATTATATGCAGTAATATGTTCATATCTTCTGAAATGTATGCATAAAGAAAACCTCTTTCTTCTGAATACTAAGAAATCTTTCTTACTCTAACAGATACCTCTGAAGTATATGTCTTCCTTTCCTTTTGTATATCCTATTTCTTTTGCTTATATTCTTCTATATATTTTGTGCCTGATTATTTTTAGCATTTGACCATGTTTTTTTTTTTTTTTTTTTTTTTTTTTTATAAATATATTTTAAAAAACTTTTTTTGAAGATTATTCTGAAACTGAGCAAGGTCATCTGCATCTAGAATTTCCACTAATCTTAGCCATTTTTTTTTATTTGAATGTGTTCTAAAATTTCGGTTCTGTAAAGAATAATTTGAATTATTTGTAAATATAAAAATGCAGTTCCGGTGTTTAAAAAAATTCTAGAAATGTTGAGGAATAGCAGTAATTGGAAAGTTACAGTTTTATTAAAGATATTTTATTGTGTGAAATGTAAAAACACGGCCTTTATTTATGACTTGGCTTTATTATACATAAAATTAGAGTGCATGATCTATTATTTTATCTTATTAAATATGAAATCATTGTTCATTATAATATTAATTGTATAATATTTCATTTTAGGTTGGAGTCATGGATATTGATTTATGTGGACCATCAATGCCTAGGATATTTGGAGTAGAACAAGAACAGGTATTTAAATAATGAAATAATTAATTGAAGGATATTTTGTTTTTATTTAGATGTTATTAATTGTACTATTTTATTCTTTTCTTATCAAAATTATGTTACAGACATCTGATTGTTATTGCTAATAATATTTATTAATAATTATATGTATAAATACTCCAAAATCATTTTAAACAAATATTTAAAACTTATTTTTTCTATCTCATTATCAAAATATGATTTTAAGAAATGAAAAAATTCAATGAAAAATATTTTCCTCTATTAATAATTATATTTTACGAATTATTTGTTTCACCATATAAAGAATTAACTTTGAACCTTTCATTGTCTTCCCAATTTTAAATGGGAGCTAAGAATATTTTTTATTAGATGATTTTAAATTTGCTTACTTGTCAGTTTAAAAAAGGGCAGAAATTTTTCAAATTTAGATTTGTTTTTCCAATCCTTTTTTTTATATATATATACATAATTGCAAACATTTGCCACTAAATGCATTGATAATTAACTAAACATTTTATAACCAACATTTTTAAAATTACTTATTCTATTAATCATCTAATTATACCCAATGTTTGGAAATAATTAAAGATTCCTTAATAAAAAAATTCTATAATTGCTGAATTCTTTTTAGAGATCAGTTACTTATTTAATGCAAACTTATTATACTCTATGATTGATATGTTCAGCATTTGGAAATGTATTATTAACAATATTCTCAAAATATGTCGGAACTGTAATTAAACGTTATCTTTAAATCCCTATGAAAAATATATTTTTACTCTAAAAAATACACAATAACTCGTTTTTAAAGAAATAGAAATGCTATCATGCTGCCAGAACTACTTTAAGGGAAATTTCATTACAAAAAACAGTAGAAGATTATTTTGTTGCCTCTTAACTGTTTATTTTTTTATTAAAATGAATAATTAATGACCTTGTGCAGTAAAATTCTGATTTTAATGACTAGTTGTAACTGAGAAATATCGATAGTATCTTTTATTCTTTTGCAACAAAGAAAAGAATTACGATTATAAAGACACCTTTGTATCACTTATAAATTCAAGGTATGATTATGTTTCGAATATTTTTTCAAAATAAGTTTTCATTGACACATATTATTCTTTAAAATATTAAATTTTGTAAAGTACAGAAGTGCTGTTTATGACCAACATTTAAGTGATATTTTAAAATAAAGAAACATTATTTTCTCCTGGTTGATATTTGCCATTTCTTTTCAGTTCTCATAGAATTAATTTAGACGATATTTTAATTTTATAAGTATTCTCAGATGCTGTTAAATGAGAGAGCATCACTGCTCATAAATATTTTATAAATACCCTATTAAATTTAGCACATTATTATTTTATTTTTTTATTATTCAGGTTCATCTAAGTGGCTCTGGTTGGTCTCCTGTAGTAAGTTATATATATGTATATAATAAACCTTTCTAATTTCTATTAATATTGTTTAACATTTTCTTGAAGCACAATTTTATTGATTTATTTTAATATATACTATTGGGATATTAGATTTTATCATAATATGAATTAATGCAATATTAAGTAAAACCATTAAAAGTTTTCAAAAAGAAATCAAAAATCAGTTTCTTAAAAATAAATTTTTAGTGTATATTTTTAAACAATCTAAGCTATCAAATTGGCATAGATATACTTTGAAGGATGGAAATATGCATCTTATTGTGATTTTTTAAAAAATTTACTTACAATTAAAAATCAAGCGATATTTTGACATTTTTCTGCGATAATTTCTGAAAATATTTCTCCGTAAAAATAATTTGTGCATTATCATAAAATTAAAAAAAAAAAATTGTCTTTTCCATGATACCAATTATTTTTCAGTATAATTATTTTCTCTTTTAAAATAAATTTTAAGAAATGTTTTAAGCATATTTCTCAACAGTCCATTTCATTGTTGAAGTGAATTCAATTTGTTTTCCTTTTTGTTACTAATATGTCATCCTGACTAAATTATGACTTGTTTTCTCATTATTGATGATCAAGATCAGATAATTTGACTTATTTTTCTATGTTGAGTACATTTCAATATAATTAGCATATTGTTATGGAAAGTAGTAGCAGGAAGCCTTTAAAGAATGCTCATCTTTAAATACTGTTTCTCTTTCCTGTGATTTAATTGGATGTATAAATATAGTATATAGGATGCCTAGTACAATGAAAAGAAAAATAGAAGAAGAAAAAATAATGTATCTTTCAAAAATTTGAAATTTAAAAATATTATGCTTAGGTAACCTTTACAAAATTAAAATAGTCATCAAAAGGACTACCTAAGAATAATCAAATTAAAGTCACTCTTTTATTCTAATAATTTTCTTTCTATTATTATTATAACTGATTTATTTTACATGGTTTTTTAAATTAAATTTCAGAATTGTTTTTAATTTTCTAAACTTTACTGATTCAGTTATTTTTATTGAATACAAAATGTTTTTGGTCATGTATTAATTTTATATTTTCTTAAATTGTTTTTCTTTACGGACAAGCATGATAAAAGAATTAGGAATAAATATTGACTTCTAGTTAATTGTAAAACTGACATTCAGTTTTTCTCTAGTTTGTTGAAGAGAATCTATGTGTGATGTCAATTGGTTTCCTACTTAAAAGTCCTGAAGAAGCTGTTATATGGCGAGGACCTAAAAAAAATGGTGAGCTTTCTAGAGAATTCTTTCATGTAGATGAAACATAAACTGTTACAGTTTTCAAAATATATTCAATTAAATAGAATTTTAATGTTCTTCAACTTGCTAAATAAAATTTTTGTACTGCGTTTTTATGTAAAGTTTTGAAAAAATGCAATTAATATACATTGTAATAGAGCTATGATACTGTATATTTTGTTTTTTTTTCCTTTTATGTAAAGTTTTAATTACTGTTTTGTTAATTTATATTTTATGATACTGTAATAACCTGTAATATTATTAACCTAATATTATTACCCTGTAATAATATTATGCTTTTTTTTTTAGAAATTTTATTATAGCATATATAGCTATGCTATAACGCTAGCGTAACTATAGTTAGCAATTTTTTTTTCATTCATAATTAAATTTTTTTTTCAATTTATTTCTATTTATTTACTTTGAGTATATATTTTTTTTAAAAATGTATGTAAAGTTGACACTGTATGATCATTTTTAATTTTAAAAAATGAATTGCTTCTTCACTTTTATTTTTACTGTGCCCAATTTTTGAAGATGAAATTTGAAAAATCAATGCATTTCTATTATACAGGTCTAATCAAACAGTTTCTAAAAGATGTTGATTGGGGAGAATTGGATTATTTATTAATTGATACACCTCCTGGAACATCAGATGAACACCTTTCAATTTCTCAGTATCTCCAAGATACTAATTTGAAAGGAGCTATCATTGTTACAACACCACAGGTAATTTATTTATTTTTACTTTCTCTACTACAAGGATATCTGTTTTTAAACATTCTTCTTTAAAAAGTTGAAATCTTTAAAAAGGAATTCTATAGAAAATTTGCTTTTTTGAAAATAAAAATTGTAATGTATTTTTGTAAACCTTGGCTTTTTTCCCCCCCACTTTGCTTCCTTAAGTGGATTGTGCAAGCTGTTTGAATGAAATTTGTTCACAAAACACGAATATTTTATATAAAAATTTGAACACTTCCATGTATTATTAGAAAAATAATTTTTTTTTTTCTTTTTAAATATTCCCTTTACAGGAAGCATCACTATTAGATGTACGTAAGGAAATAAATTTTTGCAAAAAGGTGAAACTAGAAATCCTAGGTGTAGTAGAAAATATGAATATGTTTGTGTGTCCAAAGTGCAAGGTAAACAAAATTTGTTCAATTTATTTTATATATATATATATATATATATTAAATTACTTCTTTAAGCTTAAAACATAATAATTTAATATTCTATTTTTGTCTTTCTTGTTGAATTGGTGAGACCAGATATCTTTTATGCAGAAAGTGCAACTTAGTTTTTTTTTTCTCATTATATTGCATGAATGAGAAGCTATTTCTACATTCATAAAATTGCAATTTACCAATTTCAGCACAATGTAATGATTAACTTCTCAATATACAAATATTTTAGTTCTCTTCTAGGCTTCCGATATAATTTATTAGAAACATATTGTTTTCAGATGTTTTTAAAGAGTATCTGTATTTTGATGTTTGATTTATAATAAAATCTTCTAATCAGGAAATATTTTGTTTATTCTAAATTTCTTAATAAAAAAACTTCTTAAGTGATTTTTTTATTGTTAAAATTCTTCTGTCTTAGAAGGGGAGGAGGATCAGAAAATCCATAGCATTCATGAATTTATAGTGCTGATTTGTATCTTTATTAAAGCTTATGATATATGTTGTTTTTAAAATTAAATGTACTTTTAATTCTGAAGCCATTCTAGCTTATTATATTACAATATTAAATTTCAATTATTTAAGATATTTAGTAAAAATTGAATTTATTTATGGATTTTATATTTTTTCAGCATTCATCAGAAATATTCCCTGCAACCACAGGCGGTGGACAGAAAATGGCAGAGGAAATGCAGGTTCCTTTTTTGGGAAAAATTCCTTTAAACTCTCAAATAGGTTAGTGTACTTCTGATAATTAATATATTAAAACTTAAATAGGAATTATCTTTTATGTAATTTTTTTATTGAAACTTTATAAATTAATGCCATCTATTTCAATTTTTACTTGAATCACTTGAAAAAAAATACATGTTTGAAATCCATGTAATGAGATTATTAATTTTATAAAAATATCTATACAATTTCATATGAGGTTAGACCATTAAAAGGGGAATATTACTTTATGAACTCATTAATATAGAATGCAGGAGTGAAAAGAAAGTACTTTTGGCATTACTTCCTAACATACTGCATGTGCTGATTAGCAGTATATAAATATTCCTCTTCAGATAGCTATGAATACTTTCTATAACTCCAAATGTGATAAAATTTGAACTAATTGAACAATAATGTGTGCTAAAATTTATTAAAGAATAATGTGTGCTAAAATTTACTAAAGAAAAATTAGCATAAAAATCTAGGCATAGGTGGTGCAGTAATGCACAAAAACTACACACAACCTTATGTCATAGGGAGGGAAATCTGGTGAATGAGTAAGCCATTTATTGAAAAATAATGGTTGATTGCCCGCACATCTATGAAATGCTGTCTTGGAACTGCTTTACACGATAGTGAATATAAGGTGCAGTATCCTGCATGAAAATGTCTTGTAGGCATCCACAATGTTAAAATTGTGAAATTACAAAATTCCTCATCATATCTCCTTACCCTTGTCCTGTGATGGAACAAGTTCGGATTCCATTTGCAGTTATCTCTTTAAAAAATATATATGGTCCAATGATAAAAGTAGCTATGAAATCACACAATGTTGTCATTTTTTCAGAATGAGGTTTATTTCTGGATATTGTGAGTGTTTTCCATTGTTTGACAATTGTTTTGTCATTTTAACACCCACAATTGTTGAATTAAAAATAGGGGCTTCATCATTCTACGGAATGTTCTTTTTCAGATCACGTTAACCACTTTTGTAAGAAAAATTGTAGTGCAAAAATTGATGTTCTTATTACTTTCTCTATTATTGTTTTCAAAACTAATACTATTCTTTAAATCAATCAAGTAAATTATTCGGAAAGTAAATTTTAACATTTATCAAACATTTTTGAGAGGCAATTTTCAGTACAAAGTACTTGAGTAAAGGATAAAATGTTGAAAATACCATTTTCAAAGGAAAGGGGAAAAGAAAACAAGTGCCACCTGTTGATCAACTGAGATTTCTTTTAAAGATGAACAAGAATTTTTTTTAAAGCAATGTTGCAAAAGACATTTCTTGAATTGAACTATACTTTGCTTCAAATAGTCCCTTTATTAAACCAAAAGTCTTACATTTAGAATCAGATGTTAAATTTTTGATATTTTAACAGAAGTAATTGAATTGCTTTTCATATCTAGTACAATCTAGTAAATTTCAGTGAATGTATCAATGCATTTAGTCATGCATATTGTATGCACATTGTATCATGTGTATACAATATCAAGCTGTAGCTTGTATTGTATGAAGATTTTCATACCTAATTCAGGATAAAGGGCTATTAACAAATACTAACAACATACAAATTGCCACTGAAATATAAATTGTAATGAACCAACAGGTATTGTAAAAAAAAATAATAAATTTTATAAATTATTGAAAGTAGTAATATGGGCTTAAAGGGCAAAGTGCCATTGATACTCAAAATGTGAATGATTAAATATTATGTGTTGGCAGTTGCTCAGATGTGATCAGTTCAAGATCTATTATTCTCCATCCTGCAAATAAACAAACAAAATTATATATTTCAAAAGATGTGCATTCAGCACAAGAAGTTGCTATATAAGTAAGCAGATTCTCAATACCCTTGGCTGTGTAATAAATGAGCATAGCTAATTGATCCTACTATTCAAGAGAAGATGTATTTCCTTTTTGAGAATTCTGTACATAATAGATCTATTATACATGGTTCATAATACTTGTATTTTTTATTTGCAGTCATCCCAACATTCAATTTTACAAGATGTGATAGTAACATTGTAAAGTTTTCTTTATAATGCTTAAGAAAATAGTGAATTGGAAAATTTTGACACTTTTTTTATTAAGTACAGAAAATTCAGACTAATCAATCTGTTGTAAACTTACCAGACAGAAAACCTAGAATTTGAATTAAATTTTGCATTTTTTCGGTTAAACCAACATTTTATGCATTTGAAACTATATAAATTTCTATAATTCTATATGTTTTGTATTCTCAACATTTTGAGCATTATTCTAGATTGTACTCATATGATATATAGATTTACTTTCTGTATTAATCATTCTATTGAAAAAAATATCGCTATTCTACAAATGACTTTAAGAAAATTATATAAAGGTTTCTTTCCTAAAAAGCATTCCCTTTAAAACATTTATTTTTGGTGCCACATCATTTTTTTTTTCAATATTTGTTTCATAATATTATAAACATAATAGTAATAGAGAGAATACAATGCCAAAAAGTGATTACTTCATAATCAAGTAAAATTATTTCCTTTTTTTAGGAAAAGGCTGTGATGAAGGTCGTTTATTTACCAAAGAAAGTGATTTTATCGCAAAAGATATTTTAAAATCTATTTCAGAGAGTAAGTAATTAAATAATAATTTCATAATTGAGTCCATATTACTAAATATTGTTTTGATTCTGATTTTTTTTTTTTTTTTTTTTTTTTTTTTGTAGGCATTTTGAAGACTATTGAACCATAGAAAAGCCAATGTGCAATCTGCCTGAATTTATATAAATGTATAAGTTTCATATTTCACTTTGCAAATAAATAGCTTCATCTCTCGCTGCTAATTTTTTCATGCCTTGTTATTTACTTAATTTATTTTATATCATTAGATAAAGTCTTAAAATTATGATTTTCAAATAAATTTTATAAGTATTACACACAATTAAAATATTTTTAATAACATCACATTTCACAATGAAATTATTTTACAACAGGCATTTGATGTGGAATGATATATTAACATCACCTTAATTTGTTACAAATTAGAGGCTAATGCAAGACTTTGCTTTATCTACCATATAAAGATGAATGTATATATGTGTATACAAATATCCAATTTTAAATTTAAAACTTCTGAATATCTTATGATGGCTCACCATACCACGTCTTAAAATCTTGAAGAGTTTTTGGAAATATCTTTTGAAAGGCAGCTAAATTACACATTTTCGGTCTAATGCAATTTAAAACATAGGATAAATCAGTGCATAAACTTTTTCTATTCAGTCTCTTATTTTCATGGGGAAAAAATTTCAAGATTTCAAAATTGAACTCATTTATCCTTTTATTATTTAATATAATAAAATGAAATATTTATTATGATTATGAACAGGGAAAAAATATTAAAGTGAATGTGGAATATTTTAAGTCAAGATTATTTTATAAATTATTTCTACTCATTAATATTAAAAGATTTGAAACAGAAAATGCTGCAGATTTTTGCATTTCAAAATTTTTCTTTTATCTTCATAGTTTAAGATGCTTTACGATAGATGAATTTCAAAATAATTTGGGAGACTATTTAAAAGGCCAATAGTAATTTACTGCTTATTCTCTCTATCAAATTTCATAATTTTAATATTATCAAATTTACTTTTTTGTGATATAGTAGCTGAAATCTCTACTTATTATAAAGATAAATATGTACAAGTGTTGACAGTCTGCATCTACACTGTTGACCAAGAACTACAAAATGTGGTTTATATATACTTTTAAGGCAGAAATACATAACAAGGATCAATTGCTTTGAAATTTTAATTCAAAATTAAGTGAAACTTTGATGTTATATTCTACATAACTTTTGAAAGTATTGCTTCAAAAAATTATTCATCAAATTACATTAATTTTTTTTATGTATATTTTTATTTTTAATTAATGTTCTAAGCTTATTTTATAACAATGTATTTAACTGTTATAGGAAACTCAAAACATTTTTATTGTCAATACTAATATTTTGCCAAGGAATTTTTTGTTGATAATCAAAATAAGACGATTTGTATTATTTTTCAATGTAATGTAGATTTCATTATAAATAGCATGTTTGCTTTTTTAATTTGTTATATTTACAATTAAGGTTTAATTTCAGAACTAGATAGTAATTAATAGTAAAATTATTTTTTTTAAATCTGCCCATTTCTAAACATGCTTCAGCTTTTTGATATAATTGAATGTATAAAGATATTAATTTAAAATTAGAGAAATATATAGCACAATATCCAGAGATAAAGAATATTTTCTCTGAAGTTTTAATTCAAATTTTGTGTAAACATCAATTTTCAAAATATCTCAAGATACAAGTTACATCATTACTAATAACTAAATAAAGCATTTGTTGAAATATTAATAATGATAACATATTCTTGCATCTATTTTGAAATTATAAATATGTTTCTATAAGAATTTTAGGTACAAAATATTCTGCACTTTGAATACATTGTTTTAAAATTAATCAATTGATTGAAAGCAAATACACTTTTAAAAAACTATTTATTCAACAAAATTACATTTGTATATTTTATGAAGATATCACACAAAAAAAACTGATATTCAAATAATATGACTTTCATGCACAGGTTAAAAAGTTACTGTAAACACTAGCACTTTTCAGTAATTTTAAATTTAAATTTCTCAAGACACGTTTACTATGTAATTTTTGAAAAGCATAGCATTCTCTCTCTTTTTCTTTTTTCTAAAAAGAAGAAATTAATAAGAAGAATATCTGTCACTACTAAAAGTTAAATTTAAAAAAAAAATTAAATGATGTGGAAACAAGCAAAGGATAAAATTATCGAGTCACAATTATAGTTTACCCCTTTGACACATTTTTCTATTACTACTGAAAAACTCTTTGGTTAGAGATATAGCCACTGATATTTTACTATTACTTTCAAAAGTATTTAGTCCATTGTGCATTACCAGAATAATCTATTTTTAATAACCAACATGTCGTCATTGTACTTTCATGTTATTAGATGACATGATTAAGAAATAATAAATAAATAATGTAAATTAATCTGAATAAAATTAATTAATATAGATGAAATAAATAATTTTAAACATGGATATTTTTTTTATTATCAAACAGCAGTTTAGATTGGAGAAGGATAATGTTTCAAAACAAAGATTTCAATAACTTCCAAATAATAATGTAAAGAAATTTCTTTCCTTTGTTCTAGTTATGCTGATAAATTTAATTAATTTTCATACTTGAGAAACAGTTTAGAATTTGACATTCAGATATTTAGTGCTTTTAATAACACCTTTAACAGTGAAATAACACCTTTTTTTACAATTATTTTCCTTAAAATTTCACTCAATAAATTACATGCTTATGAATAGTAGAAAATTATATTTTAATACAGATGGCACAATAGCAAAATTTTCCACAACAAATGAAGGTACCTCTATCAAAATATTATATTTATTGTGGAATTAAAAGCACAAGATCATATTTAATAGTAGGTACTAAAAATGGTTAGTTAAAGTGAGGTAGGCACTAAATAAAGTTATACTAAGTACATAAATATGATTATTATTTTATCAAGTATCACATTTAATTGCTTTCTTTAGCTCCATTTCTACAAAAGCTTTAATGTCTGGTTCGGGAATAGAGTTCAAAGCATTCTGCAATTTCTTTTTATCATTTCCATAATAAAACCTAACTGCTACCACATATTCTAGCCACACACAGTTTTTGCAACCACTCTCGCAACACATACCAATATCAGGTCTTTCAGGTGGCTTATTTATGGAGCATATTTCTTCCTTTAACTGAGTTTTATCAGAGTCATCAATTGTTGATAGGTTTCGAAAACTGTCAAGCTTCTTTGATTGCATTGTTGAAAGTAAAATTGTCTGTGCTGTCCTTTTCATACATGGTAGTCGATTGCACAGCTGATATTTTCTTACAGTTGCAAGTAAAACCATTTCGTATCTGCAAACTGTTCTTTATCTATAAATTGAGAGGAAAAAAATTTTAAATTCCAATATTTGATGTACAGTTATGTTCTTTACTCTTTTATCCATTAACTTTTTTAGTATTCCTCAAAAGAAAGAGATCCTCAAAGTTAATTTCATTTATTTCTACTTTCCATAATTATATCAAAGTTCCATTTTGCATGGTTTAATTGCAGTTCAGGTTGCATTAAGGAAGTCCTACAGCAATACGTACTGCTACAATAAAATTTTAATTAATTTAATTGAAAAGAATTAATATAATATAGTTATTGAATTTTATAAATATATTATATTCTTATTTTCCATTAAAGTATGAAATACTTATAACTGAATATCTTTCTTAAAATAAAAGAATTTTATCAACACTAGTAGATTTTTGCAAATAAAATGGATTTTAATGGAGTTAATTTGCATGGCAAATGTACATTATATCATTTAATGCATACATTGTGATACACTAATTCAGTTCTTGAAAAATACAGGATTCCATGATCAAATTGATGTGGCATTTTATGTACATCAAGAACAAGTAAGAGGGGGCAATACATTTCAAAATGAGACACATAACAACAGTTAGAATTTCTCAGAATTGCTATATCATTATTTAACACATGATCAATCAAGTTTTAGAAAAAAAAATCATCTGACAATGGCTTCACTTCATTTTTCAGTACATGCATTTTACTGCTAAAAAAATTTATTTATTTATTATTTATTTATTTGCCTTTTACATAAAAATTGAAAGTTGTTTTCATAACTGAATTTTTCTTACTTTTTATTCATTGAAGAAAGTTGGATTTATTCATCAAACTAGTCATGAATTTCTACATCTAAAATATTATTAACCAGAAATTCCTTTTCTAAAGAGTGTAGTAAAATCTTAATTTAATGGTTACATTAAAAGTAAATTTCGAAAAAAATGTCTGGACTTAGGTTTCACCACTACTGAAATTTGTTGAAAATTCCATGACCTGCCAAGAAAAAGAAAAAAAAGAAGGAAAAAAAAATGAAATGAATTTTCAGCTCTGAATTTCTTTGCTAACTTATTTATTGAGATAAGTTGTATTTATACATCAAATTAATTAAGAAATTCTATATTTAACATTATTATTAATAATTAAAAATTCCTTTTCTAAAGAAAACCAGACTCCTCATTTTAAATGAAGTGAACTTAATAGCAAGTGGTGATTTCAATAAATTTCTGGAAATATATTTTTAACATAATTAAAACACAATTCTCACATAAGGGAAGTTTTAGTTTAATTAGGTTCTTTTCAAATGTAGATAGAATAGACCATACCTACATAAAGAAGCACAATAAATCAAAATTAAAAGAAAAAAGATTGCAAAGACCATGCAAGTAGTTAAAAGATAGCATGTCCTTAAAAAAATTCAGACTTGTACAAAATAACTATATTATGTTAATTTATACATTAAAAGAAAATAAGAACAGTTGATCCTCGTGATAACTCATTAAAATCTGTTTTAGCTTCGGTGAATTTTAGAGTAGTAAACAAGAAGTTCATTTATAATTCTCTTGTAACATTGGATTCAGAGAAATTATGGATTTTGAAAATGAAAAATTTCATATTAGAAATAAATGATTTTGTATTTGTAGAGTTTAGTGGAAAGAAGAATAAGGTAATTTTTGTGTGACAAATTGGAGATAAAGGAAAGGGAAAACATTTATGCAAAGGAAGGGACATTTTTGGAATTTTTCTTTTTCAGGAATAAATTATATTAGCTGTATTGAAAGGAATGATATTAAAATGAAATGTACCCAACCACACATAACTAGAAGAGCTTCTTGAAGTATTTCTTTACTAGTGTTTCCTGGAAACTGGTTAATAATAAAATGTTGCTGAAACTTAATAATATGCTCAACATTTTTACTATATAAAGTTCATCAAAAACATATCAATTTTGTTAGTTCATTGTATTTTTTTTATATTTCAAAAAAATTATGTTCATTTGAAAAAAAGAAATTGTTATGTATTTGTTGAAAGCTACATTATGCCTATTTGGAATATCCCTTGGTTTGAATACAATTAAACAGATTAGGTTTAAAATGTATAATTTGACCTTTTTATTATGATCAGAATTCTACTAGAAATTAACAAGTTGTATATAAAATTCTGTTGTAACCAATAGTGCTAAAGGCTGAAATAAAAAATATATATTTTCAATGAAGAGATTATAATAAAAATTGCTGATGAGTCCATCACACCCATTAATTTTTTTAATACTCCTGTATCTTTGTCTTCAATTAAATCTGTCTTAAGAATATACAAAAACTTTATTTATCAAATATACTATTTGAAAGTTTCATTCTACTTCTTTTCTTTCTTTACAAAGCTTTTTTAAGATTAAAAATATTCTTTATGCATTTTTACTATCTTCCTTCTCATAAATTATTTGATTTTTTTTTTTTTTTGCATAACTTTTTTATATTTATAATCATTATCATGTTCTGAATTGTAGCCAAAACTGTTTCACTGTTAAATATTCAATTCAGAATACTTTTGTAGGTAAAAAATAATATAAAACTCAAATTCAATACTTAGAATTACATACTATTCTTTGATCTAAATCAGAATACATTTTAGATATTTATGTTGATTATAACTGTTTGCGTCCATATAAAGATAATAACATTCGTTTTCAAGTAGGGAAATTCATTTCATAAAGTAATTGTAAAAATTATTTATGTTCAAAAAAAATTATTTTTTTTTTTATCAAACCAATGGAAAAGTTTCAGATTAATAAATACTTGGTAAATATAGGATGTCAGAAATAAGCAATTATAACAGATAGATCAGTTATGTTATGCTAATTGCATTTGCAACATTTCTATCAAGATATTAAAAAAAAAATCTATGCATTCAATGTAATTACAATTAACATGAATCCAAAACAAATGACAGCTTTGAACTCCGCAGAGGCATGTTTGATACAAAAAGGAAAAGGAAATTCATAAAAAATAAATTAATACATATATATCAAACGTACATTATGAAGGAATAAATTTTGATTAGTATGGTGTTTTAGAAGGTTTCAATTGCATTAATAATTCATCAGTTTTAAATAAATTACTGTTCAATATAATTCACACATTTTTATTTATGTAAATCGATACTTGTCTCAAATTGTAATAATGAAATAGTTTAATGGAATAAGTCAGAAATCAATCAATATCCAGTCATGCGATAAAAAATGAAGTTAAGGAATGTCGAAATCATTAAAATATACAGTAATTATATATATTAGTAAAATCAATGAAAGTGAACTTTTTTTTAAAATGTATTATAAGATTTTACAAAAACTCATTTTAATATTCATATGCATTGGTATTTTGCAATTTTATAAATGAATTTCCTCATTTATTTTGTAGCTTTATTGCTACAACTTAATTGAATTCAACCACAATAAGGAAACACCATTTCAATGCACATTTCTGGAAACGGTTAAAAAGTAACAAGATATTTACTTGCGGTTATAGTTGATTCCACTCCGAAATAAAGCGCAATGCAATTTCAAAAGCGGAATTCGAAGTTATAGAAGTGATGTTAACGGACAGATCCATCCTGCTCAGTTCAAAAGCAAGTCATTTTGTGAGCGCCGAGAATTTTGGGAAATATGTTGTTCAATTTTTTTACGCATTTGAAGATATACAAATGACGTCTTTTCAGGAAACAAACTGGAGTCACAGCCCAAAGAAATAGCGCTGAGTAGCGAAAAACTTCATCCATTGTATTTGGCTTCATTCGCATTTTCAGTATCTGGAATCAAAAATAACCAAGAAAATTATTTTAGTACTTACATTTAGCTATTCCTGTTCTCCCCGTTGCCCCCCCTCACCCCACCAGAATTCCACCGTTCCGAGTATATTTGTTGAGGGGGAAGAAGAAGCAGGGTAGAGGGTAGAGGTCGTAGAAGCGTTGAGGAGGGTTCTTAGCTTTTTCTGTATATCCTGCTATGATCCAAAACAATTCTCTTTTGCACCATTCTTTTACCCCTCCCCCATCCGCCTCTCCAGTAAAACGTTAATGAATAGCGTTGAGGGCAAAAGCAATTAGAACACATTAGCTGTATCCATCTTTCTCCTTGCCTTAGTCCAAAATATATATTTGTAATGTGTAAATAAAAATTATGAAAGCGTGATTTTGTTTGTTTTCCTTTAATGATTTCTACAAATTAAAATGAAATTATTTCTTCATAAGTTGCATAGATTTAAAAAAAGGTATTCATACCTTTTATATTTCATAATTTGAAATTGTAAACATAATTTGTTCAATATATACTAATTTGAGTTTCATGTTCTTTCTTCTACAGTCGCTCGAAAAAATATATGAGCACCGTAACAGTATGAAAAATTTTTCAAAAATGGAAAACGACAATTTTTGGGTTATAATAAATAATTTAATAAAGATGTGGTTTGATAAATAATTTAAATGACTTGAAAGAATGGTGTGGGTTACAATAAATAATTTATTTAATAAAGATGAGTTGTAATACATTAAGCCATTATTTTTAATATTTTGAGTTGATTTAAGCCATTATTTTTAATAAAGATGAGTTATAATAAATAATGATGACTTTTTAAAAGAATGGTATTATATTCTTAAACATGAATTACATTTTTTTAAATGAAATGTCTTTGTCCAATAATGATGACTTTTTAAAAGAATTGTATAATATTCTTAAACACGAGTTACATTTTTTAAATGAAATGTCCTTGTCCAATAATGATGACTTTTTAAAAGAATTGTATAATATTCTTAAACACGAGTTACATTTTTTAAATGAAATGTCCTTGTCCAATAATGATAAGAGTTCCTAGGGTTATTTGGTATTATATTCTTAAACATTAAATGAAATGTTTCAAATTGCCCTTATCCAATAATGATAAGAATTCCTAGAGTTATTTAGTATTATATTCTTAAACATGAGTTACATTTTTTAAATGAAATGTTTCAAATTGTCCAATAATGATGACTTTTTAAAAGAATGGTATTATATCCTAGGGTTATTTTTTGGAAGCCATTCAAAGAAATAAATAAATTTTATTTACATTAAAACAAATAGAGCAATTATATATATTAGAAACTAACCATTTAAATAATTTAAAATGAAATGTTTCAAATTGCCCTTGTCCAAGATTGGTCATTTAGAGAACCCAAAAAAAATAACCCTAGGAACCCTTCCGAAGAAGAGTTCCTAGGGTTATTTTTTTTGGAAAAAAAAACAAAACCATTCAAATAAATAAATAAATAAATTTTATTTACATTTAAACAAATATACAAGTTTTTTTTTTATAGGGGACAAAGTCTTTTCAAATTTAATGGACAATTGTTTTCTTCGTTAAAAATGCTAGTTCTTATTGGCACACAATACACATCTTTCTTTTTTATAGTCAAATTTAAAAGTTGGCCTTCCTCCTCATTATCCGGAGGAAGTAATATTGTAGGAGGAGGTAATATGCATTGATTACTTATATTAAAATTCCAAAAATTATCCTGAGGATTTAATACTGCTGCTGGAGAGTCGTGAGAAGGAGACAATACTGCTGCTGGAGAGTCGTGAGAAGGAGACAATACTGCTGCTGGAGAGTCGTGAGAAGGAGACAATACTGCTGCTGGAGAGTCGTGAGAAGGAGGCAATACTGCTGCTGGAGAGTCGTTGAACAAGTCCCTCCCAAATATCTCCAAGAAATTGTTTATCTCCTCTCTTTCTAAACTAAAGTCCATTTCGGGCACAGGTGCAGGCTCCACAAAGGTTTGATGCACAGGTGCAGGCTCCACAAAGGTCTCGGGCACAGGTGCAGGCTCCACAAAGGTTTGATGCACAGGTGCAGGCTCCACAAAGGTTTGATGCACAGGTGCAGGCTCCACAAAGGTGGTTTTGAGTTTCTTATTTGGCGGTTCACACTCGTGGGCAGGTGTTGGAGGTGGTAGATTATACACTTGGAGTGTAAACTCCTTGTGTGTTTTAAAGCTCTGGTAATGTTTCACCAGATCCCACTCCATAATGTCGACAGCAAACAAAGTTTTTTGTACCGTTAGGATGAGGTACATTGTTCCAGGAGGCACGACGTATGTAGAGTTTGGTTTGAGTACATACCTGTCGTACAGAAACTGGTCAATTTCACAGAAACTTCTCCGTGTTATGCAGGGTTTTGCCTTGCACTGAAGGCTCTTGGCAGGCAAGTGGTAAATCATGATGGGCGCATCGGACGTCTGGTATACGTGGCCTTCCGCCTGTGCCACATTTCTTAATCCAAACGAGAAATGTTGTTTTACCAGCATTATATTGTCCATTTTGAACCCCAGGCGTTGATCTGAAGTCTTTTTTGCATTGATGGGGTTCCTCTTTAGCTTCATTGTTGTTTTTTTCCAGCTCACTTTCCGGGGCTCAAAAAAGTTCACTTTTTTGGACTCTAGCACGGCCCGCTTGAAATTGTCGACGTACAGTCCTTTCTTCGTCCAGTCAGGTATCGGATGTTGAAATATCCTCAGAGTGCTCAGATCCATATATGATATGAACGCCTCCACTCTATCTTGCACCATGAGGCTCTCGAAGGGTTCCCATTTTCCAGGATGGGCTACGGACACCAAGGCTGACGATTTTGTTGCGGGAAACACGTCCATGCTGACTGCTAAGCTGATGACTGGTACCGACTGCTTGGCGTGCATCCCTTTTTATACTCAACCTACCCGGAAGTTATAACCAGTTATAACCGGTTTCCTACCCAGTACATGGTATCACAGTCGCCAAGGACAAACCAAACACGTTTTGGAGGATTATGGCATTTCACGATTAAATCTCCAGGTTCAGGAAATGTTCGAAATTTGCAAAATTGTATCATTGGAGGAGACTCGTGGGTGGTAGAGGATCCAACATCAGACTCGTGGGTAGTAGTGGGTGCAGCATCAGACTCGGGGATGGTAGAGGGTCCAACATCGGACTCGGGGGTAGTAGAGGGTTCAACATCGGACTCGGGGATGGTAGTAGAGGGTCCAACATCAGATTCAGAGACGGTAGAGGGTCCAGCATCAGATTCAGAGATGGTAGAGGGTCCAGCATCGGACTCGGGGGTGGTAGTAGAGGGTCCAGCATCAGAGTTCCTCTTTGAATCTTGTCGAGTTTCTGTTGACAATCTTTTTTGTGGTAAGAGACTCTTTTGTACCTCTAATCGGTACAATTGCAAATCTGTTATAAAATGTTTAATCCAGTCAGTGACAATGATGGCATTTTCACCTGGTTCTTCCACACATATAAGCAGGGGTGATTTTCCAACAGTCGTCACAAATTTCCTCATGCCATATTTATAAGCAAAGCCATCAAATAGACATTTTACAAATAATTGAGCCATTTCCGGGTTTTCTGCAGCGATCAAATTTTGAGCCACTTGAAAGTTGACGACATGGGTGTTGAGGGTCTGAGGAGGGATGGTGAAACCTTTCAAAGGCAATATTTCATGTGCTTGAACTGCTAGGAATTTAAATTGATTTTTGTAACTGCATGGTTTTTTCTTCTTCAACAGCTGTGCAATGTCCAAAAGTCGAAACATCATCTGCCCACTTTCGCTAATGAGTACGGCCACCGGAGGAAGATAGGGAGTTAAAGCGATTTGAAACCACATAATGATATAGTTTTGAAAGACTGCAATATTAGGGTGAAGTTATATTCACTCAAAAGTTGAAAAAAAAAAAAAAAAAAAAAAAAAAAAAAAAAATGGTGTTTAGATTTGTTATAATTACTTTTACATTATTAACATTAGTTTACAGATATACATATAATTACTTTTACATTAGATTACAGTTTATTTCTTATACTTTTACATTATCCAAAGTTGGTTTATTCAATATTCTAAAATTAACATTACCCCCTCACAAAGCTAGTCTATTCAAATTTTCCCAAAGCTGGTCTATTGCTAAAATTAACTTTAGAATTACAATTTTTGATAAAGTCTCTCTTCAAGGTTGGTACACTCTTGAACCCAAAAAAATGGGAGAGAGCCGATACGACTCGCATCGTATCGACTCTCTCCCATTTTTTTGGAGGCATTCAGAGGACATTCATGAACGATGCCAAGCATACCCGCAGAGGTTCTTTCTACACATTGGACAAGACAAGTTCTCTCTCATCCACATTTCTAAACATTCTCCATGAAAGTTGTGCCCGCATGAAGTTGTTATTTTTCTATGCAGAGGCTCCGTGCATATCGGACAATCTCCGAAACAACTTTCTGGCCCTGGGGAAGAGTAGATGGACTCTATGGTTAGTTCCCCCAATCTGGTCCATTTGTCCATTTCACTCATATGCTTATCGTAATTGCAATAGAGTGTCATGGCAAATTCCATCAGACGGGGGATCCCTTCTGTCTTCCACAAAAACCATTGCAGTCCATCCTTTTTCCGTGCAAACGATTTCAACTCCTCGCTGATGATAGGTACCAACTTCAGATCAATAGTTGGTACCATCTCTTTTGCAAGCTTCACCATCTCTTCCCTGTAGGCCTCACCCACATGAACCTCTGCTGGCTCCGGCAACTGTTCCAGCACTGCTCGCAGCAATTGTGTGTATAAAGAGAGAGACATTTTGCTAGAAATGAAGTGAGACAGTCGCACGAGCTTTTATATATACTGTGAGTTGGCGCATGCTCAGTGTGATCCCTTTTGAATAATATCTGCACAAAGCTCCAAGGCTGGTTCAGTGAGGAATGGGATCCATTTTTATTCTATAAAAATTCTCAATACCTCGTACTACCGCCAGCCAACGATGACATTTCTTTTTGCAATACAGGCACTTTTCAATTTTCTTTCGGCTGTTTAAAATAAAAGTTTGATGCTTTAATTTTAAACTGCCAAAGAATTTTTTGTAGTACCGTTTTGTTTTCAAGTCTGCAAAGAAGAGATGCGTACCATGGGTCTGTGCCAATGTCTTTCTCAAGCGCTTAGGGTGCAGCTTATCGGACGAATGGGAGACATGTCCATCTGTCAAAGTGTATCCCTTTTCATCAATGCATAGAACCATCATAGTCATTTGATGCTTATACTCTTGAGTATGAGCCGGCTTCAGCACTTGGTTGGTCTTAGCAGATGGCTCCGGAATAGGAGAGAGAGGAGGTGGAACGACGAGCATAGGTAGATCCAACAGCATGGTTGATTTCAATGTTAAACTCTTGAAACAAGTAGTGCTGTGATGAAAGTGTCTTCAGAAATATATATACATGAAAAGACAACACACAACAACTAAAAAAAAAAAAAAAAAAAAAAAAAAAAAAAAAAAAATTTTTTTTTTTTTTTTTTTTTTTTTTTTTTTTTTTTTACTTTCTTCTTCTTCTTCTTTACACACTAACGTTAAACAAAAATTTTCTTGCCCCGCTGAAGGTACATACTTTAACTGTTTAACATGGCATGTTTAACAGAGACAAAGAGTCATGAATATCATGGATCAATGATGTGGAATGCATTCAATTGGAATTTTTCTAATGAAATTCAGTCCACAAACAGCCACCCATCTCACACAATTCCTTTTACAGGTGGGGCAATCTCCAGCATCATTATTCAATACAATGACCGATATGTCATTGGTTTTGTTTACCAGTCTCCAACGAACTTGGGTCGCCGTATCCGTCACGTATAAGGTTGTTATCTTCATATCGGCCACATGTTGCAATAGCTTCCTCTCAAAATCTGGATCATTTTCTACGACGTAGGAAGTGATACCATTCGTCAGACAATACGATTGGTTCCGGAAGCATAATACTCCCATAGCATGTCGGTGATGGTATTGTTGAATAGATCTCCAAGGAGAAATACGAGTCATTCCTCGCCGACGTCGGCACTGGAAAAATGGTCTTTTTCGCATGGGAGGGACCTTGGTGGACAGCGGCACAGCATTAGGAGATGACATGACCTCAGTGGAAGACGGCACAACATCAGGGGTAACATCGTCCAATTCTCCATCGGAAAGGGTAACAGTCAGAATGAGTTCGTCAGACATGGTTGAGAATAGAGCAGTTAGAACACACTACCAATTTAAAGCCGACAGAAAATATTTTCTTGAAACTATTTCAGAGAACACAGAACAAAGTAAAAAAAAAAAAAAAAAAAAACGGTTTTTTTTTTTTTTTTTTTTTTTTTTTTTTTTTTTTTTTTTTTTTTTTGTTCTGTGTTCTCTAAAATAGTTTCAAGAAAATATTTTTTCCTATTCATGTTTTAATGTCGTATCCAATAATGGTTATATGAAACAAACGAAATATCTATAGGTAATTAATTGAAATATTTCCATTCTTGGTCCTCTCAAGAGAATATTTATTCCTCGCATCCAATAATGGTTATATGAAACAAACGAAATCGGTATAGAGAATCATTTTCTCCTCGCATCCAATAATGGTTATATGAAACAAACGAAATCGCTATAGGTCTCTTCTCAAGAGATTCATTTTTGTTGTTTTAACTGGTTCTGTCACGTGACTGAACAGTATAAATATCGCTCCAGTCGAAGCGAGAGCTCACTTTGCCTCGTGTACCCTACTGTTACTGATGGCTCTTGAATACTTACAAGCTGTGCGATACGTCGCCCATGTGCATATGTTCAATTTCAACGGTTTAATACATCTCCCGGTGGAGATTGGAATTGCTGAAGTTCTTGAAGACGGACAGATGGAAAGCCAGCGCCAGACCCTGCTCCTGACCATTCATCACAGTAACTACATGACGAGGCAAGACAGGAGAGTCAACCGAGTAGCGAGTGCAAATAGCTCCACGCTGCCGGTTGATTTCCAGGGAGAGATGACAATGGAGGAGGCGCATCGACGGGTCCGGCAATTTGTGGGCCAGGAACTGGTGGCTGTCAAGGGAGAGGAGGCCAAGAAATATTTTAAGTGTATTGGCCTCCCAAGAGTCATAGAAATAAAAACACAGATTGCCGGAGACTGCCCTAAGGTGAGAGAGCTAAAGTCCACCACTGGTGAGAACCACCACTTTGCACATTTGATCCTCGGGCGGTGCAGCAGAGTAATTGCAGTGGGATACGCTGAATTTTTGGAATCGAGAAGAAAAGAGGAAAGAAAATTAGCCTGCGACGACTGGAGTAAAGCCTGCGACGACTGGATGAAAGACCCGGGAGAGTACATTCCCCCACCTGTGCCGGCATCTACTTCTCCACCCGTGCTGGTATTTGTACTTAAATATTAGATTTAATAAATTTGTTTGATGTGTAAACCCATGTGTCGTTATTTATTCCAAAAAAATGGGAGAGAGTCGATACGATTTGAGTCGTATCGGCTCTCTCCCATTTTTTTGGATTGAAGAGTATGCCAACCTTGAAGAGAGACTTTATCAGAAATTGGAATAATCCTCATTTATTTTTAGGTCGAAAATATTTTCATGCTTGGAGAATAATTTTTGTCATTGTTTTCTATATTTTAAAAAAAAAACTAGATTTCCAAATTTTTTAATATGATGTTATCTTTCTATATTTTTATAAAAAAAACTAGGTCAAGGTCATTTAAATATTTAAACGATTTTTTTACATTTCAAAAGATTTGGATACTATTTCCAAATCTTTTGCTATGCAAAAAAACCTTTTCATTTCCCCAATTTAAATACATTCTTTTTATATTTTTAAAAAAAAAACTAGGTCAAGGTCATTTAAATATTTAAACGGTTTTTTCACATTTCAAAAGATTTGGATACTACTTCCAAATCTTTTGCTATGTAAAGAAACCTTTTCATTCTCCAATTTAAATACTCAAAGATCCACCAACGCATTTCCCCAAAACATATCAAAGACCCCCTAAAAGATATAAAAATGTTTCACCCCAAAAGATATAACAAATGTTTCACCCCCCAAAAGACATGCAAATGTTTCACCCCCAAAAGATATAAAACGAATTTCCCCCCTAAATATATAAAAATGTTTCACCCCCAAAAGACATAAAGATGTTTCACCCCCAAAAGACATAAAACGCATTTCCCCCCAAAAATACTTAAAGACCCCCAAAAGACATAAAAATATTTCACCCCCAAAAGACATAAAACGCATTTCCCCCCAAAAATACTTAAAGACCCCCAAAAGACATAAAAATATTTCACCCCCAAAAGACATAAAAATATTTCACCCCCAAAAGATATAAAAATATTTCACACCCAAAAGGCATAAAGATGTTTCACCCCCAAAAGACATAAAGATGTTTCACCCCCAAAAATACTCAAAGACCCCCAAAAGACATACAAATGTTTCACCCCCAAAAGATATAAAGACCCCCAAAAAACATAAAAATATTTCACCCCCAAAAAAGCATAAAAATATTTCACCCCCAAAAAGCATAAAGATGTTTCACCCCCAAAAAGCATAAAGATGTTTCACCCCCAAAAGACATAAAAATATTTAACTCCCCCAAAAAACACAAAGATTCGCAAAAAGCAAAGTAAATATCACATACATTACAAAATAACCATTTCAATCTATATAAATTTGATTAACAATATAAATAAAATTTTATTTTTATGTTACTATGCCCACCCTCCCTCCACGCATAGTAACATTACCTTTTTTTATTTTATAACCATGAATAACCTTTTTTTCATTTATAACCATGAATAACCTGATTAACAATATAAATAAAATTTTATTTTTATGTTACTATGCCCACCCTCCCTCCACGCATAGTAACATTACCTTTTTTTTATTTTATAACCATGAATAACCTTTTTTTCATTTATAACCATGCATAACCTTTTACCTTTTGTAACCATGAATAACCTTTTTTGCATGCATAACCTTTTACCTTTTATAACCATGAATAACCTTTTTTTTCATTTATAACCTTTCATGTTACTATGCCCACCCTCCTTGCATAGTAACATTACCTTTTTTACTCCATGACCTTTTTTTACTCCAAAACACTTTTACCTCCATGTCCAAAACATATTAATCTAATTGGCTTAGTTGCATTTAATTTGCTTAGTTGAATTTGATTCTTTGTTTTAGTAATTACATTTTTCTTTAACATTTAGAATTGCTTTGGGACATGCGAAAGTAAACAATCTTTAACCTAAACTTACAACTACATATACATTTATTTATTTATATGACAGTTATACTGAAACACCAATTTGATATTTTTATTGATACACATTCATAATTATTTAATTGGATATGTTTATTAAAATAAATTTCCCTTAGACCTTTGATTAGAACATGCAAAGCAGACACTAGAACATACAAAGCAGACATGCAAAGCGGACATGCAAAGCGGACATGCAAAGCGGACATGCAAAGCAGCCATGCATCTTAAATCTAAACTTACAACTAGATATTTAAACAAATATAGAAAAAATATTTAATGTCATGTCATTAAAATTTACTTAAACTAATATAAAAAAATATTTAAAATGAGATTATCTAAACTTACAACTAGATATTTAAACTGATATTATTTACTTAAAAATTGTTTAAACTAACAACTAGATATTGAAGCCGATAAATAGAATCATTTAAACTTACAACTAGATATAAAAAAATATTTAAATTGAGAGCCATTCAATTTAATTTGCTTAAACTCATCTAAAACTAAAATATAATCTAATTAAACTGGCTCCACTAAATATAAAAAAATATTTAAAAGGATGAGAGGAAATATATCCTAAATGATTTGCTTATCACTTGATGAAGGGAAAATTTAAAGTTAATTTCATTTATTTAAATTTATCACCTGATGAAGGTAAAATTTAAAGTTAATTTCATTTATTTAAATTTATCACCTGGTGAAGGGAAAATTTAAAGTTAATTTCATTAAGGGCAGAATTTTATTTTCAGAAACCTGTGAATCCACTGGGGTTCCCTCCATGGATGATCGTAATCATACATTCACCGAACCGAGGCTCGATGGGAGGTAAGGCCAATGTGGATTCGACTGCATACACAGCCAATCATCTATAGAGCGAGCGGTTGCTGAGCTATCATATCAGCCGGACAACGTCATCTACTATAGGAACCTCAGTCATATAATACTGAGGGGGTCTCGTCAATAAAATTCTGTAAACAGCATGTTCTTTTTTTTTCAGAAACCTGTGAATCCACTGGGGTTCCCTCCATGGATGATCGTAATCATACATTCACCGAACCGAGGCTCGATGGGAGGTAAGGCCAATTGTGGATTCGACTGCATACACAGCCAATCATCTATAGAGAGAGCGGTTGCTGAGCTATCATATCAGCCGGACAACGTCATCTACTATAGGAACCTCAGTCATATAATACTGAGGGGGTCTCGTCAATAAAAAGAAAATGCTGCTGGGAAATGACAAAAGTCTACTCTAACCAGCGGGGAAAGCTCATTGAGCCAAAATCCCGTCAGTGCATAGCAAGTACATAGTTTTTATTCTCTCTCGAAAATATTTTTCAATACTCCCACTGACACAGAAACACTAAAAAAAAAAAAAAAAAAAAAAAAAAAAAAAAAAAAAAAAAACGTTTTTTTTTTTTTTTTTTTTTTTTTTTTTTTTTTTTTTTTTTTTTTTTTTTTTTTTTTTAAGTGTTAGTAGTGTTTACAAGAAACACACAAAGAGTTTTTAGAAACAAACTTTGCTTATTTATACACATCATTCTATTTCAATTACATTGTTCTGTGTCGACGCCTCTTCTCTCCAAATTTATGATTCAACAGTCTCTTTACCTTGACTTTTTCCTTTTCCAATTGCTTCTTTCGAGCTTCCATCATATCTATTTCCACCTGAAGGTAGTTTCTTCTATGACGGAGCACCCTCTTTTCCCAAATTCGGGTCTCTTTCCATCCTCGGGGGTAGGAAGGCATCTCATAAAAATGGGCCAGGAGGAAGAGTCTCCAACAATCGGTGGCGTGTTCGATCGTGTATTCATGCTCTCCAAAGCAGAACGGGCATCGATTCTCCACACCGTGCACCTGATGAACGTGGTGCAGGTAGAAATCCTTAAAAAACATGAGTTGCTGGCACCGGGAACACATCACGGGCGTCCAATCGTATTGAGTGTTGTACGAATCCATGTCTTTCAGCAAAGTGAAGAGTACAGCGACTCGGGCCGGCCTTTTATACTCTTCCGAAACTATTTTCTAAACCGGTTCCAAGCATGAAAATATTTTCATGACATAAAAATTATTTCATTCATTTCGTCCAAGCATGAAGATTATCGTTAGGATTATTTCATTAATTATCGTCCAAACATGAAGATTATCGTAAAGATTATTTCATTAATTATGTCCATATTTTTATTAATTATGAATTCACATAACCATTATTGGATTCTTTTTGCTCTTAAAATGTTTCTTTACCCAAAATTTATGCTACACATCACATGTAAATTTTGTACCTGTGCAAATAATGACATTTTCCTGCAGAGATTCTTCATTTACCTTTTCATCTTTCACAGAATTCATAGCGATGCGACATTCACACTCAAAGGGCCGACTGGTATTCAGCATAATTAAATCTTCACATGCAATTTTGGACAAGGGACAATAATCCCAATGAAGTCCACGGTTCAAGACGTTATTGACCAACGTTTTCTCACGTAAAAAGTAACGCGTGGGATGTGAAAGATGAAACTTGCAACTGCAATCTTTCTTGTCTGGATAAACACAGGAGGATAAATGCCACCCACAGTCAGATATCAAACAGGGGTTGACTTCACAACCCAATTGGGTGGATCTTATATCAAACTCCAATACTTTTGAAAGGGTGTTTAACCGATACCACAACTGGTATTTGTCAGCCTGGGACATGTCACGAATGGCATCGTGAACGGTTTTGTCAGCATTATCTATAAAATTCTCGACATTCATGACTGTTTATCTCTTTGTTAAACATGCCATGTTAAAAGTAAAAGTATGTACCCTCAGAGGGGCAAGAAAATTTTTGTTTCACGTTAGTGTAAAGAAGAAGAAGAAGAGAAAGTTAAAAAAAAAAAAAAAAAAAAAAAAAAAAAAAAAAAAAAAAAAAAAAAAAAACGGTGTTTTTTTTTTTTTTTTTTTTTTTTTTTTTTTTTTTTTTTACTCTTTTCTTTCTCTTCTTAACTTTACTCTTGTACTTGTCTTTTCAGTTTCACTTTTACAAACTATTAGTGAACGTTCTACAGCACGTACTGTTACTCATCATGTCTGACGATTACTTGCCCGTAACGTGTCCAACTTGTGACAAACTCATGTGGTTTAAAGACTTTTATACGCATCACGTTTATCGCGTGCACGGATTACATATCCAACGATGCCCGTATTGTATGGGAAAGAGATCGTACAACACCATCCATGCCATCTATTGCAAGGAGCAGTTTTTGCAAAAGAACCGATATGTCGATAGTGAAGAACTCGAAATGGAACATAGGATAAAGTGTTTAAAGTCTGAGATTGCATATTTGGAATGCAAAAAGGAAAACTTGGACTTGAAAGAGGCTTACGAGGAATTGCAAAAGGAATGTGAGAAATTGAGAACAAATCTGACTCTCAGTGACAATATGGAATGTGTGCGTGACGGATTTCTGATGAAATTGGATTGATGCCTCCACTTCTGATCTGACAATATGGAATGTGCGTGATGATGAAATTCTAAATTGGATTGATGTTGCTTAATGCGTGGAGTACCCGATAATTTTCAGCTAGACGAGATAGATAATCGGAAATGAGTTGATGACGGATGAGATTGGCTTGTGAAAAGAATTCTGGCGGCTTGGCCCGAGCAGCCAAAGCCTGAGAAAATAAACTACCATGTTTCCGTTTCTTTTGTCGGCGTTTTTTCTGCTGATCTACAAAACTTACGCTCAGCAACCAGTTGTCAATGGTGTCAATGGTTATACTTGGCTCAGGTTTAGGCAAAGGTTCAAGTAATTGTAATAAATCGTCCATAATGTTAAACATTAAAAGTATGTACCCTCAGCGGGGTAAGAAAATTTTTCTTTCTTGTTAGTGTAAAGAAGAAGAAGAAGAAGAAGAAGAAAGTAAAAAAAAAAAAAAAAAAAAAAAAAAAAAAAAAAAAAAAAAAAAACGTTTTTTTTTTTTTTTTTTTTTTTTTTTTTTTTTTTTTTAACTTTCTCTTCTTCTTCTTCTTTACACTAACGTGAAACAAAAATTTTCTTGCCCCTCTGAGGGTACATACTTTTACTTTTAACATGGCATGTTTAACAAAGAGATAAACAGTCATGAATGTCGAGAATTTTATAGATAATGCTGACAAAACCGTTCACGATGCCATTCGTGACATGTCCCAGGCTGACAAATACCAGTTGTGGTATCGGTTAAACACCCTTTCAAAAGTATTGGAGTTTGATATAAGATCCACCCAATTGGGTTGTGAAGTCAACCCCTGTTTGATATCTGACTGTGGGTGGCATTTATCCTCCTGTGTTTATCCAGACAAGAAAGATTGCAGTTGCAAGTTTCATCTTTCACATCCCACGCGTTACTTTTTACGTGAGAAAACGTTGGTCAATAACGTCTTGAACCGTGGACTTCATTGGGATTATTGTCCCTTGTCCAAAATTGCATGTGAAGATTTAATTATGCTGAATACCAGTCGGCCCTTTGAGTGTGAATGTCGCATCGCTATGAATTCTGTGAAAGATGAAAAGGTAAATGAAGAATCTCTGCAGGAAAATGTCATTATTTGCACAGGTACAAAATTTACATGTGATGTGTAGCATAAATTTTGGGTAAAGAAACATTTTAAGAGCAAAAAGAATCCAATAATGGTTATGTGAATTCATAATTAATAAAAATATGGACATAATTAATGAAATAATCTTTACGATAATCTTCATGTTTGGACGATAATTAATGAAATAATCCTAACGATAATCTTCATGCTTGGACGAAATGAATGAAATAATTTTTATGTCATGAAAATATTTTCATGCTTGGAACCGGTTTAGAAAATAGTTTCGGAAGAGTATAAAAGGCCGGCCCGAGTCGCTGTACTCTTCACTTTGCTGAAAGACATGGATTCGTACAACACTCAATACGATTGGACGCCCGTGATGTGTTCCCGGTGCCAGCAACTCATGTTTTTTAAGGATTTCTACCTGCACCACGTTCATCAGGTGCACGGTGTGGAGAATCGATGCCCGTTCTGCTTTGGAGAGCATGAATACACGATCGAACACGCCACCGATTGTTGGAGACTCTTCCTCCTGGCCCATTTTTATGAGATGCCTTCCTACCCCCGAGGATGGAAAGAGACCCGAATTTGGGAAAAGAGGGTGCTCCGTCATAGAAGAAACTACCTTCAGGTGGAAATAGATATGATGGAAGCTCGAAAGAAGCAATTGGAAAAGGAAAAAGTCAAGGTAAAGAGACTGTTGAATCATAAATTTGGAGAGAAGAGGCGTCGACACAGAACAATGTAATTGAAATAGAATGATGTGTATAAATAAGCAAAGTTTGTTTCTAAAAACTCTTTGTGTGTTTCTTGTAAACACTACTAACACTTAAAAAAAAAAAAAAAAAAAAAAAAAAAAAAAAAAAAAAAAAAAAAAAAACGTTTTTTTTTTTTTTTTTTTTTTTTTTTTTTTTTTTTTTTTTTAGTGTTTCTGTGTCAGTGGGAGTATTGAAAAATATTTTCGAGAGAGAATAAAAACTATGTACTTGCTATGCACTGACGGGATTTTGGCTCAATGAGCTTTCCCCGCTGGTTAGAGTAGACTTTTGTCATTTCCCAGCAGCATTTTCTTTTTATTGACGAGACCCCCTCAGTATTATATGACTGAGGTTCCTATAGTAGATGACGTTGTCCGGCTGATATGATAGCTCAGCAACCGCTCTCTCTATAGATGATTGGCTGTGTATGCAGTCGAATCCACAATTGGCCTTACCTCCCATCGAGCCTCGGTTCGGTGAATGTATGATTACGATCATCCATGGAGGGAACCCCAGTGGATTCACAGGTTTCTGAAAAAAAAAGAACATGCTGTTTACAGAATTTTATTGACGAGACCCCCTCAGTATTATATGACTGAGGTTCCTATAGTAGATGACGTTGTCCGGCTGATATGATAGCTCAGCAACCGCTCGCTCTATAGATGATTGGCTGTGTATGCAGTCGAATCCACATTGGCCTTACCTCCCATCGAGCCTCGGTTCGGTGAATGTATGATTACGATCATCCATGGAGGGAACCCCAGTGGATTCACAGGTTTCTGAAAATAAAATTCTGCCCTTAATGAAATTAACTTTAAATTTTCCCTTCACCAGGTGATAAATTTAAATAAATGAAATTAACTTTAAATTTTACCTTCATCAGGTGATAAATTTAAATAAATGAAATTAACTTTAAATTTTCCCTTCATCAAGTGATAAGCAAATCATTTAGGATATATTTCCTCTCATCCTTTTAAATATTTTTTTATATTTAGTGGAGCCAGTTTAATTAGATTATATTTTAGTTTTAGATGAGTTTAAGCAAATTAAATTGAATGGCTCTCAATTTAAATATTTTTTTATATCTAGTTGTAAGTTTAAATGATTCTATTTATCGGCTTCAATATCTAGTTGTTAGTTTAAACAATTTTTAAGTAAATAATATCAGTTTAAATATCTAGTTGTAAGTTTAGATAATCTCATTTTAAATATTTTTTTATATTAGTTTAAGTAAATTTTAATGACATGACATTAAATATTTTTTCTATATTTGTTTAAATATCTAGTTGTAAGTTTAGATTTAAGATGCATGGCTGCTTTGCATGTCCGCTTTGCATGTCCGCTTTGCATGTCCGCTTTGCATGTCTGCTTTGTATGTTCTAGTGTCTGCTTTGCATGTTCTAATCAAAGGTCTAAGGGAAATTTATTTTAATAAACATATCCAATTAAATAATTATGAATGTGTATCAATAAAAATATCAAATTGGTGTTTCAGTATAACTGTCATATAAATAAATAAATGTATATGTAGTTGTAAGTTTAGGTTAAAGATTGTTTACTTTCGCATGTCCCAAAGCAATTCTAAATGTTAAAGAAAAATGTAATTACTAAAACAAAGAATCAAATTCAACTAAGCAAATTAAATGCAACTAAGCCAATTAGATTAATATGTTTTGGACATGGAGGTAAAAGTGTTTTGGAGTAAAAAAAGGTCATGGAGTAAAAAAGGTAATGTTACTATGCAAGGAGGGTGGGCATAGTAACATGAAAGGTTATAAATGAAAAAAAAGGTTATTCATGGTTATAAAAGGTAAAAGGTTATGCATGCAAAAAAGGTTATTCATGGTTACAAAAGGTAAAAGGTTATGCATGGTTATAAATGAAAAAAAGGTTATTCATGGTTATAAAATAAAAAAAAGGTAATGTTACTATGCGTGGAGGGAGGGTGGGCATAGTAACATAAAAATAAAATTTTATTTATATTGTTAATCAGGTTATTCATGGTTATAAATGAAAAAAAGGTTATTCATGGTTATAAAATAAAAAAAGGTAATGTTACTATGCGTGGAGGGAGGGTGGGCATAGTAACATAAAAATAAAATTTTATTTATATTGTTAATCAAATTTATATAGATTGAAATGGTTATTTTGTAATGTATGTGATATTTACTTTGCTTTTTGCGAATCTTTGTGTTTTTTGGGGGAGTTAAATATTTTTATGTCTTTTGGGGGTGAAACATCTTTATGCTTTTTGGGGGTGAAACATCTTTATGCTTTTTGGGGGTGAAATATTTTTATGCTTTTTTGGGGGTGAAATATTTTTATGTTTTTTGGGGGTCTTTATATCTTTTGGGGGTGAAACATTTGTATGTCTTTTGGGGGTCTTTGAGTATTTTTGGGGGTGAAACATCTTTATGTCTTTTGGGGGTGAAACATCTTTATGCCTTTTGGGTGTGAAATATTTTTATATCTTTTGGGGGTGAAATATTTTTATGTCTTTTGGGGGTGAAATATTTTTATGTCTTTTGGGGGTCTTTAAGTATTTTTGGGGGGAAATGCGTTTTATGTCTTTTGGGGGTGAAATATTTTTATGTCTTTTGGGGGTCTTTAAGTATTTTTGGGGGGAAATGCGTTTTATGTCTTTTGGGGGTGAAACATCTTTATGTCTTTTGGGGGTGAAACATTTTTATATATTTAGGGGGGAAATTCGTTTTATATCTTTTGGGGGTGAAACATTTGCATGTCTTTTGGGGGGTGAAACATTTGTTATATCTTTTGGGGTGAAACATTTTTATATCTTTTAGGGGGTCTTTGATATGTTTTGGGGAAATGCGTTGGTGGATCTTTGAGTATTTAAATTGGAGAATGAAAAGGTTTCTTTACATAGCAAAAGATTTGGAAGTAGTATCCAAATCTTTTGAAATGTGAAAAAACCGTTTAAATATTTAAATGACCTTGACCTAGTTTTTTTTTTTAAAAATATAAAAAGAATGTATTTAAATTGGGGAAATGAAAAGGTTTTTTTGCATAGCAAAAGATTTGGAAATAGTATCCAAATCTTTTGAAATGTAAAAAAATCGTTTAAATATTTAAATGACCTTGACCTAGTTTTTTTTATAAAAATATAGAAAGATAACATCATATTAAAAAATTTGGAAATCTAGTTTTTTTTTTAAAATATAGAAAACAATGACAAAAATTATTCTCCAAGCATGAAAATATTTTCGACCTAAAAATAAATGAGGATTATTCCAATTTCTGATAAAGTCTCTCTTCAAGGTTGGCATACTCTTCAATCCAAAAAAATGGGAGAGAGCCGATACGACTCAAATCGTATCGACTCTCTCCCATTTTTTTGGAATAAATAACGACACATGGGTTTACACATCAAACAAATTTATTAAATCTAATATTTAAGTACAAATACCAGCACGGGTGGAGAAGTAGATGCCGGCACAGGTGGGGGAATGTACTCTCCCGGGTCTTTCATCCAGTCGTCGCAGGCTTTACTCCAGTCGTCGCAGGCTAATTTTCTTTCCTCTTTTCTTCTCGATTCCAAAAATTCAGCGTATCCCACTGCAATTACTCTGCTGCACCGCCCGAGGATCAAATGTGCAAAGTGGTGGTTCTCACCAGTGGTGGACTTTAGCTCTCTCACCTTAGGGCAGTCTCCGGCAATCTGTGTTTTTATTTCTATGACTCTTGGGAGGCCAATACACTTAAAATATTTCTTGGCCTCCTCTCCCTTGACAGCCACCAGTTCCTGGCCCACAAATTGCCGGACCCGTCGATGCGCCTCCTCCATTGTCATCTCTCCCTGGAAATCAACCGGCAGCGTGGAGCTATTTGCACTCGCTACTCGGTTGACTCTCCTGTCTTGCCTCGTCATGTAGTTACTGTGATGAATGGTCAGGAGCAGGGTCTGGCGCTGGCTTTCCATCTGTCCGTCTTCAAGAACTTCAGCAATTCCAATCTCCACCGGGAGATGTATTAAACCGTTGAAATTGAACATATGCACATGGGCGACGTATCGCACAGCTTGTAAGTATTCAAGAGCCATCAGTAACAGTAGGGTACACGAGGCAAAGTGAGCTCTCGCTTCGACTGGAGCGATATTTATACTGTTCAGTCACGTGACAGAACCAGTTAAAACAACAAAAATGAATCTCTTGAGAAGAGACCTATAGCGATTTCGTTTGTTTCATATAACCATTATTGGATGCGAGGAGAAAATGATTCTCTATACCGATTTCGTTTGTTTCATATAACCATTATTGGATGCGAGGAATAAATATTCTCTTGAGAGGACCAAGAATGGAAATATTTCAATTAATTACCTATAGATATTTCGTTTGTTTCATATAACCATTATTGGATACGACATTAAAACATGAATAGGAAAAAATATTTTCTTGAAACTATTTTAGAGAACACAGAACAAAAAAAAAAAAAAAAAAAAAAAAAAAAAAAACCGTTTTTTTTTTTTTTTTTTTTTTTTTTTTTTTTACTTTGTTCTGTGTTCTCTGAAATAGTTTCAAGAAAATATTTTCTGTCGGCTTTAAATTGGTAGTGTGTTCTAACTGCTCTATTCTCAACCATGTCTGACGAACTCATTCTGACTGTTACCCTTTCCGATGGAGAATTGGACGATGTTACCCCTGATGTTGTGCCGTCTTCCACTGAGGTCATGTCATCTCCTAATGCTGTGCCGCTGTCCACCAAGGTCCCTCCCATGCGAAAAAGACCATTTTTCCAGTGCCGACGTCGGCGAGGAATGACTCGTATTTCTCCTTGGAGATCTATTCAACAATACCATCACCGACATGCTATGGGAGTATTATGCTTCCGGAACCAATCGTATTGTCTGACGAATGGTATCACTTCCTACGTCGTAGAAAATGATCCAGATTTTGAGAGGAAGCTATTGCAACATGTGGCCGATATGAAGATAACAACCTTATACGTGACGGATACGGCGACCCAAGTTCGTTGGAGACTGGTAAACAAAACCAATGACATATCGGTCATTGTATTGAATAATGATGCTGGAGATTGCCCCACCTGTAAAAGGAATTGTGTGAGATGGGTGGCTGTTTGTGGACTGAATTTCATTAGAAAAATTCCAATTGAATGCATTCCACATCATTGATCCATGATATTCATGACTCTTTGTCTCTGTTAAACATGCCATGTTAAACAGTTAAAGTATGTACCTTCAGCGGGGCAAGAAAATTTTTGTTTAACGTTAGTGTGTAAAGAAGAAGAAGAAGAAAGTAAAAAAAAAAAAAAAAAAAAAAAAAAAAAAAAAAAAAAAAAAAAAAAAATTTTTTTTTTTTTTTTTTTTTTTTTTTTTTTTTTTTTTTTAGTTGTTGTGTGTTGTCTTTTCATGTATATATATTTCTGAAGACACTTTCATCACAGCACTACTTGTTTCAAGAGTTTAACATTGAAATCAACCATGCTGTTGGATCTACCTATGCTCGTCGTTCCACCTCCTCTCTCTCCTATTCCGGAGCCATCTGCTAAGACCAACCAAGTGCTGAAGCCGGCTCATACTCAAGAGTATAAGCATCAAATGACTATGATGGTTCTATGCATTGATGAAAAGGGATACACTTTGACAGATGGACATGTCTCCCATTCGTCCGATAAGCTGCACCCTAAGCGCTTGAGAAAGACATTGGCACAGACCCATGGTACGCATCTCTTCTTTGCAGACTTGAAAACAAAACGGTACTACAAAAAATTCTTTGGCAGTTTAAAATTAAAGCATCAAACTTTTATTTTAAACAGCCGAAAGAAAATTGAAAAGTGCCTGTATTGCAAAAAGAAATGTCATCGTTGGCTGGCGGTAGTACGAGGTATTGAGAATTTTTATAGAATAAAAATGGATCCCATTCCTCACTGAACCAGCCTTGGAGCTTTGTGCAGATATTATTCAAAAGGGATCACACTGAGCATGCGCCAACTCACAGTATATATAAAAGCTCGTGCGACTGTCTCACTTCATTTCTAGCAAAATGTCTCTCTCTTTATACACACAATTGCTGCGAGCAGTGCTGGAACAGTTGCCGGAGCCAGCAGAGGTTCATGTGGGTGAGGCCTACAGGGAAGAGATGGTGAAGCTTGCAAAAGAGATGGTACCAACTATTGATCTGAAGTTGGTACCTATCATCAGCGAGGAGTTGAAATCGTTTGCACGGAAAAAGGATGGACTGCAATGGTTTTTGTGGAAGACAGAAGGGATCCCCCGTCTGATGGAATTTGCCATGACACTCTATTGCAATTACGATAAGCATATGAGTGAAATGGACAAATGGACCAGATTGGGGGAACTAACCATAGAGTCCATCTACTCTTCCCCAGGGCCAGAAAGTTGTTTCGGAGATTGTCCGATATGCACGGAGCCTCTGCATAGAAAAATAACAACTTCATGCGGGCACAACTTTCATGGAGAATGTTTAGAAATGTGGATGAGAGAGAACTTGTCTTGTCCAATGTGTAGAAAGAACCTCTGCGGGTATGCTTGGCATCGTTCATGAATGTCCTCTGAATGCCTCCAAAAAAATGGGAGAGAGTCGATACGATGCGAGTCGTATCGGCTCTCTCCCATTTTTTTGGGTTCAAGAGTGTACCAACCTTGAAGAGAGACTTTATCAAAAATTGTAATTCTAAAGTTAATTTTAGCAATAGACCAGCTTTGGGAAAATTTGAATAGACTAGCTTTGTGAGGGGGTAATGTTAATTTTAGAATATTGAATAAACCAACTTTGGATAATGTAAAAGTATAAGAAATAAACTGTAATCTAATGTAAAAGTAATTATATGTATATCTGTAAACTAATGTTAATAATGTAAAAGTAATTATAACAAATCTAAACACCATTTTTTTTTTTTTTTTTTTTTTTTTCAACTTTTGAGTGAATATAACTTCACCCTAATATTGCAGTCTTTCAAAACTATATCATTATGTGGTTTCAAATCGCTTTAACTCCCTATCTTCCTCCGGTGGCCGTACTCATTAGCGAAAGTGGGCAGATGATGTTTCGACTTTTGGACATTGCACAGCTGTTGAAGAAGAAAAAACCATGCAGTTACAAAAATCAATTTAAATTCCTAGCAGTTCAAGCACATGAAATATTGCCTTTGAAAGGTTTCACCATCCCTCCTCAGACCCTCAACACCCATGTCGTCAACTTTCAAGTGGCTCAAAATTTGATCGCTGCAGAAAACCCGGAAATGGCTCAATTATTTGTAAAATGTCTATTTGATGGCTTTGCTTATAAATATGGCATGAGGAAATTTGTGACGACTGTTGGAAAATCACCCCTGCTTATATGTGTGGAAGAACCAGGTGAAAATGCCATCATTGTCACTGACTGGATTAAACATTTTATAACAGATCTGCAATTGTACCGATTAGAGGTACAAAAGAGTCTCTTACCACAAAAAAGATTGTCAACAGAAACTCGACAAGATTCAAAGAGGAACTCTGATGCTGGACCCTCTACTACCACCCCCGAGTCCGATGCTGGACCCTCTACCATCTCTGAATCTGATGCTGGACCCTCTACCGTCTCTGAATCTGATGTTGGACCCTCTACTACCATCCCCGAGTCCGATGTTGAACCCTCTACTACCCCCGAGTCCGATGTTGGACCCTCTACCATCCCCGAGTCTGATGCTGCACCCACTACTACCCACGAGTCTGATGTTGGATCCTCTACCACCCACGAGTCTCCTCCAATGATACAATTTTGCAAATTTCGAACATTTCCTGAACCTGGAGATTTAATCGTGAAATGCCATAATCCTCCAAAACGTGTTTGGTTTGTCCTTGGCGACTGTGATACCATGTACTGGGTAGGAAACCGGTTATAACTGGTTATAACTTCCGGGTAGGTTGAGTATAAAAAGGGATGCACGCCAAGCAGTCGGTACCAGTCATCAGCTTAGCAGTCAGCATGGACGTGTTTCCCGCAACAAAATCGTCAGCCTTGGTGTCCGTAGCCCATCCTGGAAAATGGGAACCCTTCGAGAGCCTCATGGTGCAAGATAGAGTGGAGGCGTTCATATCATATATGGATCTGAGCACTCTGAGGATATTTCAACATCCGATACCTGACTGGACGAAGAAAGGACTGTACGTCGACAATTTCAAGCGGGCCGTGCTAGAGTCCAAAAAAGTGAACTTTTTTGAGCCCCGGAAAGTGAGCTGGAAAAAAACAACAATGAAGCTAAAGAGGAACCCCATCAATGCAAAAAAGACTTCAGATCAACGCCTGGGGTTCAAAATGGACAATATAATGCTGGTAAAACAACATTTCTCGTTTGGATTAAGAAATGTGGCACAGGCGGAAGGCCACGTATACCAGACGTCCGATGCGCCCATCATGATTTACCACTTGCCTGCCAAGAGCCTTCAGTGCAAGGCAAAACCCTGCATAACACGGAGAAGTTTCTGTGAAATTGACCAGTTTCTGTACGACAGGTATGTACTCAAACCAAACTCTACATACGTCGTGCCTCCTGGAACAATGTACCTCATCCTAACGGTACAAAAAACTTTGTTTGCTGTCGACATTATGGAGTGGGATCTGGTGAAACATTACCAGAGCTTTAAAACACACAAGGAGTTTACACTCCAAGTGTATAATCTACCACCTCCAACACCTGCCCACGAGTGTGAACCGCCAAATAAGAAACTCAAAACCACCTTTGTGGAGCCTGCACCTGTGCATCAAACCTTTGTGGAGCCTGCACCTGTGCATCAAACCTTTGTGGAGCCTGCACCTGTGCCCGAGACCTTTGTGGAGCCTGCACCTGTGCATCAAACCTTTGTGGAGCCTGCACCTGTGCCCGAAATGGACTTTAGTTTAGAAAGAGAGGAGATAAACAATTTCTTGGAGATATTTGGGAGGGACTTGTTCAACGACTCTCCAGCAGCAGTATTGCCTCCTTCTCACGACTCTCCAGCAGCAGTATTGTCTCCTTCTCACGACTCTCCAGCAGCAGTATTGTCTCCTTCTCACGACTCTCCAGCAGCAGTATTGTCTCCTTCTCACGACTCTCCAGCAGCAGTATTAAATCCTCAGGATAATTTTTGGAATTTTAATATAAGTAATCAATGCATATTACCTCCTCCTACAATATTACTTCCTCCGGATAATGAGGAGGAAGGCCAACTTTTAAATTTGACTATAAAAAAGAAAGATGTGTATTGTGTGCCAATAAGAACTAGCATTTTTAACGAAGAAAACAATTGTCCATTAAATTTGAAAAGACTTTGTCCCCTATAAAAAAAAAACTTGTATATTTGTTTAAATGTAAATAAAATTTATTTATTTATTTATTTGAATGGCTTTGTTTTTTTTTCCAAAAAAAATAACCCTAGGAACTCTTCTTCGGAAGGGTTCCTAGGGTTATTTTTTTTGGGTTCTCTAAATGACCAATCTTGGACAAGGGCAATTTGAAACATTTCATTTTAAATTATTTAAATGGTTAGTTTCTAATATATATAATTGCTCTATTTGTTTTAATGTAAATAAAATTTATTTATTTCTTTGAATGGCTTCCAAAAAATAACCCTAGGATATAATACCATTCTTTTAAAAAGTCATCATTATTGGACAATTTGAAACATTTCATTTAAAAAATGTAACTCATGTTTAAGAATATAATACTAAATAACTCTAGGAATTCTTATCATTATTGGATAAGGGCAATTTGAAACATTTCATTTAATGTTTAAGAATATAATACCAAATAACCCTAGGAACTCTTATCATTATTGGACAAGGACATTTCATTTAAAAAATGTAACTCGTGTTTAAGAATATTATACAATTCTTTTAAAAAGTCATCATTATTGGACAAGGACATTTCATTTAAAAAATGTAACTCGTGTTTAAGAATATTATACAATTCTTTTAAAAAGTCATCATTATTGGACAAAGACATTTCATTTAAAAAAATGTAATTCATGTTTAAGAATATAATACCATTCTTTTAAAAAGTCATCATTATTTATTATAACTCATCTTTATTAAAAATAATGGCTTAAATCAACTCAAAATATTAAAAATAATGGCTTAATGTATTACAACTCATCTTTATTAAATAAATTATTTATTGTAACCCACACCATTCTTTCAAGTCATTTAAATTATTTATCAAACCACATCTTTATTAAATTATTTATTATAACCCAAAAATTGTCGTTTTCCATTTTTGAAAAATTTTTCATACTGTTACGGTGCTCATATATTTTTTCGAGCGACTGTACTCATTAGCAGTGACGACTGTAAAATGAAATAGATGGTTGAGTTTTAGAGTCGTTGCCATTGGTGTCATGTTGAAGGGTATGCTCATCGAGTCATTAGAAAAAAAGACTTGTAAAATGAAAACGATACGTTATTTAATTGAATGGATATAGTAAACCTTTTGTAGATAACATGGTATTCATAAAATAAAAAAAAAAACATGAGACAAATGGAGAAAATGAATTGATTTCATATTAATTGTATGTAAGTATATAATGAATGGTGAAAATGAATTGATTTCATTTAATGAGATTGACATGCATAATGTAGAGAAAAATTCATATTAATTGAATGTAAATATATAATGAATTGACTTCATTTAATGTATATAGTGAGGATTTCATTTAATGAGATTAACATGCATAATGTAGAGAAAAATTCATATTAATTGAATGTAAATATATAACAAAACAGCATTAAAAGACATCGAGAAATTGTAAACATACCTTTATGATCCAATTTGCCGTCGTGAGTGCTTTCAATAAATAGGCACTTAACAAATTTTTTGCAGATTCGTTCGAGTTACTCTGCTCAGTAACTCCTTCTCCTCCAAGAGCAAACACTCAAATGACATGACTCTTTTAACTACACTCGTGCTAGTTGTCTATGAACGTTTATTTCCTAACGCTTCAAAATCCAATCACTACACAATTATTTTCCCAGAAAATTCATATTAACTGAATGTCAATATATAAAACAAGACAAACAATTAATATCATTATCTAGGAATCCTTCTTGTGCTTTTTCTTCATTTCAATCTTGAATCTGTATTCCAAATTGGGAAGCTAAAAAAATGTAAAGGTGACATTAACTTCATTTTAAATTTAAATCTAAAAATTACAAGAAATGTTTAAATTTTAGCAAAGGTCGACCCAGTTTTAAGTTAATACAGGTTTGAAATTTTCACAAGACCCAGTTTTAGGTCATGGACACGACACAGATTACAAAATATTGAATCTATAAATATACTTACAAGAAATGTTTAAATTTAAGCAAAGGTCGACCCAGTTTTAAGTTAATACAGGTTTGAAATACTAAATGTAACAAGATATGTTTAAATTTAAGCCAAGGTTATGCCCTCGACCCAGTTTTAAATTTAAAAATATATTTACAAGAAATGTTTAAATTTAAGCCAAGGTTATTCACTCGACACAGTTTTAAGTTTGAAATACTAAATTTAAGCCAAGGTTATGCCCTCGACCCAGTTTTAAATTTAAAAATATATTTGCAAGAAATACAGGTTTGAAATACTAAATATATTGACAAGAAAGACAGGTGTTTAAATTTATGCCAAGGTTATGCCCTTGACCCAGTTTTAAATTTAAAAATATATTTGCAAGAAATACAGGTTTGAAATACTAAATATATTTACACGAAAGACAGGTGTTTAAATTTATGCCAAGGTTATGCCCTTGGCCCAGTTTTAAATTTAAAAATATATTTGCAAGAAATACAGGTTTGAAATACTAAATATATTTACACGAAAGACAGGTGTTTAAATTTATGCTAAGGTTATGCCCTTGGCCCAGTTTTAAATTTAAAAATATATTTGCAAGAAATACAGGTTTGAAATACTAAATATATTTACACGAAAGACAGGTGTTTAAATTTATGCCAAGGTTATGCCCTCGACACAGTTTTAAATTTAAAAATATATTTGCAAGAAATACAGGTTTGAAATACTAAATGTTTACAAGAAAGACAGGTGTTTAAATTTATGCCAAGGTTATGCCCTTGGCCCAGTTTTAAATTTAAAAATATATTTGCAAGAAATGTTTAAAATCTTATTAAAGGTTATTCACTCGACCCAGTTTTAAGTTAATACAGGTTTGAAAATTTCACTCGACACAGTTTTAAATTTAAAAATATATTTGCAAGAAATACAGGTTTGAAATACTAAATGTTTACAAGAAAGACAGGTGTTTAAATTTATGCCAAGGTTATGCCCTTGGCCCAGTTTTAAATTTAAAAATATATTTGCAAGAAATGTTTAAAATCTTATTAAAGGTTATTCACTCGACCCAGTTTTAAGTTAATACAGGTTTGAAAATTTCACTCGACACAGTTTTAAATTTAAAAATATATTTGCAAGAAATACAGGTTTGAAATACTAAATGTTTACAAGAAAGACAGGTGTTTAAATTTATGCCAAGGTTATGCCCTTGGCCCAGTTTTAAATTTAAAAATATATTTGCAAGAAATGTTTAAAATCTTATTAAAGGTTATTCACTCGACCCAGTTTTAAGTTAATACAGGTTTGAAAATTTCACTCGACACAGTTTTAAATTTAAAAATATATTTGCAAGAAATACAGGTTTGAAATACTAAATGTTTACAAGAAAGACAGGTGTTTAAATTTATGCCAAGGTTATGCCCTTGGCCCAGTTTTAAATTTAAAAATATATTTGCAAGAAATGTTTAAAATCTTATTAAAGGTTATTCACTCGACCCAGTTTTAAGTTAATACAGGTTTGAAAATTTCACTCGACACAGTTTTAAATTTAAAAATATATTTGCAAGAAATACAGGTTTGAAATACTAAATGTTTACAAGAAAGACAGGTGTTTAAATTTATGCCAAGGTTATGCCCTTGGCCCAGTTTTAAATTTAAAAATATATTTGCAAGAAATGTTTAAAATCTTATTAAAGGTTATTCACTCGACCCAGTTTTAAGTTAATACAGGTTTGAAAATTTCACTCGACACAGTTTTAAATTTAAAAATATATTTACAAGAAATACAGGTTTGAAATACTAAATGTGACATGATATGTTTAAATTTAAGCCAAGGTTATTCCCTTGACCCAGTTTTAAATTTAAAAATATATTTGCAAGAAATGTTTAAAATCTTATTAAAGGTTATTCACTCGACCCAGTTTTAAGTTAATACAGGTTTGAAAATTTCACTCGACACAGTTTTAAATTTAAAAATATATTTACAAGAAATACAGGTTTGAAATACTAAATGTAACATGATATGTTTAAATTTAAGCCAAGGTTATTCCCTTGACCCAGTTTTAAATTTAAAAATATATTTACAAGAAATACAGGTTTGAAATATTAAAGGTTATTCACTCGACCCAGTTTTAAGTTAATACAGGTTTGAAAATTTCACTCGACACAGTTTTAGGTCATGGACACGACACAGATTACAAAATATTAAATTTAAAAATATATTTACAAGAAATGTTTAAATTTAAGCCAAGGTTATTCGTTTGACCCAGTTTTAAGTCATTCATATGATACAGGTTTGAAAAACTAAATGTAACAAGATATGTTTAAATTTTAGCAAAGGTTATTCACTCGACCCAGTTTTAAATCTAAAAATATACTTACAAGAAATCTTGAAAATCTTATTAAAGTTCATTCACTCGACACAAAATGCATTTCTTCATGTAGCAAAGGCCATTCAATCGACACACTTAAATTTAAAATATATTAGATTATATTGACAAGAAATATTCAAATCTTATTAAAGGTTAATCACTCGACACAAAATACAAAATGCATTTCTTCATGTAGCAAAGGCCAATCAATCGACACACTTAAATTTAAAATATATTAGATTATATTGACAAGAAATATTCAAAATCTTATTAAAGGTTATTCACTCGACACAAAATGCATTTCTTCATGTAGCAAAGGCCATTCAATCGACACACTTAAATTTAAAATAGATAAGATTATATTGACAAGAAATATTCAAATCTTATTAAAGTTCATTCACTCGACACAGATTTTAAATTTAAAAAATTTCAAACCAAAGGTTATTCACTCGATACAGTTTTAAAATAGATTATATTTACTAGAAATATTCAAATCTTATTAAAGTTCATTCACTCGACACAGATTACAAAATGCATTTCTTCATGTAGCAAAGGCAATTCAATCGACACACTTAAATTTAAAATATATTAGATTATATTGACAAGAAATATTCAAATCTTATTAAATTTCATTCACTCGACACAAAATGCATTTCTTCATGTAGCAAAGGCAATTCAATCGACACACTTAAATTTAAAATAGATAAGATTATATTGACAAGAAATATTCAAATCTTATTAAAGTTCATTCACTCGACACAGATTTTAAATCTAAAAAATTTCAAACCAAAGGTTATTCACTCGATAAAGTTTTAAAATAGATTATATTTACTAGAAATATTCAAATCTTATTAAAGTTCATTCACTCGACACATATTTAAAATAGATTACTTAAATCTAAAAATATATATTTGAAATTTTCAAACTTTAGTAAAGATTATTCACTCTTCATTAAACTTTCGCCAATTTGGCGACTTTATGAAGTGTTAAAAATTAGCTGGATGCGGTCATAATATATAAAAAATAATTCACATTTTAAACTTTAGCAAAAGTTATTTACTTGACACATTTTTATTTAAAATAGTTTTAAATCAAAAAATAAAACTTACTTTATTTGAAAAATATCTGCAATGATATCGCCAACTTGGCTCAACACCATATTATATTCGTTAAAATATAATTGAGCATTCATTTGTCATTTCACAAAACAAAACACAATCGTTTTAATTGTAAATCCACATATGTTGTTTCACAAAACACACCACGTTTTAAATTACAAATACTTCTCAAAAAATTATTATCATGCCACGTTACTAAATTGGAAATCCGTATCATTTCACAAAACACGCCATGTTTACACAGCGTTTTAAATAACAAATACTTCTCAAAAAAATTTTTATCATACCACGCCCAAACTTTCGAGAATCACGCCACGTTTTAAATGACTAAATTCTAAATCCGTGCGATTTCACAAAACACACCACGTTTACAAAAAAGTTATTATCGTACCACGCCCAAGCTTTCGAGAATCAATTCGGTATTGCTCAGTATCGCCATCTAGTGTTAAACTTTAAATTACCATTTAGTAAACTAAAACTTGAAATAAATGTTTCTGCATCTGCGTTTATAATTTTATTCTTTCAAAATTTTAATTTTATTATTCTGATAATTTTTAAATTGTCATTTCCCAAAACATACCGCGTTACAAATACTTTACAAAATCGCTCAAGTTTTCGAGAATCGTCATCTAGTGAGTGTAAAAATTTTAAAATACCATTTAGTACAAACTAAAATATGAAAATTATTTATAAGATGGGAATATTTAATAGCGTTTATAATTTTATTCTTTCAAATTTTAATTTTATAACTCTGATAATTTTTAGATTGTCATTTCCAAAAACATACCGCGTTGCAAATACTTTACAAAATCGCCCAAGTTTTCGAGAATCGTCATCTAGCGAGTGTAAAAACTTTAAAATACCATTTAGTACAAACTAAAATATGAAAATTATTTATAAGATGGGAATATTTAATAGGATAACTTTTGAAACTCATGTATTACTAATTTTAGTACTACTACATGATGGCTGAGAAAATATGTAAACACGTCGGTAAACCAGTTACGGTTACATGAAAGGAATCATTTTTAACTGGTAATATTTAAATTATTCTTTTTCCTGGTGATTCTCACCATTATTGAGAAAAGAATAAAGACATGCTGCTTTGTATAACATATTTTGTTTCTTCATGTCTTCTGTGCAAGATTTACTTGAAAAATGTCGAAATAAAACCACTATAGTGTATGGAAATTTAGGACGTTGGCCTCACCTCGTCACTTATTTTCAGCAAGACTATCCGTATCAGGTTTACTTTGAACCTTCCTTCGGCATGCACATTCCTTGGCGTTGGGGAGACACGCTCGTTGTGTTTACAAGTCATCTCGATTTAACGTGGGACGATCGAGTTGAATTGCGTTTGTTTCACGTCGGTCGTCTCGATCGAGATGTGCACGAGGCATATACTCCCAACGATAGCAATGCCTTGGAGGTGAATGCAAAGGAGTGTCAGCGTTTGGAACACGTCTATATTCAACTGCTAAAATTTATCGATTATTGGCCCCAAAGCCCATGGCGATGGACGTGTCCCCGTGCGTGGAAATTGAATTTGTTACAGCATTTGCAAACGACGCGAAGCAATTTACAAACAATTAAATTTCGATCGCGGAATGTGGACGCATCACTCGAGAAACCTTACGTTTTGGACGAAACACTTGCCGTGTGGAATGTTTGAAAGCAAGAAGAATGCGACACGACAGAAAAAAGCATCGTATGACTCCTTATACACTTCCGGAGCGTTCGAACGATGTGTTACCAGATTTGTATAATTTCGAACGAGAAGTCAATTGGGAATGGCCGAAACGGGACGCTCCGAGACCAGTAGCAGTGGTGCATCCGTATCGACCACCACAGCAAACGATAAATACTCCTCCTCCTATTATTACTATAAATGATGATGATGATAATAATAACAACAATAACAACAACAATAATCTGAATAATAATAATAATAATAACAATAACAATAGGCGTCAATTTGTATTGGGAACTTTGGCACCAGTATTGTGAACTAAACACTGATTATATAAAATATAAAAGGGAAAAAGAGTATGATGGACCTCAATTTGTATTAGAATCATTGTTGTTACAAAACCCTAATTATAAAATCGAAATATTAGTATAGTAAATTAGTAACTTAAAAAAACAGTAAAGGAAAAATATTTTTAAAACTCTGTTACAAACACAAACACAAAGCTTAAAAAAAAAAAAAAAAAAAAAAAAAAAAAAAAAAAAAAAAAAAAAAAAAAAAAAAAAAAAAAAAACTTTTTTTTTTTTTTTTTTTTTTTTTTTTTTTTAATGTTTTGTGTTTGTGTTTGTAACAGAGTTTTAAAAATATTTTTTCCTTTACTGTTTTTTAAGTTACTAGTTTGCTATACTGAACACTTTATAATTTTCATGTTACTTCTCTTTCCAAGAGTGGCTCTTCATCTGATCTTGGTTTTCCATGATCTACGACTCTTTTCCATGTTTGTGTTCATTTCTTAGTCGGACTTGGATGGTTCATGTTCCAAGAGTGGCTCTTCATCTGATCTTGGTTATCTACAACTCTTTTCCATGTTTGTGTTCATTTCTTAGTCATCTCCACTTCAAGACCGAGTCCCTTGCAATCCAAGATTGGCAATTTATCTGAACCAAAAAAATGGGAGAGAGCCGATACGAGCCTTTCAAGACTCGTATCGACTCTCTCCCATTTTTTTGGGGAATCTTTTTCAATTCACAGTTCGTATCTGCACAGGGGACAGGTGGTATTTTCCAGCATCCATTTCTCAAGGCACGAAACGTGGAATTTGTGTCCGCAGGTGGTTGTCGTTTCGTGATAGAGAGGCCGAGTGCAGATGGAACAGTCTGCAGGTCTTTTGAAGCAGTTTTCAGAGCAATAGGATGAATAGATAGATTCCAAAACTAACTCACCCATTTTCTGCCACTGCTCGAGTTCTGTCCGAATTCCTTGGAAATACACCGTCATGGCCATATCTATTAAATGATTAATGCCAAATATTTTCCAGACAGCCCATGGAAATCCATCGGGACTTTTGGCCAATTCTTGAAATTCCACACTGTACACCGATGCATCCAGCAGTATAAAACTGGTAAAGCTGGGCATATACCAACCATGATGTTTGGTAATCTCAGACATGTGGGCGATCAGCTTACGTCGAAAATTTTCTCGTTCCCGTGAAACAGACACAATCTCAGGCGGAGACAGCGACTCCAAGACGGCTCGAACAGTCTGGATATACTCTGAGAAAGACATGGCGAAAATGATGCAAATGGGCTTTAGACGGGAGCTTTTATAGTCTCAACAAGGAGGAAGTGGCTTCTGATTGGTCAGCTCTACTAGCAAATTGAAAGATAACTCGTTTAAGGATCTCTTTCCAATCTTGCCAAGTCATACTCTGCTAGCAAAATGCATCATGTTGTATAAAGTATCTAATTCCAATCTTGACAAGTCCAACAGCAAACCATTAATATTTGTGATGGGCATAAACATCGGTTCTAGAAACATGAATGTCCAATTCTCTGTCGAATTTTTAACAAGGTCGGGATCAGGCACTTGACAAAAGGCCACTTTGCGTCCTACCCCTTTGCTAAATCCAATCAGCCAATGCAACTTGAATGTCCAAAGTAGGTTTTAGAAAGATAACAAACCAAATTATCAAACGTGTCTACATGTAATTATTTAATACACATTACAAACATAATGTTTAAACTTTTAAAACACAAACACAAACACACACACACAAGTAAAAAAAAAAAAAAAAAAAAAAAAAAAAAAAAAAAAAATTTTTTTTTTTTTTTTTTTTTTTTTTTTTTTTTTTTTTTTTTTAAGTACACTTGTGTCTTTAAATGTTTCAACATTATGCTTTCAGTTTATCAATGCTTTCAGAATGGCTTTCAACAATTTCAGTTCCAACTGGGTTTACAACTTCCCATCTCAAGGAAGGTCTTTTATTCCAAGATCATATCCCAATGATGATGTAACTTCTTTTGGACAATATCCCTATTCTTGCAGGACGGATCATGGACAAGGACAAACCAATAATTCTTTTTCCAATGGGTTTGGACAACGTCCTTATGGACAAACCAATAATTCTTTTTCCAATGGGTTTGGACAACGACAAACCAATAATTCTTTCTCCAATGGGTTTGGACAACGTCCTTATGGACAAACGAGCAATTCTTTCTCCAATGGGTATGGACAACGCCCTTATGGACAAACCAATAATTCTTTTTCAAATGGGTATGGACAACGCCCTTATGGACAAACCAATAATTCTTTTTCAAATGGGTTTGGACAACGACAAACCAATAATTCTTTCTCAAATGGGTTTGGACAACGACAAACCAATAATTCTTTCTCCAATGGGTTTGGACAACCTCCTTATGGACAAACCAATAATTCTTTTTCTAATGGGTTTGGACAACCTCCTTATGGACAAGCAAATAATTCTTTCTCCAATGGGTTTGGACAACCTCCTTATGGACAGACAAATACTTTTTTTCCCAATGGGTTTGGACAAGCCAATAATTCTTTTTACGATTGGTATCCTTACTGGCAAGCCAATCCTTCTTTTAACGAATGGTATGGACAAACCAATAACTCTTTTTCCAATGCGTTTGGACAAGCCAATAACGAACCAACTTTTTTTGGTGATTTGATTGGACAACAAGAGTCAAATGCTTTTAGAGATCTAAAAGAAATTGAATACGAATTGACTCGATCGTTTGCTGTCGAACCGACTGTCTTTGACGACGAATCACCCGGGATTGATTTGTATTTTCCTGCAGGAGGAGTGGGGGCCGTCGTTCAGCCAGGAGAACAAATCAAAATTAATACACACGTCATTTTCAAATTACCTAAAGGAACGGTTGGCATCATTATGGACAAGTCATCGGTGGTGACACGTAAACAATTAAAAGTCGAAGCGGGATTGATTGATACTGGCTATCGCGGTGAAATTGTGGTTGTATTGCGCAACATGTCACGAGATGTTGTTGAAATTTCACCCGGTGAAGCCATTGCTCAAATGTTGCTGCAAGAGACGTGCAAAAGTAAGTTGACCAAAGTCATCAAGGTTGATGCCAACACGCATCGGGGAACGCGAGGTTTTGGTGAAAGGCAAAGAGTGGACCGTCGTGACCATTGTAAAATTTTATAATGTGGTTATAATAAAGGATGTGTGAAAAATATACGTGTGCCGATTGTAAAATGGTGGTTGGATTTCATTGTTGTAAAGATTGGCCTTGTAAAGGTATGCACGAAAAATTTGTACGATGTATAAAATGTGGCAACATACTTAGAAACTCTAAATAACAAATAATGATCCAATAGGTTACTAAAATGTGAATAATATACTCAAACAGCAATTGACGATTGTAATGTTAAAATTCAAATTAGAAAGTAAAAGCAATCTATTAAAAAAAAAAAAAAAAAAAAAAAAAAAAAAAAAAAAAAAAACTTTTTTTTTTTTTTTTTTTTTTTTTTTTTTTTTTTTTTAATGTTTCATTGAAGATTTAAATTTGAGATTCCTATTCCAACTCTTTTTAACGTGATGGATCTTGAACCTTCTTTCATGGTGACCGCGGACTATGCCAACAATGTTTCACCCGCCTTACAATACATTGAAGAAGAGGTGAAAAATTGTCAAAATCCCTATCTCACCTACGATACTATTGCGCTACGAGCTATTGAGAAATTTACCCAGACAATGCATTTGAGTCTCTTTCACGTGGTGGATATCGTACGACAGGGACCCTACCTTCTCAACAAAGAATTGCATAGTCGTTTATTGCATTTGTGGCAGCATCGAAAACGTCCCGTCTCCTATGATGAACAAAACTGTGTCGAACGGATTTTGGGCCACGATTATAATCGGGCCGTGGATATCATCAAATTGGTTGGCATCTTGAACAAGATTGCTGATCCCAAAGATGTGTGGTATTTTTTTGCAGTCGATGGGTTTTCGGGGGACGATCCCAAACGCTATGTCGAAACGTTTCGCTACGGTCCCAATGATGTGCAGAGTAAGCACGTAAAAGCCGTACGACTCTTGTATGACGAAGCGGAAATTGAAAATCCTGCACAAATGCGGGCTAAAATCGAGTCCATACACCAATCTTCCAGCAATGACTTTCATGGGCCCGTCGACGAGTTGTATGTATCGACGGTTGGAGGATGGTCTCGAGTCAAAGAAATTGCCGACTGGCGTCGTGAACAAGAGGAAAAGAGTAAAAAGAAACGACAGTCTGAAGAGGACAAGTCTGCCAAAGTTTTGAAAACGGAAGAAAATGCATGTGGAAAAGAGTAAATTCAAAAACTTAACTAAACTACATTAAAACTAATGTTATCATTATTAAAACTAATATTAATAATAGACATTAAAACTAGTATGTTAAAAACTTTTTACAAGACAAGAGAAGACAAGACAAACTAAAAAAAAAAAAAAAAAAAAAAAAAAAAAAAAAAAAAAAAAAAACGTTTTTTTTTTTTTTTTTTTTTTTTTTTTTTTTTTTTTTTTTTTTTTTTTACTTTGTCTTGTCTTCTCTTGTCTTGTAAAAAGTTTTTAACATACTAGTTTTAATGTCTATTACTAACATACTAGTTTTAATGTCTCTTAATAACATTAGTTTTAATGCCGTAAATATTAGTCTTAATGTCTGCTCAATTTTGGTCATCCGATTGAAATTTTTCCAGAGACCCAGTCCACACATACTTGGGGAATCTTTGACCGGTGGGTCGCAACCTAAGGGATCTTTGATTGAAATTTTTACCAAGTGTGGGTATACAGTTTTAATCTTTGATGGTTTGATTGAAATTTTTACCAAGTGTGGGTATGTAGTTTTAATCTTTGATGGGTTGATTGAAATTTTTACCGAGATGTAGATTTTCAGAAAAACAATAGGGGTTAGAAAAAAAAGATTATTTAAAGGCGCATGCGTCGAATGCAACCTATCAAAAGATTACTTAAAGGCGCATGCGTCAAATGCAACCTATAAAAGGCTGCTCTTTCACTCGACTCCACACATTACTTTGAGACTTGCTATAGCTCAAGACGCTCTTCTCTCCGAGATGGATTTCTTCAGTTTGACCGAATCCTGCATTACATGCCACACCCTGATCGAAAACGATATAGCGCCTTGTGGACACTTGTTCCACGCCAGATGTTTAAAGAATAAGGATGGACATCCACTTCCCTGCCCCATATGTGTGGTTACTCGCATTCCTTGCAAGATTTGCATCGAACCCATGAACTTTACAGATGGTTTGGTCTGGTTCAGCTGCGGATGTCTTTTTCATAGTGCCTGCGTTCTTCCCCAGTTTACCAGAGCAGGCATAACTCAATGCCCCAAATGTTGGAAAAAACTCTCTGTGGAAGACAGAAAGTGGCTGATGGATTTGCAAAACTTGTAAATATCTATTGTAAATATTGCCTTTGCAAAACTTGTAAATATCTATTGTAAATATTGCCTTTGTAAATATCTATTGTAAATATTGTCTTTGAAGATCTTTTAAATGATTATTGTATTTTATAGAAAATGAATAAATAATAAATAAATAAAGATGGGAAGGAGCTTCGGCTCTTTCCCATCTTTTTTTTAAGTCAAATGAATGGCCAAGGTTGGATTGAGAATTGCAAATGGAATGAAAATAATAAAGATGGCTGAACGAATTGTTTTGTGGACAACGAAAAGCGATGAAGCAAAAGCTCTACCCCCTATCTGCGGGTCCCTTGAACTGGGGGAGATGCGTCTCACCTTTGACGGTCGTGAAGAACCAGAATTGATTAAACTCGTCTTGGAAAATATTCCCTTCACCGACGGCGTAATCAACTTTTTCAACAAATTTGGAACTAAAGGAGAAGCTTCTGGAGAAACAATCATCAATGCCGACAAAGTGTCGTTGACCGACTTGATACCTTTTGCCTTGCAAAATTATTGCGAAGTGTTTCTCCAGTCTAGTCTCACAAAGAAGGTAGATGAAAATTTTATGGAAATGAATGCAGCATAAAAAACAACAAACAAGAACAAGAACAAGAAACAAGAAACAAACAAGAACAAGAAACAAGAAAGAAAGAAAGAACAAGGAAAAAAAAAAAAAAAAAAAAAAAAAAAAAAAAAATTTTTTTTTTTTTTTTTTTTTTTTTTTTTTTTTTTTTTAACTCTCTTGTGTCTTTATCTATCTTCAGAAAACAAGCTTACCATATCTTACTCACCATGGCATCTCTTGTTAACAAGGAATGGTCTACGTTAAGTCAGGAAGATGAACTCGTTTCTCCTCCTGATGCTGCTGCTGTTACGGGATCATCTCCTCTGGTTGACAAGGAATGGTCTACGTTAAGCCCGGAAGATGAACTCGCTTCTCCTCCCGATGCTTCTACGGGATTCAGATTGTATCCCCGTCCCAATCGGTTTGCGACTATTGCCATCGACAACAAGGTCGTGGTGGGTGTATTGGATACCGTTTGGTTTCAACACGAATTAAAAAACGGTTGGCATTTAGACGTGCTGCAGACTTTAGAAGAGGCCGGAGTGATGGACGTGTATTGTTGTGGTTATTTTGTCAAATTGAAACGATCGGCAGGTGATTTGATGAACGTACATTTGGATGCTCCCGAAAGACACGAATTACGCTATGCGTGCAGCATGTGTCATAGGAGAGGATGTCCCGTGCAAAAGGCCTTTTTGTATTGGAGAAAATTGAGCAAAAGAAGGTCTTGCAATCTGCAACATTCGTTTTAAAAAACTTTGTTTTGCATGCCAACAGACAATTATGCAAATAAGAATACAAAGCTAAAAATAATTTGTAATTCTAAATAATAATAATAGTAATAAGAAGAAGAATTAGAAACGAGTAAAAATTTTGCATGCGAACAAACAATTATGCAATATATTGAAATAAGAATACAAAGCTAAAAAGAATTTGTAATTCAAAATAATAATAACAGTAATAAAAAAAAAAAAAAAAAAAAAAAAAAAAAAAAACGTTTTTTTTTTTTTTTTTTTTTTTTTTTTTTTTTTTTTTTTTTTTTAGTTGTGTCTTCTTCTTATTACTGTTATTATTATTTTGAATTACAAATTTTATTTAGCTTTGTATTCTTATTTCAATATATTCAAATCATCTCTTTCTCATACAATTGCATCTTTTTCTTTGGCATATATTGCCCGCCATGTATCTAGGTTTCTTTCAAGCATCTCGATTTTTACCCTTTGAGCATCTCGGTCTCTTTCAAGCATGTCGATTTTTGCTCTTTGAGCATTCAGTTCTCTTTCAAGTGTCTCGATTTTTGCCAGCGATGTTTGTTTTTCATCTCTGACAATTTCCATTTTAGACGTCCAATACGCGTCTCTTTCCGCTTGTGTCTTTGCTTTGATTTCTTTCAATTGGTTCATCGTTTTTTGCTGATTCGGCGCCAATGCATAATACTTATCCAAGATTGACCGGAGCGTGTTACCCTTACTAGCTTGATATGCCACCCACTCATCTCTCGGCATGTCCACCAATGCAGGATTCCTTTTGAAAAATAATTTCTTATTACCGTGCAACGTCAACATTAAATCCGTCTCTTCTTCGGTCGGCTCGTACGAATGATCCACGGGGATGACACAATTTTCAAATTTCCATTTCGTTATACTGATCGGTATATACCATTTGGTATAACCCCCCTTTCGTTGTTTCACGGCACACTCTTCCCAGTCAACAACGCGTTTATTCCGATTTTGTTCTAGCAACAATTGCTTCATTCCGTTTGGAATCAGCGTAGATAAAAACACTATGGCATGCTCCGACATGGGACGATTGATGTAAAAATGTGACTGTCTAAACTCGCAATCCTTCACATCTTTCTCGAAATCATCAGGAATGCCACTATCACAAGACGCTTTCGGATTACTCACATAATTTATCGTACGTATCAAATGATGAGCATTCTTAATCCTTGCAAACTTTTTCGCATTCTTTTCACCGTTATCCTCTTCCGGCACAGCATATTTCACTTTTTGTTTCCAAATCTTCATAAAGTCACTCTTTTCATCGTACGCCAAAATCATGTGGCGATGTATCTGTCGTCCATCCTTCATCCCATCACATAAACACCAAAAAGGTAACTCGATAAATTTGTCTCGAATCGGCATCATTACCTCTACAAATTTTTCAAAAATGTCAGATTTCAGCATGACATGTATCCATTTCAAGTCTTGCTTCAAATATCTCTGTACGATCGCGTACACGTCTTTACCCAATCCACTATGTTCGTCAAAGTGTATCCCGTGCTCGTTTGAAAATGTCTCAGGTTGCCCGAAATTAGTCTCGTAAAGCCCCTGGATGGGTTCTTTGTCACGACTACACATTTGGTGGGGTCGAGGCACAAACTCAAAGCATTTACAAATGGGAATTTCTTCATTTACTGGACTCTCCTCGTTACGAATGTTATTCTCCTCGGTACAAATCTTTTTCCTGACACGATTCTCGTAGATAAAATTGTCAAGACACTGCTCGACATGTTCCACATGAACACGCTTTTCCCTTTCACCCTTCCCCCAACTATAATTTCCTAAACAATACACGCAACACAAACCGACTTTTAAACCGTGATAATTTCTGGCGTGCTTGAAGTATTCTTGGAGAGTTATTACTTGCTCGCATCCAGGGCAACGAATGTAACCCAATGCATTTCGCTGCTTGATACGAGAGTAAAGTGTTGTCAAAGCCTTTGTCTCAGTATTGGACCCGATACGTGACATGATTCATGGAAACAAAAATAAATGTAAACAAAACCAGTGTCACTGGAAAAGTAAAAAAAAATAAATTCTGCAAGGCAGATCAAGGTTAAAAAAAAAAAAAAAAAAAAAAAAAAAAAAAAAAAAAAAAAAAAATTCACTCTGTAGGTTATAGTGGCGTACCTTTTTGAGTGTTAGTTTTTCAGTTTTCAACCCTCAATTTATCTGTTTTTTACCTTTTGAGGCCTCATTTTTCTATTTCTTACACCTGTTTATGATGACTCTATTTCTTTGATTCGGTTGAGATTTAAAGAAGGATATTTTCAGTTTTTAACCCTCAATTTATCTGTTTTTTCCTTTTGAGGCCTCATTTTTATGTTTCTTACACCTGTTTATGATGACTCTATTTCTTTGATTCGGTTGAGATTTAAAGAAGGATATTTTCAGTTTTCAACCCTCAATTTATCTGTTTTTTCCTTTTGAGGCCTCATTTTTATGCTTCTTATACCTGTTTATGATGACCCTATTTCTTTAATTCGATTGAGACTTTACGGAGTATATTTGGATATTTGGACATTCAACCCTCAATTTATCTTTTTTTTACCTTTTGAGGCCTCATTTTTCTGTTTCTTACACCTGTTTATGATGAGCCTATTTCTTTGATTCGATTGAGATTTTATGGAGGATATTTGGACATTCATCGGTGAAATTTGGACATTCAACTCTCAATGTATTTGTTTTTTTACCTTTTGAGACCTCATTTTTCTGTTTCTTACACCTGTTTATGATGAGCCTATTTCTTTGATTCGATTGAGATTTTAGGGAGGATATGTGGACATTCATCGGTGAAATTTGGACATTCAACCCTCAATTTATCTGTTTTTTAAATTTTGAGACCTCATTTTTATGTTTCTTACACCTGCTTATGATGACCCTATTTCTTTGATTAGATTGAGATTTTAGGGAGGATATTTTGGAAATTTGGACATTCATCGGTGAAATTTATCTGTTTTTTACCTTTTGAGGCCTCATTTTTATGTTTCTTATACCGGTTTATGATGAGCCTATTTCTTTGATTCGATTGAGATTTTAGGGAGGATATTTGGGCATTGAACATTCATTTTGGACATTGAACATTCATTTTGGACATTCATCGGTGAAATTTAGTCATGAAAAAGTCTTCCCTAAATTTCTTTCCCTAGAGGGGAGGGGTATAATATAATGAAAAAAAAGTTAAAGTTACTATATAAAGATTGAGGTCTATATTACTGTCTATATTACTGTTAAGGTTACTATATTGAAAGAAAAGTTAATTTACTATATTAAGGTTAATACCCTATTATAGTTAATAGCCAACTAAAACATATTTCTTTTCACAATTTTCCTTCGCTAACAAGCCTTTCAACTCTTGGAATTTCCTCCATACTCACTCGTCCATCATCGGATGACATTCTCCACCCAATTTTGCCAGTTGCCACTTCATATTTGCCCCATTTCGCCGTCATTTACTATCCTCATTCCACCATCAGCATCATCGACTCCAACATTGGCATGTGACCCAAATATTTAAAAAACATCCATAAAAATTTGATAATTTTCACGCAAAGTGTCCCTGTTCATGGATGTTCCAGCTCCAACAAACAATCCATCCTATCGAGTACTGGGCATCACAGCATACTTTGCAGATCAATTGTATCGGTTCTTCTTCAGGCTCCAACTCGACACATTTCTCTTGCAAGTATACAAGAAAATTCTCAGGGCAAAATGCCGAATGATGCACTAAATACTTTGATAAAACATGCATCCTGATCGTTTGCATTATATTTAAAGCATTAAATTTGATAAATATCAACTTAAAATAAATGAATTTACTAAAGAATTTACTCCAAAAAATATTTTGGCAGCATTATCCTAATAAGATGCAAGAACCAATAAAACACAGTTTTTTTTTTTTTTTTTTTTTTTTTTTTTTTTTTTTTTCACTTGTGCCTTTAAGAAGAGATTGAGTTTAGCTTCTTTTAACACACACTCACAATGGCTCCTCATGTTCAATTTTTAGCTCACATTAATTGGATGTGGTACAAAGACGAATGGATGCCTCAGTGCATTGCGTTTGCTCCCACCTATCAACCGACATCGTCGATCGTCGTAGCTCCGACGATTGAGTCTTTGAACGAATTTACGTATCGGGACGTGATGAAAAACTTGAAGGTATCGCCGTTTCTCTTTGCAAGAAAGGATGCTTCTTGGCATCGTGTCCATCTCAAGGATTTGAAAACATATGTGGCCAACGACTTTTACGACACGGTACTCAATAACACGCCGGACAATTGGGACGTGAAGGTGGGTACGTACGATAGAGCCACCTTTATGTACTTGGAACCCTTGTGGTCCGACGAGAGAATGGTGTATTTGGGAAATGAGAAGGACGAGGCCGAACGTTTCGTCTTGGAGCAAGCTCGACTGGTCGACAGGGCATGGACTGCTCTCTAATCGGCTTAGAAACAAGGATAAGCATGTGTCGAAGGGTGGTTTGTAAAACATGTGGGGTTACGTTGGAATTGATTCAGTGCAATAATTATATTTGTTTTAATTTGATATCTCCTACAGGATATTGTCAAAGACATAATCCAAGAACAGGAGGATAACTCCAACGGGATGTGAAGCAAGATTGAAAACGATTCTTCAACGAGAATGATGCATTTGAAACATTTCGAGTACCATTTGACAAAATGAAAAAGTACCTGGTGCAAAGGTGGAAGCTACGATTGGGCAAACGTTTATGTTTTTAGAACGGTATTCTTTTTAGGATGTGGCAAGCACAAAAGTTGGATGTTATCAATTGGGAAAATGTAGTATGAAAAACATTAATAACATTAATAATAGTAATAGTAATAATAATAATAGTAGTAGTAAGAAGAAGAAGAAGAAAAAAAAGAAAGAAGACACAAGTAAAAAAAAAAAAAAAAAAAAAAAAAAAAAAAAAAAAACTTTTTTTTTTTTTTTTTTTTTTTTTTTTTTTTTTCTTACTTGTGTCTTCTTTTTTCTTGTTGTAGAAATATTTCTCAACGTGAATAAATATGTTTGTTTGGTGGGATTGCTTCTGTGCTTGTCAGAATGGCTCATACTGTCGATTATGTGGTTGCTATGGATTGGGGGCTTGATGGAGTTACCCCGAAGCGTCTCGTGTTGACGGATACCATCACTTGCGAGCAAATGACAGTCGTCTCAGTAGGTTCTGATACTTGGGTTCAATCGGAACACGAATGGCATGTTCCTGCCTTGTATTTCGCTTCGTTTTGTACCAGTTCGTACTTTAAAATGATGTGCTTGCCCATTGCAAGTGAAGATCGTGAACCTATTTTGGGTACGAATGATCCCATGGCATTGAATTTTTTCTTGCATGGGCATGTGACGGTACAATGGCTGAGTAAAGTGGCTTATCGTCCCGATTTACCGATTGTGGTGCGAGTGTTGCAATTGGCCAACCATATTAAAGAGGTGAAAATCATAGAGTGGGCGTGTGAATATTTTGAACAACAGAAACGTTGGAAGAGAGTCGGGAGACGATTGGAATCATCCTCCCCTAAAGAGAATCTAAATTGAAATAATAATAACTCTAATAATAATAATAGTACTAATAAGAATATGATTGTAAGATGTAAAAAAATTTTCATTCTTTTAAAAGTTTAATAGTACTAATAATAATATGATTGTAAGATGTAAAAATTTTTTCATTCTTTTAAAAGTTTAACTCATCACCACTTACAGATCATATGGAGTTTGAAATGGATGCACGCTATAAGCAGAAACTTTCAACATGGATGCATACATTCAGTACTTTGGCGGATGACCATCAATGTGAACGCTGCAACTGGATACCTCGGAAGAACATTATTTTAGAAACTGCCAATCGCCTAGATGTGGAATATACTTTTAATCATCACTGCAAGACGTGTGAATTTAATTGCTGGTATTTTCGGAGATATCCAGGAGACCAAAAGGCCGCTCTGAAACGAATTTGTAAAGCCTTAAAACCTTGTGACGGATCTTTACCAGACATGGGATGTTGTAAAGATGAACTAAAGAGAGAATACGACAAGTACGATTATTTGTTTTGTAAATCATGCCATCATCCCGTATCGCATTTTCTTAAGAAGACTCTTTACGAGCATCGTCACTTGCCTTATGACTGTTTTCAGTGCGGGACTATGACGTGGGAAACTTTATTTGATCAAACATATCAGAAATTACCCATTTGTTGCGTATGTAAGGAAATTGTTAAAAGTGGAGAGGTATTTGTCAGACCCTGTTGTTATGGACAGAGAAAACCTTTTCATTTGGATTGTAGCTGGAAACATGAAACATGTCCGCATTGTGACATTGCTTGCCGGATAAATTTTACCATGGATCATGAACTGGAATATTAAAAATACATTGGAGAATGTGCTCAAAAACGTTGAGGTGACACTTTCAAATTTTGAGAGTTACTGTAATGTTCATAGGATGAAAATTGAAGAAGAAATTGGATACATCTTGCTTAATGTTTCGAGCATAATATTATAAAAATTGAATATTTCGTGATCGGAATATGATGTCCACTAAGGACTGTAATGTTCATAGGATGAAAACAAAAGATGTTACATTGGATACATTTTGCTTAATGTTTCGAGCATAATCTTATAAAAATTGAATATATTACATTACCTTCATAATAATACATTACTCATTATTACTACAATAAAAGATAATGGTATAAACACAAACACACAAACAAAACAAAACACAGAAACACAATCAAACTTAAAAAAAAAAAAAAAAAAAAAAAAAAAAAAAAAAAAAAAAAAAAAAAAAAAAAACGTTTTTTTTTTTTTTTTTTTTTTTTTTTTTTTTTTTTTTTTTTTAGTGTGTGTGTTTCTCTTCTCCTTCTTATAAAATATCATTTCTTTAACGCTGGCATATTATGCTTAATGTATGTTATTATGGATAGTCAGCAAATCATTGAATCACCCCTTTTCAAGTTATTTGTTGAGCAGTATGAAAAGGATTTGCACCATTCACACCCCTATGCGTTTGAAATTCCTAGCGTGCTGAAAGATATTTGTAAAATCCTTTTCGTTCACAACAAAAAGAAATCAGTCCACTACGCGTCCATTCCCCACAATACTATTTTTATGGACAATGTGGACGAGTGCCTCGAAACTCTCAATCCTATGGTTCGAACCGAAACGAGAGGTTATTTCCAACGAGTGGACGAGACTACCGTGAGGAATATGAAGAATCCTCAATTCCGCAGTGCCATTATTGCCTTTTTTTATTTGGAAGGTTTGTGGACCTCTTCCCTCTTTACACACTCCTCCTTTTTTAACAAGAATGGAACCATTTCCAAAAATATACCTTATATTGCTTTCAAGGACGTCCGAGTCATCGTTCAGAACGGGAAACTGAAAGCTAGGGTGGATTATGTGGCTTCGCATGACAGGAGACTGAGAGACGTGGTGTGGTTCACGATGCCCGTCCCTTGTGATATGGAGGAAGGCATCTTTGAGCATTCGCTCTTGGTGGTGCCGGAAGTGAATTTACAATGTAGATGGGAAGGCTCTGATGGTCTCAATACGACCGTGATAAACTTTCGCTACCTTCACAACGAAGAGGGTTTTAAAGCTATTGGGATGATGACCAAAGATTCTTGTGATGGCGGTGGACCCCGTCCTAGGAAAAAGTTTGTATTGGATAAACCTTTCAAGATGACTATATTTTACAAATTTGAAAAAATATTGCGAGTGCTTGTGGATAATGTAGAATGCATGTAAACAACACAAACACAACAAGTAAAGTTTAATAAAGTATTACAACACACACAACTTAAAAAAAAAAAAAAAAAAAAAAAAAAACGTTTTTTTTTTTTTTTTCTTTTTTTTTTTTTTTTTTTTTTTTTTTTTTTTTCTTTCTTTCTTAGTTGTATGTTTTGTTTTAAACATTATACTTTCTTTCTTTCAATTACATGGTGGCACTATACTTTCTTTCTTTCCATTACATGGTGACACTTTACTTTCTTTTCATTGCATGTCAATTGCATCTTTATGGATGCTGCTCACGTCTTGATGCAGCATGTGGCTCAATGCCGACCCGATATTTATAGAGAAATATTACACGTCATTCAACCTCATTCCTTAGATGCCGTTTTGAATTTGTTTCAACAACATTTGAAACATTCCGTACCCGATTTAAACATTTTCAATCGACATCCACATCGTATCCCTGCATTTTGCTTGGCATTTATGTCTGCTATTCGTAAAAGATTTCCCACACCTGGAGATGCGTTTGGTATTCAATTGACATGTCGCGTGACGAAATCAAATACCCAAGGGACGTTGGATAGTAAGCATTTAACATCTTTGGCTGGCAATAAACAAAACTATAATGTGGACAAATCCCTTCGGTACGAATTGTTGCGATTCTCAAACCAAACGCAAGTTTTTGAAATGGCGTCGCGGCACGTCTACGCGACAGTGTGGACGCGACATTATTCCACCCTGAATCTATTGCAACGGCTTCCTAATGCCGGTCAATTGGAGAGGGGCAACGAGGACAATAAAGCCGTCAATGCTCAAGGGCATTCTTTATACGTGAGCACTTTTACGTTTATTGTCGTCGAACCCAACAGGGTCTTGTACAAGTCTGTCAAAGAATGGCATAGTCTGGTCAGACGATTGGAATTGCAACATATCGTCGCCTTTTCCGATATTCGAACCATCTATCAAAAATGTGGCATCGTGAGTTACTTTTTTAATCTCTTGCGAGTCGTGGAATTGCAATTATTTCAAGGCCAAATGCATGGATCCCACGCTAAAGATGTCGTGACGATCATCAAATATCAGTGTCGCACCGGACAACCCTTACCCGCCACTCGGAATGGATTGGAAAAAAATCCTGCGCGATCCATGTTGGAAGTATTGGCCTTTGAAGCGTGGAAAAAAAATTTGGCTCGGATGTGTACGTTGGATAGGCGAGAAGAAACGGTAAGATATTCCATGGATAAAATGTTTTTTGGAGAACAACCCAACGAGGGGACGGGAGGAGAGTTTGCATTGTTACCTGCAACAAAGGTAAAGAAAACGATTTAGGTAAAGAAAAATTTTCAAAGTAAAGACAAGAGAATACAAGACAAATGAAAAAAAAAAAAAAAAAAAAAAAAAAAAAAAAAAAAAAAAAAACGTTTTTTTTTTTTTTTTTTTTTTTTTTTTTTTTTTTTTCTATTCTGTTGTGTATTCGTCTTTAAATCTGTGAGAGTTTTACCGTCTCGCTTCACACATCATGAATTACTACGGTGTTGAAGTTGCCTGGATGAAGTGTTTGAATGGTAAGAAAGTACCTTTGGAAATTGCTTTCGCCAGTGTCGAGCATCCCGATATCGTGTATTTGGTGGAAATTAAACTGCCAATGCATTTGGGAGTCACTTTACGAGACTTGGCCGAAACCAGGAGTTTGATATACAATAAAGATCGTTTTAACAATGCTTCCGTCGAAAACAAAGTAGTTCCGACTCGAGTGTTTCGAATAGAATTGGATAGATGGTTACTCTCTTTACACCAGATTGTCGACCAGCACTTGGGCAAGAATGTTTGTTTGTATGTGAGATGTCCCTCTCAAATGAAGTTTTTCAAAACTGTTTGTGGATTTAAAACAGTCAGATGTGTGAAACTTTCTATAATTGGAGGCCCCGTATATGGTTGCTGGCACGGGCATAGAAAACTGATTCCTTACACATGTCCTGCAACCGAAGCCAGAACGATGGCGGTATATTTAACAAAGAGAAAAAGAAGTAACAATAATTAGAACACATGCCAGAACGATGTCGGAAACTAGAGGAACAAAAAGAAAAAGAAGTAACAATAATTAGAACACATGCTAGAACGATGGCGGAAACTAGAGGAACAAAGAGAAAGAGAAGTAACAATCATTAGAAAGAATGCAATGTTAAACAGTAAAAGTTAATTATGCAATGTTAAACAGTAAAAGTATGTACCTTCAGCGCGGCAAGAAAATTTTTGTTTAACGTTAGTGTAAAGAAGAAGAAGAAGAAGAAAAAAAAAAAAAAAAAAAAAAAAAAAAAAAAAAAAAAAAAAAAAAAAAAAAAAAAAAAACGTTTTTTTTTTTTTTTTTTTTTTTTTTTTTTTTTTTTTTAATACTCTTGTGTCTTTAAATATCTTTACAGTATGAAGCAAACAATATTCCATCTTTCCCTTCTCTATTATGGCTCGACGACATAGTGCTTTAGAAGAGTTTACACAAGCTCTTTTATCAACGTCTTGGAATACTTTTCATAAACCATCTCAAGAGAATTTGGTCGAATTTGATGATCACCTGCCATTGATGAGACTGAAATTGACGGCGTTTCAAAAAGAGTTTGACGAGTATCGATTGCCTCTCGAAACATTGACCTTTGCCGAGCAGCAAGTACAGGCTCCAGAATGGGTGGATACCATTTTGACAATGTCCAAAATGAATATAGATCAGACCTTGCTATCGAATTTGGAAGGAGTGTTGGGAGAATTGCATGTGGACTGGGATAATGAACTTGAAATGGCCAGCTTAATTCATATGATTCTTCCCGAGTCTGGCGAAAGGATCGACTCTCTCAGAGAATCGTATTCCCTCTTGATATTCATGCTGATGTTGCGGATTCGGTATCAAAACCATGCCACTTTACGTTATAAAATAAAACGGTGTGCGTGTGTGGCGGTCAAAGCCTTCTTAAAAGTATTGAACGACAGAAAGCCGAAAGAATCTCGACATTGGTTTGATGGGTGGAATACTACAGTTCTACTTTACCTCCTGATTCCAAAAATGTCTCTTTTGACTGTACTGGTAATTGCTAATTGGATGCTTCATAAAGCTATTAGTAATCAAATTTATGAAAGTAATAAAAATGACTACAGTTAACTACTAACGAAAGGAAAAATGTCTCTTTTGACCATTGCTAATTGGATACTTCATAAAGCTATTAGTTATCAAATTTATAAAAATGACTACTAACGAAAGGAAAAATGTTATTGGATTGATAAAGGAAATCGTGTTGGTAAAGAAACAAGATATTCAAATAAATCTTCCATAATTAACGTCAAATAGAAATATTTTCTTTGTTTATAAATATGTCTGAAGAAGCATTTCAACTGGAACCTATATCAATAAGAAATAGGATAAATATTCGTGAACAACAAACTCAGACTATATCGAATATTTTGGAACCCATCTTTGCAAGTGATATTCTGGAAGAGGAATATAGTTCAAATATTCCTGAACAACAAACTCAGGCTATATCGAATATTTTGGAACCCATCTTTGCTAGAGATATTCTGGAAGAGGAATCTAGTTCAAATATTAGTGAACAAACTCAGACTATATCGAATATTTTGGAACCCATCTTTGCAAGAGATATGGCAAATATTCTGGGTGAGGAATATAGTTCAAATATTCCTGAACAAACTGAGACTATATCGAATATTTTGGAACCCATCTTTGCAAGAGATATGGCAAATATTCTAGAAGAGGAATATAGCTCTTCCTCGTCCAGTATTGTTTATTTGTCTGATGATTCAGACTCTGAATCAGAAAATACTTCTGACAATAGACCTCCTGAAGAGACTTGCCTAAAAAACGAACTGGACGACTGTCCCGAGTTTAACTTGGAAAATTTAAAACAATGGTAGTAAGCAAACAACAAGAGCATTAAAAAAAAAAAAAAAAAAAAAAAAAAAAAAAAATTTTTTTTTTTTTTTTTTTTTTTTTTTTTTTTTTTTTTTTTTAATCATCTCACAAGAGTTATAAAGAGTTAGTCGTAGATAGAAAACTGTAGAGTCACTCTTCATAATGGCGATTAATAAATGTTCCATTTCTTACGGTCTGGTGGTCAAATCTAATTTAAACGGTATTGTTGTTTTACATCGCAAAATTCCATATTGTGTTCAAAATTTCTTTTTACATTTGAGTCGGAGAAAGGGATTAACCCCTTCATTGACCCCTATGCGTTTTCCAGAAATTAGACAACAGTTTGAAAAAGAGTGGTTGCCACGCTTAAATTCTCATGAAAAAGAAGATTATCAACGTTTCTTAAAAGGAGACATGTTTGAAGATGAATTTGATTTCCCACACGGTCAGTTGCAACGTCGGAAAAAACAATCTGTATGTAAATGTTTCAAGTTTTTCACGGCCTACCGAGAATTTCAAGAAGAATCTGGATTCCATTTCTCTTTTACCAAAAAAGATATTGAACGCTATCCTTTGGTTTGGATACAATTTGAAGGTCTTGATGGGTATCAATATAAGCAATATTATTTTATAGTTGAAAATGTAAAGGATTTAAGGCGGCATTCCTATTTTAACTCTTTTAAATTGTCATCAACTGCAGAGAATCAAATTCAGTCCTGGAAGGATGATAGGTTAATTTATCATGGGCAAATTATGCCTGTGGAAAAAGTCTACGAAAAATTTTTAAGTCAACAAAATTTAAAACATGACATGAAACATTTGTTGTGTTTAAATTGCATCATATATCGTTCTGTGTCTGAGACAGAAAATGAACAAGAAAGAATTAATAATAACAATAATAATAACAACAAAAGAAATTAATAAGTAAGTAAGAAGTAAGAAGTAAATATGAAAAAAAAAAAAAAAAAAAAAAAAAAAAAAAAAAATATATATATATATATATATATATATATATATATATATGTATGTATGTTTTTTTTTTTTTTTTTTTTTTTTTTTTTTTTCTGTGTTTTCCTGTTTGTTTTAAATACTCCAAAGCAAGTTTTACATTTTATTCTGTCTCAGCATGTTTGATTTGGAACGAGTCAAGTGTGTGCAAAAAGACCATTACTTTCGTTTATTGTATTGGTACAATAAACCCAAAGATATGGAAGCTTTTATGAAACGATGGTTTCAATTACTTGAAATGTTTTCTACTAAATTCAATTTTGTGTCGTTTGATCCTCCAATACCTATCTTGGATCGTCTAGTTCCTAATGCGATCGGGGTATTGGTTGTACCATTTCATAACCAACAGATACCGTGTCGTTTGAGGCAAGTTAGTATTTTCCCCTTATATCCATTTCGAATCAATTATACTATTAATGCTGAATGTAGTCGAGATGGATTTGAGTTGCTATGTTTATATTTAAAGGTGACTGAAATTAAATTAATTGGATTTTATAACTCTCCTTTTTCAAGCAATAAAATTATTCCAGAATTACAAGAATCTTTTCCTCTGGCTAAAATTTATGGTCCCAATTCGTTTTCGAGTTTTAAGGCTGTTTGCCAGCGGGAGGCTTTAAGGAAGATGTAATATGATTTAAAATGTCTTTAATGTTTTTTAATTGTTTGGGGTACGTCACTACAACGGGACTTTGTTTCATCCAATCCAAAAGATATTGATAATGTAAAATGTTTTGTTTCCGTTGGGTATCTAAACGAATTGCAGGAATATATGTTTCCAATGAATCATTATTAAAATATAAATATAAAATATCCTGATCGACCAAAACGTACCAATTGTTGGGTAAAATTTGGACAAGTCGCAAATCATTGCAAATCCAAATTAAAGCATAATGATTATTGACAGGACGCCCTGGAACAGGCTCTAAATTGAATAAAAGTAATAATAGACAAAGAATGACAAATATCCAATACATTTCTTTAATTTTGCTTTTAATATTGGTGGTGACGCTAGTAAATCTTTTTTATAAACCATGGATTTACAATTTTCAACCCATCATTTCTCGTTTTGTTCATAATCAGTACACTTCTCCAATTACTCGATCTACTTGTTCTTTATATGGATTTAAATGTAAAGACGACGAGTTTTGTGATTGTGCGAGTATGTGTACAAATGGAGAATTTATTCCCTTTCGAGTCTTACCCAATGAATCCATTTTTTTAATGGATCGTCAGTTATCACCTGGAACGTATTGTCTTCCTAAAGGTATAGGAAATTGTAATCAAAAAACTTCTTTTCATGTTTTTTCCTTGACGGGATGGAAATGTGTAAATCGTAACAAGTCATTGTATCGGGACGAGACAATGATTACTTGCAAATCTGCTGGAGCTAAAGACAATACAAAAAATGTCTTGTGGGATTATTTGAATAATAAAATTGCAACGGATATAGAAGACCCTTATGAAATGTTACAAGATGGGAAAACTATGAGATATCAATGTCAATGTAAATCGCTTGATTTACGATCCAATCGTATGGTGTCTGCCTTACCATTTACATGTTCTGTGGATTATTGTATTACAAATATTAAAAATCCACTTCCAGGAATGGGATTTAAAAACGATAAATGTGAGTGTTTACTTTATTTCCATCAAGACCCCAATGACGAAACATCACCTTGTGTGATGGAGCAGTCCCGAATTGAAAATGATGATTTTATAGGAGCTGTGAAATGTATGACAAACGATGCATGGGAAAAAAGTCCAATATTTTGTCCAACAGGTGAAGGCGTATTAACATTTACAACCCCTGTTATGGGTGGTACATCAAATGAGAAATTTGTGCCAACGATGATTGCAAAATTAAATTAATAACAACAACATCAATCCTTAAAAAAAAAAAAAAAAAAAAAAAAAAAAAAAAAAAAAAAAATTTTTTTTTTTTTTTTTTTTTTTTTTTTTTTTTTTTTTTTTTAAGGATTGATTTTAAATCACAACGTTTCAATGTTTTCAAACAAGTATGTCTGCATACATACAACGTGTCAATTCCGTACAAGAGGCAGCAATATCAGATTCTTATATTTTGTACAATTTAAATGGTGGTATTTATTGCGTCAAACGTAAAGATTTCAAGTCCTTTTCTTATTATTGGTGTGGTCAAGGAAAGTTTGCATCTATTACTTTGGATTTAGCATCAGCACAACAGCATTCTTTAGTTCTAGATTTGGATTTTGAATCTACAGGCGATCAAAATTTTACAATTAATCCAAAATTTTTGTCCTTGATACAATCGACACTGAAATTGTTATTCTTACCAAACGTAAAACATTTTACGTACATTATTGCTACTCGACAAGAAGGTAAAGGTCTTCACATTCATCTACCGGAATTTGTTATTACCCATGATGATTACATTTTATTATGCCAACATTTAAAGGTTTCTTTACATTTTAAAGATGGAGATAATGGAAATTATTCACTCGATATTTTGCAAAATGCCATGCTACCAGGGGCTAGTAAACCTCAATCTTATCCTTATAGAGCTCATCAAATGTTTTATGTTGATGAAAAAGAAACTTTTAGTATTGACTTTCGATCCCAACATTTATCTTTGCAATTGACCACTCTCAAAAAATCTTTTAAGCGTGTCAAGTACAATACAGATTCTTTTTTTCGTAAATTTCTTTTTTTAGAAGAACAACAGGCGATTCAACATTTGCGACAATTGATGATGCCCGTCGTGACATTGTATCCACCTTTTTACAAATTGTCTTATGCTACAGTCATCGGACACATGTCGAGTGAATCCGAAGATTTACAAAATGTTGCACAATTTACTTATAAACGCAGTAATGAAATTGGTTTCATTTGTAAAGGTAAACAATTGTTGTTTGATGGTTCACATTTCCTTAAAACTTTTCATTATATGCGTTTCAACGCTTTTCTGATGGAATCCTTGGAAACTACTAATGCAGCTCTAAAACGGTGGTATGAACGGGCTTTATATGTCCTTCCTGAAAATGTTAATAATAATCCCATTTTTGATGAAATTAATCAATCGTTACGGGAAAATAATTCAAAGTTTATGAATGATCCCAATCCAATTAAAACCATTCTAGAGTACAATCGGGGTTACTATTTTCTACCCACCTTTTATGCTTTGTGCAAATGTTTAAATATCCCCTCTGTTCAAATGGTGCATCATTTAAAATCAATGGTCGAGAATGAATTTAATTTATTGTTGAACCGTGTGGAACAACTTGATGAAGAGCATACGAAACTCGTCATGAAAGATTTGACGCAGCAAACCATCAATTTTTGTGGTAATAATTTATGTGAACGACATGTGAGGTATCGGGACAAGCTGAAACAAATTATAAATGATTCTACACGCGCCATTCTGTCTGTGACGACTCCAGCTCAAATGATAGAAGTATTAAGGTCTCTACAAGAAAGCCATTTTCCAATTCAAGTGTTACGCTTATCCAATTCGTTACGTAGAGCATCGGCATTTATTTGGAATTGTTTAACAGAATCTTGGCAAGAAATTCAAACTGATAAGGAAAAAGAAGCTCATATGGGTAATTTGTGGAATGCTATTTGGACTTGGCTGCAAGAGTATCGTAAATCGGGTAATTATGGAGGCCCTGATCCCCAAGTCTTTGAACGATTTAGTATTAGTTCTGTCATGTTGACTATTACTAGCGATACCAATATGGAACGAAAAACTGTTCTTATGGATCAACATAAATGGTTTATTCGAACTAAAGATGGTTTGTGGGATATTTTGACTGGACACGTTGGAGGAACAGTTCCTGAATTGTTTCTCTCAGATCGTAAGTTGGGGGTAGAGTTTTCACGATTAGAACTCTTGAAATTTTTTCAAGATTCGGAAGAATTGGAAAATCTCTACGATATGTTGACGAATCACGCTTTCTTTTTGACATATTTGAAAGCCCTTTTTATGAATCAGACTGATGATTTATACGACACTTTACAAGAAAATGTCCAAGAAAAATTACCCGATATCGTACAGAATAATTATGCTCTTTCCATGATGCATTTTTATGTTCATTTATGTAAATACACGGGGTTTGAACATGATTTGCTCATGTACTTGTTGGATGTGTTGGCAAGTATTTTTATTGCTACAAATTATGAACGAAAATTTTTTGTTATGAAAGGTGAAACATGTAATGGGAAAAGTAAATTATTTGAAATTTTGGGACGAGTATTTGGAGGTTATTATCACTGTATTCAATCGGACAATTTAAAACCCAGCAATTCGAGTACAAATGCCACACCTGATTTAGCGTCCACCCTCTTCAATTGTCGTATCGTCACAACAGAAGAATTGGAAGGAAAATTGAATGAGAATAGGGTGAAGCAAATTACTGGCAACTCCTGCGTAGTATTTCGTAATTTGTATGAGCCAAGTCAAGGCGGCATTCCTACAGCTAAACTATTTACAACGACTAATAATATACCTGATTGTCGAGCTACGGAAGCGTTTCAAGATCGGGTGACAGCTATTCCTTTTGTATCTAAATTTGTCAACAAAGCACCTAGGAGTACTTCTGAACAAGTGCGTTTAAACAGATATGGAAAGGATGAATTTGTTATTGAACGTTCGTATGTAGGATGTTTTTTAATGTTGGTATATCATTTAAAAAAATATATAAATATTAAAGACGGATTACTTCATTATCGCGATGAGCCTCCTAGTGTTGTAGAATATACCAAAATTTACTTGTTCCACACGGATGTGTACAACCAATTTAAAACTCATATGGATGTGCAGGTCAATATGAATGCTATGACTACCATGACAGATTTACGATCAGCAGTACGTCAATTTTTGAAAAATACAAAAAATAATACGACGCCTGAAACAGATTTGATTTTGAAATTTGAGGAAGAGTTTAGCGAATACCGACGTCGTTCTGAATTTCAATTCAGACCCGCTCAATATACGAGTATTTTAGACCAAGGGAATGAAGCGCTTTCTTTAGAAAATAGTGAATTGCAAGAAGAAGTCAATACGACAACAAAACGATCTTTGCCCGAGACGTCTAGGAAAAAGAAATTTAAAAAGGCTCCCGAAACTGCCGTGGTGTATTATGAAAATGTCGTGATTCGTAATTTGAAAAGAACGGGAAATGAAAATTAAAGAAGATGGCTTGTATGATACCTGCACCCAAAGAATATTACGATTTGAAAGAATTAAAACTTCAAAATCATCGTTTGGACAGACTGGTAGATTTTATAGCTATACAAAGTGAATATCAATTACAAAAGTTTAAAATCCCCAGTAAAATTTTACCTGGATTTAATATAGTGACGCGTGAATTAGTACGACAATTTAGACCAGAGGCTATTGCCTTTATCAAACAAATTCGAGACGGTAAAGTAGAGTATGGTTATTTATACAATATTATTCAGGACGATGATGCAACTTCTCATGCAGTATATATAAATTACAAAAATTTTCCCTTGATGGAGATGGGAGTTATATCTGAAATTGAATTTATTGCAAATAAATTGTCACTAAAAGGAACAGAAGAATATGAGGTGACGTGTTTGTATTTGCTCATGTTTTACGCCTTGTTGGTCAATCGACATGTAAATTGGGTAACGATGGAATATGTGACAAATTGTAATACTGATCATGCGTATGCTATTCATGTAAATTGGACTTCAAAAGTAAGCAGTACACCAAAGAGAAGAAAGTAAAAAAAAAAAAAAAAAAAAAAAAAAAAAAAAAAAAAAAAAAAACGTTTTTTTTTTTTTTTTTTTTTTTTTTTTTTTTTTTTTTTAAATCGTTCATCATTTTAATAGAGCGTTAGCCAAGAGAAACCCAACACTTGGACAAACAGCCACAATTTCACAGATGCAATGACAAAAAGAATTTAAAGACGTTTCAGGTCTGTTTACAAATACAACATTTCCAAGAGCATCTCGTGTCGCCATATACGAATCAACATCAGAAACGTGTTGTGAAAACAAATTTGAAGGAATTTGCACAACTCCTCTTTTATTTCTGGCAAAGTAGGGCTTACCATCATTTTGGTATAATATAATAGGTTGACCATTGTCTGTTAAATAATATTCGTTACCTTTGATGTCGGTTGGATACCGTTGTAATCCATTAGCCCATTTTGCGAATTCAAAACCATTTGTTGTGCGTATAAGTCGAGACAATTTCTTTTTGCGGGGATAAAATTCATTGTTTTTATAATCACGTGCATAATATTCTCGAAAATATTTATCTCGTGCAAATGGATTATTTTTAATCGGGGGATATAATTCATTTCCTTTCTTGTCTCGAGCGTATCGCTCCATCCCCCCTGGATCTACTACAAACGGTTTTCTTCCTCGTGGATAATATTCATCTCCGTTTCGACGCCGTGGATATTGATTTCTCGTCATGTCTGTTAAAAAATATTCACTTTCACTCTTGTCTTTTAACGATTGTACTGTTAAAATGACACCTGAACAATTGATGCAACTGACAAAGGCTTGGAGAAAACATCATTCTTTTAACCACACATGTCAAGTATGTAAAAAATCCTTAAGTTTTGATCTTCTTCCTTACACCGTTTGTTGTCAACAATTTTATTTCAGTAGTATTTTAAAATTGTATCCCGTACAATCTATTGCAGTATCTACTCCTGGATACGATTTTAGACCTTTAATTTTGAAACGTTACATGAAACAAACCGGAATAAATGTGAATCAAGAATTTATAATTATACCTGATCCTATTTATTGGCAAATCCCTTCTACTCTTGAATATGATAAGACATGCAAATTTGTACTAAAACAACCCATTACGAATAGGACAAACATTGTCCTACCACCTGAAAAATCGAGTTTTTTTTACAAACATAATTTTGAAACCCCTCTCAATTATGGTAGTTTACAAAATCGATCGTGTGGGAAAGCGACTCTTATTCGACAAGTGGCTTTTGGAAAGCGCTGTGTTTTATCCATGCGAGGAATGATTGTACCCGATGCTAGTTTACAACCTAATCAAATACGCCTTCCATCTCGCATTATTAAAGAATTTCATTGTCAAAATCAATGGATTATTTTAAATAGGATGCCTTCGTTACAACCTGGTAATTTTATTGCCTTAAAAGTCATTTTACCCGGTTGGGAGTACGATTGTTTTGGAATTCCTTTGGAAATTGTACAAGCAATGAATGCCGATTTTGATGGTGACGAATGTAATTTGTATTTAGTGCCTAGTGTTTTATCCCAGGCAGAATGTGCTACGATTTTAAATTCTGAATCACAAATGAGGTGTTTTGTTATGCAAGGACCTAAACTTACTCCGACTCAAGACATGTTGGTGGCTTATTATTTAAAATTTAATGAAATTGACTTTTTACCGTACAAGCACCGAGATCTATATACAACGTTTCAAGTTTTGAACGATATTTATGGATCTCAGCAAACCTTTATGTATATTGACCGATTGAGACGGTTTTATCTAGATTTACTTCAAAATGAAATTTGTTTTGCCTTGACATTAGAAGAAATGAATTATTTATATGAAATGGGTCGAGGTTCAATGGAAGAGTTTGAAAGCAAAGTTCAATCTAGTCAGGGATGTCTTGTGACTCAAGTCTTATCGGGTGCCAAGGGCAGTATGGAGCATTTGTATCAAATGTTTGGGTCTGTTGGATATCAATCTGATGTATACATTCAACATTCTTTTTGGGACGGATTGAATGCAAATGAAGCTGTAAAACATGCTAAAGTAGCGACAGATGCATTGAGCAAAACTTGTAAAATATGGGAACCTGGTTACAGTTATTCTAAAATGGTTTACAACTTGCAAGGCTTACACGTAGATTACAAAGGACGTTTAGTAGATGGAAATGTAGTAATTGAAAATGACGTATTGAATGTTTTGCATTTTACAGATGTAATGTCAAAGGAAGCATTCCAACATTTAATGAATAAAGTTTTATTGGAAAAAGTATAGAAAGAGAAGAAGAAGAAGAAAAAAAAAAAAAAAAAAAAAAAAAAAAAAAAAAAAAAAAAAACGTTTTTTTTTTTTTTTTTTTTTTTTTTTTTTTTTTTCTCCTCTTCTTCTTTAGTTTGCTTTAAGTTTGTTAGTTAGTTAGTTATTATAAGCAAGTCATTTTTAATCATGTTGTTTGCCTCACATCTACTAAAATTCAAAGGTTCTCGAGTCTCAAATCGCAGTCATAGTTGGCTAGTGGATTTTAATCAAATTTATGTGAGAAATGTTTTTCTATTTTGTTTCAGTCTAAGTACTGTTCGGCAAATTTTTGGAGACAACATCATCTGTCAGATGGATGGACAACGTATTGGGCAATCCTTACTCGATATGAAATGTTTCATAAATGGTACTCGTACCGACTTGACAGACCCAAATTATGCTACTTTACTGATTTTGTACCACGATTATTATCAATGGATACCTGTTGTATTCCTGCTTATGGCTTTTAGCTTTTATTTTCCCTTCCATATCTGGTCAAATTATGTTCATAATTTTATGGAAGAATTAACAACTACCGTTCAGAATAAGGAATCGTGAGACAACATTCTTCAAGTAATTCAATCATCTAAAGGCAACAAGTTGTATTGGAAAACATGGCTTCTAGAATGTGTTTATGGGGTGCATCTCATTGTACACATTTTCCTACTGAATCAGTTTTTCCACCAAGTCCCATCTCTTTCCGGGTGGTCACTGTCAGCTATTCCCTTGTTATTTCCTGAAATGTCAGCATGTTTTCACGACTATTTTACGGGAGGCGCACAAACTTCTGGAAAATTTTATTGTCTGATGCCTCTGAATAGTGTATATCGGAAAATATTTCATGTTGTATATTTTCTATTTATTGTCCTCATTCCACTTTACATAATTTTTTTCCTTTACCGAATATTTCTTGCTCTGAAAATAGGTAAACACAGGATAAATATGTGGTGGTGTTTACAAATTTGTAAGCAGTCGGCCAAGAAATGGGAAGCATACCATGAATTGGATAAATCATGGAATTTTGCTAGGAAAGGATGTTCTTCAAAGTTGAATGTTGAAGAACAATACCAAGAAGAATGCATAGTCTAAAGAAAGAAAGAAAAAAAAAAAAAAAAAAAAAAAAAAAAAAAAAAAAAACGTTTTTTTTTTTTTTTTTTTTTTTTTTTTTTTTTTTTTTTTTAGTTTGTTTGTTAGTTGTGTCTTTAAAATCAAGTGTAGTCCTTTCGATGATTATACTTTGTACAGTAATAGTCTCGTGTGTGTGTGGACAAGTAAGCTGTCTTCATCATGGAGGCTCTTCAACAAAATGATGTTTCTCTTCAAGAAAATCAACCCTTTTCGAGTTCTACGGTTCAAGTTTCCATCACTGAGGCTGTTCAACAAAATGATGTTTCTCTTCAAGAAAATCAACCCTTTTCGAGTTCTATGGTTCAAGTTTCTCCAAAGAAATTTGTTTTGGATGATTCTATTCCCATTGTTGGACATTATGTCTCTGCCAATTGCATTTCCCCTTGTCAAATGGAAAAATTGAGTCCGTACATTAATGTCACGGGAAACCAATATCTTCAACATTACTTTTTAGCTATTCAGTTTAAAAATCCCGTCATCATTCATAAACGGTTTGGGTCTAAAAATTTAAAAATACCTTCTGAAACGTGTCTTGTTGTGGATGTAGATTCCGATACTCTGCGTTTAAAAATTGCAGATTCTGCATTACTATTTACCTATCAATATCGAAATGTGCGAGCAAGAAATCCTACAGAAATGGAATTGCTGGAATCATTATTCCCACCCAATAGTTTGATTGTAAAAGCATATCATATTAGAACATTATTTGTTATTACGAATCGTAATCCGTTCAAAACCATTTGGACACGAACGCGTAAAAATATGGCTTTTCATTCGTTAGTTAAATTTTTTAAATACTCGGTGCAACATACAGAACATTTCTCAATTGAATTGGCAACCGGATTGCGATACTTTAAACGAAATTCACACAGTTTCAATAATTTTTCATCATGGTTTCCCTTAGCTTATGAAATGATTAGAATTCCTATGCTTTTCGCCTTTAGCCATGAACCCAGTGCAGGCTTTGGAAAACATTTGTTTGATATTTTGAAACGTACAAGGTTGCATGTATTGCCTGCTGATCATCCACCTCAAGATTTTTATCAATGTCAATTGACGCTTTCAGATACGGATCCTGTTGGTGTCGCATGTCGTATTGTGGACTCTAAAGTGGAATATGTGTCTGTTATGATTTTATCTTTTACCACCGAGTCCTTTTTAGATACCAATAACATGCCATGTTGTTTCGCCAGAACTGCACCACAAGAGACCATGTGTCGACATTGGCTCCCTCTGTTCAAAAATAAGGAAACTTGGGAAAAATTTGGTTTGCCTTGGTACACAACTAAACTAATGAAGCATTTGATGGACTTGACATTTGTTTTGGATTGGCTGTCGATTCAAACCGCAGAACCTTATCTGCATATGAAAAAAGATTTGTTGCAAGTGTATTATATTTTGATGGGATGTGTAAAACCAAGATGGTCTTAAAAACATTGGTGGATGCCATCTCTCAATCGTTACGAGATCCTCACAATTTACTACACTTGCAATTGGTTCAAAGTTTGAAACGAGACATTTCGCAGGATGTAATGGAAGCTTTTCAAGCCAGCCAGCCTTTGGTTGATCAGTATTCAGAAGTGTATCGAATGAGCAATAGTTTCTTGGATTTTTTATTTAAGCTTTGTCATGTTCCGCTTCCTCCGTCTCCTCTTCAAACAGACAGTGTAGAACTGGATACGTGTAAAAGAAAAAATTTGGAGTTGGAAAATTCATTGAGGGAGAAAATGAATATTATAACTCAACGAGATGAACAATTGAGTGAGTGGCAACATAAATTTAATGTGAAAGAAAGAGAATTGATACAATTACAAACTCAATGGAATGAGACCCAATCAATATGGATGGCCAAAGAAAACCAATTACAATCTCAGTTTGAGGAATTGAAATCAATGGTGACACCCCAAGAAGCAGTATCGGCATCGGAAGAACCCTATGTCACTCATCCAGAGGAGACTTTGGCGTCAAACATGGTGACCGGTCTTTTTACCCCTCAACCTTTGGAATATGTTAAACCAGATCCAATTGAAAGTTATTTGACCGAGTGGCAGGATAAAACGTATAGTTTTTTAAATGAATTTAAAAAAGACATGGTAGAAAATTTTAAAGTTTCAGACGATAATTATAAGAAAATTAACGAATTATTGATAAAATATTTTCCCGGCAAGGATGTCGCACATTGCTCGTCGTCAGAATCTGCTAGTGAATTGAGTGAATTGGTCTTTAATAAATTGCAAAATTATTTAACGCGTTGGTTGGATGAAAATCAATTGAAAGAATCACTTGGGGTGTTTAATTTGGAAGCTCATTTTTCAAAACTCATTGACAATATAGATATAATTATGGGTAATAAAAACAAAACTACGCATAAAAAATTAATTGAAGTGATTGAAACAACTAAAAATGACATCATGGAGCAAATTAAACAATTGGTACAAAAAATGTCTACACTTTTTGGTAGCAAATTACCATCTTTGGCCATTATGGAGCGACTGGATAATGTTGAGCAACATTTGATGGATAAATCTATTGAATTGGAACGACTCTTGGAGAAATCACCAGACATTCAACAACAATTGCAAGAAAAAGAATACTCGATTAATAATTTAAACAGCGAAATAAATGCCTTAAAAGAAGAAACTACCCAAATAAATGCTTTAAAAGGACAAATAAATAATTTACAAAGAGAAATAGAGGGTAAAAATATCCTAATAAATAATTTAAAAACAGAAATAGAAGATAAAAATACCCTAATAAGTACTTTACAAGTTGTGCCTACAGAGCATTCAACAATGAATATGGACGTGCAAGAACAATTGTTCGCGAAACGTGACAAACAATTGGTAACTTCTCCTATATTAAATTATTGTAAATCCGAACTACCTCATGTTGCTTTCAAAGTGACTTGGGAGGATGAAATTATAAATTATTTGAAAGACTATATAGATTCCAAGGGATTTTTGAAAAATCTTTTTAATAAATTGAATATAACTCACCTCCCTGAAGAAAAATTAGCCAATGCTATTTCAAACATGATTAGCTTTCTATTAAGTTCTCTTCAAACTGCAAATGAAAAAGTTGAATTGATTCGTTTGAAAATGTTATCTTTAATGGATGAAAATTCCCAATTGCAGGTGGGACAAGTTTCCAATATTGATCAAAATTTTTTCGTTTGGTTGCAACAAAAAGTGGAAGAAATGAAAACTCAATTGAATACTACCCAAATGCAATTTTATACAGTGCAAAACCAATTGCTGCAAACTGATAAAGATTCTACACAAGTAATATCCATTCAAGAAGTGGATGACCATGAAATGTTAGCATTACCATGTTCGTCGACTAAAGATTATGAACGTTTACAAATTGAAAAGGATGATTGGAAAAATAAATTTCATACTCAACTGGAAAAGGCGAAACAAATACAACAGGATTTGGATAAATGTATGTCGCAAAACAAAACGTGTCTGCACTTGATTGATGAGTGTAAATTACTGGTACCGAATTTTAATATTTACACTTTTGCAAGTGATATGAAGGATAAAATAAATGAAATTCTTGAGCCTTTTCAACGATATCAAACGTTTTGTAATTTCATTTCAAAAGAATTAAAGTTACCTCTAAATGAAATTAATTGGGATCAATTAGTCGTGGAAAGGTTTCAAAACATGAATATCGCATTGAGTAAAAACAATTCAAAAATTGAAAATTTGATTAAAGAAATCAAGAAGGTAAAGAATGAAAAGGGATTAAATTTATTTATAAATGAAATTGATTGGGATCAATCAGTCATAGAAACTATTCAAAAAATATATATGGTATTGAATCAAAACGATATAAAAATTGAAACTTTGATTCAGGAGGGAAAACATGAAAAGATGGAATATGATAAACACTTGAATGAAATGGAAAAAAAACTGTTGGACAATGAATGCACTATTCGAAATTTGCGCTATAAAATTGAAAAAGTGCAAGACGATAAAATAGTTCTCGAAACAAAATGCAATGAACATGAAGTTGCATTAAGGAAAATACAAAGTGAATACGATGGTAAAAAATTGGAATTACAACGTGAATTGGATCAATATCGAAATACCTCTATGAAAGTTGAGTTTTCACCAACAAAATCAAAAAAGCGTAAAAATGTAATGTTTGATTCTGATTTACAAGGTCATGAAGCTTCCAAGCAAGCAATGAAGGAATTATTTATTATATTTTATATAAGATATTTTAAAATACTTTCGGAATACAAATGGACAAAAAAAATTGTACTTGATAGTGAATTGCAGGCTGAAATTGAGAAAAAAATTGAAATATTGAAAGAATTTAATTCTCAACTACGCCAAAATGAGTTGATGGATATTTTGTTTAAATATGTATCGTTCGAGTTGCAATTAATGAATAATGATGATTTTTCAAAGGAATACGAGAAATATACAAAAGACGCACACAAAATTGAATATATAGAAGATCTGGTTAATTCTTGCATTGAAAAAACGGAGACAAGAATTAAAGAGTTTTATGATTCATTAGACTTGTCAGAAACAATGACAACAAACTAAACTAAAAAAAAAAAAAAAAAAAAAAAAAAAAAAAAAAAAAAAAAAAAAAAAAAAACCGTTTTTTTTTTTTTTTTTTTTTTTTTTTTTTTTTTTAGTTGTTCCACCATTGTCTTAGCTTGCAAAACCAATAGCACAAGTCAAACGTTTCACCCACTTGTTCTAGTAATTTCCATCTTTTCATAAAACTAGTGATTATTGTAAAAAATACTATTAAGTTCAAAATAAAAAATACAATAAAATACCATTTTCGTGTTAATAAAAGACATGTTATAATTATCCCAGTTGTATATGCGGTTGTAACACCCAAAGTACCAAATACTAATCGATCCATCCTAAATGAGTTTTGAGCTTTTCTTGAATCATGTAATGGCGCCAGTCGTTTGATTTTATGTTGTGGTATAAAGTATGCCATGTCAATTTAGCGTAAGCATGATAGAAACGATGATTCCAACATACAAACGATAATATAAACCACACAATTATTACAATCATGTCTTGATTTTTTATTAAAATAAAGTAATGCATATTAGCCCTGATAAAACAACCTCCTCTCCCAAGAGGAAAATAAAAGATACGAAAGAAATGGTAGAATCCAAATTGAGTCGAATGGAGGTTATGCTGGGAGATGCTCCCCCCGACAATCCCATGGATATTCCTGTTGACGTTGTACCTAATTATTCCAATGATACAAATATCAAGGATTCTCTAGAAGAATACTATCCTTCTACTGACTATGCTCGTACAATTCTTCAGCGTGAACGTTATGCTAAAGCAGCAAATGGAGATGAGATGTATATTCCCCAAAACGAGCGTTATGCCACTCGCGTTTTAGATATAAATGGGTCTAATCATACTGTAGAATATGTACCAAAACGTCAAGACGGAAGTGTTATTTTTATGCGTGACAATCTAGGAAATTTTATTTATCCATTTGACTTGACGGCAAACCAACCCTTTTTTGAAATTGATGATGATGGAAATGAATTATACTTGAGTGAAGGCTCTAAAGAAATATGTCCCTATGACCAAAAAGGTAATCCTATTTATGCAAAATTGCATAATCAACACGAATATGTTCCTAAATCTCAAGGTACTCCGTATTATGCAATTAATAAAAATGGAGATGAATGTTATCCTAAAACCAGCGAAGGGCATCAATATTATATATGGATAAAATCTCAACAAATACCAGCAAAGAACGTTGCTGGTGTCCCGTTTTATGCCACAACTAAAGATGGTGACCAATATTATCCTAGAAAAATTGTCTAACTTGACTCGTCACATAAAGACAAGACATGTGTCCTAGTCCACCGAAAAATTATCCTTTAGATCAGAAGGGACAACCTTATTATCCGGAAATTATGGGGAATGAATACTATTTAATGACAAACAATAATGAACCATTGTTTGTCAAACGTCAAAATGAACCCATTTATGCCAAGGATCGGAATGGTAATGAACTATATCCAGCTGTCAATGGTGAACAAATTGTAATTGTTACATCTAAAGGACCTAAATATGCTCAAACTGCTTCTAAAGAAGAAATATATCCATTGGATGCATATGGAAATGAAAAACCTGTTTTTGATCAAAATGGAAAGGTCATTTATGCCATTGATAGTAATGGAAATGAATTTTATCCTAAAGATGCAAATAGCAAGGAAATAAAATATGATCGATTTGCTAAAAAGGAGTCTGGTGTAATCATATATCCTTTAGATGTTAAAGGGTTTCCCCAATACAATAGAGATCCTAAAACAAACGATGAAATATATGAAATCTTCAACAATAGTACAGTTTTTGGGAAAGATGCAAATGGAGATCAAATTTATGCTAAAAGAGCAAATGGAGATGAATATTATCCTGGTGAAGAAACACATGCTCAAACAAAAGACGGTTTACCAATTTATGCTGTTTCTCACGATGGATCAATAATTTTTCCTAAACATAATGATGGAAGTGAATATTATTTACAAAATCAAAAATTGTATAATAATGATGTAATTTATTCAAGAGGAGTCTTGTTACCTAGATATGCCAAGAACCGATTTAATGACGAGATCTATCCCGTACAGGAAATCAATTATCAACTAGGTGTTTTACAAGAGGTAGTCATGAGAAATACATATGCAAAAAAGTCAAATAATAAACCATTTTATCCATTAGATACATATGGAAATGAATATACAATTGAAATATTTGTAAATAATATGTTTGATGAAAAAGAATCATTGCCCAATTCTTATCCAATAACAAATGATAATATGATTATTGTACCCAACGTTAAAGGTCAACCATACATTATGAAAAATGGTTTTCCTATGATAACAAAAAACCGTATTTGGGGTAGAATATATCGTGATGCAAAAGGATATCATGATTTTATAACTAACGTTCATTCTATACGAAAATCCAGAAGTTCTTTAAAAATTTATATGACTTTCCATATAGACACGAAAAAAATAAAATATATAAACCCTATTACATACCAACCAGTAATAAAAATGTTCCCAGTTGGAACAATTTCCAACTCATCAAAGACAAAGAAAAAATGGTCAATTATTGTATTGGTCATTTTTCTGTTTGTAATGGGTATATTCTTTTTGCATCAAGTTGTGAATAAGAAAAATATTTCACATAACAATAACAATAATAATAATGAAAGTAATAATAATAATAAAAAGAAAAGCACAGAGCAACAATAAAAAAACGCAGAACAACTGAGTAAAGTTAAAAAAAAAAAAAAAAAAAAAAAAAAAAAAAAAAAAAAAAAAAACAAACGTTTTTTTTTTTTTTTTTTTTTTTTTTTTTTTTTTTTTTTTTTAATAAAGCCTTATGCCTTTGAAAAAAGATTCTTTAGTCAATCACATTGAAGACGTTCTGTCTTTGGATGATTTGGATAAAGTTCAAGAAAACTTTGGTTTTCAAGAAAGACAAATTGCTAAAGCTGTTTTGGTAATAGTGGCCATTCCAACCATTACTATACCAACTCTTTTTCAAGCTTTACGTAAAAATATCTATTTAGGTCTTTCTTTAAGCTTTGCGTATATTTGCTGTATATTTATCATTATTCAATATCAATTTCACTTTATTCTTTGGGTAGCTGAGAGACTTCGGAAATGCATGAATACGAGTTTCGATTAGTGGTACAAAGTCCATTTCCTTTTGATACCCTTTTACATGACATATGGAAAACTTGGGGTAAGGGTATTCTTGAGCAACAGCATGTATGGTATGCTAAACCTCATTTTCGATTTAAAAACAATTTTTTAGAAGTGAAAACAATTGTTTCATCCGAAGCGGTATATTTTGATGATTTGTGGTTTAAATGGGTTCATTCTTTAGAAACACCCTACAAAAAATGGTCTCGAAATACTCATGAAAAATTTCTTGATACCATTGGTAATTTTCAATGCCCATTTCGTATGGAAAAGAGAAATTGTTTAAAATTGGATAATCAAGCTCAAATATATACGTTTCAACAACTGGATGAAACTTTTCGTCTCGTTTTTGAATGGGAATATGGAGTTTTTTCTAAACCCCTCAAGACTTTACCTACAGACATGCTATTGAATGCTTTGGGCTCTTATGAAAAGGTATATAAATATTTTAAGGATTTTTCTGCTGCTCCTTATGAATTGAAAGAGTCTTTGACGCGAAAACCTGTCACCTGTGTTTCGAATTTTAACATGTTGAAGGACAATGAATATCTTGTAGCTCATAAATTGGACGGTATTTTTGGATTTGTGTATAGTTTTGATAATTACATTAAAGAAAAATGGGAAGGAGATTTGCAAATACGTCGCAATGATATCACTTTGGGTGATGGTATTGTATTTTCAGCGGAAAAAATATCAGATGATATCGTCGTGTTGTTGGATGTTTATCAAGTTCGAGGTATTCCCACAGCACAATGGTCTCGACAAAGTATTTTGGTAAATTTTTTGCCTCGATTACATTTACCAAAAGGGTATCATGTGCAACAATATCGTCATTCTGTAGAAGAATTGTCTCTTTGCCCTTTTAAAACGGATGGATACATTTGTCACAATATACAAACAGATCAAATATTTAAAATAAAACATGATTACTCTTTGGATCTCGTGTATATGGATGGATTCTTTTGGTTACCTTCCAAGGATAAACCTGGACTTGTTGAACGATTCAAGTCTTTGGAGAATAATAAAATGATGCAAAATGGTCATGTATATGAAGTGTCGACTCGAACTGGACAAGTGATGAGAGAGCGCAAGGATCGATTTACGGGTAATACTTGGCAACAAATTGAAAATGTTTTGGAGAAGCAACCATGGCAAGGTGAACCCATACAAGAAGTTATTAAAGTAAAAAGAAAAAGGAGAAACAAAAAGCATTAGCAAACCATTAGGAAGAAGAAGAAGAAGAACGTTTAAAAAAAAAAAAAAAAAAAAAAAAAAAAAAAAAAACCGTTTTTTTTTTTTTTTTTTTTTTTTTTTTTTTTTTTTTTTTACTGTTTAGTTATTATTATTTGTAACTTTATTCAAACAACAATGCATGTGAAAGGAAAATTTTAATATTACTACATTAAGGTTAATACCTCATCATAGTTAATAGCCAACAAAAACCGTTTCTTTTCACAACTTTCCTCCGCCCTCACATTCTCCACCCAATCTTGCCGGTTGCCAATCAATATTTGTCCCATTTCACCATCATTTACTACCCTCATTCTACCATCAGCATCATCGACTCCAACATTGGCAAGTGACCCAAATTTTTTTAAAAACATTGTGTGCATCCATAAAAATTTGATATTTTATTTCTCGACACATTTCTCTTGCAAGTTTTACTATGGCGACTCTTCAGAGCGTTCCTCCTCCTTTATACCGCATGCCAACCATTCTTGCATGGAAGGATCCGATTTGGGAATTTCAAAGGTCACTCGACTCTCAAACCCACAGACTGGACAAACGGGATGCTTCCAACTACACTCGTAATGGAAAGGTATAAACATGCAACAAAATCTTTGGAAATGTTCGTCGGGAGTCACCATTTCTTGACAAATGGCACATTTAGGCAACATCTGATACGTGCAGTCCAGTAAAGTTTCATACGTTAAATTACGGCACCTGAAACACGACATTAAATGGCTCGGTTTGGGAAGAATGGGATGGTCAATGTCCTCGTTCTGCTGACACACGTTAACCTGATTATTACACCATTGACAGTACAAATAGTCATATTTATTGTAAGGTTTTGCAGAGTCTCCATATAAACATTTTCCTCTGCTGCAAGAAGATCCATCGTATTGTTTCAAGTCTGATAAAAGCTCTTGAATGGCTAATTGTATGTGAGAAGATTTAATAAAATAGCTGCAATTGATGTAGCAGAAATTACAATGGTGGTTAAAGACAAAACTCACTTGAATGGAATCGCTAGTCAAAGAAATTTGCTTGACCAGTTTCCAGTTGCAATAAGTGCATTGCATGTCATCCAAGAGAGTAAACAATTCATATCCAGACAAACTCTTACCAATATAAGCATCGCAACGAGGGCATATTTTCATGCCACGTTCTGGAATACATTCCTCGTGAAACGGGCAACCACAAGGCGTCTGATACGGCTTCTCCTCTATCGGTTCGTCGCAAATGTAACACAACATCGTGCAAGAATAACGCTTGGTAAAGTGACGAGTAGTAACGAATAAACTAGTAAAGCAAGACAAGTCAAGCGTACAATACAAAAAAAAAAAAAAAAAAAAAAAAAAAAAAATTTTTTTTTTTTTTTTTTTTTTTTTTTTTTTTTTTTGATGGCTCTCAATAAATATCTCTACATTTCATCCGAATGAAACAAGGCTATAGAACATGACTTCCTACACAACTCTAGTGCAGCAGATTTTGCAGATTCCTGCTTTGGTAAAGCAGGCGGAGGAGTTTTCAGCAGAAAATGATGCATTAAATTTGATAGCTACGGATTGGAAAGAGCGGTTGGAAAACCACACATTATTTCAAGAATTTCAACTAGACACTCGTCAAAAGTTTCAATCGAAACGTTGTTCTGCAAACAATTTGTTTCTCGTTCAGAACCTCAAAGATGATGTAGCTCCTTTAAAAGTGATCGTAGCAGGATTTTGCAACATATACAAACCCTATGAAAATGTTTCAAAAAAACAATCCATGGCTATTACCATGCGAGAGTCACCCATTATGGATATGTTGACAAAAGCTCTCACAAACGATATCGATTCCAAACACGTTCAATTGTCTGAAACTTGCAAATTAAATTTAAAATCTTGTAGTGTGTGTTGCCAGTATTGTAGTGATGCCATGGAAAGTATGGCTGCAAAAGGTATTAAAATCAATTTTGATTGCCTTCAACCTTGCATTCTGGATACAATGGTGTATGATGGAAAAACATTAAGCAACCGCTTTGGAAGTCAAATTGGAACTTATTTCCCTGGAACGTTTGTCGTTATTGCTAAAATAGAATTAAATGTACGATATTTTTACTCAATCAAAGAGAAGAAAACTAAAATGGTTCGCGTTGGAGGCTCAGTTTTAAAGATGATTGCTTTCCCAGAATCTAATTTGAAAGAAGCCAAAATCGATTTGGGAGATTTGAATTTATTCGCTAAAGTCGGCACAGTTTTGGATAATCCTTCAAATTCTTCAGGAATAAAAAGAAAGCATTGTTCAGAAGATGATAATGAGATTGCTTTCCCAGACGCCAAAAATGATTTGGATAATTGTTCAAATCCTTCAGGACTAAAAAGAATGAATGGTTTAGAAGATGATAATGAGGATGAAGAAGAGGATGTACTTGATGCCCTTCCAAGTGAGAAAAAAGTAAAGACGTGGGAAGATGATTTTGATGTTGAAGAAAGTGCATTGTTGTTTGAATAAAGTTACAAATAATACTAACAACTAAACAGTAAAAAAAAAAAAAAAAAAAAAAAAAAAAAAAAAAAAAAAAAAAAAAAACTTTTTTTTTTTTTTTTTTTTTTTTTTTTTTTTTTTTTTTTTACTGTTCAGTTGTTATTATTATTTGTAACTTACATGCAATTTGAAATGAATGCTCGGCGAGTAAAGTGTTGAGTTGATATTCTATGAGGGGTAGCTTTTTGGGAAACTATTTCTTTCGGTTGAGTAATGACAATTTCGTTATAATAACTGTAATCGTTTTCAAGAGTACTGCCTCTAGCCAGTCCATTGACTACAATAGGTTCTGGATCACTAATATCCATTGAAGCCACTAATCCGACTCCTGCGATAAATCCAGCATTGGGTACTAGTCGAGTCAATTCTTCTTTTTCGGTTTCGTTAGAATTTACCTGGTGACATTGGTATTCAAATTTACTCATAAAATAACGATATGCTAGAGATAGTTTTAGTTCTTTATCGTTTAACATTTTTTGTTTTAATGATGCATTTTCAGTAATATGAATTTTTTCTATATAATTTAATATTGAATGTTTCTGAATAAATGTATCAGATATTGCCATTTTGGAACGTATGTAGGCTATAGGTTTAGGATCGTTTTCACATTCAGCAGTAGGATTCAAATTGATATTTGCATTATATTCTGATAAATTACGAATAATTTCGTAAATTAGTCTCTCTGCTTTACTTAAACGTCCATCTGTAAGAATTTGTCTCATAAATTCGTGTGTTCTCGGATTAATTTTGTATTTTCTAAGATTTTCTGACATACCTACTTGAGAAGGGCGATATACTTTGTCATAAAATTCTTGTACAGGTAGTATAACATCATTCTTTTTGAAAAACATACCAGGAACAGGTGCTAGACTCCAAGGAGCATAATGATAGGCTAGAGGAGTTTCAATATAAGAATAAAATATTTTTAAACCAAAATATTCATCTAAATGTTTTCCACAGATGAGATGTGGTATATGGGTGTTTCGCTTCCCAGTACATTCAGATTTTCCCATATTAAAAATACATACAGTAGATTCCATGATTACACACTTGTTTATTCTCTGAAATATTCTACCATACTTTGCTTATTTTTTTAGACAAAACAAGTTATGGCGTCTTGGAAAAAATACGTGTTGCATCGTCCTCACGTGTCACGCAAATTTAAAACTTTTAAACAGACGGCTAAAAATTTCAATCATTTACAAACAATAGTGAAAAAAAACAAATCTTTACGTAATGTTGTCAGTACTATATTTAGTAAAAAAACGTTTAAAGCCACAGCGGTAGCAACTGTTGTAGGGGTAGGTGTTTCTTATATTAATAATTACATTCAATCCAATTCAGGATGTTTTTTAACTAGTGGTTCCTCTGTTTGCAAAGTGAAAGAGTTTAGCTGTTGTCAGCCAGATGCTGTAGACAATGTATCGTTTTGCTCCAATAATCAACAAATCGATCCGTGTGGAGGATTTGATGAAGAGAAGGAAAACTCTTGTTGCCGAATGTGCGATTGTAAATATTATGCTTGTTTACCTCATCAAAAAATGGAATGTCGTCGACCTACTATAGGAGAAGCATTATCGTATTACGCTCAAGAAATTACATCACCATTGTGGAAAAGTTTAAATGCAATGTTTCCATGGCTGTTTTGGGTATTGGGTATTGGAATTGGGTTTATTGTGATATGGTTAATATATCAGAAAACAAGATTATCACGATGAATGCATTGCGTCAACTCTCACTCCCCAATGATGAATTAATTCAGCTTATGAGAAACAAATATCGTTTAAATTTGTCACCCACTAATTTATCAAAACCTTTCGGAAGACGAATCACAATGGAATTGTTAGAAAAACCAGAAATAATACAAGCTGCTAGAGAATATATTACCCATTTGTTAAAAAATAAACAAGATTTTGGATATTTGTATTATTTGATGAATCAACCCTTATTTATAAAATTTGATGTTAAATATAATCCAGAATTGGCTGTAGAATGTCGAAGGTATGAGCAAGTTGTGGAAAAGATTGACCAACTTGCATTAGAATGGGCTTGCAAAGATACATTATTGTATGAAATTACACGCCTGGAATTGCTCTACTTTTTCATTTTGTTTATAAATGAAGATTTAAATTGGATAATGGTGGATTATATTTTGCAAGGAAGTAATACAAGAGGTCATGCACATTTAATTGCTGCTCCAAAAAGATTATTGAGAAACAAAAGACAAAAGACAACAAGAAAGTAAAAAAAAAAAAAAAAAAAAAAAAAAAAAAAAAAAAAAAAAAAAAAAAAACGTTTTTTTTTTTTTTTTTTTTTTTTTTTTTTTTTTTTTAGTTAGTTAGTTAGTTTGTGTGTGTGTGTGTGTTTGTATAAACATTTTTAAATTTAGATTGTTTTCATTTTGAATTATTGTTTTGATTATACACTTGTAAAGACAAGTACAAATGAATTTTCCTCGATATAGTTCACTTTATAGCCGCTTCCATGGTTGTACTTCCTACCGTCAGGAACAAAACATTATCATTTTAGATTTTGTTGATATGCCATTTGATAACTGGTCCATTTTGCACTTTTATAGATATGATGTCTTGCGCATGGATGCCCAACAAGCTTTTGTTCAGGCTCTCAAAGTTTTCTTCAAAACAGAAGCACCCATTACCATTGCTTGCCTAGAAGATTCCTGGACTGCTCTTTTGGGAAATTCCAAGACTATTATGCCTATGGTAGAAAAATCAGCAACGTTTCAACTTTATGCAACGCCCTATTTTGTTAAAGATCCAAAATTAATTGCTGATTATTTGCAAGGTATTGCTCGTCCAGCCAACGATTACATTTTCCTCTACAAAAATTGCGTCTTGTATCTGGATAAGAATGATTTACCTTATCCCGGTGGTTGTTATTTCCAACCCACTCAATCTCAAAACTTGTATCGCATTTGCTTTTTGAGTAATGAACCAATGCAACATGTATTAGCAGTAGCCTCAGAATGGAAATCGCGCCGTGATGTTTTGACACGTTCCTTTCTCACTAAAGAAATTATCACTCGTCCTAAAATGATTCCTTTCCAACCAGTAGGACTACCCTATTTACCCGAAGAGCGTTCCATCTCTACCGGTATGATTCAAAAACGTTTATCTGTTTATAAACCACGCAGTCTAATTCAAGACGTCATCAATTCTTATTATCGAAGTTATTTACATGCTCATAAGGGTCAAGAATCTTTGCACATTTTACAAAATATGGGATTGGTGATGGAATGGCCTTTTCGTGTCACATTTGAAGGTACCCGACCCAATACGGAAGACGCCAAAGCCTATATAGCTCTTGCCATTAATGGACAACGTCCTTCTCGAGTTTTGTTTGTTCGCCGTCCATACGACAATTATACAGAATTTAATGAAGTGCCTAGTACCTATTGGACTCCCATTAATTATGTACCCACCACACTCGTTTTACCAGATGGAATGGAAAAAGTAAGTATAAATTCTGCAATTATAGGGTATATTTATCAAAATTCCTTTTTTTGTTTCAACTATCCCGTTTTAGAAGGACGACCAACATATGAATGTTCTCGTAACGTACGGTATTTACTAAATGTATGTGCACCGACTATATTAACTCAATCTATTGTTCGCGTATTGGAAAGTTTTCAACTCAATTCCAAATATTCTTTACACAGAATACAAATGACTGGAGTACCTTTTAGTGCATGGTGTATTACTCAAGAAACCTCCGAATATCCCATACAAAGACATTTACCTAGATTTGTAGAGGAATGGATCAATTTATTCGAACGACATATTGAATTTGTTACACAAGATATTGTTGATGTGAGTATGATTCAAGTAGCGCTAACATTGGCGAGACATAAAATTTGTTTTCGCATCAATATTGATCCCAAAGCGAAACGCAAACAAAGAGGTAATCGAATTTTACTGAGTGATAATGAAATTGAATTGAGCATGGGTGCTCAAGAAGCAGAATTTGTTAATAGTAATCGAATAGCAGCTCCTAACGAATCTAAAAAGAATGGAGGAAATTGTACAATAACATAAAAGAAAGAAAGAAAGAAAGAAAGACAAGACAAGACAAGACAAGACAAGACAAAAAAAAAAAAAAAAAAAAAAAAAAAAAAAAAAAAAAAAACGTTTTTTTTTTTTTTTTTTTTTTTTTTTTTTTTTTTTTTTCCTTTTTTTCTTTCTTTCTTTCTTTCTTTGATCTTGTCTTTAAATTTTCAATACAGATTTTTCGTTTCACATTTATTGCTAGTTGACTATTCACGATGGGGGACTATTGTGACGACGATCAATACGAAAATCTGTTGCGTTTGATTTTTCCTCCTGATTCCTACAACACTCTTTATGACAGACTATTACATTTTGAGTGGAAAAATACCAAATACCATAAAGAATCTTTTCGTGAACATTGTGTCGTTTCTGGTCATTGGATGGAAAAGTTTTGTCAAGAAAAGAATATTTTACAAGATACATGGAATGGAATTACGTATGCCCGACTTGTTGGATTTCTTCATGATATTGGTAAACCGTTTGTCGTAAGAAACTCTAAACATGGCTACCAATACTTTACAGGACATGCTCAAGTAGGTGCACGATTGTTTTATTTGCGCTTCCAACATGAAATTCCCGAACCCATTCTCTTAACAATGGCAATTGCTATTGATTCTCACATGTGCAGTTTGCGGAGTAATAAAATTTCCGCAGTGGACACATTACGAATTAATGCTGTGATGCACTTGTATTTTCCCTCTCTTGAAGTCATTCCAGTTTTGGAGTGCCTCCATCGAGCAGATGCTATAAGTAAAAAACCTCCCATTACAAATGATAAACCAGCATATAAATTTGAATCTTCTATTCCTTACCATAAAGATGATAAAATTGTAATTTTTCTTATCGGACCCTCTGGATCTGGAAAAAGCACATTGGCTGCCACTCTGAAATCACAACTTTCTGCTTATGGATTTGTCGATCATTTGGAAAGGGACAAAGTTTTAATGAAATTTGCTTTAGAAGGAGAGTCCTACAAGGCTTGTCGTCAGCGTGTATATGATAATCTCTTATTGAAAAAGGAATTTCAACTGCGTTGGATACAAAGGTTACATTCAGCTGATAGTAAAATTCTTTTAATAGATACGTTACAAAACTATTATCATTTGGACGCACAATATTTTTATCATCATTTGCGCATAGGCTTGTATTGTGTTCCTATGAATTTAATTGACAGCAATTTATGTGGAAAGGCTCCAAATATTGAGTTTCCACCTAAAAAATGGAATGGTTATCCTACAGTTTTGACTGAATTAAAAGAAACATCTTGCCAGTTGGAAGTAGGTACTGGTATATGGCAAGTGATTCCGACTCTAGTAAAACGGTATTTGGATCAGTTTATTTCAATACCTTTGGAACAACAACCTACAATAGCATCTTTGTGGAATAAATATTCTGAGCAAGAAGCTATTATAGCACAGTATAGCACAAGAGGAATTACCTTTTCTCCACAATACACTTTTGCAGAGGGTAATGAAATAATTCGAGTGAGTTATTTGGCTTTATCAGATGTTATATACGGTCCTACACGTTATTATCGGGGAGAGTATTTACTTAAAACAGGAGAAGGTATATCCATGCTACGCTCGGGCTTCCCCACATTCCGTAAAAAGATGGATGTCATAGATGATTTTGATAAAATTGTGGCTACTCCGAAATACGATGGAATATTGGTAAACATTTTATATGTTCCCAAAGAATACAAATATTACGATTTGTTAAAGAGCCAATTTCCCGATGAGTACTACCCAAATATTGGATTATTGTTTGTAGGATCCAAACAGACACTGATAATGGATACATCATTGAAGAAACGTTTTAAGAAGGTCATTGGGACAAGCTTTGAAACTTTTATCAATTCATATGCTCATTATTTTAAGGATAAATTAGCAACATTGCATTTTGAAATGGTGATGGAGGACAGTAGTGAAGAATTAACAGTTTATTATACAGAAAACTATTGCAAATTTTTGGGGTGTACGACTTTTACCGACACAGATAGATTGTTTATGTTACCCAAGTCAAGTGATATAAAAGCTGTGGAGCAAAAGGAATTTGATAATTTTTTGGAATGTGAAAAATACATTGAACAACAACATCAAAAGATGTTACAAGGGGATATATTTATAGAACCTGAAGGATTCGTATTGTATGTATATAAGAATGGTTTATTGAAAGATGTTATTAAACGTAAATTTGTAGAGTATTTGGCAGTTCATAAACCAAATCGCCATCCAGAAGTATACAAGAAAATTCTCGAACATACAGGGTTGAGAAACCGCTTTCAAAAATGCCGAATGATAAAGGATGTAAGGTGTGCACTAAATACTTTGATACAGGATTTGGACCAGGAATTGACTGAAAACATGCATCCTGATCGCAAGACGTTTGCATTATATTTAAAGCAAAATAAGGTTAAATTTGATAAATATCAGCTCAAAATGAATGAATTTACTAAAGAATTGAGAATAGAACCCATTATTCTCCAAAAATTATTTTGGCAGCATTATCCTAATAAGAGTTTAATGATGCAAGAAATATCAGAACCAATAAAACACATAATAAAAGAGTAGAAGAGTAGAAAGAAAGAAAGAGTAAAAAAAAAAAAAAAAAAAAAAAAAAAAAAAAAAAAAAAAAACGTTTTTTTTTTTTTTTTTTTTTTTTTTTTTTTTTTTTTTTTTTTTTTTTTTTTAAGATTTGTTTTACTTTCTAATTTGAGTTTTAACATTATAATCGTCAATTGCTGTTTGAGTATCTTATTCACATTTAAGTAACCTATTGATGTCAACATTTTCTTCATTATATGTGTTTTTGCAGAATTGAATATAGTAAGAAGCATTTATAATAATGTTTCAAAATCTTATACAGTTGTTGGAAGATTTGAAAGATGTGAAATGTATTCCAAGAGCAGAATATTTGAAAACGATTACAAATATAGAAGAAATTTTAGCTATAGTTTTTCGTATGAAACTTTTAAACATTGTACCCAATGAGAACGAAATGGTCATCATCTCATCATTATTCAGAAGATATGCTTCTATTTTTGAAATGTGGGTAGGTTATGCCGAACATGAAGTCGCTGAGTATAATATCGAAACTTATAAAATATATAGATCTTCTTTGCAATTTCTTTTGGACATGTGTGACTTGGATAAATTGGATAATTATACTAAGGAAAATTTAATGGATTATATCGAAGAGTATGATAAGACTTTTAAAAGGATTGCAAAGAGTTATGATACGGAAGTGTTTTATTATGCACCAGATAGACTACCAACCCTAACTGTTGAGGAAACAAAACAAATACCTTCACATCATTGGTGGTGGAATGAATAAAAATTAATACACCACCACCAACAGAAACAACAACAACATAAAAAAAAAAAAAAAAAAAAAAAAAAAAAAAAAAAAACGTTTTTTTTTTTTTTTTTTTTTTTTTTTTTTTTTTTTTTTTTTTTTAAGACTTTATATTGTTGGTACATTTTTATTTGCTCTCTGAACCATTTCAAATGTTGCTTCATGTATGCCAAACCATTGACTACACACTCGTTTCCATTGTTTCAAATATCCTTGGTGAGTTTTAGGAAATAATAGGGGTGCAGTCGAATATTCTTGTAACAAATCTGGTTTGTCTTTTAAATATTTCTTTCGCTTTTCTGGATTTGTATTGAACCAACCCAATAAATCTCCAACTTTTAAACGAGTTTCCAACAATAAAAATATCAACAGTGCCATTTCGTATGTATCTTTCCATTTTTCCACTCTTGAATGAATAATTTGTAATTGTTCAGGAGTAAAAACTCGATATTTTCGTTCCATCTTGATTGATTATGTCCTTTCCTCAATGGGCTTCTGCAGAATGGTTTAATAGTCTTACTCAAGTAGCTCCAGAAACTTGTCAATACGTCTTACTATTGGAAAAAACATTTGCTTTTCATATTGAGAAAGATTTAAAACGTGTTTTGAAAATTAACAAAAAACCAATTATTTGGTTTATTCAAACGTTTCAAAAGCATAATGTTCGTGTAGAATATGCAACATTGTTTACATATCAAGAACTCAATGTCTTTGGTCCCATCGCTTCCCAACAATCCTATGGTATTGTGCAACGATTGTTTCAAAAAGTGTACAAGACGTCCAAAACCACATTTGTTACGCAACCCTGGTGTGCCAAGAAACTGTGGTCGGGGCGGAATTCGTTTCATACCATATCGCCGGAAACCTTTCGAGATCGCATCACTGGATGATCGATTACAAACATTGTTACATAAAAAAGTAGCACAATGTTGTTTGAAAGGTTACAAAGAAGAAATGCTTGAACAACATCGCTGGAAGGTTTTGTGTCAAGTAGCTAGCTGGTTGCAATTACCCGATGCATTGCGCATACATCAAAATGAATGGGTATTGGACGAATTATTTACACTTTTGCTAAAAGATATGAAACGGAAAAATTTAAAACAAATGCCTCGCGAAGATGTGGAATGGAATAGGCTTTTAAATCAATGGTTACGTCAACATGTCACTGAAGATGTGATTGATCGTCAAATTTATCGTTTATTAGCTGTTGATGGATTTGAAGGATTTGAAGCTAAAAATTTAAAATCTTATTTGTCGGGTGTTTTAAACCCTAGAGATATACGAGAAGAATATCGTCAACATATCAATGCCGTACGGGTAATGTACGAATGGATAGATTCTCATTCTGACATCTCTAGTTTAATGGGAACAGATTCAGCTTGCGTTGTGTTTTTAGCTCTTTTACAATTATTTGAAAATAAATTGGAAGAACTATTAGCGGACGATCAAATTGCCATGCAAATACATCGAGCTCGACGATCGGTGGAAGGTTTTTTACACCGAAACGCTAGCTATTATAAAGATGTACGTAAAGTGACAGAAGATTTATTGACAGAATTGGGGGATAAATATGAAAGTGTTTGGAAAGGACAAGACTGGAGTCGAGTAGCAACCGAACTAATAACTAAACTCGTCCGTAAAAAGGAATAAGTTTTTCAACATTTAATATTGAATCTAAGAAATAAATAGATCAGCGTGAGAATAATTATTATGATAAAACTAAAAGAATAGGAACAAGCTATTTCTTTTAAATAGGATATGACTCTTAAAATGATAATCGATACATTGCGTCTTCGTCTAGGATATATTCTTCAATTTACCAAAGAGGAAGCCGATGATATTTTGGAACAACTCGAAAAACAAATTTGTTATTTACCTCCTAAAGCGTGTCTAGTATGGGGTAAGTATCCCATTCCAAGAACTATTGCCAGTTACGGTGATCCTGGTCTCACCTATCAATTTGCAGGAGGTACATTTAAAGCAATACCTTGGATTCCTATTTTAGAACAAATAGCTAACATTGCAAATCAATTCCTCTCTAAAAATGAGCGCTTCAATTATGTTTTAATTAATAGATATGCGGACGGAAAAGATTGGATTGGATCTCATCAAGATAATGAGCCAGATATTTGTCCTCATACACCAATTATAATCTTTTCTTTTGGTGCTCAACGGGAATTGGTATTTAAACGAATTCAATATAACTGTAAAGATCAACCCCAAACCTTTAAAATAACTTTAGAGCATGGAAGTATTTTAATCATGTACCCTCCAACAAACGAGTATTATACACATAAATTACCTAAACGATTGAGGTGTAAAGATGTACGAATCAGTTTAACATTCCGAAAGATTAGAAATAAAGATGGCTGAAAGGGAAAAAACAACGGATTGGGATTGTCAGAGAGCTCTAGTAAAACTCGCAGTAGAACGGGAAAGACAAATTTTGATTCATTTGATGCATGAAGTAGCATATTGTCTTGAAGAGATGTTGCATTTTTTGAGAGATGAGGAACGTTGGAAAATCAAAAATGGCGAAATACAATTTAAAAAGGAATATTTGATAAGAACTTGTCAACGGTTGTTGCAGTTTTATAAAACCACAGTCACAAGTATACATCATTCTACTCAACATTTGATACAGTGCATAGAAGATGAACTTGAAACGGATGTAGAATCTATAAACACATCAACAAAAGAAAAGTAAATATTACACACACACATACTAAAAAAAAAAAAAAAAAAAAAAAAAAAAAAAAAAAAAAAAAAAAAAAAATTTTTTTTTTTTTTTTTTTTTTTTTTTTTTTTTTTTTTTTTTTAATACTTTGTTTGCTGTAATAAAGGTTTTGTAAAGTAATGTCATATCATACCTTTTTACAATCCCTTTTTGGGAATCAATATACCATACATCGTTCTTATTTACACGGAATACATTTGTATTGCCTGTTTGTCATTACTCTTGTTGTCGCTTTATGCGCCTATACTACTCATTATCAGAGTCTCGAGTGCACTCGAACCTTTGATCAACGAGTTCACGCTTTACGAACTAAATATGCCGCCGCCACCTGTCCAATTCGACAATGAATCTTTACCAAAACTTAATGTACCGAATATGCTTGCACCCATTTTGCAAAATTATAACGAACATGTAAAGAATTTTATTTCTTTTTTGGATACGAGAGTCGATTGTAATTTAATTTACGGAGGACCTTTCGATATTCATCAACACATTTGTGAACGGACAGTCTATGCATGTTCTGTACAACATCGACCTACTGGCAAAGTGTTACACAATGTTTTTCCCATCATGCTGGGATCGATTTTAGATTTGGCTATTCGACACTTAAATTTGAGGGAATTTCATCACGATATTCCCTCTGTATCCGAGACTCCTTTTCAAGAACCTGATATTGGTCGTGGATTTTTCATCATATGCGGTTCGTTACGCCATTTACCTTACTTTTTCACCAACGATTCTACAAAAACGCATCTAGTTCAAAAGAAAATGGTTCGCGTGTTTGTTTACGATGCTTATGACCGGGGAAAAGAATTGAGCTATTATCTTGTTGACTGTCCACCCAAACAACGAGGCGATATGGTGGTTATATGTAACGATGGTACAGAAACCTTTGATCAAATTGATACTTTTTTTGATCATTGTCCTTATTCAACTGATTCGGCAGCTTATATGGCTTATGTTTATCGAAATGATCACTTTGATATTGATTCTTTAGCTAATAAAATTATCATTAGTCCAGGGCATTTGTTTACCAAATTATTTATAAAATATCTGTACAATCCCTTACGGATAAATAATTGGCCTCTTATTAAATCTAAAACATCATTGGTTGTAAAATCTATTGAATCAGGATGTTTGTTGCATGTCCTGTCACGTAAAACAGTTTATTTTAAAGAAGGCAAATCAGTAGGGAAAATGACAGCTACTCCTCATGAATCGCATCGAGAAATTGGAGCAAATGGGGAAGTATATGTGGAAAAATCAACTGGATGTTATCGAGAAATAAATTCTCAAACGTACCCACTCAACCCCTATCTTACCTATGTTATTGTACGGCAAATTTCGCGTAAAGTGAAAAGTAATTCCATTCCACCCTTTCATGATAGTTATGTTGGGTTTTTATGTATATTGGGTTGTTTTGAAACAAAAAATGTGGGCCGCACCATGATGATGAATCGCCATACAGTCACGTCCACTTGCAACGAATTGGATACCGTCTTTCACGATGCAAAATCATCCGAGTTTTGGACATTTTTACAACTTCAAACCGATTACAGTGCGCAAAGACGATACTATGTTGTTGTAAATGAAGCATGTATTCCCGTCACAAAAGCTTGCTTTCATAGTCTAGATTTAATGCAATTGAAAAAAAAATTTCAGCATGTGGAATGTACTTGCAGTACTCATTTTATTTTTATCCGATATAAAACAGGTCTTCTCTTTAAATTGTTGCCAGGCACTGGCATTTGGGTCACACCGGCAGATATATTGTATTGGGCTCAACGTCTTTTGCATTTGCATTCCATGGATGCAATTGTCAAACATTTTGGATTTGACTTTATCACCAGTTTTCATGTGGACATTAATCCCTTTTTCATGCATAATGCCTTTCCCAAAAATACACTGGGATTTAATGCTTTGAAAAATGCTGTATTAGCCATTGGATCACGCTATGCTGAATATTTTATGGATACTTTATCTGCCTATGTTCCGAAAGCAACGTGTTATCACAAAAATGTTTTGGATCCTGTAGAGGATGGCATATCTCCCCATTTAGTTTTAAAATTACCCCATCTCACTGTCATGTATACTAGTTTTTTAGGATGCACACAAGAAGATTGTATAGTGTTGCGTCGAGATGTGAATGTATTTGATTGTTGTCGATTTTATACAATACGTGTAAAGATTGATGCAGATGGATTGGTCCTCTTTCATCCGGTTCAAGGCGATCCCAACGATACGACGCTATTGGGAACCATTGTTCATTTTGGCGAATTACCATTAAAAGTAGAACCTTTTTCTATTCACGTACGCACCGTAATTCAAACAAACCAAATTATTCGATTGCATTTTTCCAAATCACCTTTTCAAGTCATTCGACATCATTTGAGAGGAAATACATTGAGTATTTGCATCAAACAAGAACATTTGACTAGTACGGGGGACAAACTATGTAGTTTTCATGGTCAAAAAGGTGTGATGCGAATTATGGATAAAGTTCCGATATTAAACGGAACCATACGACCCGATATATTGGTAAATCCGTACAGTCTTTTTCGAGTGACACCAGGACAAATTTTGGAAGGAATTGTTCGAGGGGGAGGCAAAGATGCTGAAACTGTCCACAACAGCGATGGTCAATTGATACAAAATTCTAAAGCATTTTATGCTAAAACATTTTATTTTTCTATTGCATATTGGAGTTCAGAGCATATATATGCCCCACGGGAATGTACAATGGATAAAATTTTACACCAAGCTGTCAAAGGTCGTTCACGAGGAGGTGGTATGCGTTTGGGTAATATGGAGTTGTTGAATGGATTACGTGGAAATGGATTGGCTGCTTGTTTTGAAGAAAAATTTTGCGAACATGGTGATCGAGTTGCCCGAGTAAATGATCCCACGATTACTTTACCCAAAGCGGTTGAATTGGTCCAAGAGGATGCAAAGTTTTTTAAATGTCATTTGACATATGAGACGGTTCAAAGTGTGACAGAAAATGAATGAATACATGGACTAAAAAACTTTTATCGTAAAAGTTTAAATATTTTATGACTTTTAAACTTTTTCCAAAAACTTTTAAACTTTTCGAGTAACTGGAGAAAAAGTACTCGAAAAGTTTAAAAGTTTTTGGGAAAAGTTTAAAAGTCCTAAAATATTTAAACTTTGAAGAAAAATTTTAATTTGTGTTGATCAAAAGTTTAAAAAAATTTTGGGTTTAAAAGATTTTACAGTATGTTATAGCTGTTTACATGTTTTTCAAAAAGACTGCTCTACACCTAAAAAGGACCTGTGTAGTAGTTAAACAGCAAAAATATATAAACAGACAACATGCTCAAGTACTTTTGCATTTTGACTGCTACACAGAGTGCTTAGCCCTGCAAAAAATTCATATATTTTTTCGACTTTACAATCCCACAGATTGCTCATACTACATTTTCACCTGTGTAGTAGTTAAACGGCAAAAATATATAAACAGACAACATGCTCAAGTACTTTTGCATTTTGACTGCTACACAGAGTGCTTAGCCCTGCAAAAAATTCATATATTTTTTCGACTTTACAATCCCACAGATTGCTCATACTACATTTTCACCTGTGTAGTAGTTAAACAGCAAAAATATATAATCAAAAGCTATGCTCAAGTACTTTTGCATTTTGACTGCTACACAGAGTGCTTAGCCCTGCAAAAAATTCATATATTTTTTCGACTTTACAATCCCACAGATTGCTCATACTACATTTTCACCTGTGTAGTAGTTAAACGGCAAAAATATATAATCAAAAAGGTATGCTCAAGTACTTTTGCATTTTGACTGCTACACAGAGTGATTTCACCTATGTAGCAGTCAAACAGACAAAATATATAAGCAAAGGTCAATCAGGGTGTTCAAGTACTTTTTCATTTTGACTGCTACACAGAATGATTTCCCCTGTGTAGCAGTCAAACAGACAAAATATATAAGCAAAATGTGAGTGTTTAAAAATATATAAGCAAATTAGATGCTTATATATATTTTTTTCATTTTGACAGCTTCATAGTTTGATTTTGTAGTAAAAAGGTGCTTAAAAAATAAAGCCATTTTAAATGAATTTGAACCTATGGACGAAAATTTTTATATATTTTTTAATTATTGATTAGGCCCAATATTTTTTCTTTCCTCCTTCGATTCTTCTAGGAAAAAATTTGCTATTTGTTTCTCAACACAATGAGGTTTGTTATAGAGATTAACCAATTGATATGGATAAGGACAAATGCAAGTAAAATTATTCTTATTTTCATATAAAAACACTCCGTGTTCACATATATCTGTATTTAGCTTTTCACATTGTTTTCCAGACCAAAATGTAGGATCGGTGCATAAACATTGCCAATGAAATGCAGGCTCATTCACCAATATCGGCATTCCACCATTTTTAACATTACAATTGTTTTGATCCATTTCTACAGCACATATACCACCCACACATTGTGCATTTTTTTCTATACATAAAAAGCTACAATCGTCAACACATTTTATTTGCTTGGCTGAGCAATTTTGATGAAATGTAGGAAGTTGAATACGAATATGAGGAGCTAATGATGCATTTGAGGGCATAGTAAACATTATCCATACAAATCCAAACCATAGCAAAAGAAAAAGGCTCTTCACTGACCACATGCTTTCTTTTCATAAAACAAGTTTATGGATCGTTCAATTGATCATCATGATTCTCAAAGACCTTTGCGTCGAACTTGTACCAACCGTGTATCAAAATGGCGTGATGCTTGGACGGCTTGCTCTTATGTGGTAGAAGGTGCTTCTTCAACCAATATGAAAAATTTTCACATGATTTTAAGTGAATGGGTGTCTATTCTCAATTGGATATTTGGAAATCCTATTCACCCTTTGAAACAATATATTCCCTTCTTTTATTATGTGACAGAACCTAATGGACCTAAAGAAATTTTACACATGTATATGGATCCAAATATCGGTGACAATGAGGAACGTTTCATTCACATTTTTTTCAATTTGTACGAATTTAATAAACTTAGACGCGATTATTGTGATAATATGAGTCGTAACAACAGCATGCTGGTTGATGAAGCTCGAGGCACCATTAATTTTTCAGTTTTGGAAGAAACGATACATAATCCAGCCGAGTATTTTAAACACGTCTCTACATGGCAATTGCTATTTCTTCATACTTGTCACTTGTTGGCCCATTGGGATACTTATGATAAGTATCAACATGCCAATTATGATACTCATATGCGTATGAGAGAATCTGAATTTTACAATTTGTATTTTTATGGACAATTGGTATATCATCAATAAAGTAATATGCCACGAAAAAGATCACGAAAACAATCTCCTTCACGTTCTAGGAGCCCATCTCGTTCACGTTCTAGAAGCCCATCTCCTTCACGTTCTAGAAGCCCATCTCCTTCACGTTCTAGAAGCCCATCTCCTATTCGATCTCGCGTTTGTATGCCTCGTAAAGTTCCTACATGGTATGCTTATGAAATGTTGCAAGCCTATGGATCCACCTATCCCGATAACATGGCTAAAATTGTCAGTTTAAATGATATGGAACGTATTTCCGATGATAATAAACATACACTTGTTCCTGTGGCTAAACTCAAACAATTTTTTCGTCAAGCTCGCACATTTCAAGATTTTAAAACGACTTATTTTAAAAATATTCCCCAAGAATATTGGGAAGACGTCATCAAGGAGAATCCTGCGAAACGCGCCTATGCTCGAAAATATGTTCCCGGTACGCATCAGCGTCGTGAAAAATTGAAATTGAAAGCCTTTATTGGATCTCCTGACATGAGTGAAGTATCAGAGGATGAATCTGTTTTGTCCATTGATCCTAGAAATGATGAATGTGACAATACAAACGTCAATTTACCCAAACCCTTATGTCAGGCTTTTAGACGAGTGTGCCGATACTACGACAAAAGGCGTCAATACAAAGGTTATCAAGACGATCGTACACAAAATAAACGATATAAATTTAAAATTAACTATGTCTGAACTATAATGGGATTTTCCAAAGGATTATAGGCTAATGGAATTAATGATTTTAATCGATCAGCATAATGCATCAAATAAGGCAATGGCTTCGGGGAAAGATTGGCTTGCAAGTCATTATTCAAAGATAATAAAATGGAACGCGACGTACAAGGTGCTATTTGACCTCTCAACACTCGAATAGGAATGACGCTTTGACGATCCGGAGGTCCAAAACAGGATCGAAGAGAAGTATTAATAGGAATGGGAGAAATGTGTGCAGTATCATATTGGTACACCCACATTCGAATAAATTGAGGTATGAGTCGTGTACAAGTGGTGATATCTAGACCTAAAAGGGGAGCCAATAGTGGGGGATTAAAATTGAGTAAAGTGATAAAATGATACAATTCTTCTTCAAATGAAGCGCTTGTATCATTTCGAAGAGCATCTATATATAAACGATTAAGTTTAATACGTTGACAATCAAAAGGTAAAGTATCTGTTTGTAATTGATGGGTTTTGTGCACATAAAAATGATTTTGATTTTCTACCAAATACGATAATTGATATGGATTTGTGTGTTGAGTTAATTCGTAAAGTGGATTATACATTCTTCGATCAAAACAATGTGTTGTGTCTGATGAATTATTTGCAGGAATTGTTTTGTAATGAATATCCATAAAAACAAAATCTTTAAGAATAGGATATTGATGTTTATACAACAAGTCAAGGACCAAAGAGCGATATTCAACAGCCATTGTAAACTTGATTATTCAAAATACATTAAAAAAAAATTACAATTTTTTTTACTTTGATAATGAAAATTGACAAAAGAAATGATAAATTTTACAAGACACATGCATCAATAAAATATATTTTATTACAGAAAAATCCAAATTCTACAAAATAAAAAAAAATCTTGTGCAGAATAATTGCCTCTGACAAGAACTTTTCTTTTGATGTTGTAGAGGTCCTTCCATACCTATCCTATTGTTAGTATAAATAATTAAATGGCATAAGTAATAATATTTTTAGTCCAAGTTGAAAATAAAAATGCTAGATTGTAGCAAAAAAGACAAGTTAATTATGGCAAACTATCGATGGATTCATTTTTATATTCCTGCCAATACTTTTCCCCATCAAAAAAATAATTTACCATATGAAATGATTGTTTATAGAGATGATTCCAACGACTTGTATTTTTTTGACAATACCATCGCATGGTGTTTGGGGCATGCTGTGCCTCACAAAGCTATACAACAATTTATGGAACCAAATCATATTTATAATTTAGAATGGTGTAACGGTCAATTTCTAAAAAAAGAAGGGGTTTATCACTTGGCCAGCAAATCTGATCCAGTTTATGCTCAACCTTTTCTTGTATGGTTTAATTCATATATTCAAATTTGTCAAAAAACAGGAAACAACTGTCCACCTTAACCAGATTCATATCCAGAATCATTATCTTCAATTTCCCTTTCCCTATACTCCCTCCATATAGGCCGAGGTCTTGCCAAATCTAAAACTCCCAAGGGTGCATGACACAAAGGACAATAACGTCCACGGTACAACCAAAGGCATCTTGTATGCATTGTATGTTCACAATCTAATGTCCATATTTCTCTTGCATCCCAAATTACTCTATGACATAAAACACAAATATCCATGTTAATTATGATTACTTGGTTTTTCAGATATAGGATTGCTTTTTATGGTATTTTCAAAGAAGGTCAAATAATCTTTATGAATCCAATTTTCTTGCCATCCCAAAGCCCTTGCATTTTTACGAGATTTTTCAATATTATTTTGTATGCATTGATAATCTCGAGGAGACACTTGCACGGTAAAGAATCGATTATGTACCATTTCTCGTCCAGTCAAAAATCTTAAATAGGCTTCGTGAGCCGAATTGGCATCAGTCATATCCAAATGAATGTTCACTTTGGGTGCAAGTTGGTTGACTTTCCCGTCATGAAATATAGGAGGTTTAAAAGATTTGGACACTTTGAAGTCAAAAGGCTTCGCATCATTTGGACCAGTCAAATATAATTTCGTCATGTAGCAACCGGACAGATTAAGCACTAAATGACTCGTCAATACGATTAAATGTTTAACATGAAGAGGTTTTACCACAGAATAGCCAAAGTAAGGTTCAATTAAAAACATAAAATCCAGCTGGGGAAAAGGTAGTTTAATTTGATATGGACAATCCAAATTCAATTCTGAAATCACACCTACAGATTCGTGCGATGCAAAACCATAATCTAAAAAATAGGTTAAGAGCAGTGGATGTCGTCCCAAATTGCCAAAAATAATGGTAATGTCATGCTGGCGACATTCCTCAAACACTTGAAGAGTACTTTCCAAATGAGTTTTGGGATGCGTTTGTAAAGATGCACACTCTCCACGTTGTCGATCCATAGAGTCTTGTAAAAGACGATCTGCTGTTTCATCTGGAGCAGTTGAATAATAATAGTAGGTTGGACATAAATCCAAACGTACTCGACAAGACTTTTCCATACTAGCGCAAATACTATAAAATATATGCGTAGTCAAAACGATATTCTTACTATTCAAAACTCAACACATATTTAAAACAACAAACAACAGTAAAAAAAAAAAAAAAAAAAAAAAAAAAAAAAAAAAAAAAAAAAAAAAAAAAAAAAACGTTTTTTTTTTTTTTTTTTTTTTTTTTTTTTTTTTTTTTTTTAAAAGATTGCTTTTACTTTGTAATTTGAATTTTAACAGTTCAATCGTAAATTACTGTTTGAGTATATTATTCACATTTTAGTAACCTATTGGATCTTTTAATAAGGTAACAATTAACAACATTACAAAGGCCCAAATATGAATCCATTCGACAAATATTATAGCTAAAGTCATCAACATCAACATTACAACAATGTGCACAGTCCAGTCCCAGTATTTATGTTCCTTTTTGAAATGATAATCATAAACTAGTGGTGGGGGATTATCAAGTTTATCGTTCTGGTGTAAAGCATCCAAATATTCTTTTATTTTACTTGCAAAATATTCATATCGCTCTGATTCATCCTCCTCCACCAATATATATTCCCATACAAATTCTGGAGTTACTTCTGGATTAAAATTATCCTCCCTTTGAAAATAGGCCACATCTAATCGCTTATTGATGGTTTTTAACATGCTCTGCGTTAAAACATTATCAAAATGAAGCGGATCAAATATATCCAATATGAGAGCTATAATACTGTATACTGAAAAGACGGTGTTTGCATGTCCTATTATTCTTCCACTTGTAATTAAAGATTTTGCACCCATAGTTACAGTTTGCTTCATAACCATTTGTGCCAAAGCGGCTTTGACAGGAATATTATTCGCTGCTTTCAGTAAAAGCTTCGGAGCACGCTTTTTTAAAAATTTTTCTACAACTTCCACAGCAATGTCTATTCCAAAATCAAAGGCTAATTCTGCTGCCACTTCTTCAGCTAATCGATGAGAATTACTGGAAATATTAGGTAAATTAACAGGAAGATTAGGTTTATTTATAGATACCTTTGGCAAAGGAGGTGGAGGATGTACACGAGGGGGGTGAACTGCCTGAGTTTTGAGGGCTCTATAAATTGTTTTACCTATTAAATATTCCAAGACAGTTTGACCTAATAATTCAACACATTCATAACCGTTAAAATCCAAACCATAAGCTTTGCAATACGTGGCATTTAAATGAGTTTGTCCATCTTTCCAATCTAATCCAATATGAAGGGGATGCTTTGATTTTACACCAAATAGTTGTTCTGGAAATAGGGCTAAAAGTTTTTTGAAAGGATTAACTTGGACACACTTATTCTTTAACCATTCTGCATCCACTGTTGTTTTGGATGCTTGACAGATAGGTTGACAAGATAAAATATGAGATGCACCTAGACTCGTCCAGTGCATTGAATCAGACTTGGTACAAGGTAAACCATCAGATCGAAATGGGAAACAACTCACTTTTAAACATCCTTCTTCTGTGAAATAAGTTTTCGAGACTACAATACATTGTGATGCCAAAGACGGAGGAATGTAATAATCTTTTCGTGTAGCTAGTTGAATTTCTATTTCAGCATGTTGAAAAACTTTAGGATATTTGTGACGATAAACATCCATTAAATATTTTTTAGTGTGTTGATGGGCATAAGACATGGCATGCAACATTTCATATTTGCTAGGACGCTGCATTACAAGACACTTTCTATAGTAGGACCTTTGTTTTTGACAGAAAGAACAATTTGCTTAGTACAAAAAATGGGCTCTGTCTTTAAATGGTATTCTTCGCATAAATCACATGAAGGGTGATTTTTCTTTTGAAATACGCAATTGGGACCAACATATCGATTGAAATTCTGGCCTTGAATATCACATTGAAAAGTCATAAATCGATGTCGTGTAATCCAAGTAATAATGGTGAGAAGTTCATCTAATGTACAATATTTAGGAACAGCGTAGCAGGGAAAAGCACTCACTACGTGTTCATTTTTAGGAACAATGATGCTTCGATTATTAACGACCAACTGGTTTGTTGAATCACAAGCACAAATACAGTCTCGTTCAATGAGAGCGCAATCTTTTGAATTTTGCTGAATTACGACAAGTTGAGCCTCTTGGGCGTTTTTTAAAAACTCGGGAATAGGCATGTCTGGTGGAAGGAAGACGTGAATAGGTTCCATACTTGAATGTACTGTAAAATACAAGCACTGGAAAATGAACCAGTGAACCTTGAAATTCCCAAAAAGTAACAGGGAAAACTTTAAACCAACGTATATTGGGCCGAAAAAGAATAAAAAAGGATCCTAAATAGTGAGCGAGCAAGGAACGATTCCATGCAAGTTGGACACAATGCACTTGAACGTTGAGACGAAGAAAAGGCATAATTATAAAATGTCATACTTGCAATCTTTAAAACAACTTACAATTAAAAAAAAAAAAAAAAAAAAAAAAAAAAAAAAAAAAAAACACGTTTTTTTTTTTTTTTTTTTTTTTTTTTTTTTTTTTTTTTTTTTTTTTTTAGTTTGTTATCTCTTGCTATTGTGTTTAATTTATTTACTAGCATGAATTTTCTTTACGACTATTTTTTTCATCCTCCTTTCATATTAACATGAGCCATACATAATCCTCGAATTATTGTTGCGGTATCGGCAATTTTCAAAATTGTCACACATTTGAAAGCCACAGGCAGCATCACAAATTTCACATTTTACAACTTTACACATGACTCTTTATTCTTCTTTTAGAAATGAAACAAGATGAAACACGAAACATATCATTTACTCAAGCAAGCTTATTTAGGCCATGTTGATAAACCAGCACTGTTTCAAGTTGTGACTTCTGAAAAGGACCCATTCATACAGCGAGCCGTTCAGCTCGCAACTCGTGAAACTCATGTTCACCATATTCCATGGAATACAAAAATTTTTACATCAGAATTTCGAGATGGTAACCCTCAAGAACGTTTAGAACAAACAATTATGACGTTTTTTATGCGTCTTGTAGCCATCATTAAAGAAGAAATGCATATTCGAACCTTTCAAAAACCAGAATCTCATGCAGCACTCCATGCTTGGATAAATATGTTGAAATATAGTTTGTATTCCGTATTAACTCTGTTATATAAAATTCATTGGAAAGATGAATATTATTTTGAACTGGATAAAGCTGTGTTTGAATTAATTCACGAAGGAAAAGCCTCTGCTTTACGCCATTTCATGCAAGAAACATTAAAAATTAATTTTTTCACAACAACAACTACAGCTGAACAAACGTTTGAAACTCTCAACTTTCTAACTATTGGACAGTTTGGATCCAGTTTCTGGCGATTACTTCACTGGATGGCAGAGGCCATAGATATGCGAGACAATGACATAATGAGTAAACCTAAACAAATTTGGCGTGAAATTATTACAGGACCTTTGTATCGAATGTTACGATGCGGTATTTGCATGGCGCATATGCATAAAATTACAAAAGAATTGGAATCTCAACTTTTGGATACACAAACCCAATACAGACAATTGTGGTATAATATTCATAATAAGGTGACTGCAACCAAAGCCGAACAGTATTTATCGTTAGGAATAAACTTTCAATCCAACAGTTATTCAGAATCAGAATTGGAACAAGATGCTGCCTTTATGCGCCAAGCACTGGTTCCATAATAGTTACTTTGAGGGGGTTTTTGCTGACGAATAGTATTTATTTGCATTTTTTGAAACATCTTGGGTGTTACGGCTAAACGATTATCCAATGTTAAAGCATATTGATCTCCTTGCACAAGAGGTGTTTTGGTATTCCACCAGACGATGGATAAATCATGACCAATCGAATCTCGTATGGAATGCGTTTCATGCAATTGAAGACAATACTTTTTCAAAACGGAATCATGAATAAGGCCACCATAACATCCATAGTAATGGGTTGGATTTATTAATACAAAATTGGGTGGGCGATGTATATCACTTGGAAGAGCAGCGTCTCGAATGACATTAAGTGTTTGAAATCGCTTCACCAATTCCTGAATGGAGTCATAAGGAACATGAACAAAAGCCATAATGTAAATTAATTTTCAATAATGTTTACTACATAATAAATACAAAGCCTTAAAGAAAAAAAAAAAAAAAAAAAAAAAAAAAAAGAAAAAAGAAAAAAAAAAAAAAAAAAAAAAACGTTTTTTTTTTTTTTTTTTTTTTTTTTTTTTTTTTAATGTTGCTTGTGTGCGTTGTTATTTTTTTAGAGTTATATTTGAATTGAATTTTTTAATAAGGTAACAATTAACAACATTACAAAGACCTAAATATGAATTTACAATTCGTACCAGCACAGAGGGTAGGTAATGTCTTCCAAACATGAGAAATAGAGGTTGACGTACTCTAGTGCCACCCATTTTCTGCTACTGCTTCTCGAAACCACAGCCCACACCGCCCATGGTAGTCCATATTGATAATTTGATGTGTCATGAGAAAGTAGCTTCTAATTGGTTCTGACTCCATATTCACATGCTGGCTGGTCATGTTGCAATAAAATAACTGGATGTCAAACAACTTTTTCCAATCTTGGGAAATACACTAAACTAAAAAAATGAGACAGAGTTTGCTGCTTGGTCATCTTTATTTAATATTCATCAAATGTAAACAAGGTTTACCCAACAATAACATCATGGACAATTTATCAGATTTTGATACAGGTGTTTTACATTTCATACATATAGAGAAAATTCCTTCATGAAATTTTGAAAACAGGCATTTTTCATGATACATGCAACCACACGTCAGTCGAAAGGGTTCATCTTTACTTTCAAGCTTTGTCATACATATCAAACAGGGAGACTTGAGACCTTGGCAGATTGGGCAGCATATTTGGAATCCTGTATTAGTCATAATACACATGTAGTGAAAAGGATGCTTACAACGTGGTACAAGAGATAGCTGTAAGCTCTTGTCGCATTTCAAGCAAGTCGGTGGAGCATCATAGGAGTTCATGTTCACGATAGCAGGTACTCTGATGGCTGTCTGAGCAAAACCTTCCTTTTATATAGCTTCTTAACGCATGCGCAAGTCCTACTCAAAGTTTACGCATGCGCCAAACCCATTAAAAAATTGTGTTCAACCTTGTTATTCCAATAGATGATCCCAGTTAATAATTATTATTTCACCTAAAAAAGCATTCGGTGATCTCTTCAGTCATAATTATAAATACTCTTTATTCATACTCACAATCCATGTCTTTAATCCATTTTCCAATTACATTATTGCGTACATGATAATTTGGCATCAAATGACAAAATTCTTTCAAAATCTGTACCAAACTTTTTTGGCTACTCTGACACAACAATTGATGCGTCTCTGTGTCAAAATATTCATCTACTTCATTTAGTATACACCTTTTCCCTTTTTTCTTTTTATGATTAAAATACAATTTAAATTCTAATTTCAAATAACGCACAACATCCCGAATAGTCTTTTTTTGCATAAATCGACGAAATTTCTTTTCATCCATATGTGGTTTGTGTTCTTTTAATCGAACTCGTAAACTCACATTATGACTTCCTATATCACACAATACAGGGTGATTGTGAGTGTACAAAAATAAAAATTCATTCAAGTTGGGAACAAAACCTCCCAACTGAAAACTAATAACGCATTGAAACACGACAAGTGCATACGCTGTTTCTTTTAATACATTTCGTTCAACGATACGAGGGGAATATAATTGAATTTCCTGATGAAACATTCCAATTGTATAACCAGACGATTCTCGAAAATGACCTGAAAAAGGTAATACATATTCAGATCCCAATAATTTGTGCAATTGTATCATTTCGTAAAAATGTTCGGGAATATCACACGATTTATCAATGGTATAAGATTTCCACACTGTAGATCGATTAGCGTATAAACAATGAAACCGTTTATGATTAAAATTATTTAAAAGTAAAAAACAAGGTTTTCGAGGATGAATTTCACAATCTGTGGCTGTAAAATTGACATTATCAATATGTCGAATGATACTTTTAACTCTTTCTTCAGGTCGTACATGACTCATCTTATTTCATGAGTCAAGCAATTATGAATCAGAAATGTGTTTGTGTGTTGGATATGGATGAAACTTTGGGATTTTCTACGAGAGACGCATTTCATGTGCGTCCCAAATTTCAAACCTTACTCAATTTGTTACGTTTAATAAAAGCTGATATTATTTTGTGGAGTATGGGGTCAGACGAATATGTGCGGCAAGTGGTAAATGGATTTTTACCCGAACTTGCTAGATATGCCTACAAAATCTTTGCCCGAACAGAATGTTATTATTCACGGAATTTTTATAATTGTCTGAAAGCTTCTAATCACATACGAGACATGTATTCTCATTCCATTTTTTTAATCGCTATAGATGACAAAGTGAGTGAAAATATGGATGAACAATACGATTTGCGAATTCATGTACAACCCTATACCAAAGTTAATTCGTGTGATAAAGAACTAATATCTGTTTGTGAAAAAATTATAAACGGTATTTCGGAAATGTCCAATCAAGATGTATAGTGTGGAAAAGTTTTTGAAAAATATTCACAATATTCAAACGAAATGGGTGTGCTTGCAATGGTTGCAAAAACATAACGCGGCTCATCCCAATATCGGATTAGAATATCGTTATCAAACGCTTCAGCGCGTATACATTTATTAACAAACCAAGCCTATGGCATATTGGATTCTACTCGCATTATATTTAGTTCTAGTTCTTTTATATGCCTACCATTATCGTCAGCCTACGATTCAGGCATGGCCATTGTTGCCCAAAGATGCAGATGCACCCATCAAACCCAATTTATGTCAAGATACTAAAGAATGTCCTCCCTATCACATTTGTCTGAATCAAACGTGTGTTCCCCAATTGTTGCGAGGAGAAGAATGTTACAAAGAAACGGGAGATTGGACAATTGTTTCACATCGTGGAAAAAATTTTGCAGCTTGCGTGTGCAAAAATCCACACGAAATTGATCAGAAACATTTTGGAGGAAATTGTGACGTAGACGTCACGTGTCGTCCTTACGGATATTATAATTGGCTAACAAAAAAATGCGTCTGTGAAGAGGGATTTCGACCCGTTGGATTAAAATGTGTGAAATTATTGGCTGTAGAACGAATGCATCATGAACCCTGTGCATCTGATGAAATAGGTTATAAAAACTTATCTGGAGGTCACGGTTTGTCGTTTGCATACATTAATAAAAATTCAGATAAACCATGCTTTAAACGACCGTGTACATTCGATGCTTGGTCAGGAAAAAATTTGAAAAAAGCGCGTTACGAAAAGAATATGGGATGCATATGCGATCCATCTTTAGGTCAATTTGGTGTACGTTTAGAGGGATTAGATTTTTATATAAAAGACAATGGTTACAATGCTTGTGTCAGTATATTTGAAACTCCACTTGAAAAACCCATTTCTGTACAAATATTTGCTTACTTTTATTTACTGGATCGCCCACCGATAATTTTTATACAATATTCCAATCTAAAATTAAGTGACGTTATCGAACCACTTCGCTCCTTAATGAAAAACAATGCATTACAAATTGGTCAAGAATTTCCATACGATTATTTGCAAGCTCATTTAAGAAAACGGGAACCTTTTGTGGCTCGTACGCGTCAAGTGATATACGGAAAGAGTTTTCACAATCCTGTTCATCAACATCCAAAAATGAGTGCCAATGCAATGGAATGGTGTCGATTCATGAGTCGTCATTTAAAAACAAAAGATAGTCCTTACAAATGGTCTTTTAATTTGCTAAATCAATTCCCCATGTGTTATATTGGTAAAAACGATCAACAGGCCCCGGAAGAATACAGGGGACGTTATGTGTTGAATCCACTACATTTAACAATGCAAGACCCTAAACTCGAACGAACCAATGCCGTCGTATTCTCTTTTGAAAATGGAGAGTGGGTTTTGTCATTAACAAATGATTATCAAGTGGAAACCTATCAATCTGTGGCCAATTTAGGTTTTGTTCCAGATATAAGTGACGATCCCGTTGTCAGCATGCTGGAAAACAAAGGTGTTTTGCGTCGTGATGCGCTTGACCAAGTGAATCGTACTTATTATGCAACTGAGGCGGATCGAAAAGCGAATAACGAACCCATTTTTTGAAAAGTAAAGATGAAACGGAATCGGGAAGATGACAATGTTGAAAGTGATGGTACCCCGACCTCCAAAGTCATGCGTGTGGAAGAATCCGACATTTTACAAGATTTACAAAATAATTTAAATTTACCAGATAATCATGTTTTGAACCAGCAATTGTTGGAAACGCAAAAACAATACTTTACCATGTACATGGAAAAACTAATGCATTCTATACCTATGGGTAAAGCTATTGTGGAAACGATACAAAAGAATGGTCAGGTGGGAGACTTTATGTACATGTATACTGCTTGTAAGACTATTATTCAATCATTAATGAACATTAAGCAGAGTAAAGCCATCAAATCCGTTATGGATATGATGGCAGGTATTGTATGTCGATATATGCATGAACGTGTCATTACACCCATGCTGCAAACGGTCATTAATAATAATCATTTGAAACGAGCTTTTCAAGCCTATCAAACAAGCATAAAATTAGAAGAAAACGATGCTGAATTGGAAATGAGATGCTTATTGCACTGTATTCACAATGTATTGGATAAAGAAGAAGAGCAATGTATTAAACTGGTCCATCCTTTTAAAGCTCAATTAACACAACATATGAAGGCAATAAGTGAGTATGTTGTGGCATTATTAGTGTCAGTAACAGAGCCAGCCAAAATACCTGAAAATAAAAGCGATAATGAAATTGTAGTATTGCATGCAGCTACATCAATAAACTCATTTGAAAATAATAAGGAATAGTTAAAAAAAAAAAAAAAAAAAAAAAAAAAAAAAAAAAAATTTTTTTTTTTTTTTTTTTTTTTTTTTTTTTTTTTTTTTACTATTTCTTGTTTGTTCTTTCTTTTAATCTTTGTCTCGATTTTTTATGTTATCGTTTAACCATGCATTTCTATTATTCATCCACTAGTGAAACATCATTTGACAAAAACTACTCTTTACCCTGCATTCCAAATTCTCAATCCAACCCTGGCCATTCATTTCCTTTTAAAAAAGATCTTTTTTGCCCTGACATCCATCATATCACAAAAACTATTCTTTACCCAACATTTCAAATTCTCAATCCAACCTTGGTCATTCATTTGATTTAAAAAAAAGATGGGAAAGAGCCAAAGCTCCTTCCCATCTTTTTTTTGTTCATTCATTTATTTATTTTTCATAAAATACAACAATCAGGTAATATTTACAACAATTTTTTGTACATTATTATTCACATTTACTCTTCTGGTTCTGCAAGTGCATCAGCCACGTTCTGTCTTCCACGGATATCTTTTTCCAGCATTTGGGGCATTGGGTCATGCCTGCTCTGGTGAATTGTGGAAGAACACAGGCACTGTGAAGAAGACAACCGCAGTTGAACCAGACCAAGTCATCTATAAAGTCCATAGCTTCGATGCAAATCCCACAAGGAATGTGAGTAACCACACATATGGGGCAGGGCAGTGGATGTCCATCCTTATTCTTTAAACACTTTGAATGGAAATAGTGTCCACAAGGAACTTTATCGTTTCCGATCAGGTTGTGGCATGTAATGCAGGACTCGGTCAGACTGAAGAAATCCATGGTGGAGCAAAGAAAGTAGTGAAGAGGAGCGTTCTCAAGTAATGTGTCGAGTCTTCTTCCTTTTATAGGTTACATTCAACGCATGCGCACTCTCAATAATCCAGAGGGCGCTGGCACTCATCCTGTAAACAATCTCCTCTTCAATTGGCCAAGTCCAAATCATTCACAGGACCAATTCTGTTAAACAGCAATAGGCACCATCTTCCATGGGGTTATCCAATAAACGATTCAATAAGAGCACGGTCCCAGTTGGATAAACGTTCGGAGCACAGGGGACAAGAACACAAACAACCTTGCTCAAAATTGTCCAGCACACATCTAAAATGAAACGAGTGACCACATTCTAAAAAATAGACAGCTTCCCAACACTGGAGGAATTCTTGGCAAATTGAACAAAATATCGGTATTCCACTGCAGTAATCGCATTCGTGAGAAAGGGGAAAGTCGTCCATTTCTGAATAGCCATGCGGTTCTTCCAGCATCTTTTATAGTCCTCCCTAGCCAATAGAAAACGATGAGAGTTTATCTAGATGCTGATTGGACGAGACATGGTCCCAATCCATTCAACATTGATAAAAAGTAGGTAATCAGAGATACTGTGAAACCAGGAGAATGAGGTCAAAATTGGGAAATATGAGTTGTAATTTACTATAACTTGATTTTTACAATTCTATTGCTACAATTTGATTTATACATCTAACACGACTAAGTGCAGTATACACCAAATTCAAATCACGATTTCCATTAAAATTTATAGCTATTGCTGCATCATCCATGGTATCTCCTTGAAATTTGTGAACTGTACCTGCAAATCCAACCACAATTGGAAAATCTCCTACACTGTTTCTAAATAGTTTTACGACAGCATCCTTTTCCAAATATTTACATTCAATGTAGTCACCATCACTAACATATTGTTGAAAGGTTAGAGGTGTTCCATTTTTAGCCGATGGAGAATTTTGAGTCACAAAAATAAGACATCCCGGTTTTACATCGGTAAATGTTGGACCAACTTTTCCATCAATCGTTTTTCTCCATAAACGAATACGTTTACCTTTGATTAAATATTTAAGGTAAAAATTATTATAAGAATTTACAGTGGCATTTAAATATGCTATCGCCCGAGTACATTTTTTTAAAATATCACTATTAATATGCTGCACGACAGGAAAATGACTACAAACGTATGTAAAGCATCCAGTTTCATCATTATCATCAACATATTTTCGTAATTGCTCAATTACGGGCAAGTAATCTGCTGTAAACCGTTTACTTTCGTACAAATCAATTCGTTTTACTTGAAAATGTAAAGGTATACCAAATACGTTACCACTGGCTTTGACGGGTCGCAATTGATTTGGATCACCCATCACTATAAAGAGAATAGGTCGATTGTCACTAAAAAAATCTTGGATAATCCAATGTACAAACCAAAAACTCACCATCCCAATTTCATCAATAACTACGATATCTGGAAGGTCCCGACAGTTAAATTCTGCGCGTAGTGTCGCACTTTTCTGTATACATACATCTGGATCACTTTCATTTTCAAGTTCCCTCTCCAAGTTGTAAAGACGTGATCCTTTTGCCCAATTAATTTTTAAAGCCGAATGAATAGTATATCCTCCTATACGTTGAGCTACTCGAGCGGTTGGAGCCATACGCAATTGAGAAATAGACACACGATCCAAACAACTCGTAACGGTATATGTTTTTCCAGAACCTGGACCACCTGCAACAATAACAACAGTTTGTTGAGGATTTTTAAGCCAATCGTCCAACAAATAAGCAAATGCTTGTTGACTAGGTGAAAGGGTGTCAACATGTTTATCGAACCCGGCTTGATACAAGGGGTGTGTCCAACGGTCACTCATGGCTGCCAATCCTGTACACTCAAATGTATTACTTTAATTTTAATAGATGCCAAGGAACGAAAAGAATATACACTTTTAATATGTGAGCGAGTAGCGAATTCGTACTTGATGGATTTGTATGCGTTATATCGTGATGAAAACACTTTACATTCCCCAGCAACGTATGTAAAATCAATTACTACAATGAATGTAGAAAAAATTATAGATCCTGAACTCTGGCTAACTTGTATTCAATGGACTCGGTATCGACAGCTAGGAAACGAAGCAAGTATGGAATGGTTTATCGCTCGTCCTACCAATTCAATGTTTTATTATTCCTTAGGACAGGATGGAGCGTTACTTGCGCCTCGTGACAATCGTATGGAAATGATTCAAATACATCCAGAAACTGTAAAAGCAATAGCTGGGCTTTCATCAATGTATTGTACTAAGCCAACTATCATTAGAATAGATAAAGAGAAATGTGAATCGTATTAAAAGACACAGGAACAAACTAAAAAAAAAAAAAAAAAAAAAAAAAAAAAAAAAAAAAAAAAAAAAAAAAAACTTTTTTTTTTTTTTTTTTTTTTTTTTTTTTTTTTAAGTTTTAGTTTAGTTTAGTTTAGTTTAGTTTTGATTAGTTTAGTTTAGTTTGCTTTCTATGTTTTCATTTAATTAAAAAACATTTACCACTTTGTCATCAGCAGCATCTTTTTCGTTTTCGTTTGGAAATTCAATTGATGGTAAAGTCAATTCATCAGAAAATGACATTTCAAGTTGAGGTTGAATAGCAGATTCCGAAAACAAAATCAAATTTTTAATTTTACCTCCAATTTTAAACTTGTCGTCTCCAAAAGTTGTGCGGCTATAAATATTCAGCTGAACTATAGCTAAAAAAGATCCTATACTTTCTAAAACGGGCTCTAATCGTTTCTTAAAATCATGAGTTATATTGTTACCATCAAATTTACGAGTTTTCAAGACGCACCAATTTCGCTGGGGATCATAAGGAATATGTCTCTTGGTATGTTCCTTCAAACAAACATGGCATAAAATTGGACTACAATATTCCATAAACAAAATGGCACCATCATGTAATTTATGAGTAGGAGATTCTTTCATGGCTTCAGCAATTTGCGTTAAAGGTGGGCATTCACGCGCAACAAAATGAAGATCTCCTGGAATTCCATCTACTTCTTGCGGTTTTGTCCGATTACAAGAAAGGGTCCCCAATACCATAACTTTGTAAGAATTTGAAGGCACCGCAATATTTTTCACATAGGCCTTGTCTTGATGACATGCACGGCCTTTTGTAAAGGCAACTTGTTTGTTTAAGTGACGTTGATGTACGGGATATTCATTTAATTTATTTTCCCAGTCTGGATGAATAAGATTAAGTATACCAGAGCCAGAAGCCATTTCATTAATGGCTTCTGCCAAAGCAGGACATTTTAAGGTGTATTGAATAAGATTGGGATATTCCATCTTGATTTTTCACACTAAATGAAAGTAAAACATTTGAAAGGTCTATATAAATCCTACAAAAAAAAAAAAAAAAAAAAAAAAAAAAAAAACACGATTTTTTTTTTTTTTTTTTTTTTTTTTTTTTTTTTTTTTTTTTTTATGTGTTTGTTGCATCAGCAGAAGTACTAGGTGTTACAGTTTCTTCTGTTACAAAGCTTTCTATTTTCTCTGGTTCGTTTTGCAATATCATTGATGTCCACAATAAATTTAGAGCTGCCAACTTCTCAGCCGTCTCAGGTAAATCATCAATATAAGTATTATGGACTATTTTAGCAAACGTTTTAGCCACTTGTACAGGTTTATCCAAATGCAATTGTACATAACCTCTGATACGTTGATAATGACGCATTTGATTCCGGATACGAGAATAATATTGTAATTTTTCGTCGTATTTTGATGCGTCTGATATCGGATTAAACTTTTCCATTATTCGTCTTAATTTATTTGGTTCTAAAATTTCAGAATTGCTTATTTTTCGCTTTAATATTTTACTTGCATTGTCATTATCTGTTTTTCGCTTTGATTGCTCTTTTTCATTGTCATTATCTATATTCATTGGTTCTTCAATGTGATCTTGACTGATTTGTCTCTGAATTAGATTTGATATTTCTTCATTTGCCACTTTCTTTTCCAACTCTTTTGTAATTTTTGCAACTATACCTTCTGTTTGTGGAATTTCAATGTTTCCGGGATCAGGTAAATTTAATTTAGAGTTATCTATTTTAGGTTTAGGTAAAGTAGGCGGGGGTAGGCGGTGTTTGGTTTGATCTGTGACTGAATTTCTTTCATCTACAACCATATCAGAAGAATAATTTACTAATTGTTTCTCTAATGTATCAGATTCAGTGCTTACAGAATTTTCTTCAACTTTATTCTCTGGTGAGTCATCAGAAACATATGTTAAAGGAGGAGGTACTTCTTCAAATGATTGTATTTTGGGTTCTGTCATTGGATCTTCAAACTCTTCATCATCAATTTCCTCATCCGCGTCCATTGCTTAATTTTATTCATTTTAAACCAAGTGTATGGCAAATTTAGAGACTATTTTATATGCAAATCCTTGGATAACATACAATGATACCATGTTTCATTCCCGAATACTTTTAACATTTCCTAAAAATATGATATTTACAGCTCAATTATTATCTCACGTACTTTCCTTACCCGTATATCAACGTTATCCGTATGCAGAACGTTTCAACGCACAATTACTCCAAGACGTGGACTGGAAACAAAGTCTAATTGTGTTGGATAATGATTCTCGAATTATTTTAGCTCCTGAACCTGTACTTGAATTAATTCAATTAGAACGCCGATTACAATACCAACAAGCAGTTAAAAGTATTTTCAATCCTTTTCGAATATTACCATTTCAAATATTTCGATACCAATGGGTATGGATTATAGGAATCGTTCTAAGTATGATGGTGGTGACCGGTTTTGTATTTTTAATACGACGCAAGCCTTATCGATTGGTTTTACCCAGTAAGGTTTCAACAACGTAACAACCTCTTCATCCATGAACACTGCCTTTTCAGCTTCATCCATAGGAACAGAATCACGTTGAATAGTTTCATACGTGACGCGAGCCCGTTCATAACAACGTAACGAAAACTGTGGACTAGTTAATGCAGTAAGAAGTTGATTACGATCAAATACATCATAAATGGGATTTTCCATATACTTTTGAGGAAAATCAGATTTTGTGTAATAATCTTTTAACCAGAAAAAAACCAACCAAAAAGCTTCAACCAAAGACCCATCTATATGCGCTAGTGTATGGAAACGTAAATGTTTAGTCATCCGTTTAATAAAACGAGAGGTAATGGACACCGGGTGCGTATTGGGTATGGATTCCTCAGAGTCTTCTTCGTCGGATGAACAATGTTCAGAAGTACAAGACGCTTCATCTTCCAATTCTAAACATTGATTAATGGCATAAACATTATTTGGAGTTATCCCAACCATAGTGGGAATAAAATCATTACCAAACAAAAAGGAACAAACTTCCAAATGTTCAGTTGGATATGGTAACCATTCTCGAAATAATTTAGTCACTGGATAATAATTTCCATATCTAAAAATTTGCAGAGTTTCATAACGAGACATTCTTAAAAGAGCCAAAATGAAAACATCTTGATCCTGACTGACAATTAAAGGGTTTCGGCATTTTGTAAATTGTAAAGATTCAGCGATTTGAAATATTTTATGCTCCCCTTCTCCGGGCATATTACAACCACTGACAATAATATTCAACTTTTGAATATTTTGAAATCGATATTGTTTAAGACGTTTTACAAAATATTCTTGCACTTGCATAACAATAATATTGGGACCAAACAAAGCAGATCGATATTTGGATTTACCATCAGTCTGAATAGAACGTTGTTCTCCAACCTTTTTACTCCGACGTTCACGCTGAGTAGGCCATTTCATGGGTACTCCAGTACCATCAAAACTTAAAATGACTGTAATACAATCTGTTGTAGCATAAGATAAAAAAATGTTGAGATGTTTTTTAAGGGTACGCCAGGCAGATTCACACATTTCTCGAAACAGTTTCTTTTCATTTGTTTCCAGAGCTTCACTAATTGCCACATGCAACAATGACTGAACATCGTACAAAATGGAATCAAAATGTTCAGGTCTTGTAGGAGGTTCTTGATCTGGTTGAATGAATTTATTGATTAACATGCAAAAGTTTGTAATACCCATTGTACAATAATAGCTTGTTTGAATGTTTAGTCTAAACTATAAAGACAATATTAAAAAAAAAAAAAAAAAAAAAAAAAAAAAAAAAAAAAAACGGTTTTTTTTTTTTTTTTTTTTTTTTTTTTTTTTTTTTAAATCAAGTAATGTTGATTGTATACAGTTTACTTTTTTTATTTATGTATACTATTCATTGTCTCATAGCACGCAATTTCTTAGAATATTATACAGCTCAACCTCAACCATTTCACTGGAATTTATTACGTTGGAATCAAGATGTCCAGTTCCTTCTTGATAGAATGGTTTGAACAACTCTTGTTTGGACACGGTCGTCCAACTATATTAGAACCACCCAATATACTTTATAAACTCATTTGCCGCTTAGAAGTCGATGGTATTAATTGGAGAGATATGATTCGACAAGGCGGTTTAACAATGTTTCGCTATCAAATTCAAGGAGATTTGGACGTATTATTAGATTACTTTGACAAAGTATACTTTCAAAATCAACATGATACCCCTTTACCGAAATTTCATACACGTTCCATGACTCATGTTTTTAATCAATTATTGGCAATCATGGCTCGTCGTGATCAAATTCAATCCAATGCTTTAGCTATAGGAACAGAAGATGATAAAATGATCCTTCAAACGATTCTTTCAAATCCTGACACGTCCAGTTCTTTTCATTACAATTCTGCTCAATTTTGGGGAGAACTAGCTAGAAATTTTTTAAATCATCGTCGTCCTCTTCCCAAAGAATTATCTCCTCTCCCTTCTTTAGAAACTTTTGAGTTGAACCACACAGCTCGTTTATACCATGTTACTTGTCAAACGCTTGGTAAAAAAATTAATCCTTTGAGTATGTGTATAGTTCCTGCTTCCGAATATGTAAATGCGGTGCATTGGAAATCGGACACTTTATTAGAAGCTTTTATGCAAGCTCGTCCTAAACATGCATTATCTCAAGCAATTGAACAACTCGTAATTCGAGCCTTGAATCAATTTATTGCAGGTAAATATCCTACCTGTTTAAAACAACGCGATTGTAATATTACCTCATTTTTAGAAAATGCCAAAGTCATTCACGATACTGTCCCAAAGGCCACTTTATTAACAGAATCGCCTCCACTCGTTATTGATGTATTTCAGAGACTATTGGCTTTAGCTCAATTGGACAGCTTATGGCATTCCACCTCTAGTTCCAAAACCATTAATCAAAATGCAACCGACTTGATGCACTTGACAGAACAATTGCATTTAGCAGAGAGACAAAATCGTATTTTGTTGAGATATATAAGCAACGATTAGACGAATAGCTACTCGTGCACATTTGCTAAATTTCGCATGCCACGAACAAGACGGAAAAACTATATACGGAAACATTTGAGCCAATACTTTGAGCGATGGAACCCCTAACGTTTCTACATTTACAATATGAGGTAATTTTGTTTGTTTTAAAATTTGCATTTGTCCTTTACAACCAAAAACAATTGGTGTATTGGGATAATGGATTTCAAGTTGTTGATATCGTATTTGTAAAAAATGTAGGACGTTTGAAAGGGAAATTCCACGACGAGTCGTCATAATCACATCAGGACTGGTATGTGGAAACTTTTGAATAGCTTCTGTATAGGAACAGGGACTTTTTAAGAGAAAATGAATTTCATAACCTGTTACATCCCAGTAAGCGAATTCCAATGGAATGTATTCTTTCCCTAAAACAACACCCGTTGTGTGAATCAAAGCGTGTACCGCCATGTCACTTGCTTTTCTCTTTAAAAACAAGAATGATGAAATTTGGAATGAAAACAATTATTTTAGGATCCGTCCTAATACTATTGCTGTTGTCTACTATTGTTCAAAGCTACATCATGTATCAAATCAGCGGAGCCAAGAAATATGAATTTGATAACCAACTAAAGAAAACGGCCGATGGTGTAAACGCGTCAGACTTTTGGGAAACCTATCGTACCTACTTTGTCGGCCCAACTGTTATAAACTTGATTGGAATGGTGATGTTGGGCGTAATGTATGTAATGGGATAATAAAGTAAAAAAATGAATCTTAAAACTATTTTGGTAACTGCTCTAATCTTTGTCATTGTGATGAGTTTTATGAGTTTCGGGTACTTGACCTATGTAATTCATGCAGACCAAACTGCTCAAACGGGTAAACTCCACATCGAAAGTCATCTAGTACTATTTTACGTGCAAGTAGCTATGTACATTGCAGCATTTGGTTTGAGCGTTGGAGTTCTTTTCAAAAGGTAACAACTGAAAGAAGAAGAAGAAGAAGAAGAAAAAAAAAAAAAAAAAAAAAAAAAAAAAAAAAAAAAAAAAAAAAACGTTTTTTTTTTTTTTTTTTTTTTTTTTTTTTTTTTTTTTTTTTTACTTTGTATAAACTGTTATTATTCTTATTTTGTTTTTTGTTTCTTGACTCGTTTTACATCTTTTTTCAAACTCTTCTTAACATGAACATTTACACAAAAAGTATACTTTAAACCCTTTTCCACCAACAAAGTAATTTTACGAGATTCTCCCTGCATTCGCATCTTGAACCAATACAATAATTCTGCATGTAGAAATTGTTTCCAACGAAGCGTATTCATTATCATATCAACCATATATATAGGAACTTCCGATTGTTTCCAAAATGCCTTATTCAACAACAAGCAAAACATTTTCTTTTGTGATATGAACAATTGCTCGCAATTAACCCATTTGCATTCTTGGGCATCCATAACCCATTTACTAGCTTCTCGAGCTGCTACATCTGCTCGACTATATGTATATTCAATAAAATCGTTTTGTTTTTCAGGATGCTTTTCCAAAATGCGTACTGCCGCACAACGTGTAGATTTGTAATCGTCTAAATGTTTTGTTTTTCTGTAAATGGAATATTTTTTAGCATCTCTACACTTGTAATGGACTTGTTGTATTATATCGGTCCATAGAATCCAACCGCGACTTTCCAAAGACAAACCGTCTTCCAACCAAGTATATGACACACCCATGTTAGAATTTGGAATAGGTCTCGGCATATTAAAAATAAAACTCCACACATTTTCCAAAACCAACGGATTGATAAATTCAATAATCTCGTTGGTACGTTTCTGAAACCCCTTGGTTACTATTTGACCTTTTTGTGTCTGGTAAATGTAACGTTTTCTAGAAATGACGAGTAATCTTGTCATACGTTGCTCATATTTTAAGGACCCAAAAGATAAATTTAAATAATTGTTAACATCGTTACAATTATTTTCTGACCAGTTTTGTACCATCAAACTATCTGTATCCGCATAACACACTAAAAAGCCTCGTCTCTTTAAATAATGATAGGCACCTAGTAATTGATACCTTGCCAAAGTAACAATGGTCATGGCAATGGGTAAATAGGCTAAACAGGATTCCTTGTTAGCCATAACTCCATAAAGAGAATTGATAAGAATTTTAATGCAAAGTTGAACATTGTAATGGTATACATCTTTCGTTTCTTTATATTTTTTCTGATGATGTTCGCGCAAGTGTATAAAATGTCTTACAATACAAGGTAAGAAGGCTTCAGATTGTTCATTAACTACAATGACAAAATCATCTATATCGGGATCATATTTTGGGTATTGAAATACGGGACCGTCTCCAAACGAATCTCTTTCAAAATCTCGTTCTCCATGAATTCGATACGGAATGCTTTTTAATTCTTGAGCACGTGGGCAGGCAAGCCATTCGTTTCGTGACATAATTGTACACGTTCCATAGCATAAATTACCACTTACCAAAGCACTCGGGTACATGCTTGCAAAGTCCATCACCGATACATCTGTATAAGATTCTTGAGAACTATCAGTGTAATTGAGAGCTCCCTGATACGTTTGACTTTTGGTTACAAAAAGACTAGTAAATTTTTTAGGATCAATAGGACTTTTTAAATAATGGGCATTGACGAAAAATCCTAAACGCGTTCCATATGTTTTAAAGACTTGTAACCAAAATCCTGAATTTCCCATAAGCGATGCTTGCACCACATTCCAATCGGTAAAATTGGCACGTTCCACAAAAAAAGATAAAACCATTTCCAATTCAAATAAACGATATACAAGACACGAATCTTTGAGGCAATACTCCATATAATTACGAAATGTACCAAACTGCGCCATTGGAATGCGGGAGGGTTTTAAAACCTCATAACATTCAGCCAAGGAAGCATGGTGGACCAATTCTGAAGTGACACCAGGATGCGTATACCACGACCACAAACCCATAGATTGGATAGGTACTTTTGTTTCATTGAGTTTCTTTTTTGCCACATCGTCCAATTTGAATCCCGGTAAATCATAATTGGAAAAAATTCGAAAGTAATAGTACAAATCCAAGACGAGTTTATTTTGATAAGTGGTGACAATAACGGTTCCGACCCTTGCCGACGAATAATCTTTTAAAACTTTGTACATTTTAAGCCAGTATAAACGCGTAAATAAACAGGGTAAATCAAATCCATGAATATTATATCCTGTCAAAACTTGACAATCCTGAATAAGACAATGAAAATCATTGAGCAATTGTTTTTCAGAAGTATAAGCGTGTGCATTATCCATTTGAACAGGCAAAGTATCGCATGGTAAACGATACAATAACCAATATTTTAACCCTTTCCGATTCCATTTATACAAGCTAATCATAACAATTTCATCTGTTTCATCTAAACCAGTTGGAACTCGATTACCTCCATCCATAGGAACAGTTTCCAAATCAAAAGCGGCAATTGTCCAGTCAGGGGCATGAGTGTGTTCAGGATGCATTTGAAAGGAATCGAGTAAATTGGGTGCATCGGTAACGGTATACCATTTATAATAAAATCCTTGAGTTTGATAACGTGTGCATAAATCAATATAAATCCGAACAAGCCAGTCATTTTTATCATAATAACTAATTTTATATTTGTTAAGAAATTGACCAACTTCAGATATATTGGCTCGAATATACACTTTATAAAAAGGTTTAGATGGAGAATCTAAGCAGCGATTTTTATAAAGCCGTGATTCAAAATACGGTAAAACTTTACGCACTTGTCCCATGTAAACAAAACGAACGGGAGCTTTGGGAAACGATTCTTTTAAAGTGGTAATGACTTTATCAATTTTATTGGTACAAACACCGATCCATTCTTCGTATAATCGAACGACACTTGTTAATTGACCATTTTCATCTAAAAAAGTAGTTTTGACATGGATGACATGAGGTTCGTAAGGGCCTGCAAACCTTGGTACTTTTTCCCATCTTATAGAATACAGCATGTTGTTTGCAGTGTAGTTTTAAAAATAACATTAGCCTTCATAAAGAAAGAGAGGAAAAGTAAAAAAAAAAAAAAAAAAAAAAAAAAAAAAAAAAAAAAAAACGTTTTTTTTTTTTTTTTTTTTTTTTTTTTTTTTTTTTTTTTTTAACTTTCTCTTTCTCTTTATGAATTATACTTTGTAAAAGATTTATAGTTTTCAAACAAGGTCATCATGTTTTTAAATGCCTTCTTTATAGTTTTTCTATTCTTGTATTTTTGGTACATGACGTCCTTTACAACAATATCCAAACTTTCTAAACCAACTCATTCTGCTTTAGATCCCAATCCGCCAAAACCCACTTATCATATAAATTCCCTTGGTGGTCAATTTCAATTTTCAATAAATACACAAATAGCTTGGAAAGATACTTTACCCGATTCTTTTCAAATCACCAATAATCAATTTATGACTCGAAATGTTTGTCATCAAAAACCAGATGGAACTCTAGTACCAGCTGTCGGTCAAACTCTATACGAACACGTGCAACAAGATCGATTAATGTCTCGCACTTTTACATTTGAACCTGATGCGTCTATAATGTTACAAAACAAAAACATATTTTATTTCTCCTGCCAAAAAGGTAATATTGACCAATTGCACATGTGTCCACCAGGACAATTTTTTAAAAATTCCACTTGCCATATTATTAATCAATGTTCGGGTCAAAAAGATGGTAAAACTTTTCCCGATCCATACGATTTACAACGTTTTATTGAATGCCGTAACGAAACGACTACTTCAAAAGCGTGTCCTCCCAATACGTATTTTGCTTACGATAAATGTTATGATCCAATGTTAATTGGATTATATTGTCATGCCGTAACTGAACCCAAAATTTTAGATTTTAAAACTCTAGTTGTGTGTCGAGAAGGAAAAATTATGTATGAAATTTGCCCTCCTGGATATCGTTATTTTGATACCCCTAAATGTGAGCCAGAAGCATGTGTAGGTTATCCTAATGGTCACCGTGTACCTTTACCCAAACAACGCACCGGGCCATTATGGTATTCACCTGGGTATATGGAATGTGCAAATAACAAGGTTATATTAACGCAAAAATGTCCTCAGGTATGGGATTATCATCACTCTTTTGGAGATAATTTAACTCATTTACCTCAAGTGTTCGATGGACGTAAATGTACCATTCCAGAATTTTGCGTCAATGTGACGCCAGACGATCCCAACGTTATTGTTCCTGTTCACGAATTTACCAAACACGTTCGTAATTGGGTTTACTCAGAATTATTTGATAGAGTAACGGGTTTCCAATGTCAAGGCTCGACTCGCAAACGAGTTGCCATGGAGCCTGGAGAAATTATTCATCCCAAAAGACTTAAACGAGAATCGGCTTGCGATGGTAAAACGAAACACGTTCCCGTTTCGATTCGTCGCAACGAATATTTTGATTGTACAACAAACACTCTTGAAACATGTCCCGTTAATCAATTTTTCGACGGACACGAATGCCGACCCCATATACCTCATGCTTACACGTACCAAGGCATTCAATTGTTTCAAATGGATTCTTTACGAGAAGATAATTGGATGATACCTTGGGACTATAGTAAACTACACTCTGCCGAACCCTGTCAAGCTCCAGAGACTGAATATTTAGAAACGTACAACATATGTTCACATCCAGATTGTAAATTATATCCCTGGTTATCACAAATTCCCTTTCAACTCGCATTACGAGATGGTACATTGTGTTTGTTTGATGAACAAACGCGTCATATTCATAAACAAGATACAGAAGACAAATATTTATACTGGGCCCAAAGGCAAGTGGAGCAAATTGATCCTCAAGAACCTTGCGTACCGGGGCAAAATATTCAATCGGGTCATTTTGTATTCGACAAGACTATATTTGCTACATGTGATGATAAACAACCTTTTGTCTTTTGTCCATCATCGAGCACAAATGGAATAGCTTTAATTGACGGGCAACGGTGGGCATGTGTTCCTCCCAATATGAAAGGAGTCATTCCATCTAGGACCACAGTATCTTTTCAAAAATTTGAAGTCAAGCAATTATTACCTTTAAGTAACCGATTGACAGAAGTATTGATAAATAATCAGAAAAACCTTATACCTCCAATTGGTTTGGTTGAAACAAATAAATTCACGTTACAAACGCTAGACGAACCTGTAGAAGTGGAATACAACTATCGTATAACCCATCCTCCCGATGTTTCGTTTCCTGAAAAAGTATCTAGATTTATCGGAGCATTTTTAATTAAAGCAAAAGATTTTACACGTAAACCTGTTGAAATACCTGTATACAGAATAAAGGACTCTGTAACTGCTTTTCTCTTGACGTAAAAAAAGATGGATGAACAACAAGTGGTGCATGGAATTTTATTTTATACAACAATTTATATCAATTGCCTCTTGTGCGCAGTAGCAATTCTGACCGGACGCTGGATATTTCTGTTACTCATTCTACTGACTGTAGGATTAACAGCGTACATGATGTACATGACAACACATAACGATGAGCATTTGAAATCGGTAGGTAAATGGGCCGAACAAACTTTTACAAATTTGTGGAATAAAGCCAAAACATTATACCAGTAAAAAATCTTAAAACATCTTTAAAAAAAAAAAAAAAAAAAAAAAAAAAAAAGCTTTTTTTTTTTTTTTTTTTTTTTTTTTTTTTCCTTCCTTTCTTTCTTTCTTTCTCCGTTCTTTCTCCGTTCTTGCTGTTATCATCGTTGATGTTAGCGTTTTTTGATTTTCCAGTTTCCACAATTTTTACATTGCAAATACAGACTTGGAGGCTCATCAATCGCTCTATCTTGCCGTAAAATAGTTATAATATTTGGCGATGAACAACATGATTTTAATACGTTTTCCATTTTATTTTCGTCTACCCACCTTTTACAGTCTTGTGGAGAAAACAGAGATTTACTTTCTTCCCAGTCCATCTCTTCAATCTCGTTTACCACTTTATTTTTGGCTACCCACCTTTCACCGTCTTGTGGAGAAAACAAAGGTGCACTTTCTTCCCAGTCCATCTCTTCAATCTCATTTTCCACTTTATTTTTGGCTACCCACCTTTCGCCGTCCTGTGGAGAAAACAAAGGTGCACTTTTTTTCCACTCCATCCCTTGAATATAGAATCAAACACACTTTTTTATTACTATTATCATTATATTATGATAATCGGATCATCTCTTTAATTTTATGTACAAATAAAGTATAACTGCCATGCAATCCACATCTGAAGAAATATTAAAAATTACATACGTTGGCCTTGAACAATTTCTTCAAAATACCTTAAATCCTAAAGATTTTGAAGAATATCAAATGCATAAACGGAATCTCTTTCCTACATGGAGTCATCTTTGGGATAAATTGCGACATTGGCTTTCTCAAGCTCCCCTAACCACAATGTCTGAAGCTGTTTTGAGTTTGGCAGATCAACTTCCAGGATTTCAATCATTTAAATTTCATTTACAAAATTCACTCGTTGTTCACGAAGATTTTTGGAATCAAGTGTATGAAAACTTGGTAATTGCGAAAAGGCGATTAACATGATAAATATATCGTCCTTGGAGACTGTGGGTATATTTTCACTGTTTGCGGGATTACTTTATTCCATAGCAGTCCTTATTATAGAAACACAGACTACTCAATTTCGTTGGCATTTTATCATATTAACTTTGGTCATTTTCATAGCATTGGTTACCATCACATTCTTTAAATATCTAAAATATCGTTATACATGTGAAAAAATGGATGATATTTTAGCAACTATGAAAATTCGATAGCCAATTTATGTTCTCTCCACTCAAAAACTGCAGCATCATGAGGTCTCCATCCAAGTAATTTGAAAAATCCTAATGGGGATGGAATACAATCTGGTGATTTTTCTTGTCTTGCAAATTGAACATCTTGCAGCGTAATGAAAAAACATCGCAAGGGCAAGTCAAATTTTTCAGTACACTCTTCTCCATCATCAAATTGAACAATAACTTTTGAGGGTTCAAAATAAATATGCCGAATAGGTCGAATAGCTAAACGGCGTATAACTGCTTCGTAAGAATGCATGAATCAAGACAATGAATACTCCAGGCACGAGTCAACAAACACCAGAAGAAATGGTAAATATCCTTTTAACAAAACATGACTTATTTCGAAAAATTTTTACAGTAGAATATACATTAACAAACTTGCAACCAGAGGAAAAACAAATTGTTGAACAAATTTATCACGAGACTTTTCCCAATTATTCCGAGAGAGATTTTGATATATTTTTCCACAGTTATTTAGAGACAAAGGTCCTTTCAGACATGAATATAAATAATGATCCGTTAGAGCCTAATGAAATTTGCAACAAGCTGGCGTATGACCCAACGAAAAGAGGATTTATTAGAATGCCCAAAGTCAACAATTATGGAAGAGGGAAACGTGAAAAGTTTAATTTGACAGAGTTTTTAAAAACTAAACGAGAAAATATGGATTATTTTCAATTAAATGTAGGGGATAGAGAAATGGTAGAAAATTTAATGGATGAATTAAATGAAGATAAACTTCGTAATGATCAAAAGGCAGATATAGCGCTCAATCGAATGGTAGAAATGGCTGCAATACTCAACAACAATTGCAATTACAAAATTCTGGAATTGCACTCGGAAAGACGAATTCAATAATACATAATTGAAATACATAAAACATTTATTACAACGAAAGACAAAAAAAAAAAAAAAAAAAAAAAAAAAAAAAAAAAAAAAAAAAAAAACGTTTTTTTTTTTTTTTTTTTTTTTTTTTTTTTTTTTTTTTTTTTTTTTTTTTAATGTTTCTTCTTTTGTTGTTGTTGTTAAATCAAGTAACTTGTCATGAATAGCCTTGAAGAGTTTATGCAATTTATTCTTAGACATGATCATGTTATAGTTTTTGGAAATCTTGGTAGAAAACCCAAAATTTTGTTTGATTTTTTATCATCTGATCCTCAAATAAACGTAGCAATTCACTCGCCTTATTACTTGTGCGAATCTACTCCTGATAATCGCATTCGAATGGTGAATTCTGATGAATCATTAGATCCTTGCGATTTATACATTATCTTGGAACCTACTCCACATCAACTTGTGGTAAAACCACCTAAAGCGAATCGCATTATTATATTTACAAGTCACTTTGCATTCAATAGTCCATCTGAAACGGTTTGGACTCATGCATGTTACTTTCATACTGATACTGTAAATATTCAGGACAAGATTAAATGTACTCAAGAACTTCTCAAACTTCAAGATCATTCCATTCAAACCCAAAACGTTAGTCAAATTATCGTAGATGCTTCGCAAACTGAAATTATTAGAGGACGCCGAAATACACCTCTTGATACATCAACTTATGTTATTATTGATTTATCCAATTATGAAAGTCCTTTTATTATGTATCTTGCCTTCCTAGATGCTTTTGACTACTTGATTGATAACAAGAACAATGTGCAGAGATGGGTTATATGTTTTAACCATAAAACGGGTAGAAGAGGCTTTGATCAATTTGCTCAACATTGTTTAGATAAATTATTCTGCAAAAACATTGAACACGGAAATGTTACAAACATTGCAGAAATGTTGGCCCTTTTACCCTTTTACAAATCGGGTAGCATTGACCGAACATTTTCCATTTCTAAATCAACTTTTGGAGATGTAGAATATATTTCCCCTTCGAATACCTTGGAAGTTTGTAAAGCGGCTACTATGTATAACTTGGATCACTGGGTAGGAAACATTTATCGAATCAAAGACTAAAAACAAGATGTCAGAAAGCTTAAACACCCCCGTAGTAAATATGAGTGCTAGATCTGAACATGTATCTAGTCCAGAAATATATGAATATTCATTTCCAATGGTTTCTCCAATAGTTTCTTCTCATTTGGGATCTGCTAGTAGAAGTCGATCTAACTCATCTGCTAGTAGAAGTCGCTCTGTTTCACCCGCTAGAAGTCGGTCTATTTCCCCCGCTATAAGAAGCCGGTCTGTTTCACCCGCTAGAAGAAGTCGGTCTGTTTCACCCGCTAGAAGAAGCCGGTCTGTCTCACCAGCTATCAGAAGCCGGTCTGCCTCACCTGCTATCAGAAGCCGATCTGCCTCAGCAGGTCCAAGTGAAGAAAGAGGTAAAAAACGATGTAAAAAGAAGAGAAACAAAAATTTATCAAGAAGCCGATCTAAAAGTCCCTCTAGAAAAAAATCGAAACGTCAAAAGAAACACAAATCTAAACATTCTTCTAAAAGTCCATCAAGGAATCGTAACAAGAAACGCAAATCAAAACGTCGTTCCAAATCTACCTCAATGAACAATTCTCGAAATATCTCTAATAGTCGGTCAAGAAGTGCTAGTCCAAACAGGTCAAGAAGTCCTAGTCCAAATCGATCAAGAAGTCCTAGCCCACATCGATCAAGAAGTCCTAGTCCAAACCGATCAAGAAGTCCTAGTAGAAATCGATCAAGAAGTCCTAGAAGAAATAAAAAGTTGCAATCTTCTCCCTATTTAAAATGGGGTGACACAGCATCGGAATTGGTATATGACTCACCACCTCATCGATTAATCTTTCGTAATGAAGATGGAGCTTTTAAAAATCGAAGATTACCCAATAAGGCATGCAGTTATTTGTTAAGTCACTGTTCCAAAACACACCCAATAAAAAGGGATAATATTCCGCGTCGTGCAACCATCAGTATTAAAAACAGAAGAAACATAAGATTGTAAAAAAAAAAAAAAAAAAAAAAAAAAAAAAAAAAAAAAAAAAAATTTTTTTTTTTTTTTTTTTTTTTTTTTTTTTTTTTTTTACTTCTCTCTCTTACGTTTGTTTTGAATTGATTCTTCATCATCACTTGTATTTGAATTATTTCCATTTGAAATTTTCATTTTCAACATTTCTACAAATAGTTTAAAATATTCCTCTTTCATATTTGCTTTATATACATTTGCTGCTTCGTGCAATACTTGTTCAGACCATGTGCTTTGTTCACCCACCGGTAATTCAATACTAGCCATATCTCTCAAAACTAGACACATGACATTATATACTCCGTCCACAAGTTTAGCATCGTTTGAACGATGTTGATCCAATTCTTGATAAACCTTACGTATAGCATTTACATGAACTCGCTTCACTTTATCATTTGCTTCCCTATCATAACGACCCGGCTCTCCAGATAAACTATATTTTAAATTTTCAATGTATTTTTTACATTCGAAATTTGGACCCTGATTCAATTTACCATTCAATCCATCAATAGCTAGTAATGCATGAGTAAGGTTGATGTGTCCACTCTTACACATGGCTTTAAGTAATTTATGAAGCTTTTCATTCAATACAAAATCTTGTGCAAGCAAAGCATCAACATTTTCCTGTTTGGGCGCCCAACGAAGCAATTCCTTGGCAACTTCAGGATGAACGGGTGTACTAGTAGCTTGAATATGGTTACAGAAGGAAAGAGGCAATCCCAGTTCCATCATAAGTTGATTGACCATACGAATTTTGAGAGTAAGAATGTTTGTTAAATCATTTCCTGCTCGTTGCACAGCTTCCACCAAACAAGCTTCATTCACAGGATCAGAGACATGAGAAGATTGTTCTTTGTGAAAATTTAAAGAAGATGTTTCAGAGATTTCAGTCATAATGTTATATACCTTTATTATCCTTAATACACACGCACACACAAACACATGTTTGTGTATGTGTAATTATTCATGCTCTTCTTGAAATACTACTTGAGCAATTTCAGTTAAATCCTTATCAATATTACCATCCGATACCATAAATAATTTTAATGTGTCAATTGTCCAAGGAATAGTATATTTAGCATCGAATTTGGCTACCTGTCCTATCAATTTTCTCAAAATATTATAAATACGACGTGCTTTGGAAAATACACCTTTGCGCACTTGAACCATTTTCAGATCTACATTGTTGGCTACGTGACCCATTCCAATCATGAAAGCAATCTGCATATCAGGTGTTTCAAACAATACGCTAGGAAATAAATTGTGCATAACCATGTCTATAAATTCGACGGGGATTTGCAGTTTATCTCTTACAAATTTTTCCATTTGCATATATTTTATAAAATTTTCAGATAAGGTCTCAATACCTTCACCATTCTGAAGGGCTCGTTTCACGTAATGAAACTCTGTATTCTTTTTGTACGAAATTTCTGTATTGAGCACATTCAACATTTGTTTTACAAATTCACAATCTTTATAATTTTTCCAAAAAAACTCTCCTCGACATACTCGAACAATAAAATCCAATGCCCAATTGGCCATCATGTCTATATCGGTACAACACGCATAACATCCCAAAAGTATATGAAAAATATCAAAGGGAACACTATACTGGCTAAACATACGGCGAATAGCTTGCGATCTTTGCAATTCTTGTAAAAGTTGCTTAATGAGATTGGACTCTGGGTTTAAAGGTGGTAAGGGTACCCAGTCCTGTCGACACGCTTTCACATACGGTACGAGTTTTTCAAAGTAAAAGTCAAATTTATTTTTCTGAAATTCGTTTGAGTTTAATACTTGGTGTAAATGAGTCAGCAAATGATTTAGTACCATTTGCTCGTTTTCTTTGAGCCTTTTTTGCGGTTGCTTAGCGTCTGAAATTGCATTCATATAATCACTCAAAAAATTTTCCATGACATCTTTAGGCTGTTCAACGGGTTCATCTTGTGTAAATGGAGCATTCATTGCTTTCAATATTTGAACAGTTGCTTGCAATCGTTTTAAAGATTGACCTTCGATTCGTTTAGCCAAAATACCATCAATGGACAAAAGAACAAATGGAATTGGAATATTATCATCTCCCGTCAATTCATAATAGAGTTGAGCCAATTCACATGCCTCCCAAAGATTTTCTTGAGAGATAGTATTAATAAAAGCATATACATCGGAAATTGGATAATTTTGACACACTTCACAACGTATAGCTGGATTCTCATTGGATCTAAGAACTATACTCGAAGACGTGCTCTCATGGCACAAATGGTTTTGAATCCTCTGCAAGAAATTCATAGTCTTGTTTAGTGACAAAACTTGATTTTTTAGTTTGACATTTTACACAATGACCTTTAAGCATGGGACGATTATTACGAGACCTGGAGGTTTTAATATTTTCAGTTTCCGTATTGGTCAAACACTTGGGGCAGTACAATAAAGGCAACATGTTTTACACACTTGTTTATCATCCAAACAAGCATGGACTTTCGTCAAGTCATTTTTCATTTGTATGAAGAAGAACATTTATCGGAGCGAGCCATAGCTCGCCAGTTGGGGTTATCTCCTTCTACAGTGCATTATTGGGTAAGTCGTCGTGGGGAATCGTCTACGACCAAATCGGGTCGTCCCCGTGTTACTAGTGCTCAAACGGACACAGCATTATACGAAGCTTCCCTCAAAGATCCCTTTCTGACAGCCGTCGATTTGCAACAAGAATTGACTCCCACGTGTAGTGTCGATACGGTCCGTAATCGATTAAAAGAAAAAGGTCTTAAATGTCGAGTTCCAGCTCGAAAACCTTTCTTAACTCAATATCATCGTCAACAACGCTATACGTTTGCTCAGTCTCATTTATATTGGTCCCTTGACGAATGGCATCGTGTCGTCTTTTCCGACGAAAAAATTTTTCGATCATCGAGTCGAGGAGCGATACGCGTCTATCGTCCAATTCAAGGAAGTGATCGATACGATGATCGGTACTTGGTACATTCATCCAACCCAGGAGACACGAGTGTTCCTCGGTTTACCATTTGTGTTTGGATGGCATTTGGAGGTCGGGGAAAAATACGAGAATTGCATCGTATTGAGCAACGCACACTGAATGCCGAATATTACACTACCCGTATTTTACCTACTATAGAATCTCGGCTATGTGAAGACGATGAAGAAAAATTGCAACGTCTCGTTTTTATGCAAGATTTATCCTCTATCCATACCAGCCGTCTTTCTAAACGATGGTTGAATGAACATAATGTACCCGTCATGAACGATTGGCCCCCCAAAGGTCCCGATATGAATCCAGTTGAAAATATATGGGCAGAACTAGTACGAAAAATTCAAATAAAGCATCGTCTAACCGGTGTTCAAAATGTCAATCAACTTTGGGAAGATATTTTACAAGCCTTTCACGAGCTACCAGAAAAATATTTTGAAAATTTAATCGACTCTATGCCCCGACGTGTCGAGACTGTGGCTCGAAAGCACGGTGGATGGACAAAATATTGAAAAAGTATCCAATCGATATTCAAACAATTCCTTTTCATTTTCATCAAAATATTTCCAAATACAAGGATTGGAAGGAGCACATTTCAAACACATAACTTTGAGATAGGGCCATTGTAAAACGCGGACAAAATATAAATTTTGAACATCATCATGACGTATAATTTCAATTTCGGGAATAAAAGTTTTTAGCAAATTTACGGCCTCTTCTCCACGCAAAACAAACTCATCATCTTCATAAAATTGAAGAATCAACGCATATTGCTCTGTATTTATTGTCTGAAGAGCATGAGCTCGTTCAACAACAGATTCTGCATACCGACGAAAATAGATGGGTTCCATATTAGCAATGAGAAATCTTATTTCTGTGTAAAGATAAAAGAGGTATAGACTAAAAAAAAAAAAAAAAAAAAAAAAAAAAAAAAAAAAAAAAAAAAAAAAAACGTTTTTTTTTTTTTTTTTTTTTTTTTTTTTTTTTTTTTTTTTTTTTTTTTTACTTACATCGTTTACTTTTACTTTCTTTACTAACATTAACATTATACTATTACTATTATACTTTATTGTCAACATTAACATTATACTATTACTATTATACCTTATTATTACTTTTCTTTCGTGCAACTCCAAATGAGTTGCTTGACAGTTTGTAAATCTTCCTTATCAAAATCATGAAAAGACATGGTTTTGTATTTGTAAAACTCTGGTTCTCGTTTAAACAATTCCACAATTTCCTCCTTTTTATCTTCGGCAGATTGGAAAAAATCGCAATAGGCTTCAAAGGTATCAAATGCCTTTAATTCAAACCATCTCCCACGACGCTTCATTCGATCATAAGCGTTTCTCAAAAAGGCATCATCCGCTTGAATACTGGAACCGTAATCCAAAATTAAAACTTGATCCACTTTCATATGATTAAGTCTGTTTCTGTAAAATTTTGCAAGAGGCTCCCAATTCTTTACACATTTTGAAAATTGTTTGCCAGATATCAGAGGACTTCGAGTCGTGATAATCGTCCAATCGTTCCCCAATTCTTTCGATAATTGTTCTAATGAAGCTGCAAAATTTTCCAAGGTCAAATATGCTCGAAGATTATCGTCACCTTCTCCATAAAAAAAGGTTGGATCCGACTCAACAAGGCCAATGCAATCATCCACCCAAGGGTATTCGAGCTTTTCAACAAAGGTAGATTTACCAATGCCTACATGCGAAGCTTGAATCTCTACCAATAGCTTCCCCATGATAACTGATAGAGTAAAGAGTTGAATACTGTATGATCAATGGTAACTATATAACATAAATGAAATTAAAGTGTAAAAAAAAAAAAAAAAAAAAAAAAAAAAAAAAAAAAACGTTTTTTTTTTTTTTTTTTTTTTTTTTTTTTTTTTAATGTTGTTGTTTGCTTCTTACCATTGTTTTAAATTTTCCAAGTTAAACTCGGGACAGTCGTCCAATTCGTTTTTTAGGCAAGTCTCTTCAGGAGGTGTATTGTCAGAAGTATTTTCTGATTCAGAGTCCGACAAATAAATACTACTGAACGAGGAAGAGCTATATTCCTCTTCTAGAATATTTGCCATATCTCTTGCAAAGATGGGTTCCAAAATATCCGATATAGTCTGAGTTTGTTGTTCAGGAATATTTGAACTATATTCCTCTCCCAGAATATCTCTTGCAAAGATGGGTTCCAAAATATTCGATATAGTCTCAGTTTGTTGTTCAGGAATATTTGAACTATATTCCTCTCCCAGAATATCACTTGCAAAGATGGGTTCCAAAATATTCGATATAGTCTGAGTTTGTTGTTCACGAATATTTATCCTATTTCTTATTGATATAGGTTCCAGTTGAAATGCTTCTTCAGACATATTTATAAACAAAGAAAATATTTCTATTTTACGTTAATTATGGAAGATTTATTTGAATATCTTGTTTCTTTACCAACACGATTTCCTGTATCAATCCAATAACATTTTTCCTTTCGTTAGTAGTCATTTTCATAAATTTGATAACTAATAGCTTTATGAAGCATCCAATGAGCAATGGTCAAAAGAGACATTTTTCCTTTCGTTAGTAGTCATTTTTATTCCGCCCAATAAATTTGATTACTAATAGCTTTATGAAGCATCCAATTAGCAATGGTCAGTACAGTCAAAAGAGACATTTTTGGAATCAGAAGGTAAAGTAGAACTGTAGTATTCCACCCATCAAACCAATGTCGAGATTCTTTCGGCTTTCTGTCGTTCAACACTTTTAAGAAGGCTTTGACCGCCACACACGCACACCGTTTTATTTTATAACGTAAAGTGGCATGGTTTTGATACTGAATCCGCAACATCAGCATGAATATCAAGAGGGAATACGATTCTCTGAGAGAGTCGATCCTTTCGCCAGACTCGGGAAGAATCATATGAATCAAGCTGGCCATTTCAAGTTCATTATCCCAGTCCACATGCAATTCTCCCAACACTTCTTCCAAATTCGATAGCAAGGTCTGATCTATATTCATTTTGGACATTGTCAAAATGGTATCCACCCATTCTGGAGCCTGTACTTGCTGCTCGGCAAAGGTCAATGTTTCGAGAGGCAATCGATACTCGTCAAACTCTTTTTGAAACGCCGTCAATTTCAGTCTCATCAATGGCAGGTGATCATCAAATTCGACCAAATTCTCTTGAGATGGTTTATGAAAAGTATTCCAAGACGTTGATAAAAGAGCTTGTGTAAACTCTTCTAAAGCACTATGTCGTCGAGCCATAATAGAGAAGGGAAAGATGGAATATTGTTTGCTTCATACTGTAAAGATATTTAAAGACACAAGAGTATTAAAAAAAAAAAAAAAAAAAAAAAAAAAAAAAAAAAAAAAACGTTTTTTTTTTTTTTTTTTTTTTTTTTTTTTTTTTTTTTTTCTTCTTCTTTACACTAACGTTAAACAAAAATTTTCTTGCCGCGCTGAAGGTACATACTTTTACTGTTTAACATTGCATAATTAACTTTTACTGTTTAACATTGCATTCTTTCTAATTATTGTTACTTTTTTCTCTTTGTTAAAAGGGAATTCCTCCAGTTTCCGCTATCTTTCTAGCATGTGTTCTAATTATTGTTACTTCTTTTTCTTTTTGTTCCTCTAGTTTCCGACATCGTTCTGGCATGTGTTCTAATTATTGTTACTTCTTTTTCTCTTTGTTAAATATACCGCCATCGTTCTGGCTTCGGTTGCAGGGCATGTGTAAGGAATCAGTTTTCTATGCCCGTGCCAGCAACCATATACGAGGCCTCCAATTATAGAAAGTTTCACACATCTTACACTTTTAAATCCACAAATATTTTTGAAAAACTTCATTTGAGAGGGACATCTCACATACAAACAGACATTCTTGCCCAAGTGCTGGTCGACAATCTGATGTAAAGAGAGTAACCATCTATCTAATTCTATTCGAAACACTCGAGTCGGAACTATTTTGTTTTCGACGGAAGCATTGTTAAAACGATCTTTATTGTATATTAAACTCCTGGTTTCGGCCAAGTCTCGTAAAGTGACTCCCAAATGCATTGGCAGTTTAATTTCCACCAAATACACGATATCGGGATGCTCGACACTGGCGAAAGCAATTTCCAAAGGTACTTTCTTACCATTCAAACACTTCATCCAGGCAACTTCAACACCGTAGTAATTCATGATGTGTGAAGCGAGACGGTAAAACTCTCACAGATTTAAAGACGAAAACAAAACAGAATAGAAAGAAGAAAAAAAAAAAAAAAAAAAAAAAAAAAAAAAAAAAAAAAAAAAAAAAAAAAAAAAAAACGTTTTTTTTTTTTTTTTTTTTTTTTTTTTTTTTTTTTTTTTCATTTGTCTTGTATTCTCTTGTCTTTTCTCTGAAAATTTTTCTTTACCTAAATCGTTTTCTTTACCTTTGTTGCAGGTAACAATGCAAACTCTCCTCCCGTCCCCTCGTTGGGTTGTTCTCCAAAAAACATTTTATCCATGGAATATCTTACCGTTTCTTCTCGCCTATCCAACGTACACATCCGAGCCAAATTTTTTTTCCACGCTTCAAAGGCCAATACTTCCAACATGGATCGCGCAGGATTTTTTTCCAATCCATTCCGAGTGGCGGGTAAGGGTTGTCCGGTGCGACACTGATATCTGATGATCGTCACGACATCTTTCGCGTGGGATCCATGCATTTGGCCTTGAAATAATTGCAATTCCACGACTCGCAAGAGATTAAAAAAGTAACTCACGATGCCACATTTTTGATAGATGGTTCGAATATCGGAAAAGGCGACGATATGTTGCAATTCCAATCGTCTGACCAGACTATGCCATTCTTTGACAGACTTGTACAAGACCCTGTTGGGTTCGACGACAATAAACGTAAAAGTGCTCACGTATAAAGAATGCCCTTGAGCATTGACGGCTTTATTGTCCTCGTTGCCCCTCTCCAATTGACCGGCATTAGGAAGCCGTTGCAAGAGATTCAGGGTGGAATAATGTCGCGTCCACACTGTCGCGTAGACGTGCCGCGACGCCATTTCAAAAACTTGCGTTTGGTTTGAGAATCGCAACAATTCGTACCGAAGGGATTTGTCCACATTATAGTTTTGTTTATTGCCAGCCAAAGATGTTAAATGCTTACTATCCAACGTCCCTTGGGTATTTGATTTTGTCACGCGACATGTCAATTGAATACCAAACGCATCTCCAGGTGTGGGAAATCTTTTACGAATAGCAGACATGAATGCCAAGCAAAATGCAGGAATACGATGTGGATGTCGATTGAAAATGTTTAAATCGGGTACGGAATGTTTCAAATGTTGTTGAAACAAATTCAAAACGGCATCTAAGGAATGAGGTTGAATGACATGTAATATTTCTCTATAAATATCGGGTCGGCATTGAGCCACATGCTGCATCAAGACGTGAGCAGCATCCATAAAGATGCAATTCAAAGAAAGACAACATGTAATTGAAAGAAAGTAAAGTATAGTGTTTAAAACAAACACATGTAAGTGAAAGAAAGAAAGTATAGTGTTTAAAACAAAACATACAACTAAGAAAGAAAGAAAAAAAAAAAAAAAAAAAAAAAAAAAAAAAAAAAAAAAAACGTTTTTTTTTTTTTTTTTTTTTTTTTTTTTTTTTTTTTTTTTTTTTTTTAAAGTTGTGTGTGTTGTCTTTGTAATTCTTTATTAAACTTTACTTGTTGTGTTTGTGTTGTTTACATGCATTCTACATTATCCACAAGCACTCGCAATATTTTTTCAAATTTGTAAAATATAGTCATCTTGAAAGGTTTATCCAATACAAACTTTTTCCTAGGACGGGGTCCACCGCCATCACAAGAATCTTTGGTCATCATCCCAATAGCTTTAAAACCCTCTTCGTTGTGAAGGTAGCGAAAGTTTATCACGGTCGTATTGAGACCGTCGGTGCCTTCCCATCTACATTTTAAATTCACTTCCGGCACCACCAAGAGCGAATGCTCAAAGATGCCTTCCTCCATATCACAAGGGACGGGCATCGTGAACCACACCACGTCTCTCAGTCTCCTGTCATGCGAAGCCACATAATCCACCCCAGCTTTCAGTTTCCCGTTATGAACGATGACTCGGACGTCCCTGAAAGCAAAATAAGGTATATTTTTGGAAATGGTTCCATTCTTGTTAAAAAAGGACGAGTGTGTAAAGAGGGAAGAGGTCCACAAACCTTCCAAATAAAAAAAGGCAATAATGGCACTGCGGAATTGAGGATTCTTCATATTCCTCACGGTAGTCTCGTCCACTCGTTGGAAATAACCTCTCGTTTCGGTTCGAACCATAGGATTGAGAGTTTCGAGGCACTCGTCCACATTGTCCATAAAAATAGTATTGTGGGGAATGGACGCGTAGTGGACTGATTTCTTTTTGTTGTGAACGAAAAGGATTTTACAAATATCTTTCAGCACGCTAGGAATTTCAAACGCATAGGGGTGTGAATGGTGCAAATCCTTTTCATACTGCTCAACAAATAACTTGAAAAGGGGTGATTCAATGATTTGCTGACTATCCATAATAACATACATTAAGCATAATATGCCAGCGTTAAAGAAATGATATTTTATAAGAAGGAGAAGAGAAACACACACACTAAAAAAAAAAAAAAAAAAAAAAAAAAAAAAAAAAAAACGTTTTTTTTTTTTTTTTTTTTTTTTTTTTTTTTTTTTAGTTTGATTGTGTTTCTGTGTTTTGTTTTGTTTGTGTGTTTGTGTTTATACCATTATCTTTTATTGTAGTAATAATGAGTAATGTATTATTATGAAGGTAATGTAATATATTCAATTTTTATAAGATTATGCTCGAAACATTAAGCAAAATGTATCCAATGTAACATCTTTTGTTTTCATCCTATGAACATTACAGTCCTTAGTGGACATCATATTCCGATCACGAAATATTCAATTTTTATAATATTATGCTCGAAACATTAAGCAAGATGTATCCAATTTCTTCTTCAATTTTCATCCTATGAACCTTACAGTAACTCTCAAAATTTGAAAGTGTCACCTCAACGTTTTTGAGCACATTCTCCAATGTATTTTTAATATTCCAGTTCATGATGCATGGAAAAATTTATCCGGCAAGCAATGTCACAATGCGGACATGTTTCATGTTTCCAGCTACAATCCAAATGAAAAGGTTTTCTCTGTCCATAACAACAGGGTCTGACAAATACCTCTCCACTTTTAACAATTTCCTTACATACGCAACAAATGGGTAATTTCTGATATGTTTGATCAAATAAAGTTTCCCACGTCATAGTCTCACACTGAAAACAGTCATAAGGCAAGTGACGATGCTCGTAAAGAGTCTTCTTAAGAAAATGCGATACGGGATGATGGCATGATTTACAAAACAAATAATCGTACTTGTCGTATTCTCTCTTTAGTTCATCTTTACAACATCCCATGTCTGGTAAAGATCCGTCACAAGGTTTTAAGGCTTTACAAATTCGTTTGAGAGCGGCCTTTTGATCTCCTGGATATCTCCGAAAATACCAGCAATTAAATTCACACGTCTTGCAGTGATGATTAAAAGTATATTCCACATCCAGGCGATTGGCAGTTTCTAAAATAATGTTCTTCCGAGGTATCCAGTTGCAGCGTTCACATTGATGGTCATCCGCCAAAGTACTGAATGTATGCATCCATGTTGAAAGTTTCTGCTTATAGCGTGCATCCATTTCAAACTCCATATGATCTGTAAGTGGTGATGAGTTAAACTTTTAAAAGAATGAAAAAATTTTTACATCTTACAATCATATTATTATTAGTACTATTAAACTTTTAAAAGAATGAAAATTTTTTTACATCTTACAATCATATTCTTATTAGTACTATTATTATTATTAGAGTTATTATTATTTCAATTTAGATTCTCTTTAGGGGAGGATGATTCCAATCGTCTCCCGACTCTCTTCCAACGTTTCTGTTGTTCAAAATATTCACACGCCCACTCTATGATTTTCACCTCTTTAATATGGTTGGCCAATTGCAACACTCGCACCACAATCGGTAAATCGGGACGATAAGCCACTTTACTCAGCCATTGTACCGTCACATGCCCATGCAAGAAAAAATTCAATGCCATGGGATCATTCGTACCCAAAATAGGTTCACGATCTTCACTTGCAATGGGCAAGCACATCATTTTAAAGTACGAACTGGTACAAAACGAAGCGAAATACAAGGCAGGAACATGCCATTCGTGTTCCGATTGAACCCAAGTATCAGAACCTACTGAGACGACTGTCATTTGCTCGCAAGTGATGGTATCCGTCAACACGAGACGCTTCGGGGTAACTCCATCAAGCCCCCAATCCATAGCAACCACATAATCGACAGTATGAGCCATTCTGACAAGCACAGAAGCAATCCCACCAAACAAACATATTTATTCACGTTGAGAAATATTTCTACAACAAGAAGAAAGAAGACACAAGTAAAAAAAAAAAAAAAAAAAAAAAAAAAAAAAAAAGTTTTTTTTTTTTTTTTTTTTTTTTTTTTTTTTTTTTTTTTTTTTTACTTGTGTCTTCTTTCTTTTTTTTCTTCTTCTTCTTCTTACTACTACTATTATTATTATTACTATTACTATTATTAATGTTATTAATGTTTTTCATACTACATTTTCCCAATTGATAACATCCAACTTTTGTGCTTGCCACATCCTAAAAAGAATACCGTTCTAAAAACATAAACGTTTGCCCAATCGTAGCTTCCACCTTTGCACCAGATACTCTTTCATTTTGTCAAATGGTACTCGAAATGTTTCAAATGCATCATTCTCGTTGAAGAATCGTTTTCAATCTTGCTTCATATCCAGTTGGAGTTATCCTCCTGTTCTTGGATTATGTCTTTGACAATATCCTGTAGGAGATATCAAATTAAAACAAATATAATTATTGCACTGAATCAATTCCAACGTAACCCCACATGTTTTACAAACCACCCTTCGACACATGCTTATCCTTGTTTCTAAGCCGATTAGAGAGCAGTCCATGCCCTGTCGACCAGTCGAGCTTGCTCCAAGACGAAACGTTCGGCCTCGTCCTTCTCATTTCCCAAATACACCATTCTCTCGTCGGACCACAAGGGTTCCAAGTACATAAAGGTGGCTCTATCGTACGTACCCACCTTCACGTCCCAATTGTCCGGCGTGTTATTGAGTACCGTGTCGTAAAAGTCGTTGGCCACATATGTTTTCAAATCCTTGAGATGGACACGATGCCAAGAAGCATCCTTTCTTGCAAAGAGAAACGGCGATACCTTCAAGTTTTTCATCACGTCCCGATACGTAAATTCGTTCAAAGACTCAATCGTCGGAGCTACGACGATCGACGATGTCGGTTGATAGGTGGGAGCAAACGCAATGCACTGAGGCATCCATTCGTCTTTGTACCACATCCAATTAATGTGAGCTAAAAATTGAACATGAGGAGCCATTGTGAGTGTGTGTTAAAAGAAGCTAAACTCAATCTCTTCTTAAAGGCACAAGTGAAAAAAAAAAAAAAAAAAAAAAAAAAAAAAAAAAAACTGTGTTTTATTGGTTCTTGCATCTTATTAGGATAATGCTGCCAAAATATTTTTTGGAGTAAATTCTTTAGTAAATTCATTTATTTTAAGTTGATATTTATCAAATTTAATGCTTTAAATATAATGCAAACGATCAGGATGCATGTTTTATCAAAGTATTTAGTGCATCATTCGGCATTTTGCCCTGAGAATTTTCTTGTATACTTGCAAGAGAAATGTGTCGAGTTGGAGCCTGAAGAAGAACCGATACAATTGATCTGCAAAGTATGCTGTGATGCCCAGTACTCGATAGGATGGATTGTTTGTTGGAGCTGGAACATCCATGAACAGGGACACTTTGCGTGAAAATTATCAAATTTTTATGGATGTTTTTTAAATATTTGGGTCACATGCCAATGTTGGAGTCGATGATGCTGATGGTGGAATGAGGATAGTAAATGACGGCGAAATGGGGCAAATATGAAGTGGCAACTGGCAAAATTGGGTGGAGAATGTCATCCGATGATGGACGAGTGAGTATGGAGGAAATTCCAAGAGTTGAAAGGCTTGTTAGCGAAGGAAAATTGTGAAAAGAAATATGTTTTAGTTGGCTATTAACTATAATAGGGTATTAACCTTAATATAGTAAATTAACTTTTCTTTCAATATAGTAACCTTAACAGTAATATAGACAGTAATATAGACCTCAATCTTTATATAGTAACTTTAACTTTTTTTTCATTATATTATACCCCTCCCCTCTAGGGAAAGAAATTTAGGGAAGACTTTTTCATGACTAAATTTCACCGATGAATGTCCAAAATGAATGTTCAATGTCCAAAATGAATGTTCAATGCCCAAATATCCTCCCTAAAATCTCAATCGAATCAAAGAAATAGGCTCATCATAAACCGGTATAAGAAACATAAAAATGAGGCCTCAAAAGGTAAAAAACAGATAAATTTCACCGATGAATGTCCAAATTTCCAAAATATCCTCCCTAAAATCTCAATCTAATCAAAGAAATAGGGTCATCATAAGCAGGTGTAAGAAACATAAAAATGAGGTCTCAAAATTTAAAAAACAGATAAATTGAGGGTTGAATGTCCAAATTTCACCGATGAATGTCCACATATCCTCCCTAAAATCTCAATCGAATCAAAGAAATAGGCTCATCATAAACAGGTGTAAGAAACAGAAAAATGAGGTCTCAAAAGGTAAAAAAACAAATACATTGAGAGTTGAATGTCCAAATTTCACCGATGAATGTCCAAATATCCTCCATAAAATCTCAATCGAATCAAAGAAATAGGCTCATCATAAACAGGTGTAAGAAACAGAAAAATGAGGCCTCAAAAGGTAAAAAAAAGATAAATTGAGGGTTGAATGTCCAAATATCCAAATATACTCCGTAAAGTCTCAATCGAATTAAAGAAATAGGGTCATCATAAACAGGTATAAGAAGCATAAAAATGAGGCCTCAAAAGGAAAAAACAGATAAATTGAGGGTTGAAAACTGAAAATATCCTTCTTTAAATCTCAACCGAATCAAAGAAATAGAGTCATCATAAACAGGTGTAAGAAACATAAAAATGAGGCCTCAAAAGGAAAAAACAGATAAATTGAGGGTTAAAAACTGAAAATATCCTTCTTTAAATCTCAACCGAATCAAAGAAATAGAGTCATCATAAACAGGTGTAAGAAATAGAAAAATGAGGCCTCAAAAGGTAAAAAACAGATAAATTGAGGGTTGAAAACTGAAAAACTAACACTCAAAAAGGTACGCCACTATAACCTACAGAGTGAATTTTTTTTTTTTTTTTTTTTTTTTTTTTTTTTTTTTTTTTTTTTTTTTTAACCTTGATCTGCCTTGCAGAATTTATTTTTTTTTACTTTTCCAGTGACACTGGTTTTGTTTACATTTATTTTTGTTTCCATGAATCATGTCACGTATCGGGTCCAATACTGAGACAAAGGCTTTGACAACACTTTACTCTCGTATCAAGCAGCGAAATGCATTGGGTTACATTCGTTGCCCTGGATGCGAGCAAGTAATAACTCTCCAAGAATACTTCAAGCACGCCAGAAATTATCACGGTTTAAAAGTCGGTTTGTGTTGCGTGTATTGTTTAGGAAATTATAGTTGGGGGAAGGGTGAAAGGGAAAAGCGTGTTCATGTGGAACATGTCGAGCAGTGTCTTGACAATTTTATCTACGAGAATCGTGTCAGGAAAAAGATTTGTACCGAGGAGAATAACATTCGTAACGAGGAGAGTCCAGTAAATGAAGAAATTCCCATTTGTAAATGCTTTGAGTTTGTGCCTCGACCCCACCAAATGTGTAGTCGTGACAAAGAACCCATCCAGGGGCTTTACGAGACTAATTTCGGGCAACCTGAGACATTTTCAAACGAGCACGGGATACACTTTGACGAACATAGTGGATTGGGTAAAGACGTGTACGCGATCGTACAGAGATATTTGAAGCAAGACTTGAAATGGATACATGTCATGCTGAAATCTGACATTTTTGAAAAATTTGTAGAGGTAATGATGCCGATTCGAGACAAATTTATCGAGTTACCTTTTTGGTGTTTATGTGATGGGATGAAGGATGGACGACAGATACATCGCCACATGATTTTGGCGTACGATGAAAAGAGTGACTTTATGAAGATTTGGAAACAAAAAGTGAAATATGCTGTGCCGGAAGAGGATAACGGTGAAAAGAATGCGAAAAAGTTTGCAAGGATTAAGAATGCTCATCATTTGATACGTACGATAAATTATGTGAGTAATCCGAAAGCGTCTTGTGATAGTGGCATTCCTGATGATTTCGAGAAAGATGTGAAGGATTGCGAGTTTAGACAGTCACATTTTTACATCAATCGTCCCATGTCGGAGCATGCCATAGTGTTTTTATCTACGCTGATTCCAAACGGAATGAAGCAATTGTTGCTAGAACAAAATCGGAATAAACGCGTTGTTGACTGGGAAGAGTGTGCCGTGAAACAACGAAAGGGGGGTTATACCAAATGGTATATACCGATCAGTATAACGAAATGGAAATTTGAAAATTGTGTCATCCCCGTGGATCATTCGTACGAGCCGACCGAAGAAGAGACGGATTTAATGTTGACGTTGCACGGTAATAAGAAATTATTTTTCAAAAGGAATCCTGCATTGGTGGACATGCCGAGAGATGAGTGGGTGGCATATCAAGCTAGTAAGGGTAACACGCTCCGGTCAATCTTGGATAAGTATTATGCATTGGCGCCGAATCAGCAAAAAACGATGAACCAATTGAAAGAAATCAAAGCAAAGACACAAGCGGAAAGAGACGCGTATTGGACGTCTAAAATGGAAATTGTCAGAGATGAAAAACAAACATCGCTGGCAAAAATCGAGACACTTGAAAGAGAACTGAATGCTCAAAGAGCAAAAATCGACATGCTTGAAAGAGACCGAGATGCTCAAAGGGTAAAAATCGAGATGCTTGAAAGAAACCTAGATACATGGCGGGCAATATATGCCAAAGAAAAAGATGCAATTGTATGAGAAAGAGATGATTTGAATATATTGAAATAAGAATACAAAGCTAAATAAAATTTGTAATTCAAAATAATAATAACAGTAATAAGAAGAAGACACAACTAAAAAAAAAAAAAAAAAAAAAAAAAAAAAAAAACGTTTTTTTTTTTTTTTTTTTTTTTTTTTTTTTTTTTTTTTTTTTATTTTTTTTTTATTACTGTTATTATTATTTTGAATTACAAATTCTTTTTAGCTTTGTATTCTTATTTCAATATATTGCATAATTGTTTGTTCGCATGCAAAATTTTTACTCGTTTCTAATTCTTCTTCTTATTACTATTATTATTATTTAGAATTACAAATTATTTTTAGCTTTGTATTCTTATTTGCATAATTGTCTGTTGGCATGCAAAACAAAGTTTTTTAAAACGAATGTTGCAGATTGCAAGACCTTCTTTTGCTCAATTTTCTCCAATACAAAAAGGCCTTTTGCACGGGACATCCTCTCCTATGACACATGCTGCACGCATAGCGTAATTCGTGTCTTTCGGGAGCATCCAAATGTACGTTCATCAAATCACCTGCCGATCGTTTCAATTTGACAAAATAACCACAACAATACACGTCCATCACTCCGGCCTCTTCTAAAGTCTGCAGCACGTCTAAATGCCAACCGTTTTTTAATTCGTGTTGAAACCAAACGGTATCCAATACACCCACCACGACCTTGTTGTCGATGGCAATAGTCGCAAACCGATTGGGACGGGGATACAATCTGAATCCCGTAGAAGCATCGGGAGGAGAAGCGAGTTCATCTTCCGGGCTTAACGTAGACCATTCCTTGTCAACCAGAGGAGATGATCCCGTAACAGCAGCAGCATCAGGAGGAGAAACGAGTTCATCTTCCTGACTTAACGTAGACCATTCCTTGTTAACAAGAGATGCCATGGTGAGTAAGATATGGTAAGCTTGTTTTCTGAAGATAGATAAAGACACAAGAGAGTTAAAAAAAAAAAAAAAAAAAAAAAAAAAAAAAAAAAAATTTTTTTTTTTTTTTTTTTTTTTTTTTTTTTTTTCCTTGTTCTTTCTTTCTTTCTTGTTTCTTGTTCTTGTTTGTTTCTTGTTTCTTGTTCTTGTTCTTGTTTGTTGTTTTTTATGCTGCATTCATTTCCATAAAATTTTCATCTACCTTCTTTGTGAGACTAGACTGGAGAAACACTTCGCAATAATTTTGCAAGGCAAAAGGTATCAAGTCGGTCAACGACACTTTGTCGGCATTGATGATTGTTTCTCCAGAAGCTTCTCCTTTAGTTCCAAATTTGTTGAAAAAGTTGATTACGCCGTCGGTGAAGGGAATATTTTCCAAGACGAGTTTAATCAATTCTGGTTCTTCACGACCGTCAAAGGTGAGACGCATCTCCCCCAGTTCAAGGGACCCGCAGATAGGGGGTAGAGCTTTTGCTTCATCGCTTTTCGTTGTCCACAAAACAATTCGTTCAGCCATCTTTATTATTTTCATTCCATTTGCAATTCTCAATCCAACCTTGGCCATTCATTTGACTTAAAAAAAAGATGGGAAAGAGCCGAAGCTCCTTCCCATCTTTATTTATTTATTATTTATTCATTTTCTATAAAATACAATAATCATTTAAAAGATCTTCAAAGACAATATTTACAATAGATATTTACAAAGGCAATATTTACAATAGATATTTACAAGTTTTGCAAAGGCAATATTTACAATAGATATTTACAAGTTTTGCAAATCCATCAGCCACTTTCTGTCTTCCACAGAGAGTTTTTTCCAACATTTGGGGCATTGAGTTATGCCTGCTCTGGTAAACTGGGGAAGAACGCAGGCACTATGAAAAAGACATCCGCAGCTGAACCAGACCAAACCATCTGTAAAGTTCATGGGTTCGATGCAAATCTTGCAAGGAATGCGAGTAACCACACATATGGGGCAGGGAAGTGGATGTCCATCCTTATTCTTTAAACATCTGGCGTGGAACAAGTGTCCACAAGGCGCTATATCGTTTTCGATCAGGGTGTGGCATGTAATGCAGGATTCGGTCAAACTGAAGAAATCCATCTCGGAGAGAAGAGCGTCTTGAGCTATAGCAAGTCTCAAAGTAATGTGTGGAGTCGAGTGAAAGAGCAGCCTTTTATAGGTTGCATTTGACGCATGCGCCTTTAAGTAATCTTTTGATAGGTTGCATTCGACGCATGCGCCTTTAAATAATCTTTTTTTTCTAACCCCTATTGTTTTTCTGAAAATCTACATCTCGGTAAAAATTTCAATCAACCCATCAAAGATTAAAACTACATACCCACACTTGGTAAAAATTTCAATCAAACCATCAAAGATTAAAACTGTATACCCACACTTGGTAAAAATTTCAATCAAAGATCCCTTAGGTTGCGACCCACCGGTCAAAGATTCCCCAAGTATGTGTGGACTGGGTCTCTGGAAAAATTTCAATCGGATGACCAAAATTGAGCAGACATTAAGACTAATATTTACGGCATTAAAACTAATGTTATTAAGAGACATTAAAACTAGTATGTTAGTAATAGACATTAAAACTAGTATGTTAAAAACTTTTTACAAGACAAGAGAAGACAAGACAAAGTAAAAAAAAAAAAAAAAAAAAAAAAAAAAAAAAAAAAAAAAAAAAAAAAACGTTTTTTTTTTTTTTTTTTTTTTTTTTTTTTTTTTTTTTTTTTTTTTTAGTTTGTCTTGTCTTCTCTTGTCTTGTAAAAAGTTTTTAACATACTAGTTTTAATGTCTATTATTAATATTAGTTTTAATAATGATAACATTAGTTTTAATGTAGTTTAGTTAAGTTTTTGAATTTACTCTTTTCCACATGCATTTTCTTCCGTTTTCAAAACTTTGGCAGACTTGTCCTCTTCAGACTGTCGTTTCTTTTTACTCTTTTCCTCTTGTTCACGACGCCAGTCGGCAATTTCTTTGACTCGAGACCATCCTCCAACCGTCGATACATACAACTCGTCGACGGGCCCATGAAAGTCATTGCTGGAAGATTGGTGTATGGACTCGATTTTAGCCCGCATTTGTGCAGGATTTTCAATTTCCGCTTCGTCATACAAGAGTCGTACGGCTTTTACGTGCTTACTCTGCACATCATTGGGACCGTAGCGAAACGTTTCGACATAGCGTTTGGGATCGTCCCCCGAAAACCCATCGACTGCAAAAAAATACCACACATCTTTGGGATCAGCAATCTTGTTCAAGATGCCAACCAATTTGATGATATCCACGGCCCGATTATAATCGTGGCCCAAAATCCGTTCGACACAGTTTTGTTCATCATAGGAGACGGGACGTTTTCGATGCTGCCACAAATGCAATAAACGACTATGCAATTCTTTGTTGAGAAGGTAGGGTCCCTGTCGTACGATATCCACCACGTGAAAGAGACTCAAATGCATTGTCTGGGTAAATTTCTCAATAGCTCGTAGCGCAATAGTATCGTAGGTGAGATAGGGATTTTGACAATTTTTCACCTCTTCTTCAATGTATTGTAAGGCGGGTGAAACATTGTTGGCATAGTCCGCGGTCACCATGAAAGAAGGTTCAAGATCCATCACGTTAAAAAGAGTTGGAATAGGAATCTCAAATTTAAATCTTCAATGAAACATTAAAAAAAAAAAAAAAAAAAAAAAAAAAAAAAAAAAAAAAAAAAGTTTTTTTTTTTTTTTTTTTTTTTTTTTTTTTTTTTTTAATAGATTGCTTTTACTTTCTAATTTGAATTTTAACATTACAATCGTCAATTGCTGTTTGAGTATATTATTCACATTTTAGTAACCTATTGGATCATTATTTGTTATTTAGAGTTTCTAAGTATGTTGCCACATTTTATACATCGTACAAATTTTTCGTGCATACCTTTACAAGGCCAATCTTTACAACAATGAAATCCAACCACCATTTTACAATCGGCACACGTATATTTTTCACACATCCTTTATTATAACCACATTATAAAATTTTACAATGGTCACGACGGTCCACTCTTTGCCTTTCACCAAAACCTCGCGTTCCCCGATGCGTGTTGGCATCAACCTTGATGACTTTGGTCAACTTACTTTTGCACGTCTCTTGCAGCAACATTTGAGCAATGGCTTCACCGGGTGAAATTTCAACAACATCTCGTGACATGTTGCGCAATACAACCACAATTTCACCGCGATAGCCAGTATCAATCAATCCCGCTTCGACTTTTAATTGTTTACGTGTCACCACCGATGACTTGTCCATAATGATGCCAACCGTTCCTTTAGGTAATTTGAAAATGACGTGTGTATTAATTTTGATTTGTTCTCCTGGCTGAACGACGGCCCCCACTCCTCCTGCAGGAAAATACAAATCAATCCCGGGTGATTCGTCGTCAAAGACAGTCGGTTCGACAGCAAACGATCGAGTCAATTCGTATTCAATTTCTTTTAGATCTCTAAAAGCATTTGACTCTTGTTGTCCAATCAAATCACCAAAAAAAGTTGGTTCGTTATTGGCTTGTCCAAACGCATTGGAAAAAGAGTTATTGGTTTGTCCATACCATTCGTTAAAAGAAGGATTGGCTTGCCAGTAAGGATACCAATCGTAAAAAGAATTATTGGCTTGTCCAAACCCATTGGGAAAAAAAGTATTTGTCTGTCCATAAGGAGGTTGTCCAAACCCATTGGAGAAAGAATTATTTGCTTGTCCATAAGGAGGTTGTCCAAACCCATTAGAAAAAGAATTATTGGTTTGTCCATAAGGAGGTTGTCCAAACCCATTGGAGAAAGAATTATTGGTTTGTCGTTGTCCAAACCCATTTGAGAAAGAATTATTGGTTTGTCGTTGTCCAAACCCATTTGAAAAAGAATTATTGGTTTGTCCATAAGGGCGTTGTCCATACCCATTTGAAAAAGAATTATTGGTTTGTCCATAAGGGCGTTGTCCATACCCATTGGAGAAAGAATTGCTCGTTTGTCCATAAGGACGTTGTCCAAACCCATTGGAGAAAGAATTATTGGTTTGTCGTTGTCCAAACCCATTGGAAAAAGAATTATTGGTTTGTCCATAAGGACGTTGTCCAAACCCATTGGAAAAAGAATTATTGGTTTGTCCTTGTCCATGATCCGTCCTGCAAGAATAGGGATATTGTCCAAAAGAAGTTACATCATCATTGGGATATGATCTTGGAATAAAAGACCTTCCTTGAGATGGGAAGTTGTAAACCCAGTTGGAACTGAAATTGTTGAAAGCCATTCTGAAAGCATTGATAAACTGAAAGCATAATGTTGAAACATTTAAAGACACAAGTGTACTTAAAAAAAAAAAAAAAAAAAAAAAAAAAAAAAAAAAAAAAAAAAAAAATTTTTTTTTTTTTTTTTTTTTTTTTTTTTTTTTTTTTTTTACTTGTGTGTGTGTGTTTGTGTTTGTGTTTTAAAAGTTTAAACATTATGTTTGTAATGTGTATTAAATAATTACATGTAGACACGTTTGATAATTTGGTTTGTTATCTTTCTAAAACCTACTTTGGACATTCAAGTTGCATTGGCTGATTGGATTTAGCAAAGGGGTAGGACGCAAAGTGGCCTTTTGTCAAGTGCCTGATCCCGACCTTGTTAAAAATTCGACAGAGAATTGGACATTCATGTTTCTAGAACCGATGTTTATGCCCATCACAAATATTAATGGTTTGCTGTTGGACTTGTCAAGATTGGAATTAGATACTTTATACAACATGATGCATTTTGCTAGCAGAGTATGACTTGGCAAGATTGGAAAGAGATCCTTAAACGAGTTATCTTTCAATTTGCTAGTAGAGCTGACCAATCAGAAGCCACTTCCTCCTTGTTGAGACTATAAAAGCTCCCGTCTAAAGCCCATTTGCATCATTTTCGCCATGTCTTTCTCAGAGTATATCCAGACTGTTCGAGCCGTCTTGGAGTCGCTGTCTCCGCCTGAGATTGTGTCTGTTTCACGGGAACGAGAAAATTTTCGACGTAAGCTGATCGCCCACATGTCTGAGATTACCAAACATCATGGTTGGTATATGCCCAGCTTTACCAGTTTTATACTGCTGGATGCATCGGTGTACAGTGTGGAATTTCAAGAATTGGCCAAAAGTCCCGATGGATTTCCATGGGCTGTCTGGAAAATATTTGGCATTAATCATTTAATAGATATGGCCATGACGGTGTATTTCCAAGGAATTCGGACAGAACTCGAGCAGTGGCAGAAAATGGGTGAGTTAGTTTTGGAATCTATCTATTCATCCTATTGCTCTGAAAACTGCTTCAAAAGACCTGCAGACTGTTCCATCTGCACTCGGCCTCTCTATCACGAAACGACAACCACCTGCGGACACAAATTCCACGTTTCGTGCCTTGAGAAATGGATGCTGGAAAATACCACCTGTCCCCTGTGCAGATACGAACTGTGAATTGAAAAAGATTCCCCAAAAAAATGGGAGAGAGTCGATACGAGTCTTGAAAGGCTCGTATCGGCTCTCTCCCATTTTTTTGGTTCAGATAAATTGCCAATCTTGGATTGCAAGGGACTCGGTCTTGAAGTGGAGATGACTAAGAAATGAACACAAACATGGAAAAGAGTTGTAGATAACCAAGATCAGATGAAGAGCCACTCTTGGAACATGAACCATCCAAGTCCGACTAAGAAATGAACACAAACATGGAAAAGAGTCGTAGATCATGGAAAACCAAGATCAGATGAAGAGCCACTCTTGGAAAGAGAAGTAACATGAAAATTATAAAGTGTTCAGTATAGCAAACTAGTAACTTAAAAAACAGTAAAGGAAAAAATATTTTTAAAACTCTGTTACAAACACAAACACAAAACATTAAAAAAAAAAAAAAAAAAAAAAAAAAAAAAAAAAGTTTTTTTTTTTTTTTTTTTTTTTTTTTTTTTTTTAAGCTTTGTGTTTGTGTTTGTAACAGAGTTTTAAAAATATTTTTCCTTTACTGTTTTTTTAAGTTACTAATTTACTATACTAATATTTCGATTTTATAATTAGGGTTTTGTAACAACAATGATTCTAATACAAATTGAGGTCCATCATACTCTTTTTCCCTTTTATATTTTATATAATCAGTGTTTAGTTCACAATACTGGTGCTAAAGTTCCCAATACAAATTGACGCCTATTGTTATTGTTATTATTATTATTATTATTCAGATTATTGTTGTTGTTATTGTTGTTATTATTATCATCATCATCATTTATAGTAATAATAGGAGGAGGAGTATTTATCGTTTGCTGTGGTGGTCGATACGGATGCACCACTGCTACTGGTCTCGGAGCGTCCCGTTTCGGCCATTCCCAATTGACTTCTCGTTCGAAATTATACAAATCTGGTAACACATCGTTCGAACGCTCCGGAAGTGTATAAGGAGTCATACGATGCTTTTTTCTGTCGTGTCGCATTCTTCTTGCTTTCAAACATTCCACACGGCAAGTGTTTCGTCCAAAACGTAAGGTTTCTCGAGTGATGCGTCCACATTCCGCGATCGAAATTTAATTGTTTGTAAATTGCTTCGCGTCGTTTGCAAATGCTGTAACAAATTCAATTTCCACGCACGGGGACACGTCCATCGCCATGGGCTTTGGGGCCAATAATCGATAAATTTTAGCAGTTGAATATAGACGTGTTCCAAACGCTGACACTCCTTTGCATTCACCTCCAAGGCATTGCTATCGTTGGGAGTATATGCCTCGTGCACATCTCGATCGAGACGACCGACGTGAAACAAACGCAATTCAACTCGATCGTCCCACGTTAAATCGAGATGACTTGTAAACACAACGAGCGTGTCTCCCCAACGCCAAGGAATGTGCATGCCGAAGGAAGGTTCAAAGTAAACCTGATACGGATAGTCTTGCTGAAAATAAGTGACGAGGTGAGGCCAACGTCCTAAATTTCCATACACTATAGTGGTTTTATTTCGACATTTTTCAAGTAAATCTTGCACAGAAGACATGAAGAAACAAAATATGTTATACAAAGCAGCATGTCTTTATTCTTTTCTCAATAATGGTGAGAATCACCAGGAAAAAGAATAATTTAAATATTACCAGTTAAAAATGATTCCTTTCATGTAACCGTAACTGGTTTACCGACGTGTTTACATATTTTCTCAGCCATCATGTAGTAGTACTAAAATTAGTAATACATGAGTTTCAAAAGTTATCCTATTAAATATTCCCATCTTATAAATAATTTTCATATTTTAGTTTGTACTAAATGGTATTTTAAAGTTTTTACACTCGCTAGATGACGATTCTCGAAAACTTGGGCGATTTTGTAAAGTATTTGCAACGCGGTATGTTTTTGGAAATGACAATCTAAAAATTATCAGAGTTATAAAATTAAAATTTGAAAGAATAAAATTATAAACGCTATTAAATATTCCCATCTTATAAATAATTTTCATATTTTAGTTTGTACTAAATGGTATTTTAAAATTTTTACACTCACTAGATGACGATTCTCGAAAACTTGAGCGATTTTGTAAAGTATTTGTAACGCGGTATGTTTTGGGAAATGACAATTTAAAAATTATCAGAATAATAAAATTAAAATTTTGAAAGAATAAAATTATAAACGCAGATGCAGAAACATTTATTTCAAGTTTTAGTTTACTAAATGGTAATTTAAAGTTTAACACTAGATGGCGATACTGAGCAATACCGAATTGATTCTCGAAAGCTTGGGCGTGGTACGATAATAACTTTTTTGTAAACGTGGTGTGTTTTGTGAAATCGCACGGATTTAGAATTTAGTCATTTAAAACGTGGCGTGATTCTCGAAAGTTTGGGCGTGGTATGATAATAATTTTTTTGAGAAGTATTTGTTATTTAAAACGCTGTGTAAACATGGCGTGTTTTGTGAAATGATACGGATTTCCAATTTAGTAACGTGGCATGATAATAATTTTTTGAGAAGTATTTGTAATTTAAAACGTGGTGTGTTTTGTGAAACAACATATGTGGATTTACAATTAAAACGATTGTGTTTTGTTTTGTGAAATGACAAATGAATGCTCAATTATATTTTAACGAATATAATATGGTGTTGAGCCAAGTTGGCGATATCATTGCAGATATTTTTCAAATAAAGTAAGTTTTATTTTTTGATTTAAAACTATTTTAAATAAAAATGTGTCAAGTAAATAACTTTTGCTAAAGTTTAAAATGTGAATTATTTTTTATATATTATGACCGCATCCAGCTAATTTTTAACACTTCATAAAGTCGCCAAATTGGCGAAAGTTTAATGAAGAGTGAATAATCTTTACTAAAGTTTGAAAATTTCAAATATATATTTTTAGATTTAAGTAATCTATTTTAAATATGTGTCGAGTGAATGAACTTTAATAAGATTTGAATATTTCTAGTAAATATAATCTATTTTAAAACTTTATCGAGTGAATAACCTTTGGTTTGAAATTTTTTAGATTTAAAATCTGTGTCGAGTGAATGAACTTTAATAAGATTTGAATATTTCTTGTCAATATAATCTTATCTATTTTAAATTTAAGTGTGTCGATTGAATTGCCTTTGCTACATGAAGAAATGCATTTTGTGTCGAGTGAATGAAATTTAATAAGATTTGAATATTTCTTGTCAATATAATCTAATATATTTTAAATTTAAGTGTGTCGATTGAATTGCCTTTGCTACATGAAGAAATGCATTTTGTAATCTGTGTCGAGTGAATGAACTTTAATAAGATTTGAATATTTCTAGTAAATATAATCTATTTTAAAACTGTATCGAGTGAATAACCTTTGGTTTGAAATTTTTTAAATTTAAAATCTGTGTCGAGTGAATGAACTTTAATAAGATTTGAATATTTCTTGTCAATATAATCTTATCTATTTTAAATTTAAGTGTGTCGATTGAATGGCCTTTGCTACATGAAGAAATGCATTTTGTGTCGAGTGAATAACCTTTAATAAGATTTTGAATATTTCTTGTCAATATAATCTAATATATTTTAAATTTAAGTGTGTCGATTGATTGGCCTTTGCTACATGAAGAAATGCATTTTGTATTTTGTGTCGAGTGATTAACCTTTAATAAGATTTGAATATTTCTTGTCAATATAATCTAATATATTTTAAATTTAAGTGTGTCGATTGAATGGCCTTTGCTACATGAAGAAATGCATTTTGTGTCGAGTGAATGAACTTTAATAAGATTTTCAAGATTTCTTGTAAGTATATTTTTAGATTTAAAACTGGGTCGAGTGAATAACCTTTGCTAAAATTTAAACATATCTTGTTACATTTAGTTTTTCAAACCTGTATCATATGAATGACTTAAAACTGGGTCAAACGAATAACCTTGGCTTAAATTTAAACATTTCTTGTAAATATATTTTTAAATTTAATATTTTGTAATCTGTGTCGTGTCCATGACCTAAAACTGTGTCGAGTGAAATTTTCAAACCTGTATTAACTTAAAACTGGGTCGAGTGAATAACCTTTAATATTTCAAACCTGTATTTCTTGTAAATATATTTTTAAATTTAAAACTGGGTCAAGGGAATAACCTTGGCTTAAATTTAAACATATCATGTTACATTTAGTATTTCAAACCTGTATTTCTTGTAAATATATTTTTAAATTTAAAACTGTGTCGAGTGAAATTTTCAAACCTGTATTAACTTAAAACTGGGTCGAGTGAATAACCTTTAATAAGATTTTAAACATTTCTTGCAAATATATTTTTAAATTTAAAACTGGGTCAAGGGAATAACCTTGGCTTAAATTTAAACATATCATGTCACATTTAGTATTTCAAACCTGTATTTCTTGTAAATATATTTTTAAATTTAAAACTGTGTCGAGTGAAATTTTCAAACCTGTATTAACTTAAAACTGGGTCGAGTGAATAACCTTTAATAAGATTTTAAACATTTCTTGCAAATATATTTTTAAATTTAAAACTGGGCCAAGGGCATAACCTTGGCATAAATTTAAACACCTGTCTTTCTTGTAAACATTTAGTATTTCAAACCTGTATTTCTTGCAAATATATTTTTAAATTTAAAACTGTGTCGAGTGAAATTTTCAAACCTGTATTAACTTAAAACTGGGTCGAGTGAATAACCTTTAATAAGATTTTAAACATTTCTTGCAAATATATTTTTAAATTTAAAACTGGGCCAAGGGCATAACCTTGGCATAAATTTAAACACCTGTCTTTCTTGTAAACATTTAGTATTTCAAACCTGTATTTCTTGCAAATATATTTTTAAATTTAAAACTGTGTCGAGTGAAATTTTCAAACCTGTATTAACTTAAAACTGGGTCGAGTGAATAACCTTTAATAAGATTTTAAACATTTCTTGCAAATATATTTTTAAATTTAAAACTGGGCCAAGGGCATAACCTTGGCATAAATTTAAACACCTGTCTTTCTTGTAAACATTTAGTATTTCAAACCTGTATTTCTTGCAAATATATTTTTAAATTTAAAACTGTGTCGAGTGAAATTTTCAAACCTGTATTAACTTAAAACTGGGTCGAGTGAATAACCTTTAATAAGATTTTAAACATTTCTTGCAAATATATTTTTAAATTTAAAACTGGGCCAAGGGCATAACCTTGGCATAAATTTAAACACCTGTCTTTCTTGTAAACATTTAGTATTTCAAACCTGTATTTCTTGCAAATATATTTTTAAATTTAAAACTGTGTCGAGTGAAATTTTCAAACCTGTATTAACTTAAAACTGGGTCGAGTGAATAACCTTTAATAAGATTTTAAACATTTCTTGCAAATATATTTTTAAATTTAAAACTGGGCCAAGGGCATAACCTTGGCATAAATTTAAACACCTGTCTTTCTTGTAAACATTTAGTATTTCAAACCTGTATTTCTTGCAAATATATTTTTAAATTTAAAACTGTGTCGAGGGCATAACCTTGGCATAAATTTAAACACCTGTCTTTCGTGTAAATATATTTAGTATTTCAAACCTGTATTTCTTGCAAATATATTTTTAAATTTAAAACTGGGCCAAGGGCATAACCTTAGCATAAATTTAAACACCTGTCTTTCGTGTAAATATATTTAGTATTTCAAACCTGTATTTCTTGCAAATATATTTTTAAATTTAAAACTGGGCCAAGGGCATAACCTTGGCATAAATTTAAACACCTGTCTTTCGTGTAAATATATTTAGTATTTCAAACCTGTATTTCTTGCAAATATATTTTTAAATTTAAAACTGGGTCAAGGGCATAACCTTGGCATAAATTTAAACACCTGTCTTTCTTGTCAATATATTTAGTATTTCAAACCTGTATTTCTTGCAAATATATTTTTAAATTTAAAACTGGGTCGAGGGCATAACCTTGGCTTAAATTTAGTATTTCAAACTTAAAACTGTGTCGAGTGAATAACCTTGGCTTAAATTTAAACATTTCTTGTAAATATATTTTTAAATTTAAAACTGGGTCGAGGGCATAACCTTGGCTTAAATTTAAACATATCTTGTTACATTTAGTATTTCAAACCTGTATTAACTTAAAACTGGGTCGACCTTTGCTTAAATTTAAACATTTCTTGTAAGTATATTTATAGATTCAATATTTTGTAATCTGTGTCGTGTCCATGACCTAAAACTGGGTCTTGTGAAAATTTCAAACCTGTATTAACTTAAAACTGGGTCGACCTTTGCTAAAATTTAAACATTTCTTGTAATTTTTAGATTTAAATTTAAAATGAAGTTAATGTCACCTTTACATTTTTTTAGCTTCCCAATTTGGAATACAGATTCAAGATTGAAATGAAGAAAAAGCACAAGAAGGATTCCTAGATAATGATATTAATTGTTTGTCTTGTTTTATATATTGACATTCAGTTAATATGAATTTTCTGGGAAAATAATTGTGTAGTGATTGGATTTTGAAGCGTTAGGAAATAAACGTTCATAGACAACTAGCACGAGTGTAGTTAAAAGAGTCATGTCATTTGAGTGTTTGCTCTTGGAGGAGAAGGAGTTACTGAGCAGAGTAACTCGAACGAATCTGCAAAAAATTTGTTAAGTGCCTATTTATTGAAAGCACTCACGACGGCAAATTGGATCATAAAGGTATGTTTACAATTTCTCGATGTCTTTTAATGCTGTTTTGTTATATATTTACATTCAATTAATATGAATTTTTCTCTACATTATGCATGTTAATCTCATTAAATGAAATCCTCACTATATACATTAAATGAAGTCAATTCATTATATATTTACATTCAATTAATATGAATTTTTCTCTACATTATGCATGTCAATCTCATTAAATGAAATCAATTCATTTTCACCATTCATTATATACTTACATACAATTAATATGAAATCAATTCATTTTCTCCATTTGTCTCATGTTTTTTTTTTTATTTTATGAATACCATGTTATCTACAAAAGGTTTACTATATCCATTCAATTAAATAACGTATCGTTTTCATTTTACAAGTCTTTTTTTCTAATGACTCGATGAGCATACCCTTCAACATGACACCAATGGCAACGACTCTAAAACTCAACCATCTATTTCATTTTACAGTCGTCACTGCTAATGAGTACAGTCGCTCGAAAAAATATATGAGCACCGTAACAGTATGAAAAATTTTTCAAAAATGGAAAACGACAATTTTTGGGTTATAATAAATAATTTAATAAAGATGTGGTTTGATAAATAATTTAAATGACTTGAAAGAATGGTGTGGGTTACAATAAATAATTTATTTAATAAAGATGAGTTGTAATACATTAAGCCATTATTTTTAATATTTTGAGTTGATTTAAGCCATTATTTTTAATAAAGATGAGTTATAATAAATAATGATGACTTTTTAAAAGAATGGTATTATATTCTTAAACATGAATTACATTTTTTTAAATGAAATGTCTTTGTCCAATAATGATGACTTTTTAAAAGAATTGTATAATATTCTTAAACACGAGTTACATTTTTTAAATGAAATGTCCTTGTCCAATAATGATGACTTTTTAAAAGAATTGTATAATATTCTTAAACACGAGTTACATTTTTTAAATGAAATGTCCTTGTCCAATAATGATAAGAGTTCCTAGGGTTATTTGGTATTATATTCTTAAACATTAAATGAAATGTTTCAAATTGCCCTTATCCAATAATGATAAGAATTCCTAGAGTTATTTAGTATTATATTCTTAAACATGAGTTACATTTTTTAAATGAAATGTTTCAAATTGTCCAATAATGATGACTTTTTAAAAGAATGGTATTATATCCTAGGGTTATTTTTTGGAAGCCATTCAAAGAAATAAATAAATTTTATTTACATTAAAACAAATAGAGCAATTATATATATTAGAAACTAACCATTTAAATAATTTAAAATGAAATGTTTCAAATTGCCCTTGTCCAAGATTGGTCATTTAGAGAACCCAAAAAAAATAACCCTAGGAACCCTTCCGAAGAAGAGTTCCTAGGGTTATTTTTTTTGGAAAAAAAAACAAAGCCATTCAAATAAATAAATAAATAAATTTTATTTACATTTAAACAAATATACAAGTTTTTTTTTTATAGGGGACAAAGTCTTTTCAAATTTAATGGACAATTGTTTTCTTCGTTAAAAATGCTAGTTCTTATTGGCACACAATACACATCTTTCTTTTTTATAGTCAAATTTAAAAGTTGGCCTTCCTCCTCATTATCCGGAGGAAGTAATATTGTAGGAGGAGGTAATATGCATTGATTACTTATATTAAAATTCCAAAAATTATCCTGAGGATTTAATACTGCTGCTGGAGAGTCGTGAGAAGGAGACAATACTGCTGCTGGAGAGTCGTGAGAAGGAGACAATACTGCTGCTGGAGAGTCGTGAGAAGGAGACAATACTGCTGCTGGAGAGTCGTGAGAAGGAGGCAATACTGCTGCTGGAGAGTCGTTGAACAAGTCCCTCCCAAATATCTCCAAGAAATTGTTTATCTCCTCTCTTTCTAAACTAAAGTCCATTTCGGGCACAGGTGCAGGCTCCACAAAGGTTTGATGCACAGGTGCAGGCTCCACAAAGGTCTCGGGCACAGGTGCAGGCTCCACAAAGGTTTGATGCACAGGTGCAGGCTCCACAAAGGTTTGATGCACAGGTGCAGGCTCCACAAAGGTGGTTTTGAGTTTCTTATTTGGCGGTTCACACTCGTGGGCAGGTGTTGGAGGTGGTAGATTATACACTTGGAGTGTAAACTCCTTGTGTGTTTTAAAGCTCTGGTAATGTTTCACCAGATCCCACTCCATAATGTCGACAGCAAACAAAGTTTTTTGTACCGTTAGGATGAGGTACATTGTTCCAGGAGGCACGACGTATGTAGAGTTTGGTTTGAGTACATACCTGTCGTACAGAAACTGGTCAATTTCACAGAAACTTCTCCGTGTTATGCAGGGTTTTGCCTTGCACTGAAGGCTCTTGGCAGGCAAGTGGTAAATCATGATGGGCGCATCGGACGTCTGGTATACGTGGCCTTCCGCCTGTGCCACATTTCTTAATCCAAACGAGAAATGTTGTTTTACCAGCATTATATTGTCCATTTTGAACCCCAGGCGTTGATCTGAAGTCTTTTTTGCATTGATGGGGTTCCTCTTTAGCTTCATTGTTGTTTTTTTCCAGCTCACTTTCCGGGGCTCAAAAAAGTTCACTTTTTTGGACTCTAGCACGGCCCGCTTGAAATTGTCGACGTACAGTCCTTTCTTCGTCCAGTCAGGTATCGGATGTTGAAATATCCTCAGAGTGCTCAGATCCATATATGATATGAACGCCTCCACTCTATCTTGCACCATGAGGCTCTCGAAGGGTTCCCATTTTCCAGGATGGGCTACGGACACCAAGGCTGACGATTTTGTTGCGGGAAACACGTCCATGCTGACTGCTAAGCTGATGACTGGTACCGACTGCTTGGCGTGCATCCCTTTTTATACTCAACCTACCCGGAAGTTATAACCAGTTATAACCGGTTTCCTACCCAGTACATGGTATCACAGTCGCCAAGGACAAACCAAACACGTTTTGGAGGATTATGGCATTTCACGATTAAATCTCCAGGTTCAGGAAATGTTCGAAATTTGCAAAATTGTATCATTGGAGGAGACTCGTGGGTGGTAGAGGATCCAACATCAGACTCGTGGGTAGTAGTGGGTGCAGCATCAGACTCGGGGATGGTAGAGGGTCCAACATCGGACTCGGGGGTAGTAGAGGGTTCAACATCGGACTCGGGGATGGTAGTAGAGGGTCCAACATCAGATTCAGAGACGGTAGAGGGTCCAGCATCAGATTCAGAGATGGTAGAGGGTCCAGCATCGGACTCGGGGGTGGTAGTAGAGGGTCCAGCATCAGAGTTCCTCTTTGAATCTTGTCGAGTTTCTGTTGACAATCTTTTTTGTGGTAAGAGACTCTTTTGTACCTCTAATCGGTACAATTGCAAATCTGTTATAAAATGTTTAATCCAGTCAGTGACAATGATGGCATTTTCACCTGGTTCTTCCACACATATAAGCAGGGGTGATTTTCCAACAGTCGTCACAAATTTCCTCATGCCATATTTATAAGCAAAGCCATCAAATAGACATTTTACAAATAATTGAGCCATTTCCGGGTTTTCTGCAGCGATCAAATTTTGAGCCACTTGAAAGTTGACGACATGGGTGTTGAGGGTCTGAGGAGGGATGGTGAAACCTTTCAAAGGCAATATTTCATGTGCTTGAACTGCTAGGAATTTAAATTGATTTTTGTAACTGCATGGTTTTTTCTTCTTCAACAGCTGTGCAATGTCCAAAAGTCGAAACATCATCTGCCCACTTTCGCTAATGAGTACGGCCACCGGAGGAAGATAGGGAGTTAAAGCGATTTGAAACCACATAATGATATAGTTTTGAAAGACTGCAATATTAGGGTGAAGTTATATTCACTCAAAAGTTGAAAAAAAAAAAAAAAAAAAAAAAAAAAAAAAAAAAATGGTGTTTAGATTTGTTATAATTACTTTTACATTATTAACATTAGTTTACAGATATACATATAATTACTTTTACATTAGATTACAGTTTATTTCTTATACTTTTACATTATCCAAAGTTGGTTTATTCAATATTCTAAAATTAACATTACCCCCTCACAAAGCTAGTCTATTCAAATTTTCCCAAAGCTGGTCTATTGCTAAAATTAACTTTAGAATTACAATTTTTGATAAAGTCTCTCTTCAAGGTTGGTACACTCTTGAACCCAAAAAAATGGGAGAGAGCCGATACGACTCGCATCGTATCGACTCTCTCCCATTTTTTTGGAGGCATTCAGAGGACATTCATGAACGATGCCAAGCATACCCGCAGAGGTTCTTTCTACACATTGGACAAGACAAGTTCTCTCTCATCCACATTTCTAAACATTCTCCATGAAAGTTGTGCCCGCATGAAGTTGTTATTTTTCTATGCAGAGGCTCCGTGCATATCGGACAATCTCCGAAACAACTTTCTGGCCCTGGGGAAGAGTAGATGGACTCTATGGTTAGTTCCCCCAATCTGGTCCATTTGTCCATTTCACTCATATGCTTATCGTAATTGCAATAGAGTGTCATGGCAAATTCCATCAGACGGGGGATCCCTTCTGTCTTCCACAAAAACCATTGCAGTCCATCCTTTTTCCGTGCAAACGATTTCAACTCCTCGCTGATGATAGGTACCAACTTCAGATCAATAGTTGGTACCATCTCTTTTGCAAGCTTCACCATCTCTTCCCTGTAGGCCTCACCCACATGAACCTCTGCTGGCTCCGGCAACTGTTCCAGCACTGCTCGCAGCAATTGTGTGTATAAAGAGAGAGACATTTTGCTAGAAATGAAGTGAGACAGTCGCACGAGCTTTTATATATACTGTGAGTTGGCGCATGCTCAGTGTGATCCCTTTTGAATAATATCTGCACAAAGCTCCAAGGCTGGTTCAGTGAGGAATGGGATCCATTTTTATTCTATAAAAATTCTCAATACCTCGTACTACCGCCAGCCAACGATGACATTTCTTTTTGCAATACAGGCACTTTTCAATTTTCTTTCGGCTGTTTAAAATAAAAGTTTGATGCTTTAATTTTAAACTGCCAAAGAATTTTTTGTAGTACCGTTTTGTTTTCAAGTCTGCAAAGAAGAGATGCGTACCATGGGTCTGTGCCAATGTCTTTCTCAAGCGCTTAGGGTGCAGCTTATCGGACGAATGGGAGACATGTCCATCTGTCAAAGTGTATCCCTTTTCATCAATGCATAGAACCATCATAGTCATTTGATGCTTATACTCTTGAGTATGAGCCGGCTTCAGCACTTGGTTGGTCTTAGCAGATGGCTCCGGAATAGGAGAGAGAGGAGGTGGAACGACGAGCATAGGTAGATCCAACAGCATGGTTGATTTCAATGTTAAACTCTTGAAACAAGTAGTGCTGTGATGAAAGTGTCTTCAGAAATATATATACATGAAAAGACAACACACAACAACTAAAAAAAAAAAAAAAAAAAAAAAAAAAAAAAAAAAAAAAAAAAAAAATTTTTTTTTTTTTTTTTTTTTTTTTTTTTTTTTTTTTACTTTCTTCTTCTTCTTCTTTACACACTAACGTTAAACAAAAATTTTCTTGCCCCGCTGAAGGTACATACTTTAACTGTTTAACATGGCATGTTTAACAGAGACAAAGAGTCATGAATATCATGGATCAATGATGTGGAATGCATTCAATTGGAATTTTTCTAATGAAATTCAGTCCACAAACAGCCACCCATCTCACACAATTCCTTTTACAGGTGGGGCAATCTCCAGCATCATTATTCAATACAATGACCGATATGTCATTGGTTTTGTTTACCAGTCTCCAACGAACTTGGGTCGCCGTATCCGTCACGTATAAGGTTGTTATCTTCATATCGGCCACATGTTGCAATAGCTTCCTCTCAAAATCTGGATCATTTTCTACGACGTAGGAAGTGATACCATTCGTCAGACAATACGATTGGTTCCGGAAGCATAATACTCCCATAGCATGTCGGTGATGGTATTGTTGAATAGATCTCCAAGGAGAAATACGAGTCATTCCTCGCCGACGTCGGCACTGGAAAAATGGTCTTTTTCGCATGGGAGGGACCTTGGTGGACAGCGGCACAGCATTAGGAGATGACATGACCTCAGTGGAAGACGGCACAACATCAGGGGTAACATCGTCCAATTCTCCATCGGAAAGGGTAACAGTCAGAATGAGTTCGTCAGACATGGTTGAGAATAGAGCAGTTAGAACACACTACCAATTTAAAGCCGACAGAAAATATTTTCTTGAAACTATTTCAGAGAACACAGAACAAAGTAAAAAAAAAAAAAAAAAAAAAAAAAAAAAAAAAAAAAAAAAAAAAAAAAAAACGGTTTTTTTTTTTTTTTTTTTTTTTTTTTTTTTTTTTTTTTTTTTTTTTTTTTGTTCTGTGTTCTCTAAAATAGTTTCAAGAAAATATTTTTTCCTATTCATGTTTTAATGTCGTATCCAATAATGGTTATATGAAACAAACGAAATATCTATAGGTAATTAATTGAAATATTTCCATTCTTGGTCCTCTCAAGAGAATATTTATTCCTCGCATCCAATAATGGTTATATGAAACAAACGAAATCGGTATAGAGAATCATTTTCTCCTCGCATCCAATAATGGTTATATGAAACAAACGAAATCGCTATAGGTCTCTTCTCAAGAGATTCATTTTTGTTGTTTTAACTGGTTCTGTCACGTGACTGAACAGTATAAATATCGCTCCAGTCGAAGCGAGAGCTCACTTTGCCTCGTGTACCCTACTGTTACTGATGGCTCTTGAATACTTACAAGCTGTGCGATACGTCGCCCATGTGCATATGTTCAATTTCAACGGTTTAATACATCTCCCGGTGGAGATTGGAATTGCTGAAGTTCTTGAAGACGGACAGATGGAAAGCCAGCGCCAGACCCTGCTCCTGACCATTCATCACAGTAACTACATGACGAGGCAAGACAGGAGAGTCAACCGAGTAGCGAGTGCAAATAGCTCCACGCTGCCGGTTGATTTCCAGGGAGAGATGACAATGGAGGAGGCGCATCGACGGGTCCGGCAATTTGTGGGCCAGGAACTGGTGGCTGTCAAGGGAGAGGAGGCCAAGAAATATTTTAAGTGTATTGGCCTCCCAAGAGTCATAGAAATAAAAACACAGATTGCCGGAGACTGCCCTAAGGTGAGAGAGCTAAAGTCCACCACTGGTGAGAACCACCACTTTGCACATTTGATCCTCGGGCGGTGCAGCAGAGTAATTGCAGTGGGATACGCTGAATTTTTGGAATCGAGAAGAAAAGAGGAAAGAAAATTAGCCTGCGACGACTGGAGTAAAGCCTGCGACGACTGGATGAAAGACCCGGGAGAGTACATTCCCCCACCTGTGCCGGCATCTACTTCTCCACCCGTGCTGGTATTTGTACTTAAATATTAGATTTAATAAATTTGTTTGATGTGTAAACCCATGTGTCGTTATTTATTCCAAAAAAATGGGAGAGAGTCGATACGATTTGAGTCGTATCGGCTCTCTCCCATTTTTTTGGATTGAAGAGTATGCCAACCTTGAAGAGAGACTTTATCAGAAATTGGAATAATCCTCATTTATTTTTAGGTCGAAAATATTTTCATGCTTGGAGAATAATTTTTGTCATTGTTTTCTATATTTTAAAAAAAAAACTAGATTTCCAAATTTTTTAATATGATGTTATCTTTCTATATTTTTATAAAAAAAACTAGGTCAAGGTCATTTAAATATTTAAACGATTTTTTTACATTTCAAAAGATTTGGATACTATTTCCAAATCTTTTGCTATGCAAAAAAACCTTTTCATTTCCCCAATTTAAATACATTCTTTTTATATTTTTAAAAAAAAAAACTAGGTCAAGGTCATTTAAATATTTAAACGGTTTTTTCACATTTCAAAAGATTTGGATACTACTTCCAAATCTTTTGCTATGTAAAGAAACCTTTTCATTCTCCAATTTAAATACTCAAAGATCCACCAACGCATTTCCCCAAAACATATCAAAGACCCCCTAAAAGATATAAAAATGTTTCACCCCAAAAGATATAACAAATGTTTCACCCCCCAAAAGACATGCAAATGTTTCACCCCCAAAAGATATAAAACGAATTTCCCCCCTAAATATATAAAAATGTTTCACCCCCAAAAGACATAAAGATGTTTCACCCCCAAAAGACATAAAACGCATTTCCCCCCAAAAATACTTAAAGACCCCCAAAAGACATAAAAATATTTCACCCCCAAAAGACATAAAACGCATTTCCCCCCAAAAATACTTAAAGACCCCCAAAAGACATAAAAATATTTCACCCCCAAAAGACATAAAAATATTTCACCCCCAAAAGATATAAAAATATTTCACACCCAAAAGGCATAAAGATGTTTCACCCCCAAAAGACATAAAGATGTTTCACCCCCAAAAATACTCAAAGACCCCCAAAAGACATACAAATGTTTCACCCCCAAAAGATATAAAGACCCCCAAAAAACATAAAAATATTTCACCCCCAAAAAAGCATAAAAATATTTCACCCCCAAAAAGCATAAAGATGTTTCACCCCCAAAAAGCATAAAGATGTTTCACCCCCAAAAGACATAAAAATATTTAACTCCCCCAAAAAACACAAAGATTCGCAAAAAGCAAAGTAAATATCACATACATTACAAAATAACCATTTCAATCTATATAAATTTGATTAACAATATAAATAAAATTTTATTTTTATGTTACTATGCCCACCCTCCCTCCACGCATAGTAACATTACCTTTTTTTATTTTATAACCATGAATAACCTTTTTTTCATTTATAACCATGAATAACCTGATTAACAATATAAATAAAATTTTATTTTTATGTTACTATGCCCACCCTCCCTCCACGCATAGTAACATTACCTTTTTTTTATTTTATAACCATGAATAACCTTTTTTTCATTTATAACCATGCATAACCTTTTACCTTTTGTAACCATGAATAACCTTTTTTGCATGCATAACCTTTTACCTTTTATAACCATGAATAACCTTTTTTTTCATTTATAACCTTTCATGTTACTATGCCCACCCTCCTTGCATAGTAACATTACCTTTTTTACTCCATGACCTTTTTTTACTCCAAAACACTTTTACCTCCATGTCCAAAACATATTAATCTAATTGGCTTAGTTGCATTTAATTTGCTTAGTTGAATTTGATTCTTTGTTTTAGTAATTACATTTTTCTTTAACATTTAGAATTGCTTTGGGACATGCGAAAGTAAACAATCTTTAACCTAAACTTACAACTACATATACATTTATTTATTTATATGACAGTTATACTGAAACACCAATTTGATATTTTTATTGATACACATTCATAATTATTTAATTGGATATGTTTATTAAAATAAATTTCCCTTAGACCTTTGATTAGAACATGCAAAGCAGACACTAGAACATACAAAGCAGACATGCAAAGCGGACATGCAAAGCGGACATGCAAAGCGGACATGCAAAGCAGCCATGCATCTTAAATCTAAACTTACAACTAGATATTTAAACAAATATAGAAAAAATATTTAATGTCATGTCATTAAAATTTACTTAAACTAATATAAAAAAATATTTAAAATGAGATTATCTAAACTTACAACTAGATATTTAAACTGATATTATTTACTTAAAAATTGTTTAAACTAACAACTAGATATTGAAGCCGATAAATAGAATCATTTAAACTTACAACTAGATATAAAAAAATATTTAAATTGAGAGCCATTCAATTTAATTTGCTTAAACTCATCTAAAACTAAAATATAATCTAATTAAACTGGCTCCACTAAATATAAAAAAATATTTAAAAGGATGAGAGGAAATATATCCTAAATGATTTGCTTATCACTTGATGAAGGGAAAATTTAAAGTTAATTTCATTTATTTAAATTTATCACCTGATGAAGGTAAAATTTAAAGTTAATTTCATTTATTTAAATTTATCACCTGGTGAAGGGAAAATTTAAAGTTAATTTCATTAAGGGCAGAATTTTATTTTCAGAAACCTGTGAATCCACTGGGGTTCCCTCCATGGATGATCGTAATCATACATTCACCGAACCGAGGCTCGATGGGAGGTAAGGCCAATGTGGATTCGACTGCATACACAGCCAATCATCTATAGAGCGAGCGGTTGCTGAGCTATCATATCAGCCGGACAACGTCATCTACTATAGGAACCTCAGTCATATAATACTGAGGGGGTCTCGTCAATAAAATTCTGTAAACAGCATGTTCTTTTTTTTTCAGAAACCTGTGAATCCACTGGGGTTCCCTCCATGGATGATCGTAATCATACATTCACCGAACCGAGGCTCGATGGGAGGTAAGGCCAATTGTGGATTCGACTGCATACACAGCCAATCATCTATAGAGAGAGCGGTTGCTGAGCTATCATATCAGCCGGACAACGTCATCTACTATAGGAACCTCAGTCATATAATACTGAGGGGGTCTCGTCAATAAAAAGAAAATGCTGCTGGGAAATGACAAAAGTCTACTCTAACCAGCGGGGAAAGCTCATTGAGCCAAAATCCCGTCAGTGCATAGCAAGTACATAGTTTTTATTCTCTCTCGAAAATATTTTTCAATACTCCCACTGACACAGAAACACTAAAAAAAAAAAAAAAAAAAAAAAAAAAAAAAAAAAACGTTTTTTTTTTTTTTTTTTTTTTTTTTTTTTTTTTTTTTTTTTTTTTTTTTTTTTTTTTTAAGTGTTAGTAGTGTTTACAAGAAACACACAAAGAGTTTTTAGAAACAAACTTTGCTTATTTATACACATCATTCTATTTCAATTACATTGTTCTGTGTCGACGCCTCTTCTCTCCAAATTTATGATTCAACAGTCTCTTTACCTTGACTTTTTCCTTTTCCAATTGCTTCTTTCGAGCTTCCATCATATCTATTTCCACCTGAAGGTAGTTTCTTCTATGACGGAGCACCCTCTTTTCCCAAATTCGGGTCTCTTTCCATCCTCGGGGGTAGGAAGGCATCTCATAAAAATGGGCCAGGAGGAAGAGTCTCCAACAATCGGTGGCGTGTTCGATCGTGTATTCATGCTCTCCAAAGCAGAACGGGCATCGATTCTCCACACCGTGCACCTGATGAACGTGGTGCAGGTAGAAATCCTTAAAAAACATGAGTTGCTGGCACCGGGAACACATCACGGGCGTCCAATCGTATTGAGTGTTGTACGAATCCATGTCTTTCAGCAAAGTGAAGAGTACAGCGACTCGGGCCGGCCTTTTATACTCTTCCGAAACTATTTTCTAAACCGGTTCCAAGCATGAAAATATTTTCATGACATAAAAATTATTTCATTCATTTCGTCCAAGCATGAAGATTATCGTTAGGATTATTTCATTAATTATCGTCCAAACATGAAGATTATCGTAAAGATTATTTCATTAATTATGTCCATATTTTTATTAATTATGAATTCACATAACCATTATTGGATTCTTTTTGCTCTTAAAATGTTTCTTTACCCAAAATTTATGCTACACATCACATGTAAATTTTGTACCTGTGCAAATAATGACATTTTCCTGCAGAGATTCTTCATTTACCTTTTCATCTTTCACAGAATTCATAGCGATGCGACATTCACACTCAAAGGGCCGACTGGTATTCAGCATAATTAAATCTTCACATGCAATTTTGGACAAGGGACAATAATCCCAATGAAGTCCACGGTTCAAGACGTTATTGACCAACGTTTTCTCACGTAAAAAGTAACGCGTGGGATGTGAAAGATGAAACTTGCAACTGCAATCTTTCTTGTCTGGATAAACACAGGAGGATAAATGCCACCCACAGTCAGATATCAAACAGGGGTTGACTTCACAACCCAATTGGGTGGATCTTATATCAAACTCCAATACTTTTGAAAGGGTGTTTAACCGATACCACAACTGGTATTTGTCAGCCTGGGACATGTCACGAATGGCATCGTGAACGGTTTTGTCAGCATTATCTATAAAATTCTCGACATTCATGACTGTTTATCTCTTTGTTAAACATGCCATGTTAAAAGTAAAAGTATGTACCCTCAGAGGGGCAAGAAAATTTTTGTTTCACGTTAGTGTAAAGAAGAAGAAGAAGAGAAAGTTAAAAAAAAAAAAAAAAAAAAAAAAAAAAAAAAAAAACGTTTTTTTTTTTTTTTTTTTTTTTTTTTTTTTTTTTTTTTTTTTTTACTTTCTTCTTCTTCTTCTTCTTCTTCTTTACACTAACAAGAAAGAAAAATTTTCTTACCCCGCTGAGGGTACATACTTTTAATGTTTAACATTATGGACGATTTATTACAATTACTTGAACCTTTGCCTAAACCTGAGCCAAGTATAACCATTGACACCATTGACAACTGGTTGCTGAGCGTAAGTTTTGTAGATCAGCAGAAAAAACGCCGACAAAAGAAACGGAAACATGGTAGTTTATTTTCTCAGGCTTTGGCTGCTCGGGCCAAGCCGCCAGAATTCTTTTCACAAGCCAATCTCATCCGTCATCAACTCATTTCCGATTATCTATCTCGTCTAGCTGAAAATTATCGGGTACTCCACGCATTAAGCAACATCAATCCAATTTAGAATTTCATCATCACGCACATTCCATATTGTCAGATCAGAAGTGGAGGCATCAATCCAATTTCATCAGAAATCCGTCACGCACACATTCCATATTGTCACTGAGAGTCAGATTTGTTCTCAATTTCTCACATTCCTTTTGCAATTCCTCGTAAGCCTCTTTCAAGTCCAAGTTTTCCTTTTTGCATTCCAAATATGCAATCTCAGACTTTAAACACTTTATCCTATGTTCCATTTCGAGTTCTTCACTATCGACATATCGGTTCTTTTGCAAAAACTGCTCCTTGCAATAGATGGCATGGATGGTGTTGTACGATCTCTTTCCCATACAATACGGGCATCGTTGGATATGTAATCCGTGCACGCGATAAACGTGATGCGTATAAAAGTCTTTAAACCACATGAGTTTGTCACAAGTTGGACACGTTACGGGCAAGTAATCGTCAGACATGATGAGTAACAGTACGTGCTGTAGAACGTTCACTAATAGTTTGTAAAAGTGAAACTGAAAAGACAAGTACAAGAGTAAAGTTAAGAAGAGAAAGAAAAGAGTAAAAAAAAAAAAAAAAAAAAAAAAAAAAAAAAAAAAACACCGTTTTTTTTTTTTTTTTTTTTTTTTTTTTTTTTTTTTTTTAACTTTCTCTTCTTCTTCTTCTTTACACTAACGTGAAACAAAAATTTTCTTGCCCCTCTGAGGGTACATACTTTTACTTTTAACATGGCATGTTTAACAAAGAGATAAACAGTCATGAATGTCGAGAATTTTATAGATAATGCTGACAAAACCGTTCACGATGCCATTCGTGACATGTCCCAGGCTGACAAATACCAGTTGTGGTATCGGTTAAACACCCTTTCAAAAGTATTGGAGTTTGATATAAGATCCACCCAATTGGGTTGTGAAGTCAACCCCTGTTTGATATCTGACTGTGGGTGGCATTTATCCTCCTGTGTTTATCCAGACAAGAAAGATTGCAGTTGCAAGTTTCATCTTTCACATCCCACGCGTTACGTTTTACGTGAGAAAACGTTGGTCAATAACGTCTTGAACCGTGGACTTCATTGGGATTATTGTCCCTTGTCCAAAATTGCATGTGAAGATTTAATTATGCTGAATACCAGTCGGCCCTTTGAGTGTGAATGTCGCATCGCTATGAATTCTGTGAAAGATGAAAAGGTAAATGAAGAATCTCTGCAGGAAAATGTCATTATTTGCACAGGTACAAAATTTACATGTGATGTGTAGCATAAATTTTGGGTAAAGAAACATTTTAAGAGCAAAAAGAATCCAATAATGGTTATGTGAATTCATAATTAATAAAAATATGGACATAATTAATGAAATAATCTTTACGATAATCTTCATGTTTGGACGATAATTAATGAAATAATCCTAACGATAATCTTCATGCTTGGACGAAATGAATGAAATAATTTTTATGTCATGAAAATATTTTCATGCTTGGAACCGGTTTAGAAAATAGTTTCGGAAGAGTATAAAAGGCCGGCCCGAGTCGCTGTACTCTTCACTTTGCTGAAAGACATGGATTCGTACAACACTCAATACGATTGGACGCCCGTGATGTGTTCCCGGTGCCAGCAACTCATGTTTTTTAAGGATTTCTACCTGCACCACGTTCATCAGGTGCACGGTGTGGAGAATCGATGCCCGTTCTGCTTTGGAGAGCATGAATACACGATCGAACACGCCACCGATTGTTGGAGACTCTTCCTCCTGGCCCATTTTTATGAGATGCCTTCCTACCCCCGAGGATGGAAAGAGACCCGAATTTGGGAAAAGAGGGTGCTCCGTCATAGAAGAAACTACCTTCAGGTGGAAATAGATATGATGGAAGCTCGAAAGAAGCAATTGGAAAAGGAAAAAGTCAAGGTAAAGAGACTGTTGAATCATAAATTTGGAGAGAAGAGGCGTCGACACAGAACAATGTAATTGAAATAGAATGATGTGTATAAATAAGCAAAGTTTGTTTCTAAAAACTCTTTGTGTGTTTCTTGTAAACACTACTAACACTTAAAAAAAAAAAAAAAAAAAAAAAAAAAAAAAAAAAAAAAAAAAAAAAACGTTTTTTTTTTTTTTTTTTTTTTTTTTTTTTTTTTTTTTTTTTTTTTTTTTTTAGTGTTTCTGTGTCAGTGGGAGTATTGAAAAATATTTTCGAGAGAGAATAAAAACTATGTACTTGCTATGCACTGACGGGATTTTGGCTCAATGAGCTTTCCCCGCTGGTTAGAGTAGACTTTTGTCATTTCCCAGCAGCATTTTCTTTTTATTGACGAGACCCCCTCAGTATTATATGACTGAGGTTCCTATAGTAGATGACGTTGTCCGGCTGATATGATAGCTCAGCAACCGCTCTCTCTATAGATGATTGGCTGTGTATGCAGTCGAATCCACAATTGGCCTTACCTCCCATCGAGCCTCGGTTCGGTGAATGTATGATTACGATCATCCATGGAGGGAACCCCAGTGGATTCACAGGTTTCTGAAAAAAAAAGAACATGCTGTTTACAGAATTTTATTGACGAGACCCCCTCAGTATTATATGACTGAGGTTCCTATAGTAGATGACGTTGTCCGGCTGATATGATAGCTCAGCAACCGCTCGCTCTATAGATGATTGGCTGTGTATGCAGTCGAATCCACATTGGCCTTACCTCCCATCGAGCCTCGGTTCGGTGAATGTATGATTACGATCATCCATGGAGGGAACCCCAGTGGATTCACAGGTTTCTGAAAATAAAATTCTGCCCTTAATGAAATTAACTTTAAATTTTCCCTTCACCAGGTGATAAATTTAAATAAATGAAATTAACTTTAAATTTTACCTTCATCAGGTGATAAATTTAAATAAATGAAATTAACTTTAAATTTTCCCTTCATCAAGTGATAAGCAAATCATTTAGGATATATTTCCTCTCATCCTTTTAAATATTTTTTTATATTTAGTGGAGCCAGTTTAATTAGATTATATTTTAGTTTTAGATGAGTTTAAGCAAATTAAATTGAATGGCTCTCAATTTAAATATTTTTTTATATCTAGTTGTAAGTTTAAATGATTCTATTTATCGGCTTCAATATCTAGTTGTTAGTTTAAACAATTTTTAAGTAAATAATATCAGTTTAAATATCTAGTTGTAAGTTTAGATAATCTCATTTTAAATATTTTTTTATATTAGTTTAAGTAAATTTTAATGACATGACATTAAATATTTTTTCTATATTTGTTTAAATATCTAGTTGTAAGTTTAGATTTAAGATGCATGGCTGCTTTGCATGTCCGCTTTGCATGTCCGCTTTGCATGTCTGCTTTGTATGTTCTAGTGTCTGCTTTGCATGTTCTAATCAAAGGTCTAAGGGAAATTTATTTTAATAAACATATCCAATTAAATAATTATGAATGTGTATCAATAAAAATATCAAATTGGTGTTTCAGTATAACTGTCATATAAATAAATAAATGTATATGTAGTTGTAAGTTTAGGTTAAAGATTGTTTACTTTCGCATGTCCCAAAGCAATTCTAAATGTTAAAGAAAAATGTAATTACTAAAACAAAGAATCAAATTCAACTAAGCAAATTAAATGCAACTAAGCCAATTAGATTAATATGTTTTGGACATGGAGGTAAAAGTGTTTTGGAGTAAAAAAAGGTCATGGAGTAAAAAAGGTAATGTTACTATGCAAGGAGGGTGGGCATAGTAACATGAAAGGTTATAAATGAAAAAAAAGGTTATTCATGGTTATAAAAGGTAAAAGGTTATGCATGCAAAAAAGGTTATTCATGGTTACAAAAGGTAAAAGGTTATGCATGGTTATAAATGAAAAAAAGGTTATTCATGGTTATAAAATAAAAAAAAGGTAATGTTACTATGCGTGGAGGGAGGGTGGGCATAGTAACATAAAAATAAAATTTTATTTATATTGTTAATCAGGTTATTCATGGTTATAAATGAAAAAAAGGTTATTCATGGTTATAAAATAAAAAAAGGTAATGTTACTATGCGTGGAGGGAGGGTGGGCATAGTAACATAAAAATAAAATTTTATTTATATTGTTAATCAAATTTATATAGATTGAAATGGTTATTTTGTAATGTATGTGATATTTACTTTGCTTTTTGCGAATCTTTGTGTTTTTTGGGGGAGTTAAATATTTTTATGTCTTTTGGGGGTGAAACATCTTTATGCTTTTTGGGGGTGAAACATCTTTATGCTTTTTGGGGGTGAAATATTTTTATGCTTTTTTGGGGGTGAAATATTTTTATGTTTTTTGGGGGTCTTTATATCTTTTGGGGGTGAAACATTTGTATGTCTTTTGGGGGTCTTTGAGTATTTTTGGGGGTGAAACATCTTTATGTCTTTTGGGGGTGAAACATCTTTATGCCTTTTGGGTGTGAAATATTTTTATATCTTTTGGGGGTGAAATATTTTTATGTCTTTTGGGGGTGAAATATTTTTATGTCTTTTGGGGGTCTTTAAGTATTTTTGGGGGGAAATGCGTTTTATGTCTTTTGGGGGTGAAATATTTTTATGTCTTTTGGGGGTCTTTAAGTATTTTTGGGGGGAAATGCGTTTTATGTCTTTTGGGGGTGAAACATCTTTATGTCTTTTGGGGGTGAAACATTTTTATATATTTAGGGGGGAAATTCGTTTTATATCTTTTGGGGGTGAAACATTTGCATGTCTTTTGGGGGGTGAAACATTTGTTATATCTTTTGGGGTGAAACATTTTTATATCTTTTAGGGGGTCTTTGATATGTTTTGGGGAAATGCGTTGGTGGATCTTTGAGTATTTAAATTGGAGAATGAAAAGGTTTCTTTACATAGCAAAAGATTTGGAAGTAGTATCCAAATCTTTTGAAATGTGAAAAAACCGTTTAAATATTTAAATGACCTTGACCTAGTTTTTTTTTTTAAAAATATAAAAAGAATGTATTTAAATTGGGGAAATGAAAAGGTTTTTTTGCATAGCAAAAGATTTGGAAATAGTATCCAAATCTTTTGAAATGTAAAAAAATCGTTTAAATATTTAAATGACCTTGACCTAGTTTTTTTTATAAAAATATAGAAAGATAACATCATATTAAAAAATTTGGAAATCTAGTTTTTTTTTTAAAATATAGAAAACAATGACAAAAATTATTCTCCAAGCATGAAAATATTTTCGACCTAAAAATAAATGAGGATTATTCCAATTTCTGATAAAGTCTCTCTTCAAGGTTGGCATACTCTTCAATCCAAAAAAATGGGAGAGAGCCGATACGACTCAAATCGTATCGACTCTCTCCCATTTTTTTGGAATAAATAACGACACATGGGTTTACACATCAAACAAATTTATTAAATCTAATATTTAAGTACAAATACCAGCACGGGTGGAGAAGTAGATGCCGGCACAGGTGGGGGAATGTACTCTCCCGGGTCTTTCATCCAGTCGTCGCAGGCTTTACTCCAGTCGTCGCAGGCTAATTTTCTTTCCTCTTTTCTTCTCGATTCCAAAAATTCAGCGTATCCCACTGCAATTACTCTGCTGCACCGCCCGAGGATCAAATGTGCAAAGTGGTGGTTCTCACCAGTGGTGGACTTTAGCTCTCTCACCTTAGGGCAGTCTCCGGCAATCTGTGTTTTTATTTCTATGACTCTTGGGAGGCCAATACACTTAAAATATTTCTTGGCCTCCTCTCCCTTGACAGCCACCAGTTCCTGGCCCACAAATTGCCGGACCCGTCGATGCGCCTCCTCCATTGTCATCTCTCCCTGGAAATCAACCGGCAGCGTGGAGCTATTTGCACTCGCTACTCGGTTGACTCTCCTGTCTTGCCTCGTCATGTAGTTACTGTGATGAATGGTCAGGAGCAGGGTCTGGCGCTGGCTTTCCATCTGTCCGTCTTCAAGAACTTCAGCAATTCCAATCTCCACCGGGAGATGTATTAAACCGTTGAAATTGAACATATGCACATGGGCGACGTATCGCACAGCTTGTAAGTATTCAAGAGCCATCAGTAACAGTAGGGTACACGAGGCAAAGTGAGCTCTCGCTTCGACTGGAGCGATATTTATACTGTTCAGTCACGTGACAGAACCAGTTAAAACAACAAAAATGAATCTCTTGAGAAGAGACCTATAGCGATTTCGTTTGTTTCATATAACCATTATTGGATGCGAGGAGAAAATGATTCTCTATACCGATTTCGTTTGTTTCATATAACCATTATTGGATGCGAGGAATAAATATTCTCTTGAGAGGACCAAGAATGGAAATATTTCAATTAATTACCTATAGATATTTCGTTTGTTTCATATAACCATTATTGGATACGACATTAAAACATGAATAGGAAAAAATATTTTCTTGAAACTATTTTAGAGAACACAGAACAAAAAAAAAAAAAAAAAAAAAAAAAAAAAAAAAAAAAAAAAAAAAAAAACCGTTTTTTTTTTTTTTTTTTTTTTTTTTTTTTTTTTTTTTTTTTTTTACTTTGTTCTGTGTTCTCTGAAATAGTTTCAAGAAAATATTTTCTGTCGGCTTTAAATTGGTAGTGTGTTCTAACTGCTCTATTCTCAACCATGTCTGACGAACTCATTCTGACTGTTACCCTTTCCGATGGAGAATTGGACGATGTTACCCCTGATGTTGTGCCGTCTTCCACTGAGGTCATGTCATCTCCTAATGCTGTGCCGCTGTCCACCAAGGTCCCTCCCATGCGAAAAAGACCATTTTTCCAGTGCCGACGTCGGCGAGGAATGACTCGTATTTCTCCTTGGAGATCTATTCAACAATACCATCACCGACATGCTATGGGAGTATTATGCTTCCGGAACCAATCGTATTGTCTGACGAATGGTATCACTTCCTACGTCGTAGAAAATGATCCAGATTTTGAGAGGAAGCTATTGCAACATGTGGCCGATATGAAGATAACAACCTTATACGTGACGGATACGGCGACCCAAGTTCGTTGGAGACTGGTAAACAAAACCAATGACATATCGGTCATTGTATTGAATAATGATGCTGGAGATTGCCCCACCTGTAAAAGGAATTGTGTGAGATGGGTGGCTGTTTGTGGACTGAATTTCATTAGAAAAATTCCAATTGAATGCATTCCACATCATTGATCCATGATATTCATGACTCTTTGTCTCTGTTAAACATGCCATGTTAAACAGTTAAAGTATGTACCTTCAGCGGGGCAAGAAAATTTTTGTTTAACGTTAGTGTGTAAAGAAGAAGAAGAAGAAAGTAAAAAAAAAAAAAAAAAAAAAAAAAAAAAAAAAAAAAAAAAATTTTTTTTTTTTTTTTTTTTTTTTTTTTTTTTAGTTGTTGTGTGTTGTCTTTTCATGTATATATATTTCTGAAGACACTTTCATCACAGCACTACTTGTTTCAAGAGTTTAACATTGAAATCAACCATGCTGTTGGATCTACCTATGCTCGTCGTTCCACCTCCTCTCTCTCCTATTCCGGAGCCATCTGCTAAGACCAACCAAGTGCTGAAGCCGGCTCATACTCAAGAGTATAAGCATCAAATGACTATGATGGTTCTATGCATTGATGAAAAGGGATACACTTTGACAGATGGACATGTCTCCCATTCGTCCGATAAGCTGCACCCTAAGCGCTTGAGAAAGACATTGGCACAGACCCATGGTACGCATCTCTTCTTTGCAGACTTGAAAACAAAACGGTACTACAAAAAATTCTTTGGCAGTTTAAAATTAAAGCATCAAACTTTTATTTTAAACAGCCGAAAGAAAATTGAAAAGTGCCTGTATTGCAAAAAGAAATGTCATCGTTGGCTGGCGGTAGTACGAGGTATTGAGAATTTTTATAGAATAAAAATGGATCCCATTCCTCACTGAACCAGCCTTGGAGCTTTGTGCAGATATTATTCAAAAGGGATCACACTGAGCATGCGCCAACTCACAGTATATATAAAAGCTCGTGCGACTGTCTCACTTCATTTCTAGCAAAATGTCTCTCTCTTTATACACACAATTGCTGCGAGCAGTGCTGGAACAGTTGCCGGAGCCAGCAGAGGTTCATGTGGGTGAGGCCTACAGGGAAGAGATGGTGAAGCTTGCAAAAGAGATGGTACCAACTATTGATCTGAAGTTGGTACCTATCATCAGCGAGGAGTTGAAATCGTTTGCACGGAAAAAGGATGGACTGCAATGGTTTTTGTGGAAGACAGAAGGGATCCCCCGTCTGATGGAATTTGCCATGACACTCTATTGCAATTACGATAAGCATATGAGTGAAATGGACAAATGGACCAGATTGGGGGAACTAACCATAGAGTCCATCTACTCTTCCCCAGGGCCAGAAAGTTGTTTCGGAGATTGTCCGATATGCACGGAGCCTCTGCATAGAAAAATAACAACTTCATGCGGGCACAACTTTCATGGAGAATGTTTAGAAATGTGGATGAGAGAGAACTTGTCTTGTCCAATGTGTAGAAAGAACCTCTGCGGGTATGCTTGGCATCGTTCATGAATGTCCTCTGAATGCCTCCAAAAAAATGGGAGAGAGTCGATACGATGCGAGTCGTATCGGCTCTCTCCCATTTTTTTGGGTTCAAGAGTGTACCAACCTTGAAGAGAGACTTTATCAAAAATTGTAATTCTAAAGTTAATTTTAGCAATAGACCAGCTTTGGGAAAATTTGAATAGACTAGCTTTGTGAGGGGGTAATGTTAATTTTAGAATATTGAATAAACCAACTTTGGATAATGTAAAAGTATAAGAAATAAACTGTAATCTAATGTAAAAGTAATTATATGTATATCTGTAAACTAATGTTAATAATGTAAAAGTAATTATAACAAATCTAAACACCATTTTTTTTTTTTTTTTTTTTTTTTTTTTTTTTTTTTCAACTTTTGAGTGAATATAACTTCACCCTAATATTGCAGTCTTTCAAAACTATATCATTATGTGGTTTCAAATCGCTTTAACTCCCTATCTTCCTCCGGTGGCCGTACTCATTAGCGAAAGTGGGCAGATGATGTTTCGACTTTTGGACATTGCACAGCTGTTGAAGAAGAAAAAACCATGCAGTTACAAAAATCAATTTAAATTCCTAGCAGTTCAAGCACATGAAATATTGCCTTTGAAAGGTTTCACCATCCCTCCTCAGACCCTCAACACCCATGTCGTCAACTTTCAAGTGGCTCAAAATTTGATCGCTGCAGAAAACCCGGAAATGGCTCAATTATTTGTAAAATGTCTATTTGATGGCTTTGCTTATAAATATGGCATGAGGAAATTTGTGACGACTGTTGGAAAATCACCCCTGCTTATATGTGTGGAAGAACCAGGTGAAAATGCCATCATTGTCACTGACTGGATTAAACATTTTATAACAGATTTGCAATTGTACCGATTAGAGGTACAAAAGAGTCTCTTACCACAAAAAAGATTGTCAACAGAAACTCGACAAGATTCAAAGAGGAACTCTGATGCTGGACCCTCTACTACCACCCCCGAGTCCGATGCTGGACCCTCTACCATCTCTGAATCTGATGCTGGACCCTCTACCGTCTCTGAATCTGATGTTGGACCCTCTACTACCATCCCCGAGTCCGATGTTGAACCCTCTACTACCCCCGAGTCCGATGTTGGACCCTCTACCATCCCCGAGTCTGATGCTGCACCCACTACTACCCACGAGTCTGATGTTGGATCCTCTACCACCCACGAGTCTCCTCCAATGATACAATTTTGCAAATTTCGAACATTTCCTGAACCTGGAGATTTAATCGTGAAATGCCATAATCCTCCAAAACGTGTTTGGTTTGTCCTTGGCGACTGTGATACCATGTACTGGGTAGGAAACCGGTTATAACTGGTTATAACTTCCGGGTAGGTTGAGTATAAAAAGGGATGCACGCCAAGCAGTCGGTACCAGTCATCAGCTTAGCAGTCAGCATGGACGTGTTTCCCGCAACAAAATCGTCAGCCTTGGTGTCCGTAGCCCATCCTGGAAAATGGGAACCCTTCGAGAGCCTCATGGTGCAAGATAGAGTGGAGGCGTTCATATCATATATGGATCTGAGCACTCTGAGGATATTTCAACATCCGATACCTGACTGGACGAAGAAAGGACTGTACGTCGACAATTTCAAGCGGGCCGTGCTAGAGTCCAAAAAAGTGAACTTTTTTGAGCCCCGGAAAGTGAGCTGGAAAAAAACAACAATGAAGCTAAAGAGGAACCCCATCAATGCAAAAAAGACTTCAGATCAACGCCTGGGGTTCAAAATGGACAATATAATGCTGGTAAAACAACATTTCTCGTTTGGATTAAGAAATGTGGCACAGGCGGAAGGCCACGTATACCAGACGTCCGATGCGCCCATCATGATTTACCACTTGCCTGCCAAGAGCCTTCAGTGCAAGGCAAAACCCTGCATAACACGGAGAAGTTTCTGTGAAATTGACCAGTTTCTGTACGACAGGTATGTACTCAAACCAAACTCTACATACGTCGTGCCTCCTGGAACAATGTACCTCATCCTAACGGTACAAAAAACTTTGTTTGCTGTCGACATTATGGAGTGGGATCTGGTGAAACATTACCAGAGCTTTAAAACACACAAGGAGTTTACACTCCAAGTGTATAATCTACCACCTCCAACACCTGCCCACGAGTGTGAACCGCCAAATAAGAAACTCAAAACCACCTTTGTGGAGCCTGCACCTGTGCATCAAACCTTTGTGGAGCCTGCACCTGTGCATCAAACCTTTGTGGAGCCTGCACCTGTGCCCGAGACCTTTGTGGAGCCTGCACCTGTGCATCAAACCTTTGTGGAGCCTGCACCTGTGCCCGAAATGGACTTTAGTTTAGAAAGAGAGGAGATAAACAATTTCTTGGAGATATTTGGGAGGGACTTGTTCAACGACTCTCCAGCAGCAGTATTGCCTCCTTCTCACGACTCTCCAGCAGCAGTATTGTCTCCTTCTCACGACTCTCCAGCAGCAGTATTGTCTCCTTCTCACGACTCTCCAGCAGCAGTATTGTCTCCTTCTCACGACTCTCCAGCAGCAGTATTAAATCCTCAGGATAATTTTTGGAATTTTAATATAAGTAATCAATGCATATTACCTCCTCCTACAATATTACTTCCTCCGGATAATGAGGAGGAAGGCCAACTTTTAAATTTGACTATAAAAAAGAAAGATGTGTATTGTGTGCCAATAAGAACTAGCATTTTTAACGAAGAAAACAATTGTCCATTAAATTTGAAAAGACTTTGTCCCCTATAAAAAAAAAACTTGTATATTTGTTTAAATGTAAATAAAATTTATTTATTTATTTATTTGAATGGCTTTGTTTTTTTTTCCAAAAAAAATAACCCTAGGAACTCTTCTTCGGAAGGGTTCCTAGGGTTATTTTTTTTGGGTTCTCTAAATGACCAATCTTGGACAAGGGCAATTTGAAACATTTCATTTTAAATTATTTAAATGGTTAGTTTCTAATATATATAATTGCTCTATTTGTTTTAATGTAAATAAAATTTATTTATTTCTTTGAATGGCTTCCAAAAAATAACCCTAGGATATAATACCATTCTTTTAAAAAGTCATCATTATTGGACAATTTGAAACATTTCATTTAAAAAATGTAACTCATGTTTAAGAATATAATACTAAATAACTCTAGGAATTCTTATCATTATTGGATAAGGGCAATTTGAAACATTTCATTTAATGTTTAAGAATATAATACCAAATAACCCTAGGAACTCTTATCATTATTGGACAAGGACATTTCATTTAAAAAATGTAACTCGTGTTTAAGAATATTATACAATTCTTTTAAAAAGTCATCATTATTGGACAAGGACATTTCATTTAAAAAATGTAACTCGTGTTTAAGAATATTATACAATTCTTTTAAAAAGTCATCATTATTGGACAAAGACATTTCATTTAAAAAAATGTAATTCATGTTTAAGAATATAATACCATTCTTTTAAAAAGTCATCATTATTTATTATAACTCATCTTTATTAAAAATAATGGCTTAAATCAACTCAAAATATTAAAAATAATGGCTTAATGTATTACAACTCATCTTTATTAAATAAATTATTTATTGTAACCCACACCATTCTTTCAAGTCATTTAAATTATTTATCAAACCACATCTTTATTAAATTATTTATTATAACCCAAAAATTGTCGTTTTCCATTTTTGAAAAATTTTTCATACTGTTACGGTGCTCATATATTTTTTCGAGCGACTGTAAGCAAACTGAAAACATCAAAGTCTCAATATTTATAAAAATAATTACATAAGAAAAAAAATACAATAATTTCATTAGTAAGCTTTAAAATATTAACTTATCTAAGAGTAATAATTATTTTTAAAAAGAACTAACTGGGGGAACTATATTCATAAAATTCAACATTCAATACTATTTAAATAATATGTAAAAAAGAACATATGTAATTTTTCAAAAACACTGCCATAGTCATTTGTCAAAATGTATCCTTCGGATAAAAAAATGGGGGGGGGATATGGGAAAGGAAAGAATAAAGCGGCACCAAACGTATTAAAAAGCGATGTTAGTTAATGTTGCATAAACAATAATTCTATTGAAAATACTAATTAAAATTTTAATATAAGAAATAAAATTATATAACTAAGAAAATTTGGAGAAAATAATTCAAAATAATATCTTTAAAAAAAATCAGAAGTTTTTAATAATTGATCGGCTAGCTTAATATTTACTAAACAATGTCAACAACAATGTAAACAGTGTCAACGTTATCGGCAGACATCACGACATGCGCAGAACGGTTGAAAATTGAACAGAAGTGGTTTGTTTGGTACCTGACACGTGACCGTGAATTGACCCCATTCGAACTTTTAGAACAAAATAGTAAATAGCTTTATGTTTTTGAGATCTGATGATTCCATCTGCGAAAAGGAAAGCTTGTTAAAGTCCCTTTTAAATATATGTGTATTATTAAGCTAAAATTAATAAATCATATTTTTCGTTTATACAATATGACTTGATTAAATATGATTTAGATATTTTAGAATTACAAAGGTCAGTTTTTATTCCTTAGTTATTATGATCAAGCATATTATAATATATATTTTTGAATTATATCTGGCATGTGATGTATTTTGTATGCAGATACATAATTTCAATGGTTCCCGTCACTTCTTACTTTCTAGTATACGAAGTACAAAGAGAAAGTGTTGTAAACATCAAAAGTTTGAGCTCAAGATTTTCACAAATCTCTACACTTCAGATTTCCCTGAGACTGAAAATATATTTTTGGATCTGTCTAACGCTCGTTTTGTAAATAAATAAAAAATAAACACTTAGCTAGATGGATGAAATTTTGCAAATAGTCGCTACACTAAATTTGTTGATTTCTATGAAATTTTAAAGAAATTCCCTGCACGGAAAGCCTGCTTTCTTGGCTGACTTACGAAGAACAAAACGTAAAGAGCAAAATAGATAAAATTTGGTATACAACTTTAGCATTTAATCTGTATGCATATCAAATTTTGAATAGAATTCGTCAAGGCATAAATCGTTAATCCGTCCGTCCATTTTCATGCATATAAACATAATAATTAAAAATATCATCCGATAAATAAAATTTTGTGTGCAGTTTTAGCAGCAGAAGTATAGATTTTTTTTTTCAGATTTTGAGACAAATCTGCACATGTGTTGATCGTCTGCCAATCTGCACTTCCGCATTAACTTAAAAACGGGATAAAATCAAAAAGGCAACAGTTTAAATAAATTAAATTTAATATTAGATGTTGTTCTTACAGTTAGAGTTCGATGTCAAATTTTGGTTTAAATCGGTCTAAAATACAAACTCGATTTTCTTCTCTATATTACCTAGCACAAAATACTTGTGTGCAAAACCCTGAAAATAAAACTGTGAGCTTTTAATTTGTTTCCGAACTTTCATAATGTCCATAGTTTTATGAAGAAGATAGCATAGGTGTAAAGTAATACCTTTATTTTTAAAAAATAAAATAAAATGTGATAACGTTTTAAGGCTTCCACTCACACTGGTTCACTTTCTAAACATCTTTAGTTGTGCCATTTGTAAGATAATTTGGTTTCATTCTAAAAGTATCTACAGTAATAAATTTGTTATTCAGTTGAGTAATAGTTGTCTATTGTTGTAATATTTTTATTTATTTATCTATTTATTCGTTTCCAAGGATATAGTTGAAATATCCTTTATTCTTCCTTTACTTTATCCTTTATAATTCCTTTTTTAAAATAGATTTTGATTTAATATCTATATATAAACAGAATTTAAGTAATAATGCTTCTAATAAATAGAAATAACAAATTATTTAATCACGGATCATAATTCAAGAAAATTAATTTCGTTATATATCGCGTATAAAAAAAATGAAAATTCAATTTTAAAGATAATTTTTTAGCAATTTTTAAAAACAAGAAAAAATTTAGAATTTTTTTTAACATATATAATATATATTGAATTAAAAAGCTTGCCAAGTATGTAGCTTGCAATTAAATCACCCGCAAAACAATAAATTTTTTTTAATGTTGTTCTGAATTTTAAATAACTGATTTTCACTTGCATCGATGGCTCTTGCATTTCAAATGAAAGAATAAAATTTCATTACTCTTAAAAAATAATAAAAATTAAGCTCGACGCACTACGGTTCTTAAACTGTCGCTTGTTTTGCCTATTTGATAATCTGGCCCTGTGCGCATCGCAATCTTTTGTAATTATAAAAGCTTTCAAATATGCATTCGTTTTAAACCTACGATATGAACTGAATTTGTCATATTACTCCTCTCAATGTGCTGTGTGGGATCTCGAGAACAGTGGTAGTGCCACTTTTGTTTTGCATTCCAAAAATCCTGTATTTTCCTACATCTAAGGCACATAAAAACTAAATATTCGGTTCGCATATCTTTTAAATTTGGCGATATTGTAACTTCACATTTTTATCTATCTCGTAAACTGCACAGAAACAGAGAGTAAGCAGAATCTTTCTTCTTTAGCTCGCGAGTAACTATTTGGTAAAACAATAAAAATGGTTTGAATATCTGTGTAAAAATGTAATCTATTGTTAGAAACTAGGAAAAAAAAAAAAAAGAAAAAAATTTTCGAAAATTCTGTAAAAATTTCCATGTTTATTAAATTAGTATCATTAAAAAGAAAATATTCATATTTCAAAATAGTAATTATTATTATTATTATTTGCAATAACAATTTTGGAAATTGCGGAAATCCGCCAAACCTCAGTTAATTTTTAATTAATTAAAATTTTTAAAAATTGCTCTGAAGTGCACATTCTTATCCTCCTAAATATATAAGCGTCAAATTTGGTAGCACTAGTTTAATCAACCTTTGGTGTACACACGCACGCACGCGCACATGCACACCCACGCTCACTCACAAATATCCATCTTTATTATTAGTATAGATTTCATCGCGTGATTGCGCACTTTTGAAATATAAAGAGCTGATCTAATCTAAAATAGTATAATTGAATATATGTATGTGTGTGATGATATTTAAAAACTAATTTAAATCTTAATGAATTTCCTAATTTTTATCTTAATTTAGCCCATATTAAATTAATTCTAAAATGCTGTATTATTTCTTGACTCAATCCCACCTTTTTTATTTAATTAATGCTACACGAGCTCTAAAATGGCTGAAATCAACAAGTTCCCACACTCCGAGTGAAGGGATAAAAATCCTTATTACTTGCAATATTCTTTGAAAGATGCCTAAAATTCCCTTACCTAAACTGACATGTGTCAAAGAAATCCCTAACAGAATCTCATAGTATAAAAACACTGAGGGAAAATTTTCGATCTCTTTTTCTCTTGTGTCGCGATGTAGGCTGACGTATTTCTTACCACTTATTCTTTGGACAAACTATGTTTTCTGGAATAGAATAAATCGAAATTTAAAAATTCAAAAGTGCCAATACACACACACACACACACATATGTAAGCATTATTTTAGGTGAAGCAGAATGCAGTTTGAAGACAGAGAAGAGACTTTTTATCTTTTTAATCCATCGGGAAAGCATAATTATTTACAAGCAGAGACGCGGACAAGACGTCCGCCACAGCGCGGCACAAAAGCGGAAGTCAAAAAAGGAACGAAATAAATTATCCCTCGTCTTATATAACCTGAGATTTTGATAGGGAAAATATTTCTTCATAGTACAAATATATTAATAATATTCTGATGGGGATTTCTGACGCATGTCAATCAACTATTATTATTATATCTAAATAATAATTATTATTATATACTAATTGGAGATCGAAATGAGGTTAACTAAATAACCCAGTGCCTGTCATTATGGCGATTATGTCGTTGACTAGGGTCTTTAACTAATCTAAGGATTATTATTTTAATTTGGTAAGCATGCTCAGTTTTGATATTTTTCTCGTTGAAAGCATATTTTTGGCATTACAGCTGTCTGTCTGTAACAAGGATATCTCAGAAACATTTTGAGCTAAGCTGATGAAATTTGGTACATGATCTTTACCAAATAAATAAATTTTTATCAAGTTTTGAGTGAAAAAATGTTAGAGGAATACCTGTCTGCACGAATTTAAATTAACATAATTGCAAATCAAAGAGTGCTAGATGGATAGAATTTGATGCACATATTTATTACGTTAAGTATAGATACCTATCAAGTTAGAAATAAATCCATCAAGGATTTGTCTTTCTGCCGGCTTATATTTTCACAAGCAAGTAATAGCGATAACTCAATGGCTTTCATATATGAAATATAGTATGTGATTTTGTGATTACGCCTGTACTTCCGCATAAATTTTTGGTTTAAATCTGTTGGAAATAATAAATGTAAAATACGAATTCATTTTTTTTCATGCCTATTGCGAAATGCCAGAGATTAATCGCCTAAAATTCGCCAAAGATCGCACGATAGATTCAGTAAAAATTCTATATCCATCCCAAAGATCAGAGTTTTGTTAACTATTGTTCGACAATGTTACGCAAGGCATTCGCGTTATTGCCATATTTTCACAATTTTATGCAGGAAGAGAGGGATAATGGCTTTATTTAAGAATATGCGAGAAGTTTTGTGGGGCCTTTATGCTGGTCTTTTTTCTTCCTTTCTTCAAGGCTGCAAACAATTTGGTTATGGGTTTGAATTTTGTCTTTCCTTTAAGTGAAGTCAGTAAAATTCAATATTTTATTCGATATTGCACGTTTTTTTTTTTTTTTTTTTTTTTTCAAATTTGTTAAATATCTAGACATATTTAAGATAACTACTTTTTCATTTTTATCCCCATTCCTAATGTTTGCAGATGATTTACAACTAAAAACGCATAAACATTTACTTTGATAATTCTTCAATTATTTCTGAATGAAAAAAAATTGAATTATACAATATAAATAAATAACGTAGTGTCTTAAGTATAATATTAGTAATATGAGTCAGAGGCCATGCTGTAAACTTGGTGGAGCTTCCGAAGAGCAAACCACCTATCACGAAGGAACAAACGACATTTGATGGCATTGGACACTTGCAAACAATAAAGAACCCTCTAGAGAAAACAAATAATGGTACAGAAAAATAGAAAAAAGCATTACATTTTGCATTATATATTCAGTTGTGAAACATTAAAAATGGATGGAATACATTAAAGGTACGTTAACTTTTTACATTAGGAAAGAACTAAAGTTAAAAGCTTTGGAAAAATACCCCTAATAGAAGATTTAAAAACTAGGATTTTTATGAGTTCTTCGATTTCAAGAGACGTCCAATTTCTTGGTCATCCGAGGCTGCGTTCTCGCCATGGTGCACAAGCTTTGATCGCGTGATTTATATAGATTCTTCTTCGGTGCCACATTGACAAGTCGAACTTTTGTTAAAGAAACGACTTTGATGTGCAGAAAATACACCATGTCCAGTGAATACTTGATTAAAATAAAAATCCCCCTCAATTAGGAAACGTTTTTAAAATGTTGATGGGTTGTTCTCCTCTTGGTGGAATTATTCCATCATTCCTGTCAATACTTAATTATTAGTTTTTTTGGGTTTTTTTTTTTTTTTCGGATACGTTATAATTCTTAGAAATCATTTAATGTTACTATATAGCTTTCTTGCGCATCTTCAAAAACATATTATCTTTAATTCATGTATTTTTGGTTTATATGCATTTATTTAAAGCCACTTTACTTAAAAACCAAAATGTAAAAAAATACTAAATGGATTTTTTTGAAATAGAAGCTTTTCTAAAAGCAATCGTGTCATTAAAACAGCATGAGACGATGATATATTTACCATCTTTCTTGCAACATTATAGTTTATTTTAAGCACACTGAGTGGATATGCTTTCCTTCATCTTGCAAAACTGTTTTCTAAATACAGAATGACGAATAAAAATCTTCTTTTTTACATTTATGTTCAAAAGCTGATTTGACGCAAACATTAACGACATGGAAAAATTTTATAGTTTTGCTACTGTATTTTCAGAAATATGAGAAGAAGTGCTATTAGCAGCTGGCAAAACATTTTAGGAAACAAAGTATCATTGGAAGAAGAAAAGATTCTGTCTCTGCTGAAAAAAGTCGACGTGAGTATGTTTACCTATTAAGAGATCTCATGTGACTTTTTAAGACAAAATATATTTAATTTCTTAAATAATTGCTACATTAATAGAAATATTTATGTAATGGTTATTTCGACTGTGATGCATAAAATTATTTTTCGTTAAATAAAACTTACATTTAAAGAGCCTATAGAGCTTTAGTTCTTTTAATTCTATTATTTTAATATTCAATAATTATAATTTTCCAACAAGTTATATTGTCATTTTGTTTTCCTTTCAGCTCCATTTTATCAGCAATGAAGTAGTTATTAAATGATTTTGAATTCTTATCTCTTTCCGGTTAAAAAAAAACTAGTGTGATAAAGTAATAGCGTTTATATTATTTTAAATTGTAAAATTAAACTATTTAAAAAAAATTATATATATATATATATATATATATATATATATATATATATATAATCAAGGATCCATTATTGAATTATCGAAGCTATGGCGAGAATACGATGCAGGAAAAATAGGCCATAAGAAAATGTTATTGGCTTATATAATTTTTTTTTAAAAATTCTGCACAAAATTTTGGGTCCGTGAGAAAAATAATGTCTTACCTGACTCAGAAGTTACAGTGAAACAAGAGTTTGAGTGATTAGGAAATTATTTTTAAAGCATAGATCAATTAGAAATTATTACGTACGCCGGTGCGAACACACGAACATATATATTTAATCTCTCAATAACACTTTTCATATATTTATTTCTTAATATATCAGGAAAGAAATAACGCCAATTACATAAATTATGCATGCCGTAGTAAAACTTCAAAAAAAAAAAAAAAAAAAAAAAGATTTTATACCGCAAATCTAGATGCAATTGCTAGGTGCTATTGCTCAGATTTAGATGTCACTAGTTGTAATTTAATAACTAGTGACTACTTCCTGTAATATAATCTTAAGAAAAGTATAATTTGTCATTAAATGAGGATGACAATCATATAAGCAAAGTATAATATGCTAAAAATTCCAAACACTTTAGAAAATTCACCGAAGAAACATTCAATTTTACTATAGAGAATTCAAAAATACTTTTTTTCACAGTTTGTGCAATAGAAATTTAACTTCATTAAGTTAAAATCTTTAATGGTGTGATTTTATATAAATTTATAAAATGTAATTAACAATCATCATTTCGATGCCCGGTAATCCATTTATAAAAAGAGCAACGCACGCCAGTATTACTTATAATTCATTGTCGGGGGCTGTGTGTGTGTGTGTGTGTGTGTGTGTGTGTGTGTGTGTGTGTGTGTGTGTGTGTGTGTGTGTGTGTGTGTGTGTGTGTGTGTGTAAGTGAGTGTATGAGTGAGTGCGGGTCTGCTTAAGGTGTTTCAGAATTTCATTGAAAATCTCTTTTGCGTGCGTTGCTCTTTTTATAAATGTAAGAATGAAAGTGAAAAAAGAAAAGAAAAAAAAAAAAAAAGAAAAAGAAACATATGAATCGTGTGCACCGCTTTCTTCTTGGTATTAATGCTGGCAAGTCTGTATGTAACAGAAAATAATATTACATTATAATGAATAATGATAACAGCATTACAATACTGAAATTCTGATATTCATTCATAATTTTAAGGTAATTATAATCATAATTTTCAAATATAGATTTGATTATTGAACTGAATTTTCAATAATCAAATATATTGTTGAAACGTTTTTCATTCTTCATTTTTAATCGAATTTCTACTATTGCTGAAAAATAAGAAAGAAAGATTTAGTTCAATACCTGGATAATTTATATGAAGTGCATATGGGGAAGTTATAGAACAAGGAATGTTAAAAGATAAATGAACAGGATAATTATTCTCTTAATTGCACTATGGTGTCAAGAGATTTGATTATGTTAGGTAGTTTGGGACCAGCTGATCGGCAAAAGTGGCCAGTATGGAATAAAGAAGACATCTTTTCAAACTGGGTTAAGGCTGCTGTACTGTCTCGATTTATCCGGCAAGTCTAGTCGCTTAAGTCCCATGTTCATTAAAAGACTAGTTAAAGTTATTTTTAGAACTGTGGTTGTCATAGATTCTCAGATAATGTGAAGAGGAAAGATCTGTGCATTTTATTTTCGATCTAACAAAGTTGTGAGCTCATCACTTGTGATATTTCTTGGACTGGTCATTAAGTAATAAGAACCCCCCCCCCAAAAAAAAAAACGATGAAAATAATCGAGTTTGTCACTAATTTTTAAAAACATTCCAAAACAGTGAGCAATATTTTCAAATGCTAGCAACGGTGACATGATAGTTATTTGCAATCTACTTTATTTTACCTAGACTCTACTACTCCATATAAGCAAGCAAATTCATTCAAAGACGTAGCAATCTTCGTTTCAATTTCGTAAAGGAGTACGTAAAATAGAAATTATGAAACATGGATGAATTTTATGTATTCAGCTGGACTGCATATAAGTAGTTTTCTGATTTCTATTCATATGACATCCATATTTAACAGGCAGTGGCTAGTACGAAGCATTTATAAAGACTTTCATGGAACTATCAGTTCAGTTTGCTCATTTGAAGCATTTACCATCAGACATTTTAATGAATGGTAAGTTTAAAAGCTTAATTTTTATCGACTCGCTTGAATTTTTTTTTAAAAAAATCTATTCCTAGGAGGAATCTATTCTAATATAAACCTATCTATGTTTGAAAGTACAGCAAAATGATTTGTTGTGGTTTAGGATTTTATTCATTTTTTGACATTGTTTTGAAATGTTGGAAGTGTGAAGAGAATGTATTTTTTTTGGTTTTAAAAATAAATTATGATCTTTTAAAGAAGGATTTTATCATCGCATTTGATGCCCTTAGCAATTGATTTGTTCGTCAGTGAAACTGATAGATTCTATATTACTTAAATCTGTGCATGACTAGCTTTCCCTGTTTTCTTATTGAAAATATTTTCTAGATTGTAATAAACTTTTAATTCGGATTACTTTTAAGATCATTATATCTTCCTTGTTCCAAAACATCGCATATGTTACCTTTTCAGTTTGTTAAAAAAAATACTGGTTTCTTATAATCATATATGAACATTAACTGCGCTTTTTAGTACAGTCTCATCCCTTAGATCATTGTAGCACTTTTTCATGATTCACAGTTTTATGCTTTTAGACATTTGGATTTCGTAAACATTCCATGTATTGGTTTTATTTTAAATTGATAAATATTTTAATCTTGTGATTGTGGCACAGCTTAGCCAAAGATGGCTTTTGTGCCATAAAAAAAACCAATTCAACTCAACTCTACTCTACTTCCTTTTGACCATTCATTTCCACATAAAAGGTTTGTGATTTCATTTAAAATTCAAATTTTGATTTGAAAGAGTAAATATGAAAAACTTGATCAACATAAAAAAAGACAGTTATCGAATTGCTGATTTTTAGACCGCAGAGTCATGTTGGCATGGTAAAGCTGCAGATGGTGGATAAAAGCCAAATTAAAAACTATCATTAAAAAGTCAAATATATTTCATTCAGTTTGTATTAGTCTTGATATAATTAATTTTAGAAAATATTAACAAACCGAAATAGCAAAATTTTTAATTACCGATCACTTTCTAAGAAATTGGGTTCAACATAGCGCATATAAAAGAAGTGGAACTTAAATTTAAAAGTAATTTTAAACAAAATAGTAAAAAAATGACAAAACTTTCTTTCACCAATTCTAAATAATATTTAATAAAAGGACCAAGCATTTTATAAAATTTGTAACAGTTGCATTACTCTATCTTCTCTTTTGTATAATAGATGGCGATACCTAATTAGGTACGCATCCCATGGTGCACTGCGATTTTAATTATAATGAGATGAGACGCTGTTCTGTTAAGGTATGCACGCGTTAATGTCTTGCTTTGTTCTTTCGTGTTTTGAGAGAGATGTGATCATTAAAGAAATATTCTCGAAAATACAAGCCCTCTTTGCTTCCACTGCACGGATCATAATGATTTTCATTTCATCACAAATTTAAAAAAAAAAAAAACTATATATTTTTAGAATATACAACAACGAAATAAAAACTTGCAAATGATAATTAATTTGGAGGTTTACTAAAACAACATTGCAAAATTAATTTAAATATAGTTTTACTTTGATATGAATAAGTTCGATTGCATGGTCTATATAATCAAATGAAAACCGAAAACATTTTAAAATATAAAATATATACACACACACAAAAGTCGAACACAAAAAAATCTCCTAAAGTTGTGAGACTCCTAGGTAGTTGCCTACTTTGCTTATTTAATAATCTGGTCTTTCGAGTGCTTGATGTCTGTGTAATCATCTATATAGAGTGTGTAAATTTTTTGTTTGTCCTTAAATAATGATTGTTTGTTTCTTATGGTACTTGCCACTGACAAGCCCGCTGTTACGAAGACAGCGATTTAAGCCTGAGGGGAACGTCTCTTATTTTTTATAGCAGCGCCAACTAGGGCCAAGAGTACGACTTTGCCACTCACGCATCATTCATTCGCTTGCACAACCTCTTTTTACAGGAGGGCACATTCACACATCTCACAGATAGAACAACAGAAGAACAACCATGCCCAAACCGGGACTCGAACCCGGGACGCCCAGATCACGGGGAAGACGCGCTACCCCTATGCCAGGACGCCGGCTTAAATAATGAAAATAGTATATGCAATTTGTTCCGCTTCCCTTCATCTAATTGAGTCCAAAATTTACTATTTTGTTAGGTACTTTTCTGTTAGCCGGACGCAAATGTCGCCAATTGTGAACCAAATGCGAATTTGATGTAAGAAATTTGACGGAATTCTACATCATTTGGCGATTTTTCGCTTGCCCCCGGCTAACGGATTGTGAACCAAACGCGAATTTGGCGTAAGAAATTTGGTGGAATTCTACATTATTTGGCGATTTTTCGCTTGAGCCCGGCTAACGGAATTTGGCGGAATTCTACATTATTTGGCGATGTTTCGCTTGAGCCCGGCTAACGGAATTTGGCGGAATTCTACATTATTTGGCGATGTTTCGCTTGAGCCCGGCTAACGGAAAAGTACCTTTTGTTATTAAAACAACACATCAAAATTAATTGATTAGGCTTATTGTATTTTGGGGCTACATATTCACTAAACATTGTATAATTGATGAATGTTGCAAGAAATTAGAGATATTTACCTCTAATTCTAAAATAAAGATCATATGCTAAAAATCATTCATCTAGCTTATTACGATTATTAGTTATCATACTTGCATATGAAAGTATAGATAGAATGGTAAACATTCACATCTTCGACAGATTTGGTCGAAAATTTGACAAAGATGTACCATTCTAATAATAAAACAAGTTGCCGAATTCCTTTTTTATTTAACTGGCTGCGTTTTTGAGTTATGGGGATCATATACAAATTCAAAGACATATAGATAGATTTTTTCCTCTTTCAATTTCAATCAAAATTTGTTGATTTAGTGTAAAGACCTATCTAAATTCTACTATTCTACGCACCATGCACCGAAATGCACCATGGGAGTGTAAAGACCTACTAAATTCTACTACTATGTTCCTAGAATTACCTTGCTTGCAATTAAGGTACTTTTTCTAATTCATTTTCCTTTTTTTCTTTTTTTCCCCCTCAAAGAGCTATAATGTCGGGAAGAATATGTATCAGAAAAAAATATCTACAAAGTTGGTGTTAAGTAAATATACCAAATTTCAACCAATAAGTTTTAAGATTTCTGACCGTGTTCACAGTCAGAGATAATTCCATTTTTTTTACAACATTTTCCGTACTTTCTCGTATATTTCGTGTACGAGAAAGTAAAAAAGATTCCTATTCATAAGCGAAATTTTATTAACTACATTGTTATAAAATTGGAATTAATACCTGGAATACCGAGCTAAGCTCGGAAGGTTTTTTTATTGAAAAAAAAAATGTAATTAAAAATTGAATGTTTTTTTCGGAGAAAATGTTTAAATACGAATGATTACATATGAATATTTTTCAATCTTACCTACATATGAACTATTGTGGTGGAATGAAGATCATTATGATACGTCCAATGGAAGCAAGAGGGCCTATGTTTTGGGGAACATTTCTTTAATGATCACTTTCACACAAAACAAACACAACCACGAAAGACAAGACAAGACATTAACGCGCACCTCTATAGAACAGTATCTCATCTCATTATAATAACAATCGCAATGCACTATGGGATGCTTACCTAATCAAGTATCACCATCTATTATACAAAAAAGAAGATAAAGTAATTCAACTGCTACACTATCATTTAAATAAAAAAAAAATCATGGCACTCAGTTTAACATGTTATTCGAAACTATTTGCTATATTACAATATACATTTCATAGTTTATTTATCATACCTGGATAACCAAACTTCGCTTGGCAGGTTTTTCTGTTGTTGTTGCTATTGTAAAATCGTATCCTATGGCTTGTTTAAAGTTTTAAGTGAAATCGAACTAAATTGCAAACATGGAATGAAACAAGAGAAAAATGCATGGGAATCCGAAGCCCTAACCACTACTCCATCCCTAACATGGTTATGCAGGTTATGCATGTATAGCCACATGTCATTATTTAGTTATAAAATTTGTGTGTGTGTATGTGTGTGTATGCGGTTTTTCACGAAACATACCTTTACAGATAAACTTAAAAAGCAAAATATTATTTAAATATAAAATTTTTTTTCAAATCGCTAGAGTTGTTTCCAGGATACACGAAATAAATAAATCCATATACATAAAAGAATTGCTCGTTTAAAGTTATAAGATTAATTTTCTTTAAATCAAGCCTTAGCTGCATTTAAAATATACTTTTTTTTCTTTTTATAGGAATTTATCGCATTCATTTTCATCTTTTACCTTCCTAAAATTGACAAAACATTTCTTATCTGCTATTCATTTTAACTTTAGAATTCGGGTATGAGGGGGAGGGATTATCTTTTCTTTAAGGAACATGCGAGAAAGTTTCGGGGAGATCATTTTCCCTAGTTTACTTTATGATGCCTTCTTATGCATACTAATAGACTGATTTTTGCGCAGATGGCGAGCCAGCAGTTTGTAGAAACTGCCCATGCAAAGATCTACAGCGCTCACAGACCTGATGTCCCGCCAGAAATAGCGGAGAAAAGTGTGAATTTCCTCAAAGAAAAGGTAGTCATAGTGTTTATATACTCATATGCGTGCATTTGATTTTTTTTATCCATTTAAAATGTTTAAATTGGAAAAAACCCTTAAAATTTCCCTTTTTATGAAAGTCGGGATATCATGCGGATTTGAAATACTTTTAAACTCAATGATCTTGCAACAGCTATTCACAGAAGAGATCATCAAAGGAGTCAATTTTTGCACGTATGATATATGCGAAATGCATCTCACAGATTTATTTTTAGGACACATTGTACATGTTGCAGGAGGAAAAGATCTATGAATTCTCTGAATATTTTAAGACAACTTGCAGTTAGATTCCAGACGGAGTGCGTAATTACATTTGTCTTTAGCTTTAACATCTGCCGAAAAGAATAAACTACATTTTCTTCCCATCTACATGTAAATATTTTTATTTTTAATTATTTGAAAATACAAAATCTCTCTCTATATATATATGATGCTAACATATGTGGCACAGAAATCGCTCTTATTACTAATTTCTTAATGGCAACAGTTAAATGTAAACAAAGCAATGAAGCAATCTGAAACTATGCGAGCGTTTCGGACTACTTCCTTCCATGCTTTATTCTATGTTTCGCTGATTGATAGAGCTGCAAAATGTTATTAGATATGCTTTGGAAAGGACTGGTGTTCCATTCAATCAGAGGAAACAAGGTGTAAAAAAATAGGCATCAAACAGAAATTTAGCAAGCGCTAAAATGGGCTTAATCGTTACCTAATGGATAATCACTTTGACTTATAATTCCGTATTAATCATTTTAAAAAATCAATAATTTGGGTGAAAAGCTGAAGACTACAAATTTTTCTAAAATAGCCTTTTTTATGAAAATAAACAAATTCTTTATTTCCATAAAATATTAATTTTTAAAAAATCGCCTTTAAAATGGGTGGTGTAACAAGTGTGTCAGTCTCGTGACCAGTGAGTTGTAGGCATAATAAAGTTGAAGTATATGTTTAAGTTCAATCAGCGTAATTAAGTTGAAATATGTGTTGTTGAAACATATATAGAAACTTAGAGTAAAATATTTAACAATATTATTGAGATGCTTTTACAGTATTACATGGTATTTAAAATACCAAACTAGATCGTTAAGGGTATAATACAATATCTTATACTAATCGAGAATAAAAAAAATTACTAATTTGGTAAGATCGCATACTTAAATCAGCAACAGTTCTCTCTTTTTTTAAGTGAATTATTGTCAATCACTATGGATAAATTTTGGAAATAATTAGTGCGCATAAGATATTCTTTGAAGTAAGAAAGATAGCAACACAGAAGTGCTAAGTGTCCAGAAGAAAATAGAATACCGTCGTTCTAATGTTTCCCCAGTTGCACATAGATATTGTACAATATTGTATGATATTAAAGAATATTCGCAATATTGTATAATATTGTTGAATATTAAATGATATAATATCGCACAATATTGTATCATATTGTTCAACAGGATGTGCTATCAGGATTATAGAGATGCATAATCCAAGATTTTTTTCTATAACAAATAATTTTGCTATTGCTATTTTTAAATATTTGTTCCAAATATCTGTTATTTCAATCATATTATTAATTAACAATTACTACTTAGTATTAAATAAAAAAATTATTAATTGTAATTAATAATTTACTAATTTAAGTAACGTGTGACTGAATTAATTTATCTATTTCAGCTTACTTTTTAAATTTGATTTTTTTTCCATTTATTTAATTTCTTAATTGGAGTAAACTATTTTCTGAAAAATTTGAATTAAATATATATGTCATTTTTTTAAACGTTTACTTTAGTTCTATATTCTACCAATAGATGGCAGCAGGAGTAAACAGAGTATATGCAAAGTCATGTCACAAGCAATTAAAAATGATTTGTATGGAATAGCGTATCATCAAATGCGAATATCGGAAAGTCAAGGTCACTTTCATGAAGTAGAGCGGCGACTTCACTTTTTCCAGTGAAGTTACCGCTCGATAAATTTCAGTGATATGTAATTCAATGATATGATAATTCCAAGTATAACTAGGGATGACGAATATTTTACGAACGGTTATTACGTAACAAATATCATAAAGTCACAAATACCAATGATCAATACTTTTCAAAGAGGGGTGTGATTCAAATCCTTGATACTAGCTTACTGGTGATATTTCGATTACAGGTTTTGGATCACGAGAGAAAGTAACAATCGATACGATCTGTCCAATGGAAGCTCTCGAACAAAACAGAAAAGGAGAAATCTGTGAATGGGTTGAAAAGTGAACGGATCAGTTATTCTTGGAATTATCGTATCATTGAATTGCATATCACTGAAATTTATCGGAGCGATAACTTCACTGGAAAGTGTGAAGTCGCCGCTCCACTTCATGAGAGTGACCTTGACTTTCCGATATTCGCATTTGATGTACTATTCCATACAAATTGTACTTAATTGCTTGTGACATGACTTTGCATACATTTTTTCTGCTGACGTCATCTATTGGTAAAATATACAACTGAAGTAAACATTTTAATGAAATGACATATATATTTGATTCAATCACACGTTACTTAAATTAGTAAATTAAGTATTAATTAGAATTAATAAATTTTATATTTAATACTAAGTAATAATTTTTAATTAACAATATGATTGAAATAACAGATATTTGGAACAAATATTTAAAAATAACAATAGCAAAATTATTTGTTATTCAAAAAATCGTGAATTATACATCTCTAAGAATTCACTTTTCAACCCATTCGCAGATTTCTCCTTTTCTGTTTTGTTCGAGAGCTTCCATTGGACAGATCGTATCGATTGTTACTTTCTCTCGTGATCCAAAACCTGTAATCGAAATATCACCAGTAAGATCGTATCCAGGATTTGAATCACACCCCTCATTGAAAAGTATTGATCACTGGTATTTGTGACTTTGTGATACTAGTTATGTACTAACCGCTCGTAAAATATTCGTCATCCCTACTTAATGGGGTCAATTCATGTGACGTAAAAGTCACATGTCATGTACCTCTTGCGCATGGCATTTAAGTTTCATCCGCGCCGCTCTCGTCGATCAGTCTGCCATTAACGTTCTCCGCCAAGTATGAAGCGGATTTTTTGTTTACATTTGAAGTTATAATTTTTGAGTCATTTTGTTTCCTCTTATTATGTGTTAACAGAGGAAATACTGGTGTGCTGATGGATGCATTCTTTAATGCGAAATACAAGAGTGACTGTCATGATAAAATGTTTTTTTTATTTTCCTTTCAACAAACCTGACTTGGGTTGATAGCTTTGGTATAGATTTTTTCAAGCCTTCGAAGTCAATGATATGCTCCGATCATTTTGAAGAATTCCTTCAGTTTGTGTCCATTTATTAAATATAGCTGTTCCAGTAATTTGTTAGAAAAAATCTTCGAAGAAAAAGAAATCGGTAAGCGATTTGCCACCAAAAACAATCAAACAAAATCATGAGTGCATTTCTAATTTACTTCATTCATATTTGATGAAATTTCTGATAATTTTGAATATGCTTAGAAGGTTTTAAAATGTTTACATGAGTATTTCATTGCATTTTTTTACAAAATCTTATCTAAATTTAATTAACGTAAGTAAACAAACTCCTATTGCAAAAATAACAACTGCTATAATGCTAAACTTAGGTGGAAGTGAATATTACTAGCTTTCTAATTACATTTGTAGATTTGTGATGGATTCAAAGTGAATTTATATCAAACATCTTTTCTATTGTTCAAAATGAAATGTCAATAGTTTATTGTATTTAAACTGAAATTCACTGTTATCATAATATCCTGTTATAACACTGTGCACCTCAGTGATTTCTGTTTTAATAAATAAAGGTCTTTTCATTGAAAATCAATTTCCATATCAGCATTTATTATATAATTTTTATTCCCAACTTCATTGCTACATGCATGTTTCACTTTTTTTTTTTTCTATTTCTTTAACATATCAATTTTGAATTATAAAATTCTGTGAAAGCATAAAAGTGTTTCTTTCAACTCCTCTTTATATCCTATTTAACTTCTCGCTCTATATATATGTATATATATCATGACCTTATTGTTGTTTATTAAATTTACTCTATTATATGTTTTTGTTTTATTTTATGATATTCATTCAATTTAATTTTTATCAATGTAACTTTCGCATTTAAAAAAATTTCATAAATGTTCTGCTTTAAAAGTATACTGTTCAACATTATGTTTTTATTAGTGATAAAAAAAACTTCTTTAGTATCTAGGATGTTTCTGTTGAAAAAAATTGATTTCATCATTTACATTGACATTCTTGTCATACTGTGTTTATATTATTTCTAAGTGTCTAGAAAAATAAATGTTGATAAATAGTTAATAGTTTTTTTTTTTTTTTTTTTTTTTTTGTATTAGTGAGTACATTGAAACATACATTGGATCATATTTTTTCAAATAATTATCACATATATTTTATATATCTCTCTCTTTCTCTCTCTCTCTCTCTCTCTCTCTCTCTCTCTCTCTATATATATATATATATATATATATATATATATATATATATATGTAATGTGTAAATAAAAATTATGAAAGCTTGATTTTGTTTGTTTTCCTTTAATGATTTCTACAAATTAAAATGAAATTATTTATTCATAAGTTGCATAGATTTAAAAAAAAGGTATCCATACCTTTTATATTTCATAATTTGAAATTGTAAACATAATTCATTCAATATATACTAATTTGAGTTTCATGTTCTTTCTTTTAAGCAAACTGAAAACATCAAATAACTAACTCTCAATATTTATAAAAGTAATTACATAAGAAAAAAAAATACAATAATTTCATTAGTAAGCTTTAAAATATTAACTTATCTAAGAGTAATAATTATTTTTAAAAAGAACTAACTGGGGAACTATATTCATAAAATTCAACATTCAATACTATTTAAATAATATGTAAAAAAGAACATGTAATTTTTCAAAAACACTGCCATAGTCATTTGTCAAAATGTATCCTTCGGATAAAAAAATGGGGGTGGGGGGGATATGGGAAAGGAAAGAATAAAGCGGCACCAGACGAATTAAAAAGCGATGTTAGTTAATTTTGCATAAACAATAATTCTATTGAAAATATTAATTAAAATTTTAATATAAGAAATAAAAATATATAACTAAGAAAATTTGGAGAAAATAATTCAAAATAATATCTTTAAAAAAAAATCAGAAGTTTTTAATAATTGATCGGCTAGCTTAATATTTACTAAACAATGTCAACAACAATGTAAACAGTGTCAGCGTTATCGGCAGACATCACGACATGCGCAGAACGGTTGAAAATTGAACAGAAGCGGTTTGTTTGGTACCTGACACGTGACCGTGAATTGACCCCATTTACTCTAGCACGAAGCACACAACTGATGTATATTTGATTTAAAATTTCTCTCTGGATTTCTCTCATGGAGTAGATAGTCCACTAGTATGAAATCAATATTTATTTATATTAATATTTTAAAGCAGTTTTGATTTTTAAATTTATTGAAATATATTGTTATCAAGAACAATTAATTGGAAACTAACTCGAAATTATAGTAATTTCTGGGAGTAAATAACAAGTATAATTTACAAAATCTATCTTTATAAACATGAAACATTTGAAGTAAACTAAAAGCTTGGAAATATACAAGATTCAGGCAAAAGCAAAACAACAGGAAACCATGTTTCGAGATATTTTTTTCTGTCAACAATTGATGTGGGCAAAACCCCATATTATTATTTACACATTAAGACACTTGAAAAATATAAAAACTCTCGTTTCTATTTTCAAAACAGTTCGATGGTAACCTAGATATCGCCGTAGATGTTGGGTGCGGATGTGGACAAAGTAGCGTCATCTTAGCTCCTTTCTTCAGCCATGTATATGGATTGGACGCTAGTGAAGCACAAATTCAGGAAGCTATAAAGAATCGGGCTTGTTCTAATATCCATTACAGGTAATTCATGCCGTTCTTTTCAAATGTGATACAGAAAAATATTTTGTATATATATAACTAAATTCTGAAAATCTGATTTGCAGTTCGCTTTGTCCATTGAAACAGGAAATATACAGAGCTTCTTCAGACAATTTCAAAAATATTTTTCCTTTTTTATCAGAAAATTTGCCGTCTTAGCACATTAAAAGTTAAAGGATGCAATGCAAATGCATTTTGAATGGTTTAATAATCATGATTCATAACCTAAAAGGATATTTGAGGCAAACATACGTTGAATCATTTGAAAATCATATTCCATCACTTAAAATGACAGAAAATGCAATTGACTGCACTGCCACTACTGAGCTGTATAGTATCGACAGGATTAGTGTAGTCGACAGCCTAAAGAAACTCTTGGGATTTTTCCCCCTTTTCCGGATTTCAATTAAATATCCTAAATTACTTCATTTTGTGGTTATATGTAAATAGTTGAGATTAAAAAAATATATAAATTGTAAATGTTATTTATTTTTCTTTTTAAAGAAAGGAGAATAAAAAATAATCATACAGGAAGAGATGAAGTGGATAGGATGGGTTTCTACAATAGATATAACATACATGATTTTTTATTTTTTACAGACACTGAATTGAAAGTGGATTGTGTTCCAATGAAGAAGCCATTATTTGCTTTTCCATATAGGACATCTTCTGTCCACACTTATAAGATTAGTAATGACATTTTGTCATTACTATTATCATCATTAGCATTTTATCGGTATGTGATGAGTGAGGATAGAACCTGGGACCTTGTGGTTCGCAGTCCAGTAACAGGACCAGGATACAAAAGCAATTGCTCGGGTAGCGTAGCTGTTAATTGGCTTATAAGCTATTCACTACAAACTCTCCCTCCAGTGAGTCGAAAGTGAGACAAACGATATGGCTGTTGAGTGGTGATGTATTAGCGGTTGAGTCTAATGCGCATGTACCCATTTGAATAACGCTAAGCGTTATGGCGAGCGTTTTTTTGGGGTGGTGGTGGTGGTGGTGGGGGTTGCTGCGTCAAGTGAGTCTGACGACTTTGGTTGCGGGTAGATGGCGCATCAACAGCTGTTACGCAGGTTGAAGGTTCATCGTCCGAGGTCACTAATTTAGGAGATTGAGATGCACGAGGATAGAACCTGGGACCTTGTGATTAGCAGTTCAGTAACATGACCAGGATACAAAAGCAATTGCTTGGGTAGCATAGTTGTTAACTGGCTTATAAGCTATTCACTACAGCATCATTTGTACATTGACGTTGACTAACTATTTGGCAACAGAAAAATATTTTCATCAATTTTCTAAATTTAAGAGAAAATTTCACATTACCAAATAGCTTCTTCAGTGTTTTTCCCACTCTGCACATATGATTGAATCACTTCCAATTAAGTTAATTATTAAACAATGTGGTGGAAGGAATATCATTATGATCCGTTCGGTGGAAGGAAGAAGGTGTATATTTTCGGTAACATTTCTTTAATAATCACATTTCTCACAAAACAAACACAAAGATAAGACATAAACGCGCCCGCCATCTTAACAGAACAGCATCTCATCTCATTATAATTACGCCCATGGGACGCGAGCCTAATTAGGTATCGCCATCTATTATCCAAAAGAGAAGATAGAACAATGTAACTGCTACAACATGCAAATATGGAGCGTTGAAACTTGAACAGCGATGGTCTAGGGGAAGAAGATGACCCGCTTATGCATTATATGCGCATCAATCTATCGTAAATATGCAGTTATAGTTTTCTAAGCATGCTTTTTGTTTATTAGAAAACATGATTGTCTGAAAATGTATCTAGAACTGCCTACGAATTTTTGGAGACAAAATAATGTCGTCTGAATACACCTTACCTCTTCAACTGATTTTTTTTATATCTTCTCTGTCTTTGTAATTATGAAAATTCATAAAATTAATTACTTCTTAATCGTTTGTTGAATTGCTTGTATTTTGTAATGTTTTATGTTACAATATAAAAAATTTATGTTTTAAGTCAATGGTTTTCTCTCTTCAGGGTGCAAGAAGCGGAAAACTTGCCTTTCGAGACATGTTCTGTGCAACTCGTGACTGCATGCGCTAGTCTGCACTGGTTCAATCTGGAACTATTTTTTAATGAAGTGAGAAGAATTTTGGTGCCTGGAGGAGTGTTGGTCGTCTATACTTACCACAGCTTGCGTCCTTTTTTTGATTGCCCATTAAAGATGAAAGAAGTTAACTGTCTCTATAATCAGGTAAAGAGATTATCCATCCTAAATATATCACAAGTTATCTATAGTAGAATTCCATAAAGTCACGTACAAATTTTATGCAATATTCTGTCAATTTTTAATTAGATAGTTGTATTCAAGAAAAAGAAACCTTTACAATATTTTAAATGACGGACTAGAGGACGTTTGTTAACAAATTTATTATTTCAGTTATTTTAGTAATGTTAACATTCTGTTTTGAAGCATCACGAGAGCTATTTAAGAACGGATTTCTCAGTTTTGCACCTCATTTATTTTTTACTGCTCCAAACATTTGTCATTCTTGGCTTGAATTTAAAGAGAACGAGACTCACATATAAGACGGGACTTTTAGAGATATCAGGTTACGAACCTAAAATTTTCTAACTTTGAGGCTGTAACCGTAACCCAATCAAATTAAGATCTCGTCGTCAAAGTCAAATATAAAGGAGCACATACTGTAATTTTTATCATTCGAACATTAATTAAATTCTACCTTATCCATTTTCTTTACTTTCATTATAATCATTGAAAATATTGATGTTAAATTACTGTATTATGGTTTTCATTCCTATGGCAGCATAATCTCTTCTATAGGTAGCTTTTGCAACTTTATTTTTTCCAAGGATTAATCTCTCAGTATCTTTCACAGTGTATATATTAAATTTTGTTTTATACCGTTTGGTTAGTTTTAAATACAGGTGAGTCCCTTCACGTAAAGCTATTTTATGGCCCCTCTATATTTCACATGGGTTTTCATTCAGTTATCAGTTGACATTTATAACGACTTTTAATTTTTAAAAAATCTTATTTTCTCTTTTAGATATACGAAGAGCTCTATCCATACTGGCCAAAAGAGGTTCATTTGTCCTTGGAAAAGTACGAGAGCGTGCAATTTCCGTTTGAAGAAAGCAACAAGTAGGATATGATTGGATGACTGTAAAAGAGTGCTTCAATTTTGAGGGGATACACATACGCACACATACAGAGCCGGTTTTGTCGCTAGATGAACTTTCAAGAATTCCAAGGGGTGCCAAAATAATTAACGTATACTCGTCAATCGAAACTGTCAAGTTTTCATCGGACTTGCATCTTTCGTAATAAATATTGGACTGCAATAACATTTAAACTATTACTATAAATTTATCATTGATTTAGTTAATGAAATCTTGATGGTTAAAATGTAAGCTAATGAATCGTGCTGAATCCCTCCCCCCCCCCTTTGAGAGCTTTGCTAATGAAGAAAATTTTATATCGTGCTAGTTTATATTCGAAAATGTTTCGTTTACATATTCATGTTCTTATAAAAATATATAATTGGAAAGGACCTATAATTTTTTCTTTGCCTAATGGCAGATGAATTTTCCGTTGCCTGGTACTGTCTAATCTCATAAATAGAAATGTTCCATACTTTTGAGCATCGACCAGGAATCACTGATTTCACCAAAACAGGGAGTCGCATGAAAAATGGAGAAGGGGATGTTTATATTTTATTTAGCAATGCAGTAAACTTCGATTACTAGCTTTTAGTTTAGTTTGGTTATATTAACGTCCCGTTGTAAAGCAATACTAGGGCTATTTTGGGACGGACTTCGTAATTTTGAACTACGGTCAGATGGCGAGGACGACACCTGAGCTGGCACCCCCTCTCCACACCACACCACACCAGCGGGAGGACGTTTGGCCCTGATGGATTTAACGTGCAATAGACCCCCTTACAGACGATTCTTCGGTGGAATCGGGTCTCGAACCTGAAACCCGAACCGAAACTCGAACCGGGACGTGGCCACATCGGCCCCTATTACCAGCATAGTAACGTAACAATCACGAACAAACGTCAAATTTGAAATAGCTAGACAAGGTCCAAATCTAAAAAAGAATTCCGGAAATGCGTTTATCTTGCTGATTGCATATCATATCTCTGCAGGATAAAATCCCCCAAAAGTGATAATTGAATAAAAGTGAAATAAATAAATAATAAAAGTGAAAAGTGACTGAATCGAACGGTTCTTTTGTACTCGTTCTGCGTGAGCACACAATAGAGTATCATTGAGCTGAAAATTAATTTGTTTAATGAGTTGCCGCAAGACATCTACCTAACATTTGATAACTTGAATTAGTTAAGTGCCGCAACAAGAATGAACCTGGTCTTTTACCGCTGGCCTTCAAAAAGCCCCTTTTTAACCCCTTACGATTTTCTTTTATAATGATGCATGAAACATAAAGTATTTTCCCATTACATATCGTTTAACAATGATTAAAAAACAGAATAACTACAATCATCCATATTATATTAATGGTCAAAGAGCAAAATTGTGTAATAAATTTGAATTCCTTATATATATGGGTTCTTTTACTTGGTTTAGTCAAACTGAACATTTTTAGAATTTATAAGCATCTTTGCAAATATGACAAATGTTTAGCTGCATAGCATAATAAAGTCGGGAATGTATGTTGAACCAGTGTTAGTAGTCTCCCCAAAACTTTCTCAGATAATCTCTAATAAACGAGTTGTCCCAGACAACGCCTTGAACGGCAATGTGTACAATAGTTATGAAATAATAACCTTTGGCTTGAATTTAGTATTTTTACTGAATCTATCGTGTGATCCTTGGCGAGATTAATCCCTGGGATTCAGGTAATAGTATCTGAAAATCAACTTTTCATTTTAAATGCAATCGATTGAAATAAAAATTTAGTATGATATTTAAATATATAGTGAAAAAAATTACATGCCAAATTTGATGTATTTGCGTTTTTGAGTTATCGCTTTACATGCTTCTAAGGTTACGAACAGATAGACAGTCAAGTTCTTGTTAGATGTGCCTCAAAATTCGACTGGTGTCTAAACTATAGATGTTAATTCTATTATTATCTAATTTTATCTGTCCAGCTCTCTTTGTTTAGATCCCAGATTTGGGATCTAAATTGTAGATCATCCGTATCAAAATTTGAAGCAAATCCGCCAAAGGGATGATCGTATTACGGTCTCTACTTTTGCATGTACGTAAACTTGATAATTCAAAATGTAGATTTTTATTAATATCTAAAGTGCATTTTTTAAAATCAAATTTTGAATTAAACATATAAAAGGTTGATCATCTGTCTATTATTCGCATGCATGTAAAAACAGTTGATCAAAAACGCAAGGGAACGAAATTTGGTGTGTGATCTTGTGATTAGACACCAAATTGATTGTGATTTTACCAAATTTTGGTTTCAATCGATCAAAAAAAAAAAAAAAAAAAAACTCCTTAAAAATATATTCGATTTTTTTATACTTGCGCGCAAACCACACGCAGAAGGTCGTCAAATAGATTAATGACAAAGATAGATCTTTTGTAATTCTTGTTCGCCAATGCTATGTCATTAATATGCAAGAGCCTGTTTTCTTTTCCATTGGCGCACACAACTCCCACGTATTCTGAAAATAAAAAGTTGAGCGATGTTCACAGCCTTATTCCAAGATTCATAAATTTATGCACATGAGGGAGAAAAGATGACATCTTTAATAGAGAATATGCGAGGAAGTTTTAGAGAGATATGTCGTGCTAGTTTGTGTATACGGACGATCAGCATCTTCCGGTGTCTTTTCCGTTCCATTTCCTCAACACTTTATAAATAACCACATAAGGTACAGCTTTAAGATAATGATGTTGATTTACGGTATGTAAGCTCACTATCTACTAGAGAGAGCAAAATCTCATCTACGTAAACATTTGGCTTATCCGTAGACAAATGCTCAGGAATTTCTCAAATTGTGAAAATAATGTTTTAAATCTCAAAGTGTGGAAAAAGGGATCCATTTATTTTTTATTGTTATTTATTTTTTGATCTGGTAACTCAGATCTGAATTATTTAAGTCACTAACTATAATTCTAAGTAAAAACTATTATTCTAACCAGCAAGAGTGGTCTCCCGAAACTTTCTCGTACATTTTCCAATAAAGGTCTTTTCCTTCTCCCTCTCTTATAAAATTGTGGATCATGGATAAGATCACGAATGTCTGGCCTGGCATTGGTGATCAACAGTTAGGAAATATACAGGATGATTAAAATTAAATGTTCACTTACAAAAGGCAGCAAAAAAAAAAAAAAAAGGAAGAAAGAACTAGTCAAAATGACTTGATATTTGTCTGGTCCACCCATGGTTCTGATTCTGATCCGATAAATACATTCGGTCTGAAGAAAATGATTAATAAACTCGAAGAGATAGTTCGTTTGAAGTGAAATGTAGCAGATAGAGGAAAGTAGTTGCTTTGACATCATTGGAGGATGTGGCTACATCGTTGCAGGTAATGTCAATCTTTGGAAACATCTAGTATACTAGGAATTTCCTAAAATTTAGATATTCCTATCAGCACGGTTCGTAAAATTTTACAAAGCATACTGCCATGCTGTCCGTTTAAAATTACGAATGTTCAGGAGTTGCTTCCAACTGACCTGCGAAAGCGAGAAGCATTCTCCCTCCAATTTCTTGTTCGAATTAAGTGCATAATGCATGACTATGGACAATTTTGCGAACAGACGGAGACCTCATTTTCACCTCCAAGAATTTTTCAACACTTAAAATTGCAGAATATCGGCAAGAGAGAAACCATTTCTAATGCAACCATTGCATCTTCTTTCTCTAAAAGTCATTGTGTAGTGTAGATTTATGGCAGCATTTATTGTTGGTTCTTTCTTTTTCGAGAAGATGATCCTTCGAATCTTGTAACTTTTACAATCAATGAGACAGGCTATAAATCTCTTTTGAGCAACCAACTCATTCCAGCACTGCAACAGAATGGACGTGAAGATGGCATAATTTTTATGCAAGGTGGCGTTCCTTAGCACGTTGCGAAACCAGTGAAGTAGCCATTATCAGTTGTCATTTCCTTATAGCCGGGTCGCCAAGATCACCTGACTTGAACCCTTTTGACTTGTGACTATGCGGTTACCTAAAAGATGTTGAGTGCAGGGGTTCGACTGCGAATTTGAGTGAATTGAAAACACGCATTACGCGACACACTATTTTCCGATCTGAAACATGCTGTTTTGCGCTTTCAATTCATAGGGGGAAATGATAGATTGTTTATTGAACATTTCTTTAGCAATTCGACGCCGATTTTCTTTTCTTCATGGTTTCATCGATTTTTACTTTTTCTACCACTTTTAGCTTTGGGACAATTAGAAGCCTATATCATCTTTGATTTTTCTAGGGATTTTGTCCTAGGGAAAGTTAAAATCCGATTTCATTATTGATTTCTCGCTTCGCTTTGGATAAAGGGACAGTTACAAACCGATTTTTTCTCTATCATCTGTAATGCTACCATGCCGAGGTGGATGGGCTGTTTACAAAAAGTCCCATAACAACAGGCCACCCTTTTAAGTAGTATTTTTGGGCAAGAACAGCGGTCATCTATTGGTCACTTTTGGAATTGTTCTCCTATGTTGGAAGTTTATTTTTTGAGTTTGCTCTTTTGTTATGTTTACATTATCTTAAAATACATGCCAATAGACGGCCAACCCTTCAACAGATTTGGTTCAAAATTTGATAAGAATATACATTTTATATGCTAAACTTGAGCACCAAATTTCATATATCTAGTTCTTTATATTTTGAAGTTATCGAGTTCACTTGTATTTGAAAAGTTAGATAGGCAGGCTTTGTGTGAATGGAATTCATTCAAAATGTGACAGAAATCTACAAATTTGATCTAAAGTTCAAATGCTGAATTTCTTTTATCTAACTTAAAGCATTTTTGAATTATCGAGTTCACAGACAAACGAAGAAGCAGATATAATACCAAAAATATGTTTTTCGAACTCGGCAAGGTTTGAAGCTTGGCGATTCTTCAAAACCTCGAGTTCCTTTTGTTTTGTTTTGGACGATTACAGTGCTTTCGTTCTCTATATTACGTACGAGAAAGAAAAAAAAATTACTTGTTTTATTTTAATTTCAAATAAACATTTGACATTTTCTAACATAATATCCGAATGAAAAAAATGGAGGAAATATAGTTCTGTATTTTTCAGGATTCCTGATATTCGTCAGTTTTTCTTTGGGAGATTTTCCGATTTGACTGGATTTGTGGAGTCTTTGTCGGCTTTTCAAATAATGAAGAAAACAGACATAAGCAAAGCAGAAAATTTCATCAGTCGATTTGGCTCACGGTATGTTTATTTTTTTAAATAATATTTCTTAAAAACAATCTACAGAAATAAAATTAAAGTGATTATATGTATGAAAATAAGGCGCTAAATATATATATTTAACTCTTTTCTGAGCGTATATATTTTCAATCATAGAAAACGCAATTGTTTTACTTAACCCTTTAATGGATCATTTTTCTTCTAGTCATAGTACATTAAAATATTTTTTGATTTGAGAGTGGCTTAAGAGAAGTGATTCGTTTAGTTTATTTGATAAATTTAATTTGATTAATTATTTAATCTGGTTAATTAATAATTAAGTAACAGATCAAGACACACCATTTTGTGTAAAATAAGGAATTGAAACATTTAAATTTTTGTCTTATTGAAGAATTTGTCAAAATTTATGCCAATCTACATATATTCATACAAAGATTGATGAATTTGGTGGAAAGTATGTTTCCCATGGTCTCAGAAAGGGTTTGTGACAGATTCCTGACAGAAGTTTCAGATATAGACGTTTATAAGACTCTGTATAGAATTATATCAATAATTACACCAGACATTTTGTTGCTGTTGAATTACCAATATTTTTACTTTTAAAAAATATTTTAAATTTTATACTGTATCAGAATGTTGAATATCATATTCATCAAAAAAATTTGTAATGCAAAACATTTATATAGGATAGCAATATCTCGTTTCATTTTTATATTGTGATAAAATGGCATCTGCAATTTGTGGTTTCAATTGTTGAGTCAAAGTTTCAATATGTGTAGTTCTTGATTTACAACATTTTGAAATAACAGCAATACTGAAAAAGGCGTTTTTCTGAAGGTGAATTGTTTTGCTTTGCAAAATCAAGTTTCAAATATAACAAATTTATTTTTAAAGATAGCAGTCTCTTTCCTTTCAATCAATCTTTCAGTCTTTTCAAAAAAAAAAAAAAAAAAAAAAAAAAAAAATGTCAGCAAACTAATTCGGAACTTTTGCACATTCAGCTTTACACTCCTCACCACACTCCACGAGTAAAGTTATGTTATGACATATTTTTTAGTTCTAATTTCAATTATATTAACGACCAATTTTAAAGAAACACTAGGGCTATTTTGGGACCTCGTAATTTTGAGCCACAGCCATATGATAAGGCCAACACTTGAGATGGTATACCGTCTCTTCACATGATAAGGCCAACACTTGAGTTGGCACCCCGTCTCTTAACTTTCGCACCACACCAGCAGGAGGACATTTAGGTCGGACAGATTTAAAGTGCACCAAATCCGCTTACACTGCGATTCTTTGATAGAATTGGATCTCGAAAGCGGAATTTTACTATTAGGAAAGCGGCCTAAGGTGCTATGACGTAAGCTTCTACTAAGAATTTTTACGCTATGCTAGAATCTAGTAAAAAAATCCTAGTGATATTTTATTCATTGTGAAAAGTTTTGTATTAATTAAGAAAAAATGACGTTGATAAAAGCAATGCTATATAAGATTTTACTGCTTTCTGTAATTAAAATTTCTATGTTCATAATTATTTAGATCGTACCTAATTTTTCATTCGAGAAGTATGAAACATTCTGGATAATTTACTAAAAAGTGTGAAAAATATACAGAATGGACACTCGTAGATATAATGCTTGGGAAAACTCTTAATATAATGTACATTTTTTTCGGGAGATACAATAGCTGTTATTTAACTCACAAACATCCTCTGAAACACGGTGTTGGCCATAATTTAAAAACTCTGTCCGTCTCTACTACATGTTTCCTTTTCCCCCAAGGCCAATTTAAATGATATTGTTTCAACAAATTTTAATATTATTTTTAGAGTCTTTGAAATTATTTATCCTTGAAGTAACCCATTCAAAATCCGAAATTTCTTTAAATTCAAAGCCACTAGCTTTGAAGATACTGACATTTTTTTGCGATTATCTGCAGGATTTTACGACGGCTACTGCAACAAGTAAAAAAAAAATCTATTGGCTTACACATTCCTGTGCCAATTAATGGCCATATTTGCAAGTTTTTTTTTTCTTTTTTTTCCTATCCTTTTATTTAATTATTTAAAATTTCATACTTTTTGATGAACAGTTACCGCTATGGGTAATTTTAATTGTGGATAGCTTGAGTATTTAAGATAATTTTCTAAATTGTTCATTTTATAATTGAACAGGCTTCGATTTTTTTCTTTAAACTTTCTTGAGTGTGTAAAAATTATAAGAATGCCATATTATTGAATATTAGTTTTCCTTGATTACTAGCTGGTTCGCCTGGATTAATGGTCACTAACATTTTTAATTAACTATTTTATGAAATGTGGTCTAAATATCATTTCCAGAAAAATATTTTTAAGCTTGAAATTTCGATAGATATGTAATCCGTACACTTTTATAACCCTTACTCCATTCAATTCATTTTACTATACATTTTCTCTTATTTTCAGCTCCCCTAAAATTGAAAACCGGATGCACTTTGCTATTTCTAGTTTTCTTACAATGTATCCTAATTTCCAACTTAAAACAATCCAAAATTTTTCATTCTTTGATGTTAATAGTATTTTAAATAAAATTTAAATCTTTAACAGATTCTTTCCGTATTAAACAAATATATTGCTTGCTTTCCTGAAATCTGTTTTGCCAATAATGATTTATGTTTAGGATAGGATAGTAATTCGGATTGTAAAACAAAACAAAACAAAAAAATAACTGTAGTTTTTAATAGTGATTTTTATGAATAATTTTGGTATTCTTTCAGAATTATGATGTTCTTCTATTAAAGTTCGCAATACCTTTAATATTCATTCAGAATTCTTATGACTCTAATTGGATAAAATGCTTAAGAATTTTTAAAAAAAATAGTTTAATACAAAAAAAAATATTTATACAGTAAAAAATCATGGAAATCACTTGGAATCACGGAAAAGATAATTTTTTAAATTTTCAGATGATGTAAAAAAATCATTTCTGCTTGTAATATTCTTGCGAGTTATCGTAGAAAAATGCCAAAATTGTGCTTAATTTTTTTTAAAAAAATTTCAACAAAAAAAAAATCGCTTTGAGATACAAATTACCATCTTCCAAAGTATAAAAATATGCCATGGTAGCTCTAAATCAGACGGTTCAGCTTGTAGAGCGCCAACGCACAAAAATACATACATCTTTATTATAAGTAAAGATAAAGATAACAGTTTCTTGTTCACTTAAATATAGCTCTCTCATTTACTCTCTTGTTTCTTATGTCATTAAAACCTCTTTTTCTGAAACGTCGTAAAAAAGATAATAAAATGTGACCTAGCTCTTTTCTATTAATATTCGGCTGTAATATTTGTTTTTATTGCAGGTTGCATGATTTATTGGCAGTTCCAGACCAGCAAGATTGCAAAATGATCAAACTTTACCGTGATTTCTATTGTATCATGTGTAGAAAAAAATAAATCTGTATTGAGCATAGTTTCTTATTAGATGTTGATAGTCAATAAATTAAATAACATCTCCTCTATTATGGATGTAGTGCTGCAGCACATCTAAATTGATTTTTTAAAAATATTTTCAGTTTTCTTTTTAAAATCTTTTTTCTTTTTCTGTTTTTTCCAAAGACAACGAAATTGGAAAATAATAATGGAAACAACAACAAAAAAATCTGCAATTAAGAAACACACTGAAAGGCCTGATTAGCAGACTTCTCTAGAAAATATCGAAATTCATTCAATATACATAATTAAATAAAAAAAATCAGAAGACTAAAAATAATATTTCTCCCTTTTAACATAGAACCGCATCTTTAATTGTCGACCAATAACTTCTGCATTTTTCTTCGAAAAAATTTTAAATCTTTTTACTTTTTCGCACAGAAATCTTAATTACGTCTTTATAAATTAAATTTGAAAATTCCCGACCTTCTGCTTAAGTGTCCAGTGTTTCGGAGAGGATATATATATAATGTTAACACACACATTTTTTTGAAGCAGAGTCGTGGCCGAATAGAGAAAAGACACTTTTGAATTATAGACTTCGCTTTGTGCCATCCCGGAAGGCATAATTTATGTACAAGCAAGATGCAACTAGCCACGTCAATCCATAACGCGACACAAGAGAGAAAAGAACGAAAAATGGCTGAAATATTTATCTCCGGTCATTATATACCATGAGATTCTGACAGGGATTTCTTTACACGTGTCGCTTTAGGTAGGGGGAATTTAGGCATCTTTTAAAAGAAATTCTTTAGGTTGGCAGATTTTTATCCCTTCACTCGGAGTGTGGGAACCGCTGATGTAAGCATTTTTACAGAGCTTTTGTGCATTAATTAAACAAAAAAGATGGAATTGGATCAGGAAATAAAAACATTTTAGAATGAAGTTAATATGGACTAAATTAAGATAAAAATTAGGAAATTAATTAGAATTATATATATATATAGTTATAAATTTGTAATATTGCTTATCTACGCAGTAAGTTTCAAGGAAATTTTAGTTTCACCTATGTAATAATGACTGTTGAAAGGATGCAGATTCAATGACCTCTATCTTTATGACGTTGGCTATAAAAAGAAGGCGATATTTCTATTGGCACTTGAATTCCAGCTTTTGTTTAGAAACTTTTCTGCTTTCTGTCGTCTAGACTATAAAAATCCAAGCGATAGAGTCGGCCAGAACCGAGAGAAATATCTCTTATAAAGTGCACTCTAAGAGATTTGTATTATTTTTTAGCGATTTGTTATTTGTGGGCTGCTGTTTATTGAAAGTACTGTTCTTACATGCTTTTCGGTTGTGTTTGATTGTATATGAATTCGTAATTTTATGCAGATTAAAGCGTCTTTATTTGTAACTAAGTCAGTTTCGATTTTTTCACCGTAGAATCAATTGACGGAGTTTTGAAAATTTCCTTAAATTTATTTCATTAGTTAGTGCACAAATATCAGAATGATAGCGTGGTATTAAAATTTGAAGAGGACGTTCTTATTTTAAAGATCACTGTTCAAAATTATGAGGTCCGTAACAACATTCTGTAACTTCTAATCGAGACATTAATCCTGTGAATTCCTTCATTACCAGTTTTCATTGGAATCTCTCTCAATCACAAGGCATTATAATTGTATACTCAGTATATGCAAAGTAAACAAAAATATGAGTAAAATAAGAATAAAATCAAACAAACTGGAAAAATAAGAAAATAGCTATTTATTATCATTAATGCAATTATGCACATTACAGTAATAATTTCAATTAACTTTCCTTTTCTTCAACGTCATCTGGATCCTCCTCATTAAGAAGTATTTACTCTCCGACACATCTTTCTTATAAACACCATCTTTTGTGGCAATCTCCAAGCTAGTTTCAGCAAGAGCGTTGGTGCATTAATGGTACCTTTTGATTTGCATAAGTCGTTTAGCCCTTGTTCCCCAATTTCTACAATCCACAATATTTCGGTATACAGTACACTCCCGAATATCCGACTTAATGAGGAGGAAAAGTTGGCCGGATAACAAAAAAAAAAAAAAAAAAAAAAAAAAAAAAAATCAAATAGGCCGAAGTTTTATGAACTTATTTCTTTGCTCACCAATACCAGAAGATTAAGTTTTTACTTTTTACTATTCTTAGTTTTATTCCACTTCCACTAGCTTATGCAACACACCATTTTTCAATTTCTGCTCGATTTTTTTCCCACTCCCCCCACTGTACTTTCCCCAACTCCTAACTCCGAAGCTATATTTTTTGCTGTTACACCAGAGTAGTCGTAATTTCTCCTCCGTAGTCACCACAACTTTTTTTTTTTTTCGCTTATCACTCATTATGAAATTTTCTTTGTGCTACACTTAAAAAAACATTAAGCATACCCCAAGAACAATTTACGAATACTGTGCTACTGCGCAATTATAACCAGAAACAGCTACAATAACTGAGGTCTATTACACACTGACGCCCAGCAGGCCGAAGACTCCCGCGTGTGTGGTGGCTGGCGCGCGTATAAATCTGCTGTAGTCACAAAGTCCTCCATGTCGAGAGTAATACCACTGGGAGTACTGTATCAGGGGTTATCGTTCTCTGATTCAAGTCTAAATTACGATCGGTGTATGAGTGAATGAAATGCATGAATGAAGTCCACCCCGTAAAAAGGGTTGTGACGTGTATGGAGCTAAGTCGTACTCTGGGCCCTTGATGGCGCTATTGTATAACAAGAGACGTACCCTTGGCTTAAAATCACTGACTTCTAAAGTCAGTGAGCTTGTCTATGACAAGTGCCATTAGAAATAACAATAACAAACTGACGAAATAATGAACAACGTGCAGTACTGAGAAGGTATTGGTAGTACGCTACTCTTTTAATGTCACAACTTATATTTTGCACACGACACGTATGATGATCATAACAGACTCCCACTTCCAGTGTCTCCCACTACTACTTCCAATGTCTTGACATTAGTCAAGACATTGGAAGGTCTTACTTATGTTGGCCTTCCTAATTAGGCTTACTAATGTTGGCAAGGCTTGGACATACTAATGTTGCCAATGCAACGCCTTGCCTTCCTCATTTAATTACAATGAAAGAAAACAAGGCCGGATTGTACAGAACCCGTATAGTCGCGAACCGGATATTCGGGAATGTTCCGTATTTGGAGGATACGGCTATCAACAGCAACTATTTAGAGAGCTGTTTGCCGCTGGTGATTCGAAATAGACCATGTATGGGGATTTGCCAAACTTTGTTTGGTGGATGCAGTCCAATCGAATTTTTAATTTTACGTGAAAAAATTACATACTGCAATTTTATTGGTTTATGTTTTTGGCTATGCATAATAGGTCTCTCAGCTTGCTTTCAAATATGTTTGTTACTGAATAAAAATAGCAGTGGAAATATCTATTTTAAACACCTATATCTTTAATTCAGGATTTTTTTAAAAACTGTAAATGAGCTTTCAAACTCTATTATAACTTATTTCGATTAAGACTAATTTTTTTTGTACTGTTTAACTGTCAAGAGTCAATTCTATCATGCGTATGCGAACTTGAAAAGTCGAAAAGCAACCAATTAAAGAAAAGCAATTTTGATATTAAAATCTGAGAGGAATTAAATGTTAGTCCTAATCAATTCATAGGAAGAGGTCCGAAATACATTTTATTATTATATTACAAGTGTAGAAATAAAACATGTCGTATTATGGAAATAAATTAAAAATTCAAGGGGAAACACTATTACAGTTTTATTATCATTATCAATTACAAAAAAAAAATAAAATATTTTGCTATGTTTTTTTCATTCAATAGAATTTCTATAAGGCATAAATGCATTAAAAGATACGTGACATGTTTTAGAAAACAACAAAATGATCTCAATTTATTGAGAAAAAAAAATCTTATCTCAGGAAACTATAATATTTTATTTATTTGAAATCTCTATAAAAAGCTTGCAAAGGATTATTCTTTATCTATTGTTACAGTTAAAAATAATAGGCAAAACTGTTATTAAATTTTATTGAATTATACAATGTTTTCTAGCTTTAAAGAAAATCTCGATTGTATCTTTTAAAAATTCTTTTCCTTTCATATAAATACATATTCCTGTTCTTCTTTTTTTTTTATTGATTTATAAATATCATCTTCACTTTAGATTATTAGATTTAGATCACGTAGATTTTAATTAATTTCCCTTTTCTATACGAAATGGAAAAGAAAATTTTTAAGATAGAATTTATTCAAGAAATTCAATTCAGATATATTTGTTTGATTACTTAATAATTATATTTTATGCTGTTTCCATTTTTCATTATTAATTATTTAGTTTATTCATAAAGTTCGAGGGTAGTTCGCAACAAAACAATATCATGTAGATTATAAAGTTTTTATTTAATAAATGATTCGTAAGGATATTCAGTGTTAAAAAGTTGACAATTAATTATCAAGTTTGAAATTTCAATTCGCAGAATCGGTGAGAATGCTAGGTTAGGGGAAAAACAAGCAAAGAAAAAAGAAAACCTTTCATAATCGAGGTTTTTGCAAATTTGGTGTTACAGGATATTCAAGAAGTATGTTGCAACCAGTGTTATTTTCAAAAAGATTTTTTTAACTATATTCCCGAGAATTGTTATTTATATATCAGAAATAAAAAGATGAAAAGAAAATGTAATTATGTGGGAATGTGGGATTTTTAGCATTCTAAGGGGAAGACTATTGCATATAAGCTACAAAATATGAAATGAATACTCTTAATGGATGCCAATTTGCTATTCATCTACTTTTTTAATTCAAAGCAATTTGGCATTCTTCTATGACATTTTTCAGATAATATTATAATATTATTCTATTAATACTATAATATTATCCTAACATTTGGTATGCCCAAAGAATTTTCTTATTGCAATAAAATCCACATCTTTCAATCGTTTCTTTACAATAGTGATAGCTTAATTTTAATATATTGAATTTTAGGGGACAAGTGTTCAGTTTTTGCTTTTGTTTATCAACTACCATCGTTGGCGGGCATTTTAGTCTCAAATTTTACTTAAATTTATTTCTAAAGTTGATATTATGCTAATGCATAGAAAAAATTAATATTTTAATTTTCCTTGATTTAATTGAAAATAAAAATAATAACGATAAAATTATAATCTATGTCTAAATCCGATCTAAATTTTCAAGACTTTCGTGAAATCGATTTATTTCTTTTAATTAGTTGCATAAGCAAACCATTTTAAGTTTTTAATATTAATTTTATTACTTTTCAAGAAAGTGTTAAAAATGAAAAGGAAATGAGAAAAGTTGTGAGAACTTTCGATTTGAAATTGCAACATTTTGATAATTACGTACTAATATTAATTAAAGTATTCTATAAAAAAAAAATTTCTACCTTTTTTTTTTTTGATGATGATGCAGTCCTTAATAAAATACGTATACAAATTCATGCCGGATTTACAATCGGTCAGTTATAAGATGGCCAGTAGACAGCGCTTGCGTAGAAAAGCTGAAAAATGCTGTTCAGTTCATGGCAAGTAATTGTCCCGATGGGACAACATTATGCCGCTGTATTGTATTATTTTCCTTGCGTTTGTAGAATTTGGCGCTTATTTTTATTTTGACGTGAAAAAATTGATCACTTATCATAGATTAATTCCAACATTCTTTGCTCTTTGTTCTTTTTGTTTGTTAGTTTTTTCACTTTATTTGCCATTTTTTTCCTATAGTTTTCTAAATTTGGGTATGTTGACCTTTTTTTTTTTTTAATTTTTATTTTACCATGTTTCTTTGTGTAAATATCTATCATATTAATACGATACACAGAGAAAAAAAAATTCAGGGACGTCAAAACGGCAATTTATAGCCAAGCATTTAATACCTGAATCTATCTTATAAAATTGTAGCAAACATAAATCAGTCCCTTTCTGCGCTTGCGCTGCCTACTGGCCGTCTTATAACTGACTGAGTGTAAACCTAGCATTTCTTTTGGAACTTGAAGCTTCGCGCTCTGTGCTTTGCATTTTATTTTGTTTATTTCTTAAATTTCCATTCCGATTCACGATGAAAATTATGAAAGTTTTAAAAAAATTAAGAATAAAAAAATTCTTCTGATTTAGTGAAGTTTGTAATTTGAAGAGTGAAAATTTTGAAATCAAATTTCTTAATGATTACAATATATATTCTTGATATACTTCGTATATCCCAAAAACTACGCAGAAGTCTCTAGCGCTGGTATCGTCATCTGATCGCGGTTCAAAATTCCGAGGTCAGTCCCAAAATAGCCCTAATGTTGCTTTAAAACGAGACGTTAATATAAATAATATAATATACTAAACTAATATAACGTTAATATAACTAAACTAAATCAGCACTGATATTACATGTTTTGCCAAGAATGTCTCATAATTTATTTAATAAATTGGGAGGACTTTTATTGAAATTCAGTAAAACGACTCTAAACGCTTTAGGTATAAAGTAAATTTAAAGTTAATGAAGCGACAATTTAAAATATATTACGATGAAGAACAGCTAAAGTTAAAAACAACATGCTATGCAAATTTTCATTATTTCTAAATTCTGAATTTAAGTATTAATACTAATTACAACGAAATTTCTTGAGTAAGTCTTTTTTCTTTTGATCATTATTCAAATTTATTTTAATAAAGAATACTTTAATTATCCACCAAACTTTTAATTACTTCGGATTCCAAAAGTATAGTGATCCCTTTCATCCTCGGCATATTGATTTTTTTTGGGAGGGGGGGGGCAAACAGCATGTGTTGTTTTCGAAAGAAATTTTATAAACTAAATAATTGAGGAAATTTCTTAAAGTGGAAAAAATAATTACTATTAAATCCGTTAAAGGTTAACTGAAAGGATAAAGAGATGTTCCAAAATTAATGCATAATTAAATTTTCATAGCGAAGTAGAGAGCGCGGGTTATAAGATGTCCTGATTCTCTTGTTTGGGTATTTACTTATAGTTGTCCTGTTGCTATCATGTGGCTTAATGAAGCTTTTAAGCTCATATTACATTTTGCAAATTGTAAGAAGATATATATACATTCAATATCATGTCATAACTCACTAAACATTGACCTATAATTTGGGAATCCATGCTTTATTATATCTAAGAATTCAATCGTGCGAATTTTATTTATCTCTTTTACTATAACAATCGAGATTCTTTTTGAGCTAAAATAAAAATTATTATTTTAATCTTCTTTGTAGATATCTAGAAGGGCAACTAGTCGTACTTAGTTAAAAAAAAATGATTAAAAATTTTTCAGTGTAGACATTCCTTTTGTCGTTTACGTGAATTGAGATTTGAATGTAAATTTAACATGTGTGGAACTGAATATTTGACTGATAACATTTTGCCACACAAAGAAGGAGAACTGGAAGTGATCTAGAAAATGTTTACCATTTTGTCATCATTTCAAGATGAATGAAAGGCAATAAAACATTGAAGAATTTCTCCGAATGTTGTTAATGAAATGACGGAAATGCTTTATAGGATATCAATTCAATTCATAAGGATACAAATAAAACTCTGAATAAAACCCACGGTAATTGAAATTAACAAATAATTTTTGTAAAATTAAAATTTATGCCTTTTTTAAAATCTCTCTCCCTCTCTCTCTCTCTTAAAAAATGAATATTAAGATATATAAATTTAAAAGCTGGTGACAGTGGCCACCAGATGGCGTAGGTGGTGCCAGGGAGAACCCTAACGCTAGTATATGGATGGAGACTATGGAGGAGACGCTATTATATGGATGGAAACTATGGAGGAGGCGCTAGTATATGGAAGGAGACGTGCGGTTGCTGGACTATTCGGTTTGAATGGCTGTGGACCGTGGTAGCACGATGAGGTACCCGCACTGTAATATGTACCAAAGCTGTAAGTATGTACAACAGAGTCTATATTTAACCCTAGACACAATCTTACGTTGTGAGTTCTTTAGAAAGACATAATTAAATGTTAACCCTAATAAAAACATTTCAATTACGATTTATTGTAATAAATTGTTCAACATCTCGTGGTGTAATCTACAATGAAAAATGCATCTTCTTACACTAGCCATCTTAGACAATTAATTGATTTACCAATTACATTAATAGTGGTAATTAAGTTATGATAAGAACAAAATTTGAAGAGTTTACAATTTTTCGTGAATTATTAACTTTAACTGCTACAAAGAAAAAAACCGAACTGAAGAAAGTACAGAAAATTTACTAGTGTGTGTTCGAAATTTCGATACTTAGGAGAAAAATGTACGGAATATTTTTCATTTAATGAAGTTGATCATTTAGACCTCTACATTCAAACATTAAGAAATAATATGCAAAATTATAATTCGAAATATATGATATGATTCAAAATCATTTTTCATTTTGATAATCTTCTAACTGTCTTTGTCTACCAGCTCGTACTTTTCTGGATTAATATCAGCTAAAATTTCCATTTAAATATTTTATGTAACTTGCTTTTAATAAGTTCATGGTTTGAAAAATAGTTTTAAACTTAAAAATTTAATAGTATAAATTCATACTTTTTAAAAAGCCTTATAACGAAGCCTTATAATTACAATTTGAAAGCCTCAAATACGAAGATGCATTCCTCATCTTCGTAATTTCCCGTCCTTTAATCTAAAATGTGAAGTTTTATTAAAACACGGAAGTACTTAAATTTTAACTAATATAAGTACTTGATAAACATTTTTTATTCAAAATAGAACAAAAAAGTAGAATTGATCAGCATTAAAAAATATGTGTACTGTTATGCATATTAAAAATTATTTTTCACAATTTCTCAGATAGCGTAGCTTATTGCACAATGTTGTGCGGCATTATATTTTTCCAAGATACAAAAACATTATATAATGTTTATAATACTGTTTAATGTCATAGTATATTATACAATACATATGTGCTTCTAAGATTTTGTAATAAATCAAAATAATATTTAGTAACAATTTCTTTGATTCAATAAAGAAAAAAATCAATTGCACTAAAATAAAAAAGGCAATTTTCTTACGTTTTTCAGAATACCTTTTTTATTCCTTTAATTATATTACATTAGAGAATAGCGTACTTAAAAATAATCTGCTTTGTAAAAAACTCCCTCAAATATTATTTACATCATTTTTTAGATATATTTATTTGCGCATTTCATAAGATGGTAATCTTACTTAGTTCCAAAACAGAAGTATTTGCAACAATGAATTTGTTATTGAATTCTGTATATAGCTTAAATATCTTCCCAATGTACGATTATTGTAATTTAAATTTAATCCATGCTTGATTAAAATGATAAATAATTTTCATAAACTGTCATATTTTTAGAAAATAGCTTTGCTTAACTTTGTGTAATTAATGCTGAAATACAATAGCTTAAATCATGAATTTCATTGGCTGTAAAACAAGCAAAATATTTTAATTTTGTTAATGTATCAAAATTTAGTTCAAATAGTACTGTTTCTTTTATGTATTGGTCAACTTGATTACCAAAAATTAAATCAGTTCTGTAATTAATTAATGTTGGTAGATATTATGAAATGATAGTCTAGTTTGTAAAATTCTATAAATGAAAGTTAAAAAGCATTGTTATATTATTATTAATAAAATTTTAATTTCTCAATTTGATTACGCCCTGGCATAAATTTTCAAAGAAAGAAGATAGATCCTTTGCAGTTTCCATGTTGTAACAATAAAAAAAAGAACTGGCGAGGCCGCTGTTTTGACATTTGCACAGAGCGAATGCACTTGGCTTCTGAAAAGGGAGAATTATATTCTGTTGCCCTTTGACCCCCCCCCCATTCTTTAATTCCAAATGTTCACATTTTACATTTGAGTACTTTTTCTATTATAAATAAAGTTAAAAATTAAAATAGCAAATATAATAAATAAGATTTATTGATGGTGATATTTCTATTTTATAGAAGTACTTATTTAATTTTTATAGAATTAAAATAAGATTTTCTATGGTCATTTTTGCTAATTGTATCTGAATAAAAAGAACGCAATCTCCCCCCCAAAATGTTATTTTCAAAACAGTTATGCGACCCTTATTAGGGACGCGATCTAAGATTTCAAGAAGATTTTGTAGTCGAAATTTGGCAACATCTTTCTAATTCTTACTGCTATGGCGGTCTTCGCGCGTGGAAATTTTGAACAACAACCTTGTATGTAAGTCGCACTTGTATTTTTCATTTTTATAGATACTTTATGAAGTATTATGGTATTGATTCATTTTTATGAGCATCTGTTTATGTTATTATTTACTGATTTTAAAGATTTCTACTTAGGCAGTATAAAATTTATAAGAATTTTTTGACAGCGAATCTCGTGATAGTAGGTCTCTTTATTAATTAAATCTCGAAGTTTAACCATCTTTTGTAACAGCCGAAAGATTTTACTCCTTCTTAAATTATCACTTAAGGATACTTGTTTTTTTGTGTTATGTATTTCTCTGCATAAATGAATTTTCAAGTTTTTCTGATCAGATCTGGAAGACCTTCAATCTTTGAAGAAATTAAAACCGAGTGGCAGGTATTCGCATACGTCATTGTCTTTCTCCTTAAATGATGGCATCCCAAGGTTCTTAAGATGCGAGAAAAGTTGTAGTGATTACAATTGTAATTAAAGATTTTGTCCGTTTTTACTGTTACTTTCAACTGCTTTTCTGTATATTTGTTCTATAATGGTCTTTGATTTTAATTGCTTGAAAATTGAACTTTGCTACTTGAATGACAAAATAAGTTAGGTTTTCAACAGATATTTCATATTTAAACGCATTTTTTAGGACATATTCTTATAAGATATCAAAGTATTTGATATTTTATTAAAATTTATAGGAAGGTAGTTACTATATTTGTTTTTTTTAAAACGTCATTTTACGATTATAAGCGTTGATAATTTCACAATTTTTTAACACTCTAAAACGACAATGACCTTTATTGCTGCAAGATATATATTCTGCATTCAAAGCAAATATGAATTCCAATCTGTCAATCTTAACTTGATATTGGGTGGCACTTATAAAGTTTACATTTTTAGAACAACAGACAAGTCATTAATTGGCAGGATTTTCAAATATTGTTTATATTCTAGAATTTGGTTGTGATGTGCTTGAAGATATACTTTTAAATTTCCATGATTTATTCAATCTTCTAATAACATATATCATTCTTTAAGTCTTAATAATAATATAGATCTATTTTTGTAACATTAATTGAACAATGTTTTAGGTATCAATTGATTTCTTAACCTTTTTTTGTTCTAAGAATAATAAGAACCCATTGTAAGGCTTGTGGCTAAAGACCTCTTTGTATCCTAAAAACATTCATTATTCTTGAGAAATCTGGCTAGATAATATTAATAACATTTATTTTGTTTGAAAGTACTAGGCTTTCTTAAATCATAAAATAATATAAGTAAAGTAGTAATTTTTAATTATTCTGTATGAAATGAAAAATGGAAATAATATCAAGTTATAAATGAAATATAAAAAAGTTTGATTTAAAATTACAGAAATATGAAATCTTATTCAGTTGAAGCTAACTAAGAATGCAATTATATATTGCAGTGAAATCTGAAAATATGTTTTCAAATTTCTTAAGATTCCATTTCTTGCAGAAGTATGCTTTAAAGTAATTAAGTCTTTTGTCAAAGGAACAATTTATCGGAGGCATCAATATTTTAGTAAGATATACCCTGAATAGAAGCAACAACAGTGAAATTTAATATTCTGAAAACTTTGGAATATATATACAATTATATAATTATTTTTTATTACCTAATATTTGTATTTTATTGCTTCTAGGTGTGCAATGATTGGTTCATTAGCCAGGACAGATCAGATTTTCCACAGTAAATATTGCGTGTCTTCTTTGTACCTCAAATTAAATTATTTTTATTGCATATGAACTTCTATCTGTGGAGATGTCGAATACTTTAGTGTGTCTTACTGAAACTGTTCCTTTTTATACCCAAGAATTGTGTAAGGATTCTCCTTTCAAATATGAGACTTTTCCACCAAGTTGTGAGCCTACCTGTGGAAATTTAAAGAAGGCTCTTCCCATTACTCAAGATGAAAATAATTGTACAAACTGCAGGTGTTCTACAGGAGACAGTCTTCCCAGACCTGCTCTTCCTCGGAAAAGAGAAGCCAGTAATGTCCTTGTGGAAAGTGTGAAACGCCGGGACAATCTCAGAAATATCGGTTCTGAACCCAATGTGCCTTGCGACTCCTTCCATTATGATTCCGGTGTTGCTTCACCTGAATCTGAGAGTCCAGTACATTCTGAAAATGTTAACAGCTTACAAACTGAACATTTTAATATTGATTTGCCCATTAACACAGACTTTTCTGACTCTTTGGCGACAGATTCTGGAATAGAAAGCTCAAAAAGTACTTCTCCAGCTCATAATGTTGATACTTCCAGGTAATAATCTGGGTTTGATTTTATGTTTAACAATTATCTCTTAAGATTTAAATAGTTTACTACACTGTTCTCACTGTTTTATTATTATTCATCCTCTAAGTTATTATATCTTTTATTCAGATGGTTTAAATATGAAGTTTCTAAAGTAGATAAATAATTTATCTGTATATTATACTTGTATTGAAATCATAGTATTCAAAGTAATTTTCTCATCAGAAATTTTTAAAAGCAATAAATTTGGTTTAATCTGTTAAGAAATAGTAATGAAAAATTTATTTTTACTTGGCTGTTTAGGATGTTAAAGTTATATGTATATTTTAAGTGAAATTTAAAAAAAATCATTCTATATTAATTAATTGATGCTATTCATTTTAATTGAAACAATAATTTGTGAACATAATATCAATATATTATGTTGTAGTCATTTTTGATTGTGAAAAAAATGACGGATTTCCAATGTTCTTTTATCAGATAACTTATATATTTTTATGAATGGTGACAATTTGCATTTCAAAATGCACAATTGCAAGAAAAACGATCATTATATTTATTGATAAATTCTTTTACAAACACACCTATTCAATTATGTTTGATTCATATGCAATATTTCTCGATTTCTGATTAATTTTGAATGTTTATTAGCAGACAAATACTCTACAAAAACTGCAAATTTTTGCTGATTCCATTATTTCCCTCCTTTAACCTCTTGAACAACAATTTATTTTCAGCCAGTAATGTCCATTGTTCAGGCTGACAATTGAATTTTCTTACTTTTAAGAGGAGGTATTGAAATAGAAAAGTATAGTCTTTTTCATTAAAAAATATTTTTTATTAAAATTTTATAATAAGCTTTAACTTTCAATTTCTGGTGAGTACATCTTGTAATTCTCAGTTTGCTCAACCCATCATTTTACTTCAAAGAGTTAATGAGATAATCTAAAGCAACAACACATTTCTTTTAGCATTTTATAAAAGTAAAATATTTTATATTCTCTTTGTTTTGAATTTTCATTAAAATGTTGGATTATTAGATTTGAGTGCATATATATTTTATTGTAAATTTGTATTATGAATTCATTAATGAAATATGCTTAAATAAGAATCATTTAAGAGCTTTAGTGACCTATACTGAGAGTATTGAAACTGAAGGTATTTAAAAATAATGATTAATACTAGGGATGAGTATTTTTTTAGGAGTTAGAAGAAAACTGGAATGCCATTTATGATTCATTATGAAATTGAATGAAGGCTCAGAATACAATATTTTAAATATTCTTTAATACTAATGTAATAAATTTACTAGCTATTATATTTTTGAAAGCTATGTTTTGCTCTATGAATAGCATGTTTCTAATTGTTTTAAAATTTTTATACTATTTTAAAATCTATAGCAGATTTTTACATTATGACATTTTTATATAAAATCATACATTTATCTGATTTTGCATATATATACTTTCAGGAATTGCTTTAATTAGGTCTTTTGCACTAGTCTTGCACTTACTAATCAGCATGTGGGTGCTCTTGTCTTGACTTTTCTATTTTGAACAAGCTGTATTTAATTTTTTTATTTTGGTTTTAGTTCATTATTATTCATTTTTCATTTAGTTTGTATTTATTTAGGTATTATTTATGTAGCAGCAATTTTAACAATTTGAAAACAGCATATATGTGGCATGATTAAAATCGCTGTAAGTGCTGGGTAAGAGTTATATTATTGTTTAGTTAGAATTATTAATGATGCTCACAGTGAATTTCTTTAACTTGCAAAGAAATCTGGAGATTCACCCATTTAATGTAGCTGAGATTCATAACTTCCCATTTTTGTCTAAGTGTAAGCCATTATTTTTGGATGTCTTTCACAATAGACGTCTTCAAAGATAAAATCTCCCACCCCTATGCGAGCATAACTTTATATTTGGAGACAGGATTTTGTTTAAAAGTTTAGTTGTCATTGAAAGATTTTTGTTAACTTTTATGCTTCTTACTTCTGAAATAAAAATTAATATATTTATTAAAAGCAGCAATTCAGTGTAATTTCTTTAATGTAAAATTTATTGATAAAAATACTTATATAGGTTCTTATTTATTTTTTAGTATTTTGATTGATATTCAATCATTGTGACATCAATCTGTTGTATGTATCTTCAAATAAATTAATTTTTTTTTTTTCCTAATCAGCCAGTTACTGACATAAATTATTTTAATATATATTTGTACATATAAAATTTATATATATTAAAACTTTTTATTTCCCAAACTATTGTAATTAGAGATATATTTCCAGTTGCTAAATTTCACCAAATAAAGTACCCACATGTATGAAAATATTTTGGCTTTTCATTCTATGAAATACTGGTCAGAAGAATGAAAAATGGTCTGAATCAATAATTTTTTTTTTAATATATTGGAAGAATTTACCAATAGAAAAGTGAAAATTTGCATTCTTATAGATGAATGTAAGAAAAACATTTTACTCATAAATGCTTTTTCCTTATGGGGGCTATATAAATATTTAATTTTTAAAAGCATTTTCCATAATTTCCACAGAAGCCAGTTTTCTCATACAGTTTCCACCTTTTTTAATGAAACTTTAATTGCAACTGTATGCCTTAGCATAATATTTATGGATATTAAAGCTTGTTTCATTTTTATGGATAATTGTTGTATGTAATATAGTTTGATTTTAATATATAATTGTAAGTGCATTATTTGCAGTTAATTGAAAATAGCTATGATAATAATTTTATATTAATTTTGAAGATAATTATTATTATTGGATTTCAGTACATGCTGCTTAGATGATGATGTCTGCCAAGATTTAATGGAAATTGGTGAGTTATCTAATTATTCTTATAAGTATTTAAAAAATAATATGAGTGCTTTGTTAATTTCATCTGAAATTGCTTGTTATTATTCCATATTCATTTAACAACAACAACAACAACAAAATATTTGTCTAAACTTTCTTTAAATATTTTGTATTACCTGGATTTTTTACAGTCTGCATAAGCTCTAAGTACTCTAATAAGCATTTCAGGTATCAAGTTGAGCTTATATCTTTAACCTGAAATATTCTTAGGTACTTCTCTTTGCTTGCCTTCATAATTTGATTTTGGCCCTGAGTACATTGTTATTGAAATTATGTGAAAACTGAATCTCCATCTATCAACTTACAGCTAAATACTTCACCCTTGGTAATCACACTTTGTATAATGTCTTTAATGTGTACAATTGTCTAATAAGCCTATAAAGTATGAAATTGAAATAACACTTTATTCTTTTATATTATTTTACCCTTAAGTAAGAATAATTTAAGACTACAATGTTCCTGAGTTAATTCCTTTGGCACATTACATATTATAAATGAAGGTATTGTTGTTAAAATCAGTGTCTCAAATTGCTAACTGGAAAAGTACCACTGATTGGTACTTTTTCTGTTAGCAATGGCCCTGATTCTTACAAAGATTTCATAATATTAATTGTCTCAAAGATTTGCAGATTTCTATCTGCTACTTTGCTGACATAAAATTACACAACTGAATTATTTAAAGGAAATTTTCTTATGTTATTAGCTTTAAAGCATAGAACTTCATGTTTAAAATATGTAGGCTACTAAAATTCCTAAGAAGTTTCCAGATCATTTATAAATTCTCAGTGAGCTAAGAATTGTTGAAGATTATCTAATAAGATAGTAAATTTTTTCTTATATCACTGAATATTTAAAAATACCACTAATTTTTTTTTCTTACTAAAGGAACAAAGCTATTTTAATCTTTTTTTCTAGAAATTGAGGCAGAATAAAAATGCAAAGAAAGCCATAAAGGAAATCAAATTTAAGATTTCTGTTAAAACTCTTTAGAAATTGATAATAAAATGAAAGGAATCTATTGTTCAAAGAAAGCTTTTAATGCAATAAATTATTTATAATTTCAGAATTTTCATTAAAGAAACTTAGATACCTTTTAGGAATTTTACTAAAATCAGCTATTTGAATTCTGCTAATTAATGATAAGTTCTATAACTAAAGGAAGTTTTCAATCTAATGTTTCAGATTTTCATTGTTCATTATTCTGCCATAAATATACCTTGTAAAACCTTTTTATGACAAATGTTTTATATATGCATTTCAATTTAGTGAATTATTCTTGTTTTGTATAGGTTTGCTGTATTTTCTAAAAAAGAATTGCATTAGAAATATTAAAAATTATAATAGGGCTAATCAAAAATTCTGATTTTCTAATAAATATTGATTGTAGGCTTATTTTAGATTGTTGTTGAGGCGCTGTAATTTAAATTTTGTTTTCAGATACTATTGGAACATGTGATTTAAAATCGGAGAATGAAACTTCCAAAGTCTGTGAATTGGGAAACAGTCCAAAATCTGTTGAATCTTCAGCAGCACATCTGGATGATCTCCACCTTTCTGATGCAACAGCAGAAGAAAAAATTGAAAGTGAAAATGCCAAATCACCCATCATGCAAAGTCTCTTTAAAAATGTGCCATCAGTCATTTACTTCTCAACCAAAGATGAAACAGGTACTCTTTAATTATGTTCTGTAATATTCTATTTGTAGAATTCTTTTAAAAAAATATAAGTGATTATGTTATTAAAATTTATTTATAAATTATCTATTAATAGTTATATTCTGGAATTTTCTATTCATAGAATTGTGTCTAAAAGTGGCTGTGTTGCTTTTTAATAAATACTTGATTGTACTTTATTAATAAATTATTTGTTAATAAAAAAAAGTTAAATTTTCCAACATCTGTATATTTTTTTAATATATATATATATATTTTGCAATTTTACGTTATTGATATTAAAATTTTAGGAAGATTAAGTTATACTTTTTAGAATTATAATAATTCTGCAGTGCATGAATTTTTATTTATTGGCAAGAAAGGTATATGTTTATATATTTGGAATTGCAAAAGTGTAACAGACATGAATCAAAAGATTGGTATTGTCCAATTAAGTTATATTTATTTTGAGTGATACTTTAATAAAAAAAAATGTGCATGGTAATTATTTTGAAATGCTGCAAAGAGTTTTTAAAATTTCAAAATCTGGCAATCTTGAAAACAGTTCCTAATCCAGCTTTTTTACACCGAATTTTGCAAATCAAAAAGATTGAAGAGTTGTTTTCAAGGGGCAGTTTAAACTATTATGGATTTTCAAGGGGCAGTTTTAAGTATTATGGATAGATCTTACTAATGCTAATCTTTTGGAGAAATTTTACTTCAGCTAAGAACTAGACTTTAGATTTTATTAGTAGTAATTAATTTATTTCTCACACTAAAGACTGAAAATTATGCATCATTATTATGCATATTAAATAAGCAACTATTCCCCTATTAAAAATAATCATCTCTGTATGACAAGAGAAATTTTTTTTCTGTAAATGAAGCAACAGAAAGATTATATTTAGTAAATTTCAATCATATTTTGTATGTACAGTAACGTAGGTTAAATTCAAAATTACAGCATTTTTTTGTGTGTATAAATGTTAATTTTTGAAATGCTTGTTTTTTGGAGAAGAAAAACACTAAATTTTATTGATATCTGAGTTATGAAACTTTTCAATGTAATTTATTATTCATGATTAAAACTGGCAATTTCACTATTAAATTTTTCTCTCGTCCTTTAGTTAGTGCCATGCCTGAACATGTTGTTAAAAACTTAAAATGGAAACTTTCAACTATCACACCTGCTGTAATACGCCAGACAGTCTTGAAGACAGGTTTCAGTTTAGTAGAAGGTAAGCTTCTAACTCTTTTTTTTTTTTTTTTTTTTACCATCTACAATTTTATCTATTTTAATGTATCTATGGAAGATATATTTGAATTTTTGTAAGTTATAAAAATATTTTTTAATGAATTAAGAATACTTCAGACAAGACTAAAATGAAGTTATCTGGTCTAATAATAAGCACCGCCACTTGTCTTAGCTAGCTGCTTTAATATGTGAGGCAAAAAAAAAAAAAAAGTCAAATGATAAACAGAAATCTCAAAGCGAAACCTACCCAACAAGATTGTATTAAAAGATTTTTATAATTTTTTTGTGTGATCTTATTTTAGATGGTACTGTGTAATATTTCTATGCTGAATTTAAAATGTGTTGCCAAGCTTAATGCTTTTTAATGTAACTTCACTTAAGGAAAATTTCGCATCACGAGAAAGACTTTTCTATCCTTTTATTATTAACCATATATATACTAGTTGCTTTTGGTCACTTCAAAATCCTTTCTTTATGCCAATTAGTCAGCTGATACACCAGAAATGCTGATTTCATTTAAATTTTGTGAGCTTATTTGATGTTCATGATGCCTTCAACAAGCTTCAAACTGTCATTGATTTTGTCCCCCCCCCCCATCTCTTTATCTGTTCAAAACCTGACATCAAAAAACATAACCTGAATTATTTGTCTTATAATTGTACATTGTGCAGGAAGCTCAATTTTGTACAGCCAAGGCTTTGGAAAGAGGGATGCAAAATTTCTTTAAACATTATATATGAATAACTGTTTCATTTAATAAATTGTCTTGAGGTTTCTTGTTTTTTTAAAATTGATTAAAAACTTAACTACTTAATTTTAACTGTTGATTAAGAATTAAGTTTATCTTTCAAAATAGCCGCCATCCTGTTCCATACTAAAAACACTTATTTTGTTCCCATTCATAATATTTAATTAAGTTTGTGCCATTCTTAAAAATTTTTAATCTCACAAAAAATAACTTCTTATTGATTTTAAAATTCATTTAAAATATTCTGTAATTTTTCAAGAGTCTAAGATTTAAATATTAGGTACAATAAATTTTCTTATTTTAATTAAAAGTAAAGTTGCAAATGATAGAAATATTTTGTAAATAATAAAAAATTATATGAAAGAAGCTTTTATGTTAAAATTTGATATCTGAGGGTTTTAAATTTATTTAAATTGCTTTAAATATTTATTGAATTATATGATGTTTCAAATTTTGCTCATAAATTCCAAAATATAAGAAAAATTCTAATGAGAGTTTATTGGCAATTAATTCACTTGTTAAGTTATCATTAGCATAAAATAAAAATTTTCATGCAACATTTCTTATATTAGCTTGGGAAAAAATATTAATATTGAGATATCTTTGTCTTCTCCTAAGTACTTCTGGTTTTAAACTTCTTAAATCATTGTAGAGAAGTATATTAATTTTAGTCATAGATTAAAAACTATGTTAGTTTAGAAAATATATAAACTCATAAACATTTATTTTTAAGATATAAAACTTTTAAAAGTTTGGTATCTGTTATGTGTTAGAGAAAACTTTACAAAAATATTATGTTAGTATTATTAATGAAAACACAATTATTAAAAGCCATTGGAGAGGAAAAAGCACATTTGTGTTTAGTACATTTTAATTGTCAATGTTGATATTTCTTGAAATTTTATTTTTGAATGAATAACATTTTTTTTTGTAGCTGATACAACTGAAGACTGGCTAGGGACATGGGGAAAGCATCTGAAGAACTCATCATTCAAGAGAATTAAACACTTTCAGAAGGTAATTAATTTTGGTATAATTGGTAAGGGCGGTCAGTCTGGGGCTAGTTGTAATATTTTTGGGGATTTTTTTAAAAAATATATTTGTAATTCCTTGATTATTAACTACTTTTTTTATACTTTAATTATTCATAATATGCATCAAAAGTAGAAAACACTCAACAATTTGTTTATTTTAGAAGTAGGAAAACTTGTTGACTGTTAAAACTTGCCCTGAATAGAGATAAATTTTAATAGACTTTGGGCAAGTTATAACAATAAAAATAACAATATTTAAAATTATTTTCTCTTTACCATTCTTTCATTAATGAAAATACTGAAGACATTTGGTAATTATTCTGAAATGGCATAATGGTAATAAATGATATCTAGTGGTTGACTGAAAAATGAAGATAAAATTTTAAACAATTATTATAAAATTGATTTTTTAAAAATTGCAAGACATGCTCATAATAGAATGCTTCTTATTGCACACATATTATAGCCACATTTTGCAGATCAAGCAGTGAACCTATTTTCCTTCATCAGAATTGCAGGTCATAGTGGCCAATTTGTAATATCTTGACATTGGGACCAGAGTGCATGGTTCAAGATTTGATTTGTCCAAGAATCACTGTGCAAATGGGTTTGGTATATTCTAAATCTTTTTTGGTTTAAATATCTTCTCACTTGGTATGGGGCATGGAAGGACATAAGAGGCCACAGACTCTACTCTTGCCTCCATGTTTGCCTAGATGTCATTCTTCAAATTTATTTTATTATTACTGAGAAATGAATAAGTCATTAGGAAGGCATTTGATCTTTGAGGATATTCATTAATATTTTAAGCAGAAAGTCTGACTTCATAAATCAAAAAAATCAAGATGATTCTCACTATAATATGTTAGGACTTTGCTCCATCATGTGGTTTGGGTCTTTTTTGTAATTTATATATATAAAAAAAATGCAGTTAGGGGAAAAAGAAAGCAGCTTTTTAAAACTTAAGACATAGATAAAGTAAATAAGTAAAAACATTTTTAAAAAATTCAAATGATTTATCCTAAATTAAAATTTAGCATTTTATTTTTTCATTTACTAGTAAAAACTAAACACACTTCTTATTTAACAGTTAGGCTGGGTAATGGCCGTTTTAGCATAGTTAGGCCCATCTTAAGAATCTTATGTGAAAATTTACTTGCATAATATGCATGTTTAACTAATCCCTGGCTCTCCTATTTGATTAGACATCCTTTATGGTTTCTATCTTTTGCTTCACTTTTGTGAAATTGGAACTGCAGAATATTTCAGGCTTTGAACAATCTTTTACAAAATCATTTGAATTATTCTTGGTGCTTGTTATAGTTTTAGGACTGTGAATAAGAATTTATATGATGTATGTTCATATAATTGTTTACATATGATTTAGAGCAATTTATATCATAACTTTTCTTGGCCATATCTGTATAAGTAATATTCAATTCTGTTATTCAGTGAATTCTTTTATTGTGATGCAAACATGCAATTATCTTCTGAATGACAATCCTTTTCTAAAAAAATTTCAATCTGTATGTATAAATTTTCTTAAATGTGCAGGGCACATATTATGTAGCATTTTCTATGGATGGCATTGAAACTGCTTTTGCTTTTATATATTTTGAACTGTGTATATACATACATACATCTCTTTTTACTTGTATAAATTTGAAAGTGAAAATTTGTAAATAGTTTTACATATTAAAGAGTTATTTGTAATAAAAGTGCAAGAAAAATTTCATGAGAATTATTTCATTACACTTCATTATTTGTTATTAAAATATTATGTTTATTATTATTCTTATTAGATTTTGCTTTCATGTATATCAAATCTTATATTAAATATTTCCAAAAAATCCTCACATTTATTTTTCTGGAAAAAAAATATTAGACAGATTGTTTATATTTCAAAGTATTTAAATTTTTAAAACATGCCTGATTTCATTATTTACTGCATTGTTTTGTTTTATAATCCATTTCTAATAATTATTATTTTCCAATCATGAAAGGTTAAGGATATTAATCATATGTCTAATGAAAAGGCAAAATAACGTTTCGTATAAATTTTTATGGGTAATCTTGCATCATTATAATTATTTTCTTTCATTCTTGCTAATTTTTACCAATTAAAAGCTATTAAGCTATTGGACATTCATAATAAAATCTAACTATGACTTAAGATTTTATATAAATATAACTTGTACTGAGTGTAAATTCTTTCTCTTATTTAATTGGATTGCATGATAATAATATTTTATTGTTCTTCAAGGTAAATCACTATCCTGGTGGTTTCCACCTGGGCCGCAAAGACCGCCTTTGGGAAAATTATCGCAAAATGGTGAGCAAATTTGGAGCTGAAGCCTTCAATTTCTTCCCAGAGACATATATTTTACCAGCAGATCTCAAAGCATTGAAAGAAACTTGGGGAAGTGATTCAGAGAAATGTTGGATTGTTAAGCCTGTAAGCATTATTTGGATCTAATAACTTAATTACTTATTTATAGAGAACTGTTTCTCTATCTCCCTTTTATGTAATTTGCCGATATGTCATTTTTCAGTTAATAAACTGATTCTTAGTTTACTAAAAATTCAGTTTCTTTTCTTCATATTTGGATACTCTCCATTCCTTTTAAATATGATTTTTGCTCTTTTTTTTTTTTTAGTGTGCTTCAGCCCGTGGCACAGGTGTTAAAGTTATTTATAAATGGTCTCAAGTGCCTAAAAATCGTCCATTTGTTGTTCAGCGGTAAGCCTAATTGCATACATTATTAATATTAATAATAGTAATAATGCATGACATATGTGAATTTTTCTTTTGTTTGTGTAAATTATTTTCTCACTTTTCAGCTACATCAGTGATCCATATTTAATTAATGGAAGTAAATTTGATTTGCGTGTCTATGTCATGGTTCCTAGCATAGAGCCTCTGAGGATTTATATTTTTAAGGATGGGCTAGTCCGTTTTGCTTCCGAAAAGTAAGGTTTCGATTAGTATTTCATTAGATAATAGTTATTAATAGAACTAATATATAAGTTTTAGATTAGACTTGAATTGTTGATGTACCTGCTTTTTGCTATTTGTTATAGCTATTGCATTGTTAAAGCAAGAATAATTGAAAAATTAAATTTTAATTTACTTCTTAAATCTAGCATCTTTCTGAGTTATTTTGGAACTTGTGAAAAAAAAATATTGTAACTGTAATAAGTATTGTATGTGTCTGTATTATAATCTTTTAGCATTTATTAAAATTTATTTTGTGGAATTAAAGGTTACAATTTTTTTTAATATAAGCAGTGTTTTGTAGAGAAGTATGAAATTTATTTTATTATGCAAATTAGTATTAGTCATAATAATTTAATCTCTTTTACAGATATTCATTGGCCAATAAATCATTTGCAAATAGGTTCATCCATTTAACTAATTACAGCATTAATAAGAAAAGTTCTTCATATACGTCTAATGATGATGAAACTATGTGCCAAGGCCATAAATGGTATATAGACTTTCTGTTTCCTTAAATAAAATTAAAATCTTTGCTTTAAACTCTTCATGTAAATAACTATAAGGATTGATTAAAAATGTTTTGCCTAATTTTTTTCACCCAACATATAAAGAAAAATGTAAGTTTTTACATGTCTACTAAGATGCATCATAATTAAGTTATTGTAACCTGTTATTTGAATAAATGTAATGAATGGTTTTATTACCAAGATTAATAGTAATAAAAAAGATAATGTGCAATTAGAAAGAAACAAAAAAAATTATTTAAAAAAACATTTTAATATATTAAAATAAATAACAAAAGAGCATTGAGCAACATAACTTCAGGGAGCAGTTTTGGAAGGTAATCTTGCCAATAGGAAGAAGAATAGTATAACCTGAATTATTTCAGATGACACTTTTTCTATATTAACTTTAATTTGCTGTATTACTGTAACTGTTAAAAGTATACATTATTAAATAAAATATCCACTGAATAACATAAAATAATTTGTAATATTTAAAAAAAAACTTCCCTGTAAAGCTGTCATAAAATACTAAATATGTTTAAAATCTTTAATAAAATATTTAATCATGGTTAGTTTATTCCAAATTTAATTAATATCTTTATATTAAGACAATTTTTAATGCTGTAACAAATATTTATGTGAAAAATTTAAGATTTGGAAAAGATTAGTGATGGTATTCTAATATTTTTTTAAATGCTTATCAGCCATTATATTTTGTTGAATAAGTGCCAATGTTTCAGGTCACTGAAATCTTTCTGGGATTATATGTCTAACAGTGGTATTGATGTAGAAAAAATTCAAGCAACCATCAGAGACATGATCATCAAAACCATCATCAGGTATATAAAACTGAGAATTTCTTCTTCTACGTTTGAATCTTGGATTTTTTTTTTTAAATCCTCAATTTTTAAAATGTTCTGATTTATATCTTAATTTTTAGTGCTGAAGGTCCCATTTGTAGAATGCTGAAGAATCATGCCAAGAAATCTTACAATTGTTTTGAACTTTTTGGGTTCGACATAATGTTGGATAAAGATCTACATCCTTGGCTTTTAGAGGTCAACATTTCTCCAAGGTTGGTATCTTTTTCAGAGTTTGAACAGTTTTTTTTTATTTAAATATAGTTTTTTTAAAATTAAAATTAAATTTTTTTTTTTATTATAGTTTACATACCAAATCCATGTTGGATAGCAGTGTGAAAGTAAGTGTGATACATTGATAAATAAAAGATCATAAATTAACTTTTCTTTTATCTTGGCGAAGCTTTTTTAAATAAGCATTTAAGCATTTTTAATATAAAATGAAAATTTTAGTTAAAACTAGTTAATTAAGTTTTAATATAGAGAAAAACGACAGAAATTGTGGTTAATTTTTTTTTATTTACTCTTTTTAAATGTGTTGTATAGGGCCCATTAGTGAAGGATATGCTCAACATAGCAGGTTTTGAAATTCCTGATAATGAGGAGTTTTCTTCAGAAGATAGGTAATAAATTTTTCAATATGTTTTGAAATGTGTTAGTTATGTAATACAGTAAATACCACATCTTTTTGTGTGGCATATCTATTTTGTTTCACATTTTGTTTTTTATTTTTTTAATGTATTATTTAAGATGATGTAGTTTTTCCAGAATTTTTTTCAACCAAACACAGAGTGCATTTTGAGTTTTGTGAAGAAAATATCAAAAAAACTTTTCTTAATTTTTACTGTAAAGTTCATCTAAAATAAATAATGAGATCACTCATTTTATAGAATGAATATCATAGGTTAATATATACTGGTATCTAAATTTTAACAATAGGTTTTATATTTAGGTATAATGGTCTTGATATTTTTTGAAATGCCAAAAGTTAGAATTCAAAATTCTTAAATTTTTAAAATTTTGGGAAAAATGTCCATTTTGAAATAAAAGTATTACTGTCATTAAGCAGACTGTAAATATATCATAAAATTATTAATAAACATAACATTATTAATGATTAATAATTATTTAACTTCAATGAATTATTATAAATGTCTTATGAATTAGAGGCTCATTAAATTGGTTAATATCTGATTTTCAAGTTTATCATTTTGTCATTTAATTTACTCTTAGAAGTTTTAACTTATATCTTAGAAAGATTTGTATTATTTTAGCGAATTTGCCAATACTTTGGTAGTTACTATTAAGATAAAATTTGGTTATCTGTTTATTCTTATATATTTTATCTTTAAAAAAAATCATCTAAAGTATTTGGAGCTCTCTAATGATTTTTTAAATATAACAGTGCAAATAATTTTAGTCGCAATAGCAATAGAAGCATTTTAACAATACATCATTTGAAGGATTTTTGTATCTTTGTAGTTTGAAAACAAGTTTTGGTAATAGACATAAACCTTTTCGAAATCGTGGACTATCTGCAGAAGAAAAGAAGAAACATGCATTATACACATATAAATACACAGATGCGGTATGTATAATTAGTGAATATATGTTAATTTGATATAAATTATTTTCCTGTTTTCTTAATACTTGATATCAATGATATGTTTAAATGTAGATATGCATTTTAATGACATGTAATGGAAATTTATTAGTCTGAAAGAATTTTGAATTGTGAAAAAATTATTAATCTGGATTCTCTTTAAAGATAATAAACTGGATCTATATATGAGGGATTTTAGTTCACGTATTTAATTTATTATTTTATTAAATGCATTTGTCTTCAAATTATTCTGATTTCTTTAACTTGGCAGTATGTATATTTTATATTCATTTCTTTAAGAACAGAAGTGATATAAGTTTTTTCTAGATTTGTTAAAACATTTGGAATCCTGTGTCATAGATTTTTAGATGTTCTAGAATATTCTTTAAAATGAGTAGGGTAATGATTTATATTCTATGAGAGCATTTGTTAGTGATCTTTTTTTTTGGTTAATTCCAAATAAAATTGACTCTTTATAGGGAAATAAAAAGTTTATTTATTTTTTTATTTCAGTATTTTAAAATTAATTAATTTTGAAACTCAAAATGATTGAAGCAATTTCATTATATTTTCTCCAAACATTATATCTGATGTTCTGATTAATTTTGTTGAAAAATAGGTTCAAACTGTAATTCCAATTAGTTTTCTTTTCCTAAAATAATAATAATAATTTTATTTTTATATCAAAGCTAATTACTAATAGTTTTTTAAGACTAATATTCTATCATTAAGTATTTTTTTGTGCATTAGAATGACATAGTATATGCATATTTAGTTTTAAGTTTGGATGATTATTTTGGGAAACTTTGTTAAAAAATTATAATGAAGAAAACTGATAATTTTTCTTTTCTTTATTGTGTCCTTTGTTTCTACGTGTCCCTTATATATATAATTAATTCGGTTGTTTGCTATTTAACTTAATTTTGAATATTATTTTAGAAGTCAGATATCCTTACTACACTGACCCTGGATGACCTTCAATGCTTAGTGGAAAGTGAGGATGAATTATACCGGGCAGGATCTTTCACTCGCATCTACCCCACCGAAAATACTTCTTCTTATTTCACTTATTTTGATCACATTCGCTACTATAATGTCCTGTTAGATGCGTGGGAAAAAATGTTTCATTCAGATAGAAATGAAGGTGAGTAATTAGATTTGGCCATATATGCAATAGATTTCAGTTATTAAAAAAATGATGAACGAGCAAGTTAAAATTTAATTATCTTTGGCAATGCTCTTGTATCAACCACATATAAAAAGTATAACATCTGGTATAGTAATTCTGGGAGGTAGAATAAATATATTTCTCTGGGTAGCAGTCAGGAGATAATAACTATGTACTTTTCATAAAACCTTTGGGAAAGTATACTGATGTACAAATGTACAAAAAACCTATGTATGAGATAGTTTCTTTTTTTTTTTTTTTTTCATTTTCCTGTTCTTTTATATTTGAATAAGATTTGAAATTTCTCTGAAAATAGGTATAAAAAATGCTATTGTAAATAATTAGTTTTTGAATACTTTAAATTAAGTGTGTTATTTTAAAATTTATGGATCCCTTTTTGTATTAACTATGTAATTAACTTCTTACTAACTTAGTAAGTAATTTATAAGTATCTTATATGCATATGAGCTTGGACTTGACAGAATTGGAAAGTTTTGGCAAATCCACAAGTTTACTTAGTACATGACGAATAGTGATGTTCTTTGCAAACATTGGATTTTTGAACTAATCTGTGACATTTATATTAGAAACAAGCATTAAAACTTAGAACTTTATTTATTTAAATATTAGTTTATTAATGAATTATGAATCACTAATAAATATTTAGTTTTGATGTAAGAGAATGAAATTATAATTTATAATTGCAGATGGAATTGGTTTTTCTAATTGCAATAAATTTGACAATCCTGTTAACTAATATAATAATAAAAATAATTCATCTTTATAAAACTAGGAATAATTAGGTTTGCTGAGACATTGTAGATGGATGTCAATTTTAAGTATGATTTTTAAATTAACTTCGAAATAAGATGAAATAATTACATTTCCTTCATGTTACTGTTTTGTTTAATTAAAAAAAATGTTTATTTTATGTTATACAGTGTACATATAATAATTTATAGTACTAGTTTGATACTCCTTGCAATGAATTCAATCCTTATAAATTCTGTTTGCAGTAATGAACATTATTTAGATGTCCTTTTCCTGTTATAAATTTGAAACATATTGTACATTATACAGTCATAAATTTTTTGAAACATATTGTGCCTATAGTATTGGATTTATCCATAACAAATATTTTTGAAGTACTAGTTTGCACTAAAAGGTAAAGAAAATGGGAATTAGAGCTAGTTTGTTTACAATTGTTTTTTATAATGTGAGTGGAAGTAGGAATGAAACATTTATAGAATTCTGGCCTTTTTGCAACTTTTTTATCATAAGGCTTGCCCTTCTGCCACATTGGGATGGAGCTCTATTGCATATTGAACGATTTGTTCGATTCTAAGAAAGTTAATATAATTAAAGTTGTAAAAATAATAAAAAAATTATATTGCCTAAAAAGTTAATTTGAAAAAAATGCTTTGACTTTTTTTTTTTTTTAAATTAGAATCTTGGAGTATAATGAAAGAAGTTAGAAAATTAAAATTTAGTTTAGACATGTTAACATTCTGTTTTGAAGCAATTTAAAAGATAATTTGGGTAGACTTTGTTAATTTTGATCTTTAATCTGATAATGCTGAGGGGGAAAAAATAGGACTTTCTATGCCAGTATATTATGATTTTTTAATGAGATGGAGAAAGAAAGAATGTATTTACTATAATTAAAATTATTTATTAAAATTTTTCTCATTTTGTATATTAAGTGGCAATTTAAAAAGGTTTTATTGATATATTTGAGAGAGCATTATGATTTTTATTTTCATATAGATGATGTAAAATTACATGTAAATACTTTTTAGTTTTAGAATTGTGTGGATAACACATTTTAATAGTTATTCATTTTTTTTTTCCCATCATGTCTTTGTTTAGGTATTAAATTATTGCAAGGTAAATGTGAAGAATTGTTGCAAAGGAAAGAGGAAAAAGAGCAATCTACTGAAAGTTTTGAAACTAAATTGGTATATAAATACATTTTTTTATGATTATTTTTGAAAATTTGAAATATTTGTATCTAATACAAAATGTGTTTAAATGTTATAATGATTAAATACATTCACTTATACTATAATTAGTGGAGAATGTTGTTGATCCAGAACGAGTTTTAATTATGAAAGTTAGAATTTTAATTAAATGGATTAATTTTGTGTATGAATTTTGTGGCATGTCACATAGCCATTAGTCATTGATTGAATATAAAGCAAGATTCTTTCATAACCTTTTTACTTATTATGTTTTTAAAAAATTCTCATGTGCTAATAGGAACAAAAGTCAGTTCATTGTAATTTACCATTTTAAAAAACCAGTTTTCTAAAATGGTCACTTCATAGTGTCTGTTCTTGAAAGTTGTATCTATTGTGAATTTCAATTTTTGTTATGAATTTCTATGTGGATATAATATTTTCTGTCCAAATGCTCTAAAAATTGAAATTGGGAAATTTATTACTATTCTTAATCATGTGCTAATATATGAAATATTAAAATTTACTATTGTGCATTACATTTTCAGCATGTGAAGATTATCTAATTGTCCTAATATAAAACTCTGCTTCTTTTTCACCAGATCAGATCCCCCTCCCCCCCACTTAGCATCGATTTTATTTTTCAATGATTTAATTTTCCTTTTCTTTCTTTTTTTTTTAACTCAAAGATTTATATACATTATATTTCATAATTTATTTGATGTATTTTTTGTTTGTCTTCTTTCTCATTTATGCATTTAAAAAGTGGGTTTATTTGTGTGTTTAAAAAGCCAAATGTTACCCCCTCCCAAGGATTGTAACAAAATACTGGTTTTGTATACAATTTTTTAAAAAGTTATTTAACTAACTGAGGATTAAAGATAACATTTCATATAGCTTTTAACTTGCATAGTTTTGAAGCTCAAAAGAGTTGTGATGACAAATTTTTAAGATTTGATCTTGCTGAGAAATCTTTTCAATTGTTTGTGAATCATAATTTTTACTCTGTCAGACATTTCTAAAACTGTACTGTCTTTTTAATTACTAATATATTCAACTGCTATAAATCTGTTTTATACATTTAACAGTAATTTTTTTTGTAATAGTTTTTTGGTGAAAGCTTAGGAATTTCTTTCAAATATTTTTTTTTTAGCTTTTAATGTAATAATAACGTGAAGAAAACAATAATTGTGAAAATGTTATTAATAATTAAAGTAAATTATCAGTAATTCTGTTGAATCCATTAAAGTTTTTATATTTATCAACTAACTTTTTTTCTGTAAAAAGTATCATTTTAATAAACACTTGTTTTTTAACTGATATATTTTTAATTTTAGAAATCTGAAAGTGTTCCTTGTGAATCTAATTCATGAATGAAAGTAAGTACCGATTTAGATTTCATATATGCTAGAAGGAGCTTTTTTGCTTGTTATGAAAACCTTTGTTAATTTTCATTTTGAATTTGAGTCTTTGGAGCAATGATACTTGCTTATTTTCTTGTTTTTGTATTACACCTAATGATTTATATGCTAAGTTTCATGGATTTTTCTAATGCAAGTTAAAATGAATGCAGTTTTTTTTTTTGAAAAATTTAATTTTGTTTATAAGTAAAATGTTCTAAGAAGTATATTTTATTTTTTATTAGTTTAATTTATATTTGTATGCATAAATTATATTCTAATTTTTTTTTCCTGTAAATCTTTTTACACTTATGGAAGTTTAGTGCAATTTCCATATTAGTATTAAAACCGTTTTTTTTTTTTTTTTAATGTGTGATGCATATGTTGATTAAATAATGCTTTCAAACTTCATTTTCTGAAGTATATTATCAATATATCTTGAAAAAAAAAAAAGGCATAATAAAATTTATCTTTAATATCTTGAAGCTAATATTACATGTAAACCGAGATCTTGATAGGCAGTGTTTTTAAATAAAAATAATTATTTTGACCCTTCACTAAAAAAGTATTTTAGGAAAGATATGTGGATTGTTATATTAATAATAACAATATATTTGTGTAATTTGTTCATTTATGTATTGTAAAGGAACAGATTTTAGATGAACAATTGAGATGTATATCTTTGATTCTTTTCTGAGAATTTTTTATTAATTCTTTTATTTACATTTAATGAACTGCTAATGATTTTTTATGTATTCAACAAATGACTCCCAAGAAGGTGATTGGTAGAGAATGATTTTTGTAATTGTAGGGATTCCTTCCTTCCTTCCTTCTTAAATTAAGAATTTTCTTCCTTTTTCTTTCTTTTTTTTTTCATTCATTTTGTATATTTAAATGAATATTGCATGTATTAGATACCTATAAAGAGTGACATTTATAAGTCATGTATATAAAGGATTTCCTACAATTTGGACATTTAATATTAAACCAGTATTTTGATTACTTGTTTGGCAATATTTAAATAAGTTGTTTGATTTAATTTAATTCTTTTTTTAGTATGGTTTTAATTCAAAATTTCTTTTTTAGTACCAGTGAAGTTGTTTATAAAAGAGTTTTTAGTCTTGTGGAGTCTGACTTTCAAATTGCAAGATGTCTATTTTTTATCCATTTTAATATTGTGAATTGTAAATAAATGCAAAACAATCAATAAATAAAGTATTTATTTTTCATACATTTTTTTCATACTTTTAATTTTTTTATTGGACTTTTATTATATAGATTTATAAGTCATATATAAAGTATTGAGTAAGAAATTGAACAAATATTTGTATATAAATTGCTCTTTCCCATCTGTAATATTAGGCAGAGTTAAGAATATACTCTTCCTTTTGATCTGCCTCATTACTAGATGCGAAAGAGAAAAGTGCTAGGTTATTAATAGGTTTTCTGCAATTCGCTGTAATTTTTCCAAACTGCTCAGCTATCTCTGTTCATGAGATACCTGCATGTGCCTTCACCTTAGGTGAGACTGACCAAGACTTTTCCTGAAGAATATATAAATTGTTTTTTAGTATTTAAGATCAAACCAGATTTAACTCTTGTTGAAGTTAAAATTATTAATAAAAGATAAACTATTAGAAAACAATTTTATACCTTGATCTAGGCTCAACTCGCAGAAAAATTAATTGCCAAGAGTTCAGTCTGCAAAATGGAATTAAATTTTCATTTATAATAAAAGCAAACAAAAGAATGTGTTTCTTTTATTATAAATTTTCTTTATAATAAAAGAAACAAATGCAGACTGAGAATCTAATCTTGTTTTCTCTGGGCCCATCAGTATAATTAATTTCCAATTCCTCAACGGGTAAATTGATTTCAAAAATTTTGTTTTTGGAGTCCTTGATTTTTATGTTCTTATAGATATTTAATAAATCTGTGATGCAAATATTCAAGTAATTATTTGATCTGAGGTTGCCAAATTTGAAATTCCCAAAATTGAAACCTGGAGCAGATATCTGGTAAGATTAAAGGTGGTGGAGTGCCCAACAAAACAGCATTAAAGCATTAGTATACCCCAGAAAAGTACTTGATTTTTTGTTAGACCCTTGAAAAAAACAAACAAAATCTATATCTTTTTTTTTTTTTTTTTTTTTTAAATTCTTGGATCAGAAAAGAACATGTTTGCATTTGAAAAAGCATTGTTCTACAATTTCAGATGGTTTTGCAATAGTCAATTTTCTGAAAAAGGAATAAAAATTAAGTTTGGAATTAATATTTTCTTCCAATTCTTAAGGCTTGAACTTATTGTCCGATGACTGTTATGCTCGGGAACATTGTCATTTAATGATTTTCAACAAAAACTATTTGCCACAGAAGTCCCCCCCCTTTTTTTTTCTTCCTTCATCTCTCTCTCTCTTTTTTTTTTGGTACTCGATCTTTGTTACACTATTTGAAATTGTAAAATAACGTTTTTTGAATAGACCCCCCCCCCCCATCTTGCAAATTGACTGATTGAAAAGTAATTTTAGTCATTTTTCAGTGAAGGTCAGCCTTCACCAGTCTCGGCAGGTAGAGAATGTTATTAGTCATTCATTTTATCTTCATAATATTTAACTGCAGAACTAAAATGATCTTTGTCGTGTGGGCAGAATTATTATTAGTGTAACTCTTGGAAAGGTATTAGATTTGTATTTAGCATTGTTTCATACATTCAGGTTTTCTGTTTAAGAGGCTGGCTGATTTCAATGTATGTAATGTATGTATGAAAACAAGCAAATGAACTTACACTTTCTGGTTTGGAAGGGGGGTCTAATTGATTGAAACTCGATATGTAGCTTCAACTTTAATGGGCTGTATAACAGTTGAAAATATTTTTCAGGACTTTCGAATTCTATAGATAAATTGGATTTAAGAAAGATTTCATTTATCTCAATAGATTATCTATCAGTAAATTGAAATTTTTTTACTTGTATGATGAAATTTAGAAAGAAATTTCATCTTTGTTAATAATTTTAGATAGTTGTAAGCCTGGATGGTATTTTGAACTACTTTTTTCCCTATCTAATATGTATTTATTCAAAAATTCGATAGCAAGAAGAGAGGATTATACTTTAAATTTTTGGTAAATGGAAAACTTTTTGAGAATTTTTGGAAAATTAAGTTCCGAAGAAGAAACCACTGCTGAATGAGTAGCTGAAATGAGGAACAATTTGATATTATGTACTGAAAAGGTCAAATTTATATTACTGAAATCTAAATCATAAATTTTTTGCTAAATGTTGTGCAGAAGTTTTTCTCATCATTGACTAAAACTATCGTTTTTTTTTTTTTTTTTACATTTTTCTATAGATTCTATTTTTAATAGAATATATATATATATATATCAACACAGAGGGAAAATAAGGATAAGCTATTGAAAATTTTATCCCTATGAATATATATTGTGAAGTTTTGGTAGGGATTTCCTATACTTGTCGAATTTAAATAAGAGAATTATATGGATCTTTTAAAAGCATTTGTTTATGTCAGGAATTTTTTTATCCCCTCACTAGGAGCATGTTAACCGCTGACAAAAGCATTTTTACAGTTTCCTGTTGCATTAATTAAATAGAAAAAGTGGAATGGGATCAGGAAATAAATGTTTTAGTATGAAGTTAATATGTGTTAAATTGAGCTAAAAATTAGGAAATTAATTAAGTTTAAATTAGATTTTAAAATATTATATATAAAATGTCAGCAAAGGCTATTTGAAAATTTTCAGTGTTAGGAAAATTGATTTTCTTGAAGGTCTAAAAATTGTAACTATCCTTTTTTTGATTCCTGAAGTTAAAATTTGTATGCCGAAATTAGAAAAGGAGACAAAATGCTAAGATGGCTTAGTAATCGGCGAAAAATAATTATGGTAAAGCAGCCAAAAGAATTGAAACATGACTGTCAGCACTTAGTATATACATTCATTCTTAAAGCTTTGGAGTAGTTCCTTCTCAGGCTATATTTTTGCCAGAAGTATAAGAATTTAGATTCATGGAGAATAACCATGCAAGAATGGCTTTCATTTTGATAAATGTCTACTTGAAAAAAGAATATAGTTCTATTTTAATACAATTGAGCATCTTTTTGAATGTGTTGTTTATCTTGCTGACAAAAATTCCAGTTAAAAGATAAGTTTGTAGTGAGAATTAACTTAGAAAAATGTAATTTTCAACACATATCCGTGAGAAATAAACACGAATCATGGTATTTTCCGGAAAAAATAAATGCATGGAAAATGTTCCTGTAACTTTAAAAAATATCTATATTATTAATTCAATAATTCTGTGTTATTTAAGCCATATATGGTTAAATGTACATAGGATATCCACTCAAATTGGGGGACCAACAGTTAATTTCTGAGAGACATCTGTTAAAAATATAGTTTGAAAGTAAATTATATTTAATGTAATTTGAATAAATATTCCAGTGAAAAATAGAATTTTGAGTTAACATTTTAACACTAACATTTTATAATTTAGAAAGATTTTTATACTTTTGCGACAAAAACTCATTTGATTTTTAAGTATCATTATTTTATAAACACGCGCGATTTAAACTACTCCATTGACTTCGAAGAAAATACACCTATCAGCACCTGAAACAGACTCCAAAGTTGATTGGTTTAAAATAAAAAAAAATGTCGGTTGTTCTAAAATAATGAATTTATAGTTCATTAGATTTGGTCGCAGAAGATTTAATAATTTTTTTAAAATTTGAACCGTTAAGAATATTTTACTATGATTCAAATGATTATAGTAATGATCAAAGCAATGTATAAAATTTTAATTTCATAATTTTTTCAGAAATACACTAATTGACTACAACAAAATAAATTATTTATCTTTTAAATCTTTTTGAGGCAATTATAAATGGATTGAAACGTCCTTTTTATTGTTTTTTTTTAAATTGTGTATTGATGTTGGCGAATTTACTCTGGAGTCTGCATCTGAACAGGAGATAACAGCTGTTTTGTTGTACATCTCAACCTCTTACTTTCAAGTTACAAGTTAATTTTCTTTTTTTCAAATTAAAATTGAAAGCTGAGTTTTATGATAAATTGTAGAAATTTTTATTGAATAAATATAAACGAAATATTTTGAGGTACACATAAGATTTCAACGCTGAATAATTATTTTTTTTTTTGCTGTCATTTTTGTTGGTTTCAGCAAAAAAGTTTGTGTATTAATTAAAATTTATTCATTTCTATTTCAAAGGAAAGTTCAAACTTTAGGGTAGATGGTAGAAAATTAACGGAATGTGTATTACAATGAAAAGAATGTTGTAAAGTTCTAAAATAGTATATAACTATCAAAGTTTGAAGCTTAAAATATTATGCTGATGAAACCATTAAACCAAAGCAAATTACACCAAATACTTAACCCTTTTGTTGCGCTGTCTGTTCTGCCAGAATAATGTGTAGTGTCGAAGTGTGTATATTACAGGTAGGTTAAATATTCGCCACCAAAAGTTTGATATCAAAACGCACTATTCAGCATACTATTGGATAGTAATTCTTGTCCAATAGTGCGAAATGTTTCGACTTAGAAACGATTGTGTGTGTTTATTTTATTATAAACACACGCGATCTCTCCTAAACTTTCTCGCATATTCTCTAATAAATGAAATCAATGTGTTTTTAGTACACGGTGAGGTGTAAAATGTGAAGACTCGTTAAAATCTGAAATTCGAATTTTTAGGGCGATTGTATGCAATATTTTCTAATAACTTCGTGTATTGTGGTACACACGAACACACACTAGTACCAATTTCAGCATAGCAAAATTTCATTGTTGCTTCATCGTTTTCCATTGAGTCTGTTTTAATTGCTTATTCAAATATCTAGCCGACTGATTTTCGTCCATAAAAGTAAAAGAGGAAAGATTGTTTAAAAATTACGTAGTTGAAATGGCCAAATAGTCATATCACTAACTCTCCGATCCGCCCGAAGACACACGGATAAATAATACTGAATGACCGGATCGCCGCAACAGCAACATTGGTGGGAACTGTGGTTGAGTCCTAAGGACCATCACCGGTCACGGTACAACCCTTCCCGAAGGAAGCACGTCCCATCATCGATGGGAGGAACCAGATCGCCCACCTATTTATGTACTCACCAGGATGGCGAGATCCAATCACCATACCAGAAGCATCTCATCCTCATTGCGAGGTGACCCCCCTCCCCGGGGGTTTGAAATGGGGAATAAGAAAGAATATGATATGGTAGGAGTTTGATAAATCGGTTAGTTACATCTAAGTAGAACCATGACATCATAGGATGATTAATGCACACAATGAATAGAATAAGTATAAAACTATCAAAATTAATATGACATAAGTTGATTCTTAAACAAATACAGGGACACAGAGAGAGAGAGAGGATTAGAGACATCAAGTTATTTGTAAGATATGAAATCAAGCACAACCAATATTTCCGGCGAACCTATTGATCGCCAGAGGCGGCTAATTACCGAATATAAACTCTCATGCATAGGTTACAGTGACAAAAAATATTTATTTAAAAACACAAAACACACCATCAGCAATTTCATCTTGAGTAATAGCATTTGAACAAAGAATTTTACGGCTACCCTAATGTTTTAAAAATATGATACTAATGTCACATCCATTGACTGTTTTCGCTTGTGTTTGGACTCTTCACTGAAGCTCTGTAATGTAATTCTTTGGCGTGAATCCAACTGTAAGAATTGTCAAAAACTATCGTATCTGAAAAAAAAAAAAAAAATGTATTTAATTATAATACAATGTATTTATTCAAGCCGAATATTACAAATAATTTTCTATTGAAACAATAGAATGAAACAAATAGAATCTTTAAGGAATTAAAAATAATTTGTTTTAATATAAAAAAAGTCAAGATTCATCTTGTAACATATGTAACGGTGAATATCTCTGTTCGTGTAGGTTTTCACATTCGTCAATGGATGTCATTCTGTGTTTAATGATATCTTTGATTCTTGAGAGTTAGAAAATAGATTTTAGGTGTTAGATCATAGATAATTAAAACCGTTGAACCGCATAATATATTTAAAATGGCGCAACTGCATTTAGAATCATTTGTTGAAAGCTCTGGCGCCATAGACATCAACACATGTAATATGATCTGGATAAAATACTTTAAATAATCTGAATATAATGAATGATTTTAAACATTTATAAATACAACAAATACAAACAAGCAATTTCTAAAATGTTTTTTTTTTCCCCTTCAACTTTTTCGCTAACAAATAATACTATAATCTGGAGAGGATTTAAAAAATTATTATACGAAGATATTAATTATTTTTCATCTGTAAAATACTAATCCAATGTTCTCACAATTATTTCGGTCCAACTAAGGAAACGTAAATATTCCAAATGATAATAATATATGAGGTAATCGGCTTTTATCGTGGCCCATTAGATAATTTTTAAACTTTTGTCATATCCAGCGTTATCAGATGCATTTCATAGTTTCAGATCATATTATATTTTATTCTAGGGGGCTCCACCCCTGCTCGCTTATGCTCTACAACCCCCAGGAACTGTTAATACAGTTCCTTTCGGATCGCTTCGTGATCCAAGTTCGCTTCGCTCGCTCGCCATCTACTAAACCGCTTCAGTCTAACAACAGATATATTCAGATTCAATTGATTCCAAAATATGATTAAACAATGAAAGAAATAAAAAATGTAAAGCAAAAAATACTCTTCCGAAAATCATCTGCATCAAAGTTCTTTGTTAACACAACGTTTCACTTAAATGAAAGCAAACATCCTTCATTTCTCCATGCGTTTTTCAGTGGCTTCAATGGTATCAAACACATATACCTAATTATTACCTAGTTTGTTAGGACCACTGTATAAAGGAGAGACCATGTGGTGTATCTGACCATAAATCTTATAGCAATTTGACCCTGTTCCAGGAGGAGGTTTAATTTGAGCTCCAATGGAAGCAAAAGCTAAAGCAGAATTATATTCTCTCATATGCTTCCGATGGTTTCTTCCTTCGATTGAATCATTGATCAGCGTCTTTCAATATTTCCGGTGGATGTTCGAAAACAATTTTTTTTTTATCATGACAACATTTCGTGTATTTGCCACTGGAATTTAATTCTTTTTCCCAGTAATGTCAAAAAGAACAGTCCTGGCAAAATCCCTCTAGGGATGACGAATATTTTACGAGCGGTTATTACGTAACCAGTAACAAATACCAGAGATCAATACTTTTCAAAGAGGGGTGTGATTCAAATCCTTGATACGATCTTACTGGTGATATTTCGATTACAGGTTTTGGATCACGAGAGAAAGTAACAATCGATACGATATCACTGAAATTTACCGGAGCGGTGACTTCACTGGAAAGTAACAATCGATACGATCTGTCCAATGGAAGCTCTCGAACAGAAATCTGTGAATGGAAAGTGAACGGACCGATTATTGGAATTATCGTATCATTGAATTGCATATCACTGAAATTTATCGGAGCCGTGACTTCACTGGAAAGTGTGAAGTCGCAGCTCCACTTCATGAGAGTAACCTTGACATTCCGATATTCGCATTTGATGATGCACTATTCCAAACAAATTCTTTTTAATCGTGGCTTGACTTTGCATATATTCTGTTTACTGCTGGTGCCATCTACTGGTAGAATATAGAACTAAAGTCACCATTTTAAAAAAATGACATATATATTTAATTCACATTTTTCTGAAAATGGTTTACTCCAATAAAGAAATTAAATAAATAGTTTTGAAAAAAAAATCAAATTTAAGAAGTAAGCTGAAATAGATAAATTAATTCAATCACACGTAACTTAAAGTAGTAAATTAAGTATTAATTACAAGTGATAAATTTTATATTTATTAAGTAATAATTTTTAATTAATAATATGATTGAAATAACAGATATTTGGAACAAATATTTAAAAATAACAATAGCAAAATTATTTGTTATTCAAAAAATCGTGTATTATGCATTTCTAAATCCCACAACTATGCTCCTGTTGTTTGGAAACTTCGCTCCGCACACATAAACGCTTAACCTTATCTCGTTCATTACAACTGAATCTTCTTATGAACGATTCTGGAGCATTTTCATTCGACCTGTCTTCTCTTTTTCGACGATTTCGTTTTAAAATCGATTCTTCACGATTTAAACTCATCGTAAAAAAATTGTGTCCGCTTTTTGTCCGTTAATTTTTTGTTAAAAAAGTTTTCAAACCGAAGGAAGAATTGCGTTCGTTTGAAATCTTATCGAATCCCATGTTGATGTTCCCGGGCGAGGTCGAAGTGTTTCCAAACGGCGATTAACAAATTTATCCTGATTTTGCGTCAATGTACGCGTTATATTATATATATGAGAGAGAGAGAGAGAGAGAGAGAGAGAGAGATGTTTTGAATCAGTAGATGCATGTTGAAAGAATTATGAAGTCTTAGTTTTTATACAGCCATTCGGTTTTATTAGTTATAGTAAAATAATCTTGACACAACAATTTTAAACAAACAAACAAAGAGTTTCACTGCATTTCGTTATCAGAACTAGTCGATTAATGAAGCTTTAAATTTTTTATTCTAGGCCATTCAATGGTTGAATCGCAGAAACATCATGCACTGACTGGCGGATCATAATCGAGGCGGCCATTAAAATGGTCTTAGCCCGTTTAAACTAGTCATATTCAAAGCACAATTTAGTTTTAATTGCAATTAAGTAGAACTTTTTAAAAAAAATAACATGTATCAAGAATATTTTACTAATGTTACTAAAAGGATCGACGATATATATATATATATATATATATATATATATATATAAATAGATATTTTTTTGGTAGTGCATTTATTGATTCAAACAATAAAAAATATTTTTTTTGCCTTATTTAAAAATTTTTTCCCAATAGATAATTTATGCTAAATAGTTAAAAAAATTAGCTATTGGGCCATGATTAGTGTGGATACTGATATATATAAAGCCTTGTTTTGAAGTTTGATTGAGTCAAAGATTCAATTTATATGTAAACATGTTATTGATGATGGGAAGAGGGGGGAGAAATTCTCCCCAACACAGCTGCTATAATGGAGAAATGTTAGAGGAAGATTTGTCGGCTCATGTGTGGCGTATTCTTAATTAGAATGCGATTTAACTTTACAAAGTCCGGTTTTCATCTTTTTGCCAAATGTGATATTGATATTACCAAAATAAATCAGATTAGGAAATTATGTAAAACATTGAAGTCGTTGCGTTTCTTTCAATCCGATGGCTCTAAACCAATGTTAGTAGTGTGGTTGTGTTATTTAATATCTTCCAGAATTTTTACATATATAGATGGATAGACTTAATTTTCACCCTTTGTTTTCATAACAAATAAAGCATCAACTTTTCATTTACAAACTCAAGCTTTCTTTTATAATGGGGCTTATCACCTGCGGGGCATCTCACATACGTGGGTGAGAAATTTTCGAACGTTTAAGCAGGTTCTCGCTGTTTTTAGAATATAGCAACGTTACAGCAAATCATCTTCGATTAATGTTGAGATATGTGGGATAATAGTTGGTGCATCGATCGTTGATGCTCATTTCGTAATTTATCGTAGTATTTGTACTACTAATCGTAGCGACCTAGTCATTCAGATTTGTTGATTAATTGAGGCTAGTTCTGGAGGGGTGTTATTGGCCTAAGTGGCATATTGTCGAAGAACTAGAGAGCTGGAGTAAGCCTTCTAGGGGCCTTGTGGCAATGCAAGTCGTATGGGCCCTTTTCCCTATCTCAATTTTTAAAACCATATATTTATTTAAATCCATTTTAATTTAATCTTTATATAAATATCTTAAAGTAGCAAACTTTGACAAAATAGCAAAATACTTAAATGCAGATCGCTTTCAAAAGAGTTGGTTTCAGTATATCGAGGATTACAAAAAAAAAAAAACGCTCTTTAAAATTATTTTAAACAAAATTGTAAAAAAAAAATAACAATTTTAAAAAATAAAATTGAATAATATTTAATTAATCAAACGTCTAAAAATGTTAAAACAATATTTTTTAGAAACATAAAATAACCGTAATATAAAACTTACAGATGATAATTAACTGGATGTTCCTAAGTTTAAATAATTCCGTAACAAAGAAAAGGATAACCTTCTAGCGGGATAAAGACTTCTTCAAAAAAAATTATATTATAATCCTCTAGCGTTTCTCCCAAATAAAATTATATTTAAGATCTAATGAGCTACAGTCACAAACAGATATGATATAATTACAACACATAAAACAGTTTAGAAAAATCCTAACAACGCTACATTTTCGTCGGTTAGAGGTTGATTCCCTGTTTCAATCTATCGCCGTTAGTGGGTTATCCTTCTATTTGTTGAAATACTTGATTTTATTTGAATAAATTCAACTGCACAAACTTTAAAATTACTAAAATTTATTATCATACCCGAAAAGAAAAATGTACGCTAATTTATCAGAAATTCTCCCAACAAAAACACAAACTTGTGTAACTTGGAAAATACCGCAAGAAAGGAGGGAAGAAATCGACGTGTTGGGATTCTTAGATAATTGCCTACTTTGCCTATTTAATAATCCGCTCCTGAGAAGTAGGATTTTTTTCCCTCTCCTTTTGTCGAGTCATTGGAAGGTAAGTTTCCCTCTACTCTAGTAGCATACAAATATTGTATGACATTGATCAATATTCACAATATTGTTTAATATTGTAGAATATTGTTTAGTATCATACAATATCGCACAATATTGTGCAACAGACTGTGCTACTTGGGATACTGCTTTTATAATAAACTGTTCTTGTTTTCCCTCGTTAGTAATCGCACATTGTTGGATGTATTTGTAATTTTAATTTTAATTATAATTGTATTTATTTTATTAATTCTGTTCTCGTGTATTTTTGTTTGCCCTGTGTTGTCTCTGTCTTTTTATTATTATAATTTAAAGTATGACATTGTATCTGGCAACCAATTTAATGTTCAATTCGTATTATGTTCTTGGCAACGGCTGTTATGTGATTATTATTGGCTTGAGCCGCACTCTGCTGCAGGCGTTCTGTAACACTTTATTCTAAACGTGAAATTAAACGTGTTTGAATCTTTAGAAACTATTTAATTTGATCTGTAACGATCACAAATAAATCGACTGACTAAATGAGAGTAAAAATCAGCGATTGACGAGAGTAAACAATCAACCAGATGACAAACAGAAGAGGAAATGAGTCCACCTAGTGGATGGAAATCTGATTGGTTACTAATATGTAACTGTGCTGAATTTTAAGAAAAAGTAAACTATTTATCGATGCAGTTCCGTTAATAGCATCCGTCAGCCATTTTTAATTCTAAGAGTTTTTGACCTTTCAAACATGGATATTGAAGAGTGAGTCACTTGTGATATACACTGTCCATTGGGAGAATGGATTGTGAATCACCTTGAAACACACAAACATCAGTATATTAAATGCATTAAAACCCAATATGCACCAGTGGAAGTGAAAAGAAAGAATTTAATGTATACTTACAAGTGCCTATTTTTTCACATTTGAAGATTCCCTTTTCAGTTTCGAAAGAGGTCTCAATTCTTTGTTTTGGAATAAGTTCGACCGGTTGCGATTCCTCCAGTGCACTTCCTTTGAAGTTCATCGAGAAATCAATATCCCTGGTTTTTATTTCGAACTCCCACTCGAGTTGCGAATTCTCTTCGTTCACTTCGAAACTGATTTCCTCTTTAGACAATGGCATTATGACAATTTTTTCGGAATCTGAAACCGACGCCAATCGTTTCCTTTCGCTGCGCATGTAGCAGCTTTTGGGAATGTGTTCGCCCCATTTAACCTGCAAGGAATCATTAAAAGTATGATAATTACCACATTTAAAGAATGAACAACGCACAAAACTGTATAAGTTTTATTTTACAAAGTATGTATTTAAGTCATACCAGTTTGATTTGATCAATTTTCATATGATCAAAAACATAACTTTCATTCTATATTTGCAAACCGAAGGAATAGATTTAAAATGGTTGTTTCTAGTAAAAGGCAATAGATAGAACGACAAGAATGTCAGCTCGCTGTGCCATCAGTATCTTCTGAATTTGAAAGGTATTCAACAGGAAATCTTGTATAAGTTGTCCTATATATTTGCCTTTGAAATTACGAAGGAAAACGTTTCGCGTAGTTTCGTTTCTTATATCCTAACTGCATAGCAGTTGCATTACTTTATCTTCTCTTTTGGATAATAGATGGCGATGCCTGATTAGGTACGCATCCCATAATGCATTGCGATTGTGATTGTAATGAGATGAGATGCTGTTCTGTAGAAGTGCGCACATCAATGTCTTGTCTTTCGTGTTTGTGTTTATTTTCTGTGAAATGTGATCATTAAAGAAATGTTTCTGAAAACATACGTTCTCTTGCTTCCATTGGACGTATCATAATGATCTTCATTCCACCACATCTACAAATATTCAATCGTCTTAATTATATAAAATAGAATGAGATAAGATTGAAGAAAATTCGTAGGTTAAAATATTGAAAGAAATGATGAATTTGGCCAGAAGACATTATATAGGGTCACATTCAAGAATGGATTCAAACCAGGAATTTCTTTTTTACCATGTATCTTCCTCTTAAATTTTGTTTTTTGCTCAAAAAATATTTTCTTAATAGGTTAGTTCCGAAAAAAAATTGCCTTTAGTTTTATGGTTTGTATTTTTTTATTCATATATCCTAATTCGAATTTGAATATAATTTCCTAATTGAATTTGTATTTTAATATTGCCGCATTGAAAAGAGGCAGTCGACTCTCCATGGCTGAATGGTCATAACACTGGTCTCATAATCAAGAGATCTGAAGTTCGAATCCCGATAGAGACAATGTGATTCACAGTCTGTGTAAATATTTAATTCCTTGATTTTATGTTTGCCTTTATTTCATGTTCCAGAAGATTCTGGACATTTCTTCAGTTTACCAGATAAGTGTTCTGGACTTTTCTTACTGTCTCCAGAAAAGTATTCAGGAACATTCCCTGCTAATATAAAAGCAGAAGATCTGTCAGTCACTGTGTTCTCAGTTTAGAGTTGAGTTAATAAATTGGTTTAGCTCTACTTCTTGTGTGTGTCATTGAGTTCCACACTAGAGTACCTACGTAACAATACAATATATTCGAAGAATATTGTCACTTATTTTGTATGATTTGTTTGAAAACTAAGTATGTTATAAGCAAAAAAGGTAGGACTTTTGAATTTTTTTTATAAACCTTTTGGATTTTTTGCTTTATATGTATGACAAACAAAACCAAGGATGGAAGTAGAATATCACTGATACATTTTCTATGAAAAAAATGAATCAAAATCATTTTTTCCCCTTAATTTATGATGCGTTGCCTACATCTTTCGTGGTGGACTTTTGTGTAAAGTATTTGCTCATACAAATTTTGCACTTGGTGAAAATTCAAAAGCAGCTCGTCCAGTATTATTAAAGAAATTCGAAGAAATATGCAAATCCGAAAGTGTCCGGATCAAATACTGTATCATTAAACAAATTTTGATTAAATCAGATAAACTTTGATTGGATAATGCATCATTTAATTGGAGATTAAAATAAATTAGCTTTTCAAAAAATTAAGTTCGAAAAAAAAAAATGCTTCACAAAATTTTTAATTCGAAAGTGTCCCCATCGGTTTCCCCATAAATCTTTACAAATAAATTATTAAAATTCTTTTTTAAGTAAAAAAATTTACCTCTCATCTGTTGCGTTCGGATAAACGATTTCAGAGTTACTGAAATTCTTTGATATTCAAAAACAGTTTTTTTTTTTTGGTGAAGAAGTTCTAACTCGAATAAGGTAATATGTAAAAATAATGTATTTGAAAAATAAAATGTTTGAAAACCAGAATGAAAACAATTTGAAACGTACGAATGTTTTGCATTGTGGGTCTCCATTCGGGTCTGTTCTTTTCCCACCGAGAAATGCAGGTAGATCGTCCGCACTGATGAATTCTTGGAGACCTTCTTTCCATCCATCTAATGATAATAAAATGAAACAAAACGTTATTTTATGTAATTAAATTCCACCTACGCACCGAATAAATACAATTTCAAAATTTTGCTGTCAATAATATGTTGTTATTGCTTATGCTACTTGTTATAGACACGCCCGTTGACGAAGTCAGCGATTTTAAACCGAATTTTAGCGCCTTTTGTTTCAGTAGTGCCATCTAGGGCCAAGAGAGGTTCTTAGCTACTCAAGCATCACAACCCTTTGCACGGGGGGGGGGGGGCTGTATTCATACATTTCATCCACAGATTGTAATTTAGACCTGAATCAGAGAATGATCACCTCTGATCCAGTACCTCCAGTAGAATTGTCTCGACTTGGAGGAATTTGCAGCTACGACAGATTTATACGTGCACCAGCCACCATATACACGGAGGGCCTTCGGAAGGCAGGGTTCGAACTCATAATCCAAGGGATGCGCATCCCTTGGGTTGTTCAAATTGCCAGGCTATTCCGGCCCTATCAGTAATATAATATCTCTAAGTGGAAAATGTAAAAAAAATATGAAAAATATTCATTATCACTTCAATAGTAAAAGATATGTACCATCTTGATTTTTTTTGCAGTAAATATTATAGTTTATGTTCATTTCCTCACGTATTGCTGGGATTGGTTTTGTTGCACCAAGGTACAATTAATTTTGATTCCTTTCTTTGAAAATATTATCTATAATTACTGATAATTCAGTATGATATTATGAGAGGATTGTACGTTTTATCATTGCGCTCCTTTCAGTAAATATAGGCATTTAATGTAATTTATTCAATAATTGGATGTAAATTATTCATTATTTGTTAAATATCTTTAATATGTTTTTAGATATTTTGTTAAATAATGAAGAAAAGATAAATTCCTTGTATATGTAACAGACTTGACAAACTTTAACAGTGGAAGCACTTTTTGAATACAAGATAGACGGTCAAATTCGAGACTGCTCTTGTTCATTTTGGAAATATAATCATTTTAATATAAAATAAAAAGCTCAGACTCTTAAATTCTTGGGTACAAAAATTGTTAAAAGCTTTTACAATTTTTATAATAATTAACGTTAATTTAAAACATTACAAGAGCGTAATAGATATTACACAAATAATTTTCAGTGCAATAATCGTAACTAGAAGTATGGTTTTAATGACAAAAAAAAAATGGTTAAAAATGGCTTTAATGAAATTCTTTATATGAATTGCAATGACATTAAAGTATCATATTAGTCAGAAGTTTCTGAACGAATCGAGACAGTTGCCATTCTGTTGATTTTTCTAATATAATGATGAGTTAAAATTGGAGAAAGCAATAAATCTTTGCTAATAATGAAACGTTATGTGTATGTTTATGTGTTTAGGTTCTGCTAGTCAGACCTTCGACAAGAGATTTAACTTTCATACGCGTTTGGAGGGTAAAAATGTGTATCTTGGAGGGATTTTTTTTCACAAAATTTAATTAGAATTTTAACTAATTGAAAAATAAAGCAAGATGTTTTTTTTTTTTTTTTTTTTTTTTTGTAAATAAAACATTCCAAAAATATTCCTGCACAAAAATAATTTTTACATCGTATTTTAAAAATCAAAAACTAACATTTTCCATTATATCAGTTTAATCGCTGTAATGTTCTGCAATTTAGATTTAATAAAGTTTTTAGGCTATTTTTAAATAGAACAGTAATATTTTCATTTGTTGTGAATGAAACCCATATCGTTTATATTGCTGCATCATATGCTTAGTCACGAGATTTTTTTTTTGTTTTATATCTTTACGATTCACACCTTAATTATTAGTAGAATAAGTTGCTTCTAGTATACGGCATGCTTTTAACATTTTTTGTCATTTTGCATTCTTACAATGAAAGTTTAACTTAAAATTTAAGCAATGATGAAAAAAATTTTTAAAGTGCGTGCCTTCAATTTTAAATGCTACCACTCCTGAGATATTATTGGATGTATAAAAATATAGAATGAAAATTAGTAAAATGCATAGCAAAATGAGCAGAAAGTCGTAAGACATTTTAATTAGTATAAGTCTATAAAAATTTGAAGCTTAAAGTGCTGAGGAAATCATTAAGTGTAAATGAGTGATCAGTGATTTTGGCAATCACTGATCCTGGCGAATCAATGCTCGACTAAGTATAATCTGCTCGACTAAGTATAACGAAATGCAGCATGCTCGACAAATTGATCACTTAAAATGCTAAAACATTTAATGAAAAACGAGATAGAGAGACAACAACAACAAAAAAAAATACGGAAGTCTGCTTAATTATTTTACCTCTGCCATAAATTCGAATTTTTTGTATGATGGTGGCAGGGAGAACTTGCTTGAATACAGCAAATGCCCAAAAGAAATAAAATGGCGCTGAAAATAAAAGAAGATAATTTTCAAAACAGCTGTATGTCTAAGTTCATAGATAAGTTATTAAATTATATAAAACCAAAAAGATGATATAATATTGTTATTGAAATGATAACATGTATATGAATATCTATGAAATCTATTTATCTTGAAGACAGAAATGTTTTAATTAGTTAAATACTAGGTTAGCAGTTTATAATCTTCCAGATCATTAAATCCTCGGATGAAGAATCAGCACTTTATAATAAAAATATATTAAATCATTTTTATTCAGAATCTACTTTAACAGTTTTGCTACGATAAAATTATATCAGATCAAATTCCTGCAAAAATCAAATGAATTATTATTAAAAGTGCTAATAAAAAATATTATTTAAAATTTACACTGATAATTTTAAGGAATTGAAAGATTTGCTATAAAAAGAAGCTAGCTCCAATTATTCAAGTTTGCAGAAAATCGTAAAAAAAACGTTTGAAAATTCTAAATTCGAAATTGTGTGAATATTTTCCTTTTGATCAATCTTATTGATTGTTCCTACATATTATGTTAGTATTTTCACTCAAAAATATATTTTCCAGATGAGGTGGCACATGTTGGAATGTTGGAGCAACCTCTTTCTTGCAACCAAATAGATAGTCTGTCTACCTCTGTGAAAAATATTTCCCCCTAGGTTGGAGCTACATCCTTTTTACAGCAAACCCTTCAATTCATAAAGCTATATCAGCCCACTGCAAAAGGGAAATGAGTGATATTGATTACGATACAGTAAATATTAAAGAAAATTCCAGAATGGGTATTGTTATTACTGCTAAGTATTCCATAAAGAGCTCCCGCATTTTAAAAATAGATGGCAAATGAAACCAATATGCATGTGTGGCTAATAAGTTTATTTTATCAAAAATTTGATGTAGAAAAAAATGCTATAATATTGTTGTCAGGTATACGCTATGTCTATACGCTATGATAACAGTACAAAGTGAAGTTCTGAATCACCTTCCATAGTGTGCCAGCGGAAGTAGGTACATATGCCTCACACATCAGCAATTTTGTCTAATGTTACAGGACTGTTCTGGAAAACAATGTTTTTAAATGTAATGACAGAAGAGCAAAATCAATTGAATATGGAGGCCAATTCGTGCTTCCTTTGACGAATGTGAAATAATTCACAGCAATGACTGTATTCTTAAAGTATTTCTCAAGAAAACAAAAGCTCTGAGGTATGTTATGGTGCATTAGCCACCAATTTTTTTTTTTTTTCATCCAGCTTCTAATACGCCAATCTTATACATTCTCAGAGCGGAACTGTCAGAGGACTGGTCGTTCCATACTCAAAAGTAATTTTTTCAGAGATCCATTTGTGACTACAGATTGTTCTGTCTACAGTATTTATAATTAAATTCGGAAGTCTTTTATGTGATCTTTATGATATTCAAAATAAACTGATTTCTTTCTTTTATCGATTTCTGTTGATGTATTGTTTCAAAATAGGGAAACAGTTTGTTGGACACCCTATATGTGCATTAATATCTTGGTGCCAGATATCTCACTTCCCGTCATCGAGCAGCGCCTCTGACCTCAGTTCCCACCATTGAGCAGCGCCTCTGGTGGAGAAAACGAGAGTTATTGTCAGTTGACGCCAAGATGTGGCGAGTTGAAGACAAATTATTACGACGTATTGTTTAAAAGATGAAGACCAACTATTACGATATTTTGTTTATAAGACGAACTTTTATGTTAGCCCTGCACTTGATTATCGTAGTCTCATCCTGTAAATTTGTCATCTTCAATTTGTTCATCAAAATTTGTACATCATCATTAACTTAACTATATTGCCATTCATTAAATTCTCAAATATCAACTAACTCGAACTTGTTATTGCTTAGCCATCAATCCCAAAATATTTGTGATTTTGTTTATATAATATTGCTACGAAATTTTCCCGGGGTTCGTTTGGATAGTGGAAGTTATATGGTGTGGAGAACGCTCAATCAGCAGGCGGCAGTAGAAAAAGAAACAACGACGTTTATTTACAGGAAGCCACACAGGACAGCACAAAGACGACAACTATATACAGCACACAATTATCTTCAGACGAGACGTGCAGACAACAGCACACAACAGACTCTACTGCAGACAGTAGCGCACAGCTTAATTCAGCACTAGCTTGACTCCGTCGCTGCTCCGCTAATCCCTGGAATACCAGTTTTTCACCGTCGATTCCGACTACTCTGCTCTGCCGCTTCCGACTACTCTTCACCGTACCACCCCGGCAGCTGCAGGCTGCTCCTTTTTATAGGTCTCAGGAAGCGAGGTTAGAAGCCTCTCAACCAATCAGGAACGTTCGAAGCCTATCTCGGTTCCTACTGGACGGATCGGGAAAATTCTCGCTGTTTCGGGTATAATCTATTTTGGCGCCAAAGTCGCCAAATTTGTCGCCAAGCTCCGGGACCTCCGACGCGACACCCGTACTCCGTCCAATGCAGATGACTGTAAAACATTCTTTCTTATGATGGAACCAACTATGCTGGGAAGCCGCATCACAGATTCGTAACAATATATTTTTTATAATTACACATGATTTAGTATATGAATAATCAATATCTTCTTAAATGTAATTGTACACATATGGGATGGAAAAAAATTAAACAAAAGCCTCTAAAATAGCTAATGATTGCTGCTTAATTTTTGATTGATTTTTTTACTCTACAAAAATTATCTCTACTTACCATTAATGATAATTCCACATTTTAGACGTTCAGGAAAATTATCTACGTAGCATTTCAAAAAATATAAGCAGTACTGTAGAGCTGGAAAAATTGTATAACTTTTATATTTTTATAAATATTTTATAATCTTTATAAATATTCAAATCAAAATAAATAAGCAAGTTATGTTACGCATTAATTAAAAATATAAAACTAAGAACCTAGAAGGAAAGCAATGCATTTAGTGAAAATAGATAAAGTCCTATTCTGCATCAATTAAATCTGTTGATCTATCTTAAGATCATTTAAGATATTTTGTGCTTTGAAAATAATCGAACTGAAGGCTTAGATCCACTCACAACTTGAGATATGCAGAAATTAAAGATGGTAAAAGTTATATTTTTAATTCAATGTACATAACTTGCAAAAATAAACGGAAATCTTTTGTTAAATTTAAGATTTACAAATGCTTTTACTGGATATTGAATGGATGCCAGGTCAATAACCACCGGCTTTGGTGATCATACGGCGACGAAAATTAAGGCTCTAGAAAAATATAATAATTACGGCAAATGATATCTCTATTAGAGGCCGAGCATCGAAGATTCTTTTAGTTTAGTTATATTAACGTCCCGTTATAAAGCAACACTAGGGCTATTTTGAGACGGACCTTGTAATTTTGAACCACGGTCAGATGACGAGGACGACACCTGAGCTGGCACCCCCTAACCGCACAACACCACACCAGCGGGAGGACCGTAGATTTAGAAAATTCAGTGCCCAGTCAGGAAATCTGTATAAAGGCGAGAAATTAAAGCGAATGAGTTTAATGAATTCTATTTTTGGAGCATTGATCGTAGAGGAAGTAATCTAATTGCCTTCTGAGAACTTTTGTGCCTATTGTTGCTGTGCTACTTAATAAAGATTTGTTGCTTGTAAGTGTTGTTGATTTCTGCAAGTCCTGGTCTTTGTTATGTCTCTGCAATATTTTGCAACTTTTTTTTTTAGAACAAAGTGACACTTTCGATTATCTAATATGTTGAACTTCTTCGTACACTCACTGGACGATTTTTGTTATAATATTCGCTTAATATGAATGTTGCTTCTATAAACACAAGAAAAGGCTATGTTGCCTATATCACAAACTTTGGATTCTGTACAATATCTGAAGCTTTTTTTTTTTCTGCCTTTAGATCAACGTGCTGAGGTGTCAGATTTGTATGATAATTCAAAATCGTTATAGAAAGTCAGCTGAATCTTCTTGTTGGGAAAAAAAAAACAATAAGAAAAGTGTATGTGATAGAATACGAAAATTTTACATTTCCTTAATGCTTCAGAAAAAATTTGCTAAAATAATCGGAATTAAAAATTTTAAAGTCTTCGAATAAGGAGCTATTTTTTAAAGACATGTTTTAAGATCCATTTGATCAGAAATAATGAAGTTGAATATGTATTCTGATGTCAAAAAGCGAAAATCCTTACGCTTCTTCGGTTTTTGCACGGACCTCGTAATTTTGAACCTTGGTCAGATGCCGAGGACGACATCTGAGCTGGCACCCCCTCTCCAAACTTCCACACCACACCAGCAGGAAAACATTTGGCCCCGATGGATTTAAGTGCCCCAGCCCTACTTACACGACGTTTCTTAGGTGGAATTGGGTCTCGAGCCTGAAACTGCCGGTTCCAAAGCCTTTACCACCAGGCCACCGCGGCCCTTTTAATACCTCTCATAATTCATTATTATTTTATAAATTTTGTTATTATGTGAAGTGAATGATGGAATTTTTCTGAAATTCACTTCTAGATTTTTAATACGGTATCAAAATTTTTTGGTAAAATTTTGCACTGTCATCAAAAACATACAATGTGCTGAATTTCAAAGCTTTGCCTAAAATTCTTTCGCATGAAAGATATCAGTTAAATAAAAACAAATAATGACTTACTTTTGACGTTAGTTACTGTACTGTAATCCAAATTTTCCATATTAAATACAGGCAAATACAGTTCTTTCTTCGGCTGAAAAATTTCAAAATACATATGTATTTATTCATTTCTTTTAAATAAAAAATACTTTTATTATTGATAATCTATATCTATACTTATAATAAAGCTCAATGTGTGTGTGTGTGTGTGTGTGTGTGTGTGTTGGCGCTCTACAGGCCAGACCGTTTGACATACAGCTACCAAATTTGGTACATGTATACCTTGGAGGTTCGGAATGTGCACCTGGGGTTTCTTTTTTCGAATTTTTAATTAGAATTTTAATTATTAATTAAAAACTAACTTTCCCGGCAAAAAAATCTTCTTTTTTCCCCACCGCCAACTTTTCCGCCAAAAAAATCTTCCATTATCCCCAGCGCCAAACGAGAAAGGATTCAGTTTTTTTTTCTCCCAACAGTAATGAGGCTAGGGTTAAAATTTTTCGGCGGATTATTTCAATCGGTTCTGTTTATTTTCTTAATGTTTTATGCATTTAAAATTAAACATTGTTAATGAATCCGTGTTTCAGATTCATTCTGAAGTACTTTTGAATTAAAATAAAACAGAATAAAGGAAATTAAAAATTTCTAATCCGCATAGCGTTACCCCAACTGGCGTAGAAAAAATCACGTATTTGCGTTACGTAACCGGCGAAGAAAATTCACGCATGCGCATTCTGTTCTGATTGTTGCCATGACAACGTTATCAATGGATGATTTAAATTATTTTTGGGTTAGTTGCATGCTTTTGTAAGTAAATTGTATTTATGTTAGTTATATATTTTTTGTATATGCTTATAGTTTTAAGTACATCGTTTTTTAAGTAGTTTTTTTAAACCCTGTTTTCAACCGTTTATTTTAAACGATTTGTTTTATTTTCTTAGTGTTTGATGCATTTAAATTTAAACATTGTTAATTAATCGATCTGCTCATAATGAATCTAAGAAAATTTTGTTGACCAACTCTTGAGATATTACATAAATTTAAAAAGATATTCTTTAGTGCCCATAAAGTTTAAACGCTGAGTGACTCTATTTTCAGTAATCAGATTATAAAAAAATGCTTTGTTTCAGTAAAAAATATTATTATATAATTAATATAATAAATTAAAGTGGAAAGAATTTATCTTCAATTAGAAGATAAATTCTTTCCACTTTAATTTAGAGTAGAAATTCTACGGGTGCTAACAGAAAATGAGAGAGATACATATTACGTTATGACTGAAGGCCTTTATAATATTATGAATGAATTATATGATAATCAAAATTTGAAGTTTTAAAATATTTTGATGAAGAAACTATTAAAGTAGAAATTGCATAAAATATTTAATTATTAAAATTTTAACGAACATTAAGATTGGCGAACCGGCTGGTCGCCAAAGGCGGCTAGTATATAAATAATTAAAAAATACCTCTAGGTATTTTTAATTTTTGGTTTTTAGTTTTGTGATTGATAGTTTATAAAAATAGGTGTCATTGTATAACGTAAATTATACCGGATATTGCATATACGGCCACCGTATCTTTCTTAACTTTTTGTATCTTTCTTAACCTCAAATCAATAAGTTCTACAACTGTATGCTGTAAATCTGAGTAAATGAATGAGTGGCAAATATGGTCTTTAAAATATGCATGATTTGAAGTCTTCGCTGATTAAAATCTTCATTGATAGGAATCTCAGGGTATGAGATCAGATGAATCAGAAGGGTAAATGTCTATTCTCCTATGCTTTGATGAATGTTTGTTGTACACTGAATGTTGAGAATAATAGGCTTGTAATAGCATAGACTACCCTACAGAATTGTTACGATATCTTTAAGATATTGTACATCTGTCGGAATATCAAACCAGAGCATGGAAATGACGTGCCATATTTTGTACTTATAAGGGCGAATTATGTCGGATAAAGTGACATTGCTATGGTTCAGGATCATAAATGCTGTTGGCGAATCTTGATACCGTTTACCATCGATAGAACAGGTTTCAAATTTTGCTGGTGTTTATCTTTAAAAGTAACAGAAATAAATGTGGCAATGAAACCAAACCATTGTGTAACTTTTGTGACAATGCCAGAGCAATTAATGATTGCACAAGGGTTTTTTTGTTGTTGTTGTTGTTGAATTATTATGGCAAATGTGCGTATTCACAAGATCATTCAAATGAAGGTTGACTTCCTACCCCTTTAAATATAAAACGTACAAGTAGCATCAATGGCCATTCGTGAAGGAATTGCAGCGCAGTTATTATTTAAGCCTAAGAAGCATCGCAGTTGCTGATGATTATGATTTTGTATGAAAAATAAACAAGAATACATTGCATCACTTGTCAAGTGGTAGAAAAAGCGTATCTATGATAAACAGTGGTAGACTTCCAGCAACCATTTAATGATTGATTAGCATTTTATGTCGCTTGCAGTCTGTTAAGCCGCGTTCCGACGACCTGTGACCTTACGGATTGGGTCATAAATCTGCCAACTGACCCATTGTATGACCATCCTCGCTTGTACGGAGTTTCCCGCAAATTGTCGGTAAACTGAACAGACATCAAAGAACCCTGGTGAACCACAAGAGAGAGAGTGGAAAGAGGGGAAAGTGTGCCTGTCTCAAGACGCGCACAGGTCGTTGGAACGGGGCTTTAGTTACAGTTCGTTTCAGTACCCTGAGACGACCACTTTTCGACGATTCTGTTTCATTAAGGGGAGATAAGAGGAAGGATGTGCACATTTTCGGAATTTACTTTGTTGTTAAATGTAAACATCTCCTTTCATTTTCCCCTATCCCCTATTTTGTGGAATTAAACCCATCCTAACGCATGCGGGAAAGCGCAGGAGGGTTTTAGAATTCTTTGGCAAACAGTATAATATCAAATAGAGCACAATTTCAATGACAAACTTCTGGGTTTTAAAGCAAGTATTTCAAAGACTGCACTCTGAAGATATACAATCGTCACGTGTTGTTATAATATTGTAAATTTATAATTTTAGTTGCATATCTGTGATGTACAATTTAGCCGGTATATTCATTTACTCACTGTCAAAAAATTAAACCTGTAACGGTCTATTTTGTTTGTGGTCCTATGCTGTATTGTAAAAATAAATGAATTTCTACTTTATCTCTAACCGATTGACTTTAAGTTTATCTCATGAATTTAGAAGCGATCTATGGATAATGAGATAGGTATTGTAAAGCGCGAATCCAGAATCCAATGTTGCCTCTAGAAGGTATTAATAATATTGGTGAAGAGTAGGTAATATTGAATAATTGTTGCATACTATACATCTAAACTTTTATAATAAATGTGAATTGGATGAGAAAAACTATCACATATTTCTTGAATTTCTGATTGTACAATTGTTTAATAATAATTCATAATCATTATGTAATGAATAACTTATCATTCGATGATGAATTATAACCGTTATGACGTAATGTAACTGGAATTATTCATTAAAATTCCTTGGTAACAGCTTTGTAATTACAGGATATAAGTTATTTTTAAAGCAACTGGGCATTTCTCACAACTTATTAGGAATAATTTTTTCAAGTATTGTGAATTTTCTTATTTATTAGAAGGGTGAATAATAATACTTTTCGATTCCTTTTGAAGATCTGTTCTGTATCTTTTTCGACTCGATAAGCAAAATATCTCAGCAGGTCTTCTTTCTTCGCCAAGTTCCATAAACCTGGTAAAAGTACATTAATGTACATAAGTTATATATTCATAAGCTTAATTTTTTCAAGATTGATTGATTTTTAGATCTTGAAAAGTGATATACATATGAATATCTCATTAATTTTTATTAATCTAACCATTTTATGTGATTACTCACATTTAAAACACAATTTTTCATGAATATTCATATTTAACAGAAAGTCAATAAAAAAGATAATTAGAAAAGTTGTATTGTTGTGTCTAATGGCACTTGTCGTTGACAAGCCCGCTGAGCATGTCAGCAATTTTAAGCCGAGTGATAGTCTCTTGTTTTTTAAGTAGCGCCATCTAGGGCCAAGAGTACGACTTAGCTACTCATGTGTCACATTCGCTTTCACAACCCCTTTTTATAGGGAGGCACATTCGCACGTCTCACAGATAGAACAAAGAAGAAAACAACAACTATGCCCGAGCCGGGACTCGAACCCGGGATATTCAGATCACGGGGAAGACGCGCTTTCTCTATTTTTTCTATTGCCGACGTCCTGGCATAAAGTAGTTAATTAGAATTAATTAACTACTTAATTAGAAAAGTAAGTTCGGAAAGCTTATTAGCAATGATTGACTTTTACAGACATTAGAAATTCAGAATGTGTAGCGAGAATTCTTTCCAATCGCCAGAACTGTAATGCGTTGCCAAATAGAATAACCGAACTCTGCTTTTGGCGCCTTGGTGAACAGTGACTCGCAATCCTTCACAACGGAAAATGAACTTTTCAAGAATTCTTCAGACTGTGTGCGATTCCCTTGAATGCATGCGGTAACCCAATGTTTACTTTCTGTTAGTGATTGTTTTATAGTATTGGTTAAATAAAATTTATTTCAAATATTACTTAAGTAATTCCTAAAAGCGGACATTTACTTTCACTTACAATTCGGAATAGAAAAAATTGCGTTAAAATTTTATTAGATTGAAACGCAAGTGTAGTAGAATTGTAATATTAAAAAGCAGGTAAATTTCTAAGACACAAATATTTTTCTAAGAAATATAAAAATTAAAAATTTAATTACGGTTTTGGACACATTTTTTGGACTTTCAGGCTGATCTATTATCTTGATTAAATATTTGCACCTAGAAACTAAATTGATTAGCAAATCACGAACTACACAAAGAAATAAAAAAAAATTAATTCGTGCTTATAAAAGCAAGAAAATTTCTTTTTCATTAAATATGAGGATATTTGTGTCTATTAACTTGTATTTTCTTGAACTAACAATTCGGAACAACAGTAATCTTTTCAATATGTGATATTAATTACTTATAATTATTATGTAATATGATATACATCTATAATTTTTCTGAAATGATGGATTTTATTAATTCTATTGTGCTTTCTGTAATTATATATCTATATGTATAAAACAAAGCCGTAAATCGTATTAGTTACACCATTTATAACTCAAGAACGGCTATACCGATTTTAATGATATTTGTTTTTTGAATTCGTCTCAGCCGCGAACAGCAGAATAACCATTAAAATATCGTGAACGTTCACGAAAAAAAATTAATATTGGACTGCCACGGTATGGCGATATGACGGCTTTTGGCATACAAACCACCGATATCAACGATGAAATTACCAGCTATCAAGTTGGTCGATATGTGAACTGCAATGAGGCGATTTGGCGTATATTCCCATTCCCTATTCACCAACGTCATCCCACTGTTGTACAATTAGCGGTGCATCTGGAGAATGGGCAACGAGTTTATTCCTCCGCACTTCCAGTGACAACATTAATGAGTTTCTTTGCGACTTGCCAAAGCGATCCGTTTGCCCGAATGTTGCTTTACTCAGAGATGCCACGTTATTACACTTGGAACGCTTCATCGAAGAAATTTCAACGTCGGAAGCAAAGCGACGCGGTTCCTGGTCATCCGGATGTGCATTCTACTGATGCCCTTTGGCCGTATTTATACAGTTCATTCGAAGAATGATGAATGCTTCCATTTGCGGTTGTTACTGGTGAATGTTGAGGGCCAACATCATTCGAATCACAACGAACTGTTAATGGTATAATGTGCCCAACATTTCGTGTTGCATGTCAAGAGCTCAATTTGCTTGAAAATGATAATCATTGGAACACGACAATGGCTGTGCCAATATTTCTGCATCTCCAATTCAGATACGCATATTATTTGCTATCATCCTTTGGACATGCTTCCCATCCAATCCACGTGACTTGTGGAACAAATACAAGGATAACATGTCAGGAAACATTTTACATCAAATTCGTGTAAGTTCAAGAAATCTCGATATTGAGGTAAATGAGGAGATGCATAACCAGGATTTGCTGTTGATTGCACGTGTTACCTCATATGCGGCAGTTTATTAGTGAAGTTAGGAATACCAGCGTCAGATCGTGGAATGAACGACGCGTTTAATCGAGAATTGGAACACGAACGTGAATATGATCGACATGAATTAGGCCAATCAGTTCAAACGAATGTTCCCCTGCTGAACCCCCAACGGAAGAAAGTGTATCATACATTAACGAAGGCAATTGATGATGGAAATGGTGACTTATTTTTCCTGGAAGCCCCTGGGGGAACTGGGAAGACATTCTTCATATCATTGCTTTTGGCCACTGTTCGTGCGAGATCGGATATTGCGATAGCAGTTGCTTCTTCTGGCATAGCGGCCACATTGTTGGAAGGATGCCGTACGGCTCATTCAGCGTTTAAGTTGCCGTTAAACCTACAAAATTCTGAACAAGTGACATGTAACATTTCGAAACAATCCGCAATGACCAAAAATTTAGTAGCATCTAAAATCATCATATGGGACGACGTATTGCGCATTGGAAGAACTTGACCGGACATTGAAAGATTTGCGTGATGACTCGAGATGCTTTGGAGGCGTAATGATTTTACTGTTTGGCGGAAATTGCCAAACAGTAAAATCATTACTGCCAGTCATTCCAAGATCGACTGCTGCCGATGAAATAAACGCTTGCCTCAAATCATAAAATCTGTGGCGTTATGTGAAGAAACTTTAACTGACAACAAACATGAGAGTTACATTTCTGAACTATCCATCTGCTGAAGATTTTTCCAAGCAATTGTTGACTATCGGTAATGGACGTGTTCCTGTCGACGAATCGAGCGAATTGATTTCATTTCCTCGGAATTTTTGCAAGTTCGTTTCATCGAAAGATGAGATCATCAACAAAATGTTCCCGAACATCATTGATAACGACAAAAATCACAAATTGTTGAGTGAGCGAGCAATTCTAGCACATCTAAGAAATAAGATGTGGATGACTTAAACTTCGAAATTCAGAATCAAATCGTTGGTACTCTGCATTCATTCAAATCTAACTGTGTAACAATCGAAGTCACCAACTATCCATCTGAATTTTTACACTCCTTGGATATGCCTGGCCAACCAACGCATAATTTACAACTGAAGGTTGGCTCGATATTCATGATGCTTCGAAACCTAAACCAACCAAATCTATGCAATGGAACGCGTTTGGTGATGAAAAAAAAAAAAAAACTGATGATCAATGTGATTCACGCGACTATACTCAAAGGAAAATTCAAAGATGAGGAAGTTCTCATTACGAGGATTCCTATGATCCCAAGCGATATGCCCTTTGAGTTTAAACGAATTCGATTTCCAATTCGTGTTGCATTCGCGATGACGATTAATAAATCACAAGGCCAATCGTTGAATGCTTGTGGTCTGAATTTAGAAAACCCATGTTTTTCTCATGGTCACGTGATAAAAAAAAGAACTGATGATCAATGTGATTCACGCGGCTATACTCAAAGGAAAATTCAAAGATGTCACATATAATTAATCACTTTGAGTATAGTCGCGTGAATCACATTGATTATCCGTTTTTTATAGGCGCGTTTTATTTTAATTATGTTCACGTGTTGGTAAACCATCCGCTTTATTTGTTCCTGCGCCTGATAACGAAACAAAAAATGTTGCATATCAGAAGGTACATGACTCAAGAGAATAAATCTGAATGTATATATAGATTGAATAAATAAAATGTCTTGCTGACAAGCCATGGTAATACCTATTTTTGTAGTTTTATTAATTTTTTTTTTTACTATAATTATAACAAGTCAAATATGATTAAAACAGATATGATTAACAGCCGTTCTTGAGTTATAAATGGTGTAACTAAAACTGTTCATTGATTGTTAGGCGGTATGAAATTCGTCGGGTCAGTTAGTTAAGATATAAATAATAACTTTAAAATAAATATCCAAATTAGAAATAAATATTAAGTTTAAATGCAAAAAAGGAATCCAAAAGAAAGAAATGACGCCTGAAGACTTTTTCTAGGGTCACTCTCAGGCAGGGATTCAAATCAGGGATTTTTTTCTGTGAGGAGTCTGACTTTCGTCCAAAATAATGACCTTTCGTGACCCGAAAATCCCAAGAAATTGAGGTTTTGGAGAATAGAAATTAGTATCACAAAATAAAAGAAAATAAATTACACAATAAAAAGCATAATATCATTTAAATTTTTAAAAAAATCTAACAAGACCATTGCAAAATTTAATAAAACCAAATTACAAAAAGTCCAGTTAACCATAAAGCATTTAATAATTAGTCAAAAGGTTTTATGGTAAGATCTTATCAAAATAGCTCAAAATTAATCCTTTTCATTCAGATGGCTCCTCTCACACACCATTTAAGACAGTGCATGAATTCGATGTTTTATTTAGTTACTTTTCAATTTTAATTGTTAAAAATACATACAGAATGATAAAAAGATGTAGATTAATTTTTCAAAGAAATTCCACTTAAAATAATTATGTATATTTATTTGTCAGTGCAATGAACAAATCTTTATGTTAGTGGAAAAATTATGCATCGAATTACTTTTCCAAGTCAAAGAGTTAATGTGCCCCTTGAGTTTGTTGCCATTATGGTAGCCAAAACAAAGAAGCGAGTAAATATTTTAGCAATCACATGTGCAACTATCTTGTTTTTTGATGACTTAGTGTTGTTTTAGCACTTTGCGATGTGAAAGGGTACATTAAAGTGGATTCCAAGACCCTTAATTTTTATTATTTTTAAACCCAAGATGGGAAACCACGTTAAAAACCTCCCACCAGTAGGATTTAACATTTTCTTTTGCTATTTTTAATTCTCATAGCTCAAATCATATGAAATTAGAGGATGAAATGTGGATGGGGTAGTAAAAGATTGTTTTTCATATATATCGTCACAATAAGATTCAGTTACTAGTTTAGGTCTAAGCGACCGGAATTATATTTTACTTTATAATGCACGGGGTGTAAGTCAACCATCTAACTCTCCGACCCGCCCGAAGGCCCACGGATTTAAACCATAAAACTGAATGACCAAACCGCCGCAACAGCAACATTGGCGGGAACTGTGGTTGAGTCCTAAGGGCCGTCACCGTCCACGGTACAACCCTCCCCGAAGGAAGCACGTCCCGTCATCGATGGGAGGAGCCAGATCCCCCACCTATTAGTGTACCCTCCAGGGTGGCGAGATCCAACCACCATGCCGGAAGCATCTCATCCTCATTTCGAGGTGCCCCCCCCCCCGGGTTGATACACGGGGTGTAATGTAGCAGGCCTTCACCTGGTTAATACTAAATCTGCTACGACTTTTCCTCCTTCCTTGTATCTCTGACATGTTCAGCAATATTGGAAGGCAAGAGATCTAATGGCGTCATACCCAATCTTCTTCTTTCATTTGTAATAAACATTTCTCGTACACACAAAATTAAAACGAACGATGAAAGCCTTACCTTTCGCATCTGTTCGACCGGCGTCGACGTAATGAACTCCACATCCTTCTTTATCAAAACACATCAAAGTGCTGGGGACATACTTTACAAGATTCTAGAAAGAAAAGAAATATTTCTTGAACTATTGTCTTTTATTAAGATTGACGTATATAAAAACGTGAGTTTAGTTTAGTTTTAGTTATATTAACGTCCCGTTTGAAGCATCACTAGAGCTATTATGGGACGGACCTCGTCATTTTGAACCGCGGTCAGATGACGAGGACGACACCTGAGCTGGCACCCCCCTCTCCACACCACACCACACCAGCGGGAGGACGTTTGGTCAGGACGGATTTAACGTGCAACTGACCCCCTTACACGACGGTTCTTCGGTGGAAGCGGGTCTCGAACCTGAAACCCTCCGGTTCCGAAGCCAAGACCTTACCACCAGGCCACCGCGGCCTTATATAAAAACGTGAGAATTTCACTGAAGAAACAAGTATAGTGCAGTGAAACCTCTCTGAGCGGCCTCTACTTTTATTGACCAAAGAGAGGAAAAAAAGTGTCACTTAGTCCTTGTCACAATATTTACCAAAAGCAATGTAAGCCGCTCCTGCCAATCTTCACATGAACTGAAATCGACGTTGGCCGCTTCGCCAAACAGTGATCGAAAAGTGATGCCATTTCGTGTACGAAATTTGCTCAGCTACCCAATGCTGGCAGATAAATTTTCAATTCCCAAAGCATCCGCATTCCCCCCCCCCATTATGTTGAATCATAGGTCCACCGATAGGAATTTCCTTCGCACTAACAGTTTTAAACCATTCCAAAAAACCTCATTTATGTTGGTATACTTTTCGTGTCTCATCCGTTTGACACCACGAAATTTGAAATGTTCGTATTCTTTCAAAATCAAATTCTTTTCTTTAATGATTTAGTTGATTTGTGTTCTTTCACAGTTAAATAATTCAGCTAACTTTCTCCGCAATTTGCCATTCTCTTATTGGCGCAGAACTTGAATGCGCTGCTCTTGGATTAGAGGAATGCGCTTCAGCATCGTTGCAAATTAGATCAATGATCAAATAATGAAAGAAATATGAATGACGTTTTCATTCCAAAATTTTCAGAATACACTAATAACCAAAAGGAAGAAAAAAGTACAAACGATCTTTCTTAACCTGACCTTATACCTTTCCGCTCATAGTTTGAAATAGGAGGTGATTTACTTTGAATTTTCGCCCATCCCATTTTCCTGAAAAATCGGATGGGCGAACCCACGCAGCGGCCATTGGGAGGGGGTTGGGTGGCCACTTGCTAGGGATTATATTAACATTGGATCTATGTGCTGAAAAATCCGTGCCATGGAAAACTGGCCGTTAAGAGGAGTGACCATTATACAGGGTGGCCTTTCGAAAAGGCTTCACTGTATACTAGTAATCAAATATAAATTATAATTATTAAATAAATTAATTATTAAATAACATAATTAAATAAAATTTCATTTAGCTTTCTTACCGGTGGTGGCTTGTAATCCTCAAATAGCTGGTCTATTCTCATTTCTTTTCTGAAGAGAATATGCTAGAAAAAAATTGAGTAATACAATCATTTTTATTAAATAAAATAAAATAAATAAATAATAGAATAAAAGAATAAAAAAAATGCGAATTAACATATATTTGTTTTTTTTCTCTTACGTTACAAAGCAGCATGTGTAAAAGATATGACCATTTTAAAAACCTGTCATAAAGCTTTGAAAGCGGTCAATTCCAGTTTTTCCAGAATTTTCAATGTAATTTTAACGATTACATCAGTCTGACAACTGCATAATTTTGATGAAAATGATGTTGGTTATAAGAAAAAATATACATAAATTGCTCTAATAGCACTTCTTGATATCTAGAAAAGAAACCTATACTTTAATTTCTTCCGCTGTTATCCAGGAAAAAAAAGTGAGGAAATATTAATAATTTGGAGGATATAAAAACAAAAGCTGACAAAAGTATCGTAGAGTTCTTTAAACAGTATAATGTTGTGGTGCAACAAAGAAGCAAAAATAAACTCACGCGCAACTTACAACGTTTTATTATTGAACTTAGAAGTTGTGTGATAACTCAACTCTGTTTTGTTGATTTACTGTTTTGTTCGAGAGATTTGATATACGCATTATTGTTACTTCTATTAATCTTCGATCGTTATATTTAAAGCCATGTAAATATTAAGTGCTTATGTCGTGTTACTTTTGATTTACTCATTTTTATAAGAACAAGCCTAATATATGACGGTACGATTTCTTCAGTTTCGTTTTGGTTATTGCAACGTTTTTTCATAGAACAGTAATCGATAAAGATTTAAAACAAATTGATCTAAGACATTCTATTAAAATGTCTATTTCTACTATGTTTTATATCGTAACACTATTACGATATAAAACATTGATTAGCACCTTCATTTTATAAAGACAGTGTGTTGATTAAATAATAACTAACTAACTAAATGTTTATTGTATTTCAAATAAATATTACCTTTCTTAGCATGGCTTCTGCATCTGACAGGTTGAAATTTCGCGCTGTAAAGATTGAAAAATTTCTCTTCAGGAATATGTGTATATCAGGAAAATTTCATATATAATTTCTTGCTTTTAATAAAATACTTAAAAATTGTTTCTATTTCTAATAAAATTCCTGTTGTGCATTTTTTCATGAGAAAATTCGCCCAAAGTCTCAACATTATCAGAAGAAAATACTATTTTAAAATTGAGAAATGTAAAAAATAAACTGTGGATAAAATTCCAGAATTTTCCATAAAAATTGAAAAATTAGCTCCATTCAGAAGAAAGACATTTGAGACCATTTTCCTTATTAATATTAATATATAACACAAATGGTGTAGAAGCGCTGAATATAAATGTGACTGAACATGTTGCCATTCATTTTAAAAAAATCTGTTAAAAATTGGCATATTGGATAACTTATACAAGGAGCTAAATGTTTTGAATCAACATATTTCGTAAAATTCGAGAAACAATACATTCTTAAATAATTCAAAAAATTATTTAAAAAAATGTCAAATGGAATTATTTTGAATCAACATATTTTGTAAAATTCGAGAAACAAAACATTCTTAAATAACAGAATTTAAAAAAAAAATGCCAAATGGAATTTTTTTTAAATCAACATATTTTGTAAAATTTGAGAAACAAAACATTCTTAAATAGAAAAAAAAATATTTAAAAAAAATGTTAAATGGAATTCAAATTTATCAAATTTGAAAATAACTAAAGAATGTTTTTCAACTGTATATTTAATGTTGTTCTCAAAAGCTATCAAAAATTACAGTTTCTCGATAATGATTTTATTTAAAAATAATCTTAAATTTTAAAAAAAAATGCTGTCTCTATGAATCGGGATTTTTATTTAAGTATGATATATGACGCAGGTTATAGCCTTTCATTAACATGTTTCTTTTACGAAATTTAATTTTTAAAAATATGAACTAAAATAATTCAGTTCAATCAAATGTTTTTTTTTTATTTCATATGAAAAGTATTAATAATCTTACCTTTGGCAAAACGATAAAACAATAATTCATCTTCCAGCATCTTTTGAGAAACGAGATTTATTGTCCTTTTCCTGAGCTAAAAATAACCAAATTCTTTCATTTATTTATTGGTATTTATTGAAAACTGAGAGGAAAATATTATTGCGAATGTCAAAATGGAGTAATGACAATAACTACTTCTGGAATGCTTTTACAGCTTACAATGAAAAGAAAAAAAAAAAAGAGAGAGAGAGCATCAACTTTATGTTATCAATTTACAGTAGAATATTTTTAGGGATGTGAAACGCAAATTGTTATCAGAATTATTAATTTAACTAAAGTCATCAGAACTAAAAATCGTTAAAAATCAATTTAAAAATCATGAATCAAAATAGTAGATTTAAGAAAAAATATAAATTATTTCAGATAATCTATACTTATAATAAAGCTCAATGTGTGTGTGTGTGTGTGTGTGTGTGTGTGTTGGCGCTCTACAGGTCAGACCATTCAACCTACAGCTACCAAATTTGGCACGTGTATACCTTGGAGGCCGGGAATGTGCAACTGGGGTTATTTTTTCGAATTTTTAATTATAATTTTATTTATTTAAAAATTAAGCGAAATTTTGGCGTGTTTCTGCTATAACTTCCGAAAATATTACCGCACAAAAAATATTTTTACATGAAGTTAAAGATCAAAAATTTATCTTTTAAATGATACCAATGTTTTAACCTTAAAATTAAATTTCTATTTTTAATGAATTTTTAAATAAATATTTTAACTATATTTTTCAGCAATTTTTTTCGTACAAAATAAAATAAAACTTAAGCTGCACGAGCACGTTTCGCATTCATGGGAAAAAATTAGCTATATCAAAGTGTTGCCATCACATTGATTAAAGCTCCAATTAAAAATAAATTAAATCTTTTGGGAAATGAAATCTGCAAAAATATAATTTTCGGCACGTGTCTGTAGGAAATGAAACAAATATGAAATATTATTTTTTCTAAAATATAAATTCAAGAAAAATTATTTTATGATCTTTTACACTCTCTATATTATTAATCCAATAAATCAGTTTTATTTTAAGGCAAATTTTGTTTAATATGAACAGGATATCCATTCAAATCAGGGCCACACAGCTAATTTGTAAACCTTTAGTAAGACACTGATCTGCTAAAATGGTCTAAATGGAAAATGATTATATTATATGTAACTTGATTCAATAAATGCTTTAATAAATAACTAATTTTTGATTTTACATAAAGCTTCTGCTGTAGAAATCACGAATAACAAAATGTTCTTGAAACACTAATATTTTAAATAAAGAGTTAATTTCCAATCAACTAAATCAATCACTTAAACTGACTGATTTATGAAAATTTGAATATCACTATTCAATAAAAAAAGGACAATTTTAGATTTTCCATCGATCGTTTCAAAGAAAATACGCCAATCTGCGCGCAGGTTTCTCAAGATTAATTGGCCTAAGATTATGAAAATGTTGAGTTTTTCTAAATTTTTAACATTCAAAACTTCATAAATAAGTCTTAGTTGATCGTGGAAAATAGAAATATTGATTCATTTATTTAAAATTTGGTGTGTCCAGAATATTTCTCAGAATCTGATACCTTACTGCATTAAATTTAGACTTCATAATTTTTGAAATATATTTATAGGCCGGAAAAAAAATATTTTTATTGATTTCATTTCAATCCTTTTGAAAGCAAAACTAAAAACTGAATTTTAGGCTGAATCTGAGAAATATTTATTGAATTATTGTTTGAGATATTACATAAATTATGAAAAATATTTTGTAGTTCACATAAGACTTAAATACCGAGCGATTCTGTTTGCAATACTCATATTCAATAATAATAATAATAAATAAATAACAATAAAGATGATAAATAAAATAAAACGCTAGGTTTTATTAAAAAATATCTTTATATTAATTGCAATTTCATCATTTCCACTTTAAATTAAAGTTGAAGATTTACCGGAAATGACAACAAATTTGCAAAATATATATAGTAAATTGAACGAAACGATCTAAACAACGGTATAAGTTTGGTATGACTATCAAAATTTGAAGATTAAAAATGTTTTGTTTGATAATCTATTAAGAGACCAGTTACTTTAAATATTTAATTGAAAATTGTAGCTAGCGGTAATACTGGTGAACCGGCTGTATATGACTAGCCAAAGACGGCTAGTCATATACAGCCGGTATTATATGTATTATATGACTAGCCAAAGACGGGTAGTCATATAATAAAATTAAAAAACTAATTGTTATTTAATTAACCGAAATATTTTTATTTATATTCATAAATTTGTTTCATAATGTTCTTTGGTTTACTCTCTAATCTTGGAATTCTAAAAATAATTCTTGTACTGTCATGATTCTCGTAAAATATTAAAATAAAATCGATGCGTATAAAAATATTAATTCTTTATATAACTTTCTGAATTTATATTCTATTATAATAAATATTATGAAAGAAATACAAAGGATGAAGATTATTTAAATTTTGAAAAACAGAATTAAAGAAATTATGAATTTCGTTATACTTTGTAGTATTTCTTAAATTTGGAATATTTTATGAAAGTATATAAAACAATTACATTTTTGCAATTTTTGAACATGTACATTTATTTCAATATTCATATATATATACACACACACCTTCACATAAAGAATATTATGTGTAAAGAATATTAAGGTTATTTTACCTCGTCTATAACGTTTTTTTCTTCAGGTATAATTCCATCAATTACAGTCATTGTGCCTATCTGAGGAGATTTTTGAAATAAATTGTGAAGATTGACTAAATCAAGAAAAATATAGAATTATTAAAATATAATATAAATGAAGTATTTCAGCATTTTAAAATTATCTTTAGCAACACAAGTTCGGGTAAACATAAAATCTTTTTAATTAAAAATTCTTAGATTTTTATCATTAATTTCAATGTATTATTTATGACTGCTCAGTTTTGTAACAAATGATTAGATTGAAAATATTAAAAATCATAAATATTGGCAGAATTATTTTCTGCTTTAAAAATATAGTTGTTCAATATCACTTCAGAATAAATAGGCTACAATCCTTACAACATCAATCTTTAAAAAAAAAATAATAATAATAAAAAAAAAACTTGCACAGATCTATGTCAATTTATTATACATGAAAAATAATTCAGTTTACTGGTTTTGAGTTCAAATTTTAATCAAAAGTGCTAAGTAAAATTAATTGTTTGATTAAAAATTTATAAATTCCAAACTTTCCTTTTTTAAATAAAAAATTGTAGAGATGAATTAATTTTTTTGAATTATTTTGAATGTATTAAAAAAATAAAGTTTGTAATGATATTGGTAAGATGTTTTCTTAATAGCGTTTAATTTCAACAATTAAATTGTTTAATTAATGATTCGGTACTCAGAGAAATAACATACAGTTTTTGAAATATAACTAAGCAACAATAAGTTTTAGCAAATATTAATTTTGTTGCTTACCTTATACAAATTTACTTTACAGAATTTTTTAAAAATATAATGACAAAAGCAAAAGAATTTTACAGCAAGCAGTTCCTAATAATCCAATTAGTACAATCTAATAGTAGAAGAAACTGAAAAGGCGTAAACGTGCGTCCAAAGGCTAAATGGAATAGAAACAACAGAGAAATAAATAGTTTTCCACCTATCATCTTGTCAAAACAACAAGTGGTAACACAGAACTTATATATGAAATACCGGAAAAGAAAAATCAGTTCTAAGTATTTGAGTAAATAATGACAAAATTCTGATACAAACATTCTTATCGAATTTTATCTTTCAAACATCGATGATTTGTTTGAGTACGATAATATAATCCGGAAGTGTTTTAAGAAACAAATATTTACCTTCACGACATTCTTGAATCTTTATCATTTGCATTATTAATTACTTACTAGCGTAGAATATTTGAAAATCATCATTCCAGATTGTTTGTTAGTTGATGACCGAATTAACTTTTTGAAACTTAATTCATTATGTAAAACATAAAAAATAAACGAAAATTTATAATGTATTCAGATGTTTTTTTAAATGTAATTACAATTTTGCTTATAAGCATCGTTTTATATAATTTGATGATATGGTTCATGATTGTTAAGGCGGAATTATATCCAATTTTCATTTATTTACTGGCGAAATATAATGAAATTTCGTATACTTGGAATTCTCAAGATAATAAATAATTTTTAAAATTTCAGAATTTAGAAATCAATTAATCAATTAATTTAATGAAATTTTTTCTCATCTTGTTGCCATTTTGAAATACTTGAATTAAAAATGTTTTCAAAATACCATAATTATAAATTAAATGTTTTCAAAATTCCATTATAATAAATTATAAATTAAAGCCCAAAAAGTAAAATGTTATTTAAATAAACTTTGTAATATATTATTAAAAAAACCCTTTTTCACAATTTTAAAATTTAAAATATAAGATACTGGCCACTTATATATGCTACATTGCATGAAAATAAAACTGTTGCAATCTGATGGTCACGTTTTGCTTTAAGAAATAAACTAAAATATCGTAAACTACAGTATTCAAATAATCAATATATAAAAATTGAAGTGAAAATATGCATAAAATCATTAACAGGAAAATTCTGAATTTTAAGAAATTCCAACAGCATCAACAGATTATGTTTATTTTTAAAAATGAATGTTAGATTTAATTGAAATAATTTCAATACCAAATAATTATAATAAAATATAAGAATATCTTAGACATAAAGAACACAACACAGTGTTGTTTTATGTCTGAAAAAATTTGATGAGTTAAAATGTAATGACAAACGCTAGAACTTTATATCGTTACGAAAATCTTTGCATCGTGAACAAGCAGTGGTAAGCATATTTACCACTTTTGAATTTAAACGATATATAATTATAGATTTAATGTATTTCGGAGCTTTTAAGGTAGCTCTATCGAATTTTAATCATCTGATTACCCTATTTATCATTTTAAAATACTTATTTGAGCCTTCGTAAAAAATATTTTACAGATGGTAAGAATATATCCCAGAGAACTATAAAGGGTTAAAGTATTTACCCTTTATATAATGTAAAGTATTTACCCTTGTTACAATGTTTTGGCCTATATATTTAAGTTTTCTTAATTTTTTTCTATTATAAATAAAATATCTTCAATATTTAAACATTCTGGATATGTGTCAAAAGCGAAGTGATTAACGCAGCAATGAATTGAATTAAGTACGAAAAATGCGTTTCTATTCAAATAAATGATTCTCTTAAATAATTCTATAGAAGACAAACAAAAATAAGTAAATATATTAGCATTAAATTTCCTTTATAATTGTAATTTTTATTGAAATTGAAAAATTCTATTTTAAAACTCATGAAATCCTTATTCTTTTATCCATGAAATATTTTATATAATTGTATCTGCGCATACTACAGTAGCGCCATCTGTATGAAAAAAGAGTTTTGGTGTAAAACAGTGCGTAAAGCGGCGAGTAGCCGGGAAGAAATGTTTGCACCATCGGCTCTAATCAAATTAATGACTGTAATTAAAAGTGAAATACAGTCCACTAAATGAACCTTTATTCAATGAATTTGAGTTCTTTGATGAGCATCGACGACATGTGGGCAGCTCTAACGGAGTGAAACAGTTTTATTATTAGTGTGAAACAGTTTCGATTCATTATCAAGTTTCAATTCTCCAGTTACTGATTATTTTGTCATTTATTCATTATATTGTGTCAGTTGAGAAACTTATTGCATTTATTGTTGTGAATTTTATATTAATGTACAATTTTGTTGAATCTTAAAACATTGCAACGCCCGTCAGTATGTATCTGCCGGGCGTTGAAATCTGTATGAAAAAAGGGGCTGCCATCTGTATGAAAAAAAGAGTTTGTAGTTAAAACAGTGTTCAGAGCGATGAGCAGCCAGGAAGATATGTATGTACCATCGGCTCTCGTCAAATTAATCAGTGTGATTAAAAGTGAATTACAGTCCATTCATGAGCCTTTATTTTAATGAGTTTGAGTTCTTTTATAGGCGTCGCCGACAATAATTATCTAGATTCAGTTTGTAGCCGAACTTTGCATGCATAAACTAAATAATAGATTAGTCAATATTAAAAAAATATAATTTTGAATCAAGTAGTTTATAAATTAAATTACTTCGGTCCATGAAGAAAATGAATTTTATTAAATATATTTTAAGAAATGTTGCTTATTGCAATATTAAATTATTATTGCATTGTTTCTTGAGAAAAATCAAGCATTAAAAGCCAGTTTTTAAAAATTTCTTAATAATATTATAATTTTAAGTTTAGTTAGTTACTTAGCTATTGGTTGATTCAAATGTCTTACAATTAGTCTGTTGACTGAGCTGTTATTGTGCTAAACAGAAAATTTTTAACATCGAATATTTCATAAAATCAATATATCACGAAGAGATTAAAATATCAGTGTTTATTCAAAATAAGAATGCAATCACCCCAAATATTACGGTATTATTCTGTAAAGTCCTTATCTTAATGTTATATAATTTAAATTTGGCACAGAATTCCAAAGGAGCCTGAAGTTATGATAAGACACTTGAAATTCACCCTCTTGATCTGTGTAAGTATCAATAAGAAAATGCACAACAATTGCACATTATCTTAAAACCAGCTGAAGCGGTCTCTCCGAGACTCAAAGCTTGACTAAGGCAAGGCATACGGGGAAGTTGCCCCGAATCCCCACATCAAAGGGGTCCCCCCCCCCAAATCGAATAGAAAGTTTATTTTACGTTTCCTTCTTTAATGAACTTTTTTAAAACAAAATATCAGTACAATGTAAAATCCGCCAGTTTTACGTTAGCTTCTTCATTAATCTATCTATCGTATGAACACATAAAATCTATATTTCGTAAATCCATGGCTTTTTAGGGCCAATCAAAGGGGATCCTTTCTAGGCCCAATCAAAAGCTTGTATTTTTACATAGTGCAAAATGCGATATGTTTACAAAAGTATGGGCTTCTGATTGGCTTAATTGAGCCATCGTAATTGCCAAAATTTAGCTGAATTCCACCCTAATGTCAGCAAGGATATGAATTTTTCGCAGCTAGAAGACCTAGTTAACAATCAGAAAACTGCATTTCGGAAACTTGTGAAAAGTTCACAAACTGCAGAGATATGATTGTTAACTAGGTCATCTTAATCACAACTGCGAAAAATTCAGTTACTTTTAATCAGTGGGTTCTGTTGGTTTTTCGCAATACTGAGGAATCACAATAATCAATTATAAGTTGTATTTTCTCAAAATTCCCCCATAATATCAAAATTTCTTTTGATTAATTAATTTCATTTACCTACCTGGATACCTTCCCAAATATCGAATGATAATGCATAGTAATGTAATAAATATTCGACCTTTAATGTCCCAATATTTATCAGAATAAAATTAGACTGATAAAATAATTAATTAATGAATCTTGTTTTGTTTGTATGCAATAAATGCAAGAAATTATCAAATACTCCTACATATGAAAATAACTTGAGTAATTTGCATATTTCTCATTTAAAAATGTACTAATATTTAGTTTATGAGATTTAGGAGTTTCTCTTATAGATAGATCTTTAAGATAGTTGTAGAAAACATTCTAATATAAATCTTGCCTTAGCATTTTGTCAGATTCCCTTTTAAACTTAATGGTCAAATGTGGTACTTCAAGTAGTAAGAGTGCTTTTAGTTTTAAGTTTAAATAGCATTTTGAGTTAATTAACGAAAAATACCATAGACAAGTTGTCGCACAGTTCTTCATTACTAAAGTAGTGAAGCAGAGAAGGGCCCCCATAGAAGTTTTTGCCCTGGGCCCCAATTAGGCTAAGTCGGGCCCTGCCGAGATTCCTTAAAAAAGTTGCCATTTACGCTGCCCAACTTAAAAATTATGGATCTTGAGCAGGCTCTGAATTCCATGTGGGCACATTTTTTTTTTTAAATTTTTATTTGCAGAGTTCAAAAATCAGCATTGAGTGTTTCAAAGTATAGAGAAGAAAACCGAGAGCACATTTTGCATCCCTGTTTGGTGACCAATTGAAATCAAAATTTGATACAAAAATATAATTTTTGCAACAAATTTGCATATTAAATTTCATTTCTCTGAATTGTTGCGTTTTTACTTTTTCGTATATGAAGTATAGATAAAGTATTGTAATCGCAAAAAAGTCGTGAGATTTTGTCGAATCTCTTTTAGAAGTTCTCCCTGAGTTCGAAATCACAGTTTTTGGCATTATGTTTGTCCTTGTGTCTGTCTGTCTGTCTGTGATAAGGATAACTGTCAAACACTTTGATTTGGACGGATGAAATTCAGTATACGGTCTTTAAACAAAAATTGTACATTTTTATCATATTTTCAACAAACTCTGTTCAAAGAAAGTCTATCTGTCCCACAGTTCACGTATAAGTTAATATGAAAACTATGAAACGAAGAAGATAGATGGATAAAATTCGGTACACAGATTTAACATATTTAGTGTAGACATCTATCAAATTTTGAGCCAAATCTAAAAATGGGTTGACTGATTATCGGTATATTCTTTCAGAAACATGTAAAAGTGATAACTCATAAACGTAATGACTTAAATATATCAAATTTGGTATAAGATTTTTACAAGTGTAGTTCTGTCATATTTTGGTTTCATTCGATTAGAAAAAACTCATCTCGTAAACATAAATTCGATTTCCCGATGCTATTAACCGCATACCAGGTATTAATCACCAAAGAACTCGCCGAGAATCATAAGATAGATTCAATAAAAGTGCTAAATTTGCGCCAAATGTTAATATTTTGTAACTACTGAACGCCAATGCCATGCAAGGTGTTCTCTGGAATAGAACCTTTATTAGAGAGTATGTGAGAAATTTTAGATAAATCACTCTAGTTAACTTAGTTAATGCCTTCGCATGTACGCCGAAGTCAGATCGACAAACGGTCAACTCCAAAACGGATTTGGTTTCAAATTTGGTATAGATATTGGGATTAAATTATAAAACAGTCTGCTTTTATGTGTATAGTTATTTGCCTTTTGTAATTCTCATTCTCATTTGCAATCAAACAAACGTACCTTGACTTCCAAAAATTGATACAACATATCTTTTGTGTCTAATTTGAGAACATAGAAACAAGAACATTTGAGAAAATGTGCACTAAATAGTTCTGTAGTGAATACAGCATAGACATATTCAGTAATTCAACACAAACAGAATTTACATACAAAAGAACTATTGGCAAATAACTCCATTCTTGGAGAAAACAATACCTCACTTTTTTATGCTGTAAAATATCGCGTAAAAATTACAAAAATGAGTTCTAATAAGGAATGCGCCTACCTCTAGCTACAATGCATTGGCGGAATCAACTTTCCATGCAAAGAATCATTTTATCGACATGAAAGCGAAGATCAAACACAGAATAATCTTTGTTCCAACACATCTAACGTCCTTGGAGGTGAACTTAAGGCAGCAATCTGTCTCTGAAGGTATTCCCAAAGATGCTGTATCGGTTTCAAGACTGGGAATCGAGCTGGCCATTCCATTTGTTTCATATCATGACCTTCAAGATAGTACTCAATAATTTGAAATCGGCGAGGGCATCATTGTTGTCCATCAGAAGAAAATCATTACCAATAGCAGCCGCATATGGATCAAGGATCTCACACAGTTCAAAATGCCTTCAAGGAAAACATGCAGGGCGATGTGACACAATCTCCGTAACTGTGGCTTTCAACAATTTTGAATTGGTTGCATCTGGTGCGTTGTTTCCTTTAGATCATCTGATGACCTGAATCCCTCTCCCGTGTGAACCTGAACTGGTCTGGCAGGAGTACAGAAGCCACTGCTGACGAGTCCAGGAGACGTATTCTATTGCCTAACGTAAACGTGGTCTGACTTTAAGAGAGAGACACAAAGCTGGTCGTCTTGCGTACAGATTTGTATGGTGAAGGCGTCTTCGCATTGTAGTAAATGAGACTCTTGTCCCTGTTTCCACAAATTGATCTAAAATGAATTGAGAAACAGTATGAAAGGAAGAAAGAGCGAAATGAGGTCCCCCGTAGGCGTTGCAACTTCTGGTTGACATGAAATGTATCTTTTGGACAAAATATTCTTGAATTGAAACTGATTCCATAGTCATTTGACCACACTACGAGATACATTGAGATGTCTAGCAGCTTCAACTCGTGACCATCCGACAAACTGCCACCTTAACGAATCAAGCAAACGACTTCTCTTAAATATTCTCCTGGATATTGTCAACAAAATTGCCGATAACAATTGAAGATCAGCAATCATGCATGAAACTTACACACGAAGTTGAGAAAGTTAGAATTTTTCACATTTTATACTACGCCTGTATAAGCATTCATTTCTTTAAAATAAAGGTGATAGTTATTGATTTTGCATAAGTTTTATTTAAGTTCGTTACTATTTAGCATATAAACAATAAATTTTAGTGTTAAGACATTTTTTTTTAATGATGAATTTAGAAAAAACCTGCTGTACCTTAACTTTTAGAATTCAGTGTATTTTCCGAAAATGAATTCATAATTTATAGAAATACACAAATTTAATCTTACGTCCGTCTACCGAAATTCAAATGCCTAATTCAAAGAGTTTTTGAGTACTTGAGTTTAGGAACATAATTCGAAAAATATGTTTTTCGGACAGGGAGTTATAAAATGTGAAAATTCTTCAAAATCTGGAGTTCGAATTTTTTTTGACGATTACAATGCTTTCTCTTTGTATACTTAATATACAGGAAAGTAAAAAGGAAGTATTATTAGAACAATGTTTTAAGAGTTTTCCCCTCGACTTACTACAAACACATATTGGCGTTTTATTTTATTTTTTATTAAGTAGCTATGCAGATTGAAAAATATTAAATGTGCTTTTAAACTTCATCTTTTCGACTAAATGGATCCAACGTATGATAAGATCTACATTGAGATGTCATGAGCAAAAACAAAATTTTGTTTATCCAATTTAAAGCTTTTGAGTTACAAAGCTCACAAACCCTGTAATAGACAAACCTACAGATAATTCATTCTTTGGCGAAATATGTCCAAAATTTGATGCATTTCGTACATTATCATGATAAAACTATAAGATAAATCTCAACCATCTAACTTGTTGCATTTTTAAATCATCAGATTCTCATCGAAGCAGACTGACAGATAAATTTTCCATCGGCGGAATTTGTCCAAAATTTCATAGAAATCTAAAATTGGTCAGTAAATCACTTACCGAATTTCATTCTTTTAACCCTTAAAGGGCCATTTTTTTCTAGTCATATTATGTTAAAATATTTTTAGGCTTGGAATGAGAATAAGAAAAGGGATTCATTTAACTTATTAGATAAATTTAATTTGATTAATTAATTTGGTTAATTAATAATTAAGTAGCAAATCAAGACACCATTTTGTCTGAGATAAAGAACTGAAGCATTTAAGTTTCTGACCTACTAAAAAAAATGTGTCAGAACTTATGCAAACCTACATAATTTCATACAAAGATTGATAAATTTGGTGGGAAGCATACTTCCCACGGCCATAGAAAGTATTAACTCTTTCCTTTTTTTAAAGTTATTTCATTGACATAAGTATATACAGACAGAAGAGGTCTATCGAGAGACATTATTTTAAAATATTTTCGGACTTAGAGATGTCTAAAATGTAGGAATTGACTAAAATCTCGAGTTTAAATTTTCTGGTCACTATATCACTATCTCTTTCAATATTTCGAAATATATACGATGCATTTTTTTATTTGAAGAATTTGTTTTACCACAATAATAAAACGTCTCTTTTTAACTCTTTATTAAATTAAGATACGATTGAATTTTGAAAGCTTATTGTTTGTTTGTTTGTTTCTTATGGCACTTGCCACTGACAAGCCCGCTGTTACGAAGACAGCAATTTAAGCCTGAGGGGGAACGTCTCTTATTTTTTATAGCAGCGCCAACTAGGGCCAAGAGTACGACTTTGCCACTCACGCATCATTCATTCGCTTGCACAACCCCTTTTTACAGGAGGGCACATTCACACATCTCACAGATAGAACAACGGAAGAACAACCATGCCCAAACCGGGACTCGAACCCGGGACGCCCAGATCACGGGGAAGACGCGCTACCCCTATGCCAGGACGCCGGCTTGAAAGCTTATAGATCTTTTAAATATTCATCTTTATACAAGATTTATTCTGAAAGATTACAGATGAACTGACAAACAATACTAGGTTGCGGAGTAGTTTTGAAACAATAAACACCTGAAACATATTTCTGATGTTTTTACCTCTAACTCGTGCCAACTTTACATTCTTTGGGTATGGGAAATAAATGAATTATTTCCCATAAAGGAATTTTCTTTTCTATAAATAAGATTTTTTAAGAATCCAATTCCAGAATACCAAACATTATAAAACACATAGGAAAAGATTAAATTACTGGCATTATGGGGTTTTCTAGAAACTATCTGTTGGTGCATAGATACGTAGATTTATTTTCCAGTTAATAATGATTAGATTTTTCCAGAAATGAATGCAAAATGTTCTAAAATCTAGATACGTCACGGAAGAATTTAACCTATGAATAGGTAAGAACGAATAGCGAAGTGATACTGAATCTCTAGCTGTATAAACTTCTTCAAAAAACAAATTCAAAATAGTAGTCAAATAAACTATTAAAAGCGCTACCCCATGAAAGAAGAAGAAAAACAAAAAATGTAACTAGTATAACTTTGTTTGTTGAAACATTTTTACATTTATATCAAGTATATTGTGATATATATATATATTTAAAATCTCATTAAAAAATCTGGCAATGTCTTATTAAAAACTATTTCAAAAATATGATAAATTATCTTATGGAAAATAATATGAGAATTGTTTGATTTTCAAATTGCGAATTATTTTGATCTTAAAATTTTCAATTCGAAGAAATGAAATTTTTAAGAGAATGAACCGTATACTATTTGGCATCGAATGATTTAAGTCGAATAATTAAGTGACATCGAATTTGAAATATGCAGTTTTTAGAAAATATATAAATAAAAAAATATAAATATGACCTATTCAATGTGGAAATAAACTTTAGAGAAAACCATTTAAAATTAGGAGAAATAACCCCTTCAAATAGTCAAAAATCACCACTATCTTGGCTAATTGAGAATGCTGGCTTCTTCATAATTTTATGTTCAGGCTTTTTAATATTAAAAAAATGTAAAAGGAGACGATGGAAACGATACGTAGATTAAAAAAGTTTGCTGACTTACCAAATCCAACTACTGATTTATAGTTCTGTCTAAAAGTTTAAGGAATATTTAAAATTTATAAGTTGTATGTGTTTGACTGTAGGAAGCTTAGTAAAAACAATCCACGTATTGCGAATACCTTGTTTATAAATTCAACTATATAAAAGTTGCATTTTTAACTTATGACGTCATTTAGCATCATGCAATTGTTTGCTGACCAAGCAATTATCGATTTCAAGAAAGATAAGAATAGATTGCGAAAGTGGACTTAAACATAATTTTGTATCATCTAAGCATATCACATTTCACTGCTCTTTTCTTCAAGAAAATATAAGATATGTATTTTTTGCATTAGTATGCGCTTATTTCAACATATGTATTCTTAAACATAAGGATTGCTCCGAAACTTCCTAGTAGTGTTTTCCTTGGTAGACAGCAGATTAGACCGTTGAAAAATTACCGAATTGCAAAAGACGATGTTTTGAATGCATACTTTTGACTTACTGTCGTAATCCGGCTGTAAATTAAGTAATTATATGAATAATCTTGAATATTATTCATTGATAGAGGAGTTTGTTTAATTAACCCTTTAAAGGGCCATTTTTTTTTCTAGTCATATTATGTTAAAATATCTTTAGGCTTGAAATTAAAATAAGAAAAGGGATTCATTAGCTTATTAGATAAATTTAATTTGATTAATTAATTTGGTTAATTAATAATTAAGTAACAAATCAAGACACATCATTTTGTCTGAGATAAAGAACTGAAGCATCTAAGTTTCTGATTTACTAAAAAACATTTGTCAGAACTTATGCCAACCTTCATAATTTCATACAAAGATTGACAAATTTGGTGTGAAGCATACTTCCCGCGGCCCTAGAAAGGGTTAAGATAGCAGTTATAGAAATCTATGCTATTAAATATAAAGAATGTAAGAAGGTATTTTAAAAAATTAGCTCTATCCAATTGATTGAATGAAAATTACCTCAGAAGCAGTAGCTTCTGAGGGTAAAGACCCCTGAGCACCCGAGGGCAGAAGTCTGACTTCTAGCTCATATGAGGATGAAACTCACACATTCGCTTGCACAACCCCTTTTTACAGGGGGGCACATTCACACACCTCACAGATAGAACACAAGAGGATTTTGGTTTGGTTTGGTTATATTAACGTCCCGTTTAAAGCAACACTAGGGCTATTTTGAGACGGACTTCGTAATTTTGAACCACGGTCAGATGACGAGGACGACACCTGAGCTGGCACCTCCCTCTCCACACCACACCACACCACACCGCACCAGTGGGAGGACGTTTGGTCATGACTGATTTAACGTGCAACAGACCCCCTTATACGACGGTTCTTCGGTGGAATGGGGTTACGAAAGAACAAAAGAGGAAGAACAACCATGCCCGAACCAGGATTCGAACCCGGGATGCCCAGGTCACGGGGAAGAGATAGAGAGGAAAAATACATGTATTAGAGTGAATTTTGGGGTAACCATTACCGCGGTTAAATTCTGCGTAGTTAATCATCAATTCTCATGACAATTATTCGCTATCTTTTTCTTCATGAAAGCGTAAAGAGAAAAGATACTTCTTTACAGAAATGTAAAGAAAAAGATATTTCTTTGAATATTTTTTTTTTAAAAGATACTTCTTTAAAGCAATTTAAAGAAGTAAATAGGGAATAATTGTGAGACTAATTTCATTTGTTACAAATTTACTTATAAAATAAATTTTGAGATCCAATTTCCATATATTTAGAAAAAAACAAAAAAACTTGTTATTTTTTTCCACAGTGGGCCTTTTCCTATGAATCGAATAACATTTTATCAGATAGCATTTCTCAGAAATATCAGCACAACATCCATTTTTTTTTGGAACACTCTCAAAATCAACAAATAAAATAACAGTCATACTCTGTTTTAGGTAAAGAGAACAGACGTTCCAGATTAGTTGGAAAAATCCAGAATTTTTGTTTTTCTGTCGATTTTTTTTTTCCAAAATTGAATTAAAAATCATGGATTGTTCCGAATTTTGCTTATAAATAAATGACACAAATTAAGAAAGCTTATATTATTTAAGAACAAATGAAATTAATCTAAAGTGAATTCTCCTTATCAAATTGTAAATACTGCATGCAAAATATGGTAATTATTATAAAATAGAGAAAGGAAGTGAGACCTGTTCTTTCATTGATTATATTTTTTCCTATCTTGAAAAAAAAAAAAAAGGTTGCGGTGGCTTGGTGGTAAGGTCTCGGCTTCGGAACCCGAGGGTTTCAGGTTTGAGATCCAATTCCACTGCAGAATCGTCGTGTAAAGGGATCTGATACATGTTAAATTTGTCGGCGTCAAACGTCCTCCCATAGGTGTGGCGTGGAAATTTGGAGAGGGGGATTGCAGCTTAGGTGTCGTCCTTGACATCCGACTGCGGTTCAAAATTACGAGGTCCAAAATAGCCCTAGAGTTGTTTTAAAACGGGATGTTAATATAACTAAACTAAAACATTAGTAAATAAGAATATTTTTTGGGACTCGCGACTCACCTCCCACTGCCAGATTTTTTTTTCTCAAGTCAGCAATATTTGAATGGATAATCGAACGTTGTATTTTATCTGTATGCCTACGACATGTGGATAAATGATTACCAATCGTTAAAAAATAATCATTCACGATTTTTTATTTTTACATTATTGATGTTTCTGAATGCTTTTCAAGATTTTAGTATCACTGGTCTCTTATAACTTTCCAAGTTACATATATATTATATATGTTACGGCATGTATCGGATATGTTACAGTAATATATTTTAATCGGTACATATAATCTTCATGGTCGTCTGTAAAACTGAGCGAAATTTTTAAAAAGATATCCCTACCCTTTTGATCTGCATTATTATCTGATTATTACTATCCAATTTCTATTTCATGTCTGAGTTTTTTTATGTTTAAAGTGCCTGATTTATTGATATGCAAATAAAGCTAAGCATGAAAAAATTATTATTTTATGCAGGATTGTAATAAATATCAATGAGCTGAAGTTTGTAAATTTTATAATTTTTAATTTATGCTGATTCATAATATTCTTCCCTCAAAGACGAGTTGGAGTCATTGTTAATATTTTCTTTCATCATTTTTTTTTTTTTAAATTTTGTATTAGTTAATGCATTTTTTTTTCTTTTTGTGAATCATTATTCGTTCCGATCCATTTTAATTAATTAATTCTGCTTTGACTGATTGCAAACTTTTTTAATTCTTAGAATTCAAAGCTTTTATTGATTACTTTTAATATTACTAAATATTTACAATCTAAAGTGGTTACAAATTATAATTTTTAAAAATTTCTTAAACACTCTGCTAATATGTATGAAATTTCCTAGAGCAATTTTCGATAGTTAATCTGTGATAATCGAATTTAAGATATTATTATTAGACTACTGGCCCATTTAGACGAGCATAACTTCTATTTTAAATTAAAAATCAAATCATTCGAAAATGATATTATATTCCACAGAACGAGAGCATATTACCAATTTATATATAAATTTGACAAAATTCGCTATTATATAATTTTTATTGTTTCTTTCCTACCTATTCTTTCTACCTATTCTACCTATTGTTTCTTAACTATTCGTCATGTCCTTGGCAATGTAAGACTTCAATGATGTCTGAAGTGGTGGAGAAATAGTAAACTAATCATGCCTTGAATTTTAAAAAAGCGTTTTGGTTTCGAGTCGTATATTAATCCTTCGTTAATCAAAATTTTTTTATTTTTTATTTTTAAACTTTCGTAACCTATTTCAAGGATATTAACTATATGATCTATGGTAGTTCGATTAGTTTAATCCACTATTTTCCTTTACGACTACAATTAGCAGAAGTTAGAACAATGGAAGGAATATCAGTCAGCAAACATTTAACAAATTGCGGAAGCGAAATCAGAGTGAAAGACAAATAATAAGAAATCCCAAAGTCAACCAGAAGGAAAAAACTGTGTGAAATTTCTAAGTTTATCAGATTAGATTTTGATAAAAAGTAATAGGACACAATTTCAAAATTAACCAGATTCCTTCAGGAAAATCAAAACCACAACATAGCAAATCAGCGGGAGTGATCTCTTTCTCGCATACATTCAAATTAAGGTATCATCTCAGAGAAGCCTTGCATGACACTAGCATACAATATTTACGAAATATTAACCTTTAGCGTGAATTCAGCATTTTTACAGGATCTGTCGGGGGATTCTTGGCGAAATTTTTTGGCGATTAATCCCTGGCGTACGATTAACAATATCTGAAAATCGAATTGGCATTTAGATGCATTCTGCCAAACCGATTGAAATAAAAATTTGACACAAAACTACACCTATAGCCTATACCTAATTTGATATATTTAAGTTATTTCATTTTTAAGCCATCGCGTTTATATATTTTTGAAGATATAGACTGACATACGGTCAACCTCTTGTCAGATTTGGTTCAAAATTTTTTGGTATCTACACTATAAATATTAAATACATTCGCCAAATTTTATGATCTAGCTTTTTTCGTTTTGTAGTTATAGTAAACATATATTCGAACAGCCGGATAGACAGACTTCCTTTGAACAGATTTTGCTCAAAATTTGATAAAAATTTACAATTTTGATGTGAAGACCGTATGCGAAATTTTATCGGCCTATATTTTTGTCACAGACAGACAAAATCTCGAGTACGAATTTTTTAATGTTAACAATACATTTTCCATACGTCGTATACGAGAAAGTAAAAATTATGAAAACAAAGTCATAACGACAAATAAAAATTTTTTGAAGTGTTATTTTGTGCACATTTAGTCTATATTTTTTTACCTATGTTTCCGCGTTTTCTTAAATAAATCGTTGTTGGCTGTGAGTGAACGACTTTTCATGGTACATCCACCGAACGAATTTTTCAATAACAATACGGAATGGGGGGAATTTGTGTCCTATAGCAGAAAAAGAATTACAAATAAAAAAAGTTTTAATTAATTACATTAATCATCGCAAAAAAACAAAAGAATTTGAAAGAAATCATTGTTTGAAAATGAATAGAGAACGAGCAATTTTAGAATTTCAGCGCATCCATTATTTCCGTAGCCATGATTTAAAACTTAGAAATTAAGTATTACATTTATTTTAGAAATAATTTATTACATATTACATATTTTCATATTAAAATACAATTTTATTTAATTTCATTTGCTTTATGTTTATAATGATGAAATTTTATAATTAAATTTTTACTCACTCCCTGATGCTCTAGAGTTTCGAAATTTTCCACAATTACTTTTAAAGATAATGAACTGTTTTAATACAATACATTCTTTTCAGTGCTTACTTATTGATTAATTATAATTTAGTTGTTAAATGGGGAAAAAATTAGTTCTTAAATTCTATGATATTTATAAAATTAAAGTTAAAAATCAAAAGTAAAACAGAATGCCTATTTTTTATCAATTTCTTGTATACAGGGTATAATAATAATAATAATAATAAAAATCAAATTTGAAATTTTGGCGAATTTCTAAGTTTCAGATCTTCTTTGATCCAGAAAGAAACCATTTCATATACCATTCACCAAGACAAGCATTTTTTTCAATTAGTTCATTGAACCCTATCTATTTCGGTAAGAAAGAAAGATAATAAAAATTGCGTACACTTCAAAGCACGATAATCATTGTCATCGTTTTTGAGATCAAAAAGATATGCAATTCGGAAGATTTTGATTTCAAGAGTGGTTTGTTTTCAAGTTTTATCTCTTACTTTTGGTCTACGATGCGTTTTTTTTTTAGTGATTTTTTTTTTCTGACTAAATTGTAAAAACTTATTTCCAAACAGTATATTTTATTATATTTGTAAATTGTGAAAAATTTGATTCCCTAATTTCGGGCAATGTTTTTTTTAAAGTTTCGATCTATTAATTATATAACGAATTGCTTTTATTTACTTCTTTATAAAGGTATTTATAAACGGATTATGGGGGAAAAAAACACGCATTTGGCAGTATAATTGTTACTTTTGAATTATACCCCCAAAATTTAAAAAAAAAATCCCGTTATCGGCAACAAACAATTATAATACAACCTATAATTATTAGCTTTTTGAGAATGGTCCTTCTCGAAGTTTGGTTCCATAAAAATAAGGTTAAATTTTTTAAATAAAATTCTGAAAAACAATTTTGCGAAAAGCGAGAAAATTAACAGGTCATAACTCGTTTATAGATCAAAATAAATTAATTTTAATATTTACAAAACTTGTAAAATGAGAAACACCATTTTTTGGCGCAAAGAAAAAAAAAAGATGAATTTATATTCAACACAATAAACAATTAAGCTTACTAAATTATACTTGTAATATAATTGATGTGCGGTTCCAGCCTTACCAACAATATGAAGCTTAATGAAATGGAATTTTAAAAAAGAATTTCAAATAGCTTAATCGAGATAAGAACACGAGTTAGAAAAATATGGAAATTACATGCGGTAAACGATATAAGTGTCCTTCCTGAACCCGAAAAAAAAAATATTCAAGTGCTATTTTTCATATTAAAATGTAAAACGATTGCTGTATATTATGTAAAGGTGAAAAGAATACCTGGTCAACCTCCAAGCAGGAATTTTAATTGCAGGGGCATACACAGTTAATAGACATCGACACTAACTTGTGATTTTTTTTTTTGATTTTCCAATGTTTCCATTTTTGGCATTAATATTATTTATCACTTTAAATAAGTCTTCAAATCATTAAAAAGAAATATGTTTAAAAGTGGAAAATGTGATCAAAATAATAACCAGCGATAAAAAAAAAATGCACTTAGATTGTCCAGGAGATCTGATTATTTTTTAACATGAACTTTTACATAAATCGTGGCCCGCGATGGCCTGGTGGTAAGGTCTCGGCTTCGTTTTCGAGAGTTTCAGGTTCCTGACCCGATTCCACCGAAGAACCGCTGTGTAAGAGGGTCTGGTTCACGTTAAATCCGTCGGGGCCAAACGTCCTCCGGCTGGTGTAGTGTGGTAGTTTGGAGAGAGGGTGCTAGCTTAAGTGTCGTCCTGTTCATCTGATCGTGGTTCAAAATGACGAGGCCAGTCCCAAAATAACCTTAGTGTTGTTTTAAAACGGGGTGTTAATATAACTAAACTAAGCCAAACTTTACATAAATCGTAGAAGAACAAGGAATTTTTCTGTTGCAGATGCAGTAAACTCAGTACATACTCAAGTAATACACATAAAGTGTTAGTTTAGTTTAGCTACATTAACGTCAAGTTTTAAAGAAACACTAGGGCTATTTCGGAACGGTCCTCGTAATTTTGAACCTCGATCAGATGACCAGGACGACACCTAAGCTAGTACCTTCTCTCCAAACTACCACATCACACCAGCCGGAGGACGTTTGGCCCCAACGGATTTAACGTGAACCAGACCCCCTTACACAGCGGTTCTTCGGTGGGATCGGGTCTCAAACCTGAAATCCACCGGTTTCGAAGCCGAGACTTTACCACCACGACCCTCTTGAAAGAGTTAATGCACTTCTTTAGTTAGCTGGATCTAAGGTATTGTTATTCACCAGTCATTTCTGTTATAGATAGTCTGATTCTGAAAATATTAGTTATTACCAACTTTTAACGATTAAGCATTCAAATATATCTGAAGAAAAATCCTTCATTTTGTTTAGATTTCTGAATTAAAATGATGCTAAAAGTTTGCCTTATTATTTCCATTTTATTGTATCTCTCATGTTCCTGTGGTTGTTTTTCTTCCGTTGGTATCATTTAACAGGCTGTTAGAATTTCAATATGTATTGCAAAAAAGGTTTCAATTCTATTGTCTTATGTCTTTTTTTCACATTCATTGTAAAATGCGTGATTGCTCAAATATGGAATTGTTTTTTTTTTTTTAATTCTGTTTATGTACGCAAAAACTTTATGTTATTATGTTTTCACATATAAAATATACGATGGAACACGATAACAAATGTCAGAATATGATATCTGGAAATTTTGATGAATCATCAATTTAATGTGTCTTTGGGGATCCGAAAAAATAATTTTTACATTCTCGTTTATGAAGTATGCCAAGTATTATAGTCATCAAAAACTTCAAATTTAAATTTTTGACTCCATGTATCAAACCTTCCTGATTTTGAAAACTATATTTTTGGAATTACATTTTTCAGTCCCTTTGGCTATCTGCCATCTCAAAAACGATTTGAGTTCGACGGATGAAATTTGTTTTATGGATTTAGCAGAGAAAATTTATGCAAGGGAAGTCTCTCTACTCAACGTCCGAATACAAGTTAACATCGCAACTAGAGAACGAAAAGAGCTAGATTGGTACAATTTAGTGTACGAATTTAGTATCTAAATTATTGATTTGTATCGAAATCAGAATGAAATCTGTCCAAGAGTTGAGTAGAATCAAAATTTTGAGCCTAATCTGTCAAGGGATCAACTGTTAATTGTTTGTAGTTTCACATGCATTTAAAGTAATATCTCAAAATGGATATATTTAAAGAAAAGAAATTCGGGCCGGCGTCCTGGCATAGGGTAGCGCGTCTTCCCCGTGATCAGGGTGTCCTGGGTTCGAGTCCCGGTTTGGGCATGGTTTTTCTTCCTTTGTTCTATCTGTGAGATGTGTGAATGTGCCCTCCCGTAAAAAGGGGTTGTGCAAGCAAATGAGTGATGCGTGAGTAGCAAAGTCGTACTCTTGGCCCTAGTTGACGCCACTAAAAAAACAAAAAACAAGAGACGCTCCCCCACCGGCTTAAAATCGCTGTCTTCATAACAGCGGGTTTGTCCATGGCAAGTGCCATAAGAAACAACAACATCACGAAATTTGGTATTGATTTTGTGAATACAACTGTAGTTCTGCGTGAAATTTTAGTTTTAATCGGTCGGGAAAAGGAGATCCAAAATACGCACCCATTTTTCTGGTACTTGTGTATTAACTGCATCCCAGCGATTAATCACCAATTTCACGCTAATAGGCCCCGTTGTTCTCCAACATCATGTTTTTAATTATATACAACTACCAGTTTTCTTTCCTAAACATCTCTCACATGCGGAGCTCTAAAAATAAAAAATCTGAACATTCGTTCGTAATCTTGCCCAAGGTTGTAGAATTTTAAGGCGGGCTGAGGAGGGACATCAACACCTTTATCAAAGAGTTTGTGATAAAGTTTCGCTTTCCCTTTGGTTGAATTATCATGTTCACAGGGAAGATACAATTCAAAAAATAATATTTTCGATTTCAAGGATGTCCATAATTCTCAGAATTTCTCAAATCTCCAGGTCGAATTTTTCGACAATATCGTTATTTTTTCTGTATTGTTTTCCTACAAGATATTAGAAAACCAAATTAAAATTCAATTTAGATTAAAATCTATGTAGTTTATAGTTTATTTCTTCTTTATTGATACAAGCAGTAAATAACCCATATGATTATTTATGATATAGAACTTTTCGTTACAAATATTTTGAGGTATTGCGTAAAAATTGGATCGATCGTATTCTTTCAGCAGGTCATTGACTTAACAAAATTATGAACCAATCGACCATCTCTTATTTTTAAAAGAAAAGTAAAAAAAAAAAAAAAACATTCTATCAACTTCTTCAAGTAGTGTTATCAGTTTCGAGACCATCTTATCGAAACCCGGAAATGCTTCTGACTCTACTTTGTTGCTCATTTTCCGATAAAGATGTTACTTATAAATCGAGTTCAAAAATTATATAAATCAACTTTTGCAATTGATATCTATAATAATCCTTTAAAAATGATTCGAAATTACTATTGCTGTTTACAATTTCCCGTTTCCCTAATTTATTCTTCTAATTTGGCCATATTTTCAGAAGCATTTATCTAAAGAATGTACATTGATTACATTTTATCAGTTTTATTTCCATGTTATTCTTTTATTCTTACAAAATTTTAAAATCGTAATTTTTAATCCTAATAACGACAATCTTTATGCAGATAAATATATCAATTCTTTCAAGCGATTCAGTAATAATGTGCAAATAAATACGCAATAATTTGTTAGTCGAGTGAGCCTCAGAACTTTCTCACATATTTCGGAGTGGTCTCTCCAATACTTTCTTACAAACTTTCAAATAAATGTGTAATTCCGCACGCATAAATGAAAATTATGCTAAGTTTAATTTAGTTATATTAACGTCCCATTTTAAAATAACACTAGGGCTATTTTGGGACGGACCTCGTCATTTTGAACCGTGGTTAGATGACGAGGACGACACCTGAGCAGGCATCTCCTCTCCAAACTTCCACACCACACCAACGGGAGGACGTTTGTCCTAGACGGATTTAACGCGCACCAGACCCACTTACACGACTGTTCTTTGGTGGAATTGGGTCTTGAACCTCAAACCCTCCGGTTCCGAAGCCGAGACCTTATCGCCAGATGATGGTGGCGCGAAAATTATGCAAGTCGGAAACGCTACGAGTCCCCAATTTTTTATTATTTTCACCATTCCATGCATGAGCCTTTTGTGTTTCGTAATATAATGATGGAAAATTGAGCATGTGATTTTGACGCCAGGCTTTTTTCGATTGATGGAAAATTTTGACACTGAATTACAACTTCAAATGCTATAAGTCACTGCGATTTTGATTTGTTACGTTTACATGGTTGCGAAAACACCTATCGATAGACAACCCTTTGACGAATTTAAGTCGAAATTTGATATGAATATACAGTTTAAATGCAAAAAATGTGTGCTAAACATTAACTAATTAGCTCTTCACATTTTGTAGTTGTGTTTACTTGTTCTCAGAGAGACAGACAAGACTTCATCTGAATGGATATAATAATATTAGATCAAGTATTTATTGTATTTAATATCATAATAAAAAGGAATTTAAAACAATATAAAATCATTATGTAAATTGGAAAAAATAATTTGGTTAATATGTTGAGACAACAGGAGGCTAATAAATAGATAGATAGATATGCAAATGCTTATGGTGAATTCTGTACACGGAATGTAGTACCTTCGGCGTTGGAGGTATGGAATGAATATGCACTTACCTAAGAAAGACAAAGAAAATTGGAAAAATTCACTGATTTTTATTAATGAATTCGACCATTCTGTGGGATGTTTTTCTTCTTCTGATGAATGGATATTAACAATTCTTCTTGCCTGAAATGATACTATAAATGATATTATAGTGCATGAACTCTGTAGTATAGTGAAGAGTTAAGTTATTTCTATCCCAGATGTATTTGTCACTATCCGAGAGATGGAATCTTTTAATGCAGAGAGAAAAAAAGGCATGCTCAAAAAAAAAAAAAAAAAAAAAAAAAGGAGAGAGATCTTTTCTGATCCAGTTAATAGGACGAAGGCTATTGAAGGAATATCAAACAATTTTTCCTACCAGCATTATCATCTATTTCTCAAATATGTTTTCATGGTGGAGGTATTTTATATGTAATTGCAACAATATATAGAGTTGCCCATATTGCTTATAAGGTTTTTGAAGCCATTTTTTTATTATCTGAGTGCATTGTATACGTCATTGCTTTTCTTTTAATATTATACAGAATACTTTTAAAAGTTATACAGAATACTTTTAAAAGTTATACAGAATACTTTTAAAAGTTATACAGAATACTTTTAAAATTATACAGAATACTTTTAAAATTATACAGAATACTTTTTAAATTATACAGAATACTTTTAAAATTATACAGAATACTTTTAAAATTATACAGAATACTTGTATTTATTCTTGGAATATATGAATATACGTCCAGATTCACATCACCAATGATCACACTGTTTCAGAGTGTTGCTCAAAGAAATTGCATAGCCTTTGATTTCAAGCAGAAGTTTAAGAAAAGAAGTTTTAATGCTCTTTAGGGACATATCTTCACATATTATATAGCTTTAGACAAGTAGCAAACATTTATTGGATCATTTTGGATATTTCTCAAACATCTGATATAGAATCTGTTGAAACAAAGAAAAGATTTGTACAATATAAAGAATTTAAGAAAAAAAAAAAAAATCAAAATACTTCTTGTGTTTTAATTCAAACTGAGTTTTGCCTTTTTTTATATGGATGTAAGTTTTCTTTGCTTGATAGTATCCTTGCCATTTAGCAACTAAATCCTTTTCTAGACCTCTACAAGTTGCCAGAATGGTTTTGGTTCAGGTTTTTTTATGAGGTTGTAAACACTGTAATGAATAAATGAATTATGAACTTCTACACTTCAAATTTAAATGGATGTAGCTCTCCACATATTAATGACAACATAAAGAAAGGAAATTAATGGTAAATATGCTATATAGAAAAAAGTAAGGAATTTTTTTTTTGCGCAAGCTGAAAATAAATCAGAGCAATGTTTGTCTGAATCTAACCTTATATATAGAAGCTGCATACTTAAAGCTGCTTTTGCCTTATTCCATTATCAAGAATCTTGTTTAGTTACCAAGAGGGTTTATTAGACAATATCTAATAGTAAGGAACATATACTGCAATTGCCAATAACAATATATATATATATATATATAAAATGATTGTGGAATAGATTTTATTTTGCTTGTTAGATCCATAACAATCTAGCATTTTTGAATGTTTATAGTTGAGGACAAACATAGAGGATAGGAAAAATTAAATAAATAATAAATAAAAAAAAAAAAAGATGAAATTAATTCTTATAAAATATGACAGATTTTATAATGTGAGATATCTTGTGGCTGATGTCTTCCATCTTAAATAGAATACCATAAAATCTGAAATTTAATTCAAACTGACATCTTTTTAAAAATATGAACATAGAAAATAAAATGAACAAAATAAAGGTGTAATGAATTTTTGTGTATGAAACAAAATTTTCAAAAGAAACAAGAGCATAGCTGTGGAATTATGACACAACTATTCCTTTTTATTTGCAACATTTCTGGAGGATAAAAAGTTCAAGTGGAAAATACTCAAAATCTTGCCATAAAAAAAAAAAAAAGTTTTGGAAAATCCATTGAATTTACTGCAATTATTTAAAGATCAATAAACTATGAAATGGGCATGATAAACTTCTTTGGTGATTCTTCCAACTGGCAGACAATATTAAAAATGGAAAGTCATGGTTTATATAAAATTAAAAAAAGTATCTATTACTTATTAACTTTAGCATAAAATATTGAAAATATTAAAATATCACTAAAATATGTAAAACAAAGGGAATTTTTTATGTTATAAATAAATTTAAAAAGTAATATTATTTATAAATTAATCTTTCTACATATCTTTGCTTCGAGAAAACATTTTTTACTACATATTTTTTGTATTTGCAAAGTTGAAATTTTATAATTCAATTTTTCTTTTTTTTTCAGATGTGATGAATTTTAAAATTTAGTAATGAGTATTTTTAATGATAATATACAGTTTTAATATTTTCAGAATTTATCAGTTAATCAAAAGTGATTTTGAAAAAAAAAAAAAAAACTGATTTCAAGCTTCTATGTTTATAATAAAGCATCATGAATTAAAGACTAAAAGACTGGCAACAATTAAACTTAAAAAAAAAAAACAACCTATTTTGTAGAAAATTAATTAAAATATGTTTTTTTAAAAATTTTTAATCAAGAAAATTTTAATAAATATCATTAGCTTACTCTCTTATCCTCCCCTAAAAAATGTGTAGCAGAGCTAAATATGCAAACAGTAAATAGTAGTTTTTTTTTTGTTTGTGTTGTAGAGTGTGTATAATGGAACTGCACCATATGTAGATTTCTCCCTATAACTACATGGTAATAAAAACATTGGTAATAAGAAAATAAAATATCAATTTTATTTCTTCAAAGCACAGGGAAACAAAGCGGCAAAATATAAAGGAGAAATTGAGAAAAGAAATTGGGAAAAAACATTTATTTTCTATCTTGGAACTCTTTGTCATGTAGACATTAATAAAATTGTAATTTTAATGCTTATGCAACTAGTAGTATTAATTACAAACCTATACAATTTATATTATCATTCATAAATATCACAACTATGATTAAATAATTATATGATGCAAATGAAATTTGTTTATACTATTATTTGTCTATCTTTCATAATCATATATTTTGGAACGTTGATTTGGCATAGTTTTCTTCCACATTCTAAAAGACTGCCCATAAATAAGATTTCACATTCTTATAATTATGATTTTTTAAACCATATTATGAATCATGATACTTAAATTCAAATTGTCTAATGTAAAATAGTAAATATTATATCTACATAAGCTACAAATTTGAAACTATTAAATGTTCTATATACAAATTATAAACATTTAACTATCAATATTAAAGGGCTATATAAATTCCTCCACCCTTTTATTAAGCGTGACTGACTGAATATTGAAAGCACGGGCTCTGTTTTATTAGCTCACCAAGACATATTTAGAGAACAGGGAAATTTTCTGAGAACTCTCAAAAGATGTCCAAATACACATTTCATTAAGAGCTAGTAAGTAAGCTAGGTTGACTTTTGTATATCAACCCTCTTAATAAAATGGGCTGTTATTGCAGATTTTGAGGTAGATAATAGAAATTTTCTTATTTTTGAAAAAGAAAGGCATTCCAGCATGTTAAGGATCTGAATTTCAATGATCTTAGGAATGACAGGGTTAAAATGTAAAAAATCGAGTATAACATCAATTATATAATTCTAAAATTTATCAAAGCATTGATTTTGGCAATGCAAATGCTTATAATTAATTCATGAATAATCAAAATCAAAGATAATTTTTTTATCATTCAATAATTTTCTGTTAATTACAATTAAAAACCAAGAATTTTTATCAAGAAGTATCAGACCTGTATCTATATGAACTCTTATGAATTGAGAATCTCCAATATACATATAAAGCAAAAACATTATAATCATAAATAGAGTAATAAGAATTTTAAATGCCATCACATTCCTTTACTTTTATTATTATTTTTATATATAAAAATCTGAAAACAAAAGAAAAAATTTACATGAGAATAAATATTAAAAGAAAGCGTCCTTTAAAAAAAAAAAAATTCAAAATAACTTTAATAGTGGCAAAATTTATGATTAAAATATTTCATAAAAATGAAACTGTTTTAAATTAAATAAAACAATAAAAAACATTGCTGCATACTAAATTAAAAAAGCATTTTTGAAAATCTTATTGAAATGAAAAGAAATGCAAGAACCAAGTTGGTTTTTGGAAGGTAGTTTTGGGCCTCATAAGATAATTCTGTGATGACAGAATCGGTCAATAGTATTTGATTTTTTGTTTATAAAGATTCTACAAACTGCAATATTTTTTATAAGTTCTATCCAGAATTCAACAAAAAACCCAAATAATGACTGAAATAAAAATTTTTGTCCATCCTTTTTTCTATTTAGAAAATGAGTCATTTCATTAAAAAATGATAAAAAAAATAGACATCAGAAATGGTATTAGTATTACCACACAACAGTTGTGTTATTTTATTTAATGCCATTATCATAATTTACTGTGTGATAAAGTAAAACAGCTATAATGCAGCATAATAATTAATAATAATCTCCTTCTGCCTGCCATGGCTGCTTTGATTGCACTTCTTCAGATGAGTTCCATCTTCAAACTAATTGTACTTTCTTTCTGGAGTTTATCCTGAAGGAAAAGGGCACATTTAAAATAATTGCATAGCAGAAAAATTAATATTTATTTAGAAAATTGTTTAAAAAAATTATTTCTGTATAAAGCAATTGGTATCCTATGGTAACTATATGTATTTGAATGAATACGTATGCATTTTCAACTAAAAGAATCAAATACATTTTTGAAGATAGGATCTTGCAAACTATCATGCACAAGAAGGATTTTTTTTTTAAAATTTCATATTACATAATTTTTTAAAAATAAAATACTAATAATATATTCTTTATTAATGTTCTTGTGTGAAAATTTTATATATGAATTTTATATATGTGAAATTTTATAAATGAATAAATGAAAAATATTAAGAAATAATTTGAAAGTATCAAAGAACTCAAAAGTTCAATGGAAATTTTTAATATAAGTACTGGATATTTAATGCTTTTATTTTCAGAATATTAAAATTTTATTTTTGTGATAAGCTGTATAACTTAAACAAAGAATTTATGTATAATAAAAAATAGTACAATATTGTTTACTTACAAACATGTTACCTTGGAAAGAAAATTGTGCAATTTTTACTATAAAAGAAATATTGCTTTGTACTAAGAATTTTAACAAAATTAATCACTAACAGTAAATTTTTATGTAATTAAAATAAAATTTGCATATTCAGAAATAAAAGCATTTTTTAAACACAGATGATGATCCCATATACTATGCCCCTTAGTGCACGAATAAATATATAATTTTAAAATAAAATGTTAAAAATAAATATTTTCTCATTGTCATACCTACCATTCAAAGAAAGTTAAATGAAACAAAATTATATATATGTATATTCCCATTTAAAATGCATAATTCAATTGATTCATGAAATAATTAATAAAAATCAGCAAGCAATGAAATAAGTTAAAAACTACACATATTAATTGTTTAATGATTAAATTTTTCAATAATAATTAAAAAATAAAATAAACGATTTAACAGAATATGACACTATCTAACTTTATATGTTGCCTGGCAACATTTAAAATGTTACTTATCCAAAAAAAAAAAAAAAAAAAAAAAAAAAAAATATTTTTTACAGCACAGATTATTAACAAGGTTACTAGATAATGAATAGAGCACTATTTTTAATACACATTTTTTTTTTGGCAATACATTTCACACATTTTTCAAATCCCAGATTTTACAGTGCTTTGAAATTGGAATATTATGAAAAACTATCCTTACATAAATATATAATTGCTAATACTAAGAAGTAGCATAAAATATGTTGAGCATTTTACATTTTAACAGAATACAACTCATTATTCTATGAAACAATTAAATCATAGAATACAAGTAAGTTTTATGTTTTAACTGAATTTGATCAATTAAAAATTCAATAAATAAATCATAGCTTTTCCTTTTTTAAAAAGAAGAAATTCAAAATGCTAATGCATCATTGAATAATGTGATAACAGTTAAAACAGACTGAAATGTGACAATTTTGTTTGGTTTCAATTTGGAAATTGTTTTTATAACATGATTAAGATTAGAGGTTCTTTTAAGCATTTGCTTTTTATGACATGGAAACAGAGACTAGAATGCAATGCAGACAAGAATGCAATTTTTCTTCTCATAATAATAAGCTCTTTCTGCTAAATAATAAGCTTTTTAAACTGAAATTGAATAAATATATATGAAGAAGTCATATGAATGCATGAAGAAACATAGTATAAAGCTTAAGAAATAGTTCCTATGATGAATAGAAATTGACATAGATAATTAAAGAGACAGTTATTTAAAAATGTCATTATTTTAAATATTTTTTAAATCCTAAAATTTTGATTTAGATATTCAAGAAAAAGAGATAGCAATAGTGAAAAAGAGGACAAAACAAGATTGAATGCTATACACAAAATAATTAAATGTACATTTTCTAAACAATAATATAATTTAAAAATAGTTAATAAAATTACATATGACTGTGTTTAAATTTATTTATTATTTAATTAAAACATCATAGAATTTAAAACATTCTCAATAATTATTAAACTTCATGAAGTTAAAAATATAAGTCATTAAGAATGAAATAAATTACAACAATTTTGATAAGAATGTACTTAGTACTCTAACAAACAGAACAACAAAAACAGAATAACATTACATTTGCCATATCCTTTATGTTCTTTAAGTATATGCAGGAAATTGTTCAAATATTTCACTTCTTGCTACAAATAGTTTTCAACACTTTCAAAATATACCACCATATGCAGCCTGCTTCAATCTTGAGGAGGATGATTGCTGCTAATTTTTTGATGTATTACATTTTTGTACCTAAAGAATAATGAAATAATTTATTATTTGCATTTAAACAGATTAATAATGAAATATTAAAATATTTCAAATCACTGAATTTCTATGTGTAGGCCTTATCAAAAAAATTTCACTGCAGAATGATTTAGCAAATAAATTCATTTGATAACAATGATGCAACTTCACAGGGAAATAACATTGACAGTTTTTTTACAAAAAGTTTCAGATATATATTTACAACAACAAATGCCAAAAACTAAAATAAAGTAAAAAGTAATTTTCAGTAAAATACATTGTGGGACCAAACACATTATTATTTCTCTACATGCCAAGTAAAAGTGTAAGAAATTTAGCAATCATCAATAAAATTCAATCTTAAGATTTTGATGATTCCTCAAATTTTTTATTCCTCTGAATTTAAATCTTTAGACTAAATTTTATTTTAAAAACTAGGAAGGGAGAAAAAGGCCACGAGACTTTAGTAAGAGGTTTAATCAAGCCCTGGATAGGTATACTTTAAATCCTTAAAATGATTAATTTACAATCATAATAGCACAGAAAATTTGAGAGGAATTTATGATTATATCCTTGAGGTAAGGTCATAGAGGTTACAGCATGAATATTGAATGCAGCATATAATTTAAAGAAACTGTTTTTGATATGAAAATCAATTGATATTAATCAAATGAGGATAAAGTAAAAGATAAGTAGATTCAAAACTGGGAAAAGGGATGGAGGCTGTATAAAGACTGTGAAATTGCAGGATCCCAACTTTGTCCTGAGCATGAATATTAGTATTTATTTGGTTTATACATATATAGACAATCTAATATTTCTATAAATTCATATTCATCCAGGAAATAACTAATGCCAGCTAAGGAAATTTTTCATGTCAGAGAAGCTTTCATCTCTGTTTGAGCACTAAGGTTTCCCAATGCAATCTCAATTTCCCCCCTCCCCCTCCCTAATTGACCTTTAATAGAGTGGTAATGTAAGCTAAACACCACTTGTGATATGCAAAGAAATAATTCTTTTTTTGCATGCTGAAATTATGTCTTAAAATTAAATTTGAACATAAATAAAAAAGGAAGTAAAAAGCGGTTAAAAATTAAATACATAGGAATCATTCTTTGACAGTTTTTACTAACAAATATTTAAATGACAAATAAAACGTGCCTGCAAAATTTCTGCTTCTAAAATATTATTCAGTATATTGAATACAATATATCGTTTGAAGACGATAATAATAATCACAAACTCATTCTCAAGAACTGTAATTTTTCAACTCTGTTTATTTGATATTCACACTTTTTAAAATATAAAACATGATACTAAGACCATGGGGCTCAAACATTACACTGGTACTTGTAGATGGCGCTGCTGCAACAGCGCTTGTCATTGGTTACGGAACATTCCGCCCCACGTTGTAATGTTTACATTCAACCATTAAATCATACAGCTATTTCAAATGTAAATAGAAAATAGACACAATACAATAACAATAAATAACTCAAAAGAAACACTAATATAAGATTACACATTATTAGGTAGAATACAAACTTGTGAAACGGGCCGTTTGTAAATTTCAATTTTGAGTTTTCACTTTAACTACTCTGACCAGTTTGTTTTCCCCCAAATAAAGTTCAATTCTTCTTCCTAATGCCCATTGCTATAGTTCACATAAAAATGGTAGATAAATGGTAATAGAAATTAATAATGCACATTTTCTAATTCCCAGAACTTCTCCATAGTTTCATTTAAAGCAACATTATTTTCAATGAAGCCATAATGTACACTTCCCTGAATTTCAACGGGAACCCTTCCACTAACTACGTATCCAAAAACACTATTTTGGAAAATTATATTATTATTAGCTGGACAAATCAGACCTGGATGTAACAATTCATAAAATATTTCGGCGCTTAAAAGCAAATCTACACGACCTGGTAAATTAAAGTTTTCATCTGCGAGTTTTATATATTTTAACTCTGCCATATTAATTTTTAACGTGTTTGATGGCATGAAATCCGTAATTTTAGATATAATAATAATAATAAAAAAACCCATCCAACTCTTTTACAAAATTTCCCTAAGTTAGGAATAGTAGCATTAGCAACATGTTTAATTGTTGTGCATGTATTTCCGATACCACAGACTGTCAAATTAGTTTTCTATCTTTTTAAATTAAGTCGTGAGTCTGAAGTCTGACACAGTCAGCAGTCATATAATTATTCATTGCTCCTTGATCTAAAATCGCGCGCACTGTATCATGATTTCCTCTTTCAACTTTTAGTAAGCAATTCACAATACTCAGCAAAACAGTTTTTGTTTGATTTATTATCCGCGTAGAGAGTACGGAATTATTGTTTTGATTAGTCAGAGCTGGTTGAAACTACGGATGACGAATATTTTACGAGTGGTAATTATATAACCAATATCAAAAAGTCACAAATACCAATGATCAATACTCAAGAGGGGTGTGATTCAAATCCTTGATACGATCTTACTGGTGATATTTAGATTACAGGTTTTGGATCACGATATTAAGTAACAATCGATACGATCTGTGAATGGGTTGAAAAGTGAACGAACCGTTTATTTTTGGAATTATCGTATCATTGAATTGCATATCACTGAAATTTATCAGAGCGGTGACTTCACTGGAAAGCTTGCTTCATTTTTAATTGCTTGTGACATGACTGCATATATTCTGTTTACTGATGGTGCCATCTATTGGTAGAATATAGAACTAAAGTAAACATTTTAAAGAAATGACATATATTTTTAATTCAAATTTTTCGGAAAATGGTTTACTTAACAAAAAGAAATTAAATAAAAGTTTTGAAAAAAAATCAAATTTAAGAAGTAAGCTGAAATAGATAAATTGATTCAATCACACGTTACTAAAATTAGTAAATTAAGTATTAATTACAATTAATAAATTTTATATTTAATACTAATTAATAATTTTTAATCTCTAGTTGAAACATCGGAGCATTTGGCGAATTCCTTTTTGTGTTAATCCTTCAGGATTAGGTACAAATTTTATTTTGTCGAATTAATGGACTTAACATGGAGCAAACGAAGGGATAATTTCAACAGTGATAATAAGGAATAGTCACAAGATGTTATATCATATGAATACAGAGCTTGTGGGTTCATATTTGATGAATTTTTAGTTAAAAATTTGCGAATTGCACTACTTTAAATAGCCTTATTCGGGTATAAGAAACATGAATTTTCAGCAACAAAACAGTATTTTTAAAAAACAACAGAAAATATTCATTTCACTCGTCACATCAGGTTGTTTTCGACGAATTGCTTCACTCAAAAGGGGCGAAACATTCAAACAATAATCTTTTTTGATTTTCTGGTAAGAATTCATAATGCATAACATCATCAAATAAAAAAAATAATATGAATGATAATCATAATCAAAGAAAACAGTCAACATTACTTATATATTTGCGCGATTTTGATGCAGTTTTTCTGATCTTGCTTCAAATTTAAAGCGCCATTCACTTAATTGTTCAGTTGTGTCTGTACAGATCCAAGTGCAAATTGTCCTGTCTATCCAAGCTTCATTACAGTGAAAACATTTTAAACTTGCTTATAGCAGAAATATAATTGCAAAAACAAAATTTAATTCATGCTCTTTACTCAACAACATTCGCTATTTCGGAAAATGAACCGAGTTGATATTCTTATCTTATTAAAATAAATTTATTTTCAGACGATAAAATGAAATAAATTTCTGACCTTTTCCAGAATATAGAAGTTGTAAAAACGTTTGATAAAAGGTTGCAGTCTATAACTATTATAGATGTATTTTAAAGGAAGCATTCTGGAAATTTTGATCATAATAATGTATTAGAATTACTATAAATTCCAGGATTTTTTGTGTGAAATAAAAAAAAAAAAACTATGGTAAACTGCATTAATTTTAGCATAATTCTTTCTGTGAAATGTGAACAGAGGCGGATTTTGGTATTTTGTGACCTCAGGTGTTACATATTATGAGGCTGCTTTTTTCATAGTTGATTATTTAGTTTCACATTTTAATTTATTTTTAATGTAATCAACATGTTAAAAATTATTTAAATTATTTTTATTTAAATAATATTGTGAATGCACTCTGTACATATAAAACAAATAATATTATTTATTTATTTTTATATGCACAGAGAATAATTATGGATTTTTTAAAGAATTATTTCGATAAGAGAATAAAACAAAAGCAAACATTTTGAAATAAAAAATTTCTGGCAACAGCTTGTTATTTGAAATAAGAAATATCGTCTGCTTCTTTTAAATTTATTTTTCTTTCAGAATGTCGAATTTAAACAATCTGTGGATTGAAAGATTTGATTTTTTGTGTTCTGAAGAAAAATATTTTTATTCGGTCATTTATAAATGTTGTGAAATGCATGGTATTGAAATTTTTGAGTCCAAAATAAAAAAATATTGTTAAACAGAAAAATGATTCCTTATACATGGGAAGAAGATTCAAAATAAACATTTAAAAAAAGGTACGTACTATTTCAAATATTAACAAAATAAAATTGCTAGGACTGAGAGAAAATTAGCCAAATCAGTTGTAAAATCTTTAAACTTACATTTATAATAACAATAAATAAAATAATAAACCAAGATTAAAAAAAGATTGATACCCTCTAGCTTTTGTAGAAACATCTATTTCAACGCATATCAGCTTGTAAAATTCTGTATGAAAATTACCTAACAGGAGAGAAGTGGAAATGCATCGTAAATACTTGATGAAACAAGGGTTTACCTATATGTGTGCAATAAAAATAGGGCCCATTTGTTTTCGAAAAATGAAGAGGAAAATGTATCAAACTGGTTCCATCAATGTAATGTAGGTTACTGTAAGGAGTTTATGATTATCATAAGGTTTTCCCACAGTGAAAAATTTAAAATAAAAAGAGTGAAAAAAAAATCCTAAAATCAACTAAATGTACTATCAAGAAAAAGTTTTATTTTTGATATTTACAGAAAAAATTCTATTTCTTTATCCAAACTTTCCTTTAACTTTCGAGGATTGTAGCTTTATTAAGACAATTTTTCAAGTCATAATTCGAAAACTACTACAGTAGTCATTGAAAAGATAGAAACTGATATAAGCATTGCACATATACAGTGGCTCGAATAACTGAGAGTACACCTTACTTTTACTTGATAAATCCGACTTTTAATATAAATTACACATTACCGAGAAGAGCAAACATGTTTTATTTTTAAACACAACAAATGGTTTAATTTCAAGTAAAAACAAAGGACAATCAATGAAAAATTTCTAAATTGAAAAGTTTCAGAAGCATTTTAAATAAACATACGCAGATTTTGGCCTCAAATAATTGAAAATACACCAATGAAATTTTTATAATATCTCGAATAGAAAGAAAGTGTCAGTATTTAGTGGATGTCTTTTGGCTTTTATTATGGCCTTTAAACATAGTGATACCGATTTGGCCAATTTTTGGTGGTATCTGAAGATATTTTACTCCATTCTTCTTGCAACACTTGTTTTAAATGGGTTCTGTTTCTAATTATGAATTTTTGGACCACTGATACGTGTGTGGCCCAGATATATTCAATGCCACTGATGTCTGGGAACTGTGGTAGTGTGTGTAACTGCTGTTTACAATGAAAAAGACACCACAATTTGACGTTACGTGCAATCTGTTTGGGGTCATTGTCCTACTGAAAAACGAAATTTCCATCTAAACTCAAATTTTTAGCACTTCCCTTTAGATTGTTGCAAAGTATATCCAAGTAAGCCATGGGGTTTATAATGCCATTTATAAGAACTAAATTTCCTACCTAAGATGAAGCCATTAAACCCCAAATCATGACGGAGTCACCATCATGTTTAATTGTAGGGCGTAAATTTTTTGAATCCAAATCAGTATTAGGCTTTCTCTTTACGGCACGACGGCTGTCACTGCCAAAAATGACGAGTTTTTCTTTCATCACTAAATATAACTTTCTTCAAAAGTTATTGGTCTTCAATTGATGAGTTTTTGCAAACTTCAAACGCTTTTCCAGAATTTGTAAGCTGATGAACGGTTTCTCTCTAATAATTCGACTTTTATATTCAGCTTGTTTAATTATATTTCACACAGTTTCAGCACTTACACTTCTGCCTATGATATGAGAAATTTCTGCATCAAGTTGGATAACCGTATGGTCACAGTAATCCAAAGAAAAGTGCTAAATATTTGGATTTGGATGGAAATTTCATTTTCCTTCAGTACCACGACCCCAAGCATACTGCACATGACTTCAAAATGTGGTGTCTTTTTTATATTAAACAGCAGTTACACGCACTCCATATCAATGCCATTGAATATCTCTGGGCCACATTCGAAATAGTTCAAAAACACAAAAGTAGAAACAAAACCCTTTTAAAACAAGTGTTGCAAGAAGAATAGGGTAAAATTTCTTCGGATATCACTAAAAATTAGTCTAATCGGTACCATGACGTTTAAAGGCCATTATAAAAGCCCAAAAATATCCAACTAAATATTGACACTTTGTTTCCATGCGAAATATTTTAAAAATTTCATTAGTCAAAAATCTGCGTAAATTTATTTTAAATGCTTTTGAAACATTTCAATTTAGAAGTTTTTCATTGACTGTTCTTTATTTTTACTTTCAATTGAACCATTTGTCATGTGTAAAAGTAGAAACATTCTTGCTCTTCTCGATAATGTGTTATTTACATTGAAAGTCGGATTTATTCAGTAAAAGTAAGGTGTACTCTCAATTGTTTGAGCCACTGTACATTTCTAACATATTCCTCTCAACCACCTGGTGTTTCACGTATGGATTATTGTGCCTTTGAAGAGTTCTTTCTGAGTGCAAATCCATCACGAGTGATGGATTCAGGTGAGTGGTAGAAACGGAATAGAAATACATATCCTTGGAACTTCGACGAAAAATCTTATCATAGAAATCACAAATGCAGAGGCAATCGTTATATTTTAATGACTTCCTCGAAATTGTTTGAAAAATATCTAAACTCCCTCTGCATACCAATGGAAAAATGATTCAAGTAATAAAATTCTTTTTACTTTCTCAGTTCTATTTATTATGATAGATTATAAAAAATAAGCTTTAAACAAATTTAGCATTAAAAATGATTATTTTATAGAAATTATATTATGTCCAATGGAATAAAACTTAACAACCAACTAAATGAATAATATTGTTACGAATCTGTAATGCTGCTTCCCAGCATAGTTGGTTCCACCATCGGAAAGAATGTTTTACAGTCATCGGTATTGGACGGAGTCCGGTGTCGCGTCGGAGGGTCCCGGCGCTTGGCGACAAACTGGGCGACGAATTTGGCGACTTTGGCGCCAAAATAGATTGTACCCGAAACATCGAGAATTTTCCCGATCTGTCCAGTAGGAACAGAGATACGCTTCGAATGTTACTGATTGGTTGAGAGGCGTCTAGCCCCGCCTCCTGAGACCTATAAAAGGAAGCGGCCGCAGATGCTAGGGCAGAGTAGTCGGAATCGATAGCAAGAACTGGCCTTCCAGAGATTAGCGGAGCAGAGACGGAGTTAAGTGAGTGCTGAATTAAGTTGTGCCCTACGGTCTGCATTAGAGTCTGTTGTGTGCTGTTGTCTGCACGTCTCGGCTGAAGATAATTGTGTGCTGTATATAGTTGTCGTCTTTGTGTTGTCCTGTGTGTCTTCGTGTAAATAAATGTCGTTGTTTCATTTTCTACTGCCGCCTGCTGATTGAGTGTTCTCCACACCATATAACTCCCACTATCCAAACGAACCTCGGAAATTTCGTAACAATATTCTAATGCATTAGAAGTAATTCATTGTGTAGCAGTTGCATTATTCTATCTTCTCTTTTGGATAATAGATGGAGATGGCTAATTAGGTACGCATACTATGGTGCTGTACGATTGTTATGATAATGAGATGACATGCTGTTCTGTTAAGACGTACGCGCGTTAATGGCTTGTCTTGTCTTTGTGTTTTGTATAAAATGTGATCATTAATGTCCCCGAAAACACACTTCCTCTTGCTTCCACTGCACGGTTCATAATTATCCTTATTCCACCACAATTGTTCACTAATTTATTTGATTTTTATAATTTAGCTCGAAAAATATTATAGCTTTAATATTTTATTGTTCTAAAATTTTTATAAGTTTTTTAATAAATTTCTAATTTATAAATTTACTTCTTTGACAAATGGGTTTGTAACATTTTAAATCCCCCTTTCAGTCTAGCGATTCTCTCTAGTTGGAGACTGAACATAAGAGAATTTGTGGAATTTTAAATCCAACACTTTGGTTTTATAATACCATTTTAAAATAACCAATGGTCAGCATATCAAAATTATTCAGAACGCCAATTCCACTTTTCAGAAAATTATATCTTGAACTTTAGATTGAATCGCTGAGAGATTCTTAATGATGTCTTTCTGGAAATTAATTAGATTAGCTCTGGAAAACCCGAAAAGAAAGATAAAAAAGATACTTTAATTATTATTCGGCCATTCCTCTTTTATCACCGAATGAATCGACTGTTATTTAATTACCTAAATTTTGTCTCCCGACATCTCTTGTAATTTAATTAGTTTGGAAAGTTGCAACATTAATGCAAACTCTTTAATTAAATTGAAAAGAATATATTGTATCGTGGAATAGGAGGATTTAGTACCGACATTCCATTAAAGAAACTACAAGAATTAATTTAGTACATATATAATGACAAATGAAGATATATTTATAAAATTGATGGCTTGTACTGAAAATCTAGTTGTTTAAGAAAATAATTCAATTTTATGGAAATCCAAGGTTTATTCATTTATTGTAAACTAGCCACCTTTGTCGACCAGTTGGTTTACTGAGACTATTGGTGAAAGAAAATTTAATTAAATCTTTTAAAAGTAACGATTTTAAGAGCTTTACAAAAGAAGTATTGTTTATATTTTGTAAATGAATTATATAAATTGAATGCATTTTGCCTTCGAGGCGAGATTACTAGATCTTTACTTTTTCTATATATATATATATATATATATATATATATATATATATATATATATATATATATATATATATATATATATATATATATATATATATATATATATAAGAAAATCTGAGAATATATAAAAGTTTTGCTGCAATCGTCGGTGGAAAAAGTTGTTATTGTGCTTTCATTCAGTAAGTGTGACACACGATTATCGATGTTTTTAATTAAGGTGTAACTGCTGATTTTGGTCGAGAATCTAAGCCAATTTGCGACGTAGCATCATGAGTTTAGTTTTCGGGGCTCCATGAGTGAGTTAGTGTTGTGCTGTTGTAGTATGTTAAAGCCTGGATTGTTTCTGTTTGACTCTCTGCGATTTTTTAAAATAACTACAGTAAATAAATTTCTGTTTGTGCTTTTTTAAAGTCCCTTCAATCCACGAATCGATCTGAAACGAGCAGAACTTTTGAAATTCAAGTTTTAATACAATCTTAACTGGAACTATTTTCGAAAATTTATCCCATTCTATTTATTGCGTTATGCGCATCTCTTAATTTTTGTTATCGTATGAAAAATTTGAATTACAATTTGAAATCGTAATAATAATGATGATGTTAACATTTTATATAGATCATCTTCACTACTAATTAAAAAAAATGTGTCTATATGTGCTTTGGCGCTCGACAGACTAAACCGTTTGACAAATACCAAATTTGGCACAATTTAAAATACAATTTTGACAATTTAAAATATTAATTATAATGTTAATTCATTAAAAATTAAGCTCAGCAATATTATAACTTCTGGAAATATTATAGCACAAAAATTATTTCAAGACCTTTTCAAAACTTAAAAAAACCCCTTTTTAATAATACTATTTAAAAGTCGTACAAGTTTTCTTAAATTTTGGCAATTTTTTAAAATATAATTTTTTGCCAAATTTCCAACAATTATTCATCAAATATTTAATAGCAGGATTTTCTTCCATTGATAAAAAAGCTAAAAATGCCGGATTCTGTTAAATAGGAATCTGTATAATTTAAGGATTTGTCTAGCTTATAAGACAAAAAAAAAAAAAAAAAAAAAAAACTCTCAGTACCGCGAAAGTGTAAGAAGATATATAAACCGGCATTGCATTTTTAATATTGTTGTAATATCATGTGACTGTTTCCATTAGAAAGGTTAATGTACATATTAAAACACAACATATGTAAGATAACACGGTTTTGATGTCCGATAATATGATGGAATCATCTTCAGGAAGTTATATCTAAACTATTTAAATAATAATTAATATAACCAATATTACCTGTGAATCAGCTGGTCGACAAAGGTGACTGGTTTTGTGCATAACAATAGGAAATATTATATTAGGAAAAATTTAGAATGTGTCTTGCCTTTATTCGACATAAAATGGCTATGTCACCTTATTCCTTCCTTTTCATGAACCTAGAAAATGTTTTAAGAAAGACTGTTGTCATTAAATACAGGGTGTTTATAAAGTCCCGGACCCATTTTGATGTTTAATAACTCATAAAATAATAAAGATACAAATACACTTATGGCACTTATTGATGGAATAACTCATATATTTTCCTTTTCAGGTTTGAATATTTTTACTTTTGTAAATATCGTCTGCGCGTGTGGTTAATTTCAGATAATTTCATTTTTCAGTCTAAATATCTGTACTTTTCTAAATATTGTCTGCTTATTAATTGCATTTTTCTCTCTTTTGTTTTTGGCAACTATTGCAATGTTATGTTTACTTTTGATGTGTTTGTTCTATGTAGTACTTTTGTATGTGATGTTTTATTCGAGCGGATATTAAGGAGAATGCATACACCACAAGAGAAAGCACAGATTTTATGGGGGTTCATAGAAATGAAATCAATAGTGCAAGCACAGAGAAATTTCAGAAGAATTTACCAAAAAGATCCTCCATCCAAAAACAGCATCTTGCGGTGGAAAAAGAATTTTCTGGAAGTATCGAAGATAAGAAACGTTCCAGACGTCCTTGCACAAGTGATTTTGATGTTGAGCGTGTCAGAGAGACATTTTTACACAATCCTAGAATATCTGTGAGATCAGCGGCAACAGAATTGGATATGCCAATTTCGACGGTGTACAAGGTTATTAAGAAAAAATTAAGACTGCATGCATACAAAGTTCAAATTGTTCAAGTTTTGGAACCGAACGATAGGCCTAGGAGGATGGCCTTTGCAACAGATATGCTAAGGAAGATAGAAGATGCTGCTGATTTTCTGAAGAGCATAATGTTCTCCGATGAAGCATCCTTTCATGTTTCTTGCATTGTTAATCGCCATAATGTGCGCAAATGGCTCTGTGGATGCCGACATGCTTGCCGCTACCTGGCGTGAAATTGACTATCGACTTGATATTTTCCGTGCGACGAAGGGGGCACACATGGAAGTTCATTGACAAGGGAAACTATAGCAACTATATTTTAAATTAAAAAAAGTGGAATAATAAACGTGTATCAAATATAAAAAGAATATTTAACATTGATGTTGGCAGAGTATTTGCATAAATGAACGATAGCGAAAAGAAATTAAAAATAATATAAATGAACGAAGAAAGTTATAAAAACGAAAGCAAAACAAAAAATATCATCACCTAATTAAGAAGATACTTATTTGGAAATGTTATAGGATTATTTCATTTCATAAATAATGAGATAACAACAATAAAAATTGTATGAATTCAAAATTTTAAGTTATAAAAATTTATATAGATATTTACATTAATTTCACGAATCAACCAAAATAAAGGATAATGTCGCTAAAATTAAATCAATAAAAAATCAAAATGATAAATATTTTAAATTCTTTTTATGCACTTATCTGCATGAAATAAAAATAAGTATAAATTGAAAGAAATTATGTAAACTCAAAAGTAAGTTAAGTGAAAAAAAAATGGATTATTTAACAAAGACGCTAAGAAAATAATGAAAGCAATATAGTAATCAAAATAAAAAAAAACCTAAAAGTATTGCTGATAATAAATACTGTTATCTCTTTTTAAACAAAAATGAGATTAAAATTACTGAATTCAACCAAATTCAAAAGCACGTTGTGAAGCAATCTTGTTTTGATGAATCATAGAAACATTTAAAAAGAATTGACTGAATCCCACCGACATGTTAAAGGAATGCCGCCTCAATGTTTACTTTTAAAAATGCAGAAAGCGATGAGGTATAGAAAGATTATAACGAGTTCCATTATCAGACTACATAACATGACATTGGCATTTCACCCCAATTTAAGTGAGGATGGTTGACGAGGTTATGCATTCCTTTATATAACGGCTACACTTTGGAAATAAAATTTCACCTTAATAAAAAAAAAAGATTTCAATTAGACATGACCTGTCACTTTTTACTTTCGTTTTGGAAGATGCAGAAAACATTTAAATAACCAGCGAGAACGGTTTCTCCAAGCTTTCTCGCATGTACTTTAATAAAGGTGTTATCACAGAGAACGCCTTGAATAGCATGGACGCACAATAATTGCTAAATAATTTGACCGAATTTAGCATTTTTACTGAAGTATATCAGGCCATGCTTGGCGAGGTTTTTGGCGATTAGTTCCTGACATACGGTAAATAGTATCCTAAAATCGAATTTTCGTTTTAGAAGAGTTTTTCCCAACTGATTGAAATAAAAATTTGACATAGAACTACACTTGTAGTCATAAAATCACACACCAAATTTGACACATTTAAGTCATTGCATTAAAGTCATTCAGTTCCTTGAGTTATCGCGTTATATTTCTAATAGACGGTTAATCCCATTTTGGATTTGGCTTAAAATTTGGTAGGTGCCTACACTATAGATCTAAAACTTGGATAATAGTCAAAATCCCGATTTCAAATGTTTTGACGATTACTATATACTTTCTTTAAACTTGTTATGGGAGAAAGTAAACATATTAGAAAGAATCTCATCACTATTCAATATGAAAGGAATACGTTGTCACATTACATTTTTCCTGATGGTCCCATAAAATATTTAAAGAGATGCTGTGATACATTTAATTTCATGGACAAAAACTTCTACCTGGTATGACAAGCATATCTCTTCGTTGCTTCCTGAGGGATCCAGACAGTATTTAAAGAGAGACTATGGTATTTCTGAATAAGTGTTCTCCTTTTAATGAGAAATCTCATGAACAGAAAATTTTTACCCGACATGACATGTAGCGTTCATACGTCCTCACTGATATTCCTGGGGACTTTTAAAAATATTTAGAGAGGCTTTTTATCTTTCAATGCGTCATTTTTTTAAAAAAGAAATTTTATAGATAAGATCTAACCAGCAAGGCGTGAAATGGGATTGTTTCTTTATAGCATCTACCTGAAGGATCCAGAGTTTTTGAAAAATATATATGGTATATTCAAATACAACAGATGTCATTTTAAAAATAAATTTCATTTACAGGAACTTCTTTTTGATATGATATGACCTAAGTATGTCGCCTCATGCCATGACAAATTCAGAAAAAACAAACAAACCTGAAATTGAATCAGAAAGAAAAGAAAACATTTTAGAATGAAAAGTTTTAGAGTTTCTTATCTTTGGAATCAACCACTGAAACAATATATTCATATAAAACTTGCTTTTATAAATTATTGCTTTATTTAATAACTTTAAGAATAAAAAATAATATTAACCTTCTGAAATAATTATGTATATGAATATATTAGAAAATTCATTTCATGTTTCAATTCATGAATATATTGCACATGGCAAATTTAGTGGAATAACAAAAATGGAAGAAAATCATACGATTATATATTTGATGAAATAAAGAAAATGATTTCGATTCGATTCACAACAATGGAAATATTGTGAAATATATTTATAAGTTAATTAAATTTAAACCACAGAATTCGCAGCAACTAAATTGGCTTCATTGAAAAGATATTTGTTTGAACTTACAACAGTGTAAAAATCAATTGTGTGCGGAATAATTTTTGGAAATTATTCCGAAAAATAGTACAGATCTTTTTTTAATTCATTAAAATTCTAATAAAATTTTTTAAAAAGTCGTTCTCAGTAGCACATTCCCACCCTCCAAAATATATCTGGGTAAAATTTGGTAGCTCTAAGTCAAAAAGTTTGGCTTGTTGTACTCCCCCCCCCCTCCTACAGATTCACCTTTGCTACTTTGGTTACCATTTGGTTGGCCGAGATTAATGGTTGTTAAAAATTTGAATTATTTCCACAGCAAATAATTTTTAACCTTCAAATTTTGATAGATATTTAAAATTATTTCAAAAGTCTTACACCATTCTGTTCATTGTGCTTTGCATTTTCCTAATTTTCTGTCTACATCTTTATTCATCCGATTCTATCACAGTAAAATGCAGAGGTAAAATTACGATATATTAAAATTATTTTATCATTGCATGATTCTGAACCCAAACTTTCCCTCTCTCTTTCTCTCTCTGACACACGCTTAATCAGAGAGAGAGATGAAAAACACCAATTAGGAAAAGAAGCTAATTAAAATGGATGATCTTCAACTTTTTAAAATAGCATAGAATCACAATTCAAAACCTTGTTTCTTGATAACACCTTATTGTGTCATAATTATAGAAAGCGCACAAATATGCGATTTGATAAGACTTTGAAACTTTGTCATTTATTCGTTTGATATGGCAAGATATTTTTCTTGAAATCGGTATATATCCAGAAAAATAGGATTAGCTTCCGTGACGATGTTTTTATGAATGTTATTTTTTCAAACTGCTTACAGAATTTAAGAAACATCAGAAGGTAAGTAAGGAAAAAAGGATTTTAGCTTAAAAAATGCCAAAGATGCTTACTCTGGATAGTTTGTTAGTAAACAATCATATATTTCTTGATAATATTTTTAATGAGTTAAATATATATATATTAGAGTTCGATTAGCCAATCACGCTATATTTTAAATTAATATCTTTCAAGTACTTTTAATCATTATACGTAACTTATTATTAATAAAATTCTTTTTCTATGATAAGATTAATCTATACTTATAATAAAGCTCAATGTGGGTGTGTGTGTTGGTTCTCTACAAGCCAAACCGATGAATCAGAGAAATTTTTGTTGAATAATTCTTTAAGATATTATATAAAGTATGAAAATTATTTTGCAGTGCACATACAACTTCAATGTCGAACGACTCTGCTTTCAATTTTTAGATTAAAACAAAATACATGATTCATTTCAGTAAAAAATGTTTTTATATTAATTGCAGTTTGACATTTTCACTCTAATTTAAAGTTGAAATTTTATGGGCTGACAGAAAATTATAGAGAGAGATAAGTAGTACAATGAACAGAACTGTTTAAGGCCTACATAATAGTATGACTGAATTATATAACTATCAAAATCTGTAGCTTAAAAATATTTCGCAGAAAAAGCTATTAAGAGACCAAGTTACATAAAATATTCCATTGCACATTTTAGCCAGTATTAAAACTGGCGAACCGGCTTGTCGCCAATGCGGCTCGTTAATTTATAAACAAAATATTTTCAATTCAACGATTTAAATTTTATAGTTGAATTGTAAAGAATATTAATGTTAAAAAGTAAGTCGAATTTTGGCGAAGTATTTTTTGCTATTACTTCCTAAAATATCATTAGACAAAAATAAATTGTAAAATACCTAAAAATTAAAAACAATAAGTATGTATGTATGTATGCATTAAGAATAATGTATTTTTATTATAAAAATTTAATAATCGTGCAAATTTTTCCTGCATTTTGGCAGTTTTTTAAAAATATATTTTGCTTTTGCATGGCTTTTTTATATAAGTTGATGAGATATTAGTTTTTTAAAAAAAATAATTTTTTATCAACTAAATTAGTAACCATATGAAATTTAATATAAAGAAATGATTCTATTGAAAGTATAATTTGAAATATTTCAACAATGAATAATATACATTGCGCTTTCATTTCTGACTAACGTTAAATTAATAAATTAAGATATATATTTTTATATAATAAAGAAATATTCAAGTACCAAAAAAACTTGATTGTTTAATTACGACATTTTTGTTAAAGAGTATATCTGTTACTGAAATTCAATGTTATTATTTACAAAGAAATCCAAAAGTGCACTTTTTGTTAAACGTCGGCGAATGGAAAGCTTGTTGTTCATAAACCGTAGATTTAATTTGTTTTCGTACCGATTTATGCTTTTATTTCATTTTATTTTCCTTTCTGATACCGGAGTTATATTCTTAATTACGGTTAACGAATTTCTCATTCATTCTAGAGCTAAATTTAATTTTAGAACGGTCGAATCAAGAATAAATGATGCGCTGCATTAAGAGTTCTGCTAAATTTCTTACGATAACAAATATTATTACATTTTATTGACTTTGCATTTAATAGGATTTCATGTTCCGTTGAATACAAAGTCAAGGAAATTGGATTTCCTATAACTGAATAGGAAATAACGAGGTTAAATAAGACGTTCTCCGAAATGCAGGATAATTTCTTTCGCTATTCATCCAAACATCTTTCAGTATTTAGTCTTCCTAGAAAAATATTTCCGTTAAATAACATCTAAACAAATTAAACATATTCTCACTCAATTCTTTCACTGGAAACTATTCATCATTAATTTGAAATTTCTATTTAAAGGAATGTTAATAACTACAATTAAATTTAATTTAGTGAAATTTAAGAGACTTATTTGTTCAACAGGAAATATTTTCTAATTCCGACTGGCCGATCGAAACTCGAATCATTTCCAAATCGTACTCATTTCAAATTTTATAATAATTCTTATAACCCATTTAACATATATTTACAGGGCGTATTACAGATACAAGTATATTTATTCCATGTAAAATGAAAAATGATTAATATGTACTCCATTAAATGCATTTTTGCAAATCTGCAGAAATATACTTGACTTACGGATATACTTAGGGAATTGACTTTTCGTGAACTAATTTTCTGTTTTAGGATGGATTTAGTAAAATGTTATTTTTTATTGCATCTATTATTTTTTTAAAATAGTGAACATTTCTTGTAGGAGAATTATATCATAAAAGATTCCGAAAAAGAAAATATATTTTAATCGAAATAACCCACATATCCTATTGCTTTTAAAGTGAGCTAAAAAATATTGCTTCATGTAATGGCCCTTAAAACGAGAAGTCTTTGGAGATATTCTCAAAAGTTTCAATCGACTTCTTTTCATATTTCTTCGTTGAATTTTCCTTTAGACATAGGATTTCCAATTATTTAAGTAATTAACTTTATATTTATCCAACTATGTTACTTCTTTAAACATTTTTTTTACGCAAAGAATTGAACTAATATCATCTGAGATCTATTTTATTCCTAAAACAATTGCCAAAATTAAACAAAAAATGAAATATTACTCGTTTAGGAAATGGATCAGTGTTCCTGTATTTTTGAATTCATTTGCTTATTCTTATTGATTTCTCGACAATGGAATTCTTGCTCAAAAGCGTTTTTAAAGATTTTTTCTATGTAAAGATTTGAATGGGAGATAATGGTATGTTATCTTCTTCGTAGATATCGGAATCGGAAACCTATTTGTACAACACAGTACATTGTTATTTTTGTTCTATGTCATGGTCTCATGTGAAATCCACCATCCATCCATCCAATCATGGGAGAATGATGTTGCAGTTTTCTATTTTACTATGGTGTTTGATGCCTTTGGAAGAATCGCATTATAATCATTTAGTCAGCATTTATATTAAAAATATCACAAGAAAATGTAACTTGTCATCAAGTTTGTATCGAACTGACATATATTGGCATTGTATGGTAAGCCACTAGAAATCTAATACAGATTATTATTTCAAAGTATTATAAACTGATCTATTTCTTGTGAATTATTCTGAATGTAGATTCCTGGTCGCCTGCTGCTGTTTTTAAAAATGCTTTAAAACAGTGACAGAACGAAACTTGTTCAAATCTGATCCTGACCCTAAAGGCTTACCATATAAGATCTTTCATTTTGCTTCTACAATTCTACAAGTGACATATATATATATATATATATATATATATATATACCTTCCAGTATATATATATATACTGAACCAGTCATAATTTTCTAATGACACCTGATATAAGACCGACTATTTCTAAACACCAGAGATTTAGGTATATTAGAACTACTTCTTATACATTCTTTTGTCATTACAGTGTTTTAAATATTATAAAACAGTAAAAACAAGAATGATGTTCAACAAATAATTAATATATGATTTATATTGCAAGAGATCGAAATGTCTTGAAATTGTATCGTGATATTAGATGATGAATATTTACATATTATATGTTAAATATAATACTTTAAAAGGTCTCAAAAATAGGAAAAGACATTTCTGTTTTTAATATGTAGCTTGACATTTGATTTGTTTTTTGAGTATTAGAATTTAGTAGAAAAGCAATCTGAAAAGCAATCACCGAGAACTTTGGATCTAAATCCTTAATCGCTGGTCAATACATAATGATTTCAATGAAGATGAAAATCGGCTATGACATTATATCTATAAAAGCTTAATATTTCAAATGATTTTCTATTAAAACTAACCATCAAAGAGTGACGAAATTGTATTTCTTACACGAACTTCGATCACTATATACTAGCTGAATGCAGTTATTGGAAGTTTTAAAATCTTTTGTAATCATGTATAGACATGCTATTTTATCGACGGTCGATAATGTCTTTTCATTGAGACAAGTAAAATAAGTGAAATAAAATTATTTCTCCGAGCAGCTTGCAACTAGTCCCATAATTTCTGTTCATTTAATTGATTCTAGAAATATATAGATAATTTGTGATAACTTACAGATTGCTGCCTATATCTACTCTTTTATAGTAGTTCTTGGATTTTTAAGATCATTTAGAGAGATAAAAAAGTATAATATTGTATGATTTTACATTGTATTGTATGTATATAATATTGTAAAAAGTATAATATTGTCTTTGAAGCAAATAAAATGATAAGAATTAATTGGAATGGAATTTTTTATTAGACTCTACGATGGAGACCAAGTTCATAGAGTCTATCCTTATTATTCCCAATGAAAATTCCCAGATTTTTCATGATATTCTGCAGGATTCTGACTTTAACCTTCCATGATTTGCTAATATACTAATGAATGCTTTTAGAACCCTTAAGAAACATTTATATCTATAACTAGTTTGTTTAGAAATAATTAAGCGAGTCACCATCACCGCGAGTCAACTTCGTGACATTCAGTGTTTGACCTGAAAATCACGTATCAAATGCGACAAAATACTAACAAGGAATTAGTAGCTATTATTAAATCAAGACAAAAAAAATATCTAATCAGTAATAAATTCAAAATCTACCTAAAGCCCCGAGCAAAATGCAGATATTCATAAAAAATTGAATAAAATGTATGATATCTTACATTACCAAAAAATATCGCTAAACACTTTCTTCTTATTTATATCAGAGAATCTCAAGAAAAATTTAAATTAAAGGCACACTAAAAGGGGTTCGAACTTTAATTGAATAACTCATTGTACTTAAATAAATAACCAAGGCATGAATAAATAATTCGAAAACTGTCGTACTGAAATAATTTGATTGAAAATATAATTTGAAAGATTCCAAGACGAGGAATTGGTATCTTTCGTCTGTTTGTGACTAAAAATAAACAAATTAATTAAAATATATATTCTAGTTTAGTAAAAAAATATCCAGTGCCGGTAAAACGGAGTTAATTGCAAAACAGAGATTGATTCATCAAAATATTATCTATCTCTGATATTTACAAAGAATGTTTCCAGTTTCGTTTGTCAGTGAATTAAAAACGATTGTTGTTCATAAGTCATTGTTTTATTTCATTTTTACACCAATACAGCTTTCAGTTCATTTTATTTGTCTTTTTAATACCAGAGCCATTGATTTAATAAATATTTAACAAACGTCGCATTAAGCATTCTAGAAATAAATTTAATTTCAGAAGGTTGAACAAATAGAAATGAAATGCTGTATAAGGCATTCTGATACATTTTTTAGGATGACAAAGCTTATTTTATTTTATTGCCTTTGCATCTAATACGATTTTATGCTCCGTTAAATGAAAAATCAAGGAAATTGGATTCTCAATCATTGAATTGGAAATAACGAATTTAAATAAAACATTCTCTGAACAACAAGATAATTTCTATTGCAATTCATCCAAATATCTTTTAAAAAATTTTGTCTTCTTAGAGAAATATTTACGTTAAAAAATAACAAAGCAAATTAAATGCATTCACACTGATTTCCTTCATTGAAAACTATTCATCGTTAATTTGAAATTTCTGTCCCTAAGAGTGATAAAATAGCGATTAAAAGAGACACCTTACTCGTTCTAATAGACAAGTCGGAATTCGAATTGTTCGTAAATCGAATTTATATTTTTCAGCTTAATTTCACTGAACGAATTATATAATTTTATAAATACTCTTTATAGTCCGTTTTGTACATACATAGTACGGATGCTTATATAATAATCTATACTACTAATAAAGATGAATGGAAATGTGTTCGTGCCCTATAGGTCAGACCATTTCACCTACTGCTACCAAATTTGGTACATTTATCCTTGGAGAGTGGGAATGGAGAAATTAAAAAAAATTAATTCTAATTTTAATTAATTAAAAATTAAAATAAATTTTGGCATTTTTCCATGATAATTTCCGAAAATATAGCAGAAAAATAAATTTTACAAATGTTTCAAAATGAAAAAAAAATTATGATAAAAATTTAATAGTACTGCAATTTTTATGAATTTCCACGATGTTAAAAATTTTTATTGCTTATTTTCCAACAATGCATTATATAAGGCCCTTTAAATTAAAATTATTTTCAACGTTTTATCAAATATTTCATCGCGGGAATTTCTTCCATTGTTAAAAGTTAACAAAGAAGTATTCTGTTAATTTTCTGTATAATAATGACGAATAACTAGTGAGTGAGCTCTCCCCGAAATTTTTCTCCTATCATTCAATAAAGTTTTTTTTTATCTTCCTCCCACTCATAAAAATTAATGACCTTGGGTAAGACCGCGAATACCTTGCATGGCATTTGTGAACGGTACAGTCGTACCTTGCATTGCATTGGTTGGTCTAGATTCAAACTTTTGTCTGGAATCTAGTAGCTATCGCGAGAATATCGATTTTGAATACTTTATTGCCTACAAATTGACATCAAATTTTAACATGGAACTTCAATTTTATACATAAAATCACATACCGATTTTTATTGATTTAAGTCTTGTGCAAGTGATTACATTTACATGCATACGAACGTACAGACCGATGGACAGTCAACCGTTTGACGGATTTGGTTCAAATATATATATAATATTCAAACGGAACGATTGTTTGCGCTCGTTCAAACGATTCGTTCGTTCGTTCAACGATCGTTCAAACGGAACGATTGAACGGAGTTTGACGGATTTGGTTCATATAATATGGTTCAAATATATAATATTTGGTTATATTTTAGATGCTAAACTTGTTTAACAAATTGTATTTATATATCTCTTTTCCATTAGTAGTTTTTAAATTCACTTGTACTCGAAAAGCTAGATAGAAATACTTCCTAAGGAAAGATTTCCTTTAAAATTTGATAGAAATCTACAAATTTGATCGAAAATTGGCATTTCAAACTTAATTCGTTTAGTTAAAAGATTTTTGAATTTCTGTATTCACAGGCAGACAGAGATACAGAGATAATACCAAAAATGTGTTTTCCGAACTCAGAAAAATTTGAAAATAGGAGATTCTTTGAAATTTCGAGTTGGAATTTTTTGAGGATTATACTTCCTATATACTTCGTATACTAAAAAATTAGAAAGCTAATTATTAAAATTAAGATGAATTAAAATTAAAATGGTCACTATGAAAAGACAAATTTACTAACTACAGGAAAAGTTATTGGACTTCAATTCAGAGCTCTGTCGCAGTATCTATACAATTTTCTTTTTATGACAGTAGAGCACTTTTTGGATAAAAACTCAAACAAACATTTAAAATGCCAAGCTTTCATATCAATACTACTCACTGTATTATCCTCATATATCTTATTAAAAAATTATACGCTTTAGCTACATTAAAAATTTATGTTTTTAAAATTTCTAAAATGATGAAAAATTGAAATTTGGAAGACTTTGGAAACTTATTGATCATTAACTATTAATTGGAAATATTGAAAATTTACTTCAAAGAATATGTCTCTACGTTCATTGGAAATATGACATATCTCCCGGCGTCCTGGCATAGGGGTAGCGCGTCTTCCCCGTGTTCTGGGCGTCCTGGGTTCGAGTCCCGGTACGGGCATGGTTGTTCTTGCTCCGTTCTATCTGTGAGATGCGTGAATGTGCCCCCATGTAAAAAGGGGTTGTGCAAGCGAATGAGATGCGTGAGTAGCTAAGACGTACTCTTGGCCCTAGTTGGCGTTACTAAAACAAGAGACGCTCCCTTGGCTTAAAATCCCTGACTTCGTCAGCGAGCTTGTGCATGGCAAGTGCCATTATAAACAACAACAACAACATGATATATCTGCTTTTTCGAACATAGTTATCGATGGTAAAATATCCTTTTTTTTAAATTCTAGGCTCTTTTATCAAAATGGAAACTTCTTCAAAATCCTTGGGAGACGATAGCAGGTTTCAAAGTAATGAACCGTCAAATCCTTCGAGTTTATTTAGTAAATATTTATATTTGTTTTTTGATTAAAAATATGTCATAATTATTATTTCAGTCTCCCAGTGTTTCTTTATTCTCAACATAATTTATTCATAAACATTTTTCTAATCAAACAGATACTACCAATCGAGCTTCTGAGATCCTTCTTCAGAGGGGACCGAAGGAATTAACAGGAGAAGCAATTTGCATGATGTAATTATACTACCCTTTTTACATAATGCTTTTCGGAATTTTTTCTAATCAGTGATTTTGCTAACTAAATAAGTTTATGGAGAAAAATTGCGTAACTATAAGATGAATAGTATGTAACAAAGTAATGTATAATATGAGCGAAGTCAAAATAATTTTTCAATACTTTTCCATTAGAAACCCAGTTTTGAGACGGAAAAAATCGTGTTAAAATTAGAAAATAAACAAGGAAGGGAAGTAGGCAGATAAATAAACCGAGATGTGAAAGAGATCTAAAGACATATAAATGGAAATATGAAAAGGATATAAAAATAAACATTTTAGTAGGTAATATTGAAAGTCACGGCGTATTTTATAACAGTTTTTATTTGCAAATATTGAGAAACCTCAAAGAAAGCAATACTAAATGTAAAAGAAAGTGGGTATTTGAACTCCAATATTTAGTGGCTCATCCATGGCTCAATATTTAGTGGCTCATCCAGGGTTTTATTTCACTCTTTAATAATTTACTTCCATAGTAGCTCTTTGAAAAAGGAAGTTGCTTTTTTCATTGTTAAATACTAGTATCTGATCGCTCGAATTGTCCATATAAAGTGAAGAATCTTGGATTTACAAAATTCTTAGCAAAACTGTAATAACATGCCCCAATGTGCAAAACTTAGAGGCGAATTGAAATTATACTTACTCCGTAACATAGCAGAAGATCACTTGCAGGGTGAAAATACACACTGTAGCTTCTTTACAGTTACAATGTGGAGTCATTGTAGCTTCTTTATAATTACTTCTTTACAGCTAAAAAGATTGATAAGAAAAGGCAGTTGAATCAAACTTGAGCATAAAAGCTAGAAAATACTAAAGTATCTGAAATATGATGCTGAAAGGAATCAAATGAGAGAGGGTTTTATGAAAAAAAGATGTTTTTAGAAACAAACAAAAAAAAATTGTTAAGTTTCTTTAATGTAATGGATGCTAAATCTCATTTGCAATGTATAGTTATTAAGCAGCCCTTGGGATAGACATAGTATACGTTTCTCATTCGGAATTTATTTTAGCTGTTTTATATTTGCCAGATGTGAAAGAAATTTTCTTTCAACAGTACCCTTCGATGGGGTATAGATCAGGGGAGCATGGTGACCAATCTCTTCACCTGATATTTTCACATTCTAGTGGATCATCCATAGCCAGAGTCCAATGTGATGTAGTATTATCGTCTATAAAATAAAATTTGGATTAAAGGCAATCCGGAAAAGAGGTAGAGAAGAAAAATTACTTACTAGCAAAAGTTTAAACTATAATGGGTGTTATCTTATACGGATAAAATTTCAAGATCTAATGCAATATCTTCTGCATCGTCGAATACGGGTATCTGTTTGTTATGATATTGATTGTGCACTGCTGCTAACCTGCTTATAAGCTATCGCCTGATCCATAACGGCTGTTGCAACTTCTACAACTTATTCCTGCTTGATAACTTTACGTCCTCCACCTGGTTCCACACCAAGAATTTCTGTTGTTCCAAATCTTTCAACCATTCTTCGTAAGTTAGTTATGGTCATCGGCCCTCTACGTAACTGTTTTAACAGGCTGTATTCATGAAGAGCAGCACTGGCATTTTCATCCCGCTGATAAAACAGCTTGACTAATAAGGCGCGTTCCTGTAGTGACAACGCAATCGAAGGACGAATTCTTGCCGAATGACACAAATTCCCGCAACTCGTCTTTTTATCTTTGATGTCATATCACAAAGTATCCGTATGAGTAAATTGCATAATAAAGTTTACGAACCAGGATTTCCCTATCGGCGTTTTTTGATACTAATTTTTTTTTCTTGCTAAATCGAAAACGCATACTTTAATGTGTATGGTGGCCAAATTTTGTTATATTTCGTCCAGTACATAACACGTTACAGGGCCCCGAAAACCTCCTGTTATTTCTTGATCACCCTGTATATTTATCCAACTTTTTGAGATCATCTCATCTAGTTTCAATGACAACCTTCAATTTTAGCTTTTATTTAAAGAAAAATCAGTAAAACTTTTAACTACAGATAATAAAAATCAATAATTATTTTTTTTTTCAGTTGCTTGATTTCTGCTGTCTTGCTCCTCGCATTCCTAGGAACGTCAGTCACTATTTATCAATTTTTCTTTAAAGACAAGGAAGAAAAGATTAAATCTCTCAGAAATGACAGCAGTGGGAATTTTACAAATAAAGTGACTGTATTTGAAAAGGGAAAGAAGTCAAACCAAGATCCAGGTGATATACTTTATTTTTTTACAATAAGATTTAGTATTGGAAAAAAAGCTTATAATTTTTCACAAATTTATTAATTTGCATTTATTCAAGTTTCACTTATTTCTCACCAATAACCTTTTTTTTATAAAATAGTTGTTTTGCATGCGTGTTATGTAAATATATATATATATATATATATATATATATATATATATATATATATATATATATATATATATATATATATATATATATATATATATATATGTATATATGTATATATACCTTTCCTTTATGTGATTCTACTGTTTATTTTTCACTTTTGTAATATTTTATTGTTCACATTATCTATATTATGTATAATATATTATCTATTATGATAATATTATCTGTATTAGCTATTAATGTTTATTAATATTTATTATTCTATACACTATGAAAACTAATTATCTATTCAAATCTTGAATTATTCAAACGAATTCTTCCAAAGAAAAAAAGAAAGCAGAAATTTGGAAAAAATAGCGACAATGCGTTCATTTGACAACGGAAGGAAGTTCTTTGCAACAACTAAAATAGGTTGCATATATATTGTATCATTCAAATGTAGTTTCAATACTTGTTATTTTCAAAGATTGCGAGATTGGTGCCATTGCAGGAATTCACAAAAAATGGATAATAGCAAATGACGTTTTATTGCATCAATATTAAAGATAACACGGAGCACAAGTAAAAACACAAGCATAATATACAAAACGAGCAACACTTGAAGATGCTAAAAATACAAGCAGACAACAGTTCACGGAACAGTTTGATAATATTTATCAAAAAGCAAATAGACATTTCACTCTGTAATCAATACTTCATAGAGAGAATTGAATCAATCACTTTATCCTCAAAATTTCATAGATTTTCAAGAATGTGAAATGTCAAATGAAATTTTCTAGAAATATCACCAGATCTCGGTTTCTAGGGGCAGTAATTCTTGTATTTTATAGAAACTTCATTTTTATCACTTTTACAGTAGAGGTCAAGCAACATTAGCTTGACCTAACCACAACTCAACCTGAACCAGATAAACTCAGCTCAAATCCTGAGGATCTACTATCTTGTTATACGACTGTGATTTGTCAGTCCAAAAACTCTTAAAAATTTTCAAAAGTTTTTAGAAATATTTTTCTGTGGAAGATGAACAATATTCTCCCAGTTTACTATATGGAAAACATTTTTAATATCTAATGACATCATGTTTTTCATCTTATTTTCTTGTTTTGTTATCTTGATGAAATCACATAATCTGTTTTGTATCTTTTCATTACTCCTTTTTTTTCTAGAAATCTCAATTATCATACAATCAGTTTCGCCTTCTCTTTAAGCAATGATAAGAATCTCCTAGTAATGGGTTTATCCAGTAATTTTGAACAGACGGCGAGCAGACTAAATAACATATAAAACTTGCAGCTTGAAATGTCCTATCTTTTCAAATAAGGGCAGTTCTTGTTTTTATTCCGAGTTTTGAGGGAGTAACCAGATACTAAAAATAGATTTAAAATTTTAGTAAATTACTCAGTAGAATTGTAAATTTGTAAAATAAAATCTAAACCCAATTGTCTTCTTCAAGCGCGTTTCCTTTTTTCGCGTTACTGAAGCAACATTCGAACTCATTCAAGCTATAGTCCATAATATTCTTTTTTTATAATTATCAACGTCTGTTGCTTTCTCATCTTTAACTCATAGAAAATGCTTCTTGAGTATAAAGTGCTCTCTTTGAAGTTCTCTATATATGTATCACTATCCAGCTTAATTTTTTCACACACAGCTCAATGTTTCGAATTTTCAAAATATATTTAAACTACCCTAGGTCAGCATATTACCCTTCAATAAGCATATTAATGAAGCCTATAAAACAGCATATTTTAACTATAATGATTGACGGCTGTTATTTTGAATGTCTATTCTTTAATTTCACTATTCATAATTTCCTATGTTTCATGAGTATTCTGTAAACGCTTGCGTACCTTTCTAATTATGCATCAGCATTTCAAGTAAACATCAAAATTTACCCTGATTCGTAAAGCATACGAAAATTAATATAAATACAATTATAAAATACAAATAGTGATTAATACAAAGAATATCAATACAGTGAATATGAATACAAATAAGTAACCTTTTCAAACGTGCAATACGAGTCATAAAATATTTCTGTGCAAATAAAATAGTCATATTTTCGCAAACAAATAAATTATTGCAAAAAATACTTACATAATCAATTAGATGTCAACTATGCAATAAAATAAAATTTAGCGGGTCGGAGAGTTAGAAGGTTGACTTACCCAAAGACACTGACCTTCAAGTAAAAAATTCAGCTGTTCCTTAATTGTAATAATTAGTCCTTCTTGTCAATAATATGTGTAAATGAATCTACAAGCTCAAGGGTAACCGTAATTCTTTCGCAATCACCTTGTCAACTTGAGCACGTGAATAAAAATTAAACGATAATTGAATAACTACCTTGAACATTGAAAAAGAGGACCTGATCCTAGATAAGCCCTTTACACGTTGCAATTTTCAATTATTAGTCATCTTTTACATTCACCTTTTTATAGAGGCTATTTTTTTTATCTATGCTTGTAAATCTTATGCATAGACGTTTTGAAAGCATAATAGCGTGGAATGTGAGTGATAATGAGAAATAATGTGAAATGATATATTAAAATTAAAATGATGCGAAATTAAAAATTAAAATTTTTTTTAAAAAGACTTTTATCAATGCATTGAAAAATGGAAACTGAACTTTCTTTAAATTAAAAAAAGTACAGATGTCATAAAAATACCGTGTGCACCTGAAAATAACACTCTAAGCAAATTGGAAATTTAGACAAATCAAAACATAATTTTTGATTTAGTTTTTTTTCCTATAACATTCATTGAAGCTTCATTTTTCTATTGGTTATATTTAGTTTTCTATTGGTCTAGTATTGGTTATAGCATTTACGATTTTGTTTTGGTATCCATATTTTAAATAATGAATTTTTTTTTATTTCCTAATTTATTCACTCACATATTTACAATGTTTTAAATTTTTTTTAAAACTTTGGCATGTGATTATTTTATAATGAATTATTATAAATATTATTAATAAATAAATTAACTATTTTTTTCTCAAATTCGTTATTAAATCATGCCACACCTATAATATCAAAATAAAATTAAAGTAAATAGATTTAATTTATATTTTTCTAAAAAAATATTTATAAATCTTTTAAACAATTTCATTGTTATCTTAATCTTATGATAGGAAAAAGAAGTTTACTGTCTACTTGACACGAGAACTCTCACAGCCAAATGTCTTCATTTACGCTCGCGATGGAAACAGATTATCGTATGACGAGCCCGTTTCAGTAAGATAAAGGTTTATTAAAATTAATTACATTGACAGGATTAGCACCAATTTAGTTGCATCTAGTATTTTATATTTAATTTTTGAAGATAAACTATTAGAACATTCAGAATCTTGAAAGTATCATGCATCCTTTCCCTATGTATACGAAGAGCAACGAAAATAAAATAGAAAAACTAAATAATTATATGTATGTCTTACAATTGGACAATAAAGTGAAAAAAATCAAAGAAGAAATATAAAATAGTATTAGGACCAACTTAAGTGAAAAATTAATTGGTTTAATTTTATTCCATTTGTACTAAATTCAGATAAGGAATAAACATTAAAATCCCCGCAGCAGGCGTGAGATAAGCCACTCAACTGAAGATAAAAAAGATAGTGCAATTAATCTTAATTATTTCATAATGTTTATGTAAGTTTTAGGTCCTAATAATAAGCAAAATGCTCATAATTAAATATGCAGGAAACCTTTTCGAAATCTGTATTTATTTACTTTCCCTGAATTATATATTTTTGCAATTACAAAATTAGAAATTATCATACTAAAAAAATTAACCCTTGTCTGTAATAAATTTTATTTGTAAATTAATTTTGGCATTTCCACATTTTCTGAAACATGAACGAGAAATTTATTTGTAAAAATATTCTGATTTTTAAAATAATTAACTGCACTTTCACGTGGGAGATATAGGCCCCGTATTTATAGAAAAAAACCAAATAATTTTATTTTAAATATAGTTTTGAATTATTTATATCTAGGAAAAGTGTAAAAATTTACTTCAAATAACATTTCCGATGATCATGTGATCAATCTCCCAAGCAGGAGAATTGAAAAACAGTTATGACAAAGAAAATATTTTATCGAGAACTGTCATTTCACTAATAGAATGAAAAATGAGCTTTTCTTTTCAATGGATATTAATATTCATTAACAATATAAGGAAAAGCAATTCTGGAAACAAAATAATGCAAACTTAGGCGTAATTTTACGTGTTTGAAAATTTAAAGTCTGTCCTTTCTTAAAATAAAGGGCATTTTTTAAAAAAGTGTCAAGATTGAAGAAAAAAGAAAAATTCAATAAATAGTGAAATGCAATTCATTTTTACACGACAAAGGTTTAATGAAATTAAAAAAAAAAAAAAAAAAAAAAAAAAAAAACAAGACGTGAGAATTTAAAAACACGTACAGCTGTGGTGAAAGCGAGAAGACGAATGATCAACTGTACTTTTACTTTACAAAATGACGTCAAGAATAAAATAAGCCCCAAACTTAAACGGATTTCTCCTATACAAAAAGGTTTTTCCCAACCAAATCTGCTCCTACAGTGAACACAATAAATCTAGACGGCGGTAAGAGTTCCTATGGCAGGCAGACAGTAAAGAGATTTTTAATGATGGCAATTCAATCACCTACTATAGGGGCAACAGAAATGATCTGAAAAATACCAGAATTGTAGCCCTATCTCTATTTAAAACCGTGCTCTGGAGAGTATTCTACAGATTTCAATGACGCATGACTCTCTATTCAAAAGTATATAACCAGAGAGGCTGAATTAATCTTTTGTGAGAATCTGAGAAAATTAAATCTTTCGCTGCCATTTTGATCGCAGAGTGAATTAGTAATCTGCAGGCGTTGTGTGCTATTAATTTTATTTAATGAGAGATTTTCTATATGATTGTGCTTTAGGTTTTATTCTTTGTGAACTCTTAGTTTTGCTTTTATTACATCCGATTTATGTTTTCTGTAATATTTATGGAATAAGGCTTCATTTTATGTTATCCTGTTTCATGATTTCATTTACCATTAACAATACTCTGCTATCCATGGGGAACACACAGCTATATAAAAAGTCAGAGATCTGAAGGTTAAGAAGTGAATGAAAATTCGCTTGTGAAATTCCGTCGCTAGAAAAATGAAATAAGTCAAGTTAAATGAAAGCGTTTAAAAATTCAAAATAACTATCTGCGAATTAATATGCAATTATGCAAGACAATAAACTACATCATACATCTAGCAGGAATTCAGAGAATGAGTAGATGGCTGTAACATCATTTCTCTCCCTCTTTCTTAAATATGTTCATAGGTTTTAGCTTATAACTTCATTAATCTACCAACATTTTATATTTTAATCGTTTTCCTTCTATTTGCTATTAATAAGCACCCAAAATAGGGCAGTCAAGAGTCTCTTCTTTTTCTAATTATAGGTTCTGAACTAGATTTTTTAACATACAAGCAAACATGATCTTCATGCATTTGCGCAACAACGAAATGTGTTTTCTCAGTCAACAAAAACTTAAGTTCAAAAGAGTTATTAACTCTAATTAAAGCAAGAATGCAATTTTTCTATTGTTCAAGAATTAGAATGAATGAATTATATTTCCATCTTGTAAAAATCTTTCATCTTTTGGAACAGCTAAAACTTTAGAGCATTCTTTTCTTTCTGCTCTGGTATTTGACCCGATTTTATCCAGAATGTAAGAGAATTTTCAGATCAGTATTAAATCAACAAAAAGAAAGCTTAAAAATTTATATATTCACTCTTAAATCAAATGAACAAATTCTAAAAATCCCATGTGTGTGTTCAACTTTCAATATTTATCGTAAAGTGGACTTGTTTGCATTTATAAACTTGCCGCTAGGGATTTGCAATACCGGTATACCGGGATACCGAATACCGATATTTTGAGCCATTTGTACAATTTCGTAATACCGGTATTCACAAGTTTAAAACCGGTTTTTCGGTATTTACTAGAAATTTTTGAAATTTCTCCACTATATGTTCAGGTATCGCGAACATAGCAAAATAGTATGCGTTTTTGTTTTTATGTCTCCATAATTGGCAAAATTAATTAGCTAATTAATGGCTTAATTAATTGCTTGAATCTAAATTAGCGAAACAGGGATTATTTCTGAAAGAAAATATTGTATCCTTAACGACTGATGGAGTAACAATTATGAAAAAAGTTGGAAAGTTGATTGGTGCAAATCAGCAGTTATGCTATGCACATGGAATTCAATTAGGAGTAATAGATGTATTATACCAAAAAAATAAAGAACAGAAGAATCCAAATACTGTGGATATAGAAATTTCGGATTCGAACTTTGAAAAGAGTAAGAGTGAGAGTGATATTGACAATGAAGATAATGACAATGTAATTGTTGAAGAATATATTATTAATGAGGATGAAATATTAACCTATCAAGAATTGCTTCCTATAATTTATAAAGTTCGAAAAACTGTTAAGATATTTAAGCGTTCTTCTATAAAAAGGATATTTTACTAAAATATATACTAACTGAAAATAAAACAGAATATATGTTAATATTAGATTCTAAAATACGTTGGAATAGTTTATTCCTAATGATGGAACGATTTTTGAAACTGAGAAGTCCAATCCAAAAAGCAATAATCGACTTAAACCTGTAAATTAATTTTTCAGGTAGTGAATTCGACTTGATATCCAGAACTATATCAGCTCTACTTCCAATAAAACTGACTATTGAGGCATTGTGTCGGAGAGATTCTAATTTATTAAACGCTAATGCAACAATAAATTTCATGTTGCAGTCACTGAAAGAACAGCACACATCACTATCTGAAGAATTATATATTACATTGAAAAATCGCACAAAAGAAAGGCATACAGAAATAGAAAATGTCTTAAGGTATTTACATAATTATAATGATTTTAAAAATGAAAATGAAAAAGAAGAAAAGAAAATAACCAATTCAAATCTGCTTAAGTTTAGAGTAAATTTTCTTAAAATTTTTTACCCGCAACCCTATCCACATTCAGAAGAATTCGGTTCAATTATCGAAGATTATGATGTCACTATTGTCGATAGTGAAAAGGAATTGTCTCTTGAACAAAAATTATAATTAACGATAAATAAAAAAATTTCAACGAACCAAAATACAATACAGAAATCAACTATATCCAAAACTATCCGACGAGAAATCGATTTATTTGAAGATGAAGGATTTAGAGGTAAATACTTGGAAAAAGTATATTGCGCATTGCTAACAGTACCACCAACTAACGTAGATGCTGAAAGAGCGTTTTCGACAGCTGGTAATTTTTACACAAAATTACTTTTCAGCTTTAATGACAGTACAATTGATGCATTATGTTTATTAAGATCACATTTCAAAAAGTTGTTATAGTACCACAGACTGAATAGTGATATTTATAATTTTTTGTGATTTAAATAAATAAGTTACTTTACTTTTTTGTGATTTTTTATTTACTGTTATAATTTATAAGTTACAAATTATTTTTTGTGATATTTACACTCTCTAACAAAACTGGCAAATAAAACAAAGAAACACCTGTATTTTCTTTCTTTTTCTAAAGTTTCTAATACCGGTATTAAAACTGGTATCCCGGTATTAGGATTTAAAAAATATCGAATACCGGTATTGAACTTTTGGTCCGGTATTGCAATCCCTACTGCCTTATTGTACTATGAAAAATCGTTTTCTATCAAATATGAGCTAACTCCACGACTCAAATAAAATTTCAATTTTTAGCTTGGCTGGAAGACTTCAAATCTTTTCTCAAGTGCTTTTGTTTGATTGACAACGGAAGAAAAATTCTAAACTTCGCTTCCTCAAAAGAACAGATTGAGTATTTTAACGGACTACGAGTTATCGGTACTGCCTGGGTAATTTTGATTCATACTGGCACAGTATATACTCAAAAATTAAGTAAGTAAATCTTATGCAAACACAATGTTCTTATTATATTAATCTTTTATATTGTTTATACAAGGCATTCACTTTAACAATAACCCGATACTTAATTTTTACACCGTTAAGCATTTAGTAATATACTTTAAATGGCTTAAAGAATTGTATTTTATATTATTTGTGTCAACAAGTTTATTGTAAAGAAATTAAGAAATCTAAAATGTTACTTAATCCTCTAGTATTATTAATCATGTTTAGTAAAACATTCTTGACATTACCATTTCACAAAGAAAGGTTTGATTCTTTTTGAGAAATCTCACTTACCTGCTATTTGTCGTCATAGGAAAATTCCAATGGCACCAAGTAAGATACTCATGGGAACTACTCTATGTAATTACCATAATCCATAATTTGTTGTTAGAAGTTGTTAGAATGTCTGCAGTAGGTACTGCTTTACTGTTTATATCTATTATGGAAGAATGATTTTCCATTAAAACCTTTGATTCTGGAGATGAAACAACAGCAGGTGTCCTAGAAAATCAGAAATCGTCCTAAACTGTTACAGGAACCCGGCATGTCCTCGTACAGTGTACAGCCGGTAAGATTGCTATTGTATATTCCACTCAGACCTATCGATAGCACATTTTTCAGCGGCCAGTGTTGTCTGTCCTGTCTATTGAAGACATTTTGGGCAAAAACACCTGCCTTATCCTTTCATGTTATACCTACTAGGAATGTTGGAAGTGTTGCATCGTTGATTTGGATACCTTGCATATATGCTGTGTTTTTTCAAATCTGTGAATATAATTGTGCGGATCTGCATAAAATGCGCTGCCCGTATTCTCTTATGTGTAAACTGTGTATCAGGTACAATTTATATTGAGCTTAACCAGTAATAGAAGAACTGTCAGTTACGAGAAAAAAAGCATACCCAGCTTTATGTCTAAAAACGAAGTTATAGTATTAAGAGTAAAAGTTTTTTTTATTAGTTTTTTTCTGACATAAGCAGAAAAGGAAAGAGAGAATCCGTCAATAGTATTGAATTCTAATATATATATATATCCTACTTTTTAATTCAAGGATATTTTCCACAGAAAATGAGGAAGAGATAAAGCCTTTCCTACAATACAAAGCAGCGCAGTTTTATCTTAATGGAAGCTTTGCAGTTGATATATTTTTTGTCATCAGGTGAATTTTTCTTTCCTCTCAGAAAATTTTATTCATTTAACTTAAAATTAAGCATACATCATGTGGAACATATAAATATAAAATAAGTTCTTTTTTTAATGTATCAACTGTTACAAAATATAAAACAAAAAAGTAAATAAATAAATAAAAATAATTACAATTTCAATAATTTTGTTTGGAAAATTGCATTTTCAATATTTATCTTTAATAGTCCAATAATTTTTTAAAATAAAATAATCAAGAAAATTGGATTGGAGATTGATTAAGATTTATTTCCTTAAATTAATAAGTTCTGGAAAACATCAAGTAAATAAAATAGATTTATGACAGGTAAAAGCATAAATAAACTCATTTTGATGCTCGACTAATCCGAATTTGTCGGTAATTCTTACTTTTTTTTTCTGATTTCTTGAATTTCATTTTAAGATAAGGTTAAATACCACCTGTAATTCTAATTTATATATGACGAGAAGTGAAACTAAAAGTAAATAAAATGTGTTTTTGTCCTTGAATTATTTCTGTTGTATAAATAATCCTTGCTTTACGTCTCAGTGATAATAAGTGAATAGCAATTTAAGGCTTTGAAATCATTTAAGGACATCATTACTGTATAATGTATTCAATGATCAATAAATAGCTCAAATAGCTCACACTTTTTAAAAATAAAAATATTTGTGTATCCCATATACGAAATGTCCAATTTGTTTTAAACTTTAATTTAATTGTTATAATCAAAATTGTATGTATTGCTTATTTATTGAAATTAATTAATTATTGAAGCTATTGTTGTAAAGACTAATATAAAAAATACCTATATGCTAGAAAGCGTGATTTTTCTTCATTCATTACGCTTTGATCCCTTTTTGGAAGATTTTATTCTAATTAGATTCATTATCATTATTTGATTTTGCATTCATTGAATGCCAAACTAGGTAAGGTTTTATTTCAGAATGGATGGTAAGTAGAATTTGAGAAAAATGTTACTAAACAATGTTCACTCTAAAAATACTAATTCGCAACTCTAAAAACTCTAATTCACAATAAAACTAAGCAGAAGTGGAATCAATGGCATGTCAAGTATTGTTAAGAATCGTTTACAGCAAGTTTGTATGCATGAATTAATAAAAAAATCTCTTAATTTAAAGATCCGTATTTACTTCCCACTGTTAAGGCATTAAAAATTGATGGATAGATGGCAAACAGTTCAAGTACTTAGTTCAACGGAAAACGAGCCATATTGAGTGAGTGCATAAAGAAGCCGAGAGGCGAATATTCTTTTAATTTAGACTTAATTTGCGAACGAATAGCTTAAACTAAAGATTTAGAACTGTTTCCATTAGATTCGATTATAAATCTATACACGAATATTGATTAAATAGATTTCGTGTTATCCCAAGATTTGAGTATGTGGACATTATAACGAACAATTAATGACTTATTTCTTTCCGCATTTTACGTTTATAAATGGCTTGATTGCGATTGATTTTGATTTAGGCCTACAGATGATTCAATTACAAAGTTAATTCCACTTCAGAAAAGAGTGCAAAATAGTTTTGGACATATACCCCTGAAAAACACATATTACAAACGCATATAAGATTGACTTCGTACTTCTAATATTAATTGGTCATTAAAATATTAAAAAAAGTTCAAATCAAAGTATTTTCAATGCGTCGTTTGTTAGCATTAAGACGAATTCTTCCTTCTGAAGTTTATGAATATGAAAAAAAGCGAAATTCCGAATTCTTGATTATTTACTATTTTAATTCATTTAATCTTAATTTTAGCGGATTTCTGAATGCTTATTGTTTTTACTACAAGTATATCAGAAGCAATGGAGATATATCTTGGACTTTTTTCTATTTGAAGCGATATTTAAGGTATTTATCAATTTCTGATTCTTTAAATTATTTTGAATTTTAAGGATTAAGAAATGGTATGGTATGCTTTAAAAAATAATAAATAACGAAATGAAAAATTTTAGTAGTAAAGATAAAAGAAAACATGATTGTCTTTATATAGATAAATGAGAAATCCCAAGGATATTTCTAATTCAAAAAACCTTTAGATAAAACTGTTAATATTATGGAGCTCTACAATCATATTCCTGATTATAAAATGTATTGTGATATATAAAATTTATAATTATGTTTCGTTACATCGAAATGAGAATGCTGCTATTCCAAAAATATTAATATTTCCTTTGCAATTAATATTGGTACTTATTTTATTATTCACTATTTCAATATCAAGATCTTAAGAGATTGCGTTTAGGAAACAAAGAAGAATATTCTGGATAAAAAAAAATTAAATGCTGGTTTGAGAATAAATTTTTTTTCTAAATACTTGGTGATTCTCTGTATTGATACGGAAAATTAAATCCGTAAATCCCAGACAGATGCCGTGGGTGTATGGCGAAACAGTACAATAACAAATACAACGCTTTATTCTACAAGAACGTACGAACAAATATGCAACACAAGACAGCCGAAGAGTACACAGTGACATAATTTGCTGTGAAAGTAGAACACAAGTAGCTAATAAGAAATCAATAACTGCAACAGCACAAAGCGTGCAGAGAGCTCTCACTAACTATTAGCTTGAGCTCAACTCAAATAAATGACTGACTCGTTACTCTGGTCAAAACTGACTGACTCTTTGACATCAGTACTGACTGACTTCTAATTTTGTCTCTCGGCCTTTTACAATTTCTGAGACAGGGTCCAGAAAATTTTAAAAGACCATCATAACTCGAATTCTGATGTTTCTATTGTCAGGATTCTTGTTTTTGAAATCTTTGATCCCCTCCCCCCCAATTCTTCCCCAAGTCGTTAAATGGCAGTCAAAATCGAGGATTACTGCTCATCAGCCATAACTATTTCTGTATAACTATCTTCCTTACTAGCAGACTTACTACCCTGAAAATCAATATTAAAAATCAGTAACAGCGTAACAAAAAAATTGGCAAAAAAATTTCCCCGTCATTTTTAAAATTAAAATTTATTTTTCAATAAAAATTAACTACTAATTAATAATGTATTCTCTCTTGTTGTTTACAACTGCTTCCGAATGCACAACAATATTTTTAATATGTCGTTGCTAGAACTCTCTCGGTTTCGACTCAAAGATTTCATGAGTCGAGGAGTGACGATCAAGCCAATCAGTAGAGATTGTGTATCATTGATTTTCATTGTTCTTACTTAAAGCATGCGAAACCCCCAGACTTCAGAAACTTTCCCAATGAGTGTAGATGATTCTCTATTGGCGCATTCTATTTTGTCTACCCGTTCCCTTGTCAGAATTAGTTTGACAAGAAATTTCGGGTAAAATTTGGTTTAATCGCTCTTCATGGAACTCATCTGGATAGTCAGAACGAGATGCGTCTTTGAAATCAAAATTTCCATTTTCGAACTTGGGATTCCAATCACGAGCGGTTTTCTTCAGCTATGACACCTTCTCCATAGGCAGCACGAATTCGCAAGCAGCTTTTGCGGCCTTAGACCATTGATTAAAAGCAAACAGAAGGTATAGAAAATGTTCATTTTTCTCAACTTGATGTTCCATTTTAATTCTTTGAAATATAACAGAAATTACATAAACTAAACAAAAAAAAATGAAATATATAATCCCTGTAGAAGAAAATTTTGTCTTTCAAATGATTTAAAATATTATGTCGAAAATTTAATTAAAATGAAGGTTAAAATTAAAAAAAACAACTGTTGAATTTAATTGCCAACACAATATAAAAATACATAAAACGGTTTTCTATGATTTTCAGTAGTATTAATATATATTCTCTCGGTGGACACTATAAATACATGGATGAGAAGTCATCGGATAAGTACGCGGGTTTTGACTTCTCTTGAGCTAATTGTAATTGGGGGTACATTGTAATTGAGGGACTATCCATAATGATATAGTTGCACTGGTTTTCGATACTCAATAATAAAGTGCACTTTTTATGAGAAGGATTTAGGACTCTTATGATAGGAGCCATTATATAACTGGCTACCGATATCGAGTTGCTCTCTGGGTACATAGGTCATTCAGTTTTTTCCTAGAACCTAAACATCTCAAGAGTAATTATTATGATTAATAGTGAAACATTAATTAATTTTTTAGTTATATACTACATTATTTTTCAACAATATGATATTTAATAGATTAATAGAAAGGAAGATAGATGTCCTGCAAAAGAAATTGCTCCGAACTTTTAAAAATAAATAGTCAGTAAAAAACAAACTAACATGCTTCCGATATGCTTCCGCGGGGGCGGAAAACATCATTCTTTTAAGATTTTATTATGATTTCCAGATGGGTGGAAAAAAGACGCTCGAAACATTTAAAACCTTGATCTAACTAAAAGGATTTTCGAAATTTATAACAAGAAATAACATTTTATAGTTTTTTTTAAAAACTGACCATTTTCAAATATATTTTGTATGTCATTATTATGTACTCATTTTAAATTATGAATTTTAATTCATTATTCCTTATACTTTAACTTGGATAAGTAGGCTAAATCTATTTTCAGCAATAATTGATACATTAAGGCATTTCTAAATTTTCAAATCGATATTATTAGGTTGACTCCTTTGTACATGATTGTCCTGGGATTTTACACTACTCTGTTCAGCTACACAGGAACGGGTACTGCATGCCCAACATACGATACGCATCCAGCCTGCAAGAAACAATGGTGGTGGCACTTTCTTTATCTCAATAACTTTACAAAGGTTCAAAATACGGTGAGAAATTTTAAATCAGATCATTCTCATTTTATTATTTATGAAAATTAATTATGAAATAATAATGTAACGTAAAAAAATAGCACTTGTTTTTGATCTTAAGGAATTTACGCTGCTCCTTTCACGAGGAAATTTTTATCCATGCTTCTGTTATTATTAATAATGCATGAAATACCTACGCTAGATTGATTGTCAGGATGTATATAATAAATATTTAAAATTCGAAATGCGTTAGTCTGAAAATTAATTAAATTTTGGTACTGTTCAAGCATTACCGCTCAAAAATTATATGAAATCAAAGTAAATATTTTCTTTTTAATTAACAGTAGAAAATGCTCATTTTAATTTTTTAAATATAAAATAAAATTTATAAAGTAAACACTGATATTTAAGCGATAAAGAAATAGCTTTAAAAAAAATTTCTTTTTAAATTTCTAAATTTAATTACTTTAGATCATAAAGCAAATTTCAGTAGCATGCTTACCTGCTTCTTTTTTTCGATTATTTTGCTGCATTTTCTTATGATTTCATTTGTTTTAGTGTATGGGATGGACTTGGTATTTGGCAGCTGACATGCAGTTTTACATTATCAGTCCTTTATTTATGATTTCATTAATAAGGTATGTCATAAATTTATTGTGACATAGCTCTTACATAAAAGTACTCTTTGGTTTTTGTAATATACTCCTCAGAAATAAAATTACTTCATGATTTTAATTACGCAAAAAGCAGGCACATTTTTTTTCACTTCTATTCTTTATCTTCACCAATGTTAAAAGAAAATGTATTATGAGTGTCTTGGCATTCTTCTGGCAGATGACATTGATCTAGAGCTACGAAATTTGGTGCAAACATATTTTGGAGAATGAGAATATGCACCTCGGAAATATTTTTTCATATTTTAATGCGAATTTCAAATGATGCAATGTTTGGCATTTTTCAGTAACTCCTGAAAATATTACTGTTCAAGGGTAATTTTTACAGTGCTTTAAGAAACTATTAAAAAATCATCTATTGAGTCAATTATTTCAGCTATCATGGAATATTTTCCAGAGTGTTAAAAATATTTTTTGTGCCATCTTAAATAATATATTTTAATTGTTGTAATAAAATTAAAACCGTGTCTATTGTTTCAACCGATATTTAATGTTATAAATTTATTCAATTTTTCAATTTCAAAGAAGAAAGATTTTTTAAATATGTACTCATTTTACTTGAGGAATCTAACTGTAAACCTCGAAAGGCATTGTGGAATTAGTGTCAAACACTTAAGTTTTTAGCGGTAAATATGATATCATTGGACTTAATTCCATTAGGAAGATTCGTGTGCATAATAAATAGGAAATATGTAAAGGTTATTAAAATAACACGGCTTTAATTTTTATGTTTAAAAATACTATGTTGAGATAATTATGCACAGAAAGATACATAAAAGACATTTTTTGAAATTAAATAAAATATTTTCGATAAATCAGCTGGGCGTTTAGGGTTACTAGTTATTTCTAATGTCATGGATATATATTGTCATTATTTTGCCTAACACCTCCAGGAAAAGAAAATAAGCTGGCATCCATAGAGACAAAAATAATGAATGCGCCTGAGTGTTCCAAAACAAACAGTGACCGACATTTTAAGCCCAATCGGAACCGAACGATAACAGAAGCAACAGTCATCTCTATGAACAAAAGAACATTTTAATTTCAAGAGGTTTCTTCTTTAGCGGAGAAATTAAAAATTTATCTTAAAATTCTTTTAAACGGAAGAGGTCTGTCTACCTTCAAATCTTATTTATGTTTACATTATATATTTTACACATTTTCGAATTCATAACCGAGTAAAATTTCATCTACGATTTTATATTTCTCGAAATCAAATGCCAGTTTGTACTTTTTAACCTTAAATTACCATGCTCATTCTTCGATTAATTTAGCTTAGTTTAATGGCTAGTTTTGAAGCAACAAGAGAATATTTTGAAGTGAGCACCGTACTTAGAACCACAATCAGAAGTCGAGGATGACACCTGAGAAGAACCCTTTTTTCAAACATCAGCATTATACCAATAGAAGGAAGTTTGACATAATAGGCACTAAGTTCTCATGTACGATGGAGTTTCAGTAGAATTGAATTTCGACCAGGAGCCCTTCGATTTCATGTCGAGACCTTATTATTAGGCCCCATATCCTAATTTTTATGAATATTTGCAATTCGTAGTCAAAAAGATATCCCTAATTTCATATATGTATTTTTTATGGTACTGAGTTTCATATCTAATACACACGACTGAGAAAATCTACAGACAATCAATTCCTTAGGTGATTTAATCCAAATTTGGTAATTTCAGCAAGTTTAGCGATGAAATCATACTACGCTAATTTCATTCATCTCATTTGTTCTGTTTGAGAATTATCAAATTCTTAGACCGAAGATAGAGAGTTTTTTTTTGTGGCATAAAATGTGTAAATTTATCAAAACTCTGAAGAGAAATTTTTAAATGATTAGGATACTTTATCATAAAATACTTCATACTTAAGAAAAAATAATGTGTACTAAATTTCCTCGAGTTTACTTTGGTAAGAAGTACATATAACTCTTAAATTATTAAAATATGCATTCGCATTGGTCTCAGAATCATGATATATATATGGAAATTCTGTCTCCAATAGTCGAAAAATCTTTTCTGATCAGATGCCTCGATATTCGCGAGAAACGCTTTTGGATGCACTGAAGTGGTAGTGATCCGGATTTGCAGGGATTTGTCGCTGAATCAATTTATACAGAAGAGCCACCTCATAAAATGAATTTTTACGCAGGAGGCCACGCTTCGGATGTGCCTTGACATTTGTCACCATCTGCGGATCATGTGTTACTAACTTCTTGCTGACTTACCAGTTTGATCTGATAGATGGATTTTCACGCCTTGAATTTCACTTAGGGGATCCCCATTTTGCGAAAAGGTAAGTTATTTTTTTATGGAAAGCTGGATTCCATTTTGTATTGTATATTCTTTGGCACTAATTTCAATTCAGAGCAAATTACGTCTTTCAAGATTTACTGAGAGAAGCAGGATAAAAAGAGTTTCATATTGAGTAATAATGAATCTCGATAAAACAGCAGCAACAGTTTTGAAATCAAGGGTGTTTTAATGTGTTTCAGGACGAAGGTAAAATGTACTAAATATGCAGGTGCCACACACACACACACACACACACACAGACACACACACACACACACAGTAACTACCATCAGGGCAACTTGGGCAGTGACTTAAGAAGCAAAATCGAAACTTCTAACCTCAAATTTTTTTGCCGCCTCTTTACTTTTTATAATCTTTATTAAGCTGAAATTTCCTTTTGTCCATTTAGGGCATCTCTATAGAAGACTTCTAAAACTGAAAGGAATTGGAAATAAAAATATCGTTCCAATTTAGAAAGAATTTCCTAAATCCTATATACTCCTTGTCAAGTGTTTATTGTTTTACCATGGATGATACCCGATTTTCGAGAATTTTTTATAAGCGAAATCAAAGGTCGTCTTCTTACTTCAATAAGTATACATAAATTTCTAGGCTAAACCTTTTGTTCGATGTAAAGAAATTTTATTCGATATACAGAAATTATTCTTCATTTGAAAATCTAAGATTCTTGATAAAAGTTCGATTATTATTAAAATTTCCAATTTACGGGAGTTCGAAACACTGAGACTTCTACTGCATTTTTATTATTTTAGAGAAGTCTGAAAAAGATAACGAACATGCATTACGATAATATGCATTTACGGATTTAAAAGTTGATCAAAGAATGTACCAAATTTTTGAAAATAATGAGGAAATCGATGTGTGTACCATTTGTCGCAAGCAGCATATTAAGTAGGAAACCACGGAAGGAACGAAAATCTCGATTTTCGCTGCGATTTAACTCGATTACGTGTTGGTATTTAAAGTGAATCTTGATTTCATGTTATTACACTTTATGTAAGACCGCTTTAACATGTGATCATGTGTATATCATAACATCTGTGGAACATACTTATAAATGCAATAGAAAGGAGAAACAGAAAATGTGAACAAAAACAAAGAACGATGATTTCGATGGGGTATTAAGTTACATTCGACATGGAAGATATCGGAATAAGAAATAATTTAGTTGTAAATATATAAAAAGTGAATTTGATCAACTATCTAGAGAGTAATAGAAGTTAGAGTTCCATTTCTCTCTTCAGTTAAATCTGACAAACGAAACAGAGTAATAGAAGAGCCCATGGGTATCATAAAATACTACAGATACCCTCTCCCATCTCCAACAATCCAATGATTTTGATCAAAATCGTGGAAAAATCAAACTTAGAAAAATTTGGCCATATCCTTATGCAAAGTGAACACATATTCTGTAAGAACAGTCAAAATGCTTTAAGATGACGCCAGTTTCACGAAAATACATGGATTTAAAGCCGAATAATAAAACAGCCGAAGCGTTAGCGAAATTCAAAAGCGAAGTGTCGCTAAAATTCTGAATTTCAAAAATATCGTACAAGCTGCAATTTTCCCAAAACTTGTCCATACCATCGATTTTCGAATGAACTAATATGGAAAAGTTAGTTTACTGTAAATGATTTTTGTTATTTTTAATAAAATAAATATAATTCTTTACATGCATGTATAGATAGATAAGTGCACACTTTCGTTGAACTAATCATTTGAATTTTTCTTTTTTTTTTACAAGTTTCAGTCCCGATTCTGCTTTAATATGATAAAGTCTATATTCTGGTGTAGTATATGTATTGATATATATATATATCTTCCTGATTAATAATCTTGAAAAACTCTCTAAAGGACAGATCAATGCACCTAGAGCCACAATATTTATCACATTGTTATTTCTTGGTGAAAGTTACACATATAAAATATAAAGAATGTCTAAAATTTTACTGAGATTTTAATTAAAAATTAACGGGAATGTTAAAGTGCTTCTTCAGCGACTTAGAACAATAGTATGGCGTCGTAAAAATTATTTTTAGCTACTTTAAAATTCAAAAATAAAATTAACTTATTATTAATTTAAGGAATTTTACAAATACGTAACATTCTTCTAACATTGTCTGTATGTTATTTAAATGCCTTCATGTTTTATATTTTTCAGATTTTCTGAATTTGTTAATATCGTGTATGTGAAACCTTACACTAGAATATCAGCTTATTTGGTTGGACTCCTATTAGCCATTTTTTTGTGTCAGGCAAGGATCAACAAGAGAAGAATAAAAAATAGTATGGTTAGTTTGAATTATATTTTCTAATAACTCCTTCTGTTTGGACTACGCACACTCAATTAGGAAGTTTTTAAACCGTCAGATCACTTACCTTATACCTTAGATTGTTCACCATTTTAATTGAGGAATAGTTGTATTTTCTGAGTTATAGAAAATTGCATAGCCTGAATAATCAGTTCTCCATATGCCTTCAGGACACATTTACTGAGGAATATCAAAAAACGCTTTAAAACTCTAAGCCTTATATCAATAAAAATAATAATAGGCAATATGGTAATTTCTAACGTAGGTGATTACTTTCCTCTGAAGTTTTGATGTCAATCTGCTTTTTGATTACATTTAAAAAAAAAAAAAACAAGTCTCTAGAGAAATGGGAAAACAGTTTTTTGAAAAAATATATTCAATCAACAAGGAAAAAGGATTAATATTATCCAAGGCAAAAATTAGATATAAGTATACTTAAAAAGAACAAATGGGTTATTCATAAATTATAATTAGTTTCTTCGCAATTTGTCATTTAAAGATAACGGGTGCGGTTTGGCCCTTGTACGGTGAATTTTTTCCATTGGTAGTTTTTTTGTCCAATATCCAACATATTTGTAAGGCAAATAAAAAGAATTCAGTCACACGATTTCAATTTGTAACTTGACATATTGAATTAAGAACTTAAACTTAGCGAATTATACTCCGAGAAATACAAAGTAATATTGCTACAGTGTTTTTTTATATATTAGATCTGTCCTTTCTAGAATTTGGTTTAGTTGCATAAAATGGTATCAACTACTACGAAGCTGTATTTGCAGATATCTTTGAGAAGAATATAAACTCATTCTATAAAAATTTAGCCTTTTCAAATTAAATAGAGGTAGTCTAACTAAGAACGTGCCTTTCTCAATCAGCATGGTAATGCCAATAAAACACAGCTTTTCTAGAAAATAATGGGCATTGTTTACTAATCTGACAACTTACAAAAATTGGCTACTTAGGGCTTTTTCGAGCCTGCAACATTACCAATAGCTTTATTTAAAAGTGAAGGCATTAGGAGTAGGATAAAGAAGAAAGCATCTTGTGATATTTGGAGTACAGTTACAGAACTGTCAGGTAATAATATTGACTGATCTTCCCTGAGAAATTATCTTTAAAAAGGAGGCGATGTGTACTTCATTGCAACATAAATTTAAACTTAAATTAAAACAATTTTATTCTTGAGCAACGATTGCTCAAATTTGTTTGTATTGTAATAAATCTTATAATAATTTATTAAGTTAAGTACGATGTTAAAATTATTGCCAAGAATAATTTCTGTTTTATTAAAGATCCATTCATCAAGATAAGCATTACTTGCAATCAATTTCTACCTAATATTTTTAATTTGTTTTATGATAAATGTTTCTAGGAGCGTGATGAATCCTATAAAAATATTATTACAAATAAAACCACAGATTTTACAAATTTATGAAAATTTTCTCAATATAACAGGGTTTTAATATTACACTTTTCAATAATGAAAACAATATATTTATGTAGAAAATAGCTAACATAGAAAATTCTTTATTTGCAGGTGACGTTGTATTGTGGATGGATCACAACTGTCTGTTTCATGTGGATTTGTATTTTCTCACTATATAAAAGAGAAGAAGTGCTAAGTGAGACAGCTTTCTATAATGGTACAAAACATTTGTTTTTCTCTCTCAGTTTAGCGTGGATGATTTATGTTCTCTATACTGGACAAGCAGGTTAGTGATATTTTTGAACTAAGAAAATTCATTTTTTCTTTTGATTTTATTTCTTTTGAACATAAGTTCAAAATTTTTAATCATTTACTAGAAGATATTTATAATAATTAATGGTTCTATAACAAATTTTCCACAATTAAGGTATGAAAAAAATTGTGTCTGTAAAAAAATAAATTAATCCACACTTTTATGTTAGTTTATGCAGGGGATGTGATATAGTTTTCATTATTATTTGTTCAAGGTTTCAAAAATTAAACAAAGATAATTTTTATTATTGTTATCAATTGAAATATTTGCAAATTTTTTCTTGTAGTTCTTCTAAAAAGTATGAGAGGATTTTTAACAGAAAGTTTTATCATAATAAATTTTATTAATATAATTTTTTTATTTTTAGAACAGAATTTTTTTAAATAGCATAAATTTATGAATATATAAAAAACGATGTTCTATCAGCAAGATTTCAGTTATTGGTTTTCGCTTTTTTAATGCTCATTCCTCGAAACCTTTGAATTTCCAACTTAAAGGAGAATTTAAACAAGTAGAATTTCCTGGAGCAAAGCATTGGTGTCAAACAATAAAATTCCAGTTTCTTTTGTGTTCTTAAAAAGGCATTATTTCATGAAGAGTTTTCCGAAGGCAAATTTTTCATACTATTTTAACAGGTTCACGAAATTGAAACGGAAACTTTTTATTTCGGTTTTATTGAGAGAGGATAAAACGAAATTATTGCATGGATATTTTAAATTTCTTTAAGATCGTGTAAAATTGTTACAAAAAGTAACATAATGTGGGAAAATACATAATATCAATTTTATTGGTTTAAGTTATTGAATTGCTATCCAAAATAGGTTTCTAAATTTGTATATGCTATTGGACAAGAAGGGCAAGATAACGGAAATAAGATATTCAAATGAAAATCTAGTAATCTCAGCTCGGAAATTTATTTGAAAAAGTTGTAGTTATTAAAAATCTATGAAATAAACTATGCAATTTTGTTATCATTAGGTACTTTGTTAAAAGTTACGTAGAAGGGTAACTGGTAAAAGTTTCAGATTAATTATGTTTATTTATTGGAAATTCAACTTTATTGAATAAAATAGCTTTTGAAAAGTGCATATAAGTGTTTTTCTATCAGTCAGAATTCGCTGATAGATTTTTAGAAAAAAAAAGTGTTTTTATTAAATTTTTTTTTGTCTCACTTGTTAATCTTGAATTCATATCATTTCAAGAATCAGTAGTTTTTCCAAGAATCAATCGTTATGAGGTGAAATTATTTTCTTTTTAAAACTACTGCACTTATTTTAAATTTATCCCTGGTTTGTTTAAACCATCACACTATTCGGTAATTGATTCTAAAGGTTTATTTAAAAGCTACATTTTTTTTTATTTTAAACTATTCTGTTCTAATAAATACTTTTAATTAAAATGAAAAAAAAACACATTCACATATTTTAAATTTCTATCCGCTCTCCCTTTCTTATGCAGTAACATATCAGAGTGTAAATTTACAGGCCTGTTTGGGATATCCACTTCAACATATTAAATTAATAATATTGCTGTTATTTATTTTTTATGTGAAAGTACAATTCGATAGGACTATAAATCTATAAATTTGTATACTAAAATAGCATGTATTGATCTTGGTACATGCCATACTGATACAAATACATTCAGTACAGTGTCATACAGTGCTGATTTTTAAAATTTAGTTTGATTGATTTTGGACTTAAGAAAATGTTTTAGATAAAAGGAATATTTTTTGATTCATTTTGCATTTTTTTTAACGAAATTAAATGTTTCCTCTTAATGTTTCTTCTTCCTTCTAAATTCTCAAAAAAATGAAGTTTGAATATTTACTATATATTTCATGAAAAAGAAGAAATAATTTTCTAATATAATTTTAGTTCCATTTTGTGAGTATGAATTTAATAACGAATCGGGTTTACTATTTTCACACGACTGCTGATTTGAGTATCTAAAACTATGTTAAAAATGTTTGATTTTGATTACTCACCACATAATCCTAATGGCATTTATTCAACGAATCTTTTGTTCATCCACAGAGTTAATCAACAGATGTCTGTCTTGGAATGGCTTCCTCCCTCTTTCCCGGTTGTCTTACAGCGTTTACTTAATTCATATGCTCATAGTGACGAGACGAATTCAGCAGACTGAAGGTGGGATGGATTTCAGTTACATGTTTTGGGTTTGTACAACGTTTTGCCTTCTTTTGATTCTGGTTCCTTTTTAGTTAGAAAAAGGTTCTATCATATTCTATTTTTATGATTATTTTTATCATATTCATAGCTAAATTCATTAAAAACTCCATTTCATTCTATTTTGAAACGAAGTGAACTGAAAAGAGTATTTCAGAAAAGATGATCTATATTTTAAGATGCGGCGATATACAAATAAAAGAAACAATCTGGTGCAAGATTAAGCCTAGAATGCTTGGTAAAAATCCTGAGAATGATATTTAAGTTACAAATTCCAATTTAACAAGAGAAAATTACAATAATTTCTCAAAATAGCGATCAGCATTTGTAAGGAAGAGGAAATGGGAAAAGTGAAATGGACAAATATCCTGGAGTATAATAATACTATCACGTTTCTCTAAGACCAAAAGCCCTTCAACAAGTTTATCTTCAGAATTAGTGGAAGGTTTACCTCGAGGCTCTTGAGTAGCTTTATTGAAAAAGAAAAGAGCTTTGACAAATTATGTTATCATTGTCGAAATAACAAGAAAACCTTGTTCAATGGCATTTCATTTCACAGTTTCGTTTATCTCTGCTTAAATAAACTAGTGTTCAATTACCTTAAATAGCGAGTGCTGATAAAGCCTTGACGAGATCTGGTTACACAGCCGGAAGAAAAGTAAAGCGTTTTTTTATGAAATGCGTTTAAGTAAAAGATGCAGTCTAAATGAATATATGTCAATTATTCTTGTCCTAAAATAGTTGATGATATGTCGGGGATATACATGTGAATTATTTAACTTCATATATATTTACATGGTGTTATATGCATCTTCAGCTGCAACAGTGCATTCATTTAAGAAAAATACACTTAAGACTAAATCGGGATTACTGCTAAGACAAACTGGATGAAGTCCATTTAAAGAAAATAATTCTCCATAATCAGTACTTGGACTAGATGAACAAGTAAAAGTGTACATTTCATGATTCATCATACAATACTGTGTGGAGAATGGAATCTCAAGGTTACGGCTCACGTTTCAAGCGTTTGTAATTAACTGATGAGCTTGTATTTTGAAACTAGTTAATACTATGACTGCCGTTCAGATAATCCTATCTTGATTGAGTTCCATCGGGAAATTAGAAAAGATCACATCATGCATAACAACTGATGGTAACGTACCAAATTCAAGCTGGTATTGTCTCTCTATCATTCCTTTTGAAATTTCGTAAAAACGAAATGGATATTCACCATTTCCGTCTTCATAAATATCGCTCCATTCTTCCGTAGGCTTTCACTAAGATTAACGATTATGCACTGAAACAATTTTGCAAGGTTAGCACTGATAGCATTTATTCCACATGATATTCTCTTGAAATTGGGTTTTCACTTTTTTTCCAAGATGATTGATAGCATTTATTTTCTTTCGGTAACAGTCCCGTGCTGAAGCTTGAAGACTATGAAACGAGTTCCAAATGCTTTAGCGTCTATTTATCTATTTTCATACCACCCATTCTACCATGCAAATTGTTTATTTTAATATACACTACCCTATTTTCTCATATTTTAAATATCATGTTTATTGTAAGAACACAAATTTGTCAAATCTTTGATCGCGCCAGGAAAAATTAAGAAATGAATGATATTCATTATTAGGCTAGCGGAAAATTCCTTTCTTAATTTATAATACATCATTCTAATTCATTATCGAAACATTCATGTTTTTGTGCATCGATGTTATTGCTGCTGCTTCTGAACAGATGTCAATGCAGTTTCATTCTAATAAGAAAATGAGCGATTTTTTCGAAATTTCGGTGATTTATTAATAAGGATTAGATGAAAAAAAGCCTCTTCATTTTGGCCATATTTTACTGCTTTACCTCCGTAATAGGAAGAATGCACGTCAAGAATGCTCGAAATTGCGCGAAATTTACAGTGACAGTGGTTTTAAAAGCATCATTATTATGTATGGTTTAGGAAATTTCATACAAGTCATATTGATCTCAAGACACAGTTCAATTAAAATGGCTCAGGAAATCTGGTGAGAATAACATAAAGACATTATTTGTGTCAAATCTACATTATATGGAACGAGAAGTAGCAGAAATTATATAAAAATTTGAATTTATATCAAAAGGGTTTTTTTTTGCTCTCTCATCTTGTCAATAATCATCAACCTCTCATTTTGTCAATCAATCAAATCAAGTCCATTTGTGGATGAGTACAGACATGTCATACATGATTTTCTCATTAAATAACCGAAAAAAAAGATTTTTTAAACGTGACAAATAATTTATGATAAGAAATTTATTGATTGGGGCAATATTTGTGAAAATAATCTTGGTCCTGACGTGATGCTTGTTTAGTGTACAAACAATTCATTCGCTTTTCTACTATCGGTTAAATGATGGTTTCAGCTAATACTTCATCCATCCTTTATCAAAATTACTGGAGTTTGTGAGGTTCTTTCTATGGCTATTTTCACCACTCGTTTGATCTTACCCCTTCAGAATGACGCATATTCCCTTCTCTTCAAAATCCTTTGTGCTGCATAGTGCTCAGTTTAGACAGAACTGTAAATCAACACCTTGATCAATTTTCGGAAAAAGGAAACGTAGTTTCCTAAGGAAGAAATAATAAAGCTCTGAGAGAGTTGGCAAGAAGTATACGAACAAACGACGCATTACACCATTAATTAATTTTTATTCTTTACATGTATTTTTGAAAATATATAAAAATCAAATGGCGGCTTTTCCAGCTATCCGATATATTTCCAGTTCAGTTCAAATAAAATCATTGACCTTGGGCAAGATCATCAATGTTGGCAGTGCTCAGATTTTTTGAGATCCCCTTTATTATTTGCTTTTTGAGTATTTTATGTTTAATTGTAAAGTGAAAAAAAAATAGAATATGCATTTTGGGAGCTATTTTCCCTCTTTCGATCGACTGAAGCTAAAATTTGACACACAACTGCAATTTTTAGTCATAAGACAGCATACAAAATTCAATTACTTAAGTCATTGCATTTTTGAGTTACCGACATACATGTATATGAACAGACTGACAGATAGTCAACTTGTTGATGGCTTTGATTCAAAACTGGATGTAGATCTTTATTTTATATACTAAAATTGTATATCAAATTTTATCTTATTATCTCTTTATGTTTAGTGATTATGGAGTTCAATGTAGTCTAACAGATTTATATATACATACTTCCTGTGCATAGATTTCATCTAGAATTCGACAAAAATGTCCAAATTTGGTGTTAAGACATTTACAAAATTCCATTAATCTAGATGAAAGTGTATTCGAGTTATCGTATCCACAAAAATAATTCAAAAATGCATGTTTTCAGACTCAAGGAGAGAGGTATGAAATAGTGGATTCGTTAAGATCTCGAGTTTGCACATTTTGACAAGTACAATACTTGATCTCTGTACATACTTTGTACAAGAGAAACTAAAAAAGATTTATTAATGAATGAAGATGAAGAAATTCTTTTAAGAATGTACGTTCCAATTCCTTTCGAAGAATTCATTTTCAAATATGTTTCAGATATCACTGTATATTTATACCTTTTTCTGGGGATATGTTGCTGCCTTTATAGCATCACTGCTGTTTGAAATTCCTACCATAAACTGTCTGGATTGGTTGAGTAAGAAGAAAAAGAAGGAGAGGTCAAATTGATACATTGTAAATGGATGATAAATACTCAGATTCATTGTTATATCCACAAGATCTCTTAATTCACCTATCTATTACCATGAAAATGAAAGTTTGCCTGACAATATTTGAAAAATAATAATAATATTTTAATGTAAACTGCATGATGATAAATTTAAAGTATATAATTAAACAAATTAGCCATTTTTTACAAAATTATTCATTTTAGTATCATGGGTTTTTTTCCTTACCTGACCATTTTGCAGAATTCAGATTCATTGCTTCAATCTAAGTATATTCATGCAGTTTCTGTAAAATTATCCTTGCATAGCAGGCTCTTATAATGCAAGAATTAATTCTCAAAAACTGAAGAATTAGAATTATATCTCAAAATATATAAAGCGTTCTTCATGTATAATTATGTACTGTTAATGATTAAATGTAAAAGGCATATAATTAAATATATTTATTTAGATATATGTTTTTATGTTTATTTATATTTTAATAAAATTTTTAAAAGCAAGATATTTTATTGAAACGTAGACTTTTGTGTACTGAAAAATATACAAACTCTATCGTTTAATATTTTGCAACAAACTCAATGAGCGTAAGCTTAAGATGCATGTTTTAAAAAAATTCTGCCAAATCACAATTTACAGTGATAGGAATAGAGCGTATGTGAAGCAAAAAGTAAAATCTAACGAAGTTTCAGTTAAAAATATTCAATAAATAATTCATTAAATTAAATAAATATAAGATTTTTTTTAAAAATTCAAAATAATATAAACAATATAGCACAGATACACAAGTGTGAATCCAATTGTTATACATGAATGCTCTAATCCGCGCAAAATCTCTCGGGTTTTATATATTTCACAGAGAAGTAACTATTAGCATTTAGCTAGTCTTCTGTCAACGATAATTACTTATTACGAGTGTTAATATTTACCTAAGAAAAAAGATATTAAAAAAAAAAACTAATGTAATAAGCCATTGATTATTTTCGAGTTCCACAGTTGTATTCTCTTTCCTATTCATAAAATGCAAAAATTATGATTATTATGATTATTTTTATGATATCAATCAATTGAAATCAAATTTATTCATCTGGAGTTGTTACCCCGAAACTTTATCGCACCCTCTTTAATAAAAACATCATCTCTCATTTCCCAGCATTCAATTGTGGACTTCGGGCAAGGACGTGAGAGACACGTATTTCCATTTTTAAAGTCCTTTATGAATTTTGTGCTTCATGGTATAATCAAGAAAATCAAATATGCGATTTGGATGCTTTTGTTTTGCATCTACCCACAGCATAACACTATTCAAGTGACACATAAGCGATAACATCTTAGAATGCATTTATAAATGCAATTAAAACCTCAGTGAATTGTCATGAATGATGGCATTTAATTCCGAGTAGTCTTTTATTTGGGCATTTTATGAGTCAATTTCTTAAATATTTGTACTTTCTTCGTTTAGTATTCGAATCTTTTAAGCGAAGAAGAATTTCACCCATTGAACCACTCCAATAAACTTCAAAACCACTTTCCAATTCATGAGTCTTCCTTATAAAAAATAATAATGCGCTCTTTCCATTCTTTCTTTCTTTCTTTCTTTTTTTTTTGCCCTTCTAAAAAAAAGTTAAAATCCTCACCCCTAACTCCCACGACCTTCCCTTTCCTTTGTGGAAGCAGCGCCTTAAATATGCAATTTCATATTCACCGAGAATTTTATTTTTAAAACCTCCGGGACCGTCCAATGCAAAGGGAAATCATATTATTGCTCCGACTCGGCGGAATACGCGCCCACCCTCGACGACAATTTATTCCGACCGCAACAGCAACCAAAGAATTTTTTTCTTTTCTAAGCACTCTCAAATGTCGTCTCCATATTTCTCCTTCCACTTGCAGGGGTAATGCATACAAATATTAAAAACTCGACTTCTTAACCCTCCCAGGTATTTACTTTTCCGACATTTTAAACATTTCGTTTTTTTTTATCTATATATATTTCTCTCTTTTCTTCCACAAAATTTTTCTTTCTCATTTTAAAATTTTTTTTCTTTATGCAAATAAGTTTTGTACTGCGTCGTCGTTTTGTGAGCGCCTTTTAATTTACCGTCTTGTTTAATATTCATTGGATCCACTAAAAAGTTGGGAATAAATTTCCGAGAACAGTAGAGTGGAATGCGAAAATCTTGTCCCCGTTTACAGAGTTTTCTAAAAAAAGCAGCAACTAGACAGTTATACATGCCAGTTTGAATTATTAAAGTGATAAGCTTGCTGTCTTTTTAGTTTTTACATGAAATTATTGCTCATCTAATTTGTTGCTACAAGTAAAATTTCGCCAGCGTAGGCGATAAAGTGAAGTGTACAGCAATTTTAGATTATTTATTTGCAATACTCTTGAATATATGAAATGCATCATTTAAATTAAAAAAAAATATGTATATTAAGGAAAAAATGAAGTCTGTTATCGTAAATTTTAAGTTATCATGTGGAAATATTTTTGTATTGCAAAATAAATTTGATTCCCAAGAGTTAGATTGTTAAATCATAGTTGGGCACACGAAATGCAATGATGAATTGAACGATCCAAAAATTACGAAAAATAGAGATTAAGTTTCTTGCTATATTTTTTCCGTAGAAATATTTCTACAATGTGCTTAAAAATAGAAACGTGTGATGAGGATTCAGAATATAACAGAGAATTTAGAATATTTTTTGATATATTATGTTTTCTAAGAATTCGATTTGAAGTCAATTTTCCCATAGTTGATACCTTCGATAATTCATGGCCTTTACATTTATATTTGCCCAATTTTTTCGACATTAAGTAATCTCATTCTTAAGATAACATCATATTCTCACACAATAAAATATTTGAAAAAATTCTATTAATGAGATTATTTTTGTTTAAAAAATGCAATAGCCAATCGAATATCACTCCAGGTATCTTATTGTCATTTTTCAAAATACTTATTAAAATTGAAACTCGCTTCTTATGTTTTGACACCAAAATAATTTAAATTAAATTTTTGTTACATTGGAAACAGAAAATCATTTTAAAAATTGGTACAGGAATTGTTAAAAGTGAATCAAAATATTATATTTAAAAATACGTACTGCATCAAATAATTCATTGGGATGAATCGAATTTTTAACATTTCTGAATAAAATGTTCCGGATGATTCCATTTACAGTAACTCGCTTTCTTCTCTGTCTGTTTGTTTGGTAAACATTTTTCAATTGATATTCAACTAACTTCCAGGCGAATTAGGAACTTCAAACTTTGAACATATAACTGAATTGGATGGTAGTGTAATATTAACTCGCTTTCTTTAATTTGTTTTTCGGTTCTGCTCAAATTTGGCAACCGATTAGAAATTTTCATTACTGACAGATGGCGCCATGATAAGTCGTAAACTCATTGGGTAGTTAGTTTGTAATCGATGAAAAAATTTCACTCACCAAGATTAAAAAGTACAAAATAATTGCTTAAATAAATCTTTTAGTATGTCGCGGTTTTAAGACTATAAAAATATTAAAACACAAATTTTTGAGACACACAGATTAAACACACACATTAAAACACAAAATTTTGAGAAAAGTATAAAATAATTTTGACTCGGAAAAATTATTTTATACTTTTTAATCAGTTTTAAAAAAATGATTTTTTTTTAAATTTGAATATTTATTTACTTATTATTTAAAAACGATCCTAGAAAAGAAAAAATTCTTCTATTATTTTCTATACTAAAAAAATGTCAACTTATTTTCATGCATAATAGCAGTTCAGAATAAAAAAAATTTAAAAATTAAGGAACTTGTAGCATTATTCATTCTTATTGTCATTGATATATGCTTTTATAATTAATTTCTTTTAAGTAAGTTTGTTGTATTTTACCGTTATTGGAGATTGGCTAAAGTTTCAAAGTTACCCGGTGCAGTTTTCTTTCTCACTTATTCTTCTAGAATGACTCTTTGGTCCTTAAAACATCTCGGAATAAAGTTCAGAAAATTTGGTTACAGAAACTACTTTCCAATTTTATTTTAAATCAAAAATGGCTGCAAATGCAGGAAATCCAACAAATAGAAGAGTGAATACTAAATGACTGTTTCGAGCGTAAAGAAATGATCTGCCGCATAATCCTGTGTAAAACTGAAGAAGGGATTTGAATTACGAAAGCAGGATTTATCACTTCCCTTTCAAACTGTGCATGTTCGTACTTCAACAAAATTTCCGCCCTTCGCAGCTACTTAACAAGATCTGGTTACCGAATATTTATATCGTGTTTAATTAGAACGCCGGCGGACGAAGATTTCACCACTTTCGCTTAAGCTCCTTCAAGAAATTTTTCCAGAGCAAAGCCATTTTCCGTCCGTCTATGAACTGGCACTTAATGAAGCAGAAACTTGCTTTAATAAAGTTCTTTTTTCGCGTGATCTTCGCACACCCCGCTTGCAGGAGATGAGCTCATTAGCGGGCATCGGATCTACTTCTTAATTCTTACAGAGAGTTTAAAGTAAACATACTTTTCTTTGCCAATTAACGGGGATTTTTTCCAGTGTACTCCACTCCAACCGGCTCGGAAACCTTGAAGCAGATCTGTTCTGCCGAGGGAAAGTGTCGTTTCTTCCCGGAAGAGGGCGTTAGTACCGCTAGAAAGCCAAAATGGCAATGATGGAATGTTGTTGAGAAAAGTTTCACTGTGGTCGGTGGAATAGTTTCCTGTTTATTTAAGCGTGATAAAATTTAATACAGCGGAGTTTAAAATTAATGATGAGAAAGGTGTTTATGGAAATTGTGTTGGAGATTATAAAAGTGTTTTGAAAGAAGCCACAGAATTTTTATCATTTATAGTGATTATATTCTTAATTTCTTGTGCTTTGAGTATGATGAGTGAATAAATTTAATGGAGATTCTAGTACTTTCCATTTTTATTTTCTGTGGCTTGTAAATCAACTCTTTTAAGTAGTAAGTGTTAGAGTAAATGTTCCAAACTCGTTATTAAAGCATTAAGTCTCTGGTTGAACAGAACAGAAAATCTTAATACTTTCAATGCGTTTAAAGATAAGATTACGTTAAAATATTTTGCCAATTAAGATCTTCAGACACTGTTATAAAATTTTTTAGTTAAATAAAAGAAACGATATGCATATACATAATTCCAAATCAACCGTAAAATAATTATGAAGCAAATGAGGTTTTGGTTTTTTCTAGATGCTATAGTATAAGAAAGAAAAAAAAAAGACTTCTGCAGTTAAAGCATTATTAACGTTCATACATAAAGCAAGAAGTAACACGCGCTCACACATTCCCAGTAGAGAGATCTCACACTGTGGAGTAAATATAATCAAAAGTATATTCTATAAACATTTTTTAAAAAGAGCTAAATATTGGATCGAAAAGAAAAAAAAAAAATACTTGTGGCATGCAGGAAATCTGGTTATGAGACACAAGCGGAATTTTTATAACTCATAATAATAAAAAAAATAAAGAAAATAAGAGAGCATATTAGTTTTCAGAATGCATTCAGATAGTATTCAAGAAAGAGCAGATACGATCGACTTTGTAGAAATCGAGTTGTGAAAGCTAGTGTTGATAGTGATTCATTTCCTTGATTTAGAAAACAAATGGGCAACATTTTAAAGAATATTTTTGAAATTGTACAAAACGAAATGAATTTATTTTTATAAAATAATCTCCAATTCAATCCAAGTAATCAAATAAATTTTGAAACCCGTTGTGCATTTTGTGAGAGTAAAAAAAAAAGAAAAGAAAAAAGAATATGATCTCACAACACAGCGAGATGGTGGATGATACCTGCAATTATGCCGCATCAAATGATTTAATGTTATTTCGCTGATAATCTCATGGAATAAACGACTTCCATTGCATAATCTAATGAAAAAATGTGTCTTTTTTTAAATATCTAAATATATTATTAAGCATTTCATTTTTTTCGAAATATTGTTCGAATTAATTACCGGATATTGAAAAAAAAAATGGCGGTGGAAGTAAACAAAGTATCATTAAAAAGAGATTGACTTTTATACATTGAATACATATGTTTTATATATTGAATACATTTAAATATATATAGAATGAAAATTTTCGGTTTTAGACTCTCATCAAAATCTTGTTTATGAAATTTTGTGTAGCTTTGGAGTTTGGCAACTTTTTTACAGACCATTTTCACTAGAAAAAAAATCGGACGTAAAGAAAATTCTCCTCCTTGACAATATTACTTATAAAGCTGAGATTAAAAAAAATATAGATATCGCAATAGTTGCTAGGAGAGGGATTCGAACCCACGGTTTCTTTCGATTACCAGAGATTAAAACGAGCCCGTCTGACCGTCTTGATGACGTTCCCCAGTTTCTGTTTTTTTTTTTTTTTTTTTTTTTTTTTTAAATCTTAGAATGGAGTTTGATTCACAAAGCCGGGAGTATGAAAATCTGTCGTAAAGAAAATGTTTCTAATTTTCTTCCATCACGGTATCACTTATAGAGATGAAATTAAAAAAAAAAAAAAATGCATGTATTGCAGTAGTAGGGGTTGTGTTGTACAGTGAAAGATGCATAACACGTCTGATATTGGAAAACGGTGTTTTATTTTTTTAAAAATAAACCTAGAAAAATAGACATCTGATGCTTTTATTAAGAGTAGAATTTGTAGTAACTCAAAACATTGGCAAGTAGAATGCAGCAATATGCTGAAAATGCAACTAGTCTGCTTGCTCTGCAATCAACATTCTAAAGAAATAACTGATTCCTCTTCTAAATGCTTCTCCTTTCGTAGCTTTCCAGTAGGGGATGGAACTTTCTAGAAGGATCTACATATCTTGGATCATAATAGAGAAATCACCATAGTTCTTGTATTTTCAGAGTTTTTAATTCTATTGCAAATTAGTCACCTAGTCGCCAAATAATTACCAAAGTGAGGAATGAATGACATTCCATTCAGCATTTATTTCTGTAATTATTTTCATCAATGATTCTAATATTTCAATAAAGCAGTATTATTTATTCATAACAATACAGAAAAAACAGATTTCAACTTCTTGAATGTAGATGATTTCAATGAAGCAGTAGAAATACATTTTGTAAACGAACAACTGGACTCAAAATGCCCTTTTTGAATGCCTCACTCGAAATGCCCTTTTTGAGCTATATCAAACGCTACATCAAATTATTTATACCGCATTACTCTAAAACTGCTTTTGGAATCAAAAATAGTCAGTTGTGTAACGGATTGAATTACAATTGGCTGAGCTTTGTTGAGCAAATCACATACCGTTCCGTACAATTTCAATGAGGAATTCGGATTTCATAAAGGCCAATTAGTTTTCGATAGCACAACGGCATCCATCTAATGATATCTCTATTGTAATCAACAAATTGGAAGTCAGTTGGGTTAAGACTGATGAGAATGATCTCATACGCAAGAATTAAAATTTATCTTCAATATTAGCTTTGAAGTGCATGAGGAGGCAAATTATATAATAATATGATAGAATGCGTAAACGGTGCGAAAAGGAGGTTAATTGTAAAATGACATGCCAACCTATCTCTATCACTTCCAATAATAAAAGCGAATATGTGTGTCTATTGGTAGCCATTTGATCTGCAACTTCCAAATTTGGCACATATATATCATGGAAGTAGGAAATGTCATTCTCGGAGAGATTTTTTTTTTTTAATTTTAAAAAATCTTGACGTTTTCCCACCATAGTTTCTGTAAATATTACAGACAAAAATAATTTTTACATGTTCTTAAAAACTCAAAAATTATTTTTCAATGACACTAATGTAATATTCGTGCAATTTATTCAGAATTTTTTTCCAACAATGATTTTTCCCATTGTTACAGTTAAGAAATTTTTTATTTAATATCTCTATAGATAATAAAACGAATTAAAAAAAATGAAGTTACAATATCTCGAAATTTAAATGACAGTTGAATCGCACATTTATGATTTAAAAGTGATATGATGTCATGGGGAAAATCTTTATTAAAGAGATTCGTGTATATAATAAACAAGACATACGTTAGACAATTAAAATAACACAATTTTAATGTCTGACAATTTGGTAATGGATATGAAGTTGTATTTAAGTGATCAAATTGGAAATGAATATAACCAAAATCCTCAATGTGCCAGCTGATTTCCAGAGGCGACTAGTTGGTAAATATATCTAAATATTAAAATTATTCTTGAAATGGACAACTAAAATAGAATAATATTATTTTTTCAATAAAATTTTACACCACCGTTTTGAAATATAATAAATAAATTTATGCCACTTTAATTGGAAATACTTCTATTAGAAAATAATAATTTAAATTGGTTGACTGAATGATAATTGATATGAATTTCATAAATTTGATTATGCCTAACAATATGGCATTATTTGTTACTTCAATATACAGGGAAAAAAATTCCATTAATTTTCTTCCATTTTTCTTATATCCCAAGGAACTTGGAAGATGTATTCTAATTACTTCTAACGAATAATTATTTCTTTAAAGAATATCCGTAGTCATTGGAATAAAGAACAGAATGATTAACAACATGTCTGTGGCTCCCTCTAAAAAGAAAAACGACAGTTTAATCTTGAATTTGGAACCAACCCATACTTGAATTCTGATACTTAATTTAACAGTAAAATCTCAGAACAAGGAATATTAATTAGAAAGTATTTAAAATGATTTTTTTTCATTCCTCCTTCATGCTTTGTGCTATGCCATTTTTCTTTGAAGCGAGTTGATTTGTTCGGTGTAAGTTGACAGTTCTTGATGGTGCAAGAATATAAGTGGATTTAGTTTTCAAGTCGGTTAATTTGAAAGAAAGTTGGAGAAGGAATTCATTCAGCTTTTAATTTCGAAAAGTTTCTGTAATTTTTACTGGTTTACTTTTATTTTTTTCTCCCTTTTTGATGTCAAATAAGATAGCTTCTTATCCTTTTTAATCCAATTAAAGTAATGTTATCTCTATGAAGTAGTTTGTTTTCCGGAAAGTGTTTTGAAGCTCTGACAAGTGAAAATTTATCTTCTTAAATGTTTTAAAACGTTTACAAATTTTCTTTCTATTATTGAACTTCTTCCTATGAATACTAAACGATTCGATTAAATCTAAAAAATAAAAATATCGCATGATTAAAAGCAAACTGTTTTCACATGATCGAAAATTTGAGATTTTTAAAACTTTCAGTTTGATTCCTCATTAAAAATGGCTTTAAAGTTAGGTATTGAAATAAAGTCATCGCTGGCGCTGATGTTTAAATTTTAATGATTCTCATGTTTATTTTTCAGTTTTACTTATAAAAACTGTAAGAACTTTAACTAAAAATCTCTTATAAAAGTTTAACTATGAAATGAAAACTAAGTTCATTTAATAAAAGGAGAAAATCTAATATTTTAGTTAACAAACCTTATTTTAATTCACACATGATTGCTTAAAGCAGATAAATGACATGAAGTTCGAGAAAGAAAAATGTCATAGTTAAAAAAAAAAAAAAAAGGGAATTTGTCCCGAAAATCTGGTGTTATGTTTAGTCCATTTTTTAAAGTATGACAGGAAATGCCACTTGAAGCGGATTGAGATGCGCGAGGATAGAACCTGGGACCTTGTGGTTTGCAGTACAGTAACATGAACACGATATCAAAGCAATTGTTCGGGTAGAAGAGCTGTTAACTGGATTATATGCTATTCACCACAGACTCTCCCTCCAGTGAGTCGGAGGTGAGAAGAACGATATGGCTGTTAAGAGGTGATGTATTTTTAGCTGTTGTCTTAATGGCCCTGTGCCCAGTTGAGTAGCGCCAAGCATCATGGGGAGCGTTTTGTGGCTGCTGATGCGCCAAGTGAGTCTGACGGCTTTGGGTTGCTGCTACCTTTTTGTGTTGAAGCTTCAAGTAAGTCTGACGACTTTGGTTGCGGGTAGATGGCGCCACAACAGCTATACGAAGGTTGAAGGTTCATTGTCCGAGGTCACCAATGAAGCGGATTGAGATGCGCGAGGATAGAACTGGGACGTTGTGGTTTGCAGTACAGTAACATGAACACGATACCAAAACAATTGCTCGGGTACATTCACCACACACTCATACAGCATCATTCATCTTTACTGTAATCATCAAAAAATCCAATTCAAGATTTTGACGAATCTCCAAATTTTAGTCCTCCTTGAGTTAAAAAAACATGTTTTTTTGGAAAATGTCTGCGACAATTATAACTCAAAATCTCTTTGAGTTAGACGATATTTACACCAAACTTGTAGATTTCTGTCAAATTTGTTTAGAAAATTTCATCTTCCGACTGTTCGAATATAAGTTAAAACGATAATTACTAAATGAAGAGAGTTAGATGGATAAGATTAGGTACACAGATTTAAAATCTATAGCGTAGACATCTGCCAAATTTTGAGCCAAATCCGACAATGGGTTGATTGTCTGTCGGTCTATATTTTCAGAAGTATGTATCGCGATAAATAAAAAACTGAGAGACTTAAATGCATAAAAATTGGTATGGGGTTTTGTAACTATTGTAACTACAAGTGTAATTTTGTGTCAAATATTTGTTTGAATCGGTTTGGGAAAACGCGTCAAAAACATAAATTCGATTTTCGGATGCTATTTACCACCTAGCAAGGATTAATCGCCAAATAACTCGCCAAGGTTCCCACAATGCATTCAGTAAAAATGCTGAATTCACGTCAAAAATTAATATTTCGTAATTATTGTACGTAAATGCCATGCAAGGCTTTCTCTGGGATAACACCTTTATTAAAAAAATTTGCGAGAACGTTTTAGAGAATTGAGATGCGCGCGGATAGAACCTGGTACCTCGTGGTTCGCAGTCCAGTAACATGACCAGGATACAAAAGCATATACTCGTGTAGCGTAGTTGTTAACTGGCTTATATGCTATTCACCACATACTCTCCCTCCAGTGAGTCGGAGGTGAGACGAACGATATGATTGTTGAGTGGTGATGTATTTAGCTGTTGCCTAATGGGCCTGTGCCCAGTTGAGTAGCGCCAAGCGTTATGGTGAGCGTGTGTGGGTGAGTGAATGGTTGCTGAGTCAAGTGAGTCTGACGACTTTGGTTTGCTGTGAGTAGAAGACGCCACAACAGCTGCTCGAAGGCTGAAGAGTCATCATCCGAGGTCACCAATGTAGCGGATTGGTGTGGGCGAAGGTAGAACCTGGGACCTTGTGGTTAGTAGTCCAGTAACATGACCAGGATACAAAAGCATATGCTCGTTTAGCGTTAACTGGCTTATATGCTATTCACCACAACGTCTTGGGATGACCATTCCCACTAGTTTGCAAATTGTTCCTTACAGACTCATAATGCACCATTTCCAAAAACGAATTTATGAACTTTTTGAAATAAAAAGCAACGGATGTGGCTTTTTCCTGGAAATGTTTGCATACGTTCTAATAAAAATGTATTGCATCTCATCCCGCATAAAATTGGAAAGACGAAAACGAAACAAGTTTGTCTATCCAACTGTTCATTCACAAATGAACACGATAATTTTCAAAATGTATAGAGCTAGAGAGATAAAATATGATTCACCCTGTATAATGTATATCAAATTTTAAACTCAAGATTTCAAAGAGTTGACTATCTGCAGGTCTGTGTTTAAGCATGCATGTAAATAAAATCACTCAGAGATAAAAGGATAAAAATTAAATGAAATTTGGTACGTGGTCTTATGACTATAATTGTAATTAGTCATCAAATTTTAGTATCAGTTTGCTGAAAAAAGATAACCAAAATACGAATTCGGGTACTTGTGTATTAATCGGAAGCCGATTCTGAATCTGTAAAATTCTAGATTCATGCCAAAGATCAATATTTTGTAACTATTATTTGCCAATGAATTCAAGGCATTCACTGTCTTACCAGAGGTCCATAATTTTTAAGGGGATGGGCGATAACACCCTTATAGGAGACCATTTCGGCTGGTGCCAAACGATTTTCACTCTAAGGAAGCAGGTTGGGATTTTTTTTTTCTATTTGAAGAAATCATGTACATAAAATTGATATGCGTTATTGTGCTTTAAAAAACTTTACACAAATTTAAAGAATAGAATGGCATTCTATCATCTTCAACATCTGAGATATCATTAAGTATAATGGAAAAACAATGTCATCAATCATTATTGTGTTACTTTGAAGTCAGAAGACATCATACAAGACAAGTACTTATTATGCTCATAAAGTCACAATAAATATTTGTGTCATTTAACCAGTTAACTGTTTCAACCTCTTCATAAAATGCGTTTCTAAATTGTGTCTCAAAAATTTAGCGATGACGTATATATTCATCAAAAACTGAGCATATGTAATATAAAATTATGTTGTCATGAAATGACTTTTATTTTTTATTTCAATATTCATATTTATTTATTTAATTAAAGCAGCATACATTTTTTGCATATGAACTATAAAAAAATACCGCCTCTTGATAACATGCGAAAAGAATATAAAAGGATCCTCATTCCGGTTTTCCTTATCAGGCGCGCCACTTACAGAATAATTTAAAACAACTTATGGTTGCCTAATCGTTTCTGGCATGACTAATAAACACACAGTGGTATATTTAAGAAAAATGATTTATATTATATGCGGGTTTTTTATAATAATTATCAATTATCTTTTATTTGTTCCTTTGATTTTGAATTGGCCTCAAAATATTTTAAATATCTCGAAATTTACGAATATGTTTGAGCTTTTACTAAAATTGTAATTCAAACAGCAAATTGTCGCTACTTATTACTCATGACAAATAAACTCGTCATAACGCAAAATGTTGTACTTTTTCCATGAGCAGTTAACTGGTTAATTGCAGTTTGTCTTACAACATATCTTTTGTAAAGTTGACGTCAGGTTTTATTTCTGCCCGAAAATATTCAATGGATTCCAAAATTAAATCTTTATGGAGCATTCAATGATCTTAAAAAAGTGCATACATTTGGTGCAATGACTTTTATTTTATAACAAAACACCAGAAAAGTTCCGTTGTTTCTGATTTCATTTGACAGAATAAAAAAATTAAATAAATATATCCTTTTAACATTCCTTATCGTAAGCATAAATTCCGAAACAATAATTCATTCGTTACACATATTAAGCATAGATTCCAAATCACACTATTCCATGACACTATCTTTACCGTGTTCTCTTCAAAATAAAAATTTCTAGAAAATAATGTGACATGAAATGTTTTGGTAATCTAAACGAGTGAATTTTCTGTCTTTCGTTAGCCCAAGGATGGCTTGTAACCCGCGTTTCTCCATTTAATCAGAGGATGGGAGCTGTAATTTATTTAGAGGCTGACAATCAAACAAGAAGCATCCCTTGTTTGCTTTTTGCAAGGCGAAATGTCACTCAAAGAGCCGTATCTTTCCTCTCTTAATTCAATTTGTTATGTATTAGAGAATGGTTTTATATCTTTTTGCTGATGAGGAACTGCGTCTTTACGATTTCATTCGAAATGGGTTGTATTATATCTGTGATTATTTTTGATGTATGACATAAGATTGAATCAAATATTTTAAAAAATGGATTGTTTTTGTTGTTTAAGGCGTATCATGATTTATATTGTTGTACGTAGCTTGATTTAAAAGGTTCTCTTCGCTAGAACCATGTTTAATACTTCGGAATAAAAAGAAAATATAAAAGTACATGTTCGAATCTGATTAATTTGATTTAACTATGGAGATATCATTATGAGTGAGTCTGTTCAAGTTCATATGATTCAAGAAAATTTAAAAATAATAAATCCATTACACATATTACATTTGTGAAACAAATGAGATTCCACCGGAACAAGGTAACGAGGTTAAAAATATTTCTATCATATAAAAAATTTAATTCAATATGATTCGTCATAATTGAAATATTAATAGTAAATAATACATTTTTATTCTAGATAACTTAAAATTGCATTTGCTTCAAACAAATACGCCTTAAATTGCACAATCTGGTACAATCGTTTTAAAAATTGTCAGATCCACATAGTACCTTCTGAATGTACCATTGATTTTCTTTAAATTCTGTACTTCTTTTTTTTTTTACCGAGCCGGGTTATAGAAGAGCCATACAGCCGATGACAGTTTTTTAACGACGAATTGCAGTTTCTAATATCTAATAAAGAGCTGCATGAAAAGAGGAAATTACAGCGTTCAAGGATGAATAATGTAACAAGCCTGTAAAGTTGCTTCCCAGTATGGTTAGTTCTATCACCAGAAAGACTGATTTACAATAATCTATATTGGATGCTGCTCGGGTTGCCGATCCAGTGATTCCAGAGCTTGGTGACGAATTTGGCGACTTTGGACCAAACAGGAGAATCTCGACGGTGCCTCCAAAATGTTACGGATTTCACCGGCAACGACAGCAACGACAACGTTTATTTACACGAAGAACACGAGTACGCAGACGAGACAGATGCAAAGACGATAACTATAAACAAGTGAAACGAACACACAGCAGCACACTACGACAAATAGTAGCCCACAAATAGTAATCGTCCACAACACACAAAGCAACCAGACAGAATCCAGCAAGAGAAGTGATCCCCGGAGCTTCGCTCTACGGACTCTCCAAACGGCTGAAGTTCTCACTGTCTCCTCGCTTTAGCTGTATCCAACTGTCAACTCACTACCACACGACTGGCTACTCCACACACAACTTGATGCTGTTTCCACAATAGACAACAGGACTAGGCAAACAGCCCAGTTCAACAATAACTTGGGCTCCACACCACGCTGACACTCCGTCGTTGCTTCGCTATCCTTTCGAAGATTCGTTACTTGTCTGCGATTCCAATCTGGTTCAGTGCAGCTTGAGACTGCCGGCCTTTTATATCTCCCGTGAGGCGGGTCGGGAATCTTCTAGTCCAATCAGGCGTATCTCGTTTCCTAATGGAGGGATCGTTAAAATTCTCGAAGTTACTCTTACCTATTTTGTCACCAAATTCGTCGCCAAATGATCGCGAAGTTTGTCGCCAAGCTTTAAGATCACTGACTCGGCACCCGAGCAGCATCCAATACAGATGATTGTAAATCGGTTTTTCTGATGATAGAACTAACTATGGTAGGAAGCAACTTTATAGGCTTGTACAATAGTAAAGAAATATTAAGACGGATTTCCTCAAAACAAACTTAATCCATATGGAGGATATTATGGAAATGATCTTAGTTTTGAAAGAATGTTCAAGGTAGGATCATAGAGATGGCACAGAAACATCTCACGTATATTGAAACAATGCTTATTTCAGATAATAAATAAATGATTATATATAGAACTAAATAACAGGTGCGACATCGTAGCACAATGTATGATAGCGTACATGCGCAGAATTGGGATGTTGCATAAGTTAACTTCATTGTTCTTTTCAGTTTAAGTGGAATGGGCGAATGGCATTAGAGACCTTCTTAATGGGGAGGAGGGGTGTCCAGATCTCCATATCTATGGATTTTATTCAAAATGGTATCATCTTTTTAAATAGTCCTGACCATACGGGAATAAAGAGAGTCTATTATGTATTTAGCGAATACATTGATTAGCTCTTTATGTAACTTTATGTGTTATGCATCTATAAGTAATCGTTTAGTCATTGATCTCAGAGGAAATTTTATGAATGATTTATCTGATTTTTTTATGCGAAAGGGAGGGTAAAATCTCCTCTGTAGTTGCAATTACAGATTCTAATATATTATTGTCACTATTCCAAAGATGATCTTAACCATGTAACGTTTATTGTGCTGAATATAATTATGACGGCATGCTCATATTAGTATGGCCTTTTACTGGAAATTAGGATTGACATGTTTAACCTATTATGATTTCTGGATTCTCTCTGTGTTAAAGAGCCATTTTTTCTTAGAAGGTTTTAGGAATAATTGATTCATTATTACATTTAACGCATTTGTAGATGTATTTTCATCATAATTTCACAATTAATTTTTTTAAATTTAAAATTTAAAATTTAGATCTTAGTTACCCTGAAATTCGATTTCTCTCGATATTAGGTAAATACTAAAAGCTTTTCCAACATCTTTTTTATTTTGCATTCTAAGAAAACATTTATTTTTCTATCTTTAATATTAAGAAAATTATAGCGATATGAAAATTTCATCCTCCACCATTTCCACCCCTTTTGAGCTAGATGGACCATTTACAAACTGGTCCGAGGTTTTTACATTTCTAACAGCATATTAAGCCAATTAAAATCCAAACAAAATTATTCTCGTTATCCTGTTCTTAAGATAGTATGGGCAAAGATTTATACGCACTCACGCATGCATGCACACACACACACACACACACACACACACACACACACACACACACACACACACACACACACACACACACACACACACGCACACGCACGCACGCTCACACACAGTAACTACCATCAGTGCAACCTGGGCAGTGACCTAAGAAGCAAAATCGAAACCTTCTAATCTCAAATTTTTTTGCCGCCTCTTTACTTTTTAAATCATTTTTTACATTCTTTATTAAGCTGACATTTTCTTTTGTTTAGCGCATCTCTCTAGAAGAATTCTAAAGTTGAAAGGAATTGAAAATAAAAATAGCGCTCCAATTTAGAAAGAGTTTCCTAAATCTTATATACTCCTTCGTCAAGTGTTTATTGTTTTACCAGATACCAGATAATACCAGATACCAGATTTTCGAGAATTTTTTATAAACGAAATCAAAAGTCGTCTTCTTACTGCAACAAGTATACATAAATTTCTATGCTAAACCTTTTGTTCGATATAAAGAAATTTTATTCGATATACAGAAATTATTATTCATTTGAAAATCTAAGATTCTTGATAAAAGTTTGATTATTATTAAAATTTCCAATTTACACATACTCACATAGTAAACTTTTGATCGAAGGATAGTGTTGGGTTCTAGGGACGATGATCGGTAAAGAACTGAAGAAATTTTCCTGAAGTACCATTGCAATAGATAGTTTTTCTATAGGAATCTGCCTAAAAAGAAGAATCTTGATGGTTCTATGGTGTTTTCTTATGAGGCAGATGCCTTTTTCGCAAGCTGGATAAGGACTACGTATAGGTTCAATAAAATATTATCAAACAAGGTGGCAAATAAATAAATTTTTAAAAATTTTTTAAAAAAAGATATGAAGTATGCATTATTAGGAGAACGTTAATACTTTGTCAAATATAATTGTTCATGCTCCTAATTGTTTCACTATGTGTCAAGTTTTTATTAGAGCATTTATAAACTTTGAGCACCTCTTTAAAAATAACTTTGTACGATCGTGAATGAGGAAAGTTTATGTTTATAAATGAAAAAATATACATTTTAATAAAGTTTTAAGTTCAAAAAATAATTAAAAATAATTCAACAACATACTGATAAAGTTAAACACGTGATTCAATTATGAAAATAACTTGAACCAGCTTATTAAAAGAAAAGAAAGGATTTCAAACTGTGCATTGACTATGGCCCCAAAACACTTAAATTCGGCATTTGGCAAATCGCATCTCAACGTAAAAATAAAAGATTTACAAATCTTTTTATAATCTCCATCATGTTCGAACTCGGGACTACAGGATCACATTTCGTTGCCAAATACAGCAATAAGAAGTCCTCAAAGGAATGACATCTACATCATCTGTTTCATCTCGTGTCCAGGACCTGTCTTCCGGAAAGAAACAGGATGAGAAATGGCATTGAAAGTTCTTGTCCTTTTTTGTAACGGAATGTCGTCCTGCAGTAAGACAGTGTCCTGTCGGAGTCATTTAAAAACGAGCAGAGGAGGGTGGCGTAGGGAGATTCCAACAAAAGAAGACGAAGAGGAACTATTCGATAAACTATCTTTCCTCAAAGTCCTTCTATGAAGTTTTACATTGATAAATGAGCCGCTATTGGAGTGCGGCAATTGAAAGAAGCATTCGCTTGATGAAAAGAAGTGAAGAAGGAGATGAGAAAAAAAAATTTAAAAAAAAGAAGAAAGGGCAATCCACCTCCTCCTCTATAGCCACTTCTAGCTGGAAATTCGCCAAAGAAGTTTCTTGCTGAGTATTTTTGTTTTATTTTTTATAAATATATGTGCGAAGGATAAATTCCTTCTTCAAGGAAAAAAAAAAAAAAAAGGAGAAATTCTTTCTTTCTTTCTTCTTCCTCTCCACAGTTAATGTGGAAAGGGCACTTTGTCACAGGTTCCTTATCAAAAAGTGTGAAGGAGAGGGGATTTTGTGGTGGCGATTAAAACTGGCGAGGCACCTCTTTTGCTGATCGAATGGGAATAATCGCTTGCTAAAGGGGGTGTGAGAATGTTCTGGCGGGTGTCCACTCTACTTTGAAGATTTATTTCTTTTGGAGTTTTTAGGGGCGGCCGGAGCCATTTTATTCATTGATTGTGGGAAGGGAATTTCTCGAAAGCGTTTATGGACCATCAACTTGAAAGTTATAGAATTTTTTTCCGAAGGAGATTGTTTTTTTCATTGTAGCAAGCTAGAGAAATCTTTTGATTTCAGTCCCTGGATAATAGATGAATGTCATGGGAGAGATATTGAGGTTTTAAAAACATATCTTGCGCTATAAATACATATCGTTGTGGTTTCACACAATAATCACAATTTTGTAAAAAAAAACCTCATGTCAGTAAAATAATATGAAATAAAATATTTATTTCACATTCATTTTTTTCTTTCAATTATGATGACTGTAGTAGGGAGAAATCTATTATGTGCAAGAATATAGAGCATGAAATTCGAATTTCACAGCAACTAAAGAATGTGGTGCTATCTAGTCGTTTATTTACAAAGGAGACTTTAACGACAAAGCAAGTCGTTTAAGTCACTTGCATTTCTTCGTATATGCAAGTGACTTATATCCAGAAATTAACATTGAACTATTGACTCTAAGAGCTATATATATATTGGTAATAAAATATGTGAACTTGTAGTGGTTTGACCTTGTACAAGACAGATAATTTGTCCTAAAGTACCAGACTAGCATATCCATACTATAGGGGATAAAAATGTGTATGTTAGAAAGTTTTTTTTTTAATTTATTTGATATTTTAAGTAAATAAAAATTTAAGTTAGATCTCTACATTTTTAAGAGATACCTTCAGAAAATAATAAAGCACAAAAACTAAAATTTACATTATCTTAAAATTAAAAAAAAATCTTTTCTTTGATATTAATTTAGCAACCATAATTTTTTTTTGTTTAGATTAATTATTTTTTAGAAATGTTTTTACGTATATTATTTTATAATAATATTCCCTTTGTCGCAACTGAAATCGATATTGTTTTTATAGTTACTACTAAGATTTTGTTCTGTTTTTTCCTTCCGTAATTGATGACCAAAATATGAAGATATGGTTTATGTTTACATATTAAATTGCTCTCTGTTCAAGGGTTTTTAATAAAATATTGAATACTATGATAATTGCAGCTAACATTTGAGTTCAGAAATAAGCAGTGATGATAAGTTAAAAAAACTACTAATTTTAAAAATCTTTTATATACTCTTTTTAACGAATCAAAGAAATTTTTATAGAATAATTCTCTTATAAATTACGTAAATCATAAAATAGATTCTGTATTGCACACAAAATTTCATTGTTGGGCAATTCTTTTCTGTCTTAATACTATTACAAAAGTGACGGCGAATTATATATTAGCAAGCATGTTATTGAATCAGTTGAAATTTAGTTACTTTCAGTTTCAAATTAAGCTTTACATTTTGAATAAAACGATAAAAAATTATTGAGAATTATAGCAATCACATAAAAGTATAAGGCTTCTAAAATACTACCAATTACAAGACAATTGAAATTTGGAAATACTTTAGTATTAAAACCCTAGGTATTAAATTCCGCACAAAAGATTGAATGTTAATATTGCGTAACCAACAGTCCCGGTCAACCAACTGGTTGACAAATGCGGCTATTAAATAAATAAGCCATTCTTCAAATGATGTTGTTGCTTATTCCCCTTGGATTGAACACCAATTCAGACCGAAATAAGCGATTGAGCAAAGGGGAGTGCAATAGCTTCTGAGGGTTAAGATCCCCGAGTGCCCGAAGGCAGAAGTCTGACTTCTAGCTAATATGAAGATAGCACTCACTTGTACAACCTCTCTTCAAAGGGAGGTGGGGTGATGGGTGGCACTTTCATCCACATCACAGATAGGACAGAAGGTACAAAACAACCATCTCCGAACCAGGACTCGAACCCAGGACTCTCAGATCATGTGGAAGACAAGCTACCCTAATGCCAGGACGCCGACAGTCTTCATATGATAATTTAACTAAACAAGAAATAAATAATAGCATTGCCAGTTCCAAGATTGGTCTTTCTTAATTGTAATAAAAATTGTAGTTTTAAAATACATCTTTTTATTACTTACAGTTGAGTCTATATGTTTAGAAATAGATTTTTAATACAATTTTATAATAGAGTTTTCAGAAATACCATTAATATACCAATTTTGGAAAAGAAAAAAATTTAAATTGTCATGACTAATTCTTAATATGATATTTCTTATGACTTCAAAAAAAAAAATTAAACATTCATGTGGACATTGATTTTTTCTGACTGTGCCAGCTTGCTATCAAATATCATTTTTAAAAGCAATTTTTCCTAAATTGTGACATGACATCAAAATAGATATTTAAATGATAACCTCTTGCACAATCGGATATCATCTCAAATGTCATCTGTGCTATCATAATAAAATAAAATAGTTCACTTAAGTTACAACATCGGGCTGCGTAAATGTAATGTTTCTTTCAGCCAAAACTATTTTTCAAATTCAAATTGAAGCATATACAAGTATTTTGATATTGTCATTTATTCGAGATGCTTTATTTTTAACTTTAATATGACAACAACAACATGTATTCCCTTTCCACTCCAGACGCATATTCAGAAAGAAAGAAAATAATCCAATTTCTTAAATATTTGATTTCAACTTAAAGAACAAAAAATGCCAGACAACGTCGAGAAATAATCATGGGTATAATACGCCGCATTTGGTATCAAAACAGAGACATCGTTCCTTGTCTGCAAGAAAATATGGATGCGAAACAAATTGAATTAAAAAATAAAAGATAAAGCTTTTGAGTGACGGTTCGTTTTACAAAAAGCAAACTGTCTGCCTCGAAACAAATTATAGTTCCCATTTCTTTAATAAAAAGAAGGAACGTAGCTCTAGTTATAATGAGAGGCTGAAAATTTCCTAGTTTAGATCCCGATAATGTTTCTTGTCAAATTACTTTTTAGGAACAGTTCTGCTAAACAAACAATAATATTGTTATGGAATGGTATAGTTTAAAATCTTTTTAGACGAATAATTTTAAAAGACTATAACTTGTTTTAGTGGATTTGAAGTTAATTAGTAATTAGTTAATTAAATTAGAAATTTTGATTCACTTTGGCGAATTTCGAGTTACATCATCTAAGCGGATAAACATGGATTCTAAGTGATAATACAAAACTATAACAATGACTACAAATAATCATGCTCATTCATCCATTTTTTATTGTACTGCAGATATTTTTCATTCTAGTCTTTATTATTTCTTCTTATGTTATATGTATTCGTATTTTGTCATTTGCTTGCTTTTTCAAATTGATTGTTGTGTAATCTTTTTTTTAATAAAGTCCACCTACATCTATACCAATCCGAAAGGGGTCACATGAGTTCTAGAAACGGAGATGCGGTGTGGTGTTATGTTAAATGTTAAAAAATGGCCTAGAATTTGCAAAAAAAAAAAAAAAAAAAAAGGCGCAATTTTAGAAATCTATATAGTCGAAAACAGAATATGCATATGATTGTCAAAAAGGATGAAAAATGTTGGGCAAAACTCTGACGGGAATTTGAAGAAGAAAACTTGTTCGTGAGTTTCATAATTGCATACATGACATCATTTAGTCACTTCCGTATGTGACTTCACTTATTCATCTAGATAACCTCGTTCACCCATTTTACACCAGACACATTGGAGTCATTGATGCATTTTCGATAATGATATACATATTCTGTTTGTGACTATATAGGCTTCTGAAATTGCGTCTTCATTTTTTTTAGTATCCCGAAATTCTGTCTTAGCGCCTCCTTTGTCTACAGCAATAAACTAACTGAAGATTAACATAAAGAATGCACCATATAACAATGGGAAGAATTATTTGATGAATGTCGACCACGGATAATGGGCTATCTAAAGGAAGTCACATAGGACAATTATTACTTTCCCGAATCAAGCATGTTTTATATTTTTATATTGTATTCAAATTTTTCTTCCTTTCAATCAAAATTAACAAGGAAGTGATAGTCGTGTGTAATCTGTAAGTTTTTTTTGAATAACTATATGAAAATTTTGCTCGAGTTCACAGTCAAATGCAAATTTTACGTTAATTTCATCTGTTAGGTACATTTATATAAATGTTCATGGTTATTGTCAGAAGTTGTTGTTAACCTCTAATTGAATTTTTATGGAATTATGACGATAATTTGGGAAGTTATAGAATTAAAAAAATGATGCTTCCAATGTTAAGTCAGTCTTATGAAGTTTCGGCGATATCACAGAAACTATTATCATATTTCATAAGAGTCATGAAGTAAATGCATAAATAACACATATCTAATATTTTTATTAATTTTTAAACATTAATATGATAAAAAATGAATTGTAACATAATAAATTTCTTGTATATGAGCAAATCTGACATGCTAAAATATTATGTATGTAGAAAATTACGCATATGTCAAATAGTTTTATATGTCAAAAATTGTAAAATTCCAGCTTTTAGTTGCAAAGCCCATTTTTCGAGGAACCATTTATGAAATTTATTTGAATTTATGGATCGTCTCTTTATAAAGTATAGGCTTTAGTGGCCATTTTAATATCGCTGTTGGCTAAATATTGAATTCATTTTGAGATTAGATTATTTTAACTTAACATGAATAGAAATGGAATTTTAAAATTTGACACATATATATATATATACAAGTCAGAAGATTAAATCTGTAAACATTTCATACATTTAGTAAGTTTTTTTTTATTTATTATGATAGCACAAATTTAAGTGATGAGATAGAGAGACTTCTTTTAGAAGTTTTCTAAGTCTCATATATACAAGTCCGAAGATTAAGTCAGTAAACATTTCATCCATCTAGCCATATTTTTTTATTTATTATAATAGCACAAATTTAGATGAGCACAAATGAGATAGATAGACTTCTTTTAGAAGTTTTCATCCAAAAATTCATTTAAATTAGTGATTTTGTTGTAAAAAAACACACACAATAAATTTCATCTTTATAACTTCTTCCATTTTTGAGTTAATACATTCGCATACAAATTGTTATAATTTCAAATATACTTATTTTCAGTTTCAGAGTGGCCTTAAATGTGAAGATTCTCTGAAATCTATTGGTAAATTTATTTGAAGATTACAGCTGTATACTCTGTTTAATTTGTATGCGGATAGTAAAAAAATGTTTTGTCCAAATATTGTTTAATCACTATATATATTACCCTCACACAGCTCTATAACCAGGTAAGTGGAATTTCAAACTGCTAGCTAATTTTCACATCCGTAATTTAAAATTTTGTTATTATAGAATTTACAGATAAATCTTTAACATTTACTCAGAGCATTACGCTTGAAAATAAAATTCACTCCTTTTAATTACATCTATAATTTCATTGGCTTAAAGTGCTCAATAATAAGTAACAAAGTTACAGATGCGTTCCCATTTTTTTGACGAACTGCACATTAGTAGTTTCAGAGCTTAGTTCTCAGTAAATCAATTAAATCAGCGTTTAATGGAGCATCCTAATTTAATGTAAGAAATTCAGAAATATATGTTAGAAAATCTCATAACAAAAAATTATTAATGCTAAAAATTCGAAAATAATTTTAAAAAATTTCACTTTTAAAATATTACGTTAATAAAAGTTTGTGCACAAAAACTGTTTTTTTATTTGCAAGATCCCTAGTATATTCCAAAATATTATATTAGGAATCAGATGAATATTACGCGAGTATGAATTAATTACGATAAGTGGGATGATTCTTTTAGTTTCAATTTGTATATAAGTTTCATGGTAATTTAGTTAGGTATCTAAAATTGTAATGGATAATGGGTATTTTAATAAGCAATGCTAATTTAGAAACTGTACCAATTGCTTAACATGTTTCCAATACCAACTTTAATGACTGGTTTTTTGCCGATTACTGTAATGCTGAAATTACAAATTTATTAGTATGATATTCATTGATCACTCAGAAGTTAGTCATGAACTTATGCACCATGTTTTGGCAAAGAAATATATAAATTTATTAAATAAGGTATACAGCACAACAAGCAAGTCTCATATTTCAATAAATGATAAAATGAAAAGAAGATATTTTATTAGAAGATTTTTTACTTGATTCGTGATTATAATTCTGACATGGGTATATTAAAAACAGTCTTAACTACATAATTTCTCAAACTTAAACTAGAAATATTTATCTAAAAATATATTTAAAAAACAGTTTCTTTTTCAAAAATGTTAACAGTTAACAAGCATTAGCTTTCTGAAGCATGTTACTGGTTTTTTTCAAGCTGGTAGAGGTTGTCCCAATTTCATACCTCTGCTTTGAAATGAAACGAAAAAAAGAAAGAAAAAGAAAGGAAAAAACTTTGCTCATGGTTCTACTGATTGGACTGGCAGTTGCTGAAGCCTTTCGTCGTCAGAATGTATTGGAAAACGATTAATCAGTTACCAGATTTTGAAAAGAAAAAAAGAAAAAAAAACCTAGTGAAAGTAAATTATGAGCATTCTTTTTCTATAAGGAAGTTTCAACTATCAAACTTCCGCTTAAAAAAGTAGAATGTTTCATAGGAAAAAACTATTTACAACATTTATGAAATTTTTTGCACAAAAATGGGGAGATTATTTCTTGGGGAAGATTGTGCCTTAGTAGCAAAATGGCGTGGAAGAAAAATTTTAAAAGGAAATAGAAAATTAATAATTTTTTAGTTTAGATTAATGAAAAGCGAAATCTAGAATCAAAGTTTACCTACTATTATTTTTATTAATAAAAATGGAATGGTTTTTTTTGCTTTTTTTTTATTTTGGAGAGAGATATTTTGTAATTTAAGAAACAAATTATTGTAATTACTTTTTATTACAGAGATCTGTAAATGTAATTACGAACTGTATTTTTGAGATTTAATTAAATTCCTTTAAAAAAGTAGTTTTGAAGCTTTATATGATGTAGAATTTAATTTTAAATTACAGAAAATATTATAATTATGAGCCATATTTTAAAGAGAATAATTTATAATTTGAAGTATTGGATTTTAGTACACATATGAACCATAATAATTAATAAAAAATATCCTTATTTCAAATTAGCAAATTTCGATAAACAAGTTGTAGAAATGAATGTTTAAACCTTCTCGGAAAATTAAAATAATCATATATATATATATATATATATATATATATATATATATATATACATACAAAAGTATTAAGCTATTCATTTTAATAAATAAATTAAACTATGAACGATAGCTTAAAATTTCCTTGACTGTTGATGGTATGTTCTGGCCTTTTCGTTTTTAATTTTAGTGCTATTTTTTGTTTTTATTGTTATTTTTTTATTGTATTTTTACTTTGTAGTGGTTATTTTCTTCTAATTTGTTGTTTTGTATTTCCTTTCTGTTAAAATGGTATATCTCTTGAGCATAAATTCAGGGGAGTTTTGGGTCACGAGGAATCATTATTAGACAAATGTCTGTATTTCCTCACAGAAAAAATCCCTTTCTTTGAATCCCTGCCTGAGGGTGACCCTTGAAAAAGTCTTCAGGCCGGATTCTTTTTTTATATTTTTTATAATTTTTTTGGTTTAACTTTTATTTGATTTTTTGATTTTTCTATTAACTTGATTCTAATACTTTTGTATCAATTCATCTGTATTTTAGAAGTGGCTGAAATTGCGCTCTCTAAATACTATGAAGTTCTTTTTTGGTTTTAGTTTTAATAGGTAATAAATTTTAGTTGCGATTTCGAAACTGTTTTGTTTCGTTTTCATTTTAGTTTCGTTTTCAAACTATTTCTTACTTTAGATTTGTTACTATATATATATATATATATATATATATATATATATATATATATATATATATATATATATATATATATATATACATATATATATATATATATATATATATATATATATATATATATATATATATATATATATATATATATACATATATATATATATATATATATATATATATATATATATATATATATATATATATATATATATATATATATGAAAATTTTAATAACAAAAAATAATTCTACATAGCTAAATGCTGCTATAGAATATAAGACCTTATTCCTTAATTTTTATATCCTTCCCCCTGGGGGCCCCTCGAAATGAAGATGAGAAGTTTCTGACATGATGATTGGTTCTCTCCACCCCGGGGATCACGAAAAGGTGAGATTTTGGCTCCTCCTATCGATGACAGGGCATACTTCCTTAGGGAAGTATTGTAACGTGGCCGGTGATGGTTCTGTTGCAGCTGTCTGGTCATTGAATATTATTTATGAATGAGTTTTCGGGTGGGTGGGAGAGTCAGTGATGTGATTTGCATTACTTACTCCCAAAAAATTAACTCACGGTTGCTCATATATACATCCATAAAGTTTATTAGTACTATATTTTAGATATATAGATTTTGAGGTATTTTTATAATTTCTTTTCTTTCCATATTTTTTCTGTTTATCGATCAATAATTCTGATATTGTTCACCCTTTTTTTCTTTGAGATTTGTGATATTAATTTTATGGTTATTAACTGCTACTTATTCCTTATTATAATTGCTTATTTAATCAATAAACATTGAAAATCCCATTTTCCTTGAAAGAATAAAGTATTTTGGATATACTGAAAGAAATTTCAATATATTTTTAATCAAATATTTGAAGGAAAAACATTTGAAATTTTTGACACTTCAAATATGCAACTTATTTATTTATTTCATTTCTTTATTTCCGACGAAGAGAATTTAAATGCAATAATTCCAATTTTATTAAAAGTGATGTTTTTATTAAGAGGAAAATATCTTATGCTTATTTGGCAACAAGCAGCAAAAAGTTCCACATTTCAGAATAGTTTTTCTTAAAATCGAACGCGAAGCAGAAATGATCGAGCATGGAAAACTCTACCAATCTTGAACAACACGCCCGACTTCACCGCGGAGGCAAACAACAACCATTTATCCCAACGCCCCCTTGCGCAAAACAAGCAACATTTCTCCACCATCTGAAGGATCGAAAGGGCCCATAAATCTTCACACCATGCAGAGGCTCCCCCTTTCATTACACGGGCACAATTTATGGGGGCGCATCCATTTGAGTCCGGCAGCAACGTTTAAAATCCTGACACTGCGCCCCAATTTGCCTATGCTAATTCGACTTTTAAGATGCGAACGTACTGCTATCACGTGACAAAAGGCGATCATTTTCCAAGTAGGCTCTTCTGATCATCACACTGCTGATGATGACGGAAGCGAAATGATGATTGGGGTTCAATTTCGAGTAAAAGAGGTCAATTAAGTCCTTCATCGGTAACCGAAACGAGTCCCAGCGAATGGATCCATAAGAAGTGATCTTTTCCGAGTCATTTTCCCATTTTCCGCGATGATTGATGGACTCGCTCGAGGATGCCAGCGATTCGTTGAACTGGTTCTTGGCGAAGTCGATATTTTAATTGGATGGTGGATGGTCATGTTAGAGCATTTATTGGTAAAAGAGCTAAATTTTGAAATGATGGTAGAGAATAAATGGAATTGGGTTCGCGAGTTTGGTGGTGAAAAGAGGAATTATGCTCATATTGAAGGAAGTAAATTATAAGCTAAGAATGATACTCATTTTCTGCATTTATCGTTGCAGTTTCGCTTTTATGAATGTTATTGTCGAGAATGAATGATAGTTAAAGATATCTGCCATAACAGTGTCCTTTAATAGATCCTCTGGGAAAATGATTTTAGCAAAAATGGCTCCATGTTTGTAGAAATTTTCTGTGCTATTTAACTATCAGATAATTTTTATGTATTCTTTTAAGAGGACAGTGGATTCTGTTAGATACTTTTCGGAATTATTCAGTCAGGGTTTTGAAATTTTTTATGCATATGTATTAAAATATAAATAAGACAAATTTCTTTAGAGAGCATTTTTAAAATAAAAGATATTATTTTTAAAAATTAAAAAAAAAGATAATTTTTAAAAATTTCAAAAAATTCCAGGCGTCTTATTTTTTAATTTTTATTTATTACCTGATGTGAAATTATTTGGAACAAAACTATGTATTATTTTGTAATTCCAATTAAATGCTAATTTTTTAGAAATATTTTTATGCACACTTACTGAATTCTCATAGGAATTGTATGTTTTTCTAAAATTGACCTTTAATTATATAAAAAACTCAAAACATAAAATGCATATCTCATTTTCTTTTAAGGTTTGACCAAAATCCTTATTACCAATTTCATTTAATTCCTTCAAAAATTAAGAAACCTGGAAAAAGAAATATTTGATCCAATTACAATATCATTCTGAGGAAAGTCATTAAGATGCACTTTTATTCTTTATAACTCTCCAATTATTTATTGTACTGAAGAATGCATTTTATAATACTATTTCATTTGAATATATATATATATATTGGTAATGAAAAGATAAAATTAAATTGCAGGTTTTTGTCCCCTTTTGCTTATTTCATAGTCCACTGGCCCCTTAAAACAACATTTTGCTTCTAATAAAAAATAATATTGGACATTCGAGATACTTACGTACTCTAATGGATTTTTGTATCTTCCTTTTAATACTATGAATAATATTATTAGATTTTTTCAAATGCAAATAACTCTTAACTGGGGAGGTGAAATTTTAGGACTTAACTGGGGAGGTGCGGTCTACGAGACCGCATTTCATTTACACTCAAATTCAATTTTCTAATGAATACATTAGTATGAAAAACAACCAATATATTTGGCAGACATTTTTCTTGATATATAGATATGTTTTAGAAATTTTTCAAAATATATTATCATTGAAAAAAGTAAATGCGTTGGAACATACATTTTTTTTCTCAAATTACATGTCACAATAAATAATATTCTTGTAAAAACATATGACTTTTTACTTTTTAATATCATATTTAATTTTACAGTATATGAACGTATATAGAAGACAATATAATGTAAAATTCAACAATTATCTGAAAAATAAAAAAAATGGCAATGCGTAAATTTCGCCCTTTTTTATCGGCTTGTGTGACTTTCATACCACAGTTTTCTTGGGCATTTTAAACATACAAGTTAAGAACTAAATGATATAAATTCTGATAAAATCAACCTATGATAAAATCTATGAAATGATAAAATGATCAACCTATGAAATGATAAAATCAACCTATAAATTCTGTATAAACTTATCTTGGTATATTAATATATTTTATAAATTTTTCAAAATATATTATCACTAGAAATATTAATTGCGTTTCAACATACATGTCAGATTCAGTTGAATGCGAACTTTCATCATAAAACTCATCTGTACAATTATCCTTATCATTAAAATCCTTTACTGCTTCATTTAAAAGTGTCTGGAGCACTGCTTCATAATAGGATCAGTAAATTGGATGATATTTCGTGACCCAAATTTTAGTGCCATCTGCTAAGATTTGTTTATCACTGAGACACTAACAGAGTTAACTGAAATATTTTTTCCATCATTCCTAGAGATAAATTGAATAATTCCAAATAATATACGTCAAAAATAGTATTTAATATCAAAATATTTCTATATTTATTCGCAATTTTACGAGTCAAGTTCACGCAGATGCGCAGAATTCATTCGTATTATTAGCATTGTGCTTTTAGACCAGATTAACACAGTATTTAAAATTTTACTGGACAGTCGGAATGAGACTCTTAGACCCTTCAGAAGCCCTCGAGTTACGAGGCTTGGTGGCTGGATCGGCAGAGTGTAGCGCTTAGTTTTGCAGGACTTCAGTTCGAGGCTCGAAGCCGACAAATATTTTTATATATTTTTCTTTTTTAAAAATTTATTTTAGCTAGTTTTCTCCATCATTCCACAGATAAATTGAATAATTCTAATTAATATACATAAAAAATAGAATTTAATATCAAAATATTTCTATATTTATTCGCAATATTACGAGTCAAGTTCACGCACATGCGCAGAATTCATTCATATTCTTAACATTGTGCTTTTAGACCAGATTGACACCGTATTTAAAATTTTACTGGACAGTCGGAATGAGACTCTTAGACCCTTCAGAAGCCCTCGAGTTACGAGGCTTAGTGGCTGGATCTGCAGAGTGTAGCGCTTAGTTTTGGAGGTTTTCAGTTCGAGGCTCGAAGATGACAAATATTTATATATATATATTATTTTAATTTTATTTTTAATATCAAAATATTTCTATATGTATTTGCAATTTTACGAGTCAAGTTCACGCACATGCGCAGAATTCATTCGTATTCTTAACATTGTGCTTTTAGACCAGATTGATACCGTATTTAAAATTTTACTTTAAAGTCGTAATGAGATTCTTAGACCCTTCAGGAGCTCTCAGGTTACGAGGCTTGGTGGCTGGATCTGCAGAGTGTATCGCTTTGTTTTTTAGGTCTTCAGTTCGAGTCTCATGAAGACAAATATTTTTATATATTTTTCTTTTTTTAAAATTAATTTTAGCTAGTTTTCTCCATTATTCCTAGAGATAAATTGAATAATTCCAAATCATATACGTCAAAAATAGTGTTTAATATCAAAATATTTCTATATTTATTTTAAATTTTACGAGTCAAGTTCCCGCACATGCGCAGAATTCATTTGTATTCTTAGCATTGTGCTTTTAGACAAGATTGACACCGTTTTTAAAATTTTACTTTAAAGTCGTAATGAGATTCTTAGACCCTTCAGAAGCTCTCAGGTCACGAGGCTTGGTGGCTGGATCAGCTGAGTTTAGCGCTTAGTTTTGCATGTGTTCAGTTCGAGGCCCGAAGCCGACAAATATTTATATATATATTTTTCTTTTATTTAAATTTATTTTAGCTGGTTTTCTCTATCATTCCTAGAGATAAATTGAATAATTCTAAATAATATACGTCAAAAATTGAATTTAATATCAAAATATTTCTATATTTATTCTCAATTTTATGAGTCAAGTTCCCACACATGCGCAGAATTCATTCGTATTCTTAGCATTGTGCTTTTAATCCAGATTATCACAGTATTTTAAATTTTACTTTAAAGTCGTAATGAGATTCTTAGACCCTTCAGTAGCTCTCAGGTTACGAGGCTTGGTGGCTTGATCGGCAGAGTGTAGCGCTTAGTTTTGCAGGACTTCAGTTCGAGGCTCGAAGCTGACAAATATTTTTATATATTTTTCTTTTTTTAAAATTTATTTTAGCTATTTTTCTCCTTCATTCCTAGAGATAAATTGAATAATTCCAAATAATATACGTCAAAAATAGTGTTTAATATCAAAATATTTCTATATTTATTTTAAATTTTACGAGTCAAGTTCCCGCACATGCGCAGAATTCATTCGTATTCTTAGCATAGTGCATTTAGACAAGATTGACACCGTATTTAAAGTTTTACTTTAAAGTCGTAATGAGATTCTTAGACCCTTCAGAAGCTCACAGGTTACGAAGCTTGGTGGCTGGATCGGCAGAGAGTAACGCTTAGTTTTGCAGGTCTTCAGTTCGAGGCTCGAAGCTGACAAATATTTATATATATATATATATTTTTAATTTTATTTTAGCTATTTTTTTCCTTCATTCCTAGAGATAAATTGAATAATTCCAAATCATATACGTCAAAAATAGTATTTAATATCAAAATATTTCTATATGTATTCGCAATTTTACGAGTCAAGTTCCCACACATGCGCAGAATTCATTCGTATTCTTAGCATTGTGCTATTAGACCAGATTGGCACCGTATTTTAAATTTTACTTTAAAGTCGTAATTAGACTCTTAGACCATTCAGAAGCCTTCGGGTTATGAGGCTTGGTGGCTGGAACGCCAGAGTGTAGCGCTTAGTTTTGCATGTGTTCAGTTCGAGGCTCGAAGCTGACAAATATTTATATATATATATATTTTTTATTTTATTTTAGCTATTTTTCTCCTTCATTCCTAGAGATAAATTGAATAATTCCAAATCATATACGTCAAAAATAGTATTTAATATCAAAATATTTCTATATTTATTCGCAATTTTACGAGTCAAGTTCCCACACATGCGCAGAATTCATTCGTATTCTTAGCATTGTGATTTTAGACGAGATTTGCACCGTATTTAAAATTTTACTGGACAGTCGTAATTAGAATCTTAGACCCTTCAGAAGCTCTCAGGTTACGAGTATTGGTGGCTGGATCGGCAGAGTGTAGCGCTTAGTTTTGCAGGACTTCAGTTCGAGGCTCGAAGCCGACATATATTTTTATATATTCTTCTTTTTTTTTAATTTATTTTAGCTAGTTTTCTACATCATTCCACATATAAATTAAATAATTCTAAATAATATACATCAAAAATAGAATTTAATATCAAATATTTCTATATTTATTCGCAATTTTACGAGTCAAGTTCCCGCACATGCGCAGAATTCATTCGTATTCTTAGTATTGTGCTTAAGACCAGATTGACACCGTATTTAAAATTTTATTGGACAGTCGTTATGAAACTCTTAGACCCTTCAGAAGCCTTCGGGTTACGAGGTTTGGTGGCTTTAACGCCAGAGTGAAGCGCTTAGTTTTGCAGGTGTTCAGTTCGAGGCTCGAAGCCGACAAATATTTTTATATAATTTTCTTTTTTTATATTTTATTTTAGCTGGTTTTCTCCATCATTCCTAGAGATAAATTGAATAATTCCAAATAATATACGTCAAAAATAGTATTTAATATCAAAATATTTCTATATTTATTCGCAATTTTACGAGTCAAGTTCACGCAGATGCGCAGAATTCATTCATATTCTTAACATTGTGCTTTTAGACCAGATTGACACCGTATTTAAAATTTTACTGGACAGTCGGAATGAGACTCTTAGACCCTTCAGAAGCCCTCGAGTTACGAGGCTTAGTGGCTGGATCTGCAGAGTGTAGCGCTTAGTTTTGGAGGTTTTCAGTTCGAGGCTCGAAGATGACAAATATTTATATATATATATTATTTTAATTTTATTTTTAATATCAAAATATTTCTATATGTATTTGCAATTTTACGAGTCAAGTTCACGCACATGCGCAGAATTCATTCGTATTCTTAACATTGTGCTTTTAGACCAGATTGATACCGTATTTAAAATTTTACTTTAAAGTCGTAATGAGATTCTTAGACCCTTCAGGAGCTCTCAGGTTACGAGGCTTGGTGGCTGGATCTGCAGAGTGTATCGCTTTGTTTTTTAGGTCTTCAGTTCGAGTCTCATGAAGACAAATATTTTTATATATTTTTCTTTTTTTAAAATTAATTTTAGCTAGTTTTCTCCATTATTCCTAGAGATAAATTGAATAATTCCAAATCATATACGTCAAAAATAGTGTTTAATATCAAAATATTTCTATATTTATTTTAAATTTTACGAGTCAAGTTCCCGCACATGCGCAGAATTCATTCGTATTCTTAGCATTGTGATTTTAGACAAGATTGACACCGTTTTTAAAATTTTACTTTAAAGTCGTAATGAGATTCTTAGACCCTTCAGAAGCTCTCAGGTCACGAGGCTTGGTGGCTGGATCAGCTGAGTTTAGCGCTTAGTTTTGCATGTGTTCAGTTCGAGGCTCGAAGCCGACAAATATTTATATATATATTTTTCTTTTATTTAAATTTATTTTAGCTGGTTTTCTCTATCATTCCTAGAGATAAATTGAATAATTCTAAATAATATACGTCAAAAATTGAATTTAATATCAAAATATTTCTATATTTATTCTCAATTTTATGAGTCAAGTTCCCACACATGCGCAGAATTCATTCGTATTCTTAGCATTGTGCTTTTAATCCAGATTATCACAGTATTTTAAATTTTACTTTAAAGTCGTAATGAGATTCTTAGACCCTTCAGTAGCTCTCAGGTTACGAGGCTTGGTGGCTTGATCGGCAGAGTGTAGCGCTTAATTTTGCAGGACTTCAGTTCGAGGCTCGAAGCTGACAAATATTTTTATATATTTTTCTTTTTTTAAAATTTATTTTAGCTATTTTTCTCCTTCATTCCTAGAGATAAATTGAATAATTCCAAATAATATACGTCAAAAATAGTGTTTAATATCAAAATATTTCTATATTAATTTTAAATTTTACGAGTCAAGTTCCCGCACATGCGCAGAATTCATTCGTATTCTTAGCATAGTGCATTTAGACAAGATTGACACCGTATTTAAAGTTTTACTTTAAAGTCGTAATGAGATTCTTAGACCCTTCAGAAGCTCACAGGTTACGAAGCTTGGTGGCTGGATCGGCAGAGAGTAACGCTTAGTTTTGCAGGTCTTCAGTTCGAGGCTCGAAGCTGACAAATATTTATATATATATATATATTTTTAATTTTATTTTAGCTATTTTTTTCCTTCATTCCTAGAGATAAATTGAATAATTCCAAATCATATACGTCAAAAATAGTATTTAATATCAAAATATTTCTATATGTATTCGCAATTTTACGAGTCAAGTTCCCACACATGCGCAGAATTCATTCGTATTCTTAGCATTGTGCTTTTAGACCAGATTGGCACCGTATTTTAAATTTTACTTTAAAGTCGTAATTAGACTCTTAGACCATTCAGAAGCCTTCGGGTTATGAGGCTTGGTGGCTGGAACGCCAGAGTGTAGCGCTTAGTTTTGCATGTGTTCAGTTCGAGGCTCGAAGCTGACAAATATTTTTATATATATATATTTTTTATTTTATTTTAGCTATTTTTCTCCTTCATTCCTAGAGATAAATTGAATAATTCCAAATCATATACGTCAAAAATAGTATTTAATATCAAAATATTTCTATATTTATTCGCAATTTTACGAGTCAAGTTCCCACACATGCGCAGAATTCATTCGTATTCTTAGCATTGTGATTTTAGACGAGATTTGCACCGTATTTAAAATTTTACTGGACAGTCGTAATTAGAATCTTAGACCCTTCAGAAGCTCTCAGGTTACGAGTATTGGTGGCTGGATCGGCAGAGTGTAGCGCTTAGTTTTGCAGGACTTCAGTTCGAGGCTCGAAGCCGACATATATTTTTATATATTCTTCTTTTTTTTAAATTTATTTTAGCTAGTTTTCTACATCATTCCACATATAAATTAAATAATTCTAAATAATATACATCAAAAATAGAATTTAATATCAAATATTTCTATATTTATTCGCAATTTTACGAGTCAAGTTCCCGCACATGCGCAGAATTCATTCGTATTCTTAGTATTGTGCTTAAGACCAGATTGACACCGTATTTAAAATTTTATTGGACAGTCGTTATGAAACTCTTAGACCCTTCAGAAGCCTTCGGGTTACGAGGTTTGGTGGCTTTAACGCCAGAGTGAAGCGCTTAGTTTTGCAGGTGTTCAGTTCGAGGCTCGAAGCCGACAAATATTTTTATATAATTTTCTTTTTTTATATTTTATTTTAGCTGGTTTTCTCCATCATTCCTAGAGATAAATTGAATAATTCCAAATCATATACGTCAAAAATAGTATTTAATATCAAAATATTTCTATATTTATTCGCAATTTTACGAGTCAAGTTCCCACACATGCGCAGAATTCATTCGTATTCTTAGCATTGTGCTTTTAGACCAGATTATCACAGTATTTTAAATTTTACTTTAAAGTCGTAATGAGATTCTTAGACCCTTCAGTAGCTCTCAGGTTACGAGGCTTGGTGGCTTGATCGGCAGAGTGTAGCGCTTAGTTTTGCAGGACTTCAGTTCGAGGCTCGAAGCTGACAAATATTTTTATATATTTTTCTTTTTTAAAAATTTATTTTAGCTATTTTTCTCCTTCATTCCTAGAGATAAATTGAATAATTCCAAATAATATACGTCAAAAATAGAATTTAATATCAAAATATTTCTATATTTATTCGAAATTTTACGAGTCAAGTTCCCGCACATGCGCAGAATTCATTCGTATTCTTAGCATAGTGCATTTAGACAAGATTGACACCGTATTTAAAGTTTTACTTTAAAGTCGTAATGAGATTCTTAGACCCTTCAGAAGCTCACAGGTTACGAAGCTTGGTGGCTGGATCGGCAGAGAGTAACGCTTAGTTTTGCAGGTCTTCAGTTCGAGGCTCGAAGCTGACAAATATATATATATATATATATATATATATATATATATATATATATATATATATATATATATATATATATATATATATATATATATATATAATTTTATTTTAGCTATTTTTTTCCTTCATTCCTAGAGATAAATTGAATAATTCCAAATCATATACGTCAAAAATAGTATTTAATATCAAAATATTTCTATATGTATTCGCAATTTTACGAGTCAAGTTCCCACACATGCGCAGAATTCATTCGTATTCTTAGCATTGTGCTTTTAGACCAGATTGGCACCGTATTTTAAATTTTACTTTAAAGTCGTAATTAGACTCTTAGACCATTCAGAAGCCTTCGGGTTATGAGGCTTGGTGGCTGGAACGCCAGAGTGTAGCGCTTAGTTTTGCATGTGTTCAGTTCGAGGCTCGAAGCTGACAAATATTTTTATATATATATATTTTTTATTTTATTTTAGCTATTTTTCTCCTTCATTCCTAGAGATAAATTGAATAATTCCAAATCATATACGTCAAAAATAGTATTTAATATCAAAATATTTCTATATTTATTCGCAATTTTACGAGTCAAGTTCCCACACATGCGCAGAATTCATTCGTATTCTTAGCATTGTGATTTTAGACGAGATTTGCACCGTATTTAAAATTTTACTGGACAGTCGTAATTAGAATCTTAGACCCTTCAGAAGCTCTCAGGTTACGAGTCTTGGTGGCTGGATCGGCAGAGTGTAGCGCTTAGTTTTGCAGGACTTCAGTTCGAGGCTCGAAGCCGACAAATATTTTTATATATTCTTCTTTTATTAAATTTATTTTAGCTAGTTTTCTACATCATTCCACATATAAATTAAATAATTCTAAATAATATACATCAAAAATAGAATTTAATATCAAATATTTCTATATTTATTCGCAATTTTACGAGTCAAGTTCCCGCACATGCGCAGAATTCATTCGTATTCTTAGTATTGTGCTTAAGACCAGATTGACACCGTATACAAAATTTTATTGGACAGTCGTTATGAAACTCTTAGACCCTTCAGAAGCCTTCGGGTTACGAGGTTTGGTGGCTTTAACGCCAGAGTGAAGCGCTTAGTTTTGCAGGTGTTCAGTTCGAGGCTCGAAGCAGACAAATATTTTTATATATTTTTCTTTTTTTATATTTTATTTTAGCTGGTTTTCTCCATCATTCCTAGAGATAAATTGAATAATTCCAAATCATATACGTCAAAAATAGTATTTAATATCAAAATATTTCTATATTTATTCGCAATTTTACGAGTCAAGTTCCCACACATGCGCAGAATTCATTCGTATTCTTAGCATTGTGCTTTTAGACCAGATTGACACCGTATTTAAAATTTTACTTTAAAGTCGTAATGAGATTCTTAAACCCTTCAGAAGCTCTCAGGTTACGAGGCTTGGTGGCTGGATCTGCAGAGTGTAGCACTTTGTTTTGAAGGTCTTCAGTTAGAGGCTCGAAGCTGACAAATATTTTTATATATATATTTTTTTTATTTTATTTTAGCTATTTTTCTCCTTCATTCCTAGAGATAAATTGAATAATTCCAAATCATATACGTCAAAAATAGTATTTAATATCAAAATATTTCTATATTTATTTGCAATTTTAAGAGTCAAGTTCACGCACATGCGCAGAATTCATTCGTAATCTTAGGATTGTGCTTTTAGACCAGATTGACACCGTATTTAAAATTTTACTTTAAAGTCGTAATGAGATTCTTAGACCCTTCAGTAGCTCTCAGGTTACGAGGCTTGGTGGCTTGATCGGCAGAGTGTAGTGCTTAGTTTTGTAGGTCTTCAGTTCGAGGCTCGCAGCCGACAAATACTTTTATATATTTTTTTATATTTTATTTTAGCTGGTTTTCTCCATCATTCCTAGAGATAAATTGAATAATTCCAAATCATATACGTCAAAAATAGTATTTAATATCAAAATATTTCTATATTTATTCGAAATTTTACGAGTCAAGTTCCCGCACATGCGTAGAATTCATTCGTATTCTTAGAATTGTGCTTTTTGAATAGATTGACACCGTATTTAAAATTTTACTGAACAGTCGTAATTAGACTCTCAGACCATTCAGAAGCCTTCGGGTTACGAGGTTTGGTGGCTTTAACGCCAGAGTGAAGCGCTTAGTTTTCCAGGTCTTCGGTTCGAGGCTCGAAGCTGACAAATATTTTTATATATTTTTCTTTTTTTATATATATTATTTTAGCTGGTTTTCTCCATCTTTCCTAGAGATAAATTGAATAATTCCAAATCATATACGTCAAAAATAGTATTTAATATCAAAATATTTCTATATTTATTTGCAATTTTAAGAGTCAAGTTCCCGCACATGCGCAGAATTCATTCATATTCTTAGCATTGTGCATTTAGACAAGATTGGCACCGTATTTTAAATTTTACTTTAAAGTCGTAATGAGATTCTTAGACCCTTCAGAAGCCCTCGGGTTACGAGGCTTGGTGGCTGGATCGGCAGAGTGAAGTGCTTAGTTTTGCAGGTCTTCAGTTCGAGGCTAGAAGCCGACAAATATTTTTATATATTTTTATTTTTTTTAAAATTTATTTCAGCTATTTTTCTCCATCATTCCACAGATAAATTGAATAATTCTAATTAATATACATCAAAAATAGTATTTAATATCAAAATATTTCTATATTTTTTTGCAATTTTAAGAGTCAAATTTACGCATATGCGCAGAATTCATTCGTATTCTTAGCATTGTGCATTTAGACCAGATTGACACAGTATTTAAAATTTTAAAGGACAGTCGTAATGAAACTCTTAGACCCTTCAGAAGCCCTCGGGTTACGAGGCTTGGTGGCTGGATCGACAGAGTGTAGCGCTTAGTTTTGCAGGACTTCAGTTCGAGGCTCGAAGCCGACAAATATTTTTATATATTTTTCTTTTTTTTTTAATTCATTTTAGCTATTTTTCTCCATCATTCCTAGAGATAAATTGAATAATTGCAAATAATATACGTCAAAAATAGAATTTAATACCAAATTATTTCTGTATTTATTCGCAATTTTACGAGTCAAGTTCCCGCACATGCGCAGAATTCATTCGCATTCTTAGAATTGTACTTTTAGACCAGATTGACACCGTATTTAAAATTTTATTGGACAGTCGTAATTAGACTCTTAGACCATTCAGAAGCCCTCAGGTTACCAGGCTTGGTGGCTGGATCGGCAGAGTGTAGAGCTTAGTTTTGCAGTTCTTCAGTTCGAGGCTCGAAGCCGACAAAAAATTTTATATATTTTCTTTTTTTAAAATTTTTTTAGCTATTTTTCTCCATCATTCCTAGAGATAAATTGAATAATTGCAAATAATATACGTCAAAAATAGAATTTAATACCAAATTATTTCTATATTTATTCGCAATTTTACGAGTCAAGTTCCCGCACATGCGCAGAATTCATTCGTATTCTTAGCATTGTGCATTTAGACAAGATTGACACCGTATTTAAAATTTTACTTTAAAGTCGTAATGAGATTCTTAGACCCTTCAGAAGCTCTCAGGTTACGAGGCTTGGTGGCTGGATCGGCAGAGTGTAGCGCTTAGTTTTGCATGTGTTCAGTTCGAGGCTCGAAGCCGACAAATATTTTAATATTTTTTTCTTTTTTAAAAATTTATTTTAGCTAGTTTTCTCCATCATTCCACAGATAATTTGAATAATTCTAATTAATATACATCAAAAATAGAATTTAATATCAAAATATTTCTATATTTATTCGCAATTTTACGAGTCAAGTTCACGCACATGCGCAGAATTCATTCGTATTCTTAACATTGTGCTTTTAGACCAGATTGACACCGTATTTTAAATTTTACTGGACATTCGGAATGAGACTCTTAGACCCTTCAGAAGCCCTCGAGTTACGAGGCTTAGTGGCTGGATCTGCAGAGTGTAGCGCTTAGTTTTGGAGGTTTTCAGTTCGAGGCTCGAAGCTGACAAATATTTATATATATATATTATTTTAATTTTATTTTTAATATCAAAATATTTCTATATGTATTTGCAATTTTACGAGTCAAGTTCCCGCACATGCGCAGAATTCATTCGTATTCTTAGCATTGTGCTTTTAGACAAGATTGACACCGTTTTTAAAATTTTACTTTAAAGTCGTAATGAGATTCTTAGACCCTTCAGAAGATCTCAGGTCACGAGGCTTGGTGGCTGGATCGGCTGAGTGTAGCGCTTAGTTTTGCATGTGTTCAGTTCGAGGCTCGAAGCCGACAAATATTTATATATATATATATATGTATATATATATATATATATATATATATATATATATATATATATATATATATATATATATATTTTAAATTTATTTTAACTAGTTTTCTCCATTATTCCTAGAGATAAATTGAATAATTCCAAATCATATACGTCAAAAATAGTATTTAATATCAAAATATTTCTATATTTATTTTCAATTTTACGAGTCAAGTTCCCGCACATGCGCAGAATTCATTCGTATTCTTAGCATTGTGCTTTTAGACAAGATTGACACCGTTTTTAAAATTTTACTTTAAAGTCGTAATGAGATTCTTAGACCCTTCAGAAGCTCTCAGGTCACGAGGCTTGGTGGCTGGATCAGCTGAGTGTAGCGCTTAGTTTTGCATGTGTTCAGTTCGAGGCTCGAAGCCGACAAATATTTATATATATATTTTTCTTTTTTTAAAATTTATTTTAGCTGGTTTTCTCTATCATTCCTAGAGATAAATTGAATAATTCTAAATAATATACGTCAAAAATTGAATTTAATATCAAAATATTTCTATATTTATTCTCAATTTTATGAGTCAAGTTCCCACACATGCGTAGAATTCATTCGTATTCTTAGCATTGTGCTTTTAGACCAGATTATCACAGTATTTTAAATTTTACTTTAAAGTCGTAATGAGATTCTTAGACCCTTCAGTAGCTCTCAGGTTACGAGGCTTGGTGGCTTGATCGGCAGAGTGTAGCGCTTAGTTTTGCAGGACTTCAGTTCGAGGCTCGAAGCTGACAAATATTTTTATATATTTTTCTTTTTTTAAAATTTATTTTAGCTATTTTTCTCCTTCATTCCTAGAGATAAATTGAATAATTCCAAATAATATACGTCAAAAATAGAATTTAATATCAAAATATTTCTATATTTATTCGCAATTTTACGAGTCAAGTTCCCACACATGCGCAGAATTCATTCGTATTCTTAGCATTGTGCTTTTAGACCAGATTGGCACCGTATTTTAAATTTTACTTTAAAGTCGTAATGAGATTCTTAGACACTTCAGAAGCTCTCAGGTTACGAGGCTTGGTGGCTGGATCTGCAGAGTGTAGCACTTAGTTTTGCAGGTCTTCAGTTCGAGGCTCGAAGCTGACAAATATTTATATATATATTTTTTTTTTATTTTATTTTAGCTATTTTTCTCCTTCATTCCTAGAGATAAATTGAATAATTCCAAATCATATACGTCAAAAATAGTATTTAATATCAAAATATTTCTATATGTATTCGCAATTTTACTAGTCAAGTTCCCACACATGCGCAGAATTCATTCGTATTCTTAGCATTGTGCTTTTAGACCAGATTGGCACCGTATTTTAAATTTTACTTTAAAGTCGTAATGAGATTCTTAGACACTTCAGAAGCTCTCAGGTTACGAGGATTGGTGGCTGGATCGCCAGAGTGTAGCGCTTAGTTTTGCAGGACATCAGTTCGAGGCTCGAAGCCGACAAATATTTTTATATATTTTTCTTTTTTTATATTTTATTTTAGCTGGTTTTCTCCATCATTCCTAAAAATAAATTGAATAATTCCAAATCATATAAGTCAAAAATAGTATTTAATATTAAAATATTTCTATATTTATTCGCATTTTTACGAGTCAAGTTCACGCACATGCGCAGAATTCATTCGTATTATTGCCATTGTAATTTTAGACAAGATTGACACCGTATTTAAAATTTTACTGGACAGTCGTAATTAGACTCTTAGACCATTCAGAAGCCTTCGGGTTATGAGGCTTGGTGGCTGGAACGCCAGAGTGTAGCGCTTAGTTTTGCATGTTTTCAGTTCGAGGCTCGAAGCTGACAAATATTTTTATATATATATATTTTTTATTTTATTTTAGCTATTTTTCTCCTTCATTCCTAGAGATAAATTGAATAATTCGAAATCATATACGTCAAAAATAGTATTTAATATCAAAATATTTCTATATTTATTCGCAATTTTACGAGTCAAGTTCCCACACATTCGCAGAATTCATTCGTATTCTTAGCATTGTGATTTTAGACGAGATTTGCACCGTATTTAAAATTTTACTGGACAGTCGTAATTAGAATCTTAGACCCTTTAGAAGCTCTCAGGTTACGAGTCTTGGTGGCTGGATCGGCAGAGTGTAGCGCTTAGTTTTGCAGGACTTCAGTTCGAGGCTCGAAGTCGACATATATTTTTATATATTCTTCTTTTTTTAAAATTTATTTTAGCTAGTTTTCTACATCATTCCACATATAAATTAAATAATTCTAAATAATATACATCAAAAATAGAATTTAATATCAAATATTTCTATATTTATTCGCAATTTTACGAGTCAAGTTCCCGCACATGCGCAGAATTCATTCGTATTCTTAGTATTGTGCTTTAAGACCAGATTGACACCGTATTTAAAATTTTATTGGACAGTCGTTATGAAACTCTTAGACCCTTCAGAAGCCTTCGGGTTACGAGGTTTGGTGGCTTTAACGCCAGAGTGAAGCGCTTAGTTTTGCAGGTGTTCAGTTCCAGGCTCGAAACCGACAAATATTTTTATATATTTTTCTTTTTTTATATTTTATTTTAGCTATTTTTCTCCTTCATTCCTAGAGATAAATTGAATAATTCCAAATCATATACGTCAAAAATAGTATTTAATATTTCTATATGTATTCGCAATTTTACTAGTCAAGTTCCCACACATGCGCAGAATTCATTCGTATTCTTAGCATTGTGATTTTAGACGAGATTTGCACCGTATTTAAAATTTTACTGGACAGTCGTAATTAGAATCTTAGACCATTCAGAAGCCTAGGGTTACGAGGTTTGGTGGCTTTAACGCCAGAGTGAAGCGCTTAGTTTTGCAGGTTTTCAGTTCGAGGCTCGAAGCCGACAAATATTTTTATATATTTTATATATTTTTATATATATATATTTTTAATTTTATTTTAGCTGGTTTTTTCCATCATTCCTAGAGATAAATTGAATAATTCCAAATAATATACGTCAAAAATAGTATTTAATATCAAAATATTTCTATATTTATTTGCAATTTTAAGAGTCAAGTTCCCGCACATGCGCAGAATTCATTCATATTCTTAGCATTGTGCATTTAGACAAGATTGGCACCGTATTTTAAATTTTACTTTAAAGTCGTAATGAGATTCTTAGACCCTTCAGAAGCCCTCGGGTTACGAGGCTTGGTGGCTGGATCGGCAGAGTGAAGTGCTTAGTTTTGCAGGTCTTCAGTTCGAGGCTAGAAGCCGACAAATATTTTTATATATTTTTATTTTTTTTAAAATTTATTTCAGCTATTTTTCTCTATCATTCCACAGATAAATTGAATAATTCTAATTAATATACATCAAAAATAGTATTTAATATCAAAATATTTCTATATTTATTTGCAATTTTAAGAGTCAAGTTTACGCATATGCGCAGAATTCATTCGTATTCTTAGCATTGTGCATTTAGACCAGATTGACACAGTATTTAAAATTTTAAAGGACAGTCGTAATGAAACTCTTAGACCCTTCAGAAGCCCTCGGGTTACATGGCTTGGTGGCTGGATCGGCAGAGTGTAGCTCTTAGTTTTGCAGGTCTTCAGTTCGAGGATCGAAGCCGACAAATATTTTTATACATTTTTCTTTTTTTATATTTTATTTTAGCTGGTTTTCTCCATCATTCCTAGAGATAAATTGAATAATTCCAAATCATATACGTCAAAAATAGTATTTAATATCAAAATATTTCTATATTTATTCGCAATTTTACGAGTCAAGTTCAAGCACATGCGCAGAATTCATTCGTATTTTTAGCATTGTGCTTTTAGACCAGATTGGCACCGTATTTTAAATTTTACTTTAAAGTCGTAATGAGATTCTTAGACCATTCAGAAGCTCTCAGGTTACGAGGCTTGGTGGCTGGATCGACAGAGTGTAGAGCTTAGTTTTGCAGGACATCAGTTCGAGGCTCGAAGCCGACAAATATTTTTATATATTTTTCTTTTTTTATATTTTATTTTAGCTGGTTTTCTCCATCATTCCTAGATATAAATTGAATAATTCCAAATCATATACGTCAAAAATAGTATTTAATATTAAAATATTTCTATATTTATTTGCAATTTTAAGAGTCAAGTTTACGCACAAGCGCAGAATTCATTCGTATTATTCGAGTTGTGGTTTTATTCCAGATTGACACCGTATTTAAAATTTTACTGGACAGTCGTAATGAGACTCTTAGACCCTTCAGAAGACCTCTGGTTCCGAGGTTTGGTGGCTGGATCGGCCGAGTGTAGCGCTTAGTTTTGCAGGACTTCAGTTCGAGGCTCGAAGCTGACAAATATTTTTATATATATATATTTTTAATTTTATTTTAGCTATTTTTCTCCTTCATTCCTTGAGATAAATTGAATAATTCCAAATAATATACGTCAAAAATAGAATTTAATATAAAAATATTTCTATATTTATTCGAAATTTTACGAGTCAAGTTCCCGCACATGCGTAGAATTCATTCCTATTCTTAGAATTGTGCTTTTAGACCAGATTGACATAGTATTTAAAATTTTACTGAACAGTCGTAATGAGACTCTTAGACCCTTCAGATGCCCTCGGGTAACGAGGCTTGGTGGCTGGATCGGCCGAGTGTAGCGCTTAGTTTTGCGGGTCTTCAGTTCGAGGCTCGAAGCCGACAAATATTTTTATATATTTTTCTATTTTTTCTATTTTATTTTAGCTGGTTTTCTCCAACATTCCAAGAGATAAATTGAATAATTCAAAATAATATACGTCAAAAATAGTATTTAATATCAGAATATTTCTATATTTATTCGCAATTTTATTAGTCAAGTTCCCACACATGCGCAGAATTCATTCATATTCTTAGCATTGTGCATTTAGACAAGATTGGCACCGTATTTTAAATTTTACTTTAAAGTCGTAATGAGATTCTTAGACCCTTCAGAAGCCCTCGGGTTACGAGGCTTGGTGGCTGGATCGGCAGAGTGAAGTGCTTAGTTTTGCAGGTCTTCAGTTCGAGGCTAGAAGCCGACAAATATTTTTATATATTTTTATTTTTTTTAAAATTTATTTCAGCTATTTTTCTCTATCATTCCACAGATAAATTGAATAATTCTAATTAATATACATCAAAAATAGTATTTAATATCAAAATATTTCTATATTTATTTGCAATTTTAAGAGTCAAGTTTACGCATATGCGCAGAATTCATTCGTATTCTTAGCATTGTGCATTTAGACCAGATTGACACAGTATTTAAAATTTTAAAGGACAGTCGTAATGAAACTCTTAGACCCTTCAGAAGCCCTCGGGTTACATGGCTTGGTGGCTGGATCGGCAGAGTGTAGCTCTTAGTTTTGCAGGTCTTCAGTTCGAGGATCGAAGCCGACAAATATTTTTATACATTTTTCTTTTTTTATATTTTATTTTAGCTGGTTTTCTCCATCATTCCTAGAGATAAATTGAATAATTCCAAATCATATACGTCAAAAATAGTATTTAATATCAAAATATTTCTATATTTATTCGCAATTTTACGAGTCAAGTTCAAGCACATGCGCAGAATTCATTCGTATTTTTAGCATTGTGCTTTTAGACCAGATTGGCACCGTATTTTAAATTTTACTTTAAAGTCGTAATGAGATTCTTAGACCATTCAGAAGCTCTCAGGTTACGAGGCTTGGTGGCTGGATCGACAGAGTGTAGAGCTTAGTTTTGCAGGACATCAGTTCGAGGCTCGAAGCCGACAAATATTTTTATATATTTTTCTTTTTTTATATTTTATTTTAGCTGGTTTTCTCCATCATTCCTAGATATAAATTGAATAATTCCAAATCATATACGTCAAAAATAGTATTTAATATTAAAATATTTCTATATTTATTTGCAATTTTAAGAGTCAAGTTTACGCACAAGCGCAGAATTCATTCGTATTATTCGAGTTGTGGTTTTATTCCAGATTGACACCGTATTTAAAATTTTACTGGACAGTCGTAATGAGACTCTTAGACCCTTCAGATGCCCTCGGGTAACGAGGCTTGGTGGCTGGATCGGCCGAGTGTAGCGCTTAGTTTTGCGGGTCTTCAGTTCGAGGCTCGAAGCCGACAAATATTTTTATATATTTTTCTATTTTTTCTATTTTATTTTAGCTGGTTTTCTCCAACATTCCAAGAGATAAATTGAATAATTCAAAATAATATACGTCAAAAATAGTATTTAATATCAGAATATTTCTATATTTATTCGCAATTTTATTAGTCAAGTTCCCACACATGCGCAGAATTCATTCGTATTCTTAGCATTGTGCTTTTAGACCAGATTGGCACCGTATTTTAAATTTTACTTTAAAGTCGTAATGAGATTCTTAGACCCTTCATAAGCTCTCAGGTTATGAGTCTTGGTGGCTGGATTGGCAGATTGTAGCGCTTAGTTTTGCAGGTCTTCAGTTCGAGGCTCGAAGCCGACAAATATTTTTATATATTTTTCTTTTTTTTAAATTTATTTTAGCTAGTTTTCTCCCTTATTCCACAGATAAATTGAATAATTCTAAATAATATACATCAAAAATAGAATTTAATATCAAAATATTTCTATATTTATTTGCAATTTTAAGAGTCAAGTTCACGCACATGCGCAGAATTTATTCGTATTCTTAGCATTGTGCTTTTATTCCAGATTGACACCGTATTTAAAATTTTACTTTAAAGTCGTAATGACATTCTTAGACCCTTCAGGAGCTCCCAGGGTACGAGGCTTGGTGGCTGGGTAGGCAGAGAGTAACGCTTAGTTTTGCAGGTCTTCAGTTCGAGGCTCGAAGCTGACAAATATTTTTATATATATATATTTTTAATTTTATTTTAGCTATTTTTCTCCTTCATTCCTTAAAATAAATTGAATAATTCCAAATCATATACGTCAAAAATAGTATTTAATATCAAAATATTTCTATATGTATTCGCAATTTTACTAGTCAAGTTCCCACACATGCGCAGAATTCATTCGTATTCTTAGCATTGTGCTTTTAGATCAGATTGGCACCGTATTTTAAATTTTACTTTAAAGTCTTAATGAGATTCTTAGACCCTTCAGAAGCTCTCAGGTTACGAGGCTTGGTGGCTGGATCGACAGAGTGTAGCGCTTAGTTTTGCAGGACATCAGTTCGAGGCTCGAAGCCGACAAATACTTTTATATATTTTTCTTTTTTTTAAATTTACTTTAGCTAGTTTTCTCCCTTATTCCACAGATAAATTGAATAATTCAAAATAATATACATGAAAAATAGAATTTAATATCAAAATATTTCTATATTTATTTGCAATTTTAAGAGTCAAGTTCACGCACATGCGCAGAATTTATTCGTATTCTTAGCATTGTGCTTTTATTCCAGATTGACACCGTATTTAAAATTTTACTTTAAAGTCGTAATGACATTCTTAGACCCTTCAGGAGCTCCCAGGGTACGAGGCTTGGTGGCTGGGTAGGCAGAGAGTAACGCTTAGTTTTGCAGGTCTTCAGTTCGAGGCTCGAAGCTGACAAATATTTATATATATATATATATTTAATTTTATTTTAGCTATTTTTCTCCTTCATTCCTAGAGATAAATTGAATAATTCCAAATCATATACGTCAAAAATAGTATTTAATATCAAAATATTTGTATATTTATTCGCAATTTTACGAGTCAAGTTCCCACACATGCGCAGAATTCATTCGTATTCTTAGCACTGTGATTTTAGACGAGATTTGCACCGTATTTAAAATTTTACTGGACAGTCGTAATTAGAATCTTAGACCCTTCAGAAGCTCTCAGGTTACGAGGCTTGGTGGCTGGATCGGCAGAGTGTAGCGCTTAGTTTTGCAGGACTTCAGTTCGAGGCTCGAAGCCGACAAATATTTTTATATATTTTTCTTTTTTTATATTTTATTTTAGCTGGTTTTCTCCATCATTCCTAGATATAAATTGAATAATTCCAAATCATATACGTCAAAAATAGTATTTAATATTAAAATATTTCTATATTTATTTGCAATTTTAAGAGTCAAGTTTACGCAAAAGCGCAGAATTCATTCGTATTCTTCGAGTTGTGGTTTTATTCCAGATTGACACCGTATTTAAAATTTTACTGGACAGTCGTAATCAGACTCTTAGACCCTTCAGAAGACCTCTGGTTCCGAGGTTTGGTGGCTGGATCGGCCGAGTGTAGCGCTTAGTTTTGCAGGACTTCAGTTCGAGGCTCGAAGCTGACAAATATTTTTATATATTTTTCTTTTTTTTAAATTCATTTTAGCTATTTTTCTCCTTCATTCCTAGAGATAAATTGAATAATTCCAAATAATATACGTCAAAAATAGAATTTAATATCAAAATATTTTTATATTTATTCGAAATTTTACGAGTCAAGTTCCCGCACATGCGTAGAATTCATTCCTATTCTTAGAATTGTGCTTTTAGACCAGATTGTCATAGTATTTAAAATTTTACTGAACAGTCGTAATGAGACTCTTAGACCCTTCAGATGCCCTCGGGTAACGAGGCTTGGTGGCTGGATCGGCCGAGTGTAGCGCTTAGTTTTGCGGGTCTTCAGTTCGAGGCTCGAAGCCGACAAATATTTTTATATATTTTTCTATTTTTTCTATTTTATTTTAGCTGGTTTTCTCCAACATTCCAAGAGATAAATTGAATAATTCCAAATAATATACGTCAAAAATAGTATTTAATATCAAAATATTTCTATATTTATTCGCAATTTTATTAGTCAAGTTCCCACACATGTGCAGAATTCATTCGTATTCTTAGCATTGTGCTTTTATACCAGATTGGCACCGTATTTTAAATTTTACTTTAAAGTCGTAATGAGATTCTTAGACCCTTCAGAAGCCCTCAGGTTATGAGTCTTGGTGGCTGGATTGGCAGATTGTAGCGCTTAGTTTTGCAGGTCTTCAGTTCGAGGCTCGAAGCCGACAAATATTTTTATATATTTTTCTTTTTTTTAAATTTATTTTAGCTAGTTTTCTCCCTTATTCCACAGATAAATTGAATAATTCTAAATAATATACATCAAAAATAAAATTTAATATCAAAATATTTCTATATTTATTTGCAATTTTAAGAGTCAAGTTCACGCACATGCGCAGAATTTATTCGTATTCTTAGCATTGTGCTTTTATTCCAGATTGACACCGTATTTAAAATTTTACTTTAAAGTCGTAATGACATTCTTAGACCCTTCAGGAGCTCCCACGGTACGAGGCTTGGTGGCTGGGTAGGCAGAGAGTAACGCTTAGTTTTGCAGGTCTTCAGTTCGAGGCTCGAAGCTGACAGATATTTTTATATATATATATTTTTAATTTTATTTTAGCTATTTTTCTCCTTCATTCCTAGAGATAAATTGAATAATTCCAAATCATATACGTCAAAAATAGTATTTAATATTAAAATATTTCTATATGTATTCGCAATTTTACTAGTCAAGTTCCCACACATGCGCAGAATTCATTCGTATTCTTAGCATTGTGCTTTTAGACCAGATTGGCACCGTATTTTAAATTTTACTTTAAAGTCGTAATGAGATTCTTAGACCCTTCAGAAGCTCTCAGGTTACGAGGCTTGGTGGCTGGATCGACAGAGTGTAGCGCTTAGTTTTGCAGGACATCAGTTCGAGGCTCGAAGGCGACAAATATTTTTATATATTTTTCTTTTTTTATATTTTATTTTAGCTGGTTTTCTCCATCATTCCTAGAAATAAATTGAATAATTCCAAATCATATACGTCAAAAATAGTATTTAATATTAAAATATTTCTATATGTATTCGCAATTTTACTAGTCAAGTTCCCACACATGCGCAGAATTCATTCGTATTCTTAGCATTGTGCTTTTAGACCAGATTGGCAACGTATTTTAAATTTTACTTTAAAGTCGTAATGAGATTCTTAGACCCTTCAGAAGCTCTCAGGTTACGAGGCTTGGTGGCTGGATCGACAGAGTGTAGCGCTTAGTTTTGCAGGACATCAGTTCGAGGCTCGAAGCCGACAAATATTTTTATATATTTTTCTTTTTTTATATTTTATTTTAGCTGGTTTTCTCCATCATTCCTAGAAATAAATTGAATAATTCCAAATCATATACGTCAAAAATAGTATTTAATATTAAAATATTTCTATATTTATTTGTAATTTTAAGAGTCAAGTTCCCGCACATGCGTAGAATTCATTCCTATTCTTAGAATTGTGCTTTTAGACCAGATTGACATAGTATTTAAAATTTTACTGAACAGTCGTAATGAGACTCTTAGACCCTTCAGATGCCCTCGGGTAACGAGGCTTGGTGGCTGGATCGGCCGAGTGTAGCGCTTAGTTTTGCGGGTCTTCAGTTCGAGGCTCGAAGCCGACAAATATTTTTATATATTTTTCTTTTTTTTAAATTTATTTTAGCTAGTTTTCTCCCTTATTCCACAGATAAATTGAATAATTCTAAATAATATACATCAAAAATAGAATTTAATATCAAAATATTTCTATATTTATTTGCAATTTTAAGAGTCAAGTTCACGCACATGCGCAGAATTTATTCGTATTCTTAGCATTGTGCTTTTATTCCAGATTGACACCGTATTTAAAATTTTACTTTAAAGTCGTAATGACATTCTTAGACCCTTCAGGAGCTCCCAGGGTACGAGGCTTGGTGGCTGGGTAGGCAGAGAGTAACGCTTAGTTTTGCAGGTCTTCAGTTCGAGGCTCGAAGCTGACAAATATTTTTATATATATATATTTTTAATTTTATTTTAGCTATTTTTCTCCTTCATTCCTTGAGATAAATTGAATAATTCCAAATCATATACGTCAAAAATAGTATTTAATATCAAAATATTTCTATATGTATTCGCAATTTTACTAGTCAAGTTCCCACACATGCGCAGAATTCATTCGTATTCTTCGCATTGTGCTTTTAGATCAGATTGGCACCGTATTTTAAATTTTACTTTAAAGTCTTAATGAGATTCTTAGACCCTTCAGAAGCTCTCAGGTTACGAGGCTTGGTGGCTGGATCGACAGAGTGTAGCGCTTAGTTTTGCAGGACATCAGTTCGAGGCTCGAAGCCGACAAATACTTTTATATATTTTTCTTTTTTTTAAATTTACTTTAGCTAGTTTTCTCCCTTATTCCACAGATAAATTGAATAATTCTAAATAATATACATGAAAAATAGAATTTAATATCAAAATATTTCTATATTTATTTGCAATTTTAAGAGTCAAGTTCACGCACATGCGCAGAATTTATTCGTATTCTTAACATTGTGCTTTTATTCCAGATTGACACCGTATTTAAAATTTTACTTTAAAGTCGTAATGACATTCTTAGACCCTTCAGGAGCTCCCAGGGTACGAGGCTTGGTGGCTGGGTAGGCAGAGAGTAACGCTTAGTTTTGCAGGTCTTCAGTTCGAGGCTCGAAGCTGACAAATATTTATATATATATATATATTTAATTTTATTTTAGCTATTTTTCTCCTTCATTCCTAGAGATAAATTGAATAATTCCAAATCATATACGTCAAAAATAGTATTTAATATCAAAATATTTGTATATTTATTCGCAATTTTACGAGTCAAGTTCCCACACATGCGCAGAATTCATTCGTATTCTTAGCATTGTGATTTTAGACGAGATTTGCACCGTATTTAAAATTTTACTGGACAGTCGTAATTAGAATCTTAGACCCTTCAGAAGCTCTCAGGTTACGAGGCTTGGTGGCTGGATCGGCAGAGTGTAGCGCTTAGTTTTGCAGGACTTCAGTTCGAGGCTCGAAGCCGACAAATATTTTTATATATTTTTCTTTTTTTATATTTTATTTTAGCTGGTTTTCTCCATCATTCCTAGATATAAATTGAATAATTCCAAATCATATACGTCAAAAATAGTATTTAATATTAAAATATTTCTATATTTATTTGCAATTTTAAGAGTCAAGTTTACGCAAAAGCGCAGAATTCATTCGTATTCTTCGAGTTGTGGTTTTATTCCAGATTGACACCGTATTTAAAATTTTACTGGACAGTCGTAATGAGACTCTTAGACCCTTCAGAAGACCTCTGGTTCCGAGGTTTGGTGGCTGGATCGGCCGAGTGTAGCGCTTAGTTTTGCAGGACTTCAGTTCGAGGCTCGAAGCTGACAAATATTTTTATATATTTTTCTTTTTTTTAAATTCATTTTAGCTATTTTTCTCCTTCATTCCTAGAGATAAATTGAATAATTCCAAATAATATACGTCAAAAATAGAATTTAATATCAAAATATTTTTATATTTATTCGAAATTTTACGAGTCAAGTTCCCGCACATGCGTAGAATTCATTCCTATTCTTAGAATTGTGCTTTTAGACCAGATTGACATAGTATTTAAAATTTTACTGAACAGTCGTAATGAGACTCTTAGACCCTTCAGATGCCCTCGGGTAACGAGGCTTGGTGGCTGGATCGGCCGAGTGTAGCGCTTAGTTTTGCGGGTCTTCAGTTCGAGGCTCGAAGCCGACAAATATTTTTATATATTTTTCTATTTTTTCTATTTTATTTTAGCTGGTTTTCTCCAACATTCCAAGAGATAAATTGAATAATTCCAAATAATATACGTCAAAAATAGTATTTAATATCAAAATATTTCTATATTTATTCGCAATTTTATTAGTCAAGTTCCCACACATGTGCAGAATTCATTCGTATTCTTAGCATTGTGCTTTTATACCAGATTGGCACCGTATTTTAAATTTTACTTTAAAGTCGTAATGAGATTCTTAGACCCTTCAGAAGCCCTCAGGTTATGAGTCTTGGTGGCTGGATTGGCAGATTGTAGCGCTTAGTTTTGCAGGTCTTCAGTTCGAGGCTCGAAGCCGACAAATATTTTTATATATTTTTCTTTTTTTTAAATTTATTTTAGCTAGTTTTCTCCCTTATTCCACAGATAAATTGAATAATTCTAAATAATATACATCAAAAATAAAATTTAATATCAAAATATTTCTATATTTATTTGCAATTTTAAGAGTCAAGTTCACGCACATGCGCAGAATTTATTCGTATTCTTAGCATTGTGCTTTTATTCCAGATTGACACCGTATTTAAAATTTTACTTTAAAGTCGTAATGACATTCTTAGACCCTTCAGGAGCTTCCACGGTACGAGGCTTGGTGGCTGGGTAGGCAGAGAGTAACGCTTAGTTTTGCAGGTCTTCAGTTCGAGGCTCGAAGCTGACAGATATTTTTATATATATATATTTTTAATTTTATTATAGCTATTTTTCTCCTTCATTCCTAGAGATAAATTGAATAATTCCAAATCATATACGTCAAAAATAGTATTTAATATTAAAATATTTCTATATGTATTCGCAATTTTACTAGTCAAGTTCCCACACATGCGCAGAATTCATTCGTATTCTTAGCATTGTGCTTTTAGACCAGATTGGCACCGTATTTTAAATTTTACTTTAAAGTCGTAATGAGATTCTTAGACCCTTCAGAAGCTCTCAGGTTACGAGGCTTGGTGGCTGGATCGACAGAGTGTAGCGCTTAGTTTTGCAGGACATCAGTTCGAGGCTCGAAGGCGACAAATATTTTTATATATTTTTCTTTTTTTATATTTTATTTTAGCTGGTTTTCTCCATCATTCCTAGAAATAAATTGAATAATTCCAAATCATATACGTCAAAAATAGTATTTAATATTAAAATATTTCTATATGTATTCGCAATTTTACTAGTCAAGTTCCCACACATGCGCAGAATTCATTCGTATTCTTAGCATTGTGCTTTTAGACCAGATTGGCAACGTATTTTAAATTTTACTTTAAAGTCGTAATGAGATTCTTAGACCCTTCAGAAGCTCTCAGGTTACGAGGCTTGGTGGCTGGATCGACAGAGTGTAGCGCTTAGTTTTGCAGGACATCAGTTCGAGGCTCGAAGCCGACAAATATTTTTATATATTTTTCTTTTTTTATATTTTATTTTAGCTGGTTTTCTCCATCATTCCTAGAAATAAATTGAATAATTCCAAATCATATATGTCAAAAATAGTATTTAATATTAAAATATTTCTATATTTATTTGTAATTTTAAGAGTCAAATTTACGCACATGCGCAGAATTCATTCGTATTCTTAGCATTGTGATTTTAGACAAGTTTGACAGCGTATTTAAAATTTTACTGGACAGTCGTAATTAGACTCTTAGACCATTCAGAAGCTCTCAGGTTACGAGGCTTGGTGGCTGGATCGGCAGAGTATAGCGCTTAGTTTTGCAGGACTTCAGTTCGAGGCTCGAAGCCGACAAATATTTTTATATATTTTTCTTTTTTTATATTTTATTTTAGCTGGTTTTCTCCATCATTCCTAGATATAAATTGAATAATTCCAAATCATATACGTCAAAAATAGTATTTAATATTAAAATATTTCTATATTTATTTGCAATTTTCAGAGTCAAGTTCCCGCACCTGCGTAGAATTCATTCCTATTCTTAGAATTGTGCTTTTAGACCAGATTGACATAGTATTTAAAATTTTACTGAACAGTCGTAATGAGACTCTTAGACCCTTCAGATGCCCTCGGGTAACGAGGCTTGGTGGCTGGATCGGCCGAGTGTAGCGCTTAGTTTTGCGGGTCTTCAGTTCGAGGCTCGAAGCTGACAAATATTTTTATATATATATATTTTTAATTTTATTTTAGCTATTTTTCTCCTTCATTCCTAGAGATAAATTGAATAATTCCAAATCATATACGTCAAAAATAGTATTTAATATTAAAATATTTCTATATGTATTCGCAATTTTACTAGTCAAGTTCCCACACATGCGCAGAATTCATTCGTATTCTTAGCATTGTGCTTTTAGACCAGATTGGCACCGTATTTTAAATTTTACTTTAAAGTCGTAATGAGATTCTTAGACCCTTCAGAAGCTCTCAGGTTACGAGGCTTGGTGGCTGGATCGACAGAGTGTAGCGCTTAGTTTTGCAGGACATCAGTTCGAGGCTCGAAGGCGACAAATATTTTTATATATTTTTCTTTTTTTATATTTTATTTTAGCTGGTTTTCTCCATCATTCCTAGAAATAAATTGAATAATTCCAAATCATATACGTCAAAAATAGTATTTAATATTAAAATATTTCTATATGTATTCGCAATTTTACTAGTCAAGTTCCCACACATGCGCAGAATTCATTCGTATTCTTAGCATTGTGCTTTTAGACCAGATTGGCAACGTATTTTAAATTTTACTTTAAAGTCGTAATGAGATTCTTAGACCCTTCAGAAGCTCTCAGGTTACGAGGCTTGGTGGCTGGATCGACAGAGTGTAGCGCTTAGTTTTGCAGGACATCAGTTCGAGGCTCGAAGCCGACAAATATTTTTATATATTTTTCTTTTTTTATATTTTATTTTAGCTGGTTTTCTCCATCATTCCTAGAAATAAATTGAATAATTCCAAATCATATACGTCAAAAATAGTATTTAATATTAAAATATTTCTATATTTATTTGTAATTTTAAGAGTCAAGTTCCCGCACATGCGTAGAATTCATTCCTATTCTTAGAATTGTGCTTTTAGACCAGATTGACATAGTATTTAAAATTTTACTGAACAGTCGTAATGAGACTCTTAGACCCTTCAGATGCCCTCGGGTAACGAGGCTTGGTGGCTGGATCGGCCGAGTGTAGCGCTTAGTTTTGCGGGTCTTCAGTTCGAGGCTCGAAGCCGACAAATATTTTTATATATTTTTCTATTTTTTCTATTTTATTTTAGCTGGTTTTCTCCAACATTCCAAGAGATAAATTGAATAATTCCAAATAATATACGTCAAAAATAGTATTTAATATCAGAATATTTCTATATTTATTCGCAATTTTATTAGTCAAGTTCCCACACATGCGCAGAATTCATTCGTATTCTTAGCATTGTGCTTTTATACCAGATTGGCACCGTATTTTAAATTTTACTTTAAAGTCGTAATGAGATTCTTAGACCCTTCAGAAGCTCTCAGGTTATGAGTCTTGGTGGCTGGATTGGCAGATTGTAGCGCTTAGTTTTGCAGGTCTTCAGTTCGAGGCTCGAAGCCGACAAATATTTTTATATATTTTTCTTTTTTTTAAATTTATTTTAGCTAGTTTTCTCCCTTATTCCACAGATAAATTGAATAATTCTAAATAATATACATCAAAAATAGAATTTAATATCAAAATATTTCTATATTTATTTGCAATTTTAAGAGTCAAGTTCACGCACATGCGCAGAATTTATTCGTATTCTTAGCATTGTGCTTTTATTCCAGATTGACACCGTATTTAAAATTTTACTTTAAAGTCGTAATGACATTCTTAGACCCTTCAGGAGCTCCCAGGGTACGAGGCTTGGTGGCTGGGTAGGCAGAGAGTAACGCTTAGTTTTGCAGGTCTTCAGTTCGAGGCTCGAAGCTGACAAATATTTTTATATATATATATTTTTAATTTTATTTTAGCTATTTTTCTCCTTCATTCCTTGAGATAAATTGAATAATTCCAAATCATATACGTCAAAAATAGTATTTAATATCAAAATATTTCTATATGTATTCGCAATTTTACTAGTCAAGTTCCCACACATGCGCAGAATTCATTCGTATTCTTCGCATTGTGCTTTTAGATCAGATTGGCACCGTATTTTAAATTTTACTTTAAAGTCTTAATGAGATTCTTAGACCCTTCAGAAGCTCTCAGGTTACGAGGCTTGGTGGCTGGATCGACAGAGTGTAGCGCTTAGTTTTGCAGGACATCAGTTCGAGGCTCGAAGCCGACAAATACTTTTATATATTTTTCTTTTTTTTAAATTTACTTTAGCTAGTTTTCTCCCTTATTCCACAGATAAATTGAATAATTCTAAATAATATACATGAAAAATAGAATTTAATATCAAAATATTTCTATATTTAATTGCAATTTTAAGAGTCAAGTTCACGCACATGCGCAGAATTTATTCGTATTCTTAACATTGTGCTTTTATTCCAGATTGACACCGTATTTAAAATTTTACTTTAAAGTCGTAATGACATTCTTAGACCCTTCAGGAGCTCCCAGGGTACGAGGCTTGGTGGCTGGGTAGGCAGAGAGTAACGCTTAGTTTTGCAGGTCTTCAGTTCGAGGCTCGAAGCTGACAAATATTTATATATATATATATATTTAATTTTATTTTAGCTATTTTTCTCCTTCATTCCTAGAGATAAATTGAATAATTCCAAATCATATACGTCAAAAATAGTATTTAATATCAAAATATTTGTATATTTATTCGCAATTTTACGAGTCAAGTTCCCACACATGCGCAGAATTCATTCGTATTCTTAGCATTGTGATTTTAGACGAGATTTGCACCGTATTTAAAATTTTACTGGACAGTCGTAATTAGAATCTTAGACCCTTCAGAAGCTCTCAGGTTACGAGGCTTGGTGGCTGGATCGGCAGAGTGTAGCGCTTAGTTTTGCAGGACTTCAGTTCGAGGCTCGAAGCCGACAAATATTTTTATATATTTTTCTTTTTTTATATTTTATTTTAGCTGGTTTTCTCCATCATTCCTAGATATAAATTGAATAATTCCAAATCATATACGTCAAAAATAGTATTTAATATTAAAATATTTCTATATTTATTTGCAATTTTAAGAGTCAAGTTTACGCAAAAGCGCAGAATTCATTCGTATTCTTCGAGTTGTGGTTTTATTCCAGATTGACACCGTATTTAAAATTTTACTGGACAGTCGTAATGAGACTCTTAGACCCTTCAGAAGACCTCTGGTTCCGAGGTTTGGTGGCTGGATCGGCCGAGTGTAGCGCTTAGTTTTGCAGGACTTCAGTTCGAGGCTCGAAGCTGACAAATATTTTTATATATTTTTCTTTTTTTTAAATTCATTTTAGCTATTTTTCTCCTTCATTCCTAGAGATAAATTGAATAATTCCAAATAATATACGTCAAAAATAGAATTTAATATCAAAATATTTTTATATTTATTCGAAATTTTACGAGTCAAGTTCCCGCACATGCGTAGAATTCATTCCTATTCTTAGAATTGTGCTTTTAGACCAGATTGACATAGTATTTAAAATTTTACTGAACAGTCGTAATGAGACTCTTAGACCCTTCAGATGCCCTCGGGTAACGAGGCTTGGTGGCTGGATCGGCCGAGTGTAGCGCTTAGTTTTGCGGGTCTTCAGTTCGAGGCTCGAAGCCGACAAATATTTTTATATATTTTTCTATTTTTTCTATTTTATTTTAGCTGGTTTTCTCCAACATTCCAAGAGATAAATTGAATAATTCCAAATAATATACGTCAAAAATAGTATTTAATATCAAAATATTTCTATATTTATTCGCAATTTTATTAGTCAAGTTCCCACACATGTGCAGAATTCATTCGTATTCTTAGCATTGTGCTTTTATACCAGATTGGCACCGTATTTTAAATTTTACTTTAAAGTCGTAATGAGATTCTTAGACCCTTCAGAAGCCCTCAGGTTATGAGTCTTGGTGGCTGGATTGGCAGATTGTAGCGCTTAGTTTTGCAGGTCTTCAGTTCGAGGCTCGAAGCCGACAAATATTTTTATATATTTTTCTTTTTTTTTAAATTTATTTTAGCTAGTTTTCTCCCTTATTCCACAGATAAATTGAATAATTCTAAATAATATACATCAAAAATAAAATTTAATATCAAAATATTTCTATATTTATTTGCAATTTTAAGAGTCAAGTTCACGCACATGCGCAGAATTTATTCGTATTCTTAGCATTGTGCTTTTATTCCAGATTGACACCGTATTTAAAATTTTACTTTAAAGTCGTAATGACATTCTTAGACCCTTCAGGAGCTTCCACGGTACGAGGCTTGGTGGCTGGGTAGGCAGAGAGTAACGCTTAGTTTTGCAGGTCTTCAGTTCGAGGCTCGAAGCTGACAGATATTTTTATATATATATATTTTTAATTTTATTATAGCTATTTTTCTCCTTCATTCCTAGAGATAAATTGAATAATTCCAAATCATATACGTCAAAAATAGTATTTAATATTAAAATATTTCTATATGTATTCGCAATTTTACTAGTCAAGTTCCCACACATGCGCAGAATTCATTCGTATTCTTAGCATTGTGCTTTTAGACCAGATTGGCACCGTATTTTAAATTTTACTTTAAAGTCGTAATGAGATTCTTAGACCCTTCAGAAGCTCTCAGGTTACGAGGCTTGGTGGCTGGATCGACAGAGTGTAGCGCTTAGTTTTGCAGGACATCAGTTCGAGGCTCGAAGGCGACAAATATTTTTATATATTTTTCTTTTTTTATATTTTATTTTAGCTGGTTTTCTCCATCATTCCTAGAAATAAATTGAATAATTCCAAATCATATACGTCAAAAATAGTATTTAATATTAAAATATTTCTATATGTATTCGCAATTTTACTAGTCAAGTTCCCACACATGCGCAGAATTCATTCGTATTCTTAGCATTGTGCTTTTAGACCAGATTGGCAACGTATTTTAAATTTTACTTTAAAGTCGTAATGAGATTCTTAGACCCTTCAGAAGCTCTCAGGTTACGAGGCTTGGTGGCTGGATCGACAGAGTGTAGCGCTTAGTTTTGCAGGACATCAGTTCGAGGCTCGAAGCCGACAAATATTTTTATATATTTTTCTTTTTTTATATTTTATTTTAGCTGGTTTTCTCCATCATTCCTAGAAATAAATTGAATAATTCCAAATCATATATGTCAAAAATAGTATTTAATATTAAAATATTTCTATATTTATTTGTAATTTTAAGAGTCAAATTTACGCACATGCGCAGAATTCATTCGTATTCTTAGCATTGTGATTTTAGACAAGTTTGACAGCGTATTTAAAATTTTACTGGACAGTCGTAATTAGACTCTTAGACCATTCAGAAGCTCTCAGGTTACGAGGCTTGGTGGCTGGATCGGCAGAGTGTAGCGCTTAGTTTTGCAGGACTTCAGTTCGAGGCTCGAAGCCGACAAATATTTTTATATATTTTTCTTTTTTTATATTTTATTTTAGCTGGTTTTCTCCATCATTCCTAGATATAAATTGAATAATTCCAAATCATATACGTCAAAAATAGTATTTAATATTAAAATATTTCTATATTTATTTGCAATTTTCAGAGTCAAGTTCCCGCACCTGCGTAGAATTCATTCCTATTCTTAGAATTGTGCTTTTAGACCAGATTGACATAGTATTTAAAATTTTACTGAACAGTCGTAATGAGACTCTTAGACCCTTCAGATGCCCTCGGGTAACGAGGCTTGGTGGCTGGATCGGCCGAGTGTAGCGCTTAGTTTTGCGGGTCTTCAGTTCGAGGCTCGAAGCTGACAAATATTTTTATATATATATATTTTTAATTTTATTTTAGCTATTTTTCTCCTTCATTCCTAGAGATAAATTGAATAATTCCAAATCATATACGTCAAAAATAGTATTTAATATTAAAATATTTCTATATGTATTCGCAATTTTACTAGTCAATTTCCCACACATGCGCAGAATTCATTCGTATTCTTAGCATTGTGCTTTTAGACCAGATTGGCACCGTATTTTAAATTTTACTTTAAAGTCGTAATGAGATTATTAGACCCTTCAGAAGCTCTCAGGTTACGAGGCTTAGTGGCTGGATCGACTGAGTGTAGCGCTTAGTTTTGCAGGACATCAGTTCGAGGCTCGAAGGCGACAAATATTTTTATATATTTTTCTTTTTTTTAAATTTATTTTAGCTAGTTTTCTCCCTTATTCCACAGATAAATTGAATAATTCTAAATAATATACATCAAAAATAGAATTTAATATCAAAATATTTCTATATTTATTTGCAATTTTAAGAGTCAAGTTCACGCACATGCGCAGAATTTATTCGTATTCTTAGCATTGTGCTTTTATTCCAGATTGACACCGTATTTAAAATTTTACTTTAAAGTCGTAATGACATTCTTTGACCCTTCAGGAGCTCCCAGGGTACGAGGCTTGGTGGCTGGGTAGGCAGAGAGTAACGCTTAGTTTTGCAGGTCTTCAGTTCGAGGCTCGAAGCTGACAAATATTTTTATATATATATATTTTTAATTTTATTTTAGCTATTTTTCTCCTTCATTCCTAGAGATAAATTGAATAATTCCAAATCATATACGTCAAAAATAGTATTTAATATTAAAATATTTCTATATGTATTCGCAATTTTACTAGTCAAGTTCCCACACATGCGCAGAATTCATTCGTATTCTTAGCATTGTGCTTTTAGACCAGATTGGCAACGTATTTTAAATTTTACTTTAAAGTCGTAATGAGATTCTTAGACCCTTCAGAAGCTCTCAGGTTACGAGGCTTGGTGGCTGGATCGACAGAGTGTAGCGCTTAGTTTTGCAGGACATCAGTTCGAGGCTCGAAGCCGACAAATATTTTTATATATTTTTCTTTTTTTATATTTTATTTTAGCTGGTTTTCTCCATCATTCCTAGAAATAAATTGAATAATTCCAAATCATATATGTCAAAAATAGTATTTAATATTAAAATATTTCTATATTTATTTGTAATTTTAAGAGTCAAATTTACGCACATGCGCAGAATTCATTCGTATTCTTAGCATTGTGATTTTAGACAAGTTTGACAGCGTATTTAAAATTTTACTGGACAGTCGTAATTAGACTCTTAGACCATTCAGAAGCTCTCAGGTTACGAGGCTTGGTGGCTGGATCGGCAGAGTGTAGCGCTTAGTTTTGCAGGACTTCAGTTCGAGGCTCGAAGCCGACAAATATTTTTATATATTTTTCTTTTTTTATATTTTATTTTAGCTGGTTTTCTCCATCAATCCTAGATATAAATTGAATAATTCCAAATCATATACGTCAAAAATAGTATTTAATATTAAAATATTTCTATATTTATTTGCAATTTTCAGAGTCAAGTTCCCGCACATGCGTAGAATTCATTCCTATTCTTAGAATTGTGCTTTTAGACCAGATTGACATAGTATTTAAAATTTTACTGAACAGTCGTAATGAGACTCTTAGACCCTTCAGATGCCCTCGGGTAACGAGGCTTGGTGGCTGGATCGGCCGAGTGTAGCGCTTAGTTTTGCGGGTCTTCAGTTCGAGGCTCGAAGCTGACAAATATTTTTATATATATATATTTTTAATTTTATTTTAGCTATTTTTCTCCTTCATTCCTAGAGATAAATTGAATAATTCCAAATCATATACGTCAAAAATAGTATTTAATATTAAAATATTTCTATATGTATTCGCAATTTTACTAGTCAAGTTCCCACACATGCGCAGAATTCATTCGTATTCTTAGCATTGTGATTTTAGACAAGTTTGACAGCGTATTTAAAATTTTACTGGACAGTCGTAATTAGACTCTTAGACCATTCAGAAGCTCTCAGGTTACGAGGATTGGTGGCTGGATCGGCAGAGTGTAGCGCTTAGTTTTGCAGGACTTCAGTTCGAGGCTCGAAGCCGACAAATATTTTTATATATTTTTCTTTTTTTATATTTTATTTTAGCTGGTTTTCTCCATCATTCCTAGATATAAATTGAATAATTCCAAATCATATACGTCAAAAATAGTATTTAATATTAAAATATTTCTATATTTATTTGCAATTTTCAGAGTCAAGTTCACGCACATGCGCAGAATTTATTCGTATTCTTAGCATTGTGCTTTTATTCCAGATTGACACCGTATTTAAAATTTTACTTTAAAGTCGTAATGACATTCTTAGACCCTTCAGGAGCTCCCAGGGTACGAGGCTTGGTGGCTGGGTAGGCAGAGAGTAACGCTTAGTTTTGCAGGTCTTCAGTTCGAGGCTCGAAGCTGACAAATATTTTTATATATATATATTTTTAATTTTATTTTAGCTATTTTTCTCCTTCATTCCTAGAGATAAATTGAATAATTCCAAATCATATACGTCAAAAATAGTATTTAATATTAAAATATTTCTATATGTATTCGCAATTTTACTAGTCAAGTTCCCACACATGCGCAGAATTCATTCGTATTCTTAGCATTGTGCTTTTAGACCAGATTGGCACCGTATTTTAAATTTTACTTTAAAGTCGTAATGAGATTCTTAGACCCTTCAGAAGCACTCTGGTTACGAGGCTTGGTGGCTGGATCGACAGAGTGTAGCGCTTAGTTTTGCAGGACATCAGTTCGAGGCTCGAAGGCGACAAATATTTTTATATATTTTTCTTTTTTTATATTTTATTTTAGCTGGTTTTCTCCATCGTTCCTAGAAATAAATTGAATAATTCCAAATCATATACGTCAAAAGTAGTATTTAATATTAAAATATTTCTATATTTATTTGCAATTTTAAGAGTCAAATTTACGCACATGCGCAGAATTCATTCGTATTCTTAGCATTGTGATTTTAGACAAGATTGACAGCGTATTTAAAATTTTACTGGACAGTCGTAATTAGACTCTTAGACCATTCAGAAGCCTTCGGGTTATGAGGCTTGGTGGCTGGAACGCCAGAGAGTAGCGCTTAGTTTTGCATGTGTTCATTTCGAGGCTCGAAGCTGACAAATATTTTTATATATATATATTTTTTATTTTATTTTAGCTATTTTTCTCCTTCATTCCTAGAGATAAATTGAATAATTCCAAATCATATACGTCAAAAATAGTATTTAATATCAAAATATTTCTATATTTATTCGCAATTTTACGAGTCAAGTTCCCACACATGCGCAGAATTCATTCGTATTCTTAGCATTGTTATTTTAGACGAGATTTGCACCGTATTTAAAATTTTACTGGACAGTCGTAATTAGAATCTTAGACCCTTCAGAAACTCTCAGGTTACGAGGCTTGGTGGCTGGATCGGCAGAGTGTAGCGCTTAGTTTTGCAGGACTTCAGTTCGAGGCTCGAAGCCGACAAATATTTTTATATATTTTTCTTTTTTTATATTTTATTTTAGCTGGTTTTCTCCATCATTCCTAGAAATAAATTGAATAATTCCAAATCATATACGTCAAAAATAGTATTTAATATTAAAATATTTCTATATTTATTTGCAATTTTAAGAGTCAAGTTTACGCACAAGCGCAGAATTCATTCGTATTCTTCGAGTTGTGGTTATATTCCAGATTGACACCGTATTTAAAATTTTACTGGACAGTCGTAATGAGACTCTTAGACCCTTCAGAAGACCTCTGGTTCCGAGGTTTGGTGGCTGGATCGGCCGAGTGTAGCGCTTAGTTTTGCAGGACTTCAGTTCGAGGCTCGAAGCTGACAAATATTTTTATATATTTTTCTTTTTTTAAAATTTATTTTAGCTATTTTTCTCCTTCATTCCTAGAGATAAATTGAATAATTCCAAATAATATACGTCAAAAATAGAATTTAATATCAAAATATTTCTATATTTATTCGAAATTTTACGAGTCAAGTTCCCGCACATGCGTAGAATTCATTCCTATTCTTAGAATTGTGCTTTTAGACCAGATTGACATAGTATTAAAAATTTTACTGAACAGTCGTAATGAGACTCTTAGACCCTTCAGATGCCCTCGGGTAACGAGGCTTGGTGGCTGGATCGGCCGAGTGTAGCGCTTAGTTTTGCGGGTCTTCAGTTCGAGGCTCGAAGCCGACAAATATTTTTATATATTTTTCTATTTTTTCTATTTTATTTTAGCTGGTTATCTCCAACATTCCAAGAGATAAATTGAATAATTCCAAATAATATACGTCAAAAATAGTATTTAATATCAAAATATTTCTATACTTATTCGCAATTTTATTAGTCAAGTTCCCACACATGCGCAGAATTCATTCGTATTCTTAGCATTGTGCTTTTAGACCAGATTGGCACCGTATTTTAAATTTTACTTTAAAGTCGTAATGAGATTCTTAGACCCTTCATAAGCTCTCAGGTTTCGAGGCTTGGTGGCTGGATCGAATGAGTGTAGCGCTTAGTTTTGCAGGACATCAGTTCGAGGCTCGAAGCCGACAAATATTTTTATATATTTTTATTTTTTTTAATTTTATTTTAGCTGGTTTTCTCCATCATTCCTAGAAATAAATTGAATAATTCCAAATCATATACGTCAAAAATAGTATTTAATATTAAAATATTTCTATATTTATTCGCATTTTTACGAGTCAAGTTCACGCACATGCGCAGAATTCATTCGTATTCTTAGCATTGTGATTTTAGACAAGATTGACAGCGTATTTAAAATTTTACTGGACAGTCGTAATTAGACTCTTAGACCATTCAGAAGCCTTCGGGTTATGTGGCTTGGTGGCTGGAACGCCAGAGTGAAGCGCTTAGTTTTGCAGTTCTTCAGTTCGAGGCTCGAAGCCGACAAATATTATTATATATTTTTCTTTTTTTATATTTTATTTTAGCTATTTTTCTCCTTCATTCCTAGAGATAAATTGAATAATTCCAAATCATATACGTCAAAAATAGTATTTAATATCAAAATATTTCTATATGTATTCGAAATTTTACTTGTCAAGTTCCCACACATGCGCAAATTCATTCGTAGTCTTAGCATTGTTCATTTAGACCAGATTGACACCGTATTTAAAATTTTATTGGACAGTCGTAATGGAACTCTTAGACCCTTCAGAAGCCATCGGGTTACGAGGTTTGGTGGCTTTAACGCCAGAGTGAAGCGCTTAGTTTGGCAGGTGTTCAATTCGAGGCTCGAAGCCGACAAATATTTTTATATATTTTTCTTTTTTTATATTTTATTTTAGCTATTTTTCTCCTTTATTCCTAGAGATAAATTGAATAATTCCAAATCATATATGTCAAAATAGTATTTAATATTTCTATATGTATTCGCAATTTTACTAGTCAAGTTCCCACACATGCGCAGAATTCATTCGTATTCTTAGCATTGTGCTTTCACACCAGATTGGCACCGTATTTTAAATTTTACTTTAAAGTCGTAATGAGATTCTTAGACCCTTCAGACGCTCTCAGGTGACGAGGCTTGGTGGCTGGATCGACAGAGTGTAGCGCTTAGTTTTGCAGGACTTCAGTTCGAGGCTCGAAGCCGAGAAATATTTTTATATATTTTTCTTTTTTTATATTTTATTTTAGCTGGTTTTCTCCATCATTCCACAGATAAATTGAATAATTCTAATTAATATACATCAAAAATAGAATTTAATATCAAAATATTTCTATATTTATTCGAAATTTTACTAGTCAATTTCCCGCACATGCGTAGAATTCATTCGTATTCTTAGAATTGTGCTTTTTGACCAGATTGACACCGTATTTAAAATTTTACTTTAAAGTCGTAATTAGACTCTTAGACCATTCAGAACCCTAGGGTTACGAGGTTTGGTGGCTTTAACGCCAGAGTGAAGCGCTTAGTTTTGCAGGTGTTCAGTTCGAGGCTCGAAGCCGACAAATATTTTTATATATTTTTCTTTTTTTATATTTTATTTTAGCTGGTTTTCTCCATCATTCCTAGAGATAAATTGAATAATTCCAAATCATATACGTCAAAAATAGTATTTAATATCAAAATATTTCTATATTTATTCGCAATTTTACGAGTCAAGTTCCCACACATAAGCAGAATTCATTCGTATTCTTAGCATTGTGCTTTTATACCAGATTGGCACCGTATTTTAAATTTTACTTTAAAGTCGTAATGAGATTCTTAGACCCTTCAGAAGCTCTCTGGTTATGAGTCTTGGTGGCTGGATTGGCAGATTGTAGCGCTTAGTTTTGCATGTGTTCAGTTCGAGGCTCGAAGCCGACAAATATTTTTATATATTTTTCTTTTTTTTAAATTTATTTTAGCTAGTTTTCTCCCTTATTCCACAGATAAATTGAATAATTCTAAATAATATACATCAAAAATAGAATTTAATATCAAAATATTTCTCTATTTATTCGAAATTTTACTAGTCAAGTTCCCGCACATGCGTAGAATTCATTCGTATTCTTAGCATTGTGCATTTAGACAAGATTGACACCGTATTTAAAATTTTACTTTAAAGTCGTAATGAGATTCTTAGACCCTTCAGAAGCTCCTAGGTTACGAGGCTTGGTGGCTGGATCAACAGAGTGTAGCGCTTAGTTTTGCAGTTCGTCAGTTCGAGGCTCGAAGCCGAGAAATATTTATATATATATATATTTTTTTAAAATTTATTTTAACTAGTTTTCTCCATTATTCCTAGAGATAAATTGAATAATTCGAAATCATATACGTCAAAAATAGTATTTAATATCAAAATATTTCTATATTTATTTGCAATTTTACCAGTCAAGTTCACGCACATGCGCAGAATTCATTCGTATTCTTAGCATTGTGCTTTAGACCAGATTGACACCGTATTTAAAATTTTAATGGACAGTCGTAATGAAATTCTTAGACCGTTCAGAAGCCCCCCCGTTACGAGGCTTGGTGGCTTTAACGCCAGAGGGAAGCGCTTAGTTTTGCAGGTCTTCAGTTGGAGGCTCGAAGCCGACAAATATTTTTATATATTTTTCTTTTTTTTTATATATTATTTTAGCTGGTTTTCTCCATCTTTCCTAGAGATAAATTGAATAATTCCAGATCATATACGTCAAAAATAGTATTTAATATCAAAATATTTCTATATTTATTCGCAATTTTATTAGTCAAGTTCCCGCACATGCGTAGAATTCATTCGTATTCTTAGCATTGTGCATTTAGACAAGATTGACACCGTATTTAAAATTTTACTTTAAAGTCGTAATAAGATTCTTAGACCCTTCAGTAGCTCTCAGGTTACGAGGCTTGGTGGCTTGATCGGCAGAGTGTAGCGCTTAGTTTTGTAGGTCTTCAGTTCGAGGCTTGCAGCCGACGAATACTTTTATATATTTTTCTTTTTTTATATTTTATTTCAGCTGGTTTTCTCCCTTATTCCACAGATAAATTGAATAATTCTAAATAATATACATCAAAAATAGAATTTAATATCAAAATATTTCTATATTTATTTGCAATTTTAAGAGTCAAGTTCACGCACATGCGCAGAATTTATTCGTATTCTTAGCATTGTGCTTTTATTCCAGATTGACACCGTATTTAAAATTTTACTTTAAAGTCGTAATGACATTCTTAGACCATTCAGAAGCCTTCGGGTTATGAGGCTTGGTGGCTGGAACGCCAGAGAGTAGCGCTTAGTTTTGCATGTGTTCATTTCGAGGCTCGAAGCTGACAAATATTTTTATATATATATATTTTTTATTTTATTTTAGCTATTTTTCTCCTTCATTCCTAGAGATAAATTGAATAATTCCAAATCATATACGTCAAAAATAGAATTTAATATCAAAATATTTCTATATTTATTTGCAATTTTAAGAGTCAAGTTTACGCACAAGCGCAGAATTCATTCGTATTCTTCGTGTTATGGTTTTATTCCAGATTGTCACCGTATTTAAAATTTTACTGGACAGTCGTAATGAGACTCTTAGACCCTTCAGAAGTCCTCTGGTTCCGAGGTTTGGTGGCTGGATCGGCCGAGTGTAGCGCTTAGTTTTGCAGGACTTCAGTTCGAGGCTCGAAGCCGACAAATATTTTTATATATTTTTCTTTTTTTATATTTTATTTTAGCTGGTTTTCTCCATCATTCCTAGAAATAAATTGAATAATTCCAAATCATATACGTCAAAAATAGTATTTAATATTAAAATATTTCTATATTTATTCGCAATTTTACGAGTCAAGTTCCCACACATGCGCAGAATTCATTCGTATTCTTAGCATTGTTCATTTAGACCAGATTGACACCGTTTTTAAAATTTTACTTTAAAGTCGTAATGAGATTCTTAGACCCTTCAGAAGCTCCTAGGTTACGAGGCTTGGTCGCTGGATCGACAGAGTGTAGCGCTTAGTTTTGCAGTTCGTCAGTTCGAGGCTCGAAGCCGAGAAATATTTATATATATATATATATTTTTGAAATTTATTTTAACTAGTTTTCTCCATTATTCCTAGAGATAAATTGAATAATTCGAAATCATATACGTCAAAAATAGTATTTAATATCAAAATATTTCTATATTTATTTGCAATTTTACCAGTCAAGTTCACGCACATGCGCAGAATTCATTCGTATTCTTAGCATTGTGCATTTAGACCAGATTGACACCGTATTTAAAATTTTAATGGACAGTCGTAATGAAATTCTTAGACCGTTCAGAAGCCCCCCCGTTACGAGGCTTGGTGGCTTTAACGCCAGAGGGAAGCGCTTAGTTTTGCAGGTCTTCAGTTGGAGGCTCGAAGCCGACAAATATTTTTATATATTTTTCTTTTTTTTTATATATTATTTTAGCTGGTTTTCTCCATCTTTCCTAGAGATAAATTGAATAATTCCAAATCATATACGTCAAAAATAGAATTTAATATCAAAATATTTCTATATTTATTCGAAATTTTACGAGTCAAGTTCCCGCACATGCGTAGAATTCATTCGTATTCTTAGAATTGTGCTTTTTGACCAGATTGACACCGTATTTAAAATTTTACTGGACAGTCGTAATTAGACTCTTAGACCATTCAGAAGCCTTCGGGTTTCGAGGTTTGGTGGCTTTAATGCCAGAGTGAAACGCTTAGTTTTGCAGGTCTTCAGTTCGAGGCTCGAAGCCGACAAATATTTTTATATATTTTTATATATTTTATATATTTTTATATATTTTTATATATATATTTTTTTAATTTTATTTTAGCTATTTTTTTCCATCATTCCTAGAGATAAATTGAATAATTCCAAATAATATACGTCAAAAATAGAATTTAATATCAAAATATTTCTTTATTTATTCGCAATTTTACGAGTCAAGTTCACGCACATGCCCAGAATTCATTCGTATTCTTAGCATTGTGCTTTTAGACCAGATTGCCACCGTATTTAAAATTTTACTTTAAAGTCGTAATGAGATTCTTAAACCCTTCTGAAGCCTTCGGGTTACGAAGCTTGGTGGCTGGAACGCCAGAGTGAAGCGCTTAGTTTTGCAGGTCTTCAGTTCGAGGCTCGAAGCCGACAAATATTTTTATATATTTTTCTTTTTTTATATTTTATTTTAGCTGGTTTTCTCCATCATTCCACAGATAAATTGAATAATTCTAATTAATATACATCAAAAATAGAATTTAATATCAAAATATTTCTATATTTATTCGCAATTTTACGAGTCAAGTTCACACACATGCGCAGAATTCATTCATATTCTTAGCATTGTGCATTTAGACCAGATTGACACCGTTTTTAAAATTTTAATGGACAGTCCTAATGAGACTCTTAGACACTTCAGAAGAACTCGGGTTACGAGGCTTGGTGGCTGGATCGGCATAGTGAAGCGCTTAGTTATGCAGGTCTTCGGTTCGAGGCTCGAAGCTGACAAATATTTTTATATATTTTTCTTTTTTTTTATATATTATTTTAGCTGGTTTTCTCCATCTTTCCTAGAGATAAATTGAATAATTCCAAATCATATACGTCAAAAATAGTATTTAATATCAAAATATTTCTATATTTATTTGCAATTTTAAGAGTCAAGTTCCCGCACATGCGCAGATCTCATTCATATTCTTAGCATTGTGCGTTTAGACAAGATTGGCACCGTATTTTAAATTTTACTTTAAAGTCGTAATGAGATTCTTAGACCCTTCAGAAGCCCTCGGGTTACGAGGCTTGGTGGCTGGATCGGCAGAGTGAAGTGCTTAGTTTTGCAGGTTTTCAGTTCGAGGCTAGAAGCCGACAAATATTTTTATATATTTTTCTTTTTTTTATATATTATTTTAGCTGGTTTTCTCCATCTTTCCTAGAGATAAATTGAATAATTCCAAATCATATACGTCAAAAATAGTATTTAATATCAAAATATTTCTATATTTATTTGCAATTTTAAGAGTCAAGTTTACGCACATGCGCAGAATTCATTCGTATTCTTTGCATTGTGCTTTTAGACCAGATTGACACCGTATTTAAAATTTTACTTTAAAGTCGTAATGAGATTCTTAGACCCTTCAGAAGCTCTCAGGTTACGAGGCTTGGTAGCTGGATCGGTAGAGTGTAGTGCTTAGTTTTGCAGGTCTTCAGTTCGAGGCTCGAAGCCGACAAATATTTTTATATATATTGCTTTTTTTTATATATTATTTTAGCTGGTTTTCTCCATCTTTCCTAGAGATAAATTGAATAATTCCAAATCATATACGTCAAAAATAGTATTTTATATCAAAATATTTCTATATTTATTTGCAATTTTAAGAGTCAAGTTTACGCACAAGCGCAGAATTCATTCGTATTCTTCGAGTTGTGGTTTTAGACCAGATTGACACCGTTTTTAAAATTTTACTGGACAGTCCTAATGAGACTCTTAGACCCTTCAGAAGGACTCGTGTTACGAGGCTTTGTGGCTGGATCGGCAGAGTGTAGCGCTTAGTTTTTTAGGTCTTCAGTTCGTTGCTCGAAGCCGACAAATATTTATATATATATATTTTTTAAATTTTATTTTAGCTATTTTTCTCCTTCATTCCTAGAGATAAATTGAAAAATTCCAAATTTTATACGTCAAAAATAGTATTTAATATCAAAATATTTCTATATTTATTTGCAATTTTAAGAGTCAAGTTCACGCACATGCGCAGAATTCATTCGTATTCTTAGCATTATGCTTTTAGACCAGATTGACACCGTATTTAAAATTTTACTTTAAAGTCGTAATGAGAATCTTAGACCCTTCAGAAGCTCTCAGGTTACGAGGCTTGGTGGCTGGATCGGCGGAGTGTAGCGCTTAGTTTTGCAGGTCTTCAGTTCGAGGCTCGAAGCCGACAAATATTTTTATATATTTTTCTTTTTCTATAAATTATTTTAGCTTTTTCTCCTTCATTCCTAGAGATAAATTGAATAATTCCAAATCATATACGTCAAAAATAGTATTTAATATCAAAATATTTCTGTATTTATTCGCAATTTTACGAGTCAAGTTCCCACACTTGCGCAGAATTCATTCGTATTCTTAGCATTGTGCTTTTAGACCAGATTGACACCGTATTTAAAATTTTACTTTAAAGTCGTAATGAGATTATTAGACCCTTCATAAGCTCTCAGTTTACGAGGCTTGGTGGCTGGATCGGAGGAGTGTAGCGCTTAGTTTTGCAAGTCTTCAGTTCGAGGCTCGAAGCTGACAAATATTTTTATATATTTTTCTTTTTTTTATATATATTATTTTCGCTGGTTTTCTCCATCTTTCCTAGAGATAAATTGAATAATTCCAAATCATATACGTCAAAAATAGTATTGTATATCAAAATATTTCTATATTTATTCGCAATTTTACGAGTCAAGTTCCCGCACATGCGCAGAATTCATTCGTATTCTTAGCATTGTGCGTTTAGACAAGTTTGGCACCGTATTTTAAATTTTACTTTAAAGTCGTAATGAGATTCTTAGACCCTTCAGAAGCCCTCGGGTTCGAGGCTTGGTGGCTGGATCGGCAGAGTGAAGTGCTTAGTTTTGCAGGTCTTCAGTTCGAGGCTCGATGCCAACAAATATTTTTATATATTTTTCTTTTTTTTAAAATTTATTTTAGCTAGTTTTCTCCATCAATCCACAGATAAATTGAATAATTCTAATTAATATACATCAAACATAGAATTTAATATCAAATATTTCTATATTTATTTGCAATTTTACAAGTCAAGTTCACTCACATGCGCAGAATTCATTCGTGTTCTTAGCATTGCGCTTTTAGACCAGATTGACATCGTATTTAAAATTTTACTTTAAAGTCTTAATGAGATTCTTAAACCCTTCAGAAGCCTTCGGGATACGAGGCTTGGTGGCTGAAACGCCAGAGTGAAGCGATTAGTTTTCCAGGTCTTCAGTTCGAGGCTCGAAGCTGACAAATATTTTTATATATTTTTCTTTTTTTATATATATTATTTTAGCTGGTTTTCTCCATCTTTCCTAGAGATAAATTGAATAATTCCAAATCATATACGTCAAAAATAGTATTTAATATCAAAATATTTCTATATTTATTTGCAATTTTAAGAGTCAAGTTTACGCACATGCGCAGAATTCATTCGTATTCTTAGCATTGTGCATTTAGACCAGATTGACACCGTATTTAAAATTTTAAAGGACAGTCGTAATGAAACTCTTAGAAACTTCAGACGCCGTCGGGTTACGAGGCTTGGTGGCTGGATCGGCAGATTGAAGCGCTTAGTTTTGCAGGTCTTTGGTTCGAGGCTCGAAGCTGACAAATATTTTTATATATTTTTCTTTTTTTTTATATATTATTTTAGCTGGTTTTCTCCATCTTTCCTAGAGATAAATTGAATAATTCCAAATCATATACGTCAAAAATAGTATTTAATATCAAAATATTTCTATATTTATTTGCAATTTTAAGAGTCAAGTTTACGCACATGCGCAGAATTCATTCGTATTCTTAGCATTGTGCTTTTAGACCAGATTGACACCGTATTTAAAATTTTACTTTAAAGTCGTAATGAGATTCTTAGACCCTTCAGAAGCTCTCAGGTTAAGTGGCTTGGTAGCTGGATCGGTAGAGTGTAGTGCTTAGTTTTGCAGGTCTTCAGTTCGAGGCTCGAAGCCGACAAATATTTTTATATATTTTGCTTTTTTTTTATATATTATTTTAGCTGGTTTTCTCCATCTTTCCTAGAGATAAATTGAATAATTCCAAATCATATACGTCAAAAATAGTATTTAATATCAAAATATTTCTATATTTATTTGCAATTTTAAGAGTCAAGTTTACGCACAAGCGCAGAATTCATTCGTATTCTTCGAGTTGTGGTTTTAGACCAGATTGACACCGTATTTAAAATTTTACTGGACAGTCCTAATGAGACTCTTAGACCCTTCAGAAGGACTCGTGTTACGAGGCTTTGTGGCTGGATCGGCAGAGTGTAGCGCTTAGTTTTTTAGGTCTTCAGTTCGAGGCTCGAAGCCGACAAATATTTTTATATATATATTTTTTTAATTTTATTTTAGCTATTTTTCTCCTTCATTTCTAGAGATAAATTGAATAATTCCAAATCATATACGTCAAAAATAGTATTTAATATCAAAATATTTCTATATTTATTTGCAATTTTAAGAGTCAAGTTCCCGCACATGCGCAGAATTCATTCGTATTCTTAACATTCTGCTTTTAGACAAGATTGGCACCGTATTTAAAATTTTACTTTAAAGTCGTAATGAAACTCTTAGACCCTTCAGAAGCTCTCAGGTTACGAGGCTTGGTGGCTTGATCGGCAGAGTGTAGTGCCCTTTTTGTAGGTCTTCAGTTCGAGGCTCGATGCCAACAAATATTTTTATATATTTTTCTTTCTTTTAATTTTTTTTAGTTGGTTTTCTCCAACCGTCCTAGAGATAAATTGAATAATTCCAAATAATATACGTCAAAAATGGAATTTAATATCAAAATATTTCTATATTTATTCGAAATTTTACGAGTCAAGTTCACTCACATGCGCAGAATTCATTCGTATTCTTAACATTGTTCTTTTAGACCAGATTGACACCGTATTTAAAATTTTACTGGGCAGTCGTAATGAGACTCTTAGGCCCTTCAGAAGACCTCGGGATACGAGGCTTGCTGGCTGGTTCGGCAGAGTGTAGAGCTTCGTTTTTTAGGTCTTCAGTTAGAGGCTCATGCCGACAAATACTTTTATATATTTTTCTTTTTTTTTAAAAATTAATTTTAGCTAGTTTTCTCCATCATTGCTAGAGATGAATTGAATAATTCCAAATAATATACGTCAAAAATAGAATTTAATACCAAATTATTTCTATATTTATTTGCAATTTTAAGAGTCAAGTTCCCGCACATGCGCAGAATTCATTCATATTCTTAGCATTCTGCGTTTAGACAAGATTGGCACCGTATTTTAAATTTTACTTTAAAGTCGTAATGAGATTCTTAGCCCCTTCAGAAGCCCTCGGGTTACGAGGCTTGGTGGCTGGATCGGCAGAGTGAAGTGCTTAGTTTTGCAGGTCTTCAGTTCGAGGCTAGAAGCCGACAAATATTTTTATATATTTTTATTTTTTTAAAAATTTATTTTAGCTATTTTTATCCATCATTGCATAGATAAATTGAATAATTCTAATTAATATACATCAAAAATAGTATTTAATATCAAAATATTTCTATATTTATTTGCAATTTTAAGAGTCAATTTCACGCACATGCGCAGAATTCATTCGTGTTCTTAGCATTGCGCTTTTAGACCAGAATGACATCGTATTTAAAATTTTACTTTAAAGTCGTAATGAGATTCTTAGACCCTTCAGAAGCTCTCATGTTACGAGGCTTGGTGGCTGGATCGGCAGAGTGTAGCGCTTAGTTTGGCAGGTCTTTTGTTCGAGGATCGAAGCCGACAAATATTTTTATATATTTTTCTTTTTTTATATTTTATTTTAGCTGGTTTTCTCTATCATTCCTAGAGATAAATTGAATAATTCCAAATCATATACGTCAAAAATAGTATTTATTATCAAAATATTTCTATATTTATTCGCAATTTTACGAGTCAAGTTCAAGCACATGCGCAGAATTCATTCGTATTCTTAGCATTATGCGTTTAGACCAGATTGCCACCGTATTTAAAATTTTACTTTAAAGTCTTAATGAGATTCTTAAACCCTTCAGAAGCCTTCGGTTTTCGAGGCTTGGTGGCTGGATCGGCAGAATGAAGCGCTTAGTTTTGCAGGTCTTCAGTTCGAGGCTCGAAGCCGACAAATATTTTTATATATTTTTCTTTTTCTATAAATTATTTTAGCTATTTTTCTCCTTCATTCCTAGAGATAAATTGAATAATTCCAAATCATATACGTCAAAAATAGTATTTAATATCAAAATATTTCTGTATTTATTCGCAATTTTACGAGTCAAGTTCCCACACATGCGCAGAATTCATTCGTATTCTTAGCATTGTGCTTTTAGACCAGATTGACACCGTATTTAAAATTTTACTTTAAAGTCGTAATGAGATTATTAGACCCTTCATAAGCTCTCAGTTTACGAGGCTTGATGGCTGGATCGGAGGAGTGAAGCGCTTAGTTTTGCAAGTCTTCAGTTCGAGGCTCGAAGCTGACAAATATTTTTATATATTTTTCTTTTTTTTTATATATATTATTTTAGCTGGTTTTCTCCATCTTTCCTAGAGATAAATTGAATAATTCCAAATCATATACGTCAAAAATAGTATTGTATATCAAAATATTTCTATATTTATTCGCAATTTTACGAGTCAAGTTCCCGCACATGCGCAGAATTCATTCGTATTCTTAACATTCTGCTTTTAGACAAGATTGGCACCGTATTTAAAATTTTACTTTAAAGTCGTAATGAAACTCTTAGACCCTTCAGAAGCCCTCGGGTTACGAGGCTTGGTGGCTGGATCGGCAGAGTGAAGCGTTTAGTTTTGCAGGTCTTCAGTTCGATTCTCGAAGCTGACAAATATTTTTATATATTTTTCTTTTTTTTATATATTATTTTAGCTGGTTTTCCCCATCTTTCCTAGATATAAATTGAATAATTCCAAATCATATACGTCAAAAATAGTATTTAATATCAAAATATTTCTATATTTATTTGCAATTTTAAGAGTCAAGTTCCCGCACATGCGCAGAATTCATTCATATTCTTAGCATTGTGCGTTTAGACAAGATTGGCACCGTATTTTAAATTTTACTTTAAAGTCGTAATGAGATTCTTAGACCCTTCAGAAGCCCTCGGGTTCGAGGCTTGGTGGCTGGATCGGCAGAGTGAAGTGCTTAGTTTTGCAGGTCTTCAGTTCGAGGCTCGATGCCAACAAATATTTTTATATACTTTTCTTTTTTTAAAAATTTATTTTAGCTAGTTTTCTCCATCAATCCACAGATAAATTGAATAATTCTAATTAATATACATCAAACATAGAATTTAATATCAAATATTTCTATATTTATTTGCAATTTTACAAGTCAAGTTCACTCACATGCGCAGAATTCATTCGTGTTCTTAGCATTGCGCTTTTAGACCAGATTGACATCGTATTTAAAATTTTACTTTAAAGTCGTAATGAGATTCTTAGACCCTTCAGAAGCTCTCATGTTACAAGGCTTGCTGGCTGGTTCGGCAGAGTGTAGAGCTTCGTTTTTTAGGTCTTCAGTTCGAGGCTCATGCCGACAAATATTTTTATGTATTTTTAAAAATGATTTTAGCTAGTTTTCTCCATCATTCCTAGAGATAAATTGAATATTTCCAAATCATATACGTCAATAATAGTATTTAATATCAAAATATTTCTATATTTATTCGCAATTTTACGAGTCAAGTTCACGCACATGCGCAGAATTCATTCGTATTTTTAGCATTGTCCTTTTAGACCAGATTGACACCGTATTTAAAATTTTACTTTACAGTCGTAATTAGACTCTTAGACCCTTCAGAAGAACTCGGGTTATGAGGCATGGTGGCTGGATCGGCATAGTGAAGCGCTTAGTTATGCAGGTCTTCGGTTCGAGGCTCGAAGCTGACAAATATTTTTATATATTTTTCTTTTTTTTTATTTATTATTTTAGCTGGTTTTCTCCATCTTTCCTAGAGATAAATTGAATAATTCCAAATCATATACGTCAAAAATAGTATTTAATATCAAAATATTTCTATATTTATTTGCAATTTTAAGAGTCAAGTTCCCGCACATGCGCAGAATTCATTCATATTCTTAACATTGTGCGTTTAGACAAGATTGGCACCGTATTTTAAATTTTACTTTAAAGTCGTAATGAGATTCTTAGACCCTTTTGAAGCCCTCGGGTTCGAGGCTTGGTGGCTGGATCGGCAGAGTGAAGTGCTTAGTTTTGCAGGTCTTCAGTTCGAGGCTCGATGCCAACAAATATTTTTATATATTTTTCTTTTTTTTTAAATTTATTTTAGCTAGTTTTCTCCATCATTCCACAGATAAATTGAATAATTCTAATTAATATACATCAAACATAGAATTTAATATCAAATATTTCTATATTTATTTGCAATTTTACAAGTCAAGTTCACTCACAGGCGCAGAATTCATTCGTGTTCTTAGCATTGCGCTTTTAGACCAGATTGACATCGTATTTAAAATTTTACTTTAAAGTCTTAATGAGATTCTTAAACCCTTCAGAACCCTTCGGGATACGAGGCTTGGTGGCTGAAACGCCAGAGTGAAGCGATTAGTTTTGCAGGTCTTCAGTTCGAGGCTCGAAGCTGACAAATATTTTTATATATTTTTCTTTTTTTATATATATTATTTTAGCTGGTTTTCTCCATCTTTCCTAGAGATAAATTGAATAATTCCAAATCATATACGTCAAAAATAGTATTTAATATCAAAATATTTCTATATTTATTTGCAATTTTAAGAGTCAAGTTTACGCACATGCGCAGAATTCATTCGTATTCTTAGCATTGTGCATTTAGACCAGATTGACACCGTATTTAAAATTTTAAAGGACAGTCGTAATGAAACTCTTAGAAACTTCAGAAGCCGTCGGGTTACGAGGCTTGGTGGCTGGATCGGCAGATTGAAGCGCTTAGTTTTGCAGGTCTTTGGTTCGAGGCTCGAAGCCGACAAATATTTTTATATATTTTTCTTTTTTCATATTTTATTTTAGCTGGTTTTCTCCATCATTCCTAGAGATAAATTGAATAATTCCAAATCATATACGTCAAAACTGAATTATTTAAATACGTTAACTGAATTATTTAAAAAAGCATTCGCTGAAATCGGTTGAAAAAGTGCACTTGTATTGAAGATCACAAAACAGGAAGCTACAGGGTGAATCCATTCATTTGAGCTTAAAATAGAATAGGGGTGACCGAAACTCCATCGCTAGCGGTCTCACAGACCGCACGTCCCCAGTTATGGGATAATAATAAAAGTAATAAATCCGAATCTTGTTCCGGAGCTTAAAGTTGCACAGTTTTGAAAAAAAATTGAATTTAAGTAAATGTTCAAAGCAAATTTGTGCTTTTTCTTTTTTTTCGTACAGAAATAACTACTGATTCTTTACCATTTTTTGTAAACTTTGTTCTTCAATGTACCATCTTTTCTTGAGCTGAGCAGATCTTTCCTGCAATCGATCCAAAAAGAATCTAATAGGGATGATTAGCATTCTTTTATTTTCTCGAATACTTCGTATTCGAGAAAAGAGAAAGTCTTGCATTCGTCAAAATATTCGATCTCTAGATTTTGACGGATTTCCGGGTTTCAGACTTCCTAAAGTCCGAAAAAAAAACAATGTTTAGAATTATATTTGTCTGTCTTTCAACATGATAAATAAAAAATAAAGCTTTGAAAGAGAAGAATGAAATTCGATATATACTTTACACTCTAAATTTGTAAATTTCTAATGAATTTTGATCTAAATCCACTATGAAGAAGTCTGTCTGTCTGGCTTTCCGAATGCAAGCGAAAAGAGTTAGACAGATAAAATTTGAAACAAGGGTTTAGCCTTTTTAAATCTATATCTTCCATTTAATACTCATATAAAGATCCGAATCAAATTCTGAACTAGGTTCTTCAGGGAATCGATCATTCATTCGTCTGTACTTTTGCATGCAAGTGAACATGATGACACAGAAAATGCAATGATTTAAATGGTTGATATTTAATATGTTATTTTGTTATTTCAATTGGGTACTTTTCCATTAGCCGGGCGCAAGCGAAAAATCGCCAAATAATGTAGAATTCCGCCAAATTTCTTACGCCAAATTTGCGTTTGGTTCACAATTCGTTAGCCGGGCTCAAGCGAAAAATCGCCAAATTCGCCAAATTTCTTTCGCCGAATTCACGTTTGGTTCACAATTGGCGACATTTGCTCCCAGCTAACGGAAAAGTACCTACAATTGCAGTACTGTGTCGAATTTTTCATTCAGTCAGTCGAAGAAAAAGGAGTTCAAAATATATATTCATTTTTTTGATATTTGTGAATTAACTTCATTACAGTCATTAATCGCCCCTTTTAAAAATCCCCAAACTTTGCTCCCTAATAGTCTCTTTTTTTAATTATTGCCCACCAAAAGTAAACAGTTAATATACAAATACAGGTTTTCTTTACTATTTTATAAAACATTCAACTCTCATGCTCGGGATTCTGAAAATAAAATTCTGAATATTCGTGACGTTTAGAGCTTTACTGTAAGACCACAATTTTAAGTGGGGAAGGAGTTAAAAGTTTTATTAGAGAGACAGTTTTGGAGACATCAATTTCCCTAATTTAAACTCTATTTTTTATTTCATAATATTATTTCAAACATATTCACAAAAATACACACAAAGAATTATTTTGTATTATGCTGAGATTAATTCAGTGTAGTTTGTAGACAGGAGGTTTGGTGGATTTCAAGTAAAGACAATGTCACGATGAGTATTTGAATTCTAATACTGAAGAATATGATGATATTAATAATCATGCACAAAAAAAAATTCTACTTGACATCATTTTTGGTCACAATCAACTGAAAAAATTTAAAAAAAATCTAGGTAATAAAAATATTTCAGATATAATATCATAATCTAAAGAATAAAAGATTAGAAAGATTGACTTGATAATGTCCTTTTTTTTTTGTTCTTACACAATATTTTATTCTTAAAGCATTTGAAATCAATCTGTTTCCACTGCTGTACCTAATAACAATAAAGACGAATGAGTTTATGTCTGTTGGTGTTATGCAGAATGTTTGATATAAAACTTGTAATGTGTGAATCTATACATCGTAACGATTTTCTGAAAGTTTAATTGTAATTTTAAATGTCTTTTCAGTAATAATTTCAGAAAACATTACTAAATAAAAATAATTGAAAGTTTAATTGTAATTTTAAATGTCTTTTCAGCAATAATTTCAGAAAACATTACTAAACAAAAATAATTTACACCATTTAGAAGAAAAAGAATTTAATTACAACAGTATTGTTACTTGTTGAATTATTGTTAATGTTGAATTACGACATTTTTAATCTAATTTTTAACAGCAATTTTTATTCTTTCAAGAAAATTCCAATCGTTTATATTACTTGATCAAATATTTAATCGTCTGCTATTTTTCATTGTTGATGCCTAAGAAAGGAAGGTTTTATTTATATTTTCAACAACTTACAAGATGAATAAATAAAAAAAGAAATGTAAGTGTCACAACGACAACAGCAAGGAGCTACTACTTCCCACCACCAGAGAAATCTGATAGGTTGAACTATCACAAAAATTAAAATGAATATTTTCTCCTCCGAATATAATAACGAATTTGTAACATCCAACATAACAAGGCGCATGCTTTCACCCTTCATATAGAAATACGACTCGTCATCGGAATAGAAATAGCAGGACCCATACCAATGTTGTATTCATCAGTGTGAAGAGAAGCAATCTCTAAAACGGAAGCACCCCATTTTCAAATCACACCCTTCTCCGCGATGGAATAGAGCGAAAGGCAACGTGTAGCTAGAAGAAAGATTTAATAGTCTGTGATGAATGAAATGATAAGGAATGTTCATGTACGAAACAAAGAGAAACACTATTAAAAAGTACAGTTTCCTTATCTATCACATTCTGATACTTAAATATACAGTGTCTCACAAAAGTGATGGGACACTTGTGCTTTACAAAAGGAAACTGTAATAAAATAAATGAATAAACATGTACAAAAATTTTTTAGGTGTGTTTCATATTTAAAGTTAGTAATAATTATTACATAACATACATTTTGTGAAAATATTAAAATATTAATTTAATAAAAATATAATTGTTTAGAACGGAGCAAAAAATGCCTCACATAAGTGATGGGACACTTTCTTTTCCATCAAATATTTATCCAAAAATTTTACTTTTTAAAAGGTTTTAATATTTTGTTGGATTTCCTTTTACTTTTAAAACATGATTTAATCTTCTTGGGATATATTCGACTAATTTTTCTGTGATTTCTGGAGGGATTTTACCCCATTATTCTTGAAGCACCGATTTTAATTTTGTTTTGAAGAAATGGTGTGTTTGCGAATTCTTGATTCCAATTCTTGCCAAATATACTCTATGGGATTTAAGTCTGGAGATTGTGGTGGTGTTTTTATTATTTCAGGACAGTTATACAGCAGCCAGAGTCTAACGTTCAAAGCAGTGTGCTTTGTCCTGGTAGAATTTAAAATCGTTATGAAGGTTCAATTTTCTTGCTGAAGAATTCAAATTTTGCTTTAAAATGTCAATATACTTGTACTGATCCATTATACTGTCAATAAAAACAAAATTACCAACTCCAGCGGACGACATACACCCCCATACCATAACTCCTCTTCCACCATGTTTTACTGTTGGCACCAAGTTTTGTTTGCGAAATTCTTCCCTGGGTTTTCACCACACCAAGATTCTACCGTCAGAACCAAATATATTAAATTTACTCTTATCAGCAAATATAACTTTATTCCAGTAATCAGAATTCTTGATTCCAATTCTTGCCAAATATACTCTATGGGATTTAAGTCTGGAGATTGTGGTGGTGTTTTTATTATTTCAGGACAGTTATACAGCAGCCAGAGTCTAACGTTCAAAGCAGTGTGCTTTGTCCTGGTAGAATTTAAAATCGTTATGAAGGTTCAATTTTCTTGCTGAAGAATTCAAATTTTGCTTTAAAATGTCAATATACTTGTACTGATCCATTATACTGTCAATAAAAACAAAATTACCAACTCCAGCGGACGACATACACCCCCATACCATAACTCCTCTTCCACCATGTTTTACTGTTGGCACCAAGTTTTGTTTGCGAAATTCTTCCCTGGGTTTTCACCACACCAAGATTCTACCGTCAGAACCAAATATATTAAATTTACTCTTATCAGCAAATATAACTTTATTCCAGTAATCAGAATTCTTATTTATGTTGGATTTTGCGAAAGCTAGTCTGAGTTTTCTATTTTTTTAACTTACGAGGAATTTTTTCCTGGCTACTCTACCGTGATATCCAGCAGATCGAATTACCCTTCTAATAGTCTCAGGATTGACAATTATTCCATATAATGCTTGTAAATCAGCAGCAACTGATTAGGAGCACTCTTTCTTGAATTTTTTTTTAATATTTCGAACGATAATTCGCTTTATTTCATTGGATAGCTTTGATGGTCGGCCAGGTCTTCTTTTATCATGAATAATATGATTCTTTTTATATCATTTAATGATATTGAAAACTGTTGAATGACTCAAGTTAACTGTTTCAGCAGTTTTTCTAATAGATTTTCCACGTTCAATATGCAAATTAATTACAAATTTTCGAATTTCAGGCGAAGTTTCTTTTCGTTTAGCATTCATGGCTGCACCCAGCTAAAAAACACAAAAATTCCAAAACAAACTGGAGAGAAATGCTGCAGACGATTTTATAAATTATTGCCAATTGCTTTTGAGTAAAAATAAAACCACCAAAAGTATTTGTATTGCTTATTTCAGACGATTTTTGTTGCATATCTAATGGTGTTCCATCACTTATGTGAGCTATTTTTTGCTCCGTTCTAAACAATTGTATTTTTATTAAATTAATATTTTAACAGTTTGACAAAATGTATGTTATGAAATAATTGTTGCTAAATTTAAGTATGAAACACACCCACAAAACAATTTGTACATATTTTTTTAAATTTATTTTATTACAGTTTCCTTTTGTAAAGCACAAGTGTCCCATCACTTTTGTGAGACACTGTATATTGTTGAGAAAATCATGAACATCAAGTTATGCATATGAAATTTAATTAAATTTGAACACAACTATTATTTTTGACAAATCAAGTGGTTGCAAAGGTAGCAAATATGATATATTTATCTTAAATTTTTAATTCATTGCACATAAATGCAATGGAAGTAAATAAAAAAAAATTAATGAACTCAGTGTTGCAATCTTTAGCTTGTTATTCATGATTACAAGGAATATAAGGGCTTCTTAAAAATTATTCGTGGCATTAGATCTATTTTCTCTTTCTATTTGTTTCATTTAGACATATAGTAGTTTCGAACATAAATTTTCATGAGCCATATAATAATACTAATGCTTACGAATTCGATTCAGTTTTATTCTTCAGTGAAAGTATTTATTTCTTCAGTAAATAAATTATTAAACTCTGTTATATAATCTGGTGTTATACTGTATATTACCTTCTTGAATCTGCTACAGATTTAAAATAAAAAAAAGTATTAATAAAAATAATTAATAAAAGACTTCTAATTATTAAAAGTACTAAAAAATGAAAAAAAAAAAACACTAAAAGACCTATTATTTAATATTTTATTTATAAAATAATAATAAAAAGAACTAAAAGTTCTAATAAAAAAGTCGTTTGATTTGGCAAATAAATGAAAACGGATCAAAACTCAAATAATATTTATTATTAAAAAAAGCATAATTGGTGAAAGCAAGTTTTTCGGAAAGAACAAAAATGTAAGGGAAGAAAGAACGAACAGATTCTTATTAAGAAATCAAAATGTTGAAATTAATTGTAAATAGCATTCGGGAATAAATCTAATTAACCACTAATGCGGAACTTTTGTTTGATTTTGGAATACGAATTCGATATTTGTCAGAAAAGAAAATACTTCAAAAGAATCTGTCTCCATCGAGTTATTAATACTGAACAAAGAATGCAAAAAGAAAGAAGTTTATTGAGAAACTGAAAACTTAAGTAAGTTATTTTTTTTTATTTTACAATAACTCCTCGAATTTCTATTGAACATGCACAAAGACTTCTTGAAATTTGTGAATAAAGCAAAATATGCTTTTCAATTAGGCGAACATATTTAAAACCTTGCTTCTTTCCACAAGTTAATTACGTAATTGCTTTAAGTGTTGTTGTCACGGGAACAACATCTAATTTTTGATATTGAAATTGATAATTCAATTATGAAAGGAATTAATAATAATTTTTTTAAGAGCACACTTTCATTATTATTCGATAAATCAAAGATATTTTATTTACATATTTTTGTCCGTTTTCTTCGTCATTAATTTCTAATTCATCATTATAAATGTTACGGGATCTTGTTTCAATTGTTTAACAAATTTGTTTTCATTAGAAGTCACTAAAATGCAAAAATTTAGAAATAGATTTGTTAAGTTCGAATTTTAATATATTGTTTAACTAAAAAGTAATTTTTGAAAATACTACATGATGTATTTTTAGACGTGGAAAATTTGAAAACTCTTGATTGTTAGGAAATAAATGAATAGCCATCTTTTCAAACATGAAAATGTGAAGTTAAAATAAAAATGTATAGTAGAAAAACAATGCAAGTTTTCAACATTTGAAGGAAATCACGAAATAAAATATTTGATTGAAGAATGAAAATTCATGTTCAATGCCTTTGTTCAAATGTTCAAACTATTGTTCAATAAACAATAGTTTGAATTTCGAACTCAACAATGAAATCTGTTCTTGAAAATCATACAAAAAAGATTAAAAAATTTCCAAAATTAAAAAAAAAAGTTTAGTATCAGGTTGAAATTGATATCATTAAAAAGATAATTTTAGAATTTTATCAAGGAGTAAAAATTATTTTTATTGCAATATTTTTGGACATTGCACCAAATACCGCTTAATTTTTTTTCTAATTGAAATTCTAATTAAAGTTTAAAAAATATTTGAAAGATTCAAATTCCCACCTTTCAATTTATACACGTGTAGTTGTAGAATAAACGGTCTTGTCTATAGACATCCTCAAACATACACCCACACATCAGCTATCATGTGGACAAAAGCTCAAATTAAGAGATTAAATTAACTCGTACTACGAACTAAATATTGATAAATATTATTTTCCGCACGTATCTTTAGGAAATGGAAATAACATGAAAAATGATATTGTTTAGAAAGTAAGTGCAAGAAAACGATTTAATCATTAATTGTATCGATATTATTAATTCAATAGCATACAGTATTTAAGGAAAATATGGTTTATGTAGCAAGTAGGTTATATGGCCATATATAGAATATCCATTTTAATCTAGCAGAGAAAATGATCTAAATGAATTCAAGAACACTGTTTCATGTAGCTTGATTCAATAATTATTCTGATAAATTTATATTTTTATAATTTTATATTTTTATTCAGATCATCGGTCTATGAACAATATTCCTTAAAATATTCTTGAGATATTAATATTTTAAATGAAAAGAAGCATATAAAATTGAGTGAGTTAAGGAAATTTCAATATACTTTAGAAAAACACACGATTTTATATCACACCATCGACTGTTTGAAAAAAAAAATACGCTAATGAGCACCCACAATCTCTCCAGGGTAGATTTGCCTAAAATTATGAAATAGAATTTAGCCCTAAAATATTGGTGCTCAAAATTTCCCGTTTCGATCAGATATGGTAGCAGAAACTAGAAATGGTTTTTGATATAAAAGGTAGATTGTTCAAGATATTTCACTAAATATGGTTCCTTTTGACCAAAGGATTACATATAATTTAGAACTAATAAATCTTTCAGAAGAATATTCATTAAAAAAAAAATACAATATCATTATTTGCAACATTTTAATTCTCTGTGAAGTAACATTAAGACTGAATTTTATGATAAATCTAAGACATTTTTATAGAATAACCGTTAGAGACATTTTATAAAATGTTCTGAAGAGAAAATATATAATAAGAAAGAGTTCCGTAACAATAAAAACATGTTCATAAGAAAATTTTCTGTAATAGCCATAAGACTTCAAATCTAAACTTTTCTGCTTTCTGTATTCATATTTTTAAAAGGCAAGTTAATTTCAGAAAAAAAAAAAACGTTATTGTATTATTGTTAAGTTTATATTGTATTATTGTTAAGTTTATATTGTATTATTGTTAAGTTTAATAATTTCAGCTACAATTTGATGTTCAAGCTTTACGAAAACTGACTGGAAGTCCGAGTGATACATAGCACAATGAACAGATCAGTATAACTATAAGAGTTATACGACTATCGAAATTTGAAGTTTGAAAGTATTTTGCAGAAGAAACTATTAAGAGAAGAAATAACGTAAAATGTTTAATTGAAAATTTTAGCAATCATTAATCCAGAAAACGCAGACTATACTAGTCACCAGAGACAACTGGTATTGTAAAAAATTGAAACTAGTAGTTGGAATAAAGATGTAAAATTTTGATTAGTAAAAGGAATCTGAAAAGAGAAAATCTAAACGGTTGAAATTAAAACGCTTTATGATTAAATCATAAAAAGTAAAATAATCTCTTATGTTCAATCATTCTTGAATTAAAATATTGTTCATAATTTGGGGAATTATTAATTAAAGCTAGTTATAGACATAGACATAGTTATAAAAGAAGTTAAGAGGGTGAGAAATGAATTAAAATTCACCACTACTAAAATCTCGCAGTCTGCTTTCAACAAATGTGTCGAATACACAACAATGACTGATTGATGGATCTTCCTTAAAATGAATTCCGCAGTATAAATATAAATGAAGGGCACTGTTCAGGGAACCGAGCAGATAAATCACTTCCGCCAACAACAAAATCGATATGTTCGAAAGAGGAAGAGCTGCTCTTTTCCACAACTTTTCCCAGTCCTCTTGAAACTTTTGACGTGTGACGTACCCCAAGTCACTGCTTTTGTTGCGGACTAAGTCTATGTCCCACACAATGTGGTTAAAGTGATATTGAAAATGTAACAGCATTTTGGTGTTAAAAATGGTTGAGTTAATTCGATGGAGTAAATTGTTGTTCAAAATATATTCTAAGTAACATCCATGGAGTTTTGATGTTCTATCAAAATCAGTGAGAAATATTAATGATAATATAGGATTTTGTTTTCTGCTGTATAGAAATAAAGTCTCTTAGACTTTTCCCGCATATATGCAGAGTTTGATATTAATAATAGGCTAACATATGGACATAAAAATCGCTGTTAATACTTACTAACCGCCTTCGATATTTACCTAGTTCTTTGGGAAATTAGGTACTTTTTATTTTCCAATTAAATCTCTTATGCATAACTTCATATTCATGATTCCTCCGTGAAAATATTTTTAAGCATTAAATATTACAGACAACAAAGCTCTGTAATTTTAACAACCTGATATGTCTTCTATTGTGTTTTCCTATAAAACTAAACCCTATGATATCATAATATTATTAAAATATAATTTTCAGTGTAATCTAACTTTCTTGCCTTTATAATTTAATTTATTTTATTTCTCACTAGCTGGTTTGGGGTAGGAGTATTGGATATATTTTATTTCAGATAAATCCAATAGATATGATTTCATGCGCATGATTTCACCAAATTTTCTAACATTAAAGCCGTGTTGTTTAATTTTCTTACTTTAGTTCTTATATTGTAAATGGTTATTTCTATTGAAAACTGTCTATAACATGCCTCTTTATATAGCGCTAATAAAAATATAAATATCCTGTTTATCTATCTTCTATTTCGCTGTAATGTTATTTCACCTTTTGATTTGCCACGCAACCTGCACGGATTTTAGAGAGAATTTTCAATTCAGCTTTTTTTTTCATAGTATAAACAGTTTTGAATTTTTATCTTTTTTTGTTGTAGACATTTTCAATTAAATGAATACTCTTCAGTTTTATGAAATAACGAGATTCAATTTTCAAAGATTAAATGCTTTCGTATTAATCGTTTAGCTGCCTAAGATACCGATAATATGTCTGCCAAATGCAGATAGTCATTTTTCTAACAGATAATTATATATTTTAGGGTATATTTTGATCAGTGTATCATTATAACTGGTCTGAACTGAAGTGGTTTGAATTGAATTGAGAGATTACATTGCAGAAGTCATGAAACTAATTTTTCTTCCTGGGACCAAACTGGATACATTCTTTATAATATTTTGAGTAAGCATTATTAGGTCAGACCTATAAAATCCAAAAAGATGTCACCTATTCTGCAATCAATTATTATAACTGTTCTAATCATGAATGTCCAAATTATGTCTGCCTTTCAACACTTACCTTATTTAGGGCATTATAGAAGCACTGCTAACAGCAGCGAAAATTTATTTCTTGTCCTCAATATTTAGCTGAGTTACATACCTCTGCCTAATTAATAACATTGTTAACGCATGGCGCTGCCACAGAAAAAAGCCAATGATCGTCTCCTGGATAAGTTTTGGACATTTTGCAATGTTAAAGAAGTTTAACTTTTGTCACCAACTGTTTTATTTTACTAACTTTAGGATCTTTTTTATTGCTTCTAGTGGCTTGAGAAACATTTAGCTTTCTATCCAATCCAAAATACTTTGACGATACTTAAGATATCTGAAGTCAAATAAAAAGTAACACAACAAAAACAAACCGATTTTTAGCTCCACTGAATATTGACGCGAAAAGAAAAGTGGAAAAAAAAAAAAAAAAACGTTACAATAAACGCAGCGTAAAAAAAGAGTAGAAAAAAAAATGTGAGTTCACTTACCATGGCGATTGATTTGTTAACGGTTTTTTTCATTAAAAATTCATCTCTTTAATGGCCGAATCCATACTCTGGTTGATTTATTTTCGGTAATTGAAAGGCTTATCTCTTGAAACTGCTACGTAGAGATAACAATAATGGCGAAAGAGGGGAAAAAAGCAGGCACACAGGTACCTAATTTCCTATTATAATACCAACAGTTTAATGAGTTTGGTGCTGAATTTGGCGACATTCTGCCCAAGTCCCGTAAGTTGATGCAAGTCAGCTTAAAGGGTAGAAAACTTTATCCTCATTACAAAATAACAAAACGGTGATGATAGTATTTTTATTGAGTGAGAAATATGCTGAAGATATAATATTTTTTTTGCTATCGTTTTTGCATACTCGTTTTGTGTTAGGTTTGAATAGGATGAAGAGCCGAATCTTTGTTTGAAAAATATTTCATGCCTGGATAAAAGGAAACTTCGTTAATTTTGATAACATGATTCATATTATGTTTTAATATAATCAAAACAAAACGGAAATTCTCACTTTTTCAATTACCATATTTGTACTTTGTTAATCTAAGAGAATAATTAAAATTTTATAATGAAAGAAGGAAATCCTGTCGGTAAGCCAAAAGTATATACAGTATCTTTGTCTAAGTTAAAGTTAGTAAATCATTTGCCATTTGATATGAAAATTAATTATTGTTTTCTGAACCTTGCTTCAGTTATTCTAATTAGATTGTCTCTCTAATTTTAAGCCAAAACCTGAATTATTTTGTAACAGATCCGAATTCCACAATTAACAATGACTCATTAAGGCATGAAACGGTTAAAATAATAAAAAACGGACGAGGTGAGTCCTCATCCAGGTTTTAGGAATCTGGTAGAATTAATAAAATGCAACCTTCAATCAAACAAAATTAAATTCAAAATAAATTGAATATGATGCATGCTATATTACAGTAAAAATAAAGCCCTGTGAATTATAAACTTGAAAGAAACTATCTGTTTTTCACAAATTAAAAAAAATCAAAGTCAATAAGAAGAATATCCCCAGGATGATAATAAGTTAGTAGAGATTATTTTCCCAATTTAAGGAATCAGTAATTTGAAAACAAATTTTCATCATTTTGGACAGTTTAACCCTCAAAAAATGGATTATATATAAGAATCTTAAGTCATATTAACTTATGGACAGTTACAAGAGAAGAGAGATGGGAATCTTTTGTAAGATCGTAATGAAGAACAGAATGGACTGAACGTTCAAATTCCATAAAACCGTTATACGGTGATTTTAACTGTCTAAATCTGAAAAGAGAACAAAGAAATGTCTCATGGTTAGAAAAAAAGTATTGAAGAAAGAAAAGGAAGATTTTCCGTCTGCTAGTGATAGTATCAAACTTCGGTAGAAACTCTCTTGCACGCTTGGCTTCCCTGAAACCAATCTGGTAATTTCGGAATTTTCACTAGATGACATGACAGGCACTTGAACCAGCATCCACTCCCCAAATTCAATAAGCATGTGTCGGACTTTTCATAAAATTGAAAACTAAATCCACAGCCATCTGGTTTTGAAGTCTGGACTTCATCAGAAGACCTGTCTATTCTTAATAATTGATGTGAATTAAGGGAAATAAAACCTATGTTAGTGAAATTCTTATCAACAGGTAGGATGATCAACTTCTGAGTTGTTCATTAAGATGAGATGATTGTAGAAATAACGGCTATCTTATAATCTCTTTTGATATAGATTGCACCAGACGCCAATTTCTTTATTAACGGTACGTTTAAAAAGTTTGGTTGCATTAATAAAACGAAACTTTAGTTTTTTTAAAGTTCTTGTTGTATCAATTTGCTGTTTTAAAGCTATGAAAAGAACGATTTCCCATAACTCAGAATTTGTGAATTTTATCTCCAATGAATAGTATAATGGACGTGACACCGGAATTTTGTTTAAAGCGAATAAGGAGCAGGAAATAGTATATACAAAATGTACTTACATACAAAATTAGAAATAATGATGATATTATATCCATCTTTCAAGAATGTGGTTAGGACAGAAACTACACCAAAAATAATAAAAGAATTATATCATGAATAATTTTATATTTATTATATCTATTATAATAATACAATGAACTTCAAAACAGTATAAAATTTTGATGTAAATCAGAAAAATATCTGGATTAATACGTTACGTGAAAGGAAACTCTCTTTAAGAGATGAATATATTAAATACAAATGTACGAACGAAATCTGTGATGCTATTGGAATGGTTACATAGCAAAGCTGAAAATGTGCATATAGAAAGAAATTCCTGATCTACAGCGATTAATTTTTTAATTTTATAGATATTTTATCAAGAAAAAATTCTTTCTTTTCTATCATTTGTGTCCGAAATTTTTTTTTCTTATTTCCTTGAAGCTATGACACAATTCGTAACATTATGAAGTGCCGTGGTGATCCAATTACAGTTCCGATGATGCTAAAAGGTTGACTAGGCCAAATTCAACCAGAAAGTTTTATCATCTTTGATCTAGTTGAAGGGACAACGACTGCTTGAAGAATATTATAGATTTTTCTATCCCTGTCACCATTGCTCTAAGATATTACCATTTTTGAAGATTCCTTCTCTTGTACTTATATGTGATTTTGGAGCTTGATTAGGGGTTGAAATATTCATTTTGTGTTATATCGCTTTCTAGTTGGTCTGTTTCTATTTGTCTAGGATGCCTTTATGAGCTTTCAACAATGAGGGTTTTATTTTTGAACATATGAAACTTGTAACAATTATTTTCGTGTTTGGATTATATTCTGTGAATTGTAGAATATCATGACATATTCTATATTGTCTATGTGTATTTTAAAAGCGAAATTGTTTGGGTATTGATATACATAATCTACTGCTTCGTGAAATGCGATAATTTCAGCTTAAAAGCAAAATTTTTGCCCTGCGATCCATCCATAATTCGTAAAGATATCAAGGCTCATATACCTCTTTAATCAAGGCTGAATATTTAGCTGGAACTTCAGTTTAAGCCTCAAGTCATCCTTGAGAATATTAACGTTGTTTTTTGGATTAGCTTTTAGTCATTCATCTTCCTTTGAGATTTTATTGAGATGGAGATGCTCCTAGGAATGAGTAGAAAAGACAGTCATCTTCCACAATATATTATGCAGTTAGATTGAGGTTATGTTAAAGGCAGGAAAGATTCTAAGTCGATGCATTGATACCCATTAGAAGTTGAATTATAACTGCATGTGCAGGAGTTGATTGCCGAATATTCCAAATGAGGCTGCGATTTGGGTTGTGCGATATGTTCTCATATATAAACAAGACTGAAAAAAATATTTCTATTCATTATACACATTGTGTTGAAGTCCAACTCTAATGACTCATAGGCCAATTGTTGTCCTTAGGACTGACTCAACGCAGTTCCCGCCAGTGTTGCTGCCGCGGCGTCCCGGTCTTTCAAGTTTTAATGCTGGCAATAGAAATCAACATTTTTTCTGATGCTTGATTTTATGGAACCTAAGGATATTTCCTTCAAAAATTACTATGTCTCTGGTTGAAGGTAGGTTTTCTACTGAAAAGTATCAATGACATGTCTGATTACTGATCTTGAGAAACAAGAAAGTCAGTGTAACAGGACTTGAACTTACTTATTACACTTTACTTTGTTGGAGATGTTGAAAAGAGCGGTATTTATGATGTGTCTTTCAACAGCTCAGTGAACCGTAATCATGCAACTTGGTTATTTTCTCTTGGTGGAGCAGTTACAAAGGTTTCATATCTTGGCTCATTGAAACCGTCTTCTAAGCCAGTTTCACTTAGTATTCAGAGCAATATGGCTAAGATCTTGCTCAGTCTTTTAAATTTTCACTAATTAATCTCTTTTGTTGAGGGCAAATATGACCTTCTCAGATATACGGAATTCACTTGATATTTTCATTGATTATTTTTGGAAAGCAAATGATCAACGTAAGAAAAAAAAGATGAAATTGTGTGCGAATCCAGATGATTAGGTACACAAATGCTAATACTTGTTTTGATAAAAATCCGTTGTAATTTGTAATGATAAATAACCAGAATGGAAGATTATTCTTGGAGTTTTGGAGTTGCTTTTATTTGATCCATCTTGGCATAGGAAATGACAGAAATGCCATTAAATTCAAGATCATAAGTTTGACTGCATCGGGAATTGCAGTTTTCAATATCCTTCCAGAAAATTTCAAAAATATATCGGTTGATGTGTGAAGTTCTGAGATGCTGGAGGCTTCGCTTGTCAAGTATAATGTAACAGACGGTCAATATGAAATGACTTTATTTCTTGAAATTCCAAAGCAAATTGATTCAAAATCCATGATCTTTATACAGTTTTAAAATCCTGTAAAATCCTTTATAATTTTCTGTATATAGATAATATTGCATTATCTTTCCTTTAAACGATGGGATTGATGAAACATTATCAAAACTCTTCTTGAAATAATTGAATATACGTCTAGGCCCACAATCTCCAAGAATTCCATAACTTTCAGGTAGTTGCGCGAAGAAAATAGATAACATTTGAGCCAAACAGATTATTTATAAAGGTATTTTTCTTCACTAAAGCAATCTTTTGAAAACGAAATTGCATTTTCTTGATCATTTGTAAGACTCGATATGTTATTTCTTGTTATTATAGGGCTTCCAAGAATGATAGAAATACGTTGAACTATTTGAATATTGTATGCTGGGCTATTGGGTTATTCTATAACTATTTTATGTAGATATTTTTTTCAAAGCAAAGATGTAATTATAAATAATAAGTGATTAGAAGAGGAATTTAAAGTTTTGTTTGTGTTTTATGCCAAAAATAGCTTTGTCCTTTTTAATACGTAAGTAATTTTTCTTAGCTTTACGATATCGTTGTCGCTCAGCTTCCAGGTAGTTATTTAGTTCCCGTTTGTACGCAGAACTGTTCTGGGTTTTGGGTTTGGCTCTTTCTTTAGGTTGTAAACGCTGCAACAAATAAATAGGAGATATATAATATGAATGTTTATACATTAAAATAACAACTATTTTTAACAGGTTAATGGCAATATAAGATATGAATGCCTTAATTTATTAGTTTTAAAGATGCAGTACTATATAAATAATAAGTTCATTTCAAATCTCTAATATGGTCAGAATGTCTTCAGCTTATTACCAAAAATTTTTACGGAAATAACCATTGAATATAATAGTATAGCTTTTTATTATTGAATAGTCCTATTCTTAATTTTTTTCTCCTTTAGTTTGGGTAACCAATGCATTAATAATTATTTTGCACTCAATTTTTACCAAAATGGTGCCAATGAAGGAAAAAAACTCAATGTGTTTCAATTTATTATGTGTTATGAACGAAAATCTTTAAACATGAAGTCAGTTAAGAAAAGTTTTAGAAAATTTTTAAAAAACAAAATGCAGCATTTGCGATCTTCTAAGGAGTTACATGCCTGCTGTAATGGAAGCAAAAGCGGATCATTTCCGTCGAGCATATCAGCAGGTCCTGAGAAATCTGTGCGGAGTGCATCATGTGAACTGTAAACACTTTGGGTAAGAGTTGACTTAATTTGCTTGCTTATAAAATACAACTTGTTAAAATTCTGCAGTTAAATGATAGTCACAAACATGCTGATTAATCAGTTGAGATTCCTGAACCAATTTCTCTCGACAACAATTATTTAAATCATATATGTTATTCCGATGAATCGACGTTTCATGCGTCTGAAAAAAAAAGGGAATGGGAATGATGCCCACATTTGGAAAGAGGAGAATCCAGATGTTTCTGTGGAGATGCAAGGAGAGAGCAATACATGGAATCATTGGTGCTACCTTCGGCGCATCAAGATTATTGAATCTTTTTTATTGACAATAGAACTATCATGGCGAACGTGGGCATAGAATCTTGGAACTATTTATTGCGTGTCAGTTACAAGGATTTCAATCGCATGTGATTTATCAACATGGTGGATCGTCACCTCTCTCGGGTACGGTCACATCACCTAGAACATCACACAGAATGGTTTCCATGTTCACCGTATATAATACTTGTACTTTTTTTTCTTATGGGGTACTTTTAATTTTTTTACAATTGTTGTTTGTAACCCTGAAAAAGACTCGTGACTATCGTGTATTATTGCGATAGTTATTTAGAGTCGTCCACAGTCGCGAGTCTGTAATGTGACTTACTAAAAGTTTAGAATTCCATTTTCCTTCATTAGCCTTGATGCAAACTCTTAGTAATCACTCTTCAGTAATGATTATTTCGAGATAGACATTGATGGTGTATTGTTTTATTAAAATTATAGGAGAAACTATGCAAAAGTCATATCTACAGTTACCATTTCTTAGAGGTTTCGGAATTCTATTCTGAAAATTAAAATATATTTAGCCTCAATTGTGAAAGTTCCTTAATTTTTCCAGCAACGAATGGATAAAAAGGATCAAAGACATAAATTTGGCAAAATTTTGAAGATAAAACTAATAAAAATAGCTACTTTCGCTACATTATCGTTTCGGAGAATTTGAAATTACATTTAAGAGTTAAAACTGCTCTGGCGAGGACCATCAAATTGCTTATTATTTCACGACTTTCTTGAAGTCCATTTACAAAATAAAGTTACACGAGCAGTTACCCTAATTTTATGTTAGGGGATGAAATCTGTAATACATTAATTCATTTTGAAATCTATATTTTATTTTCTCTCATAAAAAACCTAATAATTCTTAGAAATAAGTTTAAATGATACTAATTTTTATTTAATAAAAATGATTTGAAAAAGACTTTGTTGCATCAATTAGGAAAAGAACTTTTAGAATATAAATGAAATTAATGTCCGACAAAAAATATGAAGGAATGAAAATTAAGAGATAACTTACATGTTATGAATCAATCTCGCGAGAAAACCCAGTTGAACTTTAAAAGTTGTTCTTAAAATACAAATAAAAAAGGCAAGCCTCTAAGACGTTTCTAAAATATCACAAAAGTTTTTAAATCGCAGTGATTCAAAGTTGCTCACATCCACAGCTTAATAATCGCCAAATGAAACAAAATACAACGTTTTCAATTATAGAAGAAAATCTTATTGTTGCATATAATAATTCTTTTTAACACACAACTGTTTTAAGTGAAAGTGTTGCTTTTCATAATAAAAAAAATATAATAAAACTGAATTTACTTTTCACATTGTTTTCCAGGGATCTTTGTTGAAGACAGAATCTAATGTATTTGTTAGGCATATTGTTTCATGAAGATTTATTATTTTATTAAATTTTTGCACATATGATGTGAAAGTATGTCATTCCTAATTTCCAAGAAAAAAATATCAAATTTAGAACTTTTAAATGTAAACTATATTGATCATTTATCATGATCCAAATTTTCATCCTTTCAATATGAACTATCATGGTCTAGTAAATCTGTGTGAATTTTTCTCACAATCAACATTATTCGTCCCAAATATTTTAAGGTTTTGTTGAAAATTATTTAGGTTTCAATAAATTGTAAACCCACATCGGAAAATCAATTTATTTATATGAATGCATTTGCAATTAACACGTCTTTGTATACAGCAATAGTTATCGCAATGCAATCATAATGAATATATATTTTTTGTTTTAAAGATTTTAATAAACGCTTCATGCAAATATGTTCAGGAGTAAATACAACATTTTGCTGGTAAATTTCTTTTGCTTGTCCTTGAGGGTAAATAATAATCATTGGAATCTTCTGTTCATTTCGTTGTATGAAAAAAAAAAACTTTCCTCTGTCAGTTAATAAGGGTTAAAAAGTTTTTTCGGAGAAGTATTATTTTCGTACGTATTTTCGTACATAAAATATATTAAATGAATATATTGTAATCATCAATAAAGTGGAATTCGAGGCGATGTTGAATTTACAAGGTTTATACTTTTCTGTATCTGAAAAAACTTTCTTAGAATCATGTCTCACTCTGAATTTTTCAATTAAAGCTCTTCGAATAGACGAATAAAATTTGGTAAATAAAATTTATTTCAAATATACAGGTTTTTGCCAAATTTTGATGGAAATCCGTTCAGTCGAAGTCTGTCTGTCCGGTTGTTCCAAAATAAGTTAGCACAGTAACTTTAACACGAAGAGAGCTAGATGAATAAAATCTGGTACAAAAATGTAACAATAAAACTGTATATATGTGTGTGAAATTTCGACCCACATGTCTTGGTGTTAATTGACTATCAGCTTGCATTTTTGCATGTGCAAATGCGATACTTAAAAAACATGCAACAAATTAATTAAGTGAAATTTGGTTCACATTTTGATCATTTTAAATGTAGATTCTTATCAAATTTTGAATCAAATTGTCTAAGGGTTGATCATCAATCAGTCTGCACTTTTGATAATACGATAACTCGAGAAAGAAACGGTTTAAATAAATGAAGTTTTATATGTAAACTTGTCGATATATGTTTTTAGTCGGTCGAAAAAAAAAAGATATTCGAAAGAGTGTTTAATTTGAAATTGCAAATAAACAAAATATACATATTCGATTTTTTTTGGTACTTGTATATTTACCGCTTGCAAGCAATCAGTCGAAAAGAAATATGTCACCATAAACACATTATATTCACACCAAAGATCATTATTTCGTATCTTCTAACCGTCTTTTGACAGCAGTTTTTTCGCCCAGTTTATTGACTTCTTAGGTTGTGAATTTATTAATATTGAATGAATTCTCTGAAATTTTTTTTTCTGTTTTATGAAGTTCTATCTTGCTGTTGTTATTGCTATAAAAATGAATTTAATGGAATCAGTCAACTACAAATTATTGAACGAGCAATTAAAAGAAAATGCGTATACTATAACATAAATCCTACTTGCGGTGAGTTCATCTCTGACGGAAACAATTATTTTTATCTTAATCCTTTTATCTGACGGAAACAATTATTTTACACTGACAAAACCAAGCGATTGAATGCTTTAAAGGTTAAGTTTGAGTTTCATCGTAGCATATGCGCATCATTACAGATCAAGTATCATAGGATTATTGAAATTATTAATTGTTGAAAGCGGCTAATGAAACAGTATGGAAATATGCTTAAGGTGAGATGCGAGATAAGAGAAGTAAGGTAAGATGGGATATATAAGATGCGATTAATAAGGTAACCCAAGTCTGAAAATAATAAAAATGATTCAACTGCGTGATATATTTTTAGCAAAATTTATGATTTATAGGGATCAGGTTTCAAAAGTTATTTTTATAGGGATCAGGTTTCAAAAGTTATTTTTATAGGGAGCAGGTTTCAAAGTACCTTTATTTAATTCATTCACATACAGTGATTTAGTAAAAAATATATGGTTTACATTAAAAAAACATACGGTTGTGATGAAATAAAATCATTATTTTATTACTATTTACATAATTTTTATTATATTTAGAAAAAAATATTTAAAAAAAAAACTATTCTTTCATGATACATTTAACACCAAATGTTTACTCTTTTTATCTGTGAAACTTTTTCATCTCTTTAATGCTGTTTCAGACTTTAGTTTTTTACCTTCTGTTTCTAGCCTGAGTGTTCAACAATAATCAGTTAGCATGTTGATATTCCCTCTATTTTGATATCGTTTCTTGATATCACATATATTCTGATGAGATCTCTTTGCTTTTCACGATAAGCTAATAAAGTTTTACGAAAACAGTCAGTATGAGTGTATAAGAACTGAACTTTTAAGCTCAAATTTCTTCACATACTACATCCCTTCTGAATTCTTCATATGCTGTAAAAATCCATTGTACAATGATTTTGTAGCGATGGTCTTTAATATTTTCCAAACAACTGCGCACTATACCTAAAGAAAATTTAAAAAAATGTTATTAAAAAGTAAAAAGGGAAAAAAATTGTTTTTTTCCCTCTGTACTCCATTGTTTCTGAAAATAAGAAACCTCATTACAGATCGGGGGCAATAAAAACCTTCACCTTCAGCCTGGCTTCTGAATGTACTGGGAACGTGGTTTATCTGAAGTATTCCCCTTCTTTTGGCAATAATTTAATAAACTGCTTTATAAGGTCTCATTTTATACGAGGAGGCAATGAGAAATCCTTTTCAGGTGGAAGGAAAGCTCTATTTATGAAATTTCGTTTCCTTCGGATGTTAAGGTACTTCGGAGTTACCAATAGTCCAATGGAGGTCTTTTGCTCGATTGCCTCACAAGCATAAGGAAAAAGGGTGTTTTGTGCATTCTGCTTGATGAGTCAACAGCATGGTAAGCATTTTAAAGTCTCCACAAACCATACAACGATGATTCTTTTTAAGAATCGTTGACAAATCATCATAGGTTTTTTCGAAATGCACTGAATTTCTTCAAGAAAGAAAGACAAATTAATTGCCATTATGCAGCAAGAATGTTTTGAGACTAGCCTGAGAAAAATCAATGAATAGGCGCCAAATAGATGGATCATATTCTATGCCGAGCAATTTATTAGCCCTAGAATACCTTTGCAAAAAATTAGATTTCTCTTTTTGGTGAAAAACCGAGTAAATTCCTTTTCTTAATACCTGTGCAAGAAGAATGAATTGCTGAGTTAAGCCGATTTTTAATTTTCCGTTTTCATTTCAGCTCCGTCTTTAGAAAAGCATAAATCTTTAATTATACCATTAAGCTCGTCCTGACAAAATGGCTCAAGGTCTTTCATCAACAGTAAAACCTGAGTTAGATTCATTATGCTGTGGCAATGTGTCTCCATCATCAAACTCATTCCAGATATTATCCAAAAATCGTGGGTGAGGAATTGGTATTTCCAAGGAATGAGGCACTTGACGCATAGTTGAACTAAAGTTTGAGTAAAATATGTTCTTTTTATTTTTAGTATTAATGCCTCTTACATCTAACAAATAGAAATAGAATCATTTGTGTGGTATTTCTGTTCATGCCACATCACATGAGTACCAAAAAGAAATGAGTTTTTCGTATTGGAGAAAGAGAAGAACAACAGGAGAAACAGGAGATTGGTAAAAGTAAAGTTGATACAAAGTAACTTGCAAGGACAGGTGCAATCACTTCATCTGTAAGAGTAACTCCTATCACATTGTACAACTTTCTTTGAATTACTCTCTGCTGAATGAACATATACCATTCGGGATAAATGAATTTTGTTAGTTATAATTTAAAGCGTTACGTCTTATTACTTTTTATGTTAAATACATCTTAATTGTTAACATATTTAGTCACATTATTTTAAAACAGATAACAAAAAATATAGGATCCAATATATCCAACTTTGTGTTTTATATCAGTATGTTATTTAATATTCTTTTTATTCAGTTTAAATTAATTTTTTAACGAATTTTATATTAATAACTTTCTTACATAAACATCTGTATCTAACGAAGGCGGTTTAAATAAAAATGGTTTTCTCAATACGATAAAAAAAAATCGATCACAAAGGCCACTGGACGTACATTTCTGATATTTATTTATGATTCTCTTTTTCTCGAAGTATTGCTCATAAATAAAAATCCTAGCCTCTCTCCGAAATGAGCAGAGCATTACAGAGTTTTAAGTTGTTTGCAATGGAATATCTTTCATAATTCAGACACATCAATGTTATAAGAAGTGAAAACTCCACTCAACTCGTCAATGAGCCTCCTAAACAAGACAGGATGGACGCCAGAGAAAGATATATAAATTAATGCCACCGATCTTCTTTTTTGTGTCGCGAATTCCTTCCTACTGTGTAAGAAGATAACATCTTTTATTCTCTCTTTTCTAAAGCTTTTAAATTCCGAGCGGCCAAGAGAGACTACCACTTTCCTCCTTTTCTCCAGAGTGTCGATCAGTCTCTCTTTGTATTTAGAATCCATTTCATGTCGGATTATATAATGCGACTTCTATAGAAATAGTACTTCGAATGAAAATTGTGTAATAGCTTAAAAGATGCTTCATATTTTTAATCTACTGTGAATATAATGTGTTATGTTCTCTTTATTTTGCCTTATGTATAATGCATTTCCATATCGCATTTATTAGCTTACTGAATGAACGTATTTATATAACAAGTAATATGTATAAAAAAAATTTTTAAGTCAATTCCTACTTAGGTCAACAATTTTTTTTAATTTTTTTTTTATTTTAGTTATTTTAAATGAAATAATTATAATTAATATAAATATGTATATACATATGAAAGAATTGCAAAAATGCAAATTTTTAAAAAAAAAATTGAATTCCTACTTATTTTCTTATATTATTTATATATATATCTTATATTATTTATAATCTGGTGTCGCGTCAGTAATCTCAGGGCTTGGCGACCATTTGGTGACATGGCGACGGATTTAGCGACTTTGGCGATCAAATAGAAATGACTGATCAAATTTAATTAATTAATTAATATTTGAAAAAAACTGTATTAACATCAAGTGTCATATATATATATATATATATATATATATATATAGAGAGAGAGAGAGAGAGAGAGAGAGAGATAGAGAGAGAATATGAACTAAAACTAATAGTAGGAATTGAAAAAAATGACTTATAATTATTTACCCATCTATACAGATGTGTTAAAGTTAATATGTGCCGCTTAACAAAATTTTAAAAATAATTTATATTATTTGCTGGAATCTTTTTTAAAAGTTTTTCTTTATGCATATTGTGTTCGACGAATGTATTTAAAGTTGGCAAAATCCAAATGGATTTTTTTTTTTATTTTCATTTCTTACAATTTGTAGATTATACTAGAACACACACATATGTATGCGTGCTTGTGTGAATGTAAAATAATAATAATAATAATAATTTGAACTGCGTTTATTATAATAATAGAAAAGTTCGATTTTGCTTAAAACTGCCAATATCCATTAGTAATTTATTTAGTACTCTCAATATATTTAATAGTCTCAGTTCTATCTAAATAAACTGAAAAACAGTTCGACGAAATGCTGCTTTGAAACTATATTTCGTAGCAAAAATATTTAAAGAGATTTCAACTACATTTTGCATATTGGAGTGCTTCAGGACTGGTGGATTTGAGATTAAGGATCCGATTCCACCGAAGAACTGACATGTACACGGCTCTGATGCACGCCTAATCCGGAGGTGTCAAATTCCCTCCCGTTGTGCTGTGCCAACTTAGGATGTTGCAAGTCAGATCATATATCGTCCTTTTCATCTAACCGCAGTTCAAATTGCAGAGTCCATCCCCAAATAATCCTAATAGGGAATGAGGGTAGCACTCATCATCATCCTAATATCTAAAGGAAGGGGATGAAATCTTTATTAGAGACAATGCGATGCAGTTTTGAAGATATCACTCTCCCTCGTTTAAACTCTTTTTTTTTTATAATCCTTTCTCAAACATATTCAAAAAATAAAAATAAAAAATTAATTTCTATTATGTTGAAATTAATTCAATACAATTTTTAGATATGAGGTTTGAGGGACTTCAAGTGAAAACTATCTTTTTTGTGCATTAGACTTTCCGATACTGAAAATTATGATGATATCAATTTTCAGCCACAAAAAATTTCTACTTGAAATAGTTTCTTTTTGGAATTCAATGAAGATTTTAAAAAAGAATTCTATGTATTAAAAATACTTCAAATATATAATACCATAATCTAAAGAATAAACGACTGACTTGGTAGTGTTTTATCTTGCTTTTAGAGCATTTAAAATCAACCTTTTTCTACCGCTATCCCTAATAATAATAATAATAATAAAAATGAGTTTATGTCTGTTGGTGTTCTGCAGAATGTTTGATATAAGGCTACCAGATTTTTGCAAAAATTAAATCTGGAAGATTTGAATGTACACATAGAACAGGTTTTCTGAGAGTTTAATTGTAATTTTAGATGTTTTTTTCTGCAATAATTTCGGAAAATGCTATTCTACAAAAATAATTTTTATGCCATTTAAGTATCTAAAAATTGTCATTATTATTTTAATAACAATAGTACTGTTACTTGTTGAATTTCGGCAATTTTTAACATTAGTTTTTATTAACAGTAGTTTTCATTCTTACAAGAAAATTCAAATCGTTTTCATTACTTTAACAAATATTTAATCGTCTGCTTTTTTTCATTGTTAAGGCCTATGGAAAGAAAGTTTTGCTTATAATTTGAACAATTTACAAGGTGAATAAAAAATAAGAGAGATCGAATCTCACGAAGGCAATAACGAGGAACTACTATTACCAGATTTTGGAGAAATCTTATTGGTTGAATCAACAGGAAAATTAAAACCTCTTTTTAGGTGAATGCCTTATAATTTCCAATACAACGAGGCTCATGCTTTTGCCTTTTATATAGATGTACGACTCGTCATCGGAATGGGAAATGTAGGCCCCACACCATTTTTGTATCCATTAGAGTACAGAGAAATAAACACTATAGCGGAAGTATCCCATTTTCAAAATCACCCTTCGTAATGCGATACAACGAAATAAGAAAGAATTAACACTTAAATGGAACTGAAAAATGGGTACAGATAATGGAAAAAATACAAAAAAAATGCCCATATAAGATTTTTTTTATTTTCGAAAATACATGTTGACGATATGAAAAATCCCTTCTTGAATTATACAAAACTACTTCGTACAATAATATAATATTTTAAACATAAATAATACCTCTCGTTGCAATACAGAGCATGAGAATTCACGAAACAATTATGTTGTTGTTGTTGCTTATACCCTTGGATTGAACTGTTAAAGAGGTACGGCGAAAGAGGGGTGCAGTAGCTTTTAAGGGTAAGAACTTCTGATCATCCGAGGACAGAAGTCTGATTTTAGCGCATATGAAGATGACATTCACACACTCGCTTGCACAACCCCTTTTGATAAGGGGTTCTTTCACACACCTCACAGACAGAACACTAGGTAAAGAACAACCAGGCCAGAACTAAGACTCGAATCCAGGATGCCCACATCACGGAGAAGACGCGCTACCCCTAGGCCAGGACACTGGCCAAGGCAGTTATTTTTAGCATTTAAACATAAGGAAAGATTGCTAAATAAACATTGTGAGGTATTCTTATATAGTTGAATCTTACACCTCAATCTGTTTGAAAATATAGACCAGTGACCAACGCCGTCTTTTCGTGCATCCACAGACGGATTTAACTTAAACTTCTGATGCATGCACAATGTACTGTATGTAATGCTGGATTTACACTCAGCTAGTTATAAGACGGCCAACAGGCAGCGCATGCACAGAAAAAGACTGGTATATGTTTGCCACAAGATAGATTCAGACAATCCGTGCTTGGCTAAAAATCGCCATTTTAGCGCCCTTGAGTTTTTTTTCCTTGCGTATTGTGTTAAAATGATGGATATTTACACAAAGAAACATGGCAAAATAAAAAGAAGGTCAATATGCCTAAGTTTGAAAAACTATAGAAAAAAATGATAAATAAAACGAAAAAAAAAAGCCCAACTTCACATCACAAAGAACAAGGAGTAAAAAATGTCGAAATTAATCTATAATAAATGATAAAATTTTTCATGCCACAAAAAAAAAAAAAAACCTTGCCAAAAACTGTGCCGCATGCACAGTAAGGGGGAAAAAAATACAATTTAGCGGCATGTTGCCCCATCGTTACAAGCCATGGACCGAGCAGCATTTGTCAACTTTTCTACGCATGTTCTGCCTACTGGCCATCTTATAACTGGCCGAGTGTAAATCCAGCATAAGTGTAATTTAAGTAAATAGAAAATTAATGAAAAAAATTGGCTTTATTGATGTTTTTTTTCTTGTTATTCATAATTACAAAGGATATGAGTGCCAGTTTATTAGAAATTATTTCTGGAACTACGCTTCCTTGCCCTGCCTTTTTTATATCTAATCATACAGAATTTTCGAACATAACATTTCATTAAGCCTTTAAAAATGCTAATGTTTCCGGAATTGAATCAATTTTCGTCGCAAATATTTATTTCTTCAATGAACAAACTATTATGCCGAGCTTACACTCGACCAGTAGGCAGCGCATGCGTATAAAGGCTGAAAAATACTGCTCGGTCAATGGCAAGTACATATTCCGATGGGACAACAGCATGACATTTTTTTGTATTTTTTTCCTTCTTAATGCGCATGCGTTTGTAGAATTTTGCCTGAAGAAATTGATTTCTTGTCATAGATTAATTTCGACATTTTTTGCTCTTTGTTCTTTCTGATGCTTCTAGTTCTTCTAGTTTTTCAAATTTAGGCATATTGACCTTTTTTTTATTTTGTCATGTTTCTTTGTGTAAATATCCATCATTTTAATACAATACTCAGGGAAAAAAAACTCATGGATGCTAAAATGACGATTTTTAGCCAAGCACGGATTGCTTGAATCTATCTTATGAAATTGGGGTAAACATAAATCAGTTTCTTTCTGAGCATGCGCTGCCCTTTGGCCGTTTTATAACTGGCCGAGTGTAAACCCAGCATCAAACTCGGTTATACAATCTCATGTTGTATCGTAGAATTCTTTATTGTTTCTGTTGCTAATTTAAAATAAAAATAAAAAAGTACTAATAAAAATAAATAAAAATACAACTAAATATTAAAAGTACTAAAAAAATGCTGACAAAATATTAATGAAAAGGAATAAAAGTTGTAATAAAAAAGTCATGTGATTTCGCAAATAAATGAAAACGATTCAGAACTCAAAAAATATTTGTTAAAAAAAAAAAAACATGATCGGTGAAAGCAGATTTTCTGGAAAGAAGAAACGTAAGAAACAGTAAACGTTTTCTTATAAAAAAAATTAAAACGGTGAATTAATATTAAATAACATTTGTGAATAAATCCAATTAACCATTAAAGCGGAACTTGTTTGATTTTGGAATGTGAATTCGATATTCGTCAGAAAAGAAAATACTTCAATAGATTCTGTCCCTACCGAATTATTAATACGTAACAAAGAATGCAAAAAGAAAGAAGTTTATTAAGAAACTGGAAACTTATGTAAGTTGATTTCTTTTTTCATTTTAGGCTCGCTCCTTGAATTTCTATTAAACATGCACAAATACTTATTGAAATTCATGAATATGCTTTTCAACTAAGCGAACATATTTAAAATCTTGCTTCTTTCCACAATTTAATTGTATAGCTGCTTTAAGTGTTGTTGTCACAGGAACAACATTTAATTTTGATAATGAAATTGACAATCCAATTATGAAAAGAATTAGTAATAATTTTTAAAAACACACTTTTATTGTTCTTCGAAAAAATCAAAGATATTTTGTTTATATATTTTTTTCCTACTTTATTCGTCATTGATTTCTAATTCATTATTATAAATATTATGGAATCTTGCGGTAATTGTTTTACAAATTCGTTTTCTTTAGACATAACTAATTTGCATAAATTTAGAAATAGACTAATTAAGTTCGAAATTTAACAAATTGTTTACCTAAAAAGTAATTTTTGAAAATATTAAATACTTTAAATTTTATTAAATATTTTAGGTGTGGAAAATTTGAAACTATATTTTTAGGCGTGGAAACTCTTGAATATTAGGAAATAAATGAATCGCTATCTTTCAAATTTGTGAAGTTAAAATAAAAATGCATATTATAAAACAATGCAATCTTAAAAAAGTTCTTAAATTATCCAATTAAGAAAAATTGATAACTATGAACATAATTGCAATAAAGCATTTGCTTTTAAGTATCTTGTAAATAAATGTAATCTTAACTAATGACTTAGAGTTTACTAGTTGTCTTTGGTAATCAGTTGGTTTAAAAGTAATTTTGGCTTGCATTTAATTTTAATTAAATAAGTTATACGTATCTTAATGTTCATGATATCTTAGAAAAATATTTATAAGCATCGAATTATGATAAATATCAATGAGGTATTTTAATGACTTTCAATGAGGTATCAATGAGGTATTTTAATGACTTTAAATTTGTTCTGTTCATTATATATATATGAATCATCTTCCATTACAACATAACGCTATCAAAAACATAATGGTCTGGATGATTTATTTTCTAATTTACATGGTACTGAAACTTCATGTTCTTATTCCTCAAGAAAGCTGTGCAAATATAAAAATGAATCATTCTGCGTAGTTATGAACAACTGAAGAAAATCAAAATACAATATTTGATTGAACAATGAAAATTCATGTTCAATACCTTTGTTCAAATGTTCAAACTGTTGTTCAATGAAAACAGTAGTTTTAATTTTAACTCAATAATAAAATGTGCTGTTGAAAATCATGCAAAAAAGATAAACAATTTTAAAATTAAAAAAAATATATAGATTAGTATCAGGTTGAAATTGGCATTTTTATAAAGAAAATTTCTGAATTTTATCATGGAGTAAATTTTTTATTGTAATACTAGCTGTCTTTGGCGACCAGCTGATTCACCAGAATTAATGCCGATTAAAATATTTAATTTATATTTTATGTAACTTGGTCTGTTAATAGGTTTTTCAGCAAAATGTTTTTAAGCTTCAAATTTTTATAGTTATAAAATTTACTTATACTATTATGTATGTCTTATGCCGTTCTGTTCATTCTACTATGCATTTCTCTCTAATTTATTATTAGATCCCTTAAAATTCAATTTTAAATTAAAGAGGAAATGATGAAACTGCAATTAATATAAAGACATGTTTTTGCTGAAATCAAGCATGTAATCAAAACATATATCTATGAGAACTGAAAGCAGAGTCGTTCGGCATTGAAGTCTTATGTGCACAACAGAATAATTATCATAATTTATAATATCTCAAAAAATTATTCAACAAAAATTTCACGGATTCAATGAAAAATTAAGTTTTTAGCTTTATTTTTAAAAGTATATAAATGCTGTCAATAATAATATTTTATTTTATTCGGTTTATAAATATAAAAAAAAATCATGAAGTTTAAATTTTAAACTGTCATTTGGCCCTAAGGAATCATATTCTGCAAAATATTCATGACATTCCAACTTTTAAATAAATAAATAAACATTTCTAACTTCTGCGTTCAAATCTCACCGATTTATTAAGTTTTGAATATTACAATATTAGAACAATCAACAATTTCATAATATAGGCCAATCACTCTTGAGAAAACCTGTGAGATGATTAGCTTCTTTGAGATGGTCGATGAAGTGATTTAAAATCGAGCATTTTTATAGAATAGTGAGTGATATTGAAATTTTCATAAGTCGTTGTTGATTGCAGTGATTTAGTTGGTATGAGTTGATATAAGATATCAGTGTTGTCAAGAATATTTTGTGAAATATGATTCACTGTACAGAGGATCTCTGTAAAAATTTAAAATTCGTAATTCCTCAGCATTTATTGATTCAATTTACATAAATTACAATGATTTTTTTTATTCATTTAGACCATTTTGTTAGCATTTGTATGTCGATTATTAAAGGTTTACAGATTAGCTGTTGGACTCCGATTAGAGTTGATATCTTAAACATATTAAACCCTATTTGTATTAAATAAAACTGTCTCAGTGAATTAATAATATAGGTGTTGTAAAAGATAATAAAACGTTTAATTTTCAAAAATATCATATTTTATATTTATTACATTTTATACTGATTGGTTCTGAAAATTACGCTTTTAATATGTTTAATTTCCAATAACAGTGAACTTATTTTTTGAATTTGAGCTTTTATCAATGAGATACCACCACGTTGATAAAAGTTAATTTTTTCCCATAAACGTGCAATGTACTTGTGCAGCTTAAACATTATTTTTATTTTGTGAGAAAAAAATTGTTGAAAAATATGATTAAATTTTTTAAAAAAATTCATTAAAAATAGAAATTCCATTTTTTTTGTTAAAATGTTATATCATTGAAAAGATTTTTTGAACTTCAATATGATATAAAAATCAATTTTCTGCTGTAGTATTTTCGCATGTTATAGCAGAAAAGCTAAAAATTCGCTTAATTTTTAATTAATTAAAATTTTAATAAAAAAATTTGAAAAACCTCTCAGAGTACACATTTCCGGCCCCCAATGTATACACGTGCCAAATTTGGTAGCTGTAGGTCGAACGGTCTGGCCTGTAGAGCGCCAACACACACACACACAGACACATGAGCTTCGTTATTACAAATTTTCGGATACTGCGTCAAAATACCGCTTAATTTTTTTGCTAATTGAAATTCTAATTAAAGTTTTTAAAAAATCTTTCCAAGATTCAGATTCCTATCTTTCAACTTATACACGTGTAGCTGTAGATTACACGGTCTGGCCTATAGATATCCACAAACACACACCCACACATCTGCTATCATGTTGACAAAAGCGATAAATAAAAAGATTAGGTTAACTCGTACTACGATCTCTTGGCAAATATTATTTTCCGCACGTGTCTTTAGGAAATGGAAATAACATGAAACATGACACTGTTTAAAAAGTAAGTGCAAGAAAATGATTTAATCATTAATTGTATCGATATTATTAATTCAATAGCATACAATATTTAAGGCAAATATGGTTTATGTAGCAAGTATGGTTATGTAGGTTATATGGCCATATATAGAATATCCATTTTAATCTAGTAGAGAAAATGATCTAAATGAATTAAAGAACACAGCTTCATGCAGTTTGATTCAATAATGATTCTGAAAAATTGGGAATTTTATATTTTTATGCAGATCCTCGGTCCTATGAAGAATATTCACTAAAATATTCTTGAGATATTAATATTTTAAATAAAAAGAAAAATCAAAAATTGAGTGAGTTAAGACAATTTCACTGCGCTTTATAATAAAATCACAGGATTTTATCTTTATAATGAAAACAAACGATTACTCCATCGACTGTCTTAAAGAAAATACACTAATGAGCGAACGCTTTTTCTTCAGGGTTAATTAGCCTAAAATTATGAAATTGCATTTTGCCCGAAAATATTTGTACTCAAAATTCCCCCTCTCAATCAGATATGGTAGTAGAAATTAGAAAAACGGTTTTTTATTTGGAAAGTAAATTGTCCAGAATACTTCACTGAATATGGTTTCTTTCGACCAAACGACTACACAAAATTTAGAAGTAAAAAATTTTTATTAAGAACATTCATTGACGAAAACAAAATAAAACAGTATTATTTACATCTTTTTAATCCTTTTTAAAATAACACTAAAGACTTCATTTTATAGTAAATACAAAAATAAATCATAGAATAACCGTTCGAGATCGTGTATAAAATGTTCTGTATAGAAAATATATAATAAGAAAGAATAGAATAATAAAATTTAGAATAATAATAAAAAAATGTTCATGAGAAAATTTTCTGTAGTTCCCATACGGCTTCAAACCTAAACTATTCTGCTTTCTGCACACATATTTATAAAAAAAAGTTTATTTTTAGTAAAATCAATTTTGTATTAACGAAATTTAATAATTTCAGCTTCAGTTTAATGTCCAAATTTTACGAAAGCTCACTGGAAGTTAGAGAGATTCATAGCATTATGAACAAATCAGTGTAAATATAAGAGTTATATGACTATCAAAATTAAAGCTAAAAAGTATTTTGCTAAAAAAACTATTCAAGGACCAAATGACAAAAATTATTTGACTGAACCATTCATCCAGGAGTAGTCCCACACTAGTCGCCAGAGACGGCTGGTATTGTAAAAAAACTGAAAATAGTGGTTAAACTAAAGTGGTGAAATTTTGATTAATAAAAGAAATCTGAAAATAGAAAATCTAATCGGTTGGATTAAAAAATATGCTTTACAATGAAATAGTAAAAAATGAAATCCTCATCTTTTGTTCAATCAGTTTTGAATTTGAATACCGTTCATAATCTGCGGAATTATTAATTAAAAGAAATTTATACCCTTTTTAAGAGAAGATAAGAGGGTGAAAAATGAATTAAAATTCGCCAGTATTAATATCTAGCAGTCTGCTTACTCCATACGTGTCGAAGACAAAACAATGGACTGATTGATAGATCTTCCTTGAAATTAATGCCGTAGTTTAAATATAAACGAAGGGGACTGTTCAGGGAACCGAGCAGATAAATCACTTCCGCCAACAACAAAATCGATATGTTCGAAAGAGGAAGAGCTGCTCTTTTCCACAACTTTTCCCGGTCCTCTTGAAACTTTTGACGTGTGACGCACCCCAAGTCACTGCTTTTGTTGCGGAGAAGAGAGCGTTGCAAAATTAAGCCCACGTCCTCCACAATGTGGTTATGATGATATTGAAAATGTAACAGCATTTTGGAATGAAAAATGGTTGAGTTAATCTGATGGAGTAAATTATAGTTAAAAATATATTAAGTAACATCTATGTATGTTGGTGTTCTAACAAAATGAAAGAGAAATATTAATGACATTGTAGGATTGTGTTTCCTGTTGAAATAAAGTCTCTTAGACTTTTCCAGCATCTATGCTGAATTTGATATTAATAAAATGCTAACATACGTGGCTCAATAATCTCTGTTAATAGTTACTAGCCGCCTTTGATATTTACATAGTTCTTTGGGAAATTAGGTATTTTTTATTTTCAATTAAATCTCTTATGCATAACTTAATATTCATGATTCTTCCATGAAAATATTTTTGAGCATCAAATTATGACAGATATTATAATTTGGCATATCAGCATAATTTGGCAATTTTATATCAGGCTTGTAATTTACATAGCCTGATATATGCTCTGTCCATTGTGTTTTGCAATAAAATTAAATCCAATGGCAGCATACTGCAATTAAAAACGCTACTTCTAGAGTAATCTAACTTTCCCGCTGTTTTTTAGGATTTACCAAATGAAAAATTGACAAGTTTAATGTAAAGAATACGTTTATTAGAAATCAAAAGAAACTGCCATGAGCGTTGTAACACGAGTCCCACAGTTTAGGTAGCAGGTATATGCTTTTGCAGCATAAACCTGGTGGCAAATTCCTGAGGCAGATTCCGAATTGAAGGAAGTCTACACAGCTTCCTTCACTTCGTCGTCCAAATGGAAGCTCTTCCCCTGTAATGCTTTTTAAGTGGCCCAAAGATATGGAAATCACGGGTTGACAAATCCGGACTGTACGGCGGGTGTTTCAACACATTCCAACGGAATTTTTTAAAAGTCTCCTGTATTTCACGGGATTAGTGTGAGAGGACATTGTCATGGAGAAGGATCACTTGTTATGTGAGAAGGCCTTGCACTTTGCTTTTGATTGCTTTCTATAATTTCGTCAAAGCACTGCAATATTGAGTTGAATTGATAATGTTCCCTTGGGGTATGAAATCAATCAAGATTGGTGTTTGGCAATCGATGAATCAAAACCCGTACTACCGCGCGCTGTTCCGATCTGGATGCATCCATGTATAGCACGACTTCACTTTCGATCAATTTCCTCTAATGCGATTAGCTTTCATTTTTGAAAGCCATATGCTTTGCACACCTTATACCACCCTTTATATCCCTTTTCGGTGAAGCTTCTATAGCTGTAGTCATTTTGACACAATCGCGTCTACTTTTCATTCGGGCAACCCAATAAGTTAACTTTTTTTATTCCTCACCAGCTGTTCATAGGGAATATTGGTTATATTTCATTTCAGAAAAAAGTGCTTTAAATCTGACTTCATATCCATGATTTCACCAATTTGTCTGACATTAGCCATGTTGTTTTAATTGTCTTATTTTAGTTCTGCTTATTTTGTACGTGGATCTTTCTAATCGAAACTGCTCCATGACATCTCTCATTACAACGTTATAAAAAACATAAATGTTCTGTTTATATATCTTCGATACTTCGTGTTATAGTAGCTGCACCTTTTTATTTGCCGTGTAATCTACACAAATATTGAGAAAAAACCTCCTTCTACAGGGTGATTCAAAACGTATCGTTCAAATTTCGTGGGGATGTAGGAAATATGTTAGGAAATCGATTTCACATACTTTCACCACAAACTTTCTCTGAATAGACAACATGAACAAGTGAAGTGTATAAAAGGAAACAGTAAAGTTAAGTGGTAACGAATGTGACCTTTATTTCAACAGGTTAAAGTGCATTCGTTACCGGTAGGTGCTCAAAATGGAGACCATTTATACGAACAAGGAATTCACAACGCTGTTGTATCGACCACCGAACATTTTCAAAAACACCTGGCATATCCGCCGTGATCTGTGGCATCAACATGTCGGGACCTCAGGCAATAGCACAATTTTTGCGCATGATTACCTCAATCAAAAATTCGGAGCTCAATGGATCGGTGGATGTGGACCGATCGCTTGGCCCTCCAGGTCACCTATATTATCGCACATCGATTCCTTTTTGGGCTAGGTCATTAAAGACCATGTGTGCGAGACCCCCGTCGACAGTGAAATAGATCTTGTTGCACGAATAGTGACCGCCACAGGCATTGTCCGTGATATGCAGGGCGTTTTTGAAAATGTTCGGCGGTCAGTGCAACGGCGCTGTTCGCAATCCGTGCAACTGACCGCGATTTTGAGCAACTACTGTTAAAATGTACTTTGCCTTGTTGGAATAAAAGTTACATTCGTTACCACTTAACTGTACTGTTTCCTTGTGTTCACTTGACTTGTCAATTTTGTCTATGCAGATGATATTCGCGGACATACTTTCCTATGTGAAATCGGTTTCCTTACGTATTCCCCGCATCCCCACAAAATTCGATCGTTAGGTTTTGAATCATCCTGTATATTTGTATGCAGGTAAGCGTGATAACTCAAAGATAGCAATGACTTTGTAAAATGAATTGTCTTGTGCGATTTTGTTCAATTTTGGTTTCAATCATTTGGAAATAAAAGACTTCCTGAGTAGGTACTCAGTTTTCTACGAAACACAAAATGTTCTTGTAAGGTATTCTAAAAATAAAAATCTGAGAACTTTTCGCTTCTGGTCAAAGTTCACAATTTTCATTATTGAGAAGGTAAATAATACCGTTATTAAACAGCGTGAGAAATTTTTGGGGATAGCTTTCCCATTGAATTATTAATTTAAGCTTCACTGGTTGAACATAACCTGAAAAAGTACAAGTAGCTAATAAGTTACCTGGGTATGCAAGCAAAAAATGAATAGCAACGAAAAGATAATTCAAATAAAAGAAATACAAACTTCCAAGTGAACACAATAATTACAGGAAAACGCAGTCTAGATAAAAGAAATTTTATTCGGTCATTTGTCACCATATTAAAGATCTGTATTAGATATGAAACTAATCGTTTTAAGGAAAGAGATTCAAAATGCATATTGGCTATCCTGCACTATGTTAAGGTACAACAAAATCACTATAGTGTGCTAGTTGAAGAAAAAATCAAGGAGAAATTCAACCCTGAACTTTTTTTAAAAAGTTCTGTTTCTACTTTATTGTTTCCAGTGGCTTACAAAACATTTAGCCTTCGATCCGTTTCAAAATACTTAGGCAATCTTTAAAGCATCTGTAGTCAAATAAAAAAGTAATTAAAAAAATAACGGATTTTTAGAACCACTAAATGGTGGCGTAGAAGTAAAGGTGAAAAAAAAAAAAAAACATCGTTACAATAAACGCAGCGTAAAAATAGAATAGAAAAAAAGTGAATTCTCTTGCGAAGGCGATTGATTTGTTAACGGTTTTCTTCATTAAAAATTCATCTCTTTAATGACCGAATCCATACTCTGGTCGATTTATTTTCGGTCATTGAAAAGCTTATCTCTTGACATCGCGAGGTAGAAATAACAATAATGGCGAAAGAAGGAAAAAAGAAGCAGGCACACAGGCACCTAATGTACAGTTTAACGAACAGTTTAATGAGTTTAGTGTTGAATTTGGCGACATTGTGCCCAAGTTGCGTCAGTTGATGTAGGTCAGTTTAAATCTTAGGAAAGGAAACTTTATCGTCATTACAAAACACTAAAATGGTGATTATGGTATTTTTATTGAATGAGGAATAATAATTTTTTGTTATTGTTTTTGATTACTTATTTTTTTTTGTTAGTTTCAATAGGATGAATAAACTAAGCTGCCTTTGAAAAAATTTTCATTCCAGGATAAAAAGAAATTTCGTAAATTTTTATAATACGTCTCATTTTGTATTTTAATTCACAATTTTTCGATTACCATATATGAAATTTATCAATTTAGGAAAGTTATTAAAGTTTTAAAACAAAATGAAAGAAACAATTTTCTGTCAGACTGCCGAAAACATATTAATCTTTATCTAAGTTATGGTTAGCGCGTCTTCTGCCATTTCATATACATATAAATAAGGCTTTTGTACCAAGTTCGAGTTATTCTAATTAGATTGTCACTCCAATATTAAAGAAAAACCTTTTATTTTATAACGCACCCGAAATCCTCAACTAACAATGACTTACTCCCTCATACGATACGAAACGGCTGAACATTTGACGGGACGGTGTCCTCATCCAGCTTTTAGAAACCTTGTAGAGCATATTTATATTAATAAAATGTTGCACTTAAACAAATAAAATGCAATACGGTGCAAAATAATAAGTTTTATTCTTCACAAATTAGAAAAAAAAGGCCCAAAACTATTTCAAATAGGCCCAAGCCTATTTGAAATCTCTAATATGGTCATAATATCTTCAGCTGATTACAAAAACTTATTACCGAAAATATATATTAAACCTTGGATTTAACAAGATTCTTAATTTGGTAACAAGTACTTGGATATAACAAAATTTCTTATTATCGAATAGTTCGATTTTTAATTTTTTTTCTCCCTCAGATTGCATAAGTAACTATTTAATAATAATTTTACACTAGAGTGTTTTCGAAATACCGACAATGAAGGAAAAAGCTCAATGTGTGTTCATTTCTCATCAATTTTGAGATTATTATTACAGAAGTGTTTCAGATAAGAAGTCAATAAAGGAAACATTTTTAAAAGCTTAAGGAACTGATAGCACTTGATATTCTAAAAGGAGTGATGGGCCACTGTGATCGAAACAAAATTAGATCTTGTTCGTCACGCATATCATCAGGGTCCTATGAAGTCTGATCAAAGCGGATTGCGTCATGTAAACTTCAAAAACTTCGGGTAAGAGTTGTCTTGCTTGCTCATGATGTGCAAAAAAAATCCAATCTCTGCAGTTAAATGATTGTCATAAATATGCTGAATATTCAATTGACATTCTTCAACGAATTTCTATCGACAACAATTATTTAAATTGTATCTGCCTATTGAAATTCCGATGAATCGGCTTTTCAGAAAAGAGGGAATAATGTCCGCATTTGGGGGACAGCAGAGGAGAATACACATGTATCTGAGGAGGTTAAAGAAGGTAACAATAAAGGGAATTTAGGTATATTTGCAGTTGTCTTCTACGTATCAAGATTATTGGAACTTTTTCCTTAGCGAAAGGAAAATATTACAGCGAAAGTGTGCTTAGAGTCTTGGAACTGTTCATTGCGTGTCAGTTACAAGGATTTCAACCACATGTAATTTATCAGTATAATGGATCATCACCTCACTATGTGAGGGTGAATTCCTGGAAGATCACAAAGAATGGTTTCCATGCTCACCCTATATATTTTTGTAGGGTATTTTTTATTATCCTGTAGATTTTGTTTCTTTTAAAGATACATAAATAACAGAATGTTTGAAACGCCAGTTGAAGAAGTTAAGAAAAATAGGATCTCAGATACTTGTCCAGTGCCACAACCGAAATGTTGGACTATACAAGAAATGTAATATCACTATTCTATTTATCGAGCTGTCAGAGGTGCTCGTATTGAAATTTACTGACGTGATTGGTTTTATTAAATATTGATAAAACTCTTTATAATATAACGAAACAACCATATGTGAAATCCTAATAAATTCTTTACAATTATTTTTTTTTACCCAGAAAAGACTTGTGTGTATTGTTGAGATAGTCATTTAGAGTAGTCCGCAGTCGCGCGTCTGTAAAAGTCGACCTAAATCAAGTCTTTAATTCAATCCTCCATCATTAGCCTTGATGCGGATTCTTAACAATCAGTCTTCGGTAATAATTATTACGAGATAGACATTGATAGTGGATTGTTTTATAAAAATTATAAGAAAAAACTATACAAAAGCCATATTTACTGTTTGTCATTTCTAAATATTTCATAATTCTATTCTGAAAATTAATATAAATATTTAGCCTGAACTACGAAAATTTCATAATATTTCCTGTATGGAATGGACAAAAAGAATCAAAGATATAAATTTGACACATTTTTGAAGATAAAACTAATGAATATGTCTACAGTCGCCACATTTTCGTCTCGGGGGGGGGGGATTTGAAATTATATTTATAATAGTTAAAACTGCTCTGAGGGCGACCATCAAATTGTTTATTAATTCACGGCTTTCTTGAAGTCCATTTGCAAAATAATGTTATACGAGAAGTTACCATTATTTTATGTTCAGTGGATAAAATTTGGTTTACTATAATTATTGATGGAATTTCTATTTGATATTTCTTTCTTAAAAATAGTCTGATAATTCTTAGAAATAAGTTTAATATTACTAACTTTTACATAATAAAAAAAACAAAACATTTTGCTGGATGGATTAGCAAAAGAGCTTTTAGAATAGAAATGAAATTAATGAAAATATGAAGGAATGAGAACTAAGAGTTCACTTACACGTTATAAATTAATCTCACAAGAAAGCCCATTTGAACTTTAAAAGTTGTTTTTAAAATACAAATAAAGAAGACAAGCCTCTAAAACGTTTCTAAAATATCACAATTTTTTTAAATCGCAGTGATTCCAAGTTGCTCACATCCACAGCTCAATAATCACCAAATGAAATAAAAATACAGAGCTTTTAATTGTAGAAGAAATTCTTATTGTTGCACATAATAACTACTTCTGGCAAGTAACTGTTTTAAGATGAAATATTGTTGTTTAAAAGAATAACATACAATGAAATTGAATTGAGTTTTCTCATTGTTTTCATGATATCTTTGTTGAAGAAAGAATCTAATACATTTGTTAGATATTTTCTTTCATAAAAATTCATTATTTTTTTGAAATTTTTGCAAATATGACGTAAATATATGTAATTCCTTAATTTCTAAGGAAGAAAAAAATAACAAATTTTTATCCTGTATATATGAATTAAATTTCTAGTAAAATCAAAATTATCCTTCCGAAATAATTTAGTCTTTTATTGCAAATTATTTAGGATTTATCAAATTGTGTACTCACGGAAAACGGAAAAAGACAGTTAATTTTAAGGCACGTCTTTACAATTAATTCCTCTTAATATACATCGTTTTATATCAGAAAGCAACGATACTGAATATATAATTTTTTTGTTTTAATTATTTTTTAAAATGCTACATGCATGTATGTTCAAGGTTCAATACAGTATTTAAGGTGTACGTACACACTTGAAGATTTAAAAAAAATTTTAACTTTAAAAATCCAGTTTTTTCACAGTAGGTTATTAATATATGTTTAAACTCATTTCAGTGAGAAAAAACCATATTATACTAATTATTAATTAATTAAATAATATTTAATGAGCTAATTAGCCTATTTTTTGAAACATGATATCTTAAATTCTAATTTGTACAGACACTCAATTCTAGTTGGAAATTATGCTTAATATTAATCTTCATGTTGTCTGCCTCAAACAAGTTATAAAAATGTATAGTTTTTTTAAACAATTTTTTCATCAACGATGAATAGAAAAAGCGAGATTTTTTCTGTCATTTTAACTTTTAAACAGCTATTAAAAATTTATTTCTATAAATATAACTTTGATTGAGGCACAAACCATCCGCTATTTCATACAGATTATTTTGATATATAAGTAATTGTATTTGGTTCATTTCTTGTTGAGTTATGATTGCTTGAATGAAGCAACATAGTGGAAAAATTTCATTCTTCATAAAATGAGTTTTAAAAACACCGTAACTAGAGATTTTAATGAAAGTACCTCAAGAAAAATAATTATAACTCAAGAAATATTTTGAATATTGACAACATCTTGATATCGTTTGAAAGCTAAAGGATCAGAGAACAATTTGAAGCAATAAAAAAAAAATTCGATATTTTGAACGATTTTCGAAGTTTCAAGTGTGTACATACACCTTAACCTGTAAAGCTGCTTTATTTTTCACTTGGGCTGAATGATAATCATTGCAATGGTATCTTTCAGTGGGAACTTCTGGTGATTTCTTTGTATGAAAAAAAAAAAAAAAAAAAAAAAAAAAAAAACATTATCTGGGAATTAATTCGCGATAAGTGGGTTTTCATGGAGAAGTATTTCCGTATGCATTCTGGTTTAAAATTTAGTTAAAGAAGGTATTGTAATCATAATAAATTTGAATTCGAGACGACGACGAATCTCTAAGCTTTATACCTATCTGTGTCAGAAAAATACATTTTTGGATTCATGTCTCTCAGTGAAGTTGCAATTAAAAATGCTTTGAATAGACGGATAAAATTTGGTAAATAATCTGTTCCAAATATGCAGATTTTTGTCAAATTTTGAAGGAAATCCAGTCAATGAATGTCTGTCCGCCTATTTGTCCAAAAATAAGTTAACACAATAACTACAGCACTAAGAAAGTTAGATGAGGAAAACTGTCGTAAAGATTTAACATTGAATGTATAGATACATAAGAAATTTCGAGATAATCTATCATGGGGGATTAATTGGGCATCGAGCCTCATTTTTTCCGTATGTAAACGCAATAATTAAAAAAAGAAAAAAAAACATGGCAAGTTAGTTATGTTAAATATGGCTCACAATCGTAGCATTTTAAGTGTATATTCTTATAAAATTTTGAATCAAAGGCTTGATCAAAACTTAAAAACGCAACTATTTAAATAAATGAAATTTTGTATGTAATCTTATCATTACAATTGTAGTTATGTGGTTTCAATAGGATCAAAATGTATTAAAAAGTATTTAATTTTTTACTGTAAATAAATAAAATACATATTCGTTTTTTGGTACTTGAGTAATTACTGCACGCAAGAAATGAATCGCAAAAACTATGTCCTCAAACAACGCACGCAATATTGAGTAAACACTTTAAATTTACTCAAAAAGTCAATCTTTCTGAACTTTTAACCGCCTTTTGCTACCATTTTATTGATTTCTTAAGCTGATAATTTATTAACATTGTATGAATTTAAATTTTTTTTTGTTTTGTTCAGTTCTATCTTGTTACTGATATTGCTATAAAATTGAATTTAATAGAATCCGTCTACTGCAAATTATTGGACGAGCAAAATAAAAAACGCGTATACTATAAAATAAAAGTGGAAAAGAAAATCCTACTTGCATTGTGTAAATCTTCGAAGAAAGCAGTTATTTTTATCTGAATTTAACACTGATAAAACAAAACACACGAACAAAAGCGCGAAATTGAACGTTTAAACATTAAGTTAGAATTTCAACAAAGCACTTTAAACATCTTAAGTTTAGTTTAGTTATATTAAAGTCCCTTTTAAAGCAACACTAGAGCTATTTTGGGACAGACCTCGTCATTCGGAACTGCGGTCTGATGACGAGGACGACATCAGAGCTGATACCCCACTCTCCAAAATTCAACGCCACCCCAGCGGGATGACGTTTGGCCCCCGACGGAATTTAACGTGCACCATACCAACTTACACAACTGTTCTACAGTGGAATCGCGTGGCTAACCTGAAGCCTTCCTTCCCGAAGGCGAGATCTTACTACCAGGCCACCGCGGCCCTAGCATAGTTGCGTATTATGAATCAAATTAAATTTTTTAACAATTTCTGGCAACGAAAAATGAAGCAGTATGTGAATGAAATAGAACTGATTAAAAATCCAATATAAGCCTGAAAAAAGAAATCATCAACTGCGCCATATATTTTTTAGTAAATTTTATGATTTATAGGGGCACAATGTAAAGTTATTTCTATTTCCTTCCATCACATACAGTGTTTTTGCAAAGCATAGATAGTTTACATTAAAAAAATAGTTGTGATGAAATAAAATCATTATTTTAATACAATTCGCTCTGCATAATTTTTATTATACCTGAAAAAAATATCAAAAAAATTAATTTTTTATGATATGCTTAATCTTTTTACCTGTGGAACTCATTTTCCTTTCTTTAATGCTCGTCCAAACATGCTTTCGTTTTCCACTTTATGTTCCTGACGTAATTCAACTATAATCAACTTGGATGTTGACTTCCCTTCTCTGTTGGATCATCTCTCGATATTACGGATTTCTTGGTGAGAACTTTTCACCCTACTCCTAACAATACGCTCCTAAATTTTTATGAAAATATTCAGTATGAGTATATAGGAACTGAAATTTTAAACTCGTCTTCTTTCATGCACTGCATCTTTCATATGCTTAAATATCTGTTATACAATAATTTTGTAGAGATAGTCTTTGTTATTCCCCAAACATCTGAGCCTTATAACTTATTAAAGTCTAAAAAAATGTTATTAAAGATTTAAAAAATCTTTTTCACTTACACTCCATTGTTTCTGAAAAGAAGGATTCTCAAAACAGATAAGGAGCAGTACAAAACCCATCTTCAGCTTGACATCTGCTGACATTGGGAACAGGCGTTACAGATATTTAAAGCATTCCCTTTCTTTAGGAAGTAACTCAATAAACTGTTTCAACATAATTTTATATGAAGAGGTAGTGATCGAATCTTTTCAGGTGGAACCAAGGTTCTCTTTAATACATTTTTTTTCCATCGGATGTCAATGTATCTCTTCTCAACTATCTCGTATAATCAACACAACATAGTGCGTTTCGTGCTCCGTAGTATTGTGAAGAAGATTGATCACGTGGTTTGTATATCTCTGTTTGTAATCGAATTCGATCATTCATTCTGATGAGTTATTTATGATGATCTATATCTGAAATTTCATTCATTTCAGCTATTCTGCTTTTAGCTTATTGAGTTTAACATTTTCACGAACTCATATATTGACAATCGGTTGCGTTTATTAGTTACAGTCGCACCATATTTATATAGGGAGAGAAACTTTTGGTGGTCGTGATTTGTTCAAAAGTTGAAAGGAACGAACAATTTTTATACAATGATCATCTTCGAAATTTCATCAATATATCTGTTTAAATCTTTTTTCATGGCATCATACTATCAAAGAAAATTGGGAAAAAAAAGCAACTCAGTGTTTTTATTTTTATCTCAGAAAATCCAAATGTATCTAATTCCTAAAACCTTCAACTTTGTATTTTTTTTTTTTTTTTTACTATTACAATAATTTCTTTTTGCATATTTAATTTACGAAGAGAAAAATCAAATGTTTTAAATTGTCAAACAAAACAAGTTTTACTGAAAAGTAATAAATAAATTACGTTGTCTTACTGACGAAAAGAGGCAAAGATGTAGTTTGAAATAGGGATATTTCGGACTCAGCATAGGAAACAAAAAATAGAAACTGATCATAATACAACATCGAATTTCTTAATTAAAACGTACTTTAGGGAAATACATTGCATTAAAAAAGATATTTCTTCAAAAAATATGTTGGCTCTCTGTTGTCGATCTGATTCGTGTCATTGTTTCTTTGATCACATTTACGACTTTCATCATCCCTGCATTTGAATATATCTTTTCCATTTTTTTGTCGATACAAGTATATATATTTGCTCATATTCTCTTCGTGAACTATGATTCCTCTATTCATTTTCAGTAAAAAATGAATAGAGGAAAACTGAAGGGAAAAAATAGAAGGAAAACTATCGTCTCACTTTATTATCCTCATTTTATTATCCTACGGATCGGGACTTGTATATAAAATGGATGAAGTTCCGTATTGAAAAATTAGTGGTGAAAACGATACCTTTAACTAGCATTGTTTTCTTAGCGATGAATCATAGCGGGAGAAAAATAAGTTTTAATTTATTCTTCTAAGTTTTAATTTCCACATCTTGTTCTTGTTTTTCTGCTTCCATTGTAAGTGACATTAGTCAAAGAAGCAGCCGAGCAGAAAATTGGGAGAGAATAAATGTTCGTTTAGGATGTCTAATGGGGCTGAATAGATTAAAGTTTCTCTCATTTTTGTTGGCCTTAAGAAGTCAAATGACCTTCAATCATGTTCAGATGAATATGGAATTTTCTCACCCCTGTTCGAAAAGTTTTATAAAATATTAATTAACAAAACATGTTTGAAATTTTGTGAGCAGATCAAATGACCCCATTTTCAATTTATTAATTCTTCGACATAAGAACTGTAAACTGAAGTATTAGTATAAAGTATAGTATATATTGTTAGTATAAATTATTAGTGTTATAAAGTATTTTAGTTTTCGATTAAACATCTGATTACTTAAATTAGATTAATGAACTAAAAACTATAGTCGTGCGTAAAATGAATAAATTAATAAAAGAAATCATTGGCTGAATGACACTTTTCAGGCAAGGGTTTCGATTAGTTCTAATTTAAAGTATTGAATCATAAGAATATTTGTTGTCTCTAAGAGAGAACATTTCGTTTTGAATAAGAAACTGCTTTTGTACATAAAAATCGAGTAGAATACTCTAATATTTTGGCATACACGACACAAACATGCAAAAATTTAGGCAGTTCTTCCTTTTCTTGTCTCTATCTTCGAATACTTCAAATTTTAAAATGTAAAACAAATAAAAAAAATCCAAATTTTGATGGCAAGTATAGCTGCATCCTGATATTTTTATGTAGCACAAAAAGACTCCATTCAGCAAACGTGATTTTTTTGTAATATCGGATCCGATATCATGAAATGAGCTTTCCTGCGAATTTTTGAGACTATAGGAAACTAACTTGAACACTGTAACACACAAGGTCATATTCAAAACAGGATTGGGCCAAAAGTTATGTTGGTACCAAGTAATTTGAAAGAACAGGCACAATCGCGTTATTTGTAAGAATAGCTCCTATCGTATTGTACAACCTACTTTCAGTAACTCTATGCTGACTGAACATATACCATTTAGGATAAATGAATTTTGTTAATAATCATTTAAAAAATTATGCCTTAAGTATTACTTGTTTGCATTAAATGCATCTTAATTGTTAACTTATTTAGTCACATTATTTTATAACAGATAACAAAATATATGGAATCCGATTTATCTAACTTTTTGTTTTATATCAGAATATTATTTAATTTTCTTTTTATTCGGTCTAAATTATACTTTAAACGAATTTTATATTAATAACTTTCTTACATAAACATCTCTATCTAACGAAGGACGTTTAATTAAAAATGCTTCCATCAATGCCCTAAGAAAGATGCAGTCACAAAGACCACTAGACTTCCGTTTCTGACATTTATTTATACTTCTCTTTTTCTCGAAGTATTCCTCATAAATAAGAATTCCAACTTCTCTCCGAAATGAACAAAGCATTCCAGAGTTTTAAGTTGTTTGCGATGGAATATCTTTCATAATTCAGACACATCAATGTTATAAGAAGCGAGAACTCCACTCAACTCGTCAATGGGCCTCCTAAACAAGACAGGATGGACCGCAGAGAAAGCGATATAAATGAATGTCCCCGATCTTCTCTTTTTTTTGTGTCACGAATTCCTGCCTACTGTATAAGAAGAGGGTCTCTCTTCTAAAGCTTTTAAATTCCGAGCAGCCAATAGAAACTACTATTTCTGCTCTTTACTCTGGAGTGTCTATCCGTCAATTTTTGCATTTAGAATACATTTCATATGGGATTATGTAATGCGACTTCTATAGGAATAGAATAGTGTTTTTCACAAAGCTATATTGAACGTTTTTACAGCTGCTTTTAATTCAATATTTTATTTTAACTGCAAAATATTATTAGAAATTATAGTATGTGGGCTTGTCTTGATGTTGAAAACTCCATTCAATCAGAGGAAAGTATATGTATTAGAAGTCAAGATATTAGAAATAAGCATCAAACAAGTGTTTAATAGGCTAAACCGTAGCCATATGGATATCGTCACTTATTAATCGGTATGACTTGTGTAAGGAGATGGATGTTCGTATCCTCCAAAACTACAATCTCGTAAAAAATTGGTTTTGCCTTAGATTAAAACTAAAATGCTAACATTTTTAATGATATCAATTTTGTTTCCTTACATTTTTTCTTTTTTGTATTGTATTTATTTTTTTATTTTGTTATTGTTTTAATCAGAAATAATGTTGTGATATAATTCAGTCTCTCCCCTCAAATCACAAACCATTAACTACTGAGCTGCGTGCTCTTGCCGGTGTTAAAATTAAGATATAAAAATTGCTTTCTTTATACATTATCTCCAATACTAGATTTTCATTTGAGCCATTATTTAATAGTATGTATACAGTTTTTCATTTGCATCTCAGTCATTCTCAGTAGGTAGTTTCAATTAAATCGAATTCCTTTTCTCGTATGAAATAACACGATGAATTTTTTCAAGAAAAGGATAAATTTTAATTTTTTAACTGCCTGAAATACCAGTAATCTGATTGAACAAACTGGTCGCCAAAAACAGCTAATCATTTTTACAAACTGTTAGTGCTATGCTACATAGTGAATTTGGAGCAACGTTTCATGTTTAATTGACCTGATGTTAAGTAGCTTTATACAAAGCTGATTTTTTTCAAGTAGGAAATTTAAAAGAATTAAGGGCTTACTTTGCAGCAGTCATGCCACTCATTTCAATTTCAAAGGCTAAACTGGATACCTTCTTTATTATGTTTTGAGTAACACCATTGGTAAGACTCATAAAATCCAGAATATGTCACCGATTGTGTAATTCAAATTTATTACAACCATTATGTTTCAACCGTGAAAGTTCAAGTTATGACTACCTTTCAAGACATATTTGTCTGGGACATTCCATAAACACTGTAAACAGCAATAGCCGTTTCATAATAATTCTTTTCTTGACATAAATATTCCGCTGAATTGACATACCGCTGCCTAATTGGTAACTTTATAAACGTATGGAGCTGCTGCAGCAAAGAGATTATGTTCGACTTAAGAATAAGTTTTGGGAATTATGTATATGAAAGAAGGTTCATTTTCCCCACCAATTTTCTTATTTTACCGAATAGTGTAACGTTTTTGCTGAGGCAATTGCGTTCATTATAAAAGTCTGTCTGCCTGTTAGTATTTGTTGCTAAGCAGGCAGGAAATAACCTTACAAAGAAAAAGTATTACAATCGTCATCATCACCATCATCATTAAAAAAAAAAAAAGAATTTTAACTCGAAATCTTAACGAATCCCCACATTTCAAACCTCCTTGAATTCTAAAGAGATAATTTCAAGTTCATATCTGTTAATCTATATAAACTGTAGTCAAAATCAATTTGGGATAGACGGATGAATTTTGATGTTTGACCTTTTCAGTAAATTTGTGAATTCCTATTGAAATTTGAATTAACACTGTTTGTTTATTTTCTGAATGCAATAACTCAAACCTGTAAAAAGATAGACAAATAAAATTATGTACATAATTCTAGCAGTCTTAGGGTAGATCTTTATCAGATTTTAAATCTAAGCCGTCAATAGTTTGAATAGAAGAATAGGTACTCAAGTTTCTACGAAGCCCAAAATATTCTTGTAGAGGAATCAGTACAAAATTCTGAGCATATTGCGGTCTTGGCCTTGCCCAGCGCTCACAATTTTCATTGGGGAGAAGATAGATAAAACTTCACCTAGGAAGTATCTGAGAAAGTTTTGGGGATACCATTCCCACTGAATTATTAATTTAACCTTCACTGATGCAAGATGCAAGTCGCTGATTCAACCTTCACTGATTCAAGATGACCTTCAAGCTAACCTTCACTGATTCAAGATGAAAAGATGCAAGTCGCTGATCAGTCAACAGGAGAAACAAATCAAAAATAAATCACAATGAAAAGAAAATACAGAACAAAATAAAGGAAATGCAAGCTTCCATAAGAACACGATAATTAAAAGAAAACACAATCTAGATAAGTGAAATTTTACTCGTTTATTTGTCACCACATTGTGGATGTGAACTAGATAATGAATCTAATCGTTAGAAAGAAAAAGATTCAAAATGTATATCAGGCTTTTCTGCACTCTATTAAGATGCGACAAAAACAATATATATTGTTAGCTTGCGAAAACATCAAGGATAAATTCAACTATGATTTTTTTTGAAAGACCTTTAGGTCTACTTTATTGCTTTCAGTGGCTTGCAAGACATTTAACTTTCTATCCGGATCAAAATACTTTGACGATCTTTCAAGCCTCTGTAGTCAAATAAAAAGTCATTAGAAAATAACCGATTGTTAGCTCCACTGAATATTGACGCGGAAGAAAAAAGGAAAAAGCGTATCAAAATAAGTTCAGTGTAAAAATAGAGTAGAAAAAAATGTGAATTCTCTTTCTAAGGCGATTGATTTGTTAACGGTTTTCTTCATTAAAAATTAATCTCTTTAATGGTCGAATCCATACTCTGGTCGATTTATTTATGGTAATTGAAAAGCTTATCTCTTGACACCACGACTTAGAAATAACAATAATGGCGAAAGAAGAAGAAGAAGAAAAAAAAAAAAAAAAAAAGCAGACATGCAGGCACCTAATGTCCCATTATAATACCAACAGTTTAATGAGTTTGGTCTTGAAATTGGCAACATTCTGCCCAAGTCCCGTAAGTTGATGAATATCAGCTTAAAGGGTAGGAAACTTTATCATCACTAGAAAACACTAAAACGATGATTATGGTATTTTTATTGAGTGAGCAATATGCTGACGATAATATATATATATATATATATATGCTATCGTTTTTGCTTACTCGTTTTTTTTGGTTTTCAACAGGAGGAAGAACCGAAGCTCCTTTTAAAAAACAATTCATTCCAGGATAACATGAAACTTTTTAAATTTTGATAATATGATTCATATTACATATTCATCTAATCAAAACTAATTGAAAAATCTCAATTTTTCGATTACTACATTTGTAATTTGTTAATATAAGACAGTAATTAAAATTTTAAAATTAATAAAGAAATTCCTGTCAGCAAGCCGAAAGTATTACAGTATCTTAGTCTAAATTAAAGTTAGTAAGTCATCTACCGATTTTTATAAAAAACTTATTCAGGTTTTCTGAACATTGATGAATTATTCTAATTAGATTGTCTCCCTAATTTTAAACCAAAACCAGAATTATTTTGTGACATAGGCGAAATCCACAATTAACAATGACTCATTACGGCATAAAGCGGCTAAATATTCGACGGTCCTCATTTCATTCGACGGTCCTCATGAGCTTTTATGAGCCTGATAGAGCATAGTTACATTAATAAAATGTTACACTCAAACAAACAAAATACATTACATTGTGATAAAATGCATATTATGCTACAATAAAAGCAAACCCTGTAAGTTATAAATATGAAAAAAAATATCTGCTTTTTAAAAATGAGAAGAAAATCCCAAAGACAATAACGATAGTATACCCTAGAAAGATAATTAAGTTAAAAGAAATTATTTTTTAATTTTAGGGAATCAAAAATATGAAAACAAATATTCATCATTTTGGATAGTTTATCCCGCAAAAAATAGAACTTTGATAAGAGATTTCAGGCATATCGATGGGGCCCTCGATGGCCTGGTGGTAAGGTCTCGGCTTCGGAACCGGTGGGTTTCAGGTTCGAGACCCTATTCCACTGAAGAACTGTCATGTAAGGAGGTCAGTTGCACGTTAAATCCGTCCTGACCAAACGTCCTCCCGCTGGCGTGGTGTGAAGAGGGGGGTGCCAGCTCAGATGTCGTCCTCGTCATCTGACCGTGGTTCAAAATTACTAGGTCCGTCCCAAAATAGCCCAAGTGTTGCTTCAAACGGGACGTTAATATAACTAAACAGACTAACAAAATTCAGCAATATTGACTTATGAGAAATTAGAGGCGAGGAAGGACGCATCTAATTTTTTTCTTTTTTTCTAAAATTGCGATGGAAAACGAGCTGGTCTGAATTATCAAATTCCCCTACAAGAGTTATTCTGAGAATTTTGCTATTTAAATCTGAAAAAATGAAGAAGAATGGCTTTTTATAAAAATATTTTCCGTCGTTTAGTGATAGTATTAATCTTGGACAGAAACTCTCTTGTTGCGGCAAGCAAACAATTCTGTATAATTACTTTTAGCTTGAGTGGCATCACCTTGTTTTTTGTTGTTATTCTAAAATTACTTATATGCTTGTACGTCTACTTATTGTGAAGAATAAATGTATGTTTTACTAACGCCGTCGTCTTTAATATATGGTGCAGAAAACTCTATTTGAATCAGGACCGCGAATATATACTTCCTGCTTTTACGAAATATCGGCAAGTTTACTTTCTTACTGAATTTTGTGTGTTATACTTCGGATTACTGCAATGGCGACGCCGGATGAAACTGCAAACAAAATGGCGTAACTCAAGCGAAAACGGAAAACTATTCGAGGTAACATTACTCGTTTTTCTGTTGAAATAAGAAACTTAAAAGATGATTATTCAATTGAAGATGTGGAATATACTTGTAATCGTTTAACTACTACCTTAAATGAAATGAAAATAACGGATAATGAAATACACAATTTATTTTCTGATGAAGAATACGAAAACGATATTTTACAATGTGAAAGCTATAACAATAATGCTGAATTCGCGATTTTTAAAGCCAAAAAAAAATAAAAGAAATAAATAAATAAATTAGCGCCAACTACAAATAACTTTACTGATTTGGCTATTAATAACAATAATTTGGCGATGAATTTAAACCCTCGCATTACAACGCCTGCTATTCAATCATATACTGTAAAACTGCCTACAATTAAACTAGAACCGTTTAACGGCGATGTAGAACTTTGGCAAAGTTTTTGGGAACAATTTCAGTCTTCCATAGATAATAATCCAAATCTTTCAATAGATAAACATCGCGTCTTTAATACTCTCTCACACGCCTTGGAACAAATCTGGTAATTTGGAAACTGTGATAAAAGGTATGAGAGGCACTTGCAGCGGCATCCACTCCCCAAATTAAAAACATTTAACATTCGCATTGCGTTGTTTGAACTCTGGACTTCTCCAGAAGACCTGCTGTACTCAATAATTAACGCGAATTAAGATAAAGAAAAACCTATGTTACTGACGTTCTTATCTATAATTGGGACATTCATCTTTTAAGTTGGTCCATTATGATGAAATGATTATAGCAGTAAAAGCAATCTTATAATCTTTTTTGATATAGATTGTACAAGTGGGTCCATTTTTTAATGGCGATATTTTAAAAGGTTTGATAGTATTAATTAAAGAAAACTTTGGTTTTTGTTACATTAAATCATCGCTTTGAAATCTTGAAAGAGAAAGCTTTACTATAACTCCATACCGGCGAAAATTATGGTCATTGACTATCTTAATGGATGAGACACCAGCATTTTGCTTAAAGCAAAGCGTTTTGTTAAAGCAAAGTGTTTAGAAAAAGTACTTAAATATATAACTAGAAATAATGATGATACTGTATCCAACTTAACGTTGGATACAATATCAATGTTCAACGTTATAGTTGTGATAGAAATAATAACATAAATGCTAATAGATTCATATTATAAATAATTTAGTGTTTTTTATATCTATTATCAACATATAATGAACTTCAAAACAGTATAAAATTTTGATGTAAATTAGAACAATATCTTGATTAATAATTTACGAGAACAGAATCTTTTTTTAAAGATATGAATATAGTGTATATAAATATAAGAAGAGAATCTGTGCTGTTGTTGGAATGGCAATACATGAAAGTTGAAAACTACCATTTTCGTGTTTGGATTATATTCTTCGAATTGCAGGATATCTTGATATTTTTCGTATTGTTTGTAAGTATTTTAAAAGCGGTTTTATTTGGAAATTGATATACATAGTTTACTTCTTCGTAAAATGCAATAATTTCAGCTTAAAAGCTAATATTTTTTTGTCGCAAAGGCCATCCATGGTAGGTCAAGATATCTTTGAAGTCCGAACTAAGCCCTCAACCTTGATCAAGCCTCAACTCATTCCTGAGTATATTAATGATCCTTTTAAACTTTTTAATCATTCATCTTCTTGTGAGATTTTATTGAGATGGAGATGCTCTTATGAATGAGTAGAACAGCCAGCCGTCTTCCTCCTTATATTATGCAGTTGAATAGATGTTAAAGGCAGGAAGAATTCTATCGCCATGCATTGATACCAATCTGGTTGTGAATTATACTCCATGTGCAGAGTTTAAATGCTGAATATTGATAATAAAATTGCAATTTGGGATTGGATTATATACTTTCATATGTAGAGCAAGAAATGCTTCTTTTTGATAAAAAAATATTTTTATTCATTGGGTTGAATTCCAACTCTAATGACTAATGAGCCAATTGTCGCTCAGTCATCTTTTCTTCACTTCTGAGTTAAGATACTCTCAAATCATCACTAGCGATTCTTTTAACACTTCTATGCCTTTTCTTGGCTTATTTTCTTGATTTATTAATATGATTCAGTCCGTTGAATAAAATATCAACGTGAATCCGTAGATGCTTTCAAAGATTTAACCAAATTGACAGCGTTTTCTTATCATGCGATCTTTGGAACTCTCTCCATTTTCCCGAAATAAAATGAATGCGGTTTTCCGTGGAAATAGAAAGCTTTTTCTCGGATCATTAGGACTTAATTATGGATAATTCAAATTGTTTGTGTCTTTCTAAGTTATTGTTCAATGACTAGCTCAGAATGATGTGCGAGGTCATGAATTTATATTTGATCGAGGCAGACATATTTATGTAATATTATTTGTCCTCATGTATACACAGCAATTGGTCAAAGCACGATTTTCATGAGCAGTTTTGGTTTATGCTGCTTTTATTCTTATAATGTGGAATCAAAAATGTCATTTTTGGAGAAGGCTGTGAAAAGTTAGGGCATTTACTGATGTTCACTGCGAAAGATCTGGCACCCATATTCTTCATTCGAAAGAGAAAACTAATTATGACTTCTTTAGTATCTTTCCTTGCTGCTTGAAATTTGTTAATCAGTTCATGGATGATTGCTTCTGCTGACTTGCCCTTCTTAAAACGTTTTGCTTAACGTTTTCGTGAAAATTTTGAGTCCCAACTAGGGATATGATGTATGTCGACCACATCAAGATATTGAAACAATTATTGCTGTTTTCTTTCCTTCTATTTCAGAGTTTCTACCTTTCTAATATTTGTTAGATTTCTTTTACTTTTGTATGCTTTTTGTTTCTTTCATACACACTACTATTATTTTTATGAAATTTGCTATATAAGAAACTGTTTCATAGAAAGCTAACATTCAGTCTTTAACAAGTCTGTTGGAAATGGATACATTTATTTTTTTTCTTTATTTTCTCGAATTTGGTCGATTTTGTTCTAAAAAAGAATTAATTTTATGTGAATTCGAGACAACATATCTCCAATCCCAATTCACAAAAACTAAAAACACAAAAAAATTTGAGCTCAAATTCAAACCAAATGAGCACGTTTTGTTTTGAAAATGCATAGAATATTCTAAAGAATTTTGATACAATTTAATGCTGTCATTAGAAATCAGCATTGTTTCTAATGTCTGATTTTATCTTGCGTAAGGATGTTTTTTTAAAAATATTTCGATGTCTCTCGTTGAAGATAGGCTTTGCACTGAAAAGCATCCATGATATATCTGATTACTGATCTTTAGAAACATGAATTGCAGAAGAGCGTGAAACAGGATTTGAATCTGCTTTATTCTGTTTTAAAAGTTGAAGAGCAGTATATACTATGTGGTTTATAGCATACCAGTGAACTATGATCGTGTAATTTGGTTAGTTTCTCCTATACCTTTGCTCAAAAGAACTGGCTTCTAAGCCAGTATAACTCAATATTCAGTGAAACATAACTAAGACTTTGCTCAATCTCTTAAGTTTTCACTAATCGATTTCGTTTTTTGAGGGCAAAAATGACCTACACTGAATTCATTTGATATTTTCATTGATTATTTCAAGGAAGCAAATGATCAGCGTAACAAAAAATAGAGAAGAATGTGTGTGAGCATCCAGATGATTAGTTTCACAAATACAATATACAAATATTGGTTTTCATTGAAAGTCAGTGTACTTTGTAGTAATAAATAACCTGAATGTGAGATTATTCTTGGTGTTTTGCAGATGCTTTTTACACTTATCTATCTTTTTTGACATAGGAAATGACAGAAATGCAATTAAATTCAAGAGCATGAGGTTGACCGCATCGGGAATTGTAGTTTTCAATACCTTTCCCGGAAATTTCCAAAATATATCAGTTGATGGGTGAAGTTCTCGGATACTGGAGGCTCCTCTTCTCGGGTATAATTTAGCAAACGATCAAAGTGAGATGATTTTATATCTTGGAATTCCAAAGCAATTTGGTTCAAAATCTGTGATCATTACATAGTTTTCAAACGTTTTCAGATCACCCATGATTTTCTGCAGAAAGATAGAATTGTATTATTTTTTCTTTAAACATAGGAAATGATGAAACACCGTTAAAATTCTTCATGGTATACATGAATATGTCCAGGCTGAAAATCTGGAAGAATCGCATTATTTTGATGTAGTTGGCTAAAGAAAATATAGAGCCTTTGAGTCCGAACAAATAGTTTATAAAGTAATGGTTTTCTTTAATAAAGAACATTGCTGAAAGACATCTGAATTTTCGGGGTTATTTCCAAGATACAGCATATTATGTACGGTTATTATGTAGCTTCCAAAATTGATAAAAATATACTAGACTATTTGGATATTCTATTGCTGGACTATTTGGATATTCTATTGCTGGACTATTTGGGTAATCTATTGCTGGACTATTTGGATATTCTATTGATGGACTATTTGGGTAATCTATGAAATTTTTTGTAAAGAAAATTTATGATTGTAATTAAAAAATATTCAAAAAATAAATTCGAATTTTTTGTTGTGTTGTATGCCTAGAAACGCCTTGTCTTTTTTAATGCGTTTGTAAATTTGCATAGCTTTAGAGTATCGTTGTTGTTCTGCTTCGAGATAGTTTATGAGATCTCGGTTGGTCCTCAAAATGATTCTGGGTTTAGGTTTAGGTGTTTTCTTTAAATTGTAAATGCTGCAATGAAAAAATAGTCGATATAAATTATGAGTTTTTTACAATTCTATTTTAAAATACTACTACTTTTTACATACTAATGACAATTCAAGTTATGCCTTAAGGCAAGGAATGCCTTAATGAATTAATTTTAAAGTTGCAGTACTGAATAAATAAATGGTCTATTTCAAATCTCTAATTTTATATCTTCATCTTATTACTAAAACTTTTTACGAAAATACAATTAAATTTTTATTAAATATTGATAAAACTCTTTTCAATATATCGAAGCAATCATACGTGGAATAACAATTTTTTTTACAATTATTTTTGATAACCCAGTAAAAACTTCTTACTATCGTGTATTATTGCGATAGTCGTTTAGAGTGGTTCCCAGATTGACATAGATAAAGTTCTCAATTCCAACCTCCTTGTTCAATCTTGATGTCTACTATTTTATGAAAATTATAAGAAAAAAATAAAGCAAAAGTCATATTTACATTTAGCGATTTCTAAATTTTTTGGAATTTTATTCTGAAAATAAATATAAATATTTAGCCTGAACTGCGAAAATTTCTTAATGTTTCCGGTAACAAATGTATGAAAATAAGAGGACATAAATTTCGCTAAATTTTGAAGATAAAACTAATGAAAATAATTACTGTTGCCACATTATCTTTCCGGGAGTTTGAATTTATATTTACGATAGTTAAAACTGCTCTAGTGGTGACCATTTAAATGCTCAGTATTTGACGACTTTCTTGAGTTCCATTTGCAAAATAATGTTACAGGAGCAGTTACCACAATTTTATTTCAGTGGTTGAAATTTGATAATAGTTAATAAGAAAATCTATATTTGACATTTCTTTCTTAATAACAGACTAATAATTCTTAGGAATCAGTTTAAATGGTACTAATTTTTACTTAATATAAAAAAATTGAAATTGACTTTGTTGCATGAATTAGAAAAAGAACTTTTAGAATGCAAATGAAATGAATGTCCGACAAAAAATACGAAGGAATGGAAACTAAGAGCTCACTTACATGTTATAAATCAATCTGGCAAGAAACCCCATTTGAACTTAAATAATCGTTCTCAAAAGATAAATAAGGAAAGAAAACTTCTAAAAACTTTCTAAAAACCTCAAAAGTTTTTAATCGCAGTGATAAAAAGTTGTAGTATCCACAGCTTGATAATCACCAAATGAAATAAAATAAAGTGTTTTCAATTACAGACGAAATTTTATTGTTGCACCTAATAATTATTTCTAGAGAGCAACTGGTTTCAGGTATTTTGTTGTTGTTCATAAGAATTAAAAAAAAACTGAATACATTTTTGTCATTGTTGTTTTTTTAAAATGTTGAGATCTTGTTGAAGATGAAATAATTATTATAAAATTAAAAAAAAATATGGTGCGAAATATTTTTCCATGCATGATGCGAAAATTTGCCACTCCTAATTTTCTCAGAAAGAAATACTGAATTTTTATACTTTAGATAAGAACTACATTTAACAAGATCTATTAAATCTGTGCAAATTGTTTGTATTTAGCTTTATCCTTCCAAAAGACTCGTCTTTTCTTGCAAATTAATTAGTCTTCATTAAATTGTACACTCAATATTGAAAAGACAGTTTATTCATATAAATACATTCTTTATATATTTATTGTGTAACACCTCTTTGTATACAGCAATTGATACCAGAATGCATTAATACTGAATATAGTTTTTTTTGTTTGATTTAATGATCCTTAAAAACCCTACTTGCATATATGTGGAGGAGTTAATACAATATTTTGCTAGTAAAGAGCTTTGGTTTGTTCGAGGCTGAATGATAATCACTGCAGTGGAAACTTTCATTGGGATTTTTTGGTCATTTCTTTATATGAAAAAAGAATTTCTCTGCCAATTAATATCTGTTAATTGAATTTTCAATGAAAGGTATTTTCATATGCTTTCTTGTACATAAAATATATTAAGAGAAGGCATTGTAGTAATTTGAATTCGAGACAATATTGAATTTCCAAGCTTTATACCTATCTTTGTCAAAAAATACATTCTTGGATTCATGTCTATCAGTGAATTTGGCAATTCAAAATGCTCTGAATAGACGGATAAAATTTGTAAATTAACTCAATTCCAGATATGTAGACTTTTTGTGAAATGTTGAAGGAAATATATTCATTAAAAGTCTATCTGCCCGATTGTCTGAAACTAAATTAGTACAATACCTGAAACACAAAGAGAGCAAGATGAATAAACTTTAGTATAAAGATTTAACATTAAAAATGTCGTATAATTAAGAAATTTCGAGCCAAATCTGAAATTATCTAACTATAGGCCTGCATTTTTGCTTTTATGTAAAAATGTTAATTAAAAAAATGCAACAAAATGGTAAAGTTAATTTTTGTTCGCAATTTCAGCATTTTAAGTGTAGATTCATTGTGAAGTGGTTTGATCGCCCAGTCAGTTTGTATTTTGTGCGTGTATATAAACGTGATAACTCAAAAATCCCAGAAATTAAGCAAATGAAATTCTGTAATATTCTTCGACTTCTAGGTTACAAAAATGCTTGCTCATATCTTGCTTAATTCATACTCATATTCGTCTTATTATGTTGTAGTACTTTGAGAAATGATGGGAAGCAGCGCAGCCATTTTGCGATCTCAACGAACTTTTCGGTGAAGGCACAATCAGCAAAAGTCGATGCAGGAAGTGGTTTGAAAGTGCCAACTCTGGCGACACTAGCTTTGAAGATAAGCCAGGGAGACGACAGCCATCAGATTTAGACGACCAGACACTTTTGGCAGCCATGGAATGAGATTAAAGCTTGGAAACTCAAATGCCGGCTGACAACTTGAATGTGGATCATTCCACCATCGGTTGTCATCTCAAAAAGCTTAGTAAGGGATGAAAATTGGCTGGATGGAAGCTACGCGAATTCAGTGACAACAATAAAGCCGAACGTGTCAGAATTCTTACTGATTTGATACAACGAAACGAGCGGGATCGGTTTCTGAAGGATTTTGTCATTGGGGATGAAACATGGCTTTTGTTTAAAAAGCAAAATAGGAAGAAGGTTTGCGTTTCGCCAGCAATTTCACCAAAACGAATAACGGAGGACGTGCACTGTAAGAAGGCAATGTGGAGTGTTTGGTAAGACAGAAGTGGAATCACCCATTGGAAAATCATCTTTAACAGGATCTGTTAATGGTGGAAAAGCGACGATGAGCATCAACAGCGGCGGATTCCAGAAAAAAAAGGCAAGGGGCAATTTAACATCAACAGCGATATCTATATGGCTCAACTCGACCGCATTCTCACGGCAATTTCCTGATAATTATGCACCAACTCAATAAAAAAAAATCTTAAAAAATTTCAGCATTATTATATTATAAAAACGCACGAGTTTCGATCACTCCATCGACTGTCTTAAAAAAATATGCTAATAAGTGCCCACAGTTTCTCTAGGGTTGATTGGCCTAAAATTATGAAATTACATTTTATCCGAAAATATTGGTGTTAAAAATTTCATCTCCCTATGAGATATGGTAGCAGAAAATTGAACCTGTTTTTGTTTTAAATGTTGGATTATCCAGAATATTTCACTGGATTTGATTCCTTTGTATCAAAGCACTACATAAAATTTAGATTTTATAAATATTTCAGAAGAACATTCATTAACGAAAAAAAAAACATTATTATTTATATCATTTTAATCTTTGTTAAAGTAACACTAAAGGCTGAATTTTATGATAAATCTAAAACATTTTTGAAGAATTATCATTTGAGATAGTGTATAAATCATAAGAAAATGATCTATGGTATGCATGAGTTCAAACTAAACCATCCTGCTTTCTGCTATCATATTTCTTAAAAACCTATTTAGTTTCAGCAGAAATGATTTTGTATTACTTGAAGTTTAGTCATGTGCGCTTCAATTTAAAGTTCGAATTTTATGAAAGCTTTATTAGAAGTTGGAGACATATATAGTAGCTTTTGATTAGGTAAGAGTAAGACATTAAAGATTAGTGCAAGAGTAAGAGTTATTTGACTATAAAAATTTGAAGCTGAAATTATCTTTTGAAGAAACTTTTAAGAGATTAAATCATATAATATATTTAATTGAAAATTTTAGCAACCATTACTTCAAAAGACGCATACTATACTAATCACCAGAGACGGCTAGTACTGTAAAAAACAGAAACTAGTGGTTGCAATAAAGATGTAACATTTTGATTAGTAAAAAAAATCTGAAAATATAAAATTTAGAAAAAATAATTTTGATAAAAAAAAAGTTTTACTAAAAATTCATAAAGTAAAATCCTCATCTTTTGTTCAAACATTCTTGAATTCAAATATTGCTCACAATCTGTGGAATTATTAATTAAAAGCCATTCATGCTATCTTTAAGACATGATTATAAGAGAAGATAAGAGGGTTGAGAAATGAATGAAAATCCACCACTATTACTATCGCGCAGTTTGCTTTCTCCAAACGTGTCGAATGCACAACAATGGACTGATTGATGGATCTTCCTTAAAATTAATACCGCAGTATAAATATAAACGAAGGGCACTGTTCGAGCAGATTAATCACTTCCTCCAGCAACAAAATCGATATGTTCGAAGAAGAGCTGCTCTTTTCCACAATTTTTCCCAGTTCTCTTGAAACTTTTGACGTGTGACGTGCCCCAAGTCACTGCTTTTGTTGCGGGGAAGAGAGCGTTGCAAGATTAAGTCCACGTCTTACACAATGTGGTTAAGGTGATATTGAAAATGTAACAGCATTTTGGAATGAAAAATGGTTGAGTTAATCCGATGGAGTAAATTATAGCGAAAAGTAACATCTATGGTGTTTTGATATTCTATCAAAATTAGTGAGAAATATTAGTGATATTGTAAGATTTTATTTTTGGTTATGTGGAAGAAAAATCTTTTTGACTCCTTCTGCATCTACAGGGTTAGCAACAAATAAGTTACCCACTTCAGAAGGCTCTAAAAGGCTTTCTGTTTGATCCAAATGAGATAAATTTGAACTACAGATTATTGAGATGAGACACTTTACATTTATTAAATAAGAATAAATTAGCACAAAAATTTATCTTTAGGCGGTATTGCAATACACATAAAACTATTTAATAGGATTTATAATTGTTAAAGTAAAATTAAAGTTTCCAATATGTTCTCCTTCATCTTCAACAATGTGCACTGATCGGAGAACCCTATTTTCTATAGATGACCGGAGTGAGTCTGCCGGAATATTAAAAATATGGTGCCGAATACTGTCCTTCAGATCTGGTAGATATGATGGCCTTTGGCGATAGATATTGTCCTTCAAATAATCCCACAACCGAAAGTCGCAAGGGGTGATGTCTGGCGAGAGATGAGGCCATGTTATTGAGAAATGACGGCTGATAACTCGTGCTTCTTGCACGACGATCAATATGTTGGTGCACCATCCTACATGAAAATGATGTCTTAAAGGCATCCACCCTGTAGAAAAGTTGGGATTACAAAATCCCTTAGCATATCATGGTACCGTTGGCCAGTGAGGGAACAGATTTGGATTCCATTTAAAGTTATCTCTTGAAAGAAATACGGTCCAATGATAAAGGTAGCTGTAAAACTAAACATACCGTCACTTTTTCAGGATACATGGGTTGTTCCTAGATAACGTGAGGGCTTTCCTCTACTCAAATTCGACAGTTGTGAACATTAACTTGTCCTTTGAGGCAAAAAGGTGGCCTTACCACTCCAAAGAATGTTCCATGGCCAAGTTGTGTCAACCACTATTCGAGCAAAGAACTGAAGTACAAAAGTTTTACTGACCTCTAAGTCCTCGTCCTGCAACAGGTACACAGACTTGATTTTGTATGGATAAAAATACAAAATCTGCAGTACGATTTTTCATACAGTTGAGTACGGCATATCCAGAACACGGAAAACTGACAGAAGCGACTGATTGCTGGCTTCTGCGAGTGCGGTAGCAATATTTTCGACGCTGGAAGACGATATTTTTTTTCATCCTCTACCTGGAATAATGCCAAGTTGCCCAGTTTTTTCAAATCTCTGCATCATCTTACGTAGGGCATCTGGAGACATTGGACCTCTTCGTATCTGCTTCATAGGACGAAATTCCTTTACAGCTGCAACGGAGCTTTGTTGGAAGAACAAAATTGTTCTGGTAGAACAAAATGAACAGTAGCGCTTTTTCTCTAAACGTAGGCATGACGAAAAGAGAAGAAACTAATGTTCGTGCCTTCTTTTTATCCAAAGAAAAATAGTAATATACATGCGCTGGAACGCAAATTATATTTCACATTTTCTATATATGCAAATAAATGCCACTCGTCTTGCAGCGTCATTTATTGGGGAATTTTTGTATTAAATTTTTATTATTAATAAATGTAAAACGCATCATCTGAATAATCTGTAGTTCAAATTTTATCTTATTTGGACCAATAGAAAGCATTTTAGAGCCCTCTGAAATGGGAAACTTATTTTTTTCTAACCCTGCATATAGAGTTTCATGTTAATAAAAGTCTTACATGCATGGCATAGAAATCACTATTATTACTTACTCGCTGCGTTTGGTCTTCTGCTAGTTCTGCAGAAAATTAGGTTGTCTTTATTTTCAATTAAATATCTTAATATTCAATTATTCCTCCATGCAAATGGCACAGCGTAGCCAAATATGGCTCTTGAACCAGTAAAATCAACCAACCCATCGACCATCCTTCATGAAAGTATCTTTAAGTATCAAATTATGACATACAATAAAGCATTATAATTTTAACAGCCTGATATCTGTTCTGTTCATTGCGTTTTCCAATGAACCGACATCCCATGACATCATAGTACTATAAATAACTTAACTTTAAGAGTAATCTTACTTTCTTGCTCTTACAGTTTAACTTCTTTTAATCCTCACTAACTAGTTGGTTATGTTTCATTTTTGATTAATCCTTTAACTATGACTTCATGTCCCTGATTTCAACAAATTGTCTGAGATTAAAGCCATGTTGTTTGAATTGTCTTACTTAAGTTCTATTTATATTTTATATGGATCTTTCGAATGGAAATAGTCCCACAACATCGCTCATTACAGAGTTATTAAAAACGTAAATATCCTACTTATCAATCTTCCATATTTCGCGATTTAGTATCTTCACCTTTTTATTTGTTGTACAGTCTCCTCAGATATTAAACAGAAACATTTTTCTTTAGCTTTAGAAAATGGAAACAGAATCATGTGGTTCAATATTTTATGAAACTGAGAAAAGGGTTGAATTTTAAGGACAACAATGTAATCTGCTATTGGAAATTAGAAAAAAAATAGGCTAATAAATTAATATAATTAAAAAAGAAATTCTTCTAAAATTTTGAAACGATGTAAGATTTACTTTTGTGCAGTGATATTTTAGGAATTTACCATGTTTAAACCCCAAAATTCAGCTTAATTTTTAATTAAAATTCAAAATTTCGAAAAAAATAACTCCTATTAGACATTTCCACAATCCAAAGTATATGCTTGACAAAATCTGTTAATTTTTGATCAAACGATCTATCTGGTAGTTGCAAACTTTCCAAAAAACTGTTCACAAAGCTATATTGAACGTTTTTACAGCTGCTTTTAATTCAATATTTTAACTGCAAAGTGGTGCTGCAAAATATTATTAGAAATTATAGGTGTGGTTTGTCGTGCTACTTAAAATTCCGTTTAAGGAAAGAATATGTAGAAGTCAAAATATTAGAAATAAGCATCAAGCAAAGTTCAATAGGTTTAACCGTAGCCATATGGATATCGGTATGACCTGTCTAAAGAGATGGATGTTCGTACCCTCCAAAACTACAATCTCGTAAGAAAATGGTTTGGCATTATATTAAAACTAAAAAAACTAACATTTTTAATGACATTAATTTCCTTTCTTTACATTTTTCTTTTTTATATTTATTTTTTAATGTGTTTTGGTTTTAATCTGAAATAATGCTGAGATAAAATTCATTCTCTCCCATCAAATCACAATTCATTAACTACTGAGCTACGGGCTTTTGCCGGTGTTAAAATTAAGATATAAAAATTGTTTTCTTTATAGATTATCTCCAATACTGGATTTTCATTTGTGCCATTATTTAATAGTATGTATACAGTTTTTCATTTGCATCTCGGTTATTCTCAGTAGGCAGTTTTACTGAAATCCACTTCCTTTTCTCGTATGAAATAACAGGATGAAATTTTTCCAAAAAAGCATTACTCTTAATTTTTTAACCATCTAAAATACCAATAATCTGTGTAAACAAGCTGGTCGTCAAAGACGATTAGTCATTTTTACAAACTGATAATGTTATGTTACATAGGGTATTTGGGACAACGTTTCATGTGTAATTGGCCAGATTTAAGTGGTTTTATACAAGAGCTATTTTTTTCAGAAACATTAAAGTTTAAAAGTTATTTCAGTTTAAAAGAATTAAGGGCTTACTTTGCAGCAATCATGCCTATCATTTCATTTTCAAAGGCCAAACTGGATACCTTCTTTATTAGGTTTTGAGTAACACCATTAGATAAGACCCATATAATTCAGAATATATCACTGATTGTGCAATTCAAATTTATTATAACCGTTATGTTTCAAACATGAAAGTTCAAGTTATCAAGTCCCTCATTTTATCAAGTTCAAGTGCCTCTATCACTTATTTATTTAATACATTGCATAAGTACTACTATACAGCAATAGCTGTTTTATAATAATACTTTTTTGACATCAATATTCCGCTGAAATGACATATCGCCGCCTAATTAATAGCATTGATAATGTGCGGCGGTGCCACGGCTCAGAGCCAATCTTCGATTTCAAGATAAGCTTTGGGCATTACGCATCTTAAAGAAGCTTAATTTTTGGCATCAACTGTCTTGTTTTACAAAAAAGTGTAAAATTCTTGCTGAGGCAAATGTGTTTATTATAAAAGTCGGTCTGCCTGTTCTTACTAAAAAACCAGGAAATAACCTTACAAAAAGAAAATATTGCAATCGTCAAAAAAAAAAAAAAATCTAACTCGAAGTTTTAACAAATACCCACATTTCAAACCTCTCTGAATTCTAAAGAGACACTTTTAGGATTATATCTTTTGGTTTATGAAAACTGTCATTCAAACCAATTTGAGTTCACTGGATGAATATTGATATTTGACCTTTACAGTAAATTTGTAAATTCATACTGAAATTTGAACGAATTCATTCGCATTAAGCTTGTTTGTCTATATGTCTGAATGCAATTAAACACTAGAACTCAAACATGTAAAAAGTTAGATAGATGTAATTATACACAGAATTTTAGCATTCTCAGAGTAGATCTCTATGAACTCAAGTCGTAAAATGGTTGATTATCTATTGGTTATATTTGTCTGAAGGTAAGCGAGATATCTCAAGAATTGCTCTGACTTTATTATATAAAAATTTGGTATGTGATATTGTTAAATTTTGGCTTTAATTATTTAAAAAAAAGATTTCCAGAAAAAAACACCCAATTTTCTACCAAGCATAAAATGTTCTTATAAGGGACTTTTAAAAATAAAAATTTGAGCTCATGAGTTTCCTGTACTTGCTCAGGTTCCACAATTTTCATTAGGGAGAAGATAGTTTACTCTTTTTCTAAAGAGTGTGTGAGGAAGTTTTGCGGATATCTTTTCCACTGAATTATTAATTTAACCTTCATTGTTGGAACTTCCCGAAAAAGGTGCAATTTGTTAGTTAATTTGTGGTTTTTGAAGCTTCAATATCCGCCTGCTAGCTTAATTCGATAGTCACGTGATTGTTTCAAACCGGTTTAAACTGGTGTTTCACGGGAGAAAAATTCTGGCCTTAAAAATAAATTTTTAGATTATTATCCTCTGTAAAAATGTAAAATAGAGATGTTTGCTGAGCCGGTATTTGTCGTAAAATAATCTTCCGCTACAACTTTAGCGCCTTTTATTCACTCTGAATAATAGCACGTGATTAAAAAAAATATAATGCTCTCATATGATAACTTGAAATTTACGATAGAATATTTCAATATTTTTCTTAGATGTGTCACTACGTTTTCTGTACCAGATTATGAACATAATCGTTTCAAAGAAAGTGCATATTGGCCTTTCTGCACTATATTAAGAAGCGACAAAAACACTATATTGTGTTGGTTTACGAAGAAGTCAAGGAGAAATTAAATACCGCCTTTTTTTAAAAGCTTCACTATATCTACTTTATTGTTTGCAAAAAATTTAACTCTCTATCTGGCTCAAAATATTTTGACGATCTTCAAGGCATCTGTAGTCAAATAAAAAGTAACACAAAAAAAATAACCGATTTCTAGCTCCACTGAATAATGATGCAGAACAAAAAGTGAAAAAAAAAAAAAAAAAAAAACCTTGTTACAATAAGCTCAATGTAAAAGTAGAGTAGAAAAAAAAAGTGAATTCTCTTACCAAGGCGATTGATTTGTTAACGGTTTTTTTCATTAAAAATTCATCTCGTTAATGGCTGAATCCATACTCTGGTCGATTTATTTTCGGTAATTGAAAAGCTTATCTCTTGACACCGCGGCGCAAAAATAACAATAATGGCGAAAAAAAAAAAAAGCAGGCACACAGGCACTTAATGTCCCATTATAATACGAACTGTTTAATGTGTTTGGTGCTGAATTTGGCGACATTCTGCCTAAGTTGCATAAGTTGATGTAGGTCAACTTAAAGCGTAGGAAACTTTATCGTCATTACGAAAAACTAAAACGGTGTTTATAGTATTTTTATCGCGTGAGGAATATTTTATAGATATAATATATATATTTTTTTGCTGTCATTTTTTATTCGTTTTTTTAATGTTTTTAATAGGATGAATAACCAAAAAAAAATTTCATGCCAGGGTAAAGTAAAATTTTGATAATATGACACTTATTATATTTTAATCGAATGGAAACAAAGAAATTCTCAATTTTTTGATTATCATATTTGTAATTTGTTAATTTAGGAAAATTATTAAAGTTTTGGAACAAATAAAAGAAGCGATTCCTATCGGCAAGCTGAAAGCAATAAAGTATCTTTGTCTAGATTAGGGTTTGTGAGTCTTATGCTGTTTTACATGAAAATAAATAAGGTTTTCAGAGCCTTGTTTGAATTATTCTAATTAGACTGCTTTCTCATTTTAAAGGAAAGCCTGAAATAATTTGGAACAGATCTGAAGCGTAAAACTAACAATAACTCATTCTTTTATACAACATGAATCGGCTAAACATTCGACGGCGCGAGTCCTCAACCAGCTTTTAAGAGTCTGGTAGAGTATGGTTACATTCATAAAATGTAATATTCAAACAAACAAAATACAAAAGAATATTTGTTATGTTGCAGTAAAAATGAAACCCTGTAAGTTATAAAATATGAAAGAAATATCTGTTGTTCACAAATTAGGGGAAAAAAGACAATAACGAGCTTAACCACAGAAAGATTAATAAGTTAGTACAATTATCGTTTAGATTTAGGGATCACAAATTTCAAAATAAATTTTCATCAATTTACACAGCTTACCCCGCAGAAAATGGATCTTGATAAGAGCCTTCAGCCATATTGACCTAAGAGCAATTAAAGAGGAGAGATGGAAATTTTTTGTAAAACCGTAATGAAAAACAAAACTGTCTGCATATTCGAATTCCCCACAAGTGTTATTCATGAATTTAGCTGTTTAAATCTGTAAAGATAAAAAAGAAAAATCCAATAATTATTAACAAAAAAGGTTTTCTGTCTGTTAGTGACAGTATCAATCTTGGGCAGAAACTCTCTCATATTGTTGAATTCCCTGGAATAGATCAGGTTATTTGGGAACTTTGATAGATGATATGAGACGCACTTACACCGGCAGCTACTCCCCAAATTCAATAAACATGTGTGGGACCTTACAAAAATTGAAAGCCAAATTCACAACTATCTGGTTTTGAAGTCTGGACTTCATCAGAAGATCTGCTTATTCTTAATAATTGATGTGAATTAAGGGGAAAGAAAAAAGCCTATGTTAATAAAGTTTTTATCAATAAGAAGGGTAGTCATTTCTAAGTTGTTCGTCATGATGAGATGATTGTAGAAATAACGGCACTCTTATAATCTCTTTTGATATAGATTGCTACTGACACCAATTTATTTATTAATGGTGCTTTTAATAAGTTTGATTGCACTAATGCACTTGTTGCATCAATGAAACGAAACTTTAGTTTTTTTTTAAGTTCTTGTTGCATCAATGTACTGTTTTAAAGCCATGGAAGAGAATGATTTGCTATAACTCCGAATTTGTTAACTTTAAGACAAAAGAATAGTTTAATGGGCATGACACCGGAATTTTATTTGAAGCAAAGCGGCAGCAGGTGATTGTATTTACAAAACGTACTTACATACATAATTTGAAATAATGAAGATAATGTATACGTTTTAAGTAATTTTCAACATTGCAGTTGTGACAGAAATAACAACAAAAATAATAAAAGAATTAAATTATGAATAATTTGGTATTTATTATATAGTGGATTTTAAAACAGTATGAAATTTTGACATAAATCAGAACAATATCTTGATTAATAAGTTATGTGAACTGAAAACCCCTTTTAAGGAGATGAATATAGTAAATACAAATGTACGAAGGGAATCTGTGATGCTATTCGAATGGTTACATAGGAACGCTGGAAACTTGGGTGTAGAAAGAAATTTCTGATCTCCAACGATTAATTTGATTATTTTATAGATATTTTGTCAAGAAAAAATTTGTTCGTTTCGGCCATTCTTGTTCGAAATTTTTTTTCTGCTTTTTTCTTATTTCCATGATGCTATGACACAATTCGTAACATTATGAAGAGCCGTTGATTATTGAAAAAGAGTGAATAGGCCAAATACAGCCAGAAAATTTCTTCTCCTTTGATCTAGTTGAAGGGACAACGACTGCTTGAGGAAATGATATTTAGACTTTTCAGTCTTTGTCACCATTACTCTAAGATGTTATCATTTTTCAAGATTCCTTCTCTTATATGTGATTTAGGATCTTGGTGAGTGAATAGAAGTACTCACGTTGTGTTATATCGCTTTCTAGTTGGTCTGTTTCTCTCTGTCTAGGTTGCCTTTTTGAACTTTCAACAACGAGAGTTTTATTTTTTAGCACTGAAAAATTTTAATTTTTTTTCAAGTTCGGATTATATTCTTTGAATTGCAGGATATCATGATATTTTTTATATTCTCTATATGTATTTTAAAAGCGAAATTGTTTGGGAATTGATATACACAGTCTACTGCTTCTTGAAATGCCATAGTTTTAGCTTAAAAACTCATATTTTTGCAGCGCAGTTCATCCATGCTTAGATCAAGATATCTTTGGTCAAGTTTGAGGACTTAGCTCGAACTTCTGGTTAAGTCTCAAGTCATCCGTGAGCATATTAATGATCTTTTTAGATTAATTATTAGTCATTTATCTTCCTGTGAGATTTTATTGAGATGGAGATGCTCTTAGGAATGAGTAGAAAAGCCAGTCCTGTTCTACCCTATATCATGCAGTTCATAATATCCATCAGGTTGAAGCCCAACTCTAATGACACATGGACCAATTGTTGTTCAGTCATCTGTTCTTTACTTCTCAGTTTCTGAGATATTCTCAAATTGTCACTAGCGATTTTTTTAAAGACATCTCTGCATTTTTATGATTTTCTCTTCGTTTATTAATATATTAAATTCTGTTGAAGGAAATATCAACTTGAATCCGTAGAGACATTAATGATTTAACCATACTGACATTGCTTTCTCATCTTGCGATCTTTGGAACTTTCCCCGTTTTCCAAAATAAAATGAATGTTGTTTTTTATGGAAATGGAAAGCTGTTTCTCGGATCACTAGGAGATAACGGTGGATAATGCAAATTGCTTGTATCTTTCGAAACTGTTGTTCATTGACTCGCTCAGAATTACGTACGAGTTCATGAATTTGTAAATGTTTGAGCCAGGTATATTTATTTACTTGTTTTGAATAAAATACCAGTATACCTTGTAATGATAAATAACCAGAATTTATGATTATTCTTGGTGTTTTGGAGTTGCTTTTTATTTGATCCATCTCCTTGACATTGGAAATGACAGAAAATGAAGAACATGAGGTTGACTGCATCGGGAATTACAGTTTTAAATATTCTCCCAGAAAATTTTAAAAATATATCGGGTGATGGGTGAAGTTCTGAAATATTGGAGGTTCCGATTGTAAAGTATAATGAAGCGAACAGTCAAAGTGACATGACTTTATTTCTTGGAATTACAAAGCAATTTGGTTCAAAATCTACCATCATTATGCAGTTTTTAAATGTTATAAAATTCTTTGATTTTCTGGATGCAGATAGAATTGCATTGTCTTTTCTTTATACGAAAGGAATGATGAAACATAATTAAAACTCTTTTTGGAATAATTGAATATATGTCCCCACACTCTCTGAGAATTCCGTGACTTTCAGGTAATTGCTCAAAGAAAATGGATAACCTTTGAGACTCAATATATTATTTCCGGTTATTATAGTGCTTCCAAGATTGATAGAAATATGTTGAACTATTTGGATATTGTATATTGTGCTATTTGGATCTTGTATGCTGGGCTATTCGGGTTTTCTATAATTATTTAATGTAAAATTTTTTCAAAAGCAAAGATGTAGTTATAAATAATGTTATTAGAAATGGAATTCAAACTTTTTCTTGTGTTTTATGCCCAATAAAGCCTTGTCTTTTTTAATACGTAAGTAATTGTTCTTAGCTTTACAATATCGTTGCCGTTCAGCATGAAGGTAGTTGTTAAGGTCCAAGTTGGTCCTGAGAACTGTTCTGGGTTTGGGGTCAGGCTTTTTCTTTAGATTATAAGAGCTGCAATAAAAAGATAGAAGATATTTATTATGAAATTTAAACATTTCTGTTTAAAAAAAACTGCTATTTTTTACATACTAATGACAATATAAAATATGAAAGCCTTAATTAATTAGTTTTAAAGATGAAGTACTGAATAAATAAAAAGCCTATTTCAAATCTCTAATGTTGTCATAATATCTTCAGCCGATTACCAAAATGTTTTACGAAAAAGCCATTGAATATAATAGTATAAAATGCATATTATAGAATAGTCCTATTCTTAATTTTTCTCTGTTAGTATTATACGTAATTAAACCATTAATAGTAATTTTGAATTTGGTTGTTATTAAAATGCGCTGATGAAGGAAATAGCCCGATGTCTTTAAATTTAGAAAAACTGCTAGCATTTGCGAGCATCCAAGGATGATAGGCATACTGTAATAGAAGCAAAAGTGGATCCTTTTCGTCGAGCATATAAGCAGGTCCTACGAGATGTGTGTAAAGTGCATCATGGGAACTTTGAGTAATTTAGGTCTTAATTTGCTTGCTTATAAAATTGAACTAGTTCAAACTCTGCAGTTAAATGATAGTCACAAACATGCTGAATATTCAATTGAGAGTCATGAGCCAATTTCTGTCGACAACAATGAGTTAAATCATATTTGCTATTCCGATGAATCAATGTTTCATGCTTATGAATAAAAGGGAATCGAAATAATGTCCGCATTTGTAAAGAGGAGAATCCGCATGTTTCTGTGGAGGTGCAAGAAGAGAGCAATACATGGACTCATTGGTGCTGTCTTCTGCGCGTCAAGATTATTGAACCTTTTTTCTTGATGAAAGAACTATTACAGAGGAAGTGTACTTAGAATCTTAGAACTGGTCATTGCCTGTCAGTTACAAGTATTTCAACCGCATACAATTCATCAACATGATGGATCATAACCTCACTAGGGAACGGTCACATCACGCGGAATAGAATGGTTTCCAAGTTGAAACTATATAATATTTGCAGATTTTTTTCTTATGGGGTTACTTAAAAAACAGAATATTTGTAACGCCACTTGAAGACATTCATATAAATATCATTAATTGGATCGCAGATGATTGTAAAGTGTCACAACAATAAACGTTGGATTATACGAGAAATGGAATAACACTATGTTATTCTTCGAGCCGCGAATTGAAATTTACTGACGTAATTAGTTCATTAAATATTTATAAAACTCTTTATAATATATGAAAACAACCATAATGTGAAAACATAAAAATTTTTTTACAATTATTTTTTTAACCAAGTAAAGACTTGTGAATATCGTTTATTATTGTGATAGTCATTTAGAGTCCTCTGGAGTTGTGCGTCTGCAATGAGACATAATGTTTTGAATCCCATTTTCCTTCCTCAGCCTCACTTAGCAATCCATCTTCAGTAATGATTATTACAATATAGACATGGGTGGTGTATTATTTTATGAAAATTATAAGAAAAAAAACTATGCAAAGGTCATATGTACAGTTAACCTTTTCTGAATGTTTCTGAATTCTATTCTGAAAATTAATATAATTATTTAGCCTGAACTGCGAAAGTTCCTTAATGTTTCCAGTAACGAATGGATGAAAAGAATGAAAGACATAAATGTGGCTAAATATTGAAGATAAAACTAATGAGAATAGTTACTGTCGCCATATAATCGTCTCGGGGAATTTGAAATTATTTAAGATAGTTAAAACTTTTCTGGCGGCGACCATCAGATTGCTTATTATTTCACTATTTTCTTGAAGTCCATTTGCAAAATAATGTTACACGAGCAGTTACCATCATTTTATGTTCAGTGGATGAAATTTGGTTTCACAATAATTATTCATTCAATCTATATTTGATATTTCTTCCTTAAAAATAGCCTAATAGAAATAATTTTAAATCGTTCCAACTTTTACTTAATAGAAAAGGTTTTGCTGGATGATTTAGCGAAAGGACTTTAAGAATGCAAATGAAATTAATATTTGATAAAGAATATAAAGGAATGAAAACTAAGAACTCACTTACATGTTATAAATCAATCTCCTAAGAAACCCCATTTGAACTTTAATAATCGTTCTCAAAAGATGAATTAGGAAAGTAAACTTCAATAAACTTTCTAAAAATCGCAAAAGTTTTTAAATCGCAGTGATTAAAAGTCGCAGTATCAACAGCTTAGTAATCACCAAATGAAACAAAATAAATATTTTTCAACTATAGAAGAAATACTTATTGTTACACATAATAGTTACTTTTGATTAGTAACTATTTTGAGGTGAAGTATTGTTGTTCAAAAGAATGAACTACAATGAAAGTTGATGTACTATTCTCATTATTTTCCTGAGATCTTTTGTTGTACACTAAATCTAATACATTAGTTAGACATTTTGTTTCGTAAAGATTTATTATTTTGTTAAATTTTTATAAATATGATATAAACGTATATCATTTTTATTTTCTAAAAAAAATACCAAACTTCTGTCCAATAAATATCAACTATAATTATCCTGATTCAGTAAATCTGTGTGAATTTTTCTCACAATCAACATTATCCCTCCCAAATAATCTAGTCTGTTGTTGCAAGTCATTTAGTCTTCATCAAATTGTACACTTTTAGTGGAAAAATGTACAATTGTCCCAATGAAAAGACAATTTATTCATATCAATGTATTTACAGTTAAAAACTTTTTGTATAAAGCAATTTATATCAGAAAGCAATGATAGTGAATATATATTTTTGTTTTGTTTTAATGACCCTTGAAAATTCTACATGCTTGTATGTTCAAAAGTAAATACAGCTTTTTGCTAGTAAAGATTTCTTGGTTTGTCCCTTAGGTTGACTGATAATCATTGCAATGGTAACTTTAATTGAGACCTTCTGGTAATTTCTTTATATAAAACCAAAAAAAAAAAAAATCATCTTTGAATTTATTGGCTTTAACTGGGTTTCCATGAAGAGGTATCATTTTCGTATGCATTGTCATATAAAAAAAATTTATTAAGAGGTGGCATTGTAGTTATAATAAATTTGAATTGGAGATGATGACGAATCTCTAAGTTTTATACCTATCTGTGTCAGAAAAATACATTTTGGGATTCATGTCTCTCAGTGAATTTGGCAATTAAAAATGCTTTGAATAAACGGGTAAAATTTGATAAATAATCTCTATTCCAAATATGTAAACTTTTTCTAACATTTTGAAGGAAATCTATTCATTGGAAGTCTGTCTGCCCGATCATCTGAAAATAAATTAGTACAATAACTGAAACACGAAGAGAACTAGATAAATAAAATTTAGTATAAAGATTTAGCATTAAAAGTGTAGATAATAAAGAAATTTCAGCACAAATCTGAAATTAACTGACTATAGGCCAGCAGTTTCACTTGTATGTAAACGTGTTAATTGAAAAAAAAAGTGAAATTTGGTTCGCAATTTCAGCATTTTAAGTGCAGATTCATTGTCAAAGTGCAGATTCATTGTATTTTTGCGTGTATATAAACGTGATAACACAAAAACTTAATTTAATAAATATAACTTTGTGTGTAATCTTTTCATTACAGCTGTAGCTTTATAGTTTGAATAATTATAACAAACTATAACAAAAAAAAAATCTATTCTTTCATGACATATTTAACATTAAATGGTTACTCCTTTTATCTGTGAAACTTTTTCTTCTCCTTAATGAAGATCGAAACAACTTTCGTTTTCCACATTTTGTTCCTCGCCTGAGCGTTCAACAATAACCAGCTATCATGATAATGTTGCCTCCCCCTTGATATCATATATATCATGGTGAGATCTATCTACTCTTCACGATAGGCTCCTAAGTTGTACGACAATAGTGTATAGGAAATAAACTTTTAAGCTCGCCTTCCTTCATATGCTACTTCCCTTCTGCACTCTTCATATGCTGTTAATATCTATTGTACAATGATTTTGTAGTCTTCAGTATTACTCAAACACCTGTGAAATACATCAGCTAAAGTTAAAAAAATGTTGTTAAAAGCTTAAAAAAATCTCCATACTCCATTGCTTTTGGAAAGAATAAATCTCATTACAGATCGCTGGCAGTAAAAACTTCACCTTCAGCTTCGCTTCTGAAAGTACTGGGAATATGGGATGTCTGAAGCATTCCCCTTTTTTTTGGCAGTAATTTAATAAGGTGCTTTATAAGTCCTAATTTTATATGAAGAGGTTGTGATAGAATCTTCTCCGATGGAACTTAGTTTCTATTTAATACATTGTTTTCCGTTGGATGATAAGGTACCTCTTCTCAACTATCTTGTATTCCAACACAACATGGGCGTTTTGTGCTCCGTAGTATAGTGAAGAAGACTGACCTCGCATTTTGTATATCTCTGTTTGTAACCGAATTCGATCATTCATTCTGATGAGTAAGCCATATATCAAATTTCTTTTATTTCAATTATACTGCTCTTAGGTTATTGAATTCAACATTCCCACAAAGTCATAGATTGATTGACAAACGACTGACTCAATTTGCATTTACGAATAATAGCCCCCCCCCTTATGTAATAGGCTATGTAATGGGTGGGATTTGTTCAAAATTTAAAGGGAAAAAATTTTATGCAATGATCATGTCCGGTTTCATCAATCTAACTGTTAAAATCTTTTTCACGATATATTATCAAAGAAAATTTCAAAATAATGCAACTCTGTCTCTTTATTTTTATCTCAGAAAATCTAAATGATATCTAACCTTTCGAACCTTTACAAACGGAAAATATTCTAATCGTCAAAAAATTAAAATTGCTCAGAAAATTAATAAATAAGTTATGTTCTCATACAGACGAACAGAAACACAGATGTAGTCAGAAATATAGATATTTCGGACTCGGCTAGGGCTGAAAAGTAGAAACTGATCGCAATATGACATGGAATCTCTTAAACAAAATGTGTTTTATGGGAATACCTTGCATTAAAAAAGACGTTTCTTCAAAAATTTATGTTGGCTATCGGTTCATTTCCCTGATGTTTTCTATCTAATTCGTGTAATATTTTTCTTAAATCACATTTACGATTGTCATCATCCTTGCATTTGAACAGTCCTTTCCCATGTTCAGTCGATACAGGTATATATATATATATATATATATATATATATATATATATATATATATATTTGCTCATCACTACGGCGTGAACATTCGATTTCTCTATTCATCTTCGGCAAAAAGAGAAGAAAAATTATTGCCCCAATTTATTATTCTGCAGATCGGGAATTGTATACAAAATGGATGAAGCTCCATATCGAAAAATGAGTGATGAAAACGATACTTTTAACGAGGGCTGTTTTCTTGGCGATGAATCATAGCGGGAGGAAAATAAGTTTTCATTTATTCTTCTAAGTTTTAATTCCGTCTCTTGTTCTTGTTTTTCTGCTTCCATTGTAAGTGACATTAGTTAAAGAAGCAGCCGAGTGGAAAATTGGGAGAGAATAAATGTTCGTTTAGGATGTCTAATGGGGCTGAATAGATTAAAGTTTCTCTCATTTTTGTTGGCCTTAAGAAGTCAAATGACCTTCAATCATGTCCAGATGAATATGGAATTTACTCAACCTTTTTCGAGGTATTTTATGAAATATTGTTTAATGAAACATGTTTGAAATTTGGTGACTAATTCAAATGATCTCATTATCATTTTAATAATTCTTCAACATAAGAAAAGTATAGTAAATTATCAGAAGTATTTTAGTTTTCGGTTAAACATTTGATTAGTCTAATTAGATTAATGAACGAAAAACTATAGTTGTGCGTAAAATGAAAAAAAAATCATTGTCTGAATGACACTTTTTAGGCGAGGGTTTCAATTAATTCTGATTAAAAGTATTGAATCATGACGATACTTTCTGTCACTTTGAGGGAAAATTTTGATTTGAATAAGAAACTGCTTGTGTACATAAAATGCGAGAGGCATGCCCATTGAAATGATCACAGAATACTCTAATATTTCAATGTACACGACCTAAACATACAAGGATCTGAATTTAGGTACTTCTTAATTTTCCTGGCTCTCACTACGAATACTTCCAAATTTAAAATGTAAAGCAAATAAAAAATTTCAAATTTAAATGACAAGTGTAGATACGTCTCGGCATTGTTACGTCGTACGAATAGACTCCATTCAGCAAACGTGACTTCTTTGTAAAGTCAGATTCGCTATGTGATGAGCTTTTCTGCGAATTTCTGAAAATATAGAAAACTTATTTGGACACTCGAACACACAAGTTCGTATTCAAAACAGAATTGTGCCACAAGTTATGTTGATACCAAGTAATTTGAAAGAACAGGCGAAATCCCTTCATTTGTAAGAATAACTGCTATTGCATTGTACAATCTACTAGAAGTTACTATATACTGAATGAGCCTATGCCATCTAAGGTAAATGAATCTTGTTAGTAATTATTTTTAAAAATTATGTCTTAAGTATTTCTTGTTTATGTTATATATACCAATTGTGAACATATTTAGTGACATTATTTTAAAACCGATAACAGAAAACATAAGATACAATTTATCTAACTTTCTGTTTTATTTCAGTATATTATTTATTTTCTTTTTATTCAGTTTAAATTAAAGTTTAAACTCATTTTATATTAACTTTCTCACATAAACATCAATATCTAACGAAGGCCGTTTAAATAAAATTGGTTTCCTCAATACGATTAAAAAAAAAAATTCCATCACAAAGGCCACTCGGCATCTATTTCTGACATTTATTTATACTTCTCCTTTTCTCGAAGTATTCCTCATAAATAAGAATTCCAACTTCTCTCCGAAATGAACAAAGCATTCCAGAGTTTTAAGTTGTTTGCGATGGAATATCTTTCATAATTCAGATACATCAATGTTATAAGAAGTGAGAACTTCACTCAACTCGTCAATGAGCCCCCTAAACAAGACAGGATGGACCACAGACAAAGAGATATAAATTACTGTCTCCGATCTTCTTTTTATGCCAGGAATTCCTTCCTACTGTGTAAGAAGAGGGCCTCTTTTTTCCCCTCTTTTGTAAAGCTTTTAAATTCTGAGCGGTCAAGAGAGACTACAACTTTTCCACTTTTCTCCGGAGTGTCGATCCGTCTCTTTTTGCATTTAGAATATATTTCATATGATATTATATAATGCGAATTCTATAGAAATGGTACTTTGAATGAAAATTATATAACAGATTAGAAGATACATCTTATTTTTACTCTGTGTATTTACTGTGTTTTTCTTTTCTAATCGGGCTTTATTTATAGTGCATTTTTATATCAGATATATTAGTTCAGTGCATGAACGTATTTCTATCGAAAAGGGTTTATAGATTTTTTACCTAGATACACAGGGCTAAAATGGATAGCATTTCTATCTTAAGAAAATTTTAAATAAAATTTATATTATTTATTGGAGTAAACTAAAACAGATCAAACCCTTTTTATACGTTTTTCTTTATGCATATTATATTAAATGAATTTATTTAAAGTATATAAAATACTAACAGAATATTTTTTTCATACTTTAGAAAAATTGGTACAATTTACAATTATTATCACACACAGAAAGAGAGAGAGAGAGAGAGAGAAAATTTTGCAAATGAGTTACGGAGAATAAAACTTTGGAATTAACTTCAATTTATTTTTCCAGTGGTAGGCACGATTAGTACATAGGAACAAAGGAGGAACACGTCTATTTGCCACAAAACACAAGACCGAAAGTCTTTGACCTGTTTCAGTATAGCTAAAAGTATGTAAATAAAATAGTATTATTTAATGTATGTCAAAACTTTTAGTACACTTTATTGACAATAGTATGCAAAGCATTCTTTGAAATTTCGTTAAAATTTTTTTAAATAGTATTGCAGATATGATAATGGTTGATAATTTAATTTGAAAAACTAATTTTGAGAAAAACGCGTTTAATGTTTGGAGTTACTGTAAAAAATAATTTCTTCCTTAGAAAATAGTCTAAAGCATTCCCTACTTGTTAGTCAAATCTTCTTTTTCTTCATACATTGAACTTTTTTCTCCAGATGAGCTGACAATTTTAGTATGTAAACTTTTCTAATCTTAATGAGTGCTTTTTTGAATTACAAATACGTTCATACTACTACTACTACTATTAATAATAATAATAATAAATTTTGATTTTCCACAAAACTGCTAATAATAATTAGTACACTCAATATACCAGTCTTATCATCATAAACTAAAAAATAGCTCAACTAAACGTATTCAGCAACAAATATATCAGTTCAAAAATCGTTAAATATTTCAGCAACATTTTGAGAGTGGGGGCGGACTGATAAGTCTGAGATTCGGGATCATATCCCATTGAAGAACTGATGCGTAACATGATGTGATGCACGCCTAATTCGTACGGGCCGCATCTTCCATTGATATAGTGCGGCAGTTTGGGAAGTCTAGTGCCAGTTCAAATATCGTCCTTGTTATCTAACCGCAGTTCAAAATTGCGTGGTCCGTCGCAAAATAATCCTAGTATTGCTATAAATCTGGAAACTAATATAACTAAACACTTGGAATCTTGCGTCATTCTTTTAAGAGGATTCTTTGGCAACTTTTGTGTATAAAGTTGTATGCATGTTGGCTTTATAATATTTATGACATTTTGAGAAAACAATGTTTTTCTTCCATGAAATGTTTTATTTGGTGTCTTTGTCTGTTAATATTAGTACTAGCTGTTGGTTCTTCTAGCACATTGCCTGCGCATAAAAGGCTTAATAATTGAACACTAATAGCAAAAAAAAAAAAAAAAAGCAATGAATCCAGTGAGTAAGTTTTATAAGTTATAGACATTATTACGAAATGTAATTCCTCAATAGTTTGTAATTTGTTTAAGAAACTATAAGTTAAACAATCCTTCCCTGTCATTCATCTGTTGAATTTTCGAAAGGAAATTCATCATGAAATCGCAATAAAATATACAATGTAAACAAATTTTCGAGTAAGCGAAGATTTTACCAATTAACATAAAAAAAACTAAAAAAAAAAAGTTAAAAAATCATGCTGAAAACTAGCATCATCATCATAAAAATATCATTTGTAATTTAAAATTAAGAAAATGGTAAAAAAACAAATTAGAAACTGCATTTTACTGCGACTTCCAGTTAACTTAACAGAAGACAGCAATATTTAATTAGTTAATCTCGGCTCCTATGATATAAAACGAAAAAAAAAATATTTGAATTAAAAAATTTTGGAAAGAAAGGTTTTTCCTACTATCTGTCAAATATCTACTATTCAATAGTTTACAACGTAGACAGACACCTTAATTGCATTTATGCATCTTATAGAATCCATGTTAACTTCATGCGTGATACAGCTAAATTTAAAGGGGTCTATATATTATACCAAGATTTCAAACTGATTGGCCAGTGTCTGTATTATTTTAGAAGTAGCCCTTCATTCAAGGCAGTAATATTCAAGCATATCTCTCATAATATTATGAAAAATAATCGCTGAATTGTGCTTTTTCCTAAAATAAATTTGATGACAACTAATGAATCTATATTTCGCATAATTAAAATATAAGTAATAAAAAATTCTAGAATTGCATGTTTGCTCGAATCCCATTCCCGCTGCAATATTAAAAGAACTCGTCAACATTTTTCTTGATAATAGGATGTTTCATAAACAGATACATATGTAACCAAGGGAGCGATTTGGAAGAATGGAAAACATCCATATCAAATATCCTAATAGAACAGTGTAAATTGCGAGTCACCTCCTTTCACCCTTCTAAATGGAAATCGTTTGATGTTCTGCTTCATTCCACCCAACTTCAAAGAGACCACTCTCACACATTAGTGGATGTCGTATACGGTAACGAAGCACTCGCAGATGCGTTCATTAAATGACGGCGGGCGAGCGTAACCAATGTTAATCTCATAGACCAATTCCTGTCATTAGTTTAGGGGTTGTTTCTGTCAGATACCAAAGAGAATTATATTTTCAAAGAAAACTAATGTTGTACCAGCTTTACTCGTTTCCAAAACTTAGATTGGCATACTTTTATATTGATGTCCTGAAATTTGTGTAGTATTCCGAATTCAAATGCTTCGTAAATTAATATCTTCTGAATCCAAAAGTTTTCTATGTAACAAGCAAGCCCTTTTTGCAAAATTTTGAATATTTTGTCAAATTTAAATATAATTTGTAAATATCAATTTTATAAAAAATGATTGAATAAATTGTAGTGTATTAAACAATGGAACAGATGAGACTCTTGATCACTATGCATCTATTTAAATCGTGAAATAAACAGGACATAGTTGCCTTTTTTACATGCAATAATCTACTTAGCATCTGCTTCGTAAGAAATAAGAAAGAAAATACTTGAAATTAAAGTATTCTGAAATAAAATACCGAAACAAAATAATATATACCGAATACAGAAGTGGATAGTATATCAACTTCCATTCGTCTCGTTATTTCTAGTTTTGAATTATTGCATTTATACATAAAACGGCAAAGAAAGAAATAGAAAATGGTCCGTTTGATTTCCAAAATTGCGTAAAAATGTCTCAAACTGGTTTAAATTTTGAGCATCTTTACTCAGTTTATTTTGCATACTACACCATGACAATTTACGTGCTTTACAGTATAGGGAATGAAATTTAGTGTATATTTTGATTTTCTCTCTTTCCATCTATTGAATTCATTTTAATTCTAATGACAAAATAGAAGTTTGAATTTCGTTTATGTTACTTGTTATGCTTTTGTGTTATTGAACTCTCCATTCTCAATAATTTATAGACATAGACGGTCAATATATCTGATCCAATAGACGGTCCTTAATATCTGTTCCGATAGACGGTCCTTAATATCTGTGCCGATAGACGGTCCTTAATAACTGATTCGGTATCATGGAATGAGATTTGCAACGACTTTTTGAAACTATAACACTAATATGGATAATATAACCGGAGGTTCATATCAAAAGTAGGCATCTGCTAAAAGTTACATCGGTACAAAGTAAAATGTCGTCATCTGACCACGGTTCAAAATTACAAGGTCCGTCCAAAATAACCCTAGAGTTGCTTTATAACGGGACATTAATACAACTAAACTAAACTGAACAAAGTAACATACAGGGATAAACACAGTCGAATCAGCGAAGCTATAAAAACAACTCTTATCACATTGTACCATATGCTTCGAGTTAGCCCGTGTTGAGTAAGCATATACCACCTGGAAAAATTCAAATTTTGTTCAAGATTATTTAAAAAATTACGACTTAAGTATCACTTGTTTATTTTAAATGCATCATAACTGTTCACATGATTTATTTGAAATATTTTAAAATAAATAGCAGATGTTAAAAGGCCCATTTCAATCAATATTATACCTTAAACGGATTTGTTATTTAATTTTCTTTTTTCTTCAGTTTGAATTAAGTTATAAAAGAATTTTTACTAATAACTTTCTCACACCAACATCAGTAATTTTTCAAAATCTTTTGAAATAAGTATATATTTCAAGATTCGGCCCAATACCATAGGAAAATTCTGTATTTATCTGCCATTAAAAGTCCATATAAGACATTCTTTTATATTTTTTCCCATTAAAATATTCCCTGAAAATAAGAATCCTTTCCAGAAATGAATGCTTCCAGAGTTTTAATTCGTTTGCGATTGAATACCTTTCATAATTCAGACATATGAATGTTGTAAGAAAACAGAAGAACACCACTCAACTCATCGATGGGCCTCCTAAATAATATAGAATGGGGCTCAGAGAAAGAGATATAAATTAATGTCTCCGATCTTTTTCTTTTTTACGTCTTGAATTCCTTCCTATTGTGTAAGAAGAAAATACTTTTTATCCTTTCCTAAAGCTTTTAAATTCCAAGACATACTTGTTTATATTTTTGTTCCTTTTTTTCAGAACGCCGGTTCGTCTCTTTTTGTATTTAAAATGCATTTTATATGAATTGTAGCAAATATAGACTTGTTACTTAGAAAGAAGGTTATATAACAGAATTGAAAGGGTCTTTTATCTATAGTCTATTGTCTAAATATTACATTTTTCAATTGTAATGTATTATATATAATACACTTTCATGTCTGATATTTGAATTCACTGACTGAATTTATTTATTTTTAGATTGGTATGTAGATTATTTACCACCCATAAAAAAAATAAAAAAATAAAAAAAAACCAGAGGAAAGATTTTGTAACTTTAAGAAATTTTAAATGAAATTTATATTATTTATTGGTATGAGTTACTGGATTTTACGAATTCGCCAGGTTCCATTATGAATGAAAGCAAGGGAATAATTTTTAAAACCCCTTAATTCATTTCAAGCATCAAAATCAAAATTCTTGACGCTTTCAATGCACTCTATAATACACCAAAAATTTCTCGGTTATACCAATGCTTCATCCATGAAGAGAAAATACTTTTATCTTTAAAAAATAAGTAAAAAAGAAAAAAAGAATTATATTGTTCATATATACTTAAGCATGGGCAGACTGGAGAACAGTTCAAAGTGAAAGTATCGCAGATGGGTCTGAAATGCAGAAATTCATCCCACTCTGAATCAATTATTTTGAATACACATTTCTAACAACGAAGCGTATAAAAGAAGACATTATTTGAAAAATGTGTTTGCGGTCCGTTTCATTTCACTGCCGTTATTCATCTGATCTATGTCTTGGTTTTCTTGATCACCTTTCACGACTTGCACCACACTGGCTCTGAACCGACCCTTCTCTTGTGCTGTCGATACAGGTCTATATGTTTACTCATCTCCTCGGTGTGAGCATTCGATTTCTCTATTCATCTTCGGCAGAAAGGGAGGGAAAGATATCGTCCCACTTTGTTCTCCTGCAGGGCGAGAATTGTTCGCCAAAAAGGATGAGGTTCGATATCGAGGAATTAGTGACGAGAACGATATTTTTAACGAGCTCTGTTTTCTAGACGATGAATCATAGAGGGTGAAAAATAAAACACTCAAAAGTTTTCAGTTTCCGCCACTTGCTCCTGTTTTTTCTGCTTCCATTGTGGGTGCCATTAGTTAAAGATGCAGCCGAGTAGAAAATAGGGAGAGAATAAATGTTCGGTTAGGATGGGTAATGGGGCTGAATAGATTAAAGAGCTGCGCACTTTTTTTTTTTTGGACTTAAGCTGTCGAATGACCTTCAGGCATGTCAGGACGATTATAGAGTTTACTCACCCCTGTTAGAGGTGTTTTATGAAATATTGATTAACGATAAATGTTTGAAATTGTGTCCCTAGTTCAAATTTTTCTATTTCATTCTAATAAGTTCCTCAACGAATTGCTTCTCATATATTTATTAACGAACAGTTAATAAATTTATCAGCAACAATTTAATTTTCAGTAAGCTTAATTCAGTTATAATATCCTATATCTTGGTAATCACATGAGAGCTATCATGGCTTTGACCTAGCTATTTTTACCCGGAAATAACTGAGGAGGACGAAAACTTGTGGTTACCCTCTCTTCCCCCCTCCCATGCGGTCGTTTTCCAAATTTTATCAAAACACTAATAAATGCGTTCTGCCCCGAAAATTCCAGTTTCGAAAGTTAAGAGATAAAAATTGAAATCCTAATTTTTCTCCAAATATTTAAAAGTTAATAACCGATGATAAATACAGACGATTTCATTCTCACACAACTCATTTCAAACTAATGAGAAGTTATTGCTTTTTTTTTTTTTTTTTTTTTTTTTGCTATACTTTGTAAAATCAGCAGTCAATTGTTTTTCCCATCACTTTAAAAAAGTTTTCAATACGATTGATGCTATATCGGTTTATGTAAAATTGTAAAAACCAGGCCTGTACGTGGTAATTTAGTTGATGTTTTAACTTCATTTGCTCAAAAGAGATTAGCACGAGTGTTTTCATGTCGAAAAGATGCAAAAATGGCAATAGGGAATGATGCCTTTTAGATAGTTTTAGTGCTGAATTGATTCCCATTGCAGTAGAGAAACCAGCCATTATTTTCCAAAAACTTTTTTTTTATGATGGTTTCTTCTTACGATTATTGTTTAAAATTATTTTGTTTTAACATTTTTTTTTGTTTTTGCAATTAATATGAATTTTTTAAAGCATTTCAGTACTTTATAAACTAATTATTCGGATTCTAATAACTATACGTCTACTTAAATATAAACGTAATCTTATGCACCTTACTGATTCATTTTAATCGAGAACAAAGCAGATTGAATAGACATCTAAACCGGTTTATTTCATTCGTTTAAGATTTTAAAAAATGAATAAAAATTTGACGCTCTTTAAAGTTTTGCGTTAATGTGATATATTTTATTAAAATCTATACAATGCTGCTCGTTTCCGTCGTTGTTAAGCTACCACTATAAAAAAACATAAAACATCAAACCAAATTTGATGTCCTAAATAAAAAAAAAATTATAATAGATCACTAAGAAATTGATAATTTTATGGGACGCCTTCTTTTCTTCAAATGAGTCGTGATTCAATTCACAGTACTGCATAAATAAATAGATTCATGCAGTATTCATGAATTTGATGGCATAGTTATAAATTTGTGGTCATCAATTAAATTTGCCTTTCATAACTTCTTATGAAAAGAAGCATTGATTGATTCACTTGGCTCTTCTTTGAAGTTAAATTAACACTATTTAAGGATGGAGCTCGTACCTTTAAATCATAGTTTGTATTTAGTGAATATCGGATGTAAATGTATTTAATCCAATTATTTTAAAAGAGATTGATTAAGGCTTGAAACCAACTTCCGACAGTTTTATACGTTACATAATCTCCATTCCTTATATGGTTTAAATAAAATTATAGATGGCTTTAATTCTATTAACTTTCTCGCACTAATATCTGTTATTTTTTTAATGGTTCAAAATAAAAGTGCAAGCAAAGATTTGGTTGAAAACCGCAAATATATTCTGTCACAAATTTTATATCAACCACTAGAAACCTATTTCTGACAGTTCTTTGTACATCTATTTCTCTTGAAATGTTCCTCATAAATAAGAATCCAACCTCTCTCCGAAATGAACAACGTTTCCAGAGTTTTAAGTTGTTTGTGATGGAATATCTTTCATAATTCAGATGTATCACTGCTGTAAGAAGTGAGAAATGCACTCAACCACTCGATGTGTCTCCTAAATAATACAGAATGGATCGCAGAAAACGAGATATAAATGAATGTCTGCGATCCTCTTGTTTTTATGTCTTGAATTCCTTTCTATTGTTTAAGAGGGGATGCTTTTTTTATCTCTTGTATCTCTCTTTAAAGCTTTTAAATTCTGAGTCTGTCTACTTTTGCTCTTTTCTGTGGAACATCGATCTGTCTCTTTTTGTTGCTATGATGCATTTTTTGTGGATTTATACAATGCCGCAAATATAGAAATGATATTTCGAAAGAAAGTTAGATAACATTTTGAGTAGAGCTTTGAATTATTAATGCATAGCATGTACAATTTTTTTAATTTTTTTTTATTATACATTATACTAGATACATCTTCATGACAGATTTTTTATAGCATTTGTTATTTAATTCTTTACTTTGTTAGGAATTTGTTTAAATGAATTTCTTTATACTTTCGCGTTTAAAATGATAGTAAAAAGTCGTTTTCGAGGTCTTTTACATCATAAAAAATGTTCAAATAACATGAAATTACTTATCTAATTAGAGGTGTTCAAATAGCATTGAGTTACTTGTTCTTATCAAAAATGTTCAAATAACATTGAATTACTTACCTCATCAAAAGTGTTCAAATTAACAGAAGCAATAAAAATGTTTATTTAAATTTTCAAGAAATCACTCTAGTGATGTGTTTCAAAAATTTTTTCTCCCCAATATTTTCCATTAGACATCATTTCAGGTATTGGCTCTTCTGGTAGTATCTTGACTTATATTGTTGAAATTGTGCCTAGAAATGTAATAAAACAGCAGTTAATTTCTTTGGTGAAAAATGAGATAATATTTCTATTTTAATTCTTGAAGCATTAAAATATGTCGCTATGTTCAATAGATTAATATTATTTAATTATTCTTTTCCATTTATGTTATCTTTGTTTAATTTAGAGTTTGAAAAACTTCCTATTTTGAACTTATACGAGGATTACTTTGAAACGAATTTCGTAATTCTGATTCATGGTAACGAGATAATGAATTGGTATCTCCTTTCTAAGCTGCCCAACCAAATCAGGTTAGAAAGCCTTCATCGTGTTTGTTTTAACGTAATATAGAAAAGTGGTCATAGCTGAATCTTGGTATTTCGAGTACTTACACAATATGGCTCAGTTTATGTTTAACTTTTTTTGTAAGAATTAATGCAAGATATAATGAATTGGAATTTCCTTTCGAAACTGCTCAACCATATCAGGTTAGAAAGCTTTCGATCATGATGGTTTTAACGTAATATAGCGGAATTTCGGTGTTTCGAGTAGTATATAATGGGTCACAATATGTTTAACTTTTTATTTCAAGAATGAAAATAAAGGAAGCATGAATCAAGAAAAAAGAAATTCAAGATTTAAAAACTATTATACTCGGAGACTGGCATAATTCTAAAAGTATGTTTTGAGAGAGGCTTGAAATAAATGGAGATTCTAGTGATAAAGATCATCATAATCCCAAGGTCAAAATTGTTTGGTACTTACGATATTTTCTATTTGTACATTTCTTAACGAGAAAATAAATGTAAGATAACTTTTTAAATCGGATACAATTCTGTACAATTAACCATTCCAATGTAAAAATGAGCAATTTGGTAATTTTGTGCATTAATATATTACTAGTTTCCCATAAAATGATATGTATCCTAGAATGATTGTTAGTGTTGGTGACTTTTAAAGCTTTTCCATTTAATTTATTTCAAGCAAACTAAAGCAATAAAGAGCAGAGTCATGAAGTTCAGTCTAAAGAACCATCACAAATCAAAAATTGGAGAAAAAAATATCCCTTTCTACTTTTTTTTTTTATCAGATATTAACCTTGTTTATGAGAGTCATAATGAAGGGCAGAGCGCAGGGGATGACACAAAAGGGAAAAAAAGGCGAGGGTGGATTGGGGGATGACTGATCCACGTGACCATCGATCAGTTCATTAGAGCGATGCTTTTGTTGTGACACACAAAACAGCTGCTCTGGAAATGAAAGACATGTCTCTGCCGCCCCCCTTTCTTTTCAGTCCGTTTCCACTCCACCCCTGCTCTCCTTTTCTCCTGCTTTGTCCGTAACCGTTTAGCGAAAAGCGCAACGAAATGAAGAAAGAAGTGGTGTAAGTGATTTGTTTCTGAGTTTCGGTAAACTAAACTACAGTTTTCATTTTAGATGGTCCTCAAGCAATTACTTTGATTGAAAAGAAGAAGATGAAATCATTTCATGTTCTGAAGGTTTATTATAATTTTTCTAAAGCCATATGGGGAAATATATTGTAATATCAATCTCACCAAAAAAAAAAAAAATCTGAAATTAAAGAAACAAAAATTAACTTTTGGTATTTTGTTGTGGGGAAAAGCTGATTTAAGTCTTTTGGTAAGAGATTATTGAAATGAGAACTATGGTGAGAAACTCAAATGAGAATGAAACTCAGAGATGCTTAGCTTGGTACACATTATATCTATTGCGATCGAAACATTCTGATGATAATATGGTTTGGGAATCTGCATTATGTTTCAGAGTTCACATAATAATCTTATTATGTTTTAGAGTTAAGAGATTGTACCAAAACCGTATAGCTTTAAAGGTGGAAACCGAAACAGTCTTGATATATGACACAGTGTTTCGCAAAAATGTCCCCTCTTTATATCCTGAATTCCTCGTTTGAAAAACAAACCGGTAACAACACTGCCCATTAGTATAAAATTTTCATGGTCTGGTTGGACCGGGTTAGTAGTGAGAGAGTTCAGGTTCACCTAACTTCACAGGTAAATTTTTAAAAAAATTTATACTTTGCATCGAAATTAAAAATAGGAGAATCTGTTGCTGTAGTTCAGCAATGGATTGTAAAAGATTCCGCACTTTTGCGCATGCGTTAGGATGGGTTTAATTCGTCGAAATAAGGGTGAAAGGAAAAAAAAGAATGAAAGGACGGAATGTTTACATTTACTAGTATGTAATAGGGGAAACCCAAGGTCAAAGGGAATGCCGGAAATGCACTCATCGTTCCGCGTTTCACCCCTTAATGAGATGGAACCGTCGAAATACGGTCATCTCAGAATCTGTTGACGAACTATAGTGACCCTGTGTTGTCATTTCAATTCGTTTCAAAAAAGTTTTGACAGTTTCTACGGGGCATTCTTTTAGGTTTTAAAGAAAAATTAGTGATTATTATTTTTTTTTGACTGACTACAAAAGAAAAAACTCTCTTACATATTTAAAATGTAAACTGAACTGCCATATAATTTAACAACTCCATTTGCTAAAAAATCATAATTGTAGTACCACATTTTTATTAAATTCTTCGAATATTTCAACCACTGATATTTATGATTTTTCTTTTCTTCTGATGGCATTGTCATTATATCTCTAACTTTCTCAAGAAAATCCAAATAAAGACTTACTTGAAAACTTGATGAAAATTCTTGTCTATTTCTAGCAAGCAATATTAATTCTGCTTCTCAATAATTTTGATCATATAAGAATTAATCGGCTCAATAGTTTTGTGGCAAAATAAATATAGATGTATAACAAAATATACTATCTATTCGATAGGATAATGTATGGATAAGATATAAAATTCCAATATAGATGTGTACTTGCTATTTATTTAGCAAATTTTTTATACAGCAAAGATGAGAAATAATAATCGCATTGCATTTCCCATTATTGATCACCTGCAAACTTCCAGCCTCTTTTGTGGTTACACCAATTCAAAACTTTTTTGTATATACAGGAAAATATGTTTATGGGAAGATTCTTTAAAGTGCGAAGATGTTTTCAAATTCTTGGTGGGGGGGGGGGGGGAATCTGGTGCTCCACTTCGTATTTCCTACAGGATTTTTATAACCAATTTCTTAGAAAAAATATCACCTAATTGTATTAATTGGTAGCTGATCAAAACTATTTCGAAGTTCTTTACCTTACACTTACGCTTCACTTTGTAGAAAGCATTTTCCAACAAGTACATATCTATATTGAAAAGAAAATGTATCGCGATATACTCGCAGACTTTTCGGATAAAGCACACATTCCAACGCATAAAATCCAAAAATCAAAAGATTTTATTTTTAAAATACGTTTTGCATTATTGCTATCGTCAAATACCTTATAGACTTTCTACTTTTTTATTATATAGCATGAAATATGTTGAATTTAAAAATATGTGGAAGTAATGCTGAACATATTTTTTTTTTTTTTTTTTGCAATTTTTCCAGTGTAATGTTTTATTTTTCTACCCTTTATGTCTTAACCCAGTATATTTTTATGCTTCTCTATCACTGACTATTACAGAATGCCATTCAGATGCAGGAGCAGAGAAAACAGCATGGATAAGATAATTGTGTCGCTTAATTGGTGAAAATTATTATAGACCAGTTTTGCACGCCATGACGACGGAATCAGAAGCAGGGTTTAGCGGGAAGTATCGAAAACATGTTGACATGTTATTTTTAAACTAAAAAGGGCGTTAAAGATTTATTTTTAATATTTATCAGTTTTAACAGGTGTCGCATTATTAAAAATATCAGCAGCAGTCAATTTTACTAAATAAAGTAATGTTGACAAAAATTAAACAATTTTGACTATAATAATTTTATTTTAATATGTAATGATGATAAATTCAAAGAGCAATTTTAATATAAATAGTGATAAATAGTGACAGTAGCTAGAATAATTGTACTCATAGCAATATGACTTCAAAATAAACAATGCATATTATTGGTTTTTATTCAAACTTTCTTTAAAATGGGTTTTGCTGATTTAACGTCCCAAAGGGTATTAGAAGCTTTACCTTTTTTTTCACTTTTAGTCATCATATACGCAATATAATGACAGATATAACCTGTCAGAATAATTCAGAAATAATAACAATTTTTTACAGTTTTAATTTTGACTTTTAATAAACCACAATAAATTTGAATTATGGACACAATTTTAGTCATTGCATTTCTATGTCTCTTCTAAGATACCAATCCAAATTTTTCGTCATTTTGAAATTTCTTAATTCTGATAGATAAGAAAAATACTTTCAGAGTTGCAAAAAATTTAATTTTTGAAAAAAAACCCTTTCTTAATTTTTTTAATGGCATATCCTTATGTTTATGCTAATTAGACATTAAACATATTTATTTTTAAACATTTTTGCAGTTTTAAGGTCATTTTTTTTATCTAATGGTTGCTTGAACATGATCATATGAGGTATCAACAATCTTATCGCCTAAAAAAATGCTGCACAATCTGCTGCACTGGCTTGATTTACTTTGCATAGTGATGTGATAGTCTTTCATGATCTGTAGAATACTAATTGTCTCCAAATTGAAACAGGCGCCAGGCTATTGATTCGTAACAAGAGAGAGATCTAACAGATGCCATTATTTCATATATGTGGTATATCTATAGTGGTTTTTTTTTTACTCTCTGTATAGACAAGGGTTTAATGGAGTTAATCTGCTGAAGCCTGTTACTAGAGATAATAGTTACTGAGTATCATTTTTCATAATATAACACAATAACATAATTTTTAATATTAATCGCTCATTTATGATTCATATAAAGGAAACATAACTTCACAGTGGTTTTACATGTGGAAAAAAGATTTATTTTTGCAATATGTATCATCTAAAACAATAATTTTCTTAAAAAATAAGTGATAGGAAGTTTCTTTTTCTTCCTGTTGATCACTAGAGTACAAACCTCGAGTCTTATCCGCTCAGAGACTACAGAGGCGAAATTCTAGATGAGCTACATAGAATAGAGAAGCTGCAGTAAAAATAACAGGTAAAAAATGTCTATCCACCCATTTTATAGTTTCATAAGACTCCCAGACTCAGAGCCAGATGGAAAATAAAAACAAGTTATTGTTAAACAATTCTTTGATACTGTTCGATTACTGTTCTTTTTTTTTGTCCTTTTTTTCCCCCGTACAACAGACGGTACCTGATATGAAAGCGGCAAGTCATTCTCTATTAAAATAAATCTTTCCAAAATGCCGAGAGTAAATAATTGGTCCCATTATAGAAGTTGAATAAGAATTTTAAAGCTTTAGTTTAAAATTTCTTATAATGCTCAAAACTTTCTTTTTCATTCAAAAAGTTATATAGTAAATGTTTCATATTTTTATTGCAACTTCGTTATTATTATTTTCAAATTTTCATCATTATGTCCAACTAAAATGTCATTAAATATGAAATATAAGTATTTAAAGCAACTTTATAAAGCTATTTGAAGGATAAAACATATTTTTACTGAAAATTAATATTTTTTCATAACTTTACAATGAATGGTATAAAGTTAAATTTAGAAATTTAAAAATATATTTTAAATGTTCAGCTTACATGAATTTTTTCTTTATTTATTTGAAGTCTGGCTTTGTTTAATGACATAACAACGAACTTTCCTTCCTGAAGGATGCCTATTCCCACCGTAGGCACCTAAGAAATGAGGATGAGAAGCTTCCGGTTTGGTGGTTGGTTCTCGCCACCCTGGTGGGTGCAGAAATGCTTGGGGTTAGCTATCTCACATCGATGACGGGACGCACTTCCGAAGGGAAATGCTGTACCTTAGGACTCAACCACAGTTCTCGCCAATGTTGCTGTCGCTGTGGTCAGGTCAATTAGATTAATCCGTGTGCTTTAGAGGTGGGTGGCAGTAGTCGTTTAGGTCTATGTTAGGTTCCTTACACATAGGTACCTGTGACCCCTGAGATGATTATCATTACGCTTTTGCACAGTAAGAGGCTAAGGAATGCATTTTAAGAAATATCATCTCTTTGTCAGTTTCTATATGATAACTGACGTGTTTTCTCTATAATTTAGAAATAACTAGACATATAGTCCGCATATTTCCCGCAATTAAGCATGTCAAGTAAAAAATGACTAATAAATGGAATGGAACATTCTAGGCCATCAAAATAAAGAGTATTTACAGCTGTTTTGCTGCCATTTTTAGATTACGTATAAAACTTATTTAATATAAATATATATATAAGGCTATAATAAAAATATAAACCAACTTGTCTTTGTACAGCATATAAATAAGAGAGTTAAGTGATTAGTTGCTCGCATAGCGTAAGGAGGTAGAGATATCACAAATTGAACTTTATATTAAAGTCTTTTTTTTAATCTTCTTTATCTTGTCCAAACACCTGTCATAGTTTATATAAATTTTGTAGGTATATTTTGGTATTTTTTTTTATTTTCATTTAATTTAAAACATTGTTATTTCTATCACTGAATTTTTATAATTTATAACTTTTTTTAGTCATGTTCTTTGAAATAAATTAGATTTAAGACTTTTTTTTTAGTTTCTTTTTCTCATCCGTAATTGATGCTGGAAAACTCTTTGAAAGTTAATTATATATAATTACGTTTGTTTTATATTATTTCACATTCATTCACTGTTTTATTTTATATTTTTACTGGTGGGAACCATTTTTTTTACTTTGAAATAAAACAAAGCGGTTTTCTGATAACTTTATTGTTTATTCGATGTTTTTTTTGTAAATTTTATAATTTTACCACTTTTTTCTATGTTAATATCTCTATTTGCGAAGTTTGGACGATTTATGAGAAGAAAACCAATTTTTTCAAAATTATAGCACGATTTATTTCTTACTTTAATTTTTATAGATTTGGAAATTCCACGAGTTAATAGAAAGGCGCACTATTTTATATTGAATACTAAGAAGTGCAGAACGCGAAAATCACATTTCTCAAATAAAACAGTTTCAAAATGCCGTTTTGTTGTTTGGTTGTCAAAGTCATTAGTGGCAAATTTATTAGTCCAATGTGTGTATACTATTAAAATTTTTTTAATTTCAACAACGCAAAATTTACAATTTTTTTTTTGGAAATATAGTTTTGTTTTATGTAAAAAATGTTGATTATAAAAATTTTTATAGATGTGTTATACCCAATCTTTTTTTATTCGTTTTTGTTTTTTTTTCTTTGTTTTGTTTTAAATGTCTTACAATTATTATTAAGAGTTAATAACATTTGAGTGGTGAAAAAAACTTCCTTCAGATAATGACCATATAATTTTAAAATAAATAAATAAAAATAATTTCGTAATTTTCAATTATTTTTTTTCATTACAGCTAAGCTAAACTAGAGCAATTATTAACTATGAAAACAGTACATTTTATAAAATCCTTACTTTCTTGCTTAAAAATATTTGGTTATTGTTCAGAAAAATAAATAGTTTAGTTAATATAAGCTGGTTTAGTTGTAATGTTACCGCGTTGAATCTTTAAGACAGTCAACTCAGCTTGCTTTTTCTGAAACCATGACTAATATAAAATGCTAAAAATCAAATACATTTCATTCAAACTACTTAAATTTTTGCTGTGAATTCCGAAAATGTCATCTTAATAAAATTAAGTATTTATTTTTTAAAATACTGGGCAGAAATTTTTTTAAAAATAGCAAAAATTTAAAAAAAATTAGACATTTTCAAAAAAAAAAATGTGTAAACATTGTTTTTACCGAAATTAGTTTAGATATTCAAAATCGGATGTCCAATTCCATTTAGGAGAATTTAAAAAAATTTTGGTCGACTAATATTGAAAACAAAATTGAAAGGCACATTTTTTAAATTCATTAAAACAGATAAGAAATTTTAAAGGTTAAATTTCTAAACAGGAAAAATCATTTTAAAATTTAAATTTCTGAATAGATTATATTTAACTACAGCAAAACAAAGCAGATTTTGCGGAAATTTTGGGAAAACATTTAGGAGTACCAAATCCCTTAAAATATTATTTGAATGAAAGTAAGCGTTTGGATTGAAATATTGATTGTCAAAGTTTTGATTCTGTTACTATTGTAATTAGGACAATTACGATTTCAGTTGTTTTGGGGATTTGTCTTGTCAGGATGACGATCCAACTTTATAAAACAAATCTTTAAGGACAAAATGGAATAAGAAATGGATGAGATGAAATAATAGTGTCATGAATCAATACTGTTTTCCTGTCACATGGTGACTACATGGCGTGAAATAGAGATTTACAGAGATTCTTAATGGTTGCTTAATGATACAAGATCAAACCCATTGTGATTTGGAGACAAGATTCACAGTTTTCGTTTCAAAAATGAAGGTGCTGTAAAAAGTAAGAATGGTGGCCCTATCTCTATTAGAAACAGAGATTAGGAGAATCTGGAGATAATTTTGGAAAATTTTATGAAACTTCATACCTTGTCAGAATATCTATATTATCCCGAGAGACTAAAGTATCTTTGAAATGTTGATCACTCAGCGAGCTCTTTAGTAGTTTGAATACGCTGAGCTTTAATTTTGTTTTCTATTTATGATTTGTTGTCTATTTATTCTATTGGTATCTACAATTTCTGCATATCTTCGGATGGGATTATGTGGCCTTCTGATTATTAATGTCTACAAGAGTTATTCTTTTCTGTATTCTTTGCATCTTGACTGTATTTTTTTACCTATTTTGGTGTTTGATTTCTTTCAATATACACTCATAGGGCGATTTCTGCTTCTTCAGAATGTATACGAATGATCAATTAAATGGACGAAAGAGTGTATGATCATTTGGCTGATTAAGCGCAAGCACCATCTTGGAAACAGAAACCATAAAAGTCTACACCATTCCACCCAAAGGCATCTGAATAAATCTGAATGGCCAGAACACCGCTTTGGCACGAATTGTATTTGTATCCTAAGGACCTTCATTGGCCACTACAACACCTCTCATAGGAGACATGTCCCATCGTCGGTAGAGAGTAGTCAACTCCGGATTTCTGCACCTATTATTATAGCTAGAACCAACTAGATGGAAGCTACTTATTATCATTTCTGAGGAGGTATTCTTGGAATATGGGGAAGATACCTTCTTGTTAGAGCTTGTGTATGACATATTGCATTACTTTACACATTTTTTAAATTAAAAATTATTTAGCAATTCTTCAATTCATTTTCGACTTCATAACAACTATTCTCTGTTCCAAATCCCTCCGAAAATATATAAGCACAAAAATAAGCTGTATACTAAAGAATCTGTATAACAATCTTTTTTTCAATAACAAAAAACACTCCAGATATTAATAAAATATTCCCAATGTCTTAAACCATTTAGCCCCAGAATGGAAATTGCATCGCTTGTGCTTTTTCCAGCTACTTCAATATCTCATTTTCCCGCCCCCCCCCCAACTTTTAAAGTTCCCCTTTTGTCGAATTTTCGCTCTCGGGAGCCGTGTGACACGCTTTTGTAAATATCTCGTAGAGAACAGCTGACGCTACAAATGAAACAAAATGAAATAGAGCACCCGGATAATAATTTGAAAAGACTCGCCCGTCTTTATTTCTCCCGCTTTTTTATCGTTATTATTATTCTTTTCTCTATTCTAGTGTTCGACTGCCAATTTTTTTTCTAAATCTTCCTCTCTCTTTTTTGGGTTGTTTGATTATTGGAAGGGAGAGGGAACATATCTTGCCACCCTACCTTCTGTACCTGGAGTAGAAATGGATGCATTCTAGAAAAATATTTCTAGTGCGCGTTGTTTGTTTGCGTGAGGTAAACAACAGAATTTTCATTCTGTGCATATCTTTCTTTTGTTCTTTTTTTTTGTCACTCTCCCTCTGCCCCTTCCCTCAACGAGTTCTTCTTTTGACACTCTGGTTTTCACATTCTTGGCGGAATGTATTTTGTCTCTGCGCCACTGTTGTGGTACAAAGGAATAATGATAGTTAGTGCCGGATCAAATCTGCATTTGAAAGAGCTGTTCTTGAATCGCCTAGAGTATTATGGCAAAGTCAAATTTGACGTCAAGGAATATAAAAAGTAAATTTTTTATTCAATTTTTGTCCCAGTTATTTAATGGATATTTTTGTATAAAATTTTTTTTTGAGATAATAAAATTTTTATACGAGTTATTTAGTGGACATTTTTATTCTAAAAAGTTTATTCTCTAATATACGAAGTATAGAAACAAAAGCATTGTAATTTTTAAACAATTCGAACATTAAGATTTTATTAATCTCCATGTATTTTACTTCCATTCACTTGAAAAACTAATTTTTGAACATTAAACGTGTCTGAATATCTGTTAACATAACAGCCTCGAACTTAACATGATAACCCCCCCCCCAAAAAAAAATAATAATAATGTTTAATCGCGCCAATTTCTATAAAATCCATTAAAAGGAACTTTTTCTATCATTTGAAGAAAAGAAAGAATGTGAATAATAAGTATGGTTCAGATATTCCACACACGGAGCATAAGAAAATACCTTGGTATAAATTACTGATCATCCTTTCAGACTTTAAATTCACTTAGTTCACTTAAATTCACTTAGTTTGGAATTGTGATTGTCTGTCTGTGAGCACAATAATTCAAAACAGCTTTGAGCAAGACGAAGAAAATTTGGGATATTGCCTTTATAGATCAAATTTGTAGTTATATACTAAATTTTTTTACGAACACTATAACTGCAAAATTAATACTGTAATACGTTAATTTAATATTGTAATCTTTCCCCTTTTTCCTCACATGGTAATCGGCATTTGAGACAAATGTAACGTCACCTGTTTTCCCATACATAGTTAGTGTCTACGGACCGCCAGATGTGGATCCTTTTCACTAGTAGAGTCATTGTATCTGGTCATTTGTTGTATCCAAGTGAAGGGCCGTAGATGTGTGTCTCGTCGTTTCAAATAGATCCATCATGTCTTCAAGGAAGAAGAACGTCAAAACAACCAGATGTTAAACTTTTTTCTCTTATAAAGACTTTCCTCAAATCTTCAAGAAAAGATCAATCGTCAGCAACCGTTGTCATTAAGTGTCGAACTCAGGTGAATTTCAGCCGGTAATAGCTGTGAATTGATTATAATTAACATGTGTTCGGGAAGAGTCAGCTGCAAAGATTAATAAACATTCTCACTATCGACTGGAGATCATTGAGGAAGTATTGCTGAATAGCTATTGGGTGATAGGAACTCAAGTTCACCAGTGAGAAAATTGGAATCGGAGGAATCGGAAATAAAATGCGGAATTTTTGTTTTGCTTGGGGTAAAAGAGGAGAACAGGGAGAGGCGTTGAATTGTAATTCGCAGAGACGTCGGTGTTAATGATTTTTTTGAGAAACTCCGTGTGATTCGGGTTTCTGTGTTAGGATCCCCCTTATAAAGATCTGTGGGTTTCTGGAATGACCCCTGAAGTAGCGGTTTTGTTTTGGTGACTTATTTTCCAATTTTAACGAGGGACTGTTTCATGTTTGAACTGTTGTTTGATATTTGTAAATAATACTAACTCATATGAGAACAAGTTGCTTTTTGTACATATATAAGGCTGTAAATAAAAGAATTGTTTTGTTTCGCTACTCTCTTATTTGATCGGTCTGGATCAAGATACTACAATACATAGTTTTAGTATCTAATGTCTATCATATATTGTTCCAATCCGTCAGTTGGTTGACTGTACGTCGATCCATACATTCGGGTGCAAGTAAATGCTATACCTCTAAAATGAAAGATAGATAAATGAAATTTTGTTTGTAATCTTGCTACTAAAATTGTAATTCGGTGTCGAATTTCGGTTTATGTTCAGGTAAAAAATGTTCAAAATGCATATCCTGTTTTCTTTAATATTGAATGAAACTTAAAATATTCATATGCAAGACTTTGAAAATAAAAATCTGAGCACTCGCGACGTTCACAGCCTTCCCCCAAGTTCACAATTTTTATGTTTTGAAAGGGGAAATAACACTCTTATTAGGAAGTATTCAAGGGATCACTCCCATTGGTTACAAAATAAAAACTCGAAATACTTAATATTACGCAGTGAAAAATCTCAAAAACGACAGTTTTCTTTTTCAAAAATAATAATAATTACAATGAAAGGAAATCAGATATTATATCACATTCCTGATTCTTTGGAAGAGTACTCAGAATTTAAAAATTTCATTTTATTTCTACACTAAACCGTTTTATTATATAAGTATATCATTTACGATAAATAGTAAGATTTAATGTTTATGATTTTACATATATAAATATACATGCTGGTATAAGAATGACAGTTAAATTAAAATACAAGTAGATAATCTTCAATTTTTTATCCAAGTTCCAAAATGAAAGTCATAATCCAACCCTAATCCAATGCATCTCACGTCTTGAAACACCAAGATAAGATAGGCAATTCCATGCTTTCCTTATCATCAAATCTAAACTACTTGAATAAGATCTGGAATATTTCGAAATAGTGTAACACAAAGGAATCCGTATGCTTAAAATAAATTGCACGACAAATCTTCAGAAAATAATCATTTTAAATCTAAGTAGCTCTATATTATATTTTAAAGGATATTGCAGAAATCTTATACTATAACGATGTATATATATGAGGGCAATATCATATAGTTATTACGGTTTCAAATATGTTTTCTTCTATGTTGCTGTATCATCAAAACAGAAATATCATAATTTGCGAACTACAGTATTGCACTATCACAATTTATTTTTTCCTTTGTCGATTTATCAAACTTGTTTATACTTTCCCCATTTTATGCTTTCTTATATAATGCACAAAACCTTGCCATGTAATTCATTTGGTTTCCTGAAATCATATTGGTGAATTATTTATGATAAAGAATAATGTATACTCTAGTAATATATCTATATAGTACTAGAGTATACATTATTCTTTATACATTATATATTTATATATTATACATTATTCTAGTATAGTAATATATCTATCTAGTACTAGATAATGCTAAAATAGAGTATTAAACATTGAGTAAATTCTGTGACAACTTGAAACTAACTGAAAATCAATTTTTTTATTTTTAAGGTTGTGGTGGTATGTAGATTATTATGATCTGTGCAGGAAGCAACAGGACGAATGTTGTTGGAAACATTTCTTTTAATAATCACATTCGCACACTTAAAACAAGCACAAACACAAAACATTCACGCGTGCGACTTCACAGTTCAGCGTCACATCTCATTCTAATTACAATCTCAATGCACTATGGGATGACATATGGGTTGGCCTAATCAGGCATCGCCATCTAGTATCCAAAAGGGAAGGAATTTGTAAGAATATCGTGAATTTTGTAAGAATATCTTACTAAATATGATGAAAAGAACCGCAAACCACATTGAAATTTAGACTTCGTTCATTTGTTAGTAGCTTATTTAATTACAGAAACAATGCAGAATAAAATTTTTTATGTCATTGAAAACATTTGAGTGATTGGAAGTATATTTTCCCTCCTAGTGCTTTAGAAGCTATCCATTCCACATCAGTGTGAACTCTCTATATGTTTCGGCTAAGTATTTATTATACCTTACAAGTTTACTAGACATTTTATCTGCCTTCTATGAGATAATAATACGGAATCATCACGCAAAAAACGCCTAAAGTGCACCTTAGATGAAAAATAACATACATATTGTGCAAAATAATAAACACATATGATGTCAATTATGTATTAAAATGTATATTGAATTATATTGTAAATGTGTATTGTATGAAAATTAAAATAATCCCTGTCCATTTAATTACTTCTCGATGTGTTTCCCACTATCCGCTCAGCAGATGCTAGAGCGATAAACAGTCTCCCTCGATGTCTTGTGAAGGTTCTCTGGATTAACTTTATTTGTAACTAATATTTTACGTTTTAGATGGCTGATATCAGCAATTTCTTCACTGTGCACGGTGTTTTTAATGTGTATCCAGATATCCAGGAGATGGGAAGGAAACTAGAGGATCACTTCCAATAGCATGCGATAGGAAATTCTAAATTAAAGCTTCTGACGTAGACAGGAAGAAATAATCCCTGTTTTGCTCTTCTGCCTTTGTTCTACTGAAAATGTATTAAGAGTAATGTTGACAGTGAAAACAATTGCCGCTGTCACCCATTCGGAACCCGAATTTTAATTACGACAGTTGATATATGCCATAGTGAGTCATATTTATAAATGAAAAATGTTGTGAGCCATATGAAGTTGTGAAGATAAAAGTTTATAAAGATTAAAGCTGTAGATATTATATGATATTAGAAAGAATTGAGATTATAAGACCGTGTAGTTTTGTTGGTGATGCATAGTGGTGACATTTTAAAGAGTTTGAATTGTAAGAAGATGTGGAGGGGGATGGGGGAGTCGCGTTAATAAGGAGCTATATCTATAAGAGGAAGATGAAAAAAGGGGTTGTCATTTCATAGGAATGACAATACAAAAAGTTGTAATAAGGGAAGCCCTAAAATCAATTTTTACCTTATAGCAGAATGATGCTATTAGCAGGCTAAGTTATGAAGAAATGATGATGTAACAGAAATGGTTTTATGCTATAAAAAATTGAGCTTTTAAGCGGTCATCGATGTTGTTACAATGGTTTGGGGCCATAAGAGGAAATTGGGATATATGGAGGATATTCTATAAACATTATCTTAAAATCGGAGGTTTTATAAGCTAATTACACAATAATGAAATGAATGTTATAATGAAGGGTAGTGACATGAGAATTTCAAAGTTTAGAATAAGTAACGCCAAAGAAAATGAATACATAAAGATGTGATCTCTAAGTAAAACTGGACGTTTATCACTTCAATGATGTGTTGCTATAAATGAGTATTCGTACATTGAATGACCTCATTACACTGATTATAAAAAGATGAATCTATAAGCATTACTTTAGTGCAGGAGTTATAATCTGGTTATACTAACAAAAATATATTACAAGCATTTGAAATTAATGAGTATGCGGGGTTCTAAGGAGATGTAGATGATAATTTTGAATGTGAATGGATAATTGGATGCGATTTCAAACCACTTTCAATGATTAGATGCAGGACAAAACATTATACTCAGCTGGACAGTCAAATCCAGCCAAATAATTAGATTCAAACACATTTTTTGTAATTTTTTAGCTAATTCAATTCATACTTTCAGTGCAATGCATTTTTTCTTTTAGATTCGGATATTACAGTTAATAGTAGTACTGAATTTTTTATTGGATATAAAGATTTATTTTTAGAATTCATTCGGTATTTATTGAGAAAGTAAGATAGAAATATTCTCCTCTTGGTTCTTCGTTTCTGATTTGTAATCATTGAAGAAAATATGGCACCTATGAGGAATAGCAAAAATCTTGCCCAGGAAAACAAGGTAAGTGTTTTCATAGGAAAACTTTATAGCATATATGAAATATTTTACAAGGTTGCTGAAATGCCTTCTACTGTTAATAAAAAGGAAGTTTAAAGAATTTCAGATGAGATATTTTATCGATCTATCAGACCAAAATAGTTGAAAATTGTTTAAAACTCATAAATAAGTTTTCTATTTTAACATGACAAACTATTATGACGTTCTTCAACATTTGAACCAGACTTGTGAACTGAGTAATTGGGATGTTATCATGCTCATATCTGTTTAAAAATTGAACTTATCAAAACCTTGGGATATTTGTCTATAAGGAACTTTTAAACTTAGAGTATGGAAGCAGTTTAGAATTATATTTAGGATAAAAGGGTTTAAAAACCTGACTTTCGGAATTTTAATAACAAATTTTAAGTAAGGAGTTGCCGGTCAGAGTGTTTTGAATGAGAGAATTTTGTGGGGAGTAAGATCAGCATATATTTGTATATGGATAGAACTATTTGTTATCTAGATGGAGATTCAGTTAGTGTACACCTAGTTAGTTCAGTTAGTTGCAAGAAGGGGCCGTGATGGTATGGTAGTAAGATTTCGACCTCGGAATCAGAGGGCCCTTGTTTTGAGACCCGGCTCTACCAAAAAACCACCACGTAAGCGGGCCTGGGCTAAACGTCCTCCCACCGGTGCGGCGTAGAAGCCTACAGAAAGGGAGAGAGGCTAGCTCATATGTCGTCCTCGCCATCTGACCGCTGTTCAAAATTACGAAGTCTGTCCCAAAATAGCCCTAGTGTTTTTTTAAACGACCTGTTAAAGTAACTAAAGTGAACTTTCAAGAAGAAGTTCCTTGGTACCTTCTGGATGTGAAAACAACTTTTGTTGAATCCTAGATTCGAAATGACGATCATCAGCTCATGGCAGTAATTGGCTGCTCCTATACATCGGCCATTCCTCATTTACGATACTCTAATGAAATTAATTCGTTCGATAGCATAGTTGCATGAAAAACGCAGGTGCAAATGTGATATAGTATTTAACTATATCTGTATCACAATGCGATAATAGGTCGCAGTTATTTGTTTTTCGCAGCAAATTCAAAAATTAAATTTGTTAGTCACAAAGCTCATACACATAAATTGATTTCAGTGGTAACTATATCATAAACTTATATGATGAAATTTGTACATAATATTATTGACTAAGTCGGCATCTGATAAATATTTTTTAAAAAAATGCTTTTTTTAGTACCATTTAAGAACTACCCCACTATTTGGTTTTTGAATGAGACTCGAAAACAGAGGATCGATGGAAATATTGTCTATGTGTTTAGTGTGAGCTTTTTTCAGAAGCGACGCTCTCTCTGATAAGTCAATCTTCGTGATTTTAGAGCACTATGACAGGTGTCTAATACTGAAAAATATATAAATATGTGTATTTACATATATAGAAATACACATGCAAATATCAGTTTTCATCATGGGTGGTGGGAAATAATATAGAATAAAAAAAATAATAACAATAAGTCGCTTATTAATAGTAAGTCTTTTCGAGTCATTAAGAGAGGGCCTAGGAAGGAAAAAGTAGGAAGGAATCATTCTTCTTCAGATGAGCAGTTAAAAGAAATAAAAAACCAAATTTGAAGTTTTTTAAATTTTGTGTAGATTTTTTATTTAACAAAATTTTTTCTTATACATATTGTAATACAGACGACTATTTGGTGACTGCCACAAAAGGCGCCTTTTAAGAATTTGTAACAGATTATACGAAATAAATAACAACTTCTACTAAAGAAAATATTACTGTCATGAAATTTAAAGCGCCAAAAACATCTAAAATTTCTCTTTCAAAAGAAATAAGCCTTCCCGTATCTACATATGTCAAACTTTCCATTTGGGGTATTTCAATATAACCGATTTTACATCCTAAAAGCATGTTTCTTAGATTTATTTCTAAAATGATGGCCAATCTCTGTCACTCTCCTTTGCTTTGGCAACTCAATATCTGAATGATACTTTTTACATAGTACATAAATGTATGCATTCGGCGAAATAATTTATTCTCTCGAGAAAGAAGAAAATCCGAGGCTCTCGTAGAAGAAGCGAGGAAGTTTAAAAGGTTTCACATAATCGTGTCACTCACGGTCTTTAACAATGGCCCACTTAGCACCAGCGGATCCTTCTACAGGAAGTAGAGGGGGCTGCACGAGTGCATCGTCGCCCCCTCCCCCATTTCTATTCCATAAGGTATCCCCTCGACGTCCGTGATTTATGGTGGCCGGGTCGGATTTGACGTTGATGATGATAAACGCACACTCGATGCCTCCGAAAAGGAAACAACAGCAGCATCAACAACTGCAGCGACGAACAACAAAATAAAAGACTAAAATTCCAAGTTTTAAAGGAAAGGCAAGACTACTTTAATACATTTTCCACATTTATCGCCATTGATTCTTCATCATCCGTTTCGGTGGAGAAGATTCTCCCGACCATTTTTTCTTCTTCTCTATCTCTTTATATATGAAAGAGTAGGAATAAAATTGAGTTTGTGTGGAAGGAGTTCTTGGTGTGGTGAGATGACTCTCCAGGAGAAGTGCTCCAGTTCGACGAGAAGAATGCTACTTTACAGGAAATGGCTGCATGAGAATGGCCTGCGGAATGCTCATCGAATTCTTAAACAGCCTCTTTGGAGGGAAGAGGAGGACCCTTTTCACTCCACTCCGCCAATGGAACAATAACACGCCATAACTCAATAGCTTATAGCTTTCTCGAAAGTTATGGATGCAAATGAGGATGATGAAATTGCCGAGTTCCTCATCTATTTTGTTCCTTTCGCGGAGATGGAAAGACGATCGAATGCGCTTGGAAAAGAAATGATGGGGGACGTCGGGATCTTTTTGTGTTTTCTTTCCCGAATGGGCTTGTTTCCTAACATTTTTTTTTCATTAAACGCTGAACACGTAACTGGCATGCCAATCCCCGTTACAAGATGAAATTCAAAAGCATTCGCTGTTGGTGACATTATGGAAGTTAAAGATTCATTCGAAAAAATTTTAAAGGGATTTCAATTAGTTGACTTTATGATTTCTGTATAGAAATATTAAATTAATTGCTAAAATGTTTTAACCGATGTGAAGATACAATGTTATAAACGTTAAAGAACTAAGATTATTTTGCCACATCTATTTGAAAATATTAAATTAATCTTCCTCAAAATTGTGACTGAAAAAGCTCGACTCAAATGATTTTGACATATTTTTCTTTTTAAATCAATAGTTTAAGTGTCAAAAAATGAGTAATTAAATACACATTATAAATTTTGCAAATGGTATAATTACATTTTCAAAAATATATGTTTCTTCAATAACATGACAGACATGCTTATGTAGACAATTTCAAATGCTTAAATATATTAGGTTTACTTATAAAATTATTTAATTTTGAATGCAATTTTACATTTAAGTTCTATTCAGAGCTGACCGTAACATCCCCACGTAGCGTTAAAATCATTTTGTACCCTCAGTAGAAGAATCTAGAGCAAATAATGTACATAGAATTATAGGAATATTATCAACAGTTCCTACACAGACATATTTTATTTATGCATTTGAATCGTAAAATCTCGTAACATTATTTTCGTCAGAATCTCATTCCGGATCAGTCTGAGGTATCGATGTTTAGTCACAATTATGGTTAAGAAGAGTCTGAGAATTTTTCTGGATCTTCTACTTCTTGTGCGTTACTAACTGCGCATGATCAGTTGACTACCAGTATCCATTTGCAGATTTGGATCGCGCTGGAACACATCTACGAAGGCAGTTCACATACTTTTTCCACATGCTGAGGGGCGTTTCAAGAATGTGTTTGCATTATCTGTTGAATACACATGCTATATGTATAATAATTAATTCTTTCTGGGAAATGGAAGGTTGAACATGATTATGCATGTTGAGGAACTTAAACAAAATAAATATATCATATAGAATTTTAATTTAGTTAGAGTTTTATATGAAGCAACGAATGACTCTGTATTTAAAAATGCTTGCCACCATTCATACGAATATGTAAATGCTAAGTACATGTTTCCTATTGGCTCCATCCTTCGATGTCAATGAGGGCATCCATCGTTGCCCTTATTATCATAAAAAAGTATAAAAAGTTGTCAGAGTGGTTGAGAAATCCTCGGAATATGATGAAGCACCCACGAATTTTTCTTACCCACGACAAGAAGCTTTGAATGCCTATATTCACAAGCTATAGATATACGTTGTAAATATTTGAATAGATTGATTATCTATCACAAGATAACTTTCTTTTTGGTTATCAGGAAATGGCATACTCAGTTTACGTTGAAAAATATTGAAAAAATTCCTGAACTTTTTGAACATAGTAATATATGGCTAAAAAATGATTTAATGAGTTTAAAGATTTAATATTTTTCAAAAATATCTATGAGTGAAAAAATAGAAGACATTTTTCAGAAAATGCTATATACTTCATATGTTCCAGAATGCAATCTAAAATTTTAATATATATATATATATATATATATATATATATATATATAATATAATGATATTTTAATATCTAATTTAATCTAAATTAATTTCCTAAATTTTTGGCCTAACCCGGCCCAGGTCGGGAGGAATACTAAATTGTTCTCTTGTTTCCCGATACGATTTCATGAAGCTGTGTAAAAATTACTGCGCAATCAATTCTACGTCTCAAGTGAAAATGATACTTTCGGTGCCCTTGCGAAGGTGTCAAAGTTCACCACGTATATTGAATTGGCGCGTGACCAGAAATCCCATGTTATATGAGACTAGTGCTCATTTCTTTCGTTCCTTTCTTGCTTCTGCTTTTGTGCCGCGATGCGCCTTCTTGTAAATAATCATACCTGCCACCCGGAAGAGAATGAAACGAAAATTAAAAATTTTGATATTTGAAAGAAATATTATTAATTGGAGTTTAACATTTTTCACTTGATATAAGCCAAGTTACTTTAGTGTTCCATTGCGATGACTGTAAGAGAAAAATGAGCTTGATGTTATAGGTACATCATAAATTAATGCGAGTAAAATATCAGATGACATAAAATTCGTGCTAAATTCACACCTTCTGTAATAAGTGGATTCATGTGATGTCGCTTTCAAATACATTTCCGATAGTCATCTGCTATATAAATAAACTTTATTTTATTCTGTTTTAATCAACATGAATAATAAGTACGTGACCCGCAGTGAGTTCCAAACTGAAGTTAACTAAACATCTGAATCGATTTCGTAATACAATATTATAAAGAGATTTTGCAAATATGATTTCCAAAAGAGCATAATATTCAAGGGAGAAGTACGAAAATATTGAATGCAGGTATATGGAATATACTCAAGTATGATGCGAAAGAGGGATTATTGGACTTTATTAGGAATTTTTGTGAGTTATTGACAACGAATTGGGACATTTTCTGTTACATGTGTATTAAAATATAAATGCAGCAAATATTTTGAATATTTAAAACAGGATAGATTATTTCTTAAAAGATTAATTTTTTTTTCAAAATATTTCAGGCGAAGTAATTTTTAATTTTTTTCTACTGTTTTTCTTTATTATCATTTAAAAATGTAGTTGACTTTCGATAATTTTGTTATTCTAATTAAAAGTTAATTAAAAAAAATTTTTCAGTTACCCACGGAATTACTATAAGAATCGGATTTTTTAAAAACTAAAATGATGCTCTAAATGAACTCGAAACATAAAATACATGCCCAATTTTGCTTCAATATTTAACTGACATCTTATTAATTAACTTTGTGAGAGGCTTCAAAAATTAAGGCTTACGGAACCTTTTAAATATATTTCAATCTAATTGAAACATCATTTTGAGAAAAAAAATATATTGATTCCTCTTAAACTTTCAGGTATTTTTTGAACAATGCAGTTTATAAAGCTGTTTTAGTTCAATATGATGAAACAATATATGTTCAATATGATGAAACAATAAAAAATTTGATATTTATCATTTTTTTGATAATTTTGAAAGTTTCCCTTCACCTGAAAACTAAAGTAAGTAAAATTTGAAATTATGCAAATGAGAGCAAACTTTTTCCTAGAAATGTGACCTTGACAGTAAAAAATATTAAATTAAATCTGAAAAGGTATTTTAAATAAAAGAATGGCAGCGCTAGGCAGGGACAAAAAAGAAGATCAGTAAAAACTGTTATTCGCCAGAACAAGAATTGCTTGTTCATTGATATCACAGTCCAACCAGCATCTTTTGCTTGGTTTCTGCCTATTGAATCTCTCTTAAACAGAGAATACGAAGATGCGTGGTTTCCAGTTAGACTTAAGTGTAAGAAAAAATGATACTGTACTGGGTTTTGCTTATTGGCCCTTTCAGTTCAACAACAAGTCTCTTGCATTGAAACAGCACAGCGAAATGGTAATGTTTTATGGATCCAGTGTCGCAAAGGTATTGCGGATTTTTGTAGTGATCGCCAACTGCAACGAGGCTCTGGTTAATTATAGCCTGTGTACAGGATTTTACACGCAAATTTGAAGAAATTGAGTATAAAACGTGTATTTGTATGTAGCATTTCTTAAAAACATGTGATGGATCCTAACATAGATAATATTGCAGCAAAGATAATGCAGCTTGGATGAACTTGCATTGAAGATAATGCAGTAAATGAATTCGTGATAGGTGTAAAGAATTTTTCGGTCCACAAAAGTCTTCTTTCAGATCTATGCAGGTTCGATCATTTTCATATACTATAATCAAACAGTTTCCCCAAAGAATGAGTTTAGAAACAAAATTTAAATGTTTATTTGTTTTTGAATAAAACTGTTCATAAAATAAGTAAAATAATTAAAAAAAATATTTTCAAAAAAATTTACATTTTAATGTAGTTACCTACCTTAACCCTTTCTAGGGCCGTGGGAAGTATGCTTCCCACCAAATTTATCAATCTTTGTATGAAATTATGTAGGTTGGCATCAGTTCTGACACATTTTTTTTAGAAAGACAAAAACTTAGATGCTTCAGTTCTTTATCTCACACAAAATGACGTGTCTTGATTTGTTAATTATTAATTAACCAAATTAATTAATTAATCAAATTAAATTTATCTAATAAGCAAAATGAACCCCTTTTCTTCTTATTATATATATATATATATATATATATATATATATATATATACAAAAGTATTAGAATCAAGTTAATAGGAAAAACAAAAATCAAATAAAAATTAAACCAAAAAAATTATTAAAAAAATTAAAAAAGAATCCGGCCTGAAGACTTTTTCAAGGGTCACCCTCAGGCAGGGATTCAAATAAAGGGATTTTTTCTGTGAGGACATACAGACATTAAGTCTAATAATGATTCCTCGTGACCCGAAAATCCCCCGAAATTATGCTCAAGAGATATACCATTTTAACAGAAAGGAAATACAAAATAACAAATTAGAAAAAAACCACAAAGTAAAAATACAATAAAAACAATAACAATAAAAACAAAAACAGCATTAAAATTAAAATTAAAATTAAAAACGAAAAGGCCATAACATACCATCCAATAGTGAAGGAAACTTTAAACAATCGATTGTGATTTCCTGTTTTTGAAAGTTAACGGTAAATTATGTAAACAGAGGTAGGCACCCAGCGCCATCTATTGAGTGATCCAATATGCAAGTAAATTTCTATTTTTATTTAAGCCAAAAGATTAATCCCAAACCATACCTTGTTTAATTAAAAAATTGACATTACAGTAATTTCTAGGAAAATCATTTTTAATTAAATTTTTAAGGAGGATATTTGATGCTTCAATATAAGAATTTTTATTATTGCAAACCCTTTTGATCCTGTTAACTTGTGAGAAAATTAGATTTTTGAAAATTTTAGAGTTTAGATTGGAATGGTAGTTACATAGTTTTGTTATTTTAAAGTTGAAATCATCCCTTTTATCGTATATACCAACTATTGTTTTATCATTAGCAATTTCGATTTTTAAATCCAGAAAGGTAGCCTCAAGTTGATTTATATTTGTATCTTTTAGAATTAAATCTTTTGGATAGCAATTAGTAATAATATTAGTATTGTCGAAGTTAATCAAAAGTAGGTCATCATTATATCTCCACCCGTTTATTAAATTATATTTAATTATTTTTTTCTCATAGTAATGCAGGAAAATATTAGCTAAAGCACTTGAGAAAGCTGTCCCCATTGGAATGCCCTTGACTTGTTTATAAAAATTAATACCATTAAACACGTAATTTTCAGTAATATTAAAATTACATAACTCAAGCCAGTTATTTTTAGGAATGATATTTTCATTTAAATATTCGTCATATATAAAAGTGCAGACCTTTATTAATTTTTCATGAGGTAGATTAGTGTACAAATTTTCGAAATCAAAAGTATTAAGTTTATTAATGTTGTTATCTTTAAGAAAATCCAATACTTCTTTGTTACTAGAAATAATAAAGTTGTCTTCATTTTTTATTTTGTCCAGGATAATTTTTAAGTATTTAAAGAAATGTTTACCCGTATAGTAATTATAACTACCAGTGCTACAGGTTACAAATCTGAATTTTAATGGATTTTTATGAAATTTAACTGTTGGGAATAAATAAGGATAGTTAAGAGAGCAAGTCTTAGTTTTGGTTTTTTTTGCGAAAGCTAGCATTCTTTTATCTAATTCCTTTTTCCCGGTGTTCTTTAACATATAAGTTGCATTAGAGTTATATTCATTAATTAAAAGTTCTTTATAATAATATTTACAAATTAAACAGAAATTATTTGCTGATTTATCTATTACTGTAATAACAAATTTTTCTTTTAAATTTTTTATTTCATTTTTTAATGTTTTACTAAAATAAATCCCACGTTCTTTAGATCTGTCAAAATCAGTATTCAATTTTATTTTAATTTCCTTTAAAATTCTCACTTTCCATTCCCCGAAACCTTCCGCAGGCCAGTGGTATTTACTAGATAATTTGGCAATAAAAACATCTAAATCATTACCAATAGAAATCAAAATTTTGTCATGGTTTATTTTTTCTCTTAATCTAAATTTTGTTCCTCTTCCCATCAAATCTCTTAAAGAGTTGGATTCAATAATTTTAAAATTACCTGTAATAATATGACCTTTATCAATATCTATAAAATCTTTATATTTTTCCTTGTTACAGTAACAATCTGTTTTATTTATTTTATCTAAATTTTTGCTATAGTAATTATAATTACAAATTTTTTTCTTTAAAGTTGAAGTGTAACTAAACGTTATTGATACATTAGTTTTATCTGCAAGAGGAAAAAATATATTATTATTATGTATAATTTTGGGTAATTTTAGATATTCGAAGTAAATATCCAAGAATTTAATCACACAGTATTCTTTGTAAACATTATTTTTATTATTAAAAAGTAAATCGTTTTTTCCAATGTTAAGTTTACATTTAATAAGATCTAGAATAATACATTTAGTGTACGAATTTTTAAACTCTAATTCCCCGAATTTATTATTTAAAAACCATTTCATTTTATTATTTCTAAGACCAAAAATGTATTTCCTAATTCTGTGAATGTTTTCACTATTGTGTTCCAGATTACAGTAATTTTGAAATTCCTCAAATATAATTTGAAAATTGCCTCCTTTCCCTTTACCTCTTTTAAATCTTTTAGAAAAGTTATCTTTATTTAGAAAATTTTTAAAAATGTTAAATTTGTTATAAATGCAATTATTGTTTAAATCTGCATAACCTTCCCCATTTAATTTACTATTGAGACCATAAGGAAATAAAGTTTTCAGGTTGCAAATATAAATGTTTTCCAGATCTAATCTTTTGTTTAATTCGTTAATATTGTCTTCTAGAATGTAGATATTAATATTGTTAAAGTTATGGTTTTGAAAATGCTCCAGTTCGAAGTCAGTGGTCCTATTTTTTATGAAGTTTTTTATATCGGATCTGTGATTGTTAATTCTTAAATTAAGCTCGGTGCTAGTTTGGCCAATATATTTTAAATTACATTCTGAACAATTAAGGAGATAAATCAAATTTTTGTTTTTACAGAATGTTTGTAATTTTGAGTTTTCATTTTTGATCTGTTCCTTATCTGCCAAAGGACATGTCCTACACTTTCCGTTTCCACAAATTTTATATTTTTTTGTATTTTTAAGATTTTTTAAACAAAACAATTGTGTCAGTAATTTTTTCAAGCCTAATTTATTTTATAATTATAATTTCAATCCTAAAAATATTTTAACATAATATGACTAGAAAAAAATGCCCTTTAAGGGTTAATATGTTTATTTAATATACTTATATAACAATTATTTATTAAAATATATATTCCAATTAATTTATTAAAATATTTGTCTGAAAATTATTTGTTAAGAACATTTATTTAAAGTAACTTATTAAAATATTTATTTAAATTAACTTATTAAAAATATTTATTTAAATTAGATATGTTTTAACAAATTTTTAAAAATATTTATAAGGGCTTTATTTTCCTTCTTGTAATATTTTCAGTTTCTCACGCTTTTATGATTTTATTTTTAGCTCCATATTTTTAATAAACATTTATTTTATCTTTTCTCTTATATTAAAAAGAGTATTTTCTAATCCTTATCTATTTTCTGAGGTTTAGTCTTAAGTAAGTATTTTATCGTTCATTATTATTAACGTTATGGAATCTAATTATCCAATACATTCTTTTTATATCTAAAACCTGTGAAAGATCCTGTGAAATCGAAATTTTATTAAAATAAATTGATAAGTAAATTAATTAATTCTGAAAATTAAAATATATTATTGTAACAACTATAAAATTCCAGTATATCAGAAATTGAGTCCATATTGATTAAAAAATTCCGTCTTTTCTAAACATGATATTTGCAAAAACTCGGAAAAATTCAAACTAAATAAAAAGTGTAATAAACAAAATTTTATTATTTTAAATACGTTAATACGAATACTTCGGAAATGCCAATAAACTCTTACGATTACAGCTGACTTTTTTAACGTTAATGAAGCAGATAAAATTTCTGATCAACGTGAGCATTTCGTGAACCATTCGGTGCTCCCATCTGTATCCGGTTATTTTTAGAAATGTTTCCCGAACATTTGCAACGGCGATTAAAAGAGTCGGGATTCTATTCGCTGGCAGCACTTATCTCCCAGCACTCTCACTGGAACCGTAAAAAAGGAGGAACCCATCAAGGGAGCGCTGAAGAAAAATAAATCCCTCAAAATGCCAAGAGGACTCAGGGCAAAAGAACTCATAAAGTCCAAAATGTCAACGGGGAGTTTTAGTGGCCGTAAAAAATTATGTCTCGGTCAGCTTCGAATTGAAAGGAGGACATTAAGTCGAATAAGACTTAAGAACAACGTCGAGCTATTCGATTTTCTTTTTTCCGGTTTTGAATTACTGAAATGGCTTGTCTGAATTATCCAGGTTTCTTTTTATTTATTTACTTAAATGTTTATCTTTCCTAGACATTATTATTCGCTATAAAAGTAGTAGTCTTAGGCATACATATGCATGTATGCTCAGTTCTCTTTATTAGGTACTTTTACTTTCTGAGTGACAAATACTTCTTACATACTTCTGCTTCTTATACATATGTATAAGAAGCAGAATGTTCGTTTATATGCGCTTTTATACAAATCTATAGCACATCAGATGCCTACATCGTATCTTCGAATGAAGAGAAATATTACTATCAGTTTATAGAAATCATTTAAAGAAAAAAGTGAATTAAAATAAATTTGCACAAGTCTGTTAAAATATTAGTTAGTTGAAACGAAACAAAGTTTTGTAGCTATTGTGTGGTATCGCTCGAAATTATTCACTTATAAAAATTGCCTTTTTTTCAACATCTCTAAAATTAAATTAATTTTCTTTCAAGTGATAAGCGTTTAACTATATGTCGTGCAATTTTTCTCAAATATTAGAGGACTTTTAAACTTAAAAAAAACTTTCAGTTTTTTTGTGATTTGTTACAATACTTATCTGATGAACATCCATTTAATTTTATAGCTTTGCAGTGACTCATCTGTGAACATTTTATTCACAATATTATCTCTGTTGTACAAGAGCAAATTGCCTGGTCTGTGTTTTACAATAATATTTTTGCTTTATTTTTATTTACACTGTGTTGTTTTATTTTGTAAATTTTTTTTCTCTAAATTGGTCTAAAGATTTCAAAATAGGCAATGCACTTAAAAAAATCAGCAATAACGAAAACACCAGCCGGAATGTTCGCCCCAAAACTTACTCGCAAACTCTCCAATAAAGGTGTTATCCCAGAGAACGTCTTGGATGACAATAATTATGAAATACTAACTTTTGGCGTGAATTTGGCATTTTGACTGAATCTGTCGTGTGATCCTTGGCGAGTATTTTGGCGATTTATCCTTGGAATGTGGTTAATAACATCTGAAAATCCAATTTATGTTTTAGACAAATCTCCCCCAAGCGACTGGAAATAAAATTTTACACAGAGCTACATCTGTAGCCACAAAATGAGATAACGAAATTCCATATATTTAAATCATTGCGCTTTGAGTTATCGCTTTTAGATATTTTTGATAGGATAGACAATCAATCCGTTGTTGGGTTTGGCACAAAATTTGGTAGATGTCTAAACGATAGATGTTAAATCTATATCCCAAATTTTATCTATTCAAATCTCTTCATTTGCATCTTACCTTTGCAATTATCTTGTTAACTTTTATTCGGACAACCGGATGGGCAGACTTCCTCTGAATGGATTTTGCTCAAAATGTGACAGAAATATACAAATTTGATATGAAGACTGAATATCAAATTTCATCCCTCTAGCTCAAAGCGTTTTTAGAGTTATCTTTGTCACAAACAGACACACAAAAAGGTATTTTTCAAAAATGTGTTTTTCGAATTGAGAGGTCTAAAACATGAAAAATTGTCAAAGTCCCGAGTTCAAAATTTTTTGAACGCTTACTACATTTTCTCTATGCTTTGTATATAAGAAAGTAAAAAACAGAGTTTGACATTAAAATCCTAGTTTCTTACTTCAGTAACTCCAAAGTAAAATTTTCTTTTACTCATAGTTTGATGGTAAACACAGTATAAAATCTTTTCATCAATACATCCAGTATGAATGAAGTGTTTTATTATTTCATGTTTTATACAACGAAATACTTTCTGTCCAAGGCTCCAGATTGTTTCTTTTTATAATGTGAAAATTAACGTTACTTAAAAATCGATAGCGCAGCAGATGGTTTTCCAAACTATTGGCATAACTATCAATAATATCGATAGTTTTCGCACTGGTAATATTATCGATAAGAGTGCTTTTAGTCGATAGTTTTGAATCCATCATGTGAAAGGAAACTGCTGATAATTTTCACTTCAAGAATTATATTGAAAGTCGGTAGTATTGCGAAGACAATTTTATCACTCTTATATTTCAATGCACTGATGCATATATAGGATGCGTCATAAATTCATGCGTACTTTAACTTTTCATAATAAAAGAAATAAAACTTGGAAAATTTTGTGCGAATATGATCAGTGGAAAATTAGAGTTATTTCCATGTATAAAAAATGATTTAAAAGTAGCCGAAAGCCGGCACACAAACATAATATTAAGAAGATTTATGTAAATCGAGCTGATAATAAAACACCTAGCTGAAAATGGATTCATCATTCGATTCCGGCAACATGCAAATCTAGGGTTGGTGGTTAAACATTTCTATAAAATTAGTGAATCCACAACGATTGTATTGCCACAGTTTCGCACACGAAAATGAGCAAACATTGTCTCATTTCTTTGTAATATGCTAATAGAACGTTTACGAAGGGTTTTCGTTAAATGGAATACTAATATGATATTTGAATGGAATTATATACGGCTTGTAGAAGAAACAGGATCATCCACTAAGTAACAGAACATCGTTGAGCGCGAACCATATCCATGTTGTAAAAAGTACTATGGAAGAATTGACAGCCGAAATATCAACGGAAGTAACAGTACTCGTGAAACTGGGAAAATAGAGGAAATTCGTGGAAATCATCGTCTATTCGAATATTCTTCATGGGGTCTTGGATCTATTTTCGCACACGATACAAGCAATTCACCGGTTACCACGTGCAGAAACGGATGAAAGACTGATTTTGTTACATGAGCGCTGGCGCAGATGAAATGTGATCCGCAGTGGGTGCTGAATGTCATGTAGAAAGATGAAATCAACTTTGCACTTTATGATGATGCCAATAAACAAAATAATTGTGTATGGGAGATGTTAGTCCCTTATGAGTACCTGATAAAGCCCTGCATTCGTCTCATGTGACGAATTAACGACACATCCTTCATATAGTGTATATGTCTGTAGTTACAGTCAAGCCTTTTCACTGAATGTATATAAGTGTGTACACATGTGTTTATTTGACCAACGTATATTTGCTAATATGCCACTATAAAAACTCTTAATTTTTTACACGTACATAAGCATATACACCTATATGTGCAGCCTATACCTGAACATACCTATATATGTTCATACAACATACAATGAAGCTTATAAACGTATGCATATATATATATATATATATATATATATATATATATATAATATAACTGCATATTCATAACATAAAAAAGATGTGCACATATAATCATGTGACATACGTAAAGTACTTTTTCATTCATTTGGCTTGCTTTATTAAAGTTTCTTTGACTTCTTCTCTAATTAGAAAAATGTTGGTCAACTTACTAGCCAGCATATTTTCCTTTAATTGTGCTTATTCTGTTTCTTACTCCTCTGTATTCATGTCCTTGAAAATTTTCTGAAGTTCATCCTCGTCTTTGATATTTTTTATAATATCTGATGGCAAGGTCGTGGTTGTCATTCCAACTCTTGATTTAATCTCAAACATAGATTTGCATGGTGATTGTTTAATTCTTGAATGTAAAGCTTGTTTTTCATGAATTTGACAAAACTAAAACCTTTGTAGTTTGATTATCCCTCATCCATGAAGCCAGAATATTTTCTACATCTTGGTTGGCCCTCTCAACCGAACCCTGCGACTGGCTGTGCCGAGGTTTCCTATGAACAATCTTCAATTCTGGCCGATAGGTACATAACTACTCTATAATGGAATTTACAAACTATCTTCCATTATCTGATGGAAGTATACAGGGAGCCCCTAATATGAAAAAGATATCAAAACTTGCAAAGCAACCTCTTCCGTTCTTTTGCTCTGAAGTGATCGTAGTAACACAAACTTTGTTAAATGTCCCTGGTAAACCATAATAAACCATAATTCATTATCTGCCTGAGATTGCACGTCAATCAAATCCGCTTGGCAGTGTCTATTCATTTCTGTGTGAATAATAGGAAACTTTTTTACTTCAGTGATTTCAAGAATGCCAAACCTTTTAAATCTGTGGTATTGAATGAAAGCCTTGCAAACGGCAAATTTTACTTCTTGAACCACAGATAAGAGAGAGCTGTATTCCTCATGTGTAAAGCGTTAAAGTTATTCTCTTTTTATTTTTTTTGTTTATGTAATTGTCCAAGAAATTTATTTTTCCAATTTTTGGCTCAAAAAGCATTAACATTTCCTTCACTCATCGTAAATAAATCAACAGCACAAACATGTTCCAGCATGAATAAAGCCATACGACTGCACTTGCTTTGAAAATTTCACAAGCAAGAAATCTAGATTCATATGGTTTTAACTTGACAATACTTGAAATAACTAGAGAAAACGGGTTCTCCCTAGCTTTGTCAGTTAGAGCGCATTTTCCCTAGTTAATTCGGGTTCTCCCTAGCGCTTTTTTAATAATTTCAAAAATGATTTCTTTTTAATATAGAATTAACGAGCGAATAAAAGATAACAGTTGATTTTTTTAATAAAATATTGGATAATTAAAAATAAGGCAATTTAATGAAAAACAAAATTTTCCAGTGATATTTTGGTTAGGGTGAAAGTTCCAGTAAAATTTAAAAAAAAAAAACTTTTGAAGTAATAATTTAGTCAATTTGGCTTTGGATTAAGCAAATAGTAAGATCCAACTATTATTTCAATGCTTTGATTCATTCCGAAAAGAGGATTATAAATTTCATGCATTTTTCCATATATTTCAATTTTTATTTTTTAGTCTTGACTACTAAGAAAGATGAAATTTTAATTAGTTATGGATTCCGGATGAATAGATAAACATTGCAAAATTCCTAACGAATCATCACAGACGATTTTTTTTTTGTTATATAAAAGTTCTTTAGTTAATATAGAGACAAACTGAAAAGGTTACCAGTTGACATTAAAGCAAATAAGAAACGAAATAGAAACACGGTTTGGTAAGCCAAATTTCATCCTTTCCTAAACAATGGCTTATTTAACAGATGCATGGAATTACATAATTTTTATTATTTTAAATCAGCCATTTAAACAAAGTAGCAATTAATTCGAAATTAGAAATCCTTTGCCAATACTTCAGATATCAAACGTACTTATATAGATTGAAATAACGATACATATCTCAAATATCACCTAATTATATTTATCTGAAATTTTATCTAATTATAATGTCATCCAATTAGGAAGTGAAATTCTTGTGTCGAGGACTTAATTAGTGGAAATGAAGGGAAAAAAGCCATGCAGGGTTGGATGTCATTCGCAGACCTATAGCAAAGACCTATGAATAAACTCGAATGGATTAATTTTCATGGTAATAATGCTTTGTTAATAAGCATGCTTACAGCACAGTATGTTGTGGGACGGGAATTAAGAGAATAATGTGAACGAAAGATGTTATTTGAAGTGATGGCTGTTAACGTCATTATACAAACAAGAATAATGAAAGAGATTTTTTCGCATGTGCTTGCATATGTCGGATGAATGTTTATGTGGGTATCTTTATTAGCATTAATTATCTATATCTCATTTAATAATAAAGGAGAAGACTTGTGTTTCTGCGTGCTGTCTTGGTGCTCTACAGGGCCGATCATTTGACTTGGAATTAGCAAGTTAAGCATAGATATATTTGGAAGACGAAATACTCCTCTTGGAGTGATTCTTTTGAAATCTTATTGTGAATTTTAATTAATTAAAAATTAAGCGAGATTTTGATATTCTTCCACGAGAATTTTCAAAAATATTGTTGCACAAAACTAATTTTTGTATCATTTTAAAATATAAAATTGAGTGTTTTTTGTGACCTGAGTTAATTGTCTCAAAATTATTTTCATTGTTTGGCAATTTTATTTAAAACAATATTTGCCCCATTTTTAGCTATATAAATAGCATTCTTGCATTGAAATTTAAGACATTTATATATATATAATTATTTCATCAAATATTCATTTGCGTAATTTTCTTCTCTGATGAAAAATAAGGTCGAAGGATTTTGTTTAATATCTATGTACTTTAATATCTACCAATAAATAAACATAAATGTGCTCGTGTGTATTTTGTCTGCTCTACAGAATATATCGTTAGTCCTAGACCTTCAAAATTTATCCCGGATGTTCTTTGAAAGTCAAAATATTTAGCTCGCAGCGATATTTTGAAATATCATTTGATTAATAATAATTGATAATTAATAATAACTAATTAAGAGTTTGACGTTCTTACTTATCAGTTATCAATAATTTATTTAAATGTTGATTTCGCTGCAAAAAGTCTCCTAATAAATCTGAGAAACAATAGATCTCACAATAAAATATAGAAAATATTATAAGTAAAAAATATCGTTACCCCTAAAACTGTGTTTTTAAAATTTATTCTTAATTTTCATTCTTATTCTAAATTCTATTTAAAACTTATTCTTAATTCATCGCGATTTTCATCGACAAAATGTATTTCTCTATTCCATACTGTATAATGAGGTAACGAAGGTCATGGGATAATTCTTAATAACGTGCCTGATCGGCTTTTCCCAGGCGAAGTGCAGCAATCCTACGTGGCATGAACTTAAGAAGTCGTTGGAAGTCACTTGCTGAAATATTTCACAAAGTTGCCTCTATAAACGTCCATAATTGCTAAAGTATTGCTGGTGCAGGATTTTATGCCCGAACTGACTTCCCAATTATGTTCCATAAATGTTCTAAGGAATACATGTAGGGCTATTTAGGTGGCCAAATCTTTCGCTGGAATTGTCCAGAATGTTCTTCAAACTAATCACGAACAGTTGTGACCGGTGACTGGGTACATTGTCATCCATAAAATATTCCATCGTTGTTAGGGTACATGAAGTCCATGAGTAACTGCAAGTAATCTCCATGTAGCTGAAAATGATTTTCATTCAATGATCGGTTATTTATTTATTTATTATTTCCTTTATTTGTTTATTTATTTTCAGATCGCTATTACTGTAAAATCGGAATAGGGATCCCTTTTACTCCTTCCTTTCATAACTCAAATTCTCAAGTCTCTTATTTAGAATAGTTTAAATTTACAGTATATTATTAATTTAGTTACTCTGTAATAAATATATATGTTACTATTTGCGACTCACTAATATTTAATAGTAAAATTAATATTTATTCATATGGTATTGAACATCGATTTACAAGAAACCGTTTCTTAGATGATACATGCGGAACTTTTAACGAATGCTGTAAAAGTTATTACAGAATTTTATTCACATAAATTCATGCTTATTTTAATGATAAATTAAATATGCAACTCCACAAGTTCTTCATGTTTAATTCCATTAGCATCAGATGCAGATTAAGGCATTTTGCGACTCTAGGCTTACGAATGTATATTATAAAGATATAAAAAAATTAACGAATGATAGAAAAATGTTAATCATAAATGAATTAAACTTTCATTCACAAATCAAAGTATTTAATTATTGTGCAAATTAGAACAAAGTAATAAGCCTTAAACTAATATAAGATTGAAACTATTATTTTACAATTCAAATTGTTTAGATAATAGCTGTATACAAAGTAACCAGTTTATGAGCAGATATTTCTATAAAATATAAAATTAATCGTCCTTATTTTAACAAAGAGCATTAATAATTTAACGTGTACACACAATATAGTCTTAATAGCTATACGATCTGATTTAATGAAGTTCAAAAGAGCGAATAAAAAGAAACAAGCGATTTAATAAAAATATCTATTAAAAAGTATAGTTAAACTTGCGAAAAGAATTGATGAAACAAAAACAATTAGAATTAAATGTCTATTTTTTATGAGTATTAATAAAATTACATTCAAATATTTGCTTTTTTCTTTATAAGTATTAACAAAATTACAACTAAACTTCTGCTTTTACCAGTATTAGCATAATTGGCCATCCAGGGCGCCATCTCTCGATGACGATTCAGCAATATTTTATAGAAAAATTATGTATTTCTGATAAATCTGTTTATATGACAACTAGTCAAATAATATTTTTAATCGAACTGTCTAATATCACCACCCTTTAATTCTATGACCTACCTAGGTAGCTTTTTTCAGTACCCTTTTATCTTAACTAAAAGATTGAGAAGCGGATGGAAACCTGTTACTGTTTAACATCTTGCTTCAAAGCAGCATTAAAGCTAGTTTGAAGCGCATTTTATCATTCTGAAGTATAATCAGATTATAAGAACCTAACCTAAGTCAGCACCTCTCTTTTCAAATTTCCTTATCATATTACCAACATCTTCCTTAACGCAAAACTCCACATAAGACTCAATAACAATTTGAATCAAAAAAGACGTTCAAAAATTTGGTTAAACCAAAAATTGGCATGGATAGACTGGTACAGATTATCGCAAACAGTATTACCTCAGAAAAAGGCTGAATCAGTTGAAGATTCCAGAAATTTCCCTTCGCAATCTTTTATACAGCAGAGGTCATTTAACTATGAGAGCACACGAGATCTGAAATGATAGTATACTTTAGAAAAGGACTGAAATATTTGAAGTTCCAAAACTTTGCCTTTCCTGTCTGTCAACAACGGAGGGTCATTTAATATTAAGACTTCGTACTCGATCTGAAATAATAGAGTCTTCCACCGCTGAAGATCTCCCCTCCCACCCTCTGTCTCTTCATTTCATCCATCATCCCCGACAAGGAGTACACAAAGTGGGGAGCAAACACTTTTAACGCCAACTCTTCATTTTTGGTGGCGACTCAAATATGTGTTCAGGAAGAACTTTGATTAAGTGGGAAAGAAGATTAATTGCCTTCCCTGAAACTAAAGAGCTGTTGAGGAGTTATTGTGAGGATTAGTTAAGCCATAGATGAGTAGGTCACAAGCTCTTAAGCAGACGAGGAGCTGCTGACCTTAATGTGAGAGTGTTTGTCTGCACTTCTGCCTGACGATGAAATAATTTAGTTAAGAGTGGATGTTTAAAATTATATTTATTATCTAATTATCATAATTGATCATAAATTCAGCGGCTTGATTGAGAGTTTAGGGAAGAGAAAGTGTTTTCTGATGCAAATTTGGGGAATTTTATGCAAATCTGGCGAAGAGTTTTGAAGATGATGTTGGCTTCATAAGTATTCGATGTATTATTGGTTTAAATTATTATATTTTTCATCAATAAGTCACATACATCTTTAAATATGACATTATACTCACAAATTCAACAATCAGATGCTTCTAAACTAAGAATAGTGCGCCTACTATTGTGGAGAATTATTGAGCCACTGATGAATGTCTTATGCATTTATTAAATGTTAAAGATGCAGAAAAATTGCCAATCTCTGCCTCTTTTGGAAGATGAAAATTCTTTAGAAAATTTATGTGCGAGGGAGAGTTAAAGAGTAAAGAGACATTTGAGAAAAGGTATATTTATTCTAATGATAGAAAACTGAAACATACTTTATTTTCCTACATAACCTCCTGGAGCTCCGAACGTCTCACAAGTTGTTTGATTCCATCGCAAAAAAAGTGTTTTTCGGTTGTATCTATAACCAATTTTGCACAGCGTTAATGACTTCTTTATCGGTTTCAAATTCTTCTTCCCCTTAACGCTTTCTTCACTGGTCCAAATATATGAAAATCGCTTGGAGCCAGGTCACCATGGTATGGTGGGTGTTCCAGCACTTCGAATTCCAGCTCCTTAATTGTTTTGGCCGTCCGTTGGGTAGAATGTGGGACGAGAGTTATTTTACTGCAAGATGACCCTTTTCGTAATTTTCCACAACGTTTGGACCTAATTGCACTTGCATTCAACGAATAATTCCCCAGGTTTAATACCTTAAGCAAACAGAAAGCGAATAACTGCCCTCATTGTCTCCTTGGTCCAGATCGAAAATGTAGGTGCAATATTTAACGGTATATAAAAAATATATAAAAGTATATAAAAATATATAATGTTATAATATAATAAATATAAAATATATAAAGAAAATTTGGAAACTTTAACTGTGTTCGTGAAAAATTATATTCTAATCATTGAACATTTAAATTTAAATTTCACTTTGGTTTAGGAGTTCTGTGAGTTTTTATTAGAGCTTAGAATATGAATTTATTGATGAACTATGAATTCATCTTCGTGTACTCTTTTTACTTTTTTTTGCCTTTATTCGAATTGAATCTCTCTTGCGGGGGGGGGAATTCTGAAAGAAAATAAAGGAATCATTTTATAAAATTCATCATATATATGTATATATAATTAGAAAAAGAAATATTTTAATGATATAAAAGACTTTGTGAGAAAAAAAGCATGAAAGCTTAATAATTTCGAGGAGGTACTTAAATTTTCTAGTGTTCTCACAGTAAAGATTCCTTAATCTGACATTAACTTAATCTGAGCTTTATTTTTGTTAATGGGTGCTTGAATTTTCTTCAGTCGAGTTGAAGTTTTAGAAAAGATTTTATTGAAGACTATAATAATATAAAATGAAATGGAACTTAAAGCACTTTTTTCTCTTATTGTGCCAAAAATCAATTATGTTGCTCACTAACTCCACTTCATTTTTTTCGTTTTCTAAAGAAGCAAGAAAACTTCCTTAATCTGCCGTTCCCTAAATTTCTAAACAATAAATCTATTATATTGCCTTGTGAAACTCCACTTGTTCTGTTTGATGCAACCTTCACAAAGGATTTAAACATAATACAAAGAGCTTTAAAAGCACTTAAATTTTTGCAGCCATTAAGGGAAAATAATTTTCTTTAAATGAAATATTTATGCCGTTGAGTTTTACCAATAAATTGTGATAGACATATTTAAGCAGTGTAAATATAAGGACAAGAAAATGAAAATATTTTGTTGTCAACATATAATTTTGGGAAAATAGATAAAAGAATAAAAATTTGGGAAAATAGATAAAGAATTTATTGAATAAAATTTTATTGAATATATTATAAAGTAGAACTTCTGCTTCCCCTTCAAATAAAAAAAAAAATCCAGTAAAGCAGTTTTCTTTTTACAAACAAAAAAAAATTACCTTTAGTATAACAAAAGAAACACAGAAAGAGAGTGTTGATATAATTGTCCCCAAATCAAATAGTGTCTTAAAAGTGGAATTAAGAGATGAAATAAAGCTACACTGGTTTGATAGATGGTGTATGTCAAAAAAAAAAAAAAAAAAAAAAAAAAAAAAAAGAACTTCTGACTTTATTTTTAACCCAGAAATGAAAATAAGAAGATACCACCCACTGGTAATCCAAGTTATATCAGGACATGGGATGTTTCTCTCATATTTCCAAAAATTTGGAAGAATGCAGAAAAAATAAATGCATTTGTGGGGGAATCGGAACCGTTTACCATTATTTAAAGGAATGCATTGGAATCTCGGGATTACGAAAGAATCTGAAAATTGAAAGTGATGACTTAAGTACAATACTGATGGTACCAGATAATCTTAAAACTCTGAAGGGCACGATGTTAAAAATTGTCAATTTTTTACCAACTGTATGAAAGTGTTTGGATTTCTGTCGTTGTGAAACGGGAATTTGAAGGAATATTGAGAATGTCGAGGATATTTTCTTTAAGCGACGGTCTGTTCCTTGTTTAATAGGAATATAGATAAACGAGAAGATGAGGAGGAAGGTCAGTGATTAACCACTCTGTAGCTAGTGGCCAACTGCCTCGAAGAGAATGTCACTTTGGTGAATCGGTCATTGATTGGACGGATAGTGCTAAAGATAGATAGCAGTCGACCACAACAAATCCTGTCGGTACTGCTTCGTTCAGTGGTGGCAGGGTGGTCGGCTGTACACACACAAAAAAAGAAGAAATGCAACAAAAGTTTAAAAGCAAGTTTTGCAAAATTTTCCCTACCTTCTATGTTGTATGCTGCAATTTTAAATCTTCAGATTAAAGCAATAATATTTTTTTCTGAAAAGAAAGTGCATTTGTTTTGGACTCATACAACATGCAGACGTCTTTTCATTAGACAAATTAATGGGAGTAGTCTCTTCAATACTTTCTCGCATACTTTCTAATAAGGTGTTATCCTAGGAATGCTTGGCATGGCACTGGCATACGATAGTCAAGAAATATTTTTGATGTGAATTTAGCATTGCTTATTGAATTTATCGTGGGATCCCTGACGAATTTTTAGGGATTAATTCCTTCAGAGAAATCGAATTTGTGTTTATGAAACGTTTTTACAAACTTATTGAAACAAAGATTTTTTTTGACGAATTTTGTCAATACAAAGATCGATTTATAAAATGCTGATTAAGATGTGATTATTAAAAATTAAAATTTCATAAAAACTATTTAAATTTTCCTCTTCTTTAAAATATTCAATGGAAAAAAAGGTTATTTCCATTCCATTTGTTGATTTTATATTTGGGTCGTTATTGTTTGTTCAGTTTTATCTGATAAACTATTTGGGGTGGCGGACGGTAGGTATCAGCTTCAGAGCAGGAGATTTCAGACTTGAAATCTAATTGAGCATCCAAATTCACTGAAGCCAAATGTTCTCCGGCTGATGTTGTTTGTAAGGCTGAAAAGAAAGTGTCAGCTAAGATATGATCCTCGTCATCCGCTTGTGGTTCAAAATTACAAATTTCATCTAAAAATAAACCTAATGTTGGTTCCAAAAAGGAATATCTTTTCCTCCCATATAAATATGACTTATATAAAATTTAGAAATTCTCAAAACTTCACATTAGGAGATAAATTGCGTTGTTTTTGTTTCCCGCCAGTGCCTTAATAAGAGGTGAAAATGAAGTTAGATCATCCTATTTAAAACTATAAAGCATTTAACAAAACTTCTATATTATATGAAAAATTAATATTAATTTGTGTTAATCTGTTTTATGTAAATATCTCAAATTTTTAAGAATGACATTTTGTCACATGACAAAAAAATAGTTATTGAATTTATTTCTATTTTTACTTGGGAAAAATAAATGTATTAATATTCTAACTAAGAATTTTTCGTGATCAAAGTATTTTCTTTTTATCGTGTGACTATTTTAAGCCAAATTTTTGCGCAATAGCTTCTGAGGGTAAATACCCTGAGCACCCGAGGGCAGAAGTCTGACTTCTAGCTCATATGAAAATAGCACACACACTCACATGCACAACCCCTTTTTAAAGGGGGGGGGCTCATTCACGCACCTCACAGAGAGAACAACCATGCCCGAAACAGGACTAGAACACGGAATGCCTAGATCAATGGGAAGACGCACGATCGAAGTATTACGACAGCATTTAAAGAGATCCAGATTATTGTGAAAATTAGATAAAAGATTATTTTAAAATAATTTCTGAAGATTCTTTTGTTCCCTAGTCTGAGCTTGTATTTATCATTTTGTTTCAACTCAAAACGTAAACAGAAAAAAAAAAAGTTACTCATGCATGAGCCCTTCATTCAATCCTGTACATTGTCCAAAACGCATTTAAAGCATTTTACATCCTTTCATTTATCAAAAGTATTTTTTTCAATATATACAAGAGCAATTAAAAAGTCTTTTAAGTTTTATGAACATAAACAGCTTGCGTTTTTCTATACAAAGTATGTAAAGTGAAAGTATCGTAATCTTCAAAAAATTCGAACTCGGGAAATTTTGACATATTACCAAGTTTCAGACCTTCTCAAGTTCGAAAAAACGTATTTGTGGAATTATGGCTGTCGGTCTGTGGCAAAAATAATTCAAAAGTATTTTAGCTTGATGGATGAAATTTGGCTTATGGTCTATGCTCGAAATTGTAGATTTCTTTCACCTTTTGAACGAAATACATTTTTTCTGTACGGCTGTTTGAGCATATTATTTATTTTAATTGAAAACCTAGATAAATAAATGTTGGTACACAGGATTATATTTGAAATGTGTGTTCTTAACAAATTTCAAATCAAATCCGGCTTTGGGTTGACAGTTTATCGGTCTATATTTCTGCATGTATGAAAAGACGATAACAGGAAAGCAATGAATATTTGAAATTTGATGTGTTGAATTAAAATTATGTGTCAGATTTTTTTTTTCAATCAGTCGAGAAAATTACGTCCAATATGCACAAATGGTTTGCCAGCGCTTGCTGTTAACCGCAAACCAGTGATTAATCGCAAAAAAGACAGGACCACAATAGATAACTGTCTAATATGCTTTTTTCATAGCTATTGTTCTTTAATGGCATTCGAACAATAATACATAAGGACATTTATTAGACATTATGCGAGGATTAGGATTATGCGAGATTATAAGGACATTTATTAGAGATTATGCGAGAAAATTTAGGGGCAACCAATCTAATTAGTTTTATTTCTTCCATGCATTTGAACAGCCAGAAAAGTTTGACCAATCAATCGTTAAAAATTTTAAACTCAAAATTTTGAGGAATTTGTATATTGAGAACACTTTTTATAACAATTTTATCAGCCTCTTTTACAACAGATCATTAAGAAAAAAAATGAATTAAATGGTTGATATTCGGTAGCTGATTTTTATATTGTCTAATTGTAAATAACTGCGTCTAGAATGGACCGCGGTTAAGTGACTAAAATGAATGCACCTTAGCGATCAACTTATTTTCAAAGCTTCACAATACACGAAAGTGAGGATTTGCTCGATGTCAAATTTAATATCACCCAAGATTATATACATTGCTGCGAAATTTAATTTTGAAGTCTTCTTCACCCTCTGGCTGGTAAGAGTTTCCAACCAGTAGGTCTGTTCGTCAACAGATTTTCTCTGTTTTTAATATATGAAACAATATCTTTAACTGACGTAGAGTACATGACTCTTGTATCAAATTATGAGAAATACCGCACAAGTTGGTGGGTTAAGCAATTAAACAGACGGTGATTTTAAAAAAGAAGGGATTATTACCATATGTGGTGTGTGATGAGATATGCATGATATAAAACCCGTTTCTTCAGTCTCTATGGGCAAAATATAGGGTCAAGAGCTACCATATTTAGGGCATGGATACCTTCAGAAGATTATTTAAAAAGCGGTTTTTCTTCCATAATTTTGTTTAAATTTATGATTAAAGTTAATTCAAATTTTTGTTTCTTCTTCAATAATTTCTAAAATAGCTACGCAGTGGTGTTAATTATTAATTGTATTAATTTCAGTGACATTAATTTTATTTTCGCACAAAATCGCCCCTAATTTTTGCAAGTTTTTCCCTCAAGATATTTTCTAGCATATTTAAAAAAAAAATATTTAAAACTTCAGAAACTGTGTTCGAACATTGTATGGTGTTTTATGTATTCATGATTCATTTCTATAATTAAGAAAAAAATTGAAAGAATTATGTAGAGACTGGCTAGTCAACCGAAAAAAATTTCGGCGCCTCAGACTGGAGGTCTCACTTAATTTAAAATTTCTAATCCATTTTTGATATAATTCTTATAGGGCTTATTGATATTTATTAAAAAAATTCTACATTTCCTTGTAATCTGGAGAAAATTCAATTAAGACAATTAGATTGATGCCTAAAACTATTAAAGTAATCTTGTTTGACATGACAGAAGACCTAGAATTACTGAGTTAATGGTTTTAGTTCTTGTTATTCTTTTAAGGAAAAAAATGATTCTTTCACTCGAATTTTTTTCAATTTAAGAGAATTGTTTACACGAGTGTTTTCCAGTGAAAACAAAAGAATCGGTTGGAAAATACATTTTATTCTTATTAGATCCCCAAGAGTTTTCCAAACAAGATAAATAAAGCGTCTGCAATATAAACAGCGAACTTAGGATCGGAACGGAGGGGATAGTTGGACAGGCTAAAATGGACAAAAAGACCGGAATGTGTTGGACTTAGTCTGCAGATTTTCTTTCTTGGTACATCGAATAGGAGAATCCCAATAAAGAAAAGAAAATGGCACAGATAAAAGTAGGAATGCATTTGAAAAGAAATCTTTTAAATCGAAATACTTTTCTGCTTGCTTTTTTTGGTATGCTTATATAGAAGTGTGTGAAATTTTCTCAAATTCGGAAATTTAAAATAGAAGGTAGTAATTTGTACTAAATATACTTGCAATTTTATCTAGCTTCACGTTTTAATTCAGTAATATTTGGATCAGATAAAATGATCATGACTAATAGCGAAATCGAAGTTATTTACAATACTTATTGATTTGCCATTAATTATTTTATAGATGCGCTTTTCATAACGAACGATGATATTTAACAAATCATGAAACTCACTTATATTTGGATGAATTCATTTGATGGTTAAATTAATTATATAAATTTCAACAAGGATACTTAAGTAAATCGAATCAGAACTTCTGACTAATTCAAACAGAACTTCTGAATGTATTAGTAGTCAGAACTGTATATTAACATAACAGATGTTACTATCATAGACTAACGTGCCGAGAACTATTTTCATGTGCAGGAATGAAGGTAATTTATTCTAATGTCTCTTTTGACGTTAGACAGTCAGTATAGATGAAATATGTTTACTGATTTATATGGAAGAGACGTTTATTTATTATGTTAAAATATAATGGTAGGTTAAATTTTGGGAATGATATGTATTTCTGTAGGATATTCCAATGCTTCATTTCTCACTATCACTTACATTTATTACTTAGTTATTTTTATCTTTGCGTAAGGTAGATTATTTTTTGCCATAATCTTGCTTCTATTAGGAATTCTTCTTTTCCTTCTTGTCTTCATCAATTAAGGTATATATTCTCTCCAATTTTAAAAAGACATGAAGGCGATTCGAACCAGGAAAAAAAACTATTCTAGGATGTTTTGATTTCCCTCAATTATCGCCATCATCTATCCTTCATTTATTCTGTCTTACATATCTTCATCAGCTTTTTATTGTATCCGTACTATCTATTTCGATCAGTAAACCAATAGATTTTTACAAATAACTATTTACACAGAGAAGTCGATTTTTAAGCCTAACTATTTAAAAGCAGAGGGCAGTTAGGAAACATTTAAAATTGGAGATAATCAAAGTTACTAAAATAAAATCTATCGTCAAAAATATCCGACAAATGACTATATATGTGACAAAAATAACACAAAAGCGCTTTGAGCTAGACAGCTGAAGTTCGGTATACTGTCTTTAAACAAAATTTGCAAAATTCTATCAAATTTTGAGCAAAATATGTTCGAAAAAAGTCCGTCTCTCCGGCTTTTCGCATATAAGTTAACAGAATAATTAAAAAAAAAAAGATCTAGACAGATAAAATTCGATACACAAATTTATCGTCTTTTGTGTAGGCACTAGTCAAATTTCGAACCATATCCAACTACGGGTTGACTGTCTGTTGGTCTGTACTGTTAGAAACATGTAAACGCGATAACTCGAAAAAGGATTTATTTAAATACATTAAATTTTGTATTGCATTTTATGACTATAAGTGTGGTTTGGGGACAAATTTTTGTATTCGTCGATTGACAAAAAACGCGTCTAAAACACCGATTCCATTTTATGAATACTATTAACCGTATGCCAGGGATTAATCACTAAATAACTGGTCAAGGATGTCACGATAGATTCTATAAAAAATACTAAATTCATGCCAAATTTTAATATTTTTTAACTATTGTATGCCACTGCCTTGTAAGGCAATCTCTGGTATGGCAAAATTATTTAGAGCAAATTTTTAGAATATGCGAGAAAGTTCTGGGGAGATCACTCTGACTGATATGCGTTTAGTTATTTATCCAGCATTAGTTTAAGCTCCACTTCTAGCAATTATTAAGTGGAGATAAGTAATTAACAATCTCTCTTAAAGCTCATGAATACGAAACAAATGAATAATCACTTTTCCAGGCAGATCCACATCGCTGCTTCAGAGAGTCTTAATGGTCCAAAAGATTCTCAGAGATAACCAGAGGTGCGTTCGACCATTTGAGGGCGTCTCTTTCTCATTCGCAAACAAGAGGCGAATCGTGCGGGGGCGTTTTCAATCAGGTCCGCATTATGGAGCTGTCCCTAGGAGCTCCCTAGGAAGTGCAGGAGGTAATAAGTTTCGAATCCGCGGTGCCCCGGGGTGAGGTTCCATTGTTTGTTTTCCGCCCCTAGCGGAAGATCGATGCAAATTTTGCAGTTCCTTTTCTCAACTGAGACAAGGGACCGTCCAAGATGTGAAGCGCAAAAAAATTTCCCTGCATTTTCTTTGGAAGACTTTTATATACGAAAATATTAATTGTTGTGTTAATTACATCTGCGAACAAAGTTTCGAACTGAATATCTCATATAGATATTGAGTTTAGTGGTCTGGTTTTGGTTGGATAATAAGTGTTTGTGATTAAATTAATAACTGATGAAGAATCCCGCTGGCGTACTGTCCTAGGGGTAGCGCGTCTTCCCCGTGATCAGAGGTTCCGGGTTCGAGTCCTGGTTCGGGCATGATTGTTCTTCACACTGTGTTCTATCTGTGAGGTGTATGAAAAAGCTGCTCTGTACAATGGGGTTAGCTGTAAAAAGAGATTGCGTACGCGAGTATCATCTTCGTATGAGGTAGAAGTTAGACTTCTGCCCTTGGATGCTCAGCGGTCTTTACCCTCAGAACTACTGCACCTCTTTTCCGTTGTAACACGGACACACGACATCATCACCATGAAGAATCCTTAATTGAAGTAAAATGCTTTTATATGATTAAAAAAAATTTCTATGATCAACGGAAAAAAGGATTTGGGAAAAGTTTATAGGTTTATATAATTTTTTTTAAAAAAAAGGACGGAGAGAGGCTATGTGTTATTAATATTGTCCTTAGAAGTAAGGTAATTTGAATTATTTGATAATGACTGGATATCTCTCTAATTAGCAGAGTATATTTCTATTGTATTTATTATTACTTCTTAAGCAAACGTTTTTTGTTTTTTTTTTTGCAAAAAAAAATTCTGTGTTTTTAATTTTACAACAGTAAACATCTATAAAGGTTTGTTACTTTATAGCAGCAATATAGTATTATGTATGGTACAAATTAAGCAGCGTATTTAATTTTTATAACATATCAATTTTAATCTGGACCAATCTCCAAGTAAATGAACAAGATACAAAATTATTCGCTGGTACTACTATGGTGGATAGTGTCTAAATGAGAGGGCTAAATCTAAGAATCCTAGTAAATTCAAGACGATGGCGATTGCAATATACGTGTAACTTAAAATATCAAGGATGAATGATTGTCTGATTTACAACAAATACTTTTGTTAAAGAATTATACGTCTTATCTGAATTATATTTCATCAGGAACATACTGTTAAAAATATATAATATTTTTTCTCTGCGCAATAAATAACCTGGTAAGGAAAACAGTTTTACAGAAATCATAATGGTTGCTGAATGGATTCTGCATTAATGGCGTCCGTTTCGCGACTTGATGAAGAATTTTGCGATAAAAATGAATGAACAGAATATTCCAGAATCTTGGTGATATCTCCATTAGAACTCTGGCATTTGTTCTGAAGCTTCTTCTTCTCTTTGCTCTTTTACGGAAACTATATAAAGCCGAGGAAGCTGAAGAATCAGTTATCGTGTGAAGTAGTTAGTCAATTGAGTTGAGCTATGAGTTCCAAGAGTTCTCTCTGGGCGCTCTGTGCAGTTGCGGTTATTTATTCGTCTTTTTTCTTATATAGGAAATGATATTGATTGTGAACTTGTTTCAGGGATGGTGATTAATTGAAGTATTTAATTGGTTTCAATTGTAAGAGATGGCGACGCCAATCATGTCATGTCGGATCTGTTTGGATTTTGGCATCTAATAGGAAAGGCTCACGCGCATATGACATCGGGGCGCCTGGAGGCTCCTAAAGGAGTAAACTCGATTCTTCAGGCGGTGATGGACGAGTGAGGTTTAATGCTGTTAACGTGCTCCCTTTACGTACCCTTTTCAGGCTTGGTTATGTTTGGCGTCCCATCTCATGTGAACCCTGCTCCTAATTACATCTTATTCAAGACATGATCTTAGAATAAAGATATAATTGATGACCTTATAAATGCATTATCCTTAAAGAAAGGGAACTTGCACGGGAACTCTTCAGTTAGACATACTTTCAATATTGATATGCTTTAGTGTGATTTTTAGATCCTTTTGTCAAGTAATAAATTATCAGGCTGCCGAATTGCAAGAAAAAAATTTCATTTAATGAACTGGCTGGATAAACTCTCATGTTTAATTCTATAAAGAATATTCTTTAGAAGATAGAACGTTCTATAGAAAATAATTGCATTGTAAGAACTATTCAAGGTTTGAAAATATTGTAAATAGAATAGTTTAATTAAACATCTCAAAAATTTATAATCACATTCTCTTTTTTATATGAATTCTCATTGGAAGATGTTTAACGGGAAGAGACGATTATAACCTCAAATAAACAATTTTATTACTTGATATTGTAATCACTGTTTCACAGCTCTCAGCATAGATGAGTCTTATTGTGCACGAGTTGGCATATGTGCCAGAGCAATGTAGAATTTTTTGTGTTCAGACATCATTTAATTAAATTAAGTGTAGTATCTCCAGAGACAATCAAGCAAATGTGCAAATATTCTCAATTTTAAATATCAGCGTGGCTAAGAAAATTATTGTCTTTCATAGACGTTTCCTTTTAATGATTCATAATAACTTGCCGAGGGAATGTTGAACTTTATTAGGTACATTTGAGAATTATTCCCTTAATATTATGAACATTTTTATGCAATGTATTAAAATATAAAAAAACTCAATTATCTTTAAAAAATGCCTTAAAATGAGAAATTATTTTTAAGAAATTAAACGATATATAATTAAAAAAAATTCTAAATATCCCAGTGATTTGATTTTTAATTTTTTTAATTTATTATCCTATGTAAATTCATATAGTACAAAACTGGGTATGTTATATTTTTATGCATATGCACTGGATTTTCATATATTTCTATGAGCTGCAGTTATCTTTCACTACCTAAAAAAACTTGAAACTTAACATGAACACCCAGTTTTCTATTAATGTTAAATCGAAATCTTCACATTAAGTTTATTTATTAATTTTTCCAAAAATTAAGACACTTGATCATTGCAAATATATTTAAATCTTATAATTTCTAAAGCATCATTTCTAGAAAATTCATTAAAATATACATTTTTTCTCTAGGACCTTTAGATATCCATTTTATAAAACAATACAATGCTATTTTAATTGAATAAAAGCAATTTTTTGATGATGAAATAGTAAAAAGAAAATTTCACATTTACGTCAATTTGTTGCTTATTTTGCTGTCAAATAACCTATTAAATTTTATTTATGTATGTTTTAAACCTTGTCTGAATTCAATCACATACCTTTTACCCTCTTTCCCAGAAAAAATTTCAAAAAAAAGAATCAAATCAGGAAGAGAAATGAGAGAGTTTAAGAGATTCTCGTTCAAAGGAAAGCTTATTAATTTAAAGAATATGCGTCAAGTATCCCGTGCAGATTTAATTTTTCAGTGTGTCATCATAACAGTATATAAGAAAACTGTAAATTTTCTCACTTGTGCAATTACATCTATTCTGCTACTGCGTATTATTACTATGCTATTACATAAATGTACATCATTTCAGGAAAAGCACACGAAACCTCATTGCATATATATATTAAAAATAAAATATAATTACACATATAAAATATTCATTATCTTTTTTTACCCATTTGTTCTATTTTCATATATCTTCTATTGTAATAATATCTACTGATAAGAGAGATTGATTATACATGGTGCCTTAAGAATGTTTAGTGCATTTTCTCTTAAGCGAGACACTTTTATTGTTAAACGTGATTTATTTAGCTAAATATTTCCAGATATTTGGTTTCCCTGCTACAATAGAAATACAATGTTTTATGCCCCTTCAACTATTTTATATTACTGCAATAAAGACACATAAAAAAAACTTTCGCGTCATGGTTCTTGAGTATGTGTATCATTAGCTTAATTATTAATGGAACTAGATTAAAACGACCATTTGCTAAATTATTTAGCCATTAACTGCATTCGATAAATCCGCAAATTCGCTTTTATTGCATTCCTGCAACAGACCAAATAAAGCTCACATCAGCTGAAAATACATGGAATGCCTCTTGATTTAGTGCTAATTACCGATGAGAAAAGTTCAAATCTTCTTGCAGACTTTGTATTGTGGCAGTAATGACGAAAGCTTGCATTGAGTCGCAGTAAAGATTAATCTTTTCTTCTGATTCATTAATAGAAATCTTCTGTTTTATATGTTTCATTGGTTAAAAATGAATGGGGAACTAAAGTGTTTTGGATATTATTAATCAGAATGAATTGGTTTCAACAGAGTTTCTTTGGGTCGTTAATGGAATCTATGTGCCTAACTTTATTTAATGAATTTATTCGTTGATGAGAAAGACTGAAATTACTTATTTTGGTAAAGGTTTCTTCAAGAAAAGAATTGTAAGTATGGTAAATGAATCAGATGTTCTTGAGTTCAAATCCAAACATCACCAAAATTTATCAAATGTGCAAGCTTAGTGCATATTTAGTATGCTATAGAAATTTAAGCATCCATCATATTCTTGTGCAGTGGCGGATTTACAAGTAGGTAGCTGACTAGGGTCTCAGGTATACCTATTAAAAAGGTATCATTATCAAGTTTTTCTAACAAATAAATTTGTAAAATATACTTATTCTTTGAATTATAAAATATCAATAATTTTAACTATTTATCAAATGTAAATGCCAGATTTCTCTTTCATTGCTTTTCCTTATTTACTGTAATTTTCTGCGTATAATACGCGGATTGTATGTTAAAAAAATATAAAAATCGTCACTAATAATCTGCAGCCGGGGATAATCCACTAAATAATTCACAGATTATACAGCGGTGCGGATTATCCGCTGATATTTTTTTTTAGTCAGGACTATAAGTAGCACCTGAGGATTATGCGCTGGAAATTACAGTATTACAGTATTTATAGATACTGAACCTAATATTAAATAATATTTTGCAGAAACTTGGTTGTCACGTAGTCATAGCATAGGAATAAAAGCACATTCATTCTCACAAAATTATTAAAATAAATCATTAACATGCTCAATAATTTAAAAATGAATTGAATGTGAAATTGAATTATGTAGGTTGAAAACTGCTTAGAAACGCAAAATGCCTACTTCAGTAAATGCTTCTGCGGGTGGGCGATTGAATTTTAAGATGATGACTCAGGTATCCTCGTCATCTGACAAGGCTTAAAATTCGTAAAAAAAAACCATTTCAAATTAGTCATCGTGTGATTAAGAAATGGGCTTCAATATCAGAAATTAAACTAATTAAATTTTCATTTAAAAGAAGAAAAAAAAGGAAGATTATTTTATGATAGGCTCACTCATTGTAATGAATTCATATTATGATATCAATATAGGTATTGTTGGTTTAAGTATCGTGTAAAGCAGTTAAAGCTTCCAATTCTTTGGCAATACCGAAACCTTTCGTACATATTTAAGCGCTTTTGACGTGATAAATAAAATTTTTACTTAAAAATTTAAAAAATCTGAGTGATTACTCTTATACGTAACTGCTATTCTGAGTTTTTATTTCTATGATAATGTTTTTTTGTAGAATTAATGTAAATAGTTTTTCCCAATTCTGTTCGGGATCTTTCCTTAGTTCATCTATACTTTTAGATTTGCAATTGATCATTGCACTTTTCAATGCATGCAAAATTAAAGTATGTATGGCGATTTAGAAGCAATATTAGGAAATTAATACTATTTTCTTATTCTATTTCGATTTTTCAAGAAATTAATAATAAATTTAGGGATGATGTTTTTTATTTTGCTTAGTAGAATTTTTACCGCTTGATTAGTGCGTCAATTTATAAATAAAAATATTGATATCAATATTAAATATTGGTATCAAAACTTTATTTTGATCATATGAAGAATAGATTATTACAATTGGATTTCATTGTCTATTCTTATTTTTATTTTTCAATTGTGCACTAAACCAACACTAATCACTCTAAATTATTTCTAAAATTTAATTAGATATTTTTTGGAACCATGTTTTCTAATTTACCGCTTCTTTTTTAAAGAAATTAATATATTATTCTTTATTGCATTCGCATAATTGTATCCAAGTTTCGGAATGTTTTTATCATTTCAGCTAATTAATGTTTTTTTATACAGAATTCTACATCGAAATCTACATTCAAACAATTATCTAAAAAAAGAACGTAGAAACTATTCGTTGGAATTTTTTAAGAGTTATTATAGGTAAGTATACACTATTTTGTTTGAATTTGAAATTGAGAAATTTAATGATTTTGAAAATAATTCCTTTATTTGGTAGGTTATTTCAAAATGAAATATCTTATCGTAAAAATATTCATTTCTCTTTCACATGCATTTTCGAGATTTTTATTAGACTGCAAATTCAAAGAGATTTTCTTTATTATAAATAAGCATATTTAAAGCACCCTTTAAATCGATAGATTATATAATGTTAATTTCGTTTTTAGATAGCAGAACAGAAATTATTTTTTAAAATAAACGAAAAAATCTATTATTTATTTAGAATCTTAAAAAAAAACTGTGATGTCAAATTTTTACTTAAAATGTGAGAAAATGTTTGAAGAAAAGTACACTTTTTAAAATGTGACAATTGTTTTTATATTTCATTGAAATCTTAAAAAAAAAGTTGCGAACTAACTCTTCAGCTAGCATTTATTTTTGGAATAAGACACTGATAGGGTAAATCCTTTTGTTATCAAATGATGTTTATATACATTACATAATAATGATATGATATGGATCTATTCAAAGAAGCACACAAAAGAAGCCTCAGAATATTATAAAGTAATAGACCGAAAAAGAAACGCTCCTACATTTGGCTTTCAACCCCCGCACCAACGGTGTTATTGAGAGTTGGGTTTGAATAAAATAATACTCATTTTGTAATTTTTCCCGAGACGTGTCGAATTTCTCCCATGCCTCCTGCATCTTTTACTTCGTTGTAGAACATTTTCGCTCCTCCCCCGCATTCCCTTTCTTTCTTTTTTTTTGTATATGTATATGTTTATTATTTTCCTTCTTTCTTCTATGTTTTTTGCTCCCAAAATGAGAGCCAGGGGAAAGAATGTGTGAAAAGGTCTCAAAGACATGTTGTGAATTCATGTGTAGTTCCAGAATTATTTCTCAACTTCGCAATTGCAATTTTATTTTTCTAATCTTAAAGAATTTTTATGAAGGAAGGGGTACTTTTTTATAGCACAATTGCTCATAAAGTCTTCATTTACGAGAATACCAAGAAGTTTTATGATTTTATAAACATTGTCGATATTAAATTTTCCATTCATATTATTTTTTAAGCATACGTTTTACTTTTTAGACGCTTTTATACCACTCTTGTCATGTTTGTAAATATAATTTCTTCTTTCCAACTTTTCTCTCATTTCCTGTTATATAGGAGTGTTGTTTTGCATGTTTAATAATCACCAATGACAATACAATAATTTAATATTTGCAATACATTATCGAATCTTTCAATTTTATTTAATTTTGTGACAGGGTCCATTTAGAAGAGAATTTCTTTAAAAAATGATTACAAGATTCCAAAATAATTTTGATGTACGATTTTATTTTATCATGAATTAAAAATTATAATATAAATACAAAAGGATAAAAAAGCCCCCAATTATTTTATTAATGGACCAAAAAAAATAATATTACATCTAGAGGTCAAAATAAAATTGTAAAAGCATGAGACACTAAATTTGATAAGGTAAAAACAAAGTACGATGTATATTAAAGAAATAAAAATAAAGACAATATAAAGTACTGGAAATTCTCTAACATTCATTCAAAATTTAAATGACATTATAAATTAGTTGAAATTACAATTTTTTTAGAGTATTACTATTTTTTTCACTTCTTATTCTTATAATTTTGTTTCTATTTTTAATAAAGATTTTATCTTTATGCAAATGAAACAAACTACGATTTTTTAAAAAAAATTCTTACTATTTTATCGTTTTTTTAAGCTATATTTGATTAAGGCTTTTTGCAAGACTCTAGAATATATTTACTGTGCAAAAGTTACCTAGACGCTGCTAATAATATTCTAGAAATAATAAACTTCATAACGGAGAAATAAACTTTTTTTTTTTTACTTTATCGTTCTTTGATCGCGTTAATAAAGATAGACTCTTGAAATTATGCATGAAGATATATTGATGAAATCCTATCTATCTATTTATGAAAGTAAGAAATTAATCAAAAATGCAATCATTATGAAATTCAATTAAAAATAAATGTTTTCTGAACCAAACTAATAAAAGATACAATTATATTTAGAGAGCGCTGTTGCTGCTACCACTAAAACACAGATGAACTTAACCAAATTAGAAAAAAATATGGTCACGAGGGGTCAATATTTTTGGACGAAAGTCAGACCCCTCACAGAAAAAAATCCATAGTTTGAATCCCTGCCTGAGGGTGACCTTGAGAAAGTCTTCAGACCGGATTCATCATTTCATTCTTTTGCATTAAACTTAATATTTTTTTCTAATTTGGTTTATTAAATTAAAGTATAGACAAAGAACTTAGAGCATATGGACAATGTTGACACTACATATAATATAAATTAAATCTCTATTATATATCCTCTTTTCAAATAACTGCCGGCGTCCTTGCATAGAGGTAGCGTATCTACCTCCCGGTTCAGGCATGGTTGTTTTATCTATGAGGTGTGTGAATGTGCCCTCTGTAAAAGGGCTTGTGCAAGCGAATGTGTGAGTTTCATCTTCATATGAGCTAGAAGTCAGACTTCTGCCCTCGGGTGCTCAGGGGTCTTTACCCTCCGAAGCTAGTGCACCCCCTTTCCGTAATAACGTGGACAGGACATCATCATCAAATAACTGGATATTTTTTGCTTTTACATCCTTGTGTACTGTCTTATTAAATATTTATCAAAAATTCTAAGTATAGCGCTTATATTTCATATTTGTTTCATGTTGCAATGAATATATTTGCATCTTTGAACACATCTATGAATTATTATTATTAAGGTTCCATAATAATTATTATTCCATTAATGCTGCATATATTATTTAATATCCATGTTAGTTTAGATTTTTTTTTTTTTTTTTTTTTTTTGTAAAGTGCGAGAGTGATAATTATGTTACAATTAAAGGGTAGATGAATGAGATTTACACAAGTGAATCATAAAAAACACCTTCAAAATTAACACTTTATCCTGCAATTGTAAAATTCTCTTCATTAAAAAAGGAACAATAAATATGATAGAGAAATTAATGTGGCAACAAGAACTGAAAAATAAATTTATTTAAATAAATTTATCTAAGATATTTTTAATATTTACGTTTCTGTTAGAACAAGTAGCAAAATTGTTGTTGTTGTTGTTGCTAAAATGCAAAATCGAATGAATGGGAGGGGGGGGGGTCTTACTTACACAAAATAAAATTGAACTGAAAAACGAATTGAGTTTGAAGTGACGAACAAATCCGTTACTAATGTTTTTGATAGATTTTCATTTCAAAAAATTTAGCAGACGATAATTCCAGAAAAATTAAGCTTCATCCCTATTTATTAAAATGATAGGTAATTCGAAATGTGAGCATTAACAACAAGAACCTTGTTTCATTCGAACGAGGAAGAACAGATTCCATGTTTTCACAAGAAAATACATGGAATGCTGTAGATAAATGATAGACAACGCTCTTTTCTGCGAAGAAAAGAATTATTTATTATTAAAGAAGATTCTCGGAATCCTCTTTTCCGAGAATCTTCTCTGTCTCGCTCTTGAACAGGTTGCCAAAAGAGCTGTGTAGGTACACATATGTGGTGTCCAATAAAGCTCTTCTACTCCATATTAACTCGAGAACGGTGACAACTATTGCCACAAACTGGTATCTAAGATGAAAAAAAAAAGAGACCACGAGCTGCACGGTGTGATCAGCTATAGCGCCATCTGTCGGAAAACAAAGAATATAGCTTCCTATTTTGAAAACGGTTCAAGTTACGGAAGAAAAGGTCAAGTTACAGAATTGTAGAACATCTTCATATAGTTCGAACAATTTCAAACATTCTTACACCAGAAAAGCAACAAGAAATTAAACATAACAATTGTTATTAGTAGATATTTTTGCTTATAAATATTCTCTATAAGCTACAGTGCAATCTGAAATCTTTTTCTTTCAGTGCATTTGCAGAATATCAGATGAAACACTGGCACAAGTATCATTGTTGTGTAGTTTGCGTAATCCAGTAATGCATTTGCAACATTAATGCGTAATCCTGCAATGTAATCTAACAGGGCCCTATTAACGCACTAACGACTACGCCGTCAGGTTGACGTTTATTACACAAGATATGATTTTTTCTCTTTTGTGCGTCACACGTTTGGAAAATTACGATGAAACAATTGCTTAATTTATACGTTTTGTTATTGGCATTTTTGCACGAGAGGTGCATCGTTTCGAACTATATAAGAGGCTATCTACAGTTTTGTATTTAATATTTTGGTCGTATCTTATACCGTTTTCGAGATAAGAATATTAACTCCGTTGTTTGACTCCAAGTTTTGCTGTAATGATTTCATAATACTGCACATGATAATTTTACTATATCTAGATCTATATCTAAGTACAAGGCTTTCTTTCTGGACTGAAAGGATATTGAAACAAAAATGGCTGATTAGCAAGTAGTTGCTACTTCTCTGGTCACTGATAACGGTGCCTATTCTGACTAATTAAAATGTAGTTTTAACTTATGCGCAGTGAGAGAGAGAGATGAAGTGAGAACTGAGCGATCTTTATATTATCAGTCAATTTCATGGCCAGAAGACAGCAAGGAACAAACATAAAGGATGGAAACCAATTAGAAGAAACTAAACAAGAAAACGCCTTATTTTGATTCAGAATAACAAAATTCACATATGATGATATTTTGAATTGGGAGATTTCAGTGTACAATGCAGGATAAGCTATTACAAGGGGAAACTAGATTTTATCTTTTTGCTTTTTTCTAAAAAATTTGCTGTCCATACTCAGCATGTTCTTCATTACTGTCTTCTACTTTCCAAACTCAGAACCTCAACTGCCAACGAAAACATGCGTAACATCTGTGAAAAATAAATGAAATAATTTGTTTCTTTGTCATTTCTCTATCATTATTAGTTCTTTTAACATTTATTAGTCTATAGTTTCGCCGATATGTAAAATTTACTATCAATTCTTTAAATATTATTGATTTTAAAATACATAATCTCTTTGGTGAAACATTCCTTTCCTTGATATTAATGGTTTTTATTAACCTTTAGTAATGGTATTTAATTGCAATTGATTAAGATGGAAGATTGGTTCGTGAATAGTGCGTATTTTCTGAGAACCCTTGCTCAAAATATCGATAAAAATTAATCTTACACATCATGTACTAAAGTCAGATTAAATAATCCTGAAAAAAGTGTAATTCTGCAAAGAAGAAAGGCGGATATTAAAAAAACTGGGGACACACAGATCAGATAATATAGCAAACCGTCATCAAAAACCTTCATTTCAAGTAACTGGTACTTTCGTGCCGTTATTTTAGTTATATTTCACTTTTATGAATTACCATTACAAAACACAGAATACATAATGCTTATTTATTGTCGATATCTAATTTGCATTTTTTTAATTAACAAATTCAGATAATGTTCGGTAGCAAGTGAGTTGCCATAATGTTTTCACCATTCTTTGAATGTTGCGATTACCACATTTCTTCATATTTAACTTCTTTTTCCCAATAAACAAAAGATTGAATTTGGTGCATGTATCAGGAATTTATGACATTTTAATACTAACACGCAACAATGCGTACCAATGTATCAAAACCCTGTAATCTTACCATTTTCCAGCCATGAATTATAACATACATTGGTATCTAGCTGCTTGATCTTGCAGAAGGTCCTATCGGGGCATATGCAAAATATGTAGAACAAACTACCCTATTATATGAACGTAGGTCACCTGCTAATTTAGTGCAAACTGGCGATGTCTAATGGTCAAGCGTGCGTGCCTCGGACAGTGCGGCCGGCGGGCGATAAACCGTGACCACCTACTGGATGGTCCTCATTATTCATTGCTTAATTAACTGGATGGCCATTGTCCGCGCTCAGAAGTGAATGCGAATGATTTATACTGCGAGGAAGCGCTTTCGGAAGTTCGCTGCATTGCCATATTGATTGAACTTAGTTAAAGGAATAGGCTACTGAAATAGCATATAGAGCCAGATGCGTTATTTTTGTCTACGATTTAATCGATATTCGATGCTTTATAATGTTTTAAATGTTGGGTATCTTAGCCCGAAAACTATGTAAGAAATGCATCTCGATTTCTGTGTTGTTACAGAAATATTTTGACTAGTCATTCAACTCGTCATTCGAAAGATTTCTTCAAAATTTAAGAGTTTGATACTTTAGATAAGGATACTCCCAAACAATTCAAAATTCAAGCAGTGACTTGTAGGCAGAATTGTTATGGGTAAGCGAAGAAGACATGGAAAAAAAATCCAATATAGGTAAGATTACAGAAGCGCTTGCACTAGGCCTCGCTTACAAGTAGTTAATTATGACACATATCATTTCACACATTCTTTTGTGCAAACTATTTGTGTTAATATATACATATGTTAAGAAAGAAAATCTTAGAATACTTTTATCAGTATGACTAATACCAGTAGAAACTTTTCACTCTGTGAGCATTCAGTCGCTTATAGTGACATAACTAGTGTAAGTGGTGCCTGGAAAATCATATATTTGTTCGTCCTCAGTCGTCATCATTCAAATGGGGTCACTATAAATGGCACTGGGAGAGTGGTTTTATCTTTTCACTCCTTTATTAGATTTTATTTTTAAAAAATTAAGAGTACACACTATCTCCCTGGTTCTCCTTAAAACTGATGCACTAGACATGAATACTCGCTTTCCCTTGGTTTCTAGGCCAGTAGTGCTCACCCATTTGTGACTGGGGACCAATTGCCTCGAAAAGGATATCAATTTAATGAAATGACCTGTGTTATGGACGGATTATGCTTAAGACAGCAGTCGGCCACAACAAATCATGTCTATACTGGTTCGTTCAATAGTGCCGGGATCCTCGGCTGTTCAGAAGAAGTGCTCGCCCATTTCTATTGGCTACATGGGCGTTAAATGTACATCTGCCATCCCAGCATTGCTGGACAGCTCCTTCCAATTTAGATCTATCTTTGATTCAAGTTTTTCTGAGTTCCGTTTACACTAAACAACGTCATTTAGCATGCATGCGTGAGATACCCGTCCATATTTTTTAATGTCTATCGATATTTCGTTACTGTTGACGCACTATTACAATTGGCATGTGCTTTTCCAAAATACTTTGTATAACGTTGCAAAATGATTCCGTGTTTACAGAGAGTATCGGAACCTTGTATTCATTCTATATACCCAAACCATGTTGGGTGTAACTTGTATCTTTCTTATCGAGAATTACGAAAAGCCTTTTTATAATGAAAGTGTGTTGTGTAAAACTTAAAAATAGTTCAGGTTATTTTATTTCTTTAATATTAAAATAATACTAGCAGAATACCATATATTTAGGGATTGCAATACCGGACCAAAATTTCAATACCGGTATTCGGTATTTTTAAAATCTTAATACCGGGATACCGGTTTTAATACCGGTATTAGAAATTTTAGGAAAACAAAGAAAACACAGGTGTTTCTTTGTTTTATTTGCCATTTTTGTTAGAGAGTGTAAATATCACGAAAAATAATTTGCATTTTATAAAATATAACAGTATATAATCACAAAAAAGTAAAGAAACATCATATTTATTTAAATCACAAAAAAAGTGTAAATATCACTATTCAGTCTGATTTTCAGTCTACAAATTTTTGAAATGTGATCTTAAAAAACATAATGCATCAATTGTACTGTCATTAAGCCTGAAAAGTAATTTTGTGTAAAAATTATCATCTGTCGAAAACGATCTTTTGGCATCTACGCTAGTTGGTGGTACTGTTAGCAATGCGCGATATACTTTTTCCAAGTATTTACCTCTAAATCCCTCATCTTCAAATAAATCGATTTCTCGTCAAATAGTTTTGGATATAGCTGATTTCTGTATTGTATTTTGGTTTGTTGAAATTTTTTTATTTATCGCTAATTCTAATTTTTGTTCAAAAGACAATTCCTTTTCACTATCGACATTAGTATCATCATAATCTTCGATAACTGAACCGAATTCTTCTGAATGTGGATAGGTTTGTGGGTAAAAAATTTTAAGAAAATTTACTCTAAACTTAATCAGATATGAATTGGTTATTTTCTTTCTTTCTTTCTTTTCATTTTCATTTTTAAAATCAATATAATTATGTAAATACCATAAGACATTTTTTATTTCGGTGTGCCTTTCTTCTGTGCGATTTTTCAATGTAATATATAATTCTTGAGATAGTGATGTGTGCTGTTCTTTCAGTGACTGCAACATGAAATTTATTGTTGCATTAGCTGTTAATAAATTAGAATCTCTCCGGCATAATGCCTCAATAGTCAGTTTTATTGGAAGTAGAGCTGATATAGTTCTGGATATTAAGTTGAATTCACTATCTGAAAAATTAATTTACAGGTTTAAGTCGATTATTGCTTTTTGGACTGGATTTCTCAGTTTCAAAAATCGTTCCATCATTAGGAGTAAACTGTTCCAACGTGTTTTAGAATCTAATATTAACATATATTCTGCTTTATTTTCAGTTAGTATATATTTTAGTAATATATCCTTTTTATAGGGGAACGTTTAAATATCTTAATTTTTCGAACTTTATAAATTATAGGAAGCAATTCTTGATAGGTTAATATTTCATCCTCATTAGCAATATCTTCTTCAACAATTACATTGTCATTATCTTCATTGTCAATATCCCTCTCACTCTTACTCTCTTCAAAGTTGGAATCCGAAGTTTCTATATCCACAGTATTTGGATTCTCCTGTTCTTTATTTTTTTGGTATAATACATTTATTACTCCTAATTGAATGCTGCTGATTTGCACCAATCAACTTTCCAACTTTTTTCATAACTGTTGCTCCATCAGTCGTTATGGATACAATATTTTCTTTCAGGGATAATCCATGTTTCGCTAATTTAGATTTAAGCAATTAATTAAGCTATTAATTAGCTAATTATATTCGCCCTTAGGGAGACATAAAAACAAAAACGTATACTATTTTGCTATGTTCGCGATACCTGAACATAGTGGAGACAATTTTAAAAATTTCTAGTAAATACCGAAAAAACGATATTTAAACTTGTGAATACCGGTATTACAAAATTGTACAAATGGCTCAAAATACCGGTATTCGGTATCCCGGTATACCGGTATTGCAATCCCTACCCATTATGAATCTTCCACACTTCTTGAACGAAGGGCATTTGGCTCAGGTAATATTTCTAAAATCAATCCAAGTTGTTTTCTCTAAAAGCTTTTTCTTAAAATCATTATCCTTCAAAACGTAACTAATCAGGGAGCTAATGAAAATGTCTTCTTTAATTTTTGAGTAACTTAGTGATGAAAAGCAACTACGCAGATATCGAAATCTGCGTCTTTCTTTAATCATTCATTTAACAAAATTCAGTTACGCATGCATGCATATGTGTATATTCCATATCTCCTTCTAAACGATTGAGCAGGTTTCAAGCAAATCTTTCACATTTATTCATTAAGACAAGAGAAAAATTACGTCTACTTTTCATAGGGCAAAAGTTAATTAAACATTCAATCAATTAAAAATTAACCGAAATGTTACAATTTATCTGTAGTAATTTCGGAACAAATACTATTACAAGAAATATTTCAATACCATATTAAAGTCAAAATTTTTCCATTTTCAATTATATAAATTAATTTTTGCATAATATTTCTTTCAACTCTTAACTTGAAAAAAATTTAACCATATTAAAATTAATTTTTAACTTGAATTATCGTATCACTACTTTTTTTAAACTTCTTATTTACTTTAACACGGCATTTTTTTTTTTTGCTAGGTTGTTATTTATTTCAAAGTATTGGTCTAATAATGTCTAAAAGCAAAAGTCAATTGCTGAAACCAAATCAAAAACTATAAAGTCTTTCTGAGCCAGAGAAACAAAAATCAATGTTATCCACTTCAGGGTATTATAAAGTAAACAATATTTTGCAATTCTTTCACCGAAACCTCCATAAAAAATTTACACCATCATAAAATTAAAAGTGTTTTCTTCTCGACAATATCATTTTCATTTTGACGTAATTTTACTTACTACCTACTACTTCAATTTTTTTATTAATTCTTTAGGATTATAGATACAGATGATTTTGATATAAGAAAATTTGTGGTAGATACTCCTTTACTGGACAATGTTAAGACTTTAACGAAAGCACTATCACTATTTCTACCATTGTTTTTAAATGTCTATTTCATTTCAATGCATAGACCTTAAAAAGAGATTTTGTACATTATAATATTTTATACAAAAGATATTTCGATTTTAAAAACAATGTATATCAAAGAATTAAAATTCTAAGAAATGACAGATGTATGCAATCGTAAAAGTAATTTCTTAAATTTATTAACAAGTGAAAAATGTTTACTAATATATTCTTTTTCAGCTATCTGAAATCTGTAAAAAACACTCAATGTATATTGAAAAACTGAAAATTCACTAAGACTCAGTTTTCCTGAATTAAATACTACTAATCATTCTTCTATCATAATTTCTCGAACATATTTTTTTGACTTCATTTATATAAAACAAACCTACTACTTACCTGAATATTTCCAAGGTTCATTTTCATTTCGCATGTCTGAGGCGGATGGATAATCATTCAATCGTACGTCAGCAGGACTTTTCCTTCCAACTAAAGTCGGTTCGTTGGTTTTGATACTAACTCGAAATCCATTTCTATCTGCGGTATATTCAACTATTCTGAACAACTCTGAAATATCGGTGTACCCGTAGTATCCTTTGACTGTTCCATTTCCGTTTGATTCTTCATCTCGATGATGTGTATTTCCTTGATCGTCGACTATAAAGTAATTGAATTTGTAAAGTTTTGAGACTACCTACAATGAAATGGCAATTAAATATATATATATATATATATATATATATATATATATATATATATATAAATTCAATAAGTTTATAAATTATTCTAGATTCAGTGTACATATTGGTAAAGTTTAATAATTTATGAAACTTACTAGAAATAAAGAAATTTAAAAAAGACAGAATTTGTGTGTGATGATCAAGAAATTTAGGGCTACATTGTCAATAATATTGCAACGTATGATACTTTCAGCAATTAATTTTGAAATGATCAGTCTTTAATAACTCAGGAACCAGACTTAATTTTTACGAGTTTTGGGTTAATTCAACCTATTTATAAACTTCTTTTTGTTGTTTTTATCGAAACCCTTCAGTATTGAGCCCTTATATGATCACATTAATTTGGTAAGTCAGTTTTTGATTAACAACCAATTTTGAAATTATAAAAAGGTTATTTTAAGATTAGGCGATAGATAATCAAAATACAACTGAGATGTCCAAATGCTTTGAATTTGAAGGGTTTAATATGCATTAGGCCTTGTTACGGCTGATATTTGCCGAAATTAAATTCCAAACTTGCCACCATCCGGTTCCTATTCTAAGATTTCTTTATCAATTCACAGCTACCTATTAAAAATATATGCAGTTAAATTCATATTTTTACTAATCAAGTAATATACGAAAAATCTCGGAATTCCTTTTTTAAAAATATGGTGTCTATCAGTTCATGTGTACAACATTCCTATCAGATGAGTCGAAACTTTTGTGGAAATATTTTATGGCAATAATTCAACTTTATTGTAAACTTATTAAAAAAATTCATTTGCTCTTTTCTATTAGAATAGCATCGTATTATGAATAATGGAATATTAAAATTTTTGATTATAAATATTTTGAAAATGAAATGCTTACATCATGGGTATAACCACTTGATGAAGGTGAGGTCCTTGATAAGTTTCTCGGTGTGGCTAGTAGATTAGATCTCCTTGAGTCAAAGTTGTTACTTCCATAATTCTGGGAAGACAATGCATTCACTGCTGCCGATAGTATTATTGAGATATAACCATAAAATACCACCATAACCATAACAACCTACAAAATATTTTATTAATAAGATATGCATAAAAATTGATTCGTGATTGCATAGTTAATATATATATCCATGTTCATTCATCAATAGTCGTTTACATTGAAGTACTATATTCTATAGAATTTCTTCTATTACCGTGTTCTATTCAGAGTTCTATTTTCTTTCTATTCAGTGAAATACAGCTCGATGTGACACTGTCTGAACAAGTCATCGGAAATTTCTTGAGGAAATATTTATCTACACAATCTCTATAGAAGCCCGAAACAGCAAAAGATTTGCCAGTGAAGAATTTTGTGCACAAATTGGTCTTTGGATCATGTCCTGTACATTTTCGTCGAGATTTATATCTCTTGCCTATCTAAATGACAACTTCATTTTTTGATATTATCCAGCATGCTCTTGAAATCAACTGCGAATCAGTCTGGCCCAGTGACATGGTGTATTGTTAGACTGAAAAATTGTATCGTTGTTTAGATAGAAGAAATTTAAGAATATGGACAAATAATCTCCAAGTAGTTAGTCATTGGGGAAACAGTCCACATTATAGTTAGCGCCAGTCATATCTTTCCATTATTTGGCTGACAGCTTGAATCCATGGCCTCGTGTCTCCGCCATACTCCACCCTCAGCTTTTAACTCTTTCCTGTATGGGTTATTAAAATTTTTGATATAAAATTAAAAAAACACATAAGGAATGGGATTAGTTGATAGTCTGAACATTGATTTGACAGTAAAATTTTTTAAACTTGTTTCCTTCTTCAGACAGAGAGTCCTCATTTAGAGACATGGCCGTCTAGAACGATCAATTCATAAGAAAATCTTCAGAGATGGCTATATAAACTTCTTATTATAGTGATAATAATTCTGAATGTGTTTAAATATATTCTAGGAAATTAAAAACTTGCTAATTTGTTGTTGTTTCTTATGGCACTTGCCATGAACAAGCCCGCTGTTACGAAGACAGCGATTTTAAGCTGGTGTGGGGGAGGGCGTCTCTTTTTTTTAGTAGCGCCAACTAGGGCCAAGAGTATGACTTAGCTACTCACGCATCACATTCGCTTACACAACCTCTTTTTACGGGGAGGGAGGGGCACATTCACACTCTCACAGATAGAACAGATGAAGAACAACCATGCCCGAACCAGGACTCGAATCCATGACGCCCAGATCACGGGGAAGACGCGCTTCGCCTATGCCAGGGCGCCAGCACTTTCTAATTTAAATGCACATATTTTTGATAAATATTTTTAAACTAAATATAATCTAAGCAAATTAAGAAAAAATAATTTTAGTTTGAAAGAAATATTACCAAAAATTGAAATTAATGAACTGATAAGCAAAATAAACAATTATATTTAATTTATTAAAAATGAAAATATTTATGAAGATCCGATATATCAAATAAGAAAGGATAAAAAAATTAAAAATATCTTATTATTTCGTAGGAAATGGTAGAAACAAATTTGTGTGCAAAATTATAAATTAATATATCTAGGATATTGGATGAATATGATCGATTAATTTTGTTAGAATTGTAATTTCTATGAAACTAAGTAATTCCTATTATAAAATTTAAAAATAGGTGTATTTTAAAAATTAAATCTATTTCATGAAGAAACCCATATTCCATCGAAATGCCATCGATAGTTTTGAATGGTAAATACTGGTAACGCTACTTTCCCAATAATGAAGAAACCGAGAAGAAAATTATAAAATTTTAAAATTACTGCCCCTTTTTGTGACCATCATGCCTAGAATTGTGATTCAAGCAATGTTTTTCTTGTCATCTAGGATATAACCTAACAAATCCAGCAGAGACGTTATAACCGATAATTGTACATAAAAAGACTCGAATCTTTATTTTACATTCCATAGAAACCAAATTTTGCTGAACTGTCCTCATGAGCACATCTGCGTACGCTTCCCATTGAATGCTTCATTATTTGTCACAACATTATTTATCTATTAACTTCGACTATGCTGCGTGCACATCACCAATCGCGGTCATTTAAACATGGTAGATCGCTACAATGTCCATGATAAGAATTAATGCCTAAAATTATAAATTCTCCACATGTTTTCATATTGTGAATAGAGAAATGCTGATTTTCGTCACAATTTTTGAAAAAAAGAATGCATCATAAATACAGTTCCAACTTACAGTTCGCATTCAGACTCTGTTAATTACCGTTATACGCTTATAATTACGATAGGAAATCTTTCACTAGAGTCACTAGAATGCAAATGAAAATCCTACCATTTCTCATTTGTGATGCATGATGGACTGCATACAACCATACCATCATTTTTGTGTTTGCAATAGCTTTTAAAACCCTGCTTTCAAAGTAAAATTACCATTAACTAAGATGTTCAGCCTTGTATAAATTCCTAGATTCCCATGAATTTCGTGAACGTCTTGAAATGCTGAACTGGTGATGCTTTAATTATCACGTATCAAAATAAACCTAATTCTCATTTCGAAATTACCCCCTCCCCCCCCAAAGCTTAAGTCCACTTCCTATGATTTGGCATTTCTGAATGAGAAGGCTACTTTTAAAATGTTCGTGAATTGGTGATATGCCTAAATTGTTTTAATTGTTAAAGTATTCAAATAATTTCCGCTTTTATAAACCTAACGAAGATTTCCTTAAAGAGATCATCAAAACATTGTTTCTCATGAAAATAAATGTCTATCTTTAGAGCATATTGTGTATTCATAGCATTTATTTTTTAAACGTACAAGAATTGAAGTTATTATTTAATTAATATCAGATTACATTTAATTTATGTAACAAAAATAAAATTATTATATAAACAACAATAAATTTTAAATTTGTAACAAATATGTATACCAACATTATTGTTTCTATTCAGATTTCAGAAATTTTAAAATCGAGGATTCAAAAGATTTATCGACGATTCAAATTACTTAAGAAAAAAATTACCTTCCAAAAAAATTTCTAATTATTTTCTATTAAGTGGCATTCTTATTTTACATAAAAATCGAGATATAGTTCATAAAAAAATAGCGTATTTTATTATTATTTTTTGCTAAAAAAAACGCGTTTAATTGCGTGTGCGTGGTCAGTGGTCAATCTATTGGATGCGGTCATGGATTATATTTTTATTTTCTCGCATATAGCAACATTTGATTTCTTGTGATAATTGATATATTACTAGTATTTCAAATATTAATCGCGAATTATAAAGTGTAAGGAACATTTTACTGAATATTTCGCAACTATTAAGTAGTTTTTTTTTCTTTGAAGGAAATGAAACATTTTCGAGATGTCGATTTTGGGTCTGTAAAAAAATGGGAGTATATTAAATATATAATATCTATGGTATAAGATTTAGTGCATATTGAAAGAATTCTATTTTGATTATCAAATAACATTAATATATTTTTTCTTAAAGTAATTGTTTCCTAATAGTAAACTGAATATTTATTTTGATGCAATAAACTTTAAGTTCATAACTATAAATCAGTACACCGAATAGAGAACTCTGTATGAAATCACTGCAAAAGTAATAGAATATTTGAAAAGAGATTCAGTTATTACAATGAGAATTTCATTTTAAAGTATTGAAAATTAAACTTTAAAACAAATATTGAATATCCCGCAACTTCAAAAGATAAGATATCATAAATTTTGAAATAAATATCCTCTTAAAATTATAATACTGGGCAAAAATAATAGAAACATGATGTAATAGATATATCATGATGTTAAATAAATATTGTTAATATATTTCATACGAATGTAATAAACATAATTTCATTTATGTTTACTGAAACCAAATTTATTTTAAAGCTAATATAATTTGAGCAAAAATGCAAAAGGCTAAATATTTCTACAATTTAAGTTTCTTTTAACTAAATTTTTTAAAAATTAATTAATTAATCATCGGTTTATTAAACCTATACGCATCAAATATTTTTAAAAATTTGCGAAATGTCTCCTATTTTATAACACTAAAATTGAAAAATCAGTTATTAGAATGTACTAATCATCTGGGTTTCTTAATAAAAGGTAAGAAAATATTTTCATCTCCAACAACGTCGGCTAAATAGCTAGAATATCTAATAAACATTATTAATATAAAATAGCCTTTACCTTTGGTAAGTACATATTTGGAAATAAAGAGTGAAGTTGCTTGGTTTTCCTAAAGAAGATGCCACAGGAACTGTAAGAAATCGACAAAATTTTCTAAGCGTGGACCAAGTCATTATATACTTCCCATTTCGTTGCTTTTGACATCATTTGCAAATCACTTTCTTTAAAAGCGCAGTTTTATTTCCCTGAAAATGAAACAGTAATCAATTTCTTTGTTAAAGACATAAAAAACTGCCTTTTAAATAAACCTTGAGTGCATAAAACGACTAACAAATATCAGCATCTTTTTACAAACTTGTTAAAGAATTGTTTCCTATTCTATTTGATCTTTCTGACATCCCATTGAGCACACAACTGTCATCAGTCAAGTACTGACAGTAAGAAAAACGGCTTATGTTAATATTTAAGAAATTATCTTCAGAATTATCAGAATTGATAAGATGGAATAGAAAGTATTTACTTTCATGTTTAAAATTATTTGAAACTAATCCGTTGTTTCTTAAAGCTAGAAAATAAAAATAAAACTAATTTGTAATTGTCTTTTTTTTTCTTTTAAGGCAGAAAGCAATGAATACTGTAAAAGATTACTCCTCAAAATTTATGCATTTATTCAATTGTAAGGCATTGAATTCATTGTAAGTCATAAACTAGGAAGTAGTCATTTTCTTAAGGAAATAGCCTTTTAACCCTTAATATATTATTGATCTTCTGATTAATTGCATTCCAGACGCTTATTGACATTAGCAGATTATTTTTATAATCTGCTAATTCATGAATGCAATAACATATTTCTTCTTAGAGATTAAAATTTCCATTAATGCGAAATTACTGGTAACATGAGAAAACTCCGCCGATGGAGAAATCAATTACAAAGTATTTAAATACATTTGTAGAAGCAATTAATAAAATGATTAACTAAGATTTAAAAGTTAGAAAAGGATAAAAAAATTCCTCTCATCAGGCTGGAAGATAAAGTTAGATTTTTTTTACATCCTGCAACAAAAATTGTTGATGTTAGAAAATTAAGGCTTTTAAATCACTTTTAAGCACCAAACTTCTAAGATATTGCAGTTATAGAAAAATTTCAAATGCAAATTGTTCCTCTTAAAGAGGCACTAAATGTCTAACTGGGTTTATTTTTCTATCTTCAATATTAGAAAAGTTATAGCGAAAAGAAAATTTTAATCCTCCACCATTATCATCCCCTTTGAACTAGACGGGCCATTTGCCTACGCATCCGATAGTTTTACATTTTTAACAATATATTCCGAGCCAGTTAAAATCCAAAAAAAATTACTCTAGTTATCCTGTTCACGTGATAACATGGCAAAGTGTTATACATGATAAGATGGGCAAAAAGTTATATATACTATATATATATATATATATATATATAACTTTTGAACGAAGAAATGGTTTTAGGTTCTAGAGACCATGATCGGTGAAGAAGTGAAGAAATTTTCCCGAAGCCTTGTTATGAAAACCATGGCAATAGGTAGTCTTCCTATAGGAATCAACCTAAAACAAAATGTTATCAGCTTTTGCCGAGATATGTGGCTTATAGCTGAACTATTTGTACAACCATGCTAGAATAGATAATGAATGGAAATATATTGCGACTCTTAATGAAGCACGCGTTTACAACAAAATAACTGCAACCAAAATAAGTTTATTTACTATCGAAAGCAATGAAAAAAATATATACAAACTGCATTCCGTCATTGCAAAGGAAGTTTCAGTCATAATTGTCATAGAGTTCTCCTATTAGGGGGTACTGAAAATCAACTCAAAGTATTATCAAGAGAAAATTTTCACTTCGAAGAATGACGAAGTTCGTTGTATCCTGATGAAGAAAATCCTGCATTCTTTAAAGAAATATATACAATACCTGTGTCAGTCTTCATATCTTTTCAGCATATTTCTGATAAATTAATACTTCACTAATGGTCTATTGTGCCTTTGGTCAGCTGAAAAGAGCATTTTCTAAGTGCAAATCCACCAGGATTGTGGACTCTTGAAAATAGTGAAAGAGGAAGTGAAATTTAACGAAAAGACTATCTATTATGTAAATTGAGATGCAGCCTTAAGATGCAGTAAATTAAAATGCAGAGTGTGATATCGAATATTTAAAAAAAAAACAGTTCTTATACCTTAAATATAAATTAAATGGCCCGCAAATCATTCTAAAAACATATAAATGCCCTCCGACATTTTTTCAAACGGAATTTGCAATAGATTGCAAAAGAAAAAAATCACAAGGGCGTGATTATTCTTTGCTGAAGACGCATAGAATCTTTTCTTTTTTTTCCTTTCGGTATGTCTCTCTGTGATATTCGAAATATTTATCACTAAAAAAATGTCCGGGTGAATTTTTTTTTCTTTCAAAGTTTTATTTAAAAAATGATGAACATAAAAACAGATGGAGGTCAGACACAATAATCCAACAATAGGAATAATGTATTATAATTTTCACAAATAAATCAAGATGGAATTTATTTTATAAATAAATTCTTAACTATCGCAAGAAAAGCTGTGAATTTTGAGGATAATTATTTTAAAACGCAGCTGCGGATTTTTTTTTTCAATTGAAATGGGAAGAAATTTATTTTGAAAGTCCCAGAATGAAAACTCATTATTCATTTCTTTCAGGAATTGATGAAAACTGATAGTCGTGAAATAAATATGACAACATTGAAGGGAATCAATTTGAATAAATCAAGACTTGTCTTAGTGGTTAATGATAGTTCATGATTACCGAGAGTTCGATAGAAGTTCGAGTTCGAAAATTTTCTATCACATAATGGATTTTACAGGTGCACGTAAGCGTCGGGGAAAAATCAATTGAAATGATAGAACGTTCTCCTTGAAATGATATCTCAATTTTCTACTATTAAATTGAACTAATTGTCCTAATTCCTTCTAAAATAAAATTTTGAATATTATATATTTCTTTTCTCTGCTCTCATAATATTCAGCTATTTCAGCTCATAATATTTATATTAGGATTCGTTCCTTGACTTTTCTCGAAAAATTGGGAATAAAATCGTTATAAATTACTCTAAAGTGAAGATATTAAACATATTTGAGAATATATATATGTAAGCATTATTTTATGTGAAGCAGAATGCAGTTTGAAGACAGTGAAGATACTTTTGATTTCGTGACGTCGTTTTATTTCATTTTGAAGAAGCAGACATATATACAAGCGATAAGTACACAGAACGACACAGAAAGGAATGAGGAAAAAGCTCTTGAACATTTTTTCCCTGGTCTTATATAACCTGAGATTTTGATAGGGAAAATATTTCTTTACAGTGCTAATATATTATTAAGATTTCGATAGGGATTTTTGCTAGAGGGCAGGGGAAACACAGGGATCTTTTAAAAAAGAATTTGTCTCGTCAGCGGTATTTTGTCTCTTCACGCGGAGTATGGGAAAGTTAGGCTTTTAGCCGATTCAGCAATTTTACAAAGCTCTCCTGAATTAATTACATAGAGAAAGTGGAATTGGATCACGAAATAAGAGAATATTTTAGAATGAAGTTACTATGGGCTAAATGAAGATAAAATCTTGGAAATTAATTAAATTGAAATTAGAATTGAAATATCATCACATATATTATATTTAAAAATTAGAATCATCTATATTGAGGAACATTAAGAAAATATTATTTTTGGATACTTGAAAATGCATGGTAAAATAAAGGTAATAATAAATAAATGTAAAATAATAAATTACAAATATATTCATTCAATCAATTCGTTTCTATGATCAGAATATGTATACCCCTTTATCCCAATTATCCGAGGTTATCTATTTAATTATGAATATATGGAGTATTAATGAACGTTACTCCTTCTGAGATTGGATAGTTAATAAATGAATTTGAATACAAAGGGATTGTTTACAGAACCTTCTTGTGCATGATGTAAATTATAGACTTATTTTCCTTCTCATCAGAACATTTTCAATAACCTTCTACGATATTACTAAAATTAGTCTAAATGAATCTGAATTTTAAATAATTATATCATAATGATATAAATATTAAAGATTGACTTCAGAATCAAGTAGCGGTAATTTTCTTTAATAGATCCATTTTTAAGCTTTACTATTCATCCCAGTGTTTTAATTAGATGTATAACCGTAAGTAGTTAGTCCGATCTGCACGAAAGCTCACGGATTAAATGAATGAATCGACAGTACAGGCTTGAATTATGAGTCCTAAGGGCCATTACTGGCACTTCTCGTAGAAGGTATCTTCCATCATCGGTAAGGGTATCAAGCCCCAAACCGTTTCTGTACGCTACTCATTTTCACATCTGAAGTCCTCGGAAGGGGGATAAATTAGGAGTATAAAGATACAAATAGAAAATTAGGGGAATATATGAAAAGTCTAAAACGTCTATTTAAGACTATGAAAATTTGAAAGTGGAAATATTTTTATGAGGAAGTTATTAAAATCACGTTGCAGAAAGAATTCAACTGAAATTTTTAGCTGCCATTTATCTCAGCCAACCAACCAACTGTCAAAGACGTTTAGTATGTAATATTGATAGATATGTCGCTCTAGAAACTGATACATAAAATCTTACAATTCGGATTTCCAATTTCCATTTTCATTCATATCCAAACAATATTTCTTCGTTCTATAATTAGTAAGAATATCTTTAAATGTAAGATAAATTAAAATTCCTTAGAATTAAGAAAGTCTATATCGCTTTTTTGCTAATTGCAAATATTTGAAACGGATTTTTGATTTATAGGTTACCGAACTGTTTAGTCAAAGCTCATGTCTTCATTGTAATTTTACTTTTGGAAAATGAAAATTTATTTTGATGTTTCAAAGTATTAACTTTGAAGTTCAATATTCATGTAGTATTATAAATGCTATTAAGCTTATTCAAAAATCTATTAACCTTTCTTAATGTTTCCTAAAGTTTTGTTTCAGACCTTTTCTGGTTTTTTCTGAGTGTTTGAAAATCCCGTATAGTTCATTTTTTTCAAAAAAAAAAAAAAAAACAATAATTTTCATAAATAATTTGCCTATTCTGATTTTTTTTAAATCAAACATAAGAATTTTTGAAGTAGAAAGCGTTGGTCAAGAGATTTCATGCCAAGGAAAAATATGCTTTTTTTTCAATTAAAAGGCACTGAATTTTAATGACATTTCTTACTGATATGCATGCAGGCATCCTGACATAGGGGTAGCGCGTTTCCCCGTGATCTGGGCTTCCCGGGTTCAGCTTCCGATTCGGGTATGGTTGTTTTTCTGTGTTCTATCTGTGAAGTGTGTGAATGCGCACCCCTGTAAAAAGGGACTGCGCAAGCGAATGTGATGCATGAAGTACCTAAGTTTTACTCATGGCCCTAGTTGGCACTACTGAAAAACCAAGAGAAGCTCACTTGGCATAATTCGCTGACAGATAACTTTAGCGGGCTTATAAAATGCCATAAGTCACAACACAACAACACTAATATGCTTGGTAATCTTGGCATCTATTGACAATATAAGGGTGTGCCAAATAAATATGAATTTTTACACCAAACGATTTAATAGTAATGAAATGACTAATGAAAACTATAGTAATAAAAATAAGAGTGTACACTTTGTCAGACTAAATAAAAAATCTTTATTTATGTTTCAATAAATTCTTTATTTATGTTTTCAAATTTGAGTAGCATCTTAGCCGTTGCAGTTCCAATGAACTGCCCCGTTGCCCAGGGAACACCACGTGGAGGTGTGCTACTCTCGTTCCCCGCCCGCCAACCCTCCCTTCAACATCCGATGACAGTCCTGATTTTAAGACAGCATCGATACTACAGTTCTGATCTTAAACTGCATTCTGCCGCTGCCGGTATTCAGCCGGCAAGTCCAAGGCCATGCAAAGTTGGTAAACTGCAAATGACTCCACAACTGGCACTCCAATAGGAGCCAGTCGTGCTGGCAACTTTAACGCACAGCACACTTCGTAAACCATGACAGATTTTACGATCGGAGTCTCAGCCTTTTGGACTTGAATTGGAGCCAATTCAACAGGTAGCTCCAGAGCTCGGCAGATCTTATAAACGACAAACGAGCGCACTACAGCAACTCGGGGTACAGGCGGGTCAGATGATACATCTGTATCAAGATCCAAAACTGGATTTGAATCTACATCCCCAATAGATGGCAAATTGGGGGTAAGGAAATATTCTAGTATTTCCCAAATCGTCATAAAGACGAGGAACACAATGATGGCCGAAGCCTCATTGAAGTTCTCGAAAAGCGCACTAAGCATTATAACTCAGCAAAAACAGTCGCACAACGTTTGGTTGCAAAACAGTGAATGAATTTTTACAGAAAGCAACAGAATAAGAATCCATTGTTTATTCTGTTAGATTGTTTAGAATTTATAACTTTGTTAAACATTTAAGCTGTTACATTACTGTTGACAACAATGATAAAAGTCACTGTTGAAATATTTTGTATGTATTAACAATTGAAGAATGACCAATAATTATTACAAAGCCAAAAAAAAAAAGAATAACTGTAAATAATACAGATTTGGAAAGTAAGGGGAGGCTAAAATTGGGGGAATTAATACCTAAAATAATTCTTAAATATTTGTAGAATTTTTAAATGTATTAGAAATAATGTGCCTTTTTATGGGAGTAAATTTAAAATAACTTAATGAAAAAGTGTACGAGATTTAAAAATAATATTTTGATTTGGCGTTTCAAATGAAACAATATTTTTTTCTATCCTTTACACTGATGAAGAAAGTAAGGGATAGCTAGGAGGTAGGCAGAGCTGGGGAATGGCAGTAAAAAGAAAGGGGGAGCTGGTATTTTACCAAAAAATAAAGCATTCGTATTTTGGAAGGTTTAATAATTTTCAAATCATTTCTAAGCAGCTTTATTCCTGTGATCAAAATCTTAAGAAATTGAATCGATGCTCATGTTACATTTGGAAATAACATTTTCTACCTTTTATTTTATGTGTTGATAATAAAATATCTGTGGTTTGTTATAAGTGTAACAAAATAGGAAATGATTAGATAAATATTAATGAACAATGACTGAAATAACTTTTCAAATTTTTTAATTTCCTTTTTCCAAACAGTATTTCATTCTAATTTTCAAAATATCTCTAGACACAGTATATAATCAGCTTTTATAAAGTAAAAGTGTTCAGAAATATACTTACAGAAATTTATATAGAAATATAAATTTCCATAAAAATTTCTGAAAAATATCAAAAATATACTTCGCAATGTTAAAATAAATGCAATATTGATCTGTAAATTCATATCAGAAGCATTTCCTAGTTCAGTTATATTAGCATCCCTTTTAAAGGCTACATTTCGGCTACTGGGCTATTACCACATTAAGGCTATTTTAGGGTAAGAATTGTAATTTTGAACCATGGAGACGGTGAGTCGATTAGCGACCCCTTTCAGAACTGGCCCCAATAATTTAGCACAAGCGGAATTAGTTAGCGTCCACCTCTCCCGAGGTCCAGACCTTGCTATTTGGTCACTACGGACAGCATATACATTTCTTGTGTCTTAGAATATAACGGTTAAAAATAAGAATTTTTGTTTTTAGATTTCCTCCTGAGGAATATGCATCTTGGAATAACTTGGACAGGATGCATTTAGCAACAGGCCTTTAATGTAATAAATTCCTATATTTTTTATTAATTTGGAATAATTTATTATCTGAAGAAAACAAATGAACTGATATAGAGGTAATAGACAAACGTAATGCTGAAATTGGAGTTTGAACATAATTATTTTAATTTTTTTAAATCAGAAATGGAAGTTGTGAATATGGTGGAAGTACTTTTTATTCAGAATCATTTCTTATTTGTAAATATTATTTTTGATCGAATGTGTTTGCAGATTACAGAATGAATGAATTATTAAAGCTTACAATTAATGAAAATTCCTTAATCGTAACTTGATGCATTGAAAGAGTTCGCGATGGTCAACTGAATATAACAGACTCAATTTGAATAAATCAAAATTTATTTTGGTCTTTAATGATAGTTTGAGATTTCCGAGAGTTATACAAAAGTATATCTATCACATTCTAAAGTTTAATCTCATCCCTTATTGAAATATTTTGAACAGTTTAAATATTAAAGAAAAAAATAAATTGAATAGGATATCGAACGTTCTACTTGAAAGCTATGCATTTTACCATTAACTTGAACTAGTAATCTCTATTCATTTTAAACTGCTTTTATAAATCTTAGAAATTCATTCCTCATATCTCATAAAATTAGTCGTTTCTATTTTTATAAAATGGCACTCTAGACTTTTCTTCTACAGAATTAGGAATAAATTATTCTACAGTGAAGATTATGATAACTATTTAATATCTTCACTTTGGCATTATGTCTGCCTTACGTAAAAAAAACCATTTCAGCATTCTATCCGTGAACGCAGTATTGGAAAATGTTGAAAACTAGGCGAATGAAATTCGGCAGTAGTGATTTTAAACTAAATTCGTAGATGTATCAAATTTACACCGAAATCCATTCATATAACAACCAAACGTCTGTCAAATTGCTTGACTGCAAGTGACTAGATAAAAACAAAACGCAAAGAATTAATCAGACAAATTTTGGTACTTGAGTTTAGCATGTAAAATGTAGATACATCAAATTTTGAACAAAAACGTTCAAATGGTTGGTAATATATCATATATGCAAAAGCAATAATTCATAATGGCTTGTAATACTGGCATGTGATTTTGGGACTTCAGTTGTATTTTTCTGTGAAATTTCGTTTTCAATCGGTGGGAAAAAGAATCTTTAAAATACACAACAGTACTCTAAATTAAGCGAAACTGCTGAATTCTGGATAAAATTCTCTATTTCTTAACTATTGTTTTCTGTTGGGATATAAAGTGTGTCTAAACTCAAAATACACAATTTTATGCCTTTCTGGGGGAGTAAGAGTTTTATTGGAAAGTATGCAAAAAAGTTAAAGGAACATTATCCCTGCTGATTTCTCCATATCTTTAAAAGAGCATGTTACAAAACTGCACTAGATCTGCGTACACAGTTCCTTCTGGGTGAGGTCAGATCTTCTATTCTTCGATCTTAAATCAGCGGCAGTTGAATAAATGGCACTAGGGCGACATAGAATAATCTCTAAATTCATTAGGTAAATTCTCTTCAATTTATTTCTAATTAAAAATTGAATTAATAATTTGAAAATTCTTTTCTTAATAAGTTGCTAACGTCAATGTATCAAGTATCTGCGAAGATTGGTTGCTTCAGATCTAACGATTTGCCTTATAAATTGTTTTGGAAAATTTTAAATCAAGGCTGTTATAAATTACAGATATAATGCCAATCTATAAAGATTATCATGTGTGAAAGTAGAATAGATTAGATAATGAAAATGAATTGCACAATTACCATTGATTCTTTCGACAAGACCCTTATAACATTTGGTTGCATTCCACTTTTGTACTCCGTTACAGATTTCCAACTAGACAACAGCTTAGGGTGAACAGGATGAGAAAGGCCCCTCAATCGAACGACTTGTTTTTACTAGTTGCCAAATAAATAAATTTGTAAATATTCTATGAATTATAAAACATTAAAGTAATATAAATATTTTATTAAATGTAATTGATCAGATTCTTATATGTTTCATTGCATTAACTTTGTGATTAGGTTATTTATAAACACAATGTGAAACATAAAAGAGAATACCAGGCAGTCTGGAGTCACAAAGGATAAATAAAAAAATGTATTTTCATAAAGTTAATAAGATAAAAAAAAATTATTGTATAATGAAATATCAGTATGTCAAATATGAGATGAAATGTTAAATTAAATTTACCTGTTTATCAAAAAAGGTCTTGATAATCTGTCTAGGATCGCAAAATACTTAAATTTCCTTGCATTTGTAATTGAAAGCTAGTAAAATTAATTAACATATAAATGATGAATGTCGGAAATATCTGCAATGATTTATATTTAAATTCCAACCCCTAACCCCAAGTTTTACAATTACAAGTAATTTCTCAAATTTCAAAATTCTCACATCCATCTGTTAGAGTACAGGGGTTATTCCAAAATAATGCGCCAAGACCCTGAACAATATTCTTCTATACTAAATGATGATCTTGTTTGCTTTCTCATTTGAACTGAGAATGGATTCGTTCCTTTTCATCAAAGAGACATTAGGATAAGCTGAAAAATTCCTCTTTATACATGCTCTTTATTTTCGAGAATGATATTATGTGTTGAGAAATGAATATAAAATTCGATGCACATTAGTATTCTATCAGCAATTAATAACTCAAATATTTTAAATAGAAGATAAAATGTTTGTGTAAATGAAAGAAGTTTTTGAATGCTAACGAATTGAGAATTGCATTCAAAACATACTGATTTGTAATAATTGCTGCTTCTGTTTTTAAAAACAAAACTAGTCCCTAATTTTTAAAAATTCATAATATTGAATGTAATTGTAATTTATATTATTTTATGGAATTCTTAGCATAAGAAAATTAATAAAAGGTAAGTGTTCGTCGTTTCTATAAAGTGACGTCGTTTTCAGATGGCGCTGCTAATTCATCGTTTGGTTTCTAACTTTTAATTAATTAATCTTTTAAATTAATTAAAATTCAGAATGTTTAATGTTACTTATGAATAAGAAATTCTATGAAGAAATCTATGCAGCATCCAACAGAAGAAACATTTTCATTAAAGAAAAACTGTATTTCTTGAGATAACTATGTTACGAAAATTTTTGAAAACTGATTTTCTTGTATTTATATGATCATCAAAGGGTATATATATATTTTTTTTAATTATAAAGATGCTTTTTTAAGCATGAGAGTTAATTTACTCTCAAGAAACAAAACAAAAAAAAAGATGATATATGCCTATATAAAATGTTTATTTGAACTGTTCTCAATTTTCAGATGCATTCTAATACTTCATTTCTATTTTTTTTGTACCTCATAATGACGCATTTCTAGTAGAGTTTTTCAATTCATACACTTCCTCCTAAGTACTAATCAGAGATTCCAAAGATTTTTGTTTCATACGCATGTATTAGCTTTCTTATCAGAAGCACTCTTGGTTCAAAGACTCAACCATGTGTCATTCTTGATGGAGAATTCGGCAAACGCTTTCAATACGTTACTTTGTAGAAGATTGAGCCTTTTTTTTTCAATAGCAGCCATAATTTAGCAAAAGAGGATATTACTGAAACCTTGAGAATAAAGAGTGCTTAACTTTCACATATCTTCCAGGTACTGAGACCTCCAAATTCAAGAAGGGAACAAGTTTTCGAGTATTGAATCAGATTTCGTTTGAGCACCAGTATTGTTCCGTTGATCACATTAACTTCTTAAGAATCTTACCGGAACAGAAAGTCCTCGTGTTATCTAGAATTCTCGAAATATATCGAAAAGTAATTATCTCTTAAAATCAGATTTAATTTTGATTGTCTACAATGCTACTCATTAAGACAAAATTTTTCAATTATAATTAATTATTTTTTCAGGAAAAAATATTTTTTGATATTTCAATTAATAATCTCTATAAACTGTATCTTATTTCCCCTTATATATTTGAATTTAGCTGTTAAAAAACATCATATCCAGTCTCATGATGGCCACAACATAAGGGTCTTGTATGTTTAATATTTACTAGATTTCTATTTTCGGGTTTTTACAGGTTTGAAGAAAACTTTTCTTCCTTACCTATTACTGCAATGGGCAATTCTGCAGATGATATTTGCATTCTTTTTAAACGAAATTGAATCAGTGAATTATGAAATGAAGTGTGTTTAGCATTTCCTGAAGAATAACTTATTATGTCTCGAGCTTGAAGCTACTATGCTGCTCATACAATTTTCCATATTAAATTATCCACGAATTAAAGTGATGTAGTACCATAGGCATCTTGTCCTTTGATAAGAGACAGGCGAGAGAAACCGAAGGAAATCACAAGATACATACAACAGACTGCTGGGAAGCATATATTGTATTTTACTTTGCCCCACACAAAAGAAAGCATATAAAGAGAGGTAATTTGTTTTCAAGACACTCAGAATGATGTGTGGGATTAAAGTCTGTTCTTAAGTTACGAGTTTCCAGGTGTACTAGAAACTCCAAAGACCAGCAATAGAGGTGAGAGTTTCTTCACTAATTAAAGCTAATTTTTCTCTGATTAACAATTCTGGACATATACATATTTGGAGAGAATAGAGAAAATGCATTTATCCTTCCAACATTATTGAAAAAAGACCAATTTGAAAATGGTGGGGGTTGTGGCCTGAAGATATATGATGCTGGATAGCAGAAAATATCTGAAACATGAGAAGATCAAGTCTCTAGTATCTACGTTTTGCTCTTCATGTATATCTTTTTACAGGCGTGATGAATCTTTAATAATTCTTCAGGGATTTTAAAGCAAAATTTTGAGAATTATATACTTTTTTCTCGTATCTCATAATATTCAGACATTTCTGTTTATATACGGGTTCATTTCTCGACTTGTCTCGACAAAATTGTGGATAAAATTATTATAAATTATTCTATAGCGAAGATATTAAAGAAATTATATAATATTTCAAGAAATATAATACCTTTTATTGACGAACATTAAGAAAATAGTTTTTTGGGGTACTTGAAAATGCGTGGGAAAATAAAGATAATAATAAATAAAGGTTAATAATTTCTTTACAAATATATTCTTTTCAAATCAGTTCGTTTCTATGATCATTATCCCATTATCTACCCATTATCCCAATTTTCTGAGAATTTCTGTCTAATTGTGAATATACTGGAATAATAATGAAATTTTATCCCAGTATATTCACATGTTTTTGAGAGTAGATAGTTAATAAATAAACTTGAACACAAAGGGATTGTTTGCAGAGCTTTTCAAAGCATAATTGTGCCCTCAAAAATTATAGACTTATTTTCCATCTCATAAGAATATCTTACATCGATGAAATGGCAACTTCTATGACATTCCTGAATTTTCCCTAAATGAATCTAGATTTTAAATAATTATATCATAATGATATAAATAGTCAAGCTTAACTTCAGAATCAAGTAGCGGTAATTTTTCAAATGGGCCATTTATAAACACTGCTGCAGATTCCTTGGATGTAATTAGATGTATAACCATAAGCGGCTATTTTAAATCTCTCGAAGGCACAAGGATTAAATTGAATGATTGAAACGTAGCGACAGCATGGGCGGAAACTATGATTGAGTCTTAAGGGCCATCAAAGGACCTGCAGAAGGAATCTCAGGTCATCGATAAGGGTAGCCCACCCCACGCTTTTACTGTACGCTTCTCATCCTTGCATCTGAAATTCTCCCAGGGAAGGGTAAAGTAGATGTAGAAAGATACAAGCAGAAAGTTAGGGAAATGTATATTACAAGGCAGAATGATGTAAAATTACTAAAATAGTATGAATTACATGCCTATGGAAATTTGAAATTGTAAATATTTTGTGAGGAAATTATTAGGATCATGTTTCAGGAAGAATTCATTTGAAATTTTTAACTGAAATTTATCCCAGCAAAATATTACATACTGACCGTCAAAGGCTGTTAGTATGTAATATTGATAGATTTGTCACCCTAGAAATTACTTTCAGATGCATATAATCTCACAATTTGGAGATCCGATTTTCATTTATCTCATATCCAGATAATATACCTTCTAATGTCTTGATACTGTCCGATCAAATAAAGGGTAGCGTTTATAGACAATTTTCTTTATTTACAGCCTTATTTACATAAAAACAACTCTTTCTCATCTAGGTTAAATGAATGATGCTATTTACAGCACGAAAATTAAACAAGAATAGTTCCTAGAACAAATTCGGAGAAAACACCTTCACAAGAACAGCTAACAGGCTATTGGTGTCTCAGGCTACTACAGGGGTAGCTCTCGGAATCCACCGAATTTCCTTCGTGTAAAATTTTACTCAGAAGTCCGATTCACACGAAGCTTCTCTGACCTTTCCTCCTCTCTTTTCTTTTTTCTTTCGAAAAATCACGCATTTTATTTTTCTCTCGGACTGCACCTCTCATGTCCACATTGGTACACTTGGGCTCCCTGATACCCAATCAACAAACCTGAATGGTCTCCGGTCGAACGTGAGAATGTCCGTTGATGACCCACCTTCCAAAATGGGAAAATGAAGTTTGAAACTCTCCCCTTTCGAAGACACGATTTGTTTCCCTGGGAAACGCACGTGTGGTATCTTATCTAGAGTCACACTCATTGGCCAGATGACCATACATAAAAGGAGGTCCCCCCATCTGGCAATCTAGAGGCACTTAACAATGTGGGAGTTTTACACCTTGATGATATACAGCTGGCCAGAAATGTTAATTATCGAGTGTGGGAAAAAGGGACGTCACAGTGGTTACCAGGGTTTCAGGGTGATTGAGCTGAGCCTTTACAACCTCCGTTCTCTGACTAATAAGAACATCCTTAAATATAATATAAATTAAAATGTTAAGGAATTAAGAAAATATGTATCGGTTGTCTGTTTATTGCAAATATTTGAAACATTTTTTTTTATTATTTTTTTATGGGTTAAGGAACTGTTTAGATAATGACTATGTTTTCATAATATTTCTTTTTTTGGTGAACGAATAACTGCTCGAATAGCAAAAATTCTACTGGAGAAATAAAAACGCCACATTGTGTGTATGATTTGAATTGTATTTTACTCTTATGTTATCCGTATTGGTGACCAGCATGTTCATCAAGAATACCGGCTATATTTAATTTCATTTAAATCACTTAGACATAATTTCATGTCCATTCTTCGGTCAAACTGTCAAACATTAAAACCATGTTGTTTTTATAGTGCATCTTATTTTTTTTATTCATTATGTACAAGAGCATTCCTAAGGGAAAATGGATATCAGGCCCACGACACATAACGTTGTTAGAAACGTAATTGCCCGGTTCATCTCTCTTCGAACTTTCTTGATTTTGCAAATTCAATTTTTATTCGTTTTGTAAACTTCACAGATATGAAACAGATATCTTTTTTGCTTTCATTAATGGATTAAACTTTTGCGATTAAATATTTGATAAATAATAAAAATCAGTTGGAATTTCATGTGAAAAATATAATCTGTTGTAGAAAATCAGGCACACAAATAATTTTTAAAAAATATTGAAAATCAGAAAAAAATTTCACGATTATTCAAATGGTATCATTAAAAAGATATTTTTTAAAAATTTTTAAATGATATCAAATTGATGTTTGAGCAATAAGTATTTTCTCTTATTTTGGTCCAAGTTTGGTAACTAACTCTAAGTTTGACGGTATAGTCTGTAGAAAGCCAACGTAGAGAGATACATACGCACTTATCTCAGTAGGGGTGATTTCCGTAAGAGCCTTCTTCTTCTTGCGTACAGCCGACCACCCCGCCAACACGGAACGTAGTAGTATCGACAGGATTTGTTGTGGCCGACTGCTATCTTGAGCATTGTCCATCCTTGCATTGACCGATTTGTCAAACTGACATTCTCCTCGAGGTAATTGGCAACAAAGTGGTCAATTACTGTCCTTCTTCCTTATCTACAAACTCTCAAATAGGTGGTAAAAAACTGACAATTTTTGACATCATGTCCTTCAGAGTTTTAAGATTACCTGGTACCATCAGTACTGTACTTAAGTCATCATTTATAATTTTCAGATTTTTTCTTAACTCCGAGATTTCAATACATTCCTTTAAATAGTGGTAAACAGTACCGATTCCTCCACAAATGCATTTATTGTAATGCATTCTTCCAAATCTTTGGAAATATGCAGGAAATCTCCCATGTCCTGATATAATTTGAATTATCAGTGGATGGTATCTTCTTATTTTTATTTCTGGGTTAGGAATAAAATCGAAAGTTACTCTTCTGTTTTTGGACATATACCATCTGTCAAACCACTGCAGCTTTATTTCTTCTCTTAATTCCTATTTTAAGACACCATTTGATTTGGGGACAACCATATCAATACCCTCTTTCTGTGCCGCCAACTTTGCATATTGATCCGCCTTTTCATTACCATATATCCCAATATGGGCCTTAACCCAATTCAACTCTATCCACTTGTTAGTTTTTACACTTTTTATCTTTTCTTTTATCGTCCATATTTCCTTATTACAATTCTGAGATGACTGTATGGCTTGTAGGACTGAGAGAGAATCTGTAAAAATTGAGCACTTCTGTCCGTCCTCCACCCTTTCACAATATTCAATGGCCATCTTTAAAGCTTGCACTTCTGCCTGGAAACTTGTGGCATGGTTCGATAGTTTCACAAGACTTTTATCGATCTCTTTCCCATAGTAGTATACTACTATTGCAGCTCCTACTTTATTTTCATCTTTTGAACCATCTGTAAAAATTTCTATTCCATCCATATCTGGGATTTTAATTTGAAAACCGTGAATAAACCATTCTGCAGGATGTTGTTCGAATTTGTCAAAATACATCACATGATCTTTTTAGCTGAAGCATTTGTTTCCTATTTTAACTTTATTACTAGAAGTTCTTATTTGAAATTTAGTGAAAATTTCCGTTGCTCTGAGGTCCATTGGCAAATTTCCCGTTATCACTTGAAGGGCTTCTGTAGAAATGGTTCTATAAGCCCCAGACATAATGATGAGGGGGCGCCGTTGGATTGAATTTAATGTTTCTCTGATTTTCTTTAGATTTAGCCTATGTCTCCATGCTCCGTGCCCGAAAAGAACAAATGGCTCAATGGCCCCAGTGTAGATTCTTCTTAGATGGTATTTCCTTTTTCCATAAAATTTATCCGCAACTGTCACTAGTTTATATGTTAATACATCCACTTTTTTCTTGACCTTATTAAAATGTGACGTAAATGTCAATTTACTGTCCCATGTAACTCCCAAGTATTTAATTTGATTTGACACATTTATATTGTTATTGCCCATTTTTATGTTAGGCGGATCTCTTACTTTTAAACGTTCTCCAAATGTAATAGGCATTTGAATTGTTTTCGTTTCATTAAACTCAAGTTTATGAATTTTGCCCCATTTTACTAGCCTATGAATTATTTGTTTTCCTTTAATTTCCAGTTCATCTTTTGTTCTTCCCGGGATTATTAGTAGCACATCATCGGCATACGCCTGCATAAAGCAGTTCACTGGAAGATTGATTTTAAATGCAGAATTCATAACCAAGTTCCAGAATAACGGTCCGCTGTACGAGCCCTGTGGCACTCCTCTATCCATTATAAATTCCCAATTATTCTCTCCATCTTGGTAAATACATTTCCTTTCATTTAAGTAATCTTTAATCAATTCAAAGAGATTGCTCGGGCAATTCATTTTTATAAGGGCATATAAAATGCTTTTCCTCCATACGGAATCAAATGCTCCAGCTACATCCAAAGATATAACTGTTGTTTTTAGTTTTTGATTCATCGAATCTTTTATTTTACTCCATAGTGCATTTTGGGCTGTTTCACAAGAGTGGTTATATCTAAAACCATGATGCAGTCTATTTTGTGCCGTTAATAAGTGCTGCACTCTTTGAGTGATCAGTTTATCCAAGATTTTACTTGCTGTTGTTAGCAAACAAATTGGTCTGTAGGATTTAGGATCCTCAAAGTCTCTATTAGTTTTAGGAATTAAAATCAGTTTTGCTACCTTCCACTGATTAGGGAATGCACCTAATTCTAGGTACTTGTTGTATAACTCTAAAAGTATGAATGGATTCTTTCTGTTAATTTCAGCAAGCATCTCCATTGGGATGTTGTCTAATCCAGGTGTTTTCTTTTTGGCCATTTTATTAATCGTTGCTCTTATTTCATTTATTGTGAATATTTTATCTTTTTCTTTTGTTTTATATAACTCAATACTTTTCCTCATTTTCTTCTGCTTTTTACTTTCTTGTTGGGATTGTTCCTCTTTGAAAAGGCATCTCACAATAGTTTCTTTTGTATTTTTGATTTTTGTATCATCCTGTTTTTTGACACCGTGCAAAACTGTTTTCCTTTTCATTTTATCTGCCGCTAATTTATAAGGTAGCTCAAAAGGGTTCATTCTCGTTATTTCGCTACATAACTTTTCAAAGCATTCAATACTTTTCTTTCTTAACATCCCTCTGTATATGGATTCATTCTTTTTATAAATTTCTCTTATCTTCATTCTCTCTTCAGTGTTTTTACATCGTTGGTATCTATGCCGCAAGGCTCTTGTCAGTTTTCTTTGTTTCTTCAGTTCAGTGTCCCACCAGGGGACCCTGAGATGATTTGTCTCTTTACTGTTCGATCTTTGGCTAATTCCTTGAATGAATTCTGTAAATTCTACTACCCATACTTCTAAATCGTTTTTAGTTTTTATCCTTTGCATTGCTTCTCTTATATCAGCATATTTTTCAGCCACTTGAAAACTAATTTTTCGAATTTTCCACTTGCTTAATTTAAATCTTTCTGCTGAAACAACTTTGCCACCCATATTAATTTGAAAATCCAAAAAGCCATGGTCACTCAGAGTACTTTGGATTACCTTTCAGCCCATTACTTTGTCATGCAGGTCTTTAGTTGATAAGATGACATCAATCCAGCTTCTTCCACGTGCAGATTGAAACGTTGGCAATGAGTTTGGATCATTCCAAATAACAAGGTTCTTCTTAAAAATGAATTCTATAAACGAGCCGGCTTCATCTTGTGGTCTATGATCAGGAATTTCATTTCCCCACAGACGACTATGAAGATTGAAATCTCCGCCAATAAGTATGGATGATGTCCCCAACTGTTCAAACATATTTCCAAGTTCTTTGCAGATTTCTTCTTTATTGTGAGTTGGTGGGAAGTATGCCGATACCATAGTAATTTCACTATTTCCCACTGATAAATTGGCTGCTACTATGTTTTCGCTAGTAAATCTTGTCAAAACAGAAATATCTTGGTTTCTTACTGCTATAATCGCCTTCCCGTAAGGGTGAGAAATTATTCTCCATCCTAGGGGAAGTCCAATTATTTTTCCTTTCATTGTATATGGTTCTTGTAACAAGTAAACATCTGGAATATTGTCCCCAAACAAATTTGGGAGTTCCTTTGTCGCATATTTACCCCGACCTATATTATGTTGAATAACACGCCAAGAATTATCATTGAAAGGCTTATTATTCATAATTCGTCTGTTTAATCAACTGATCTCTCTCCCTGATAAATACAGGGCAATGCTCCGATGTTGCAATATGATCCGTTCGAATCATAATTTTTGTTCTTTTGCGATATTCTTTACAGTTTCTGCATTCTGGATTTTCCTTTGTGCAATTTTTATAGTTATGCATTTCCAAGCACTTGGAGCAGCTATCTTCTTTTTGCATACATTTAGATCGAACATGCCCAAATTTGAGACATTTGAAACATCTAAGGGGTTCCACAAATTCTCTAAATCTATACGATCCGAAACCACACTGTAATCTTGCTTTATCTTTAATTATTCGGAACGCTTTCGGATCCAAACTTATAACCCAGTGAGACGAGCTGCCTCTTCCTTTTTTCCTAAATAGAACCCGCATATTCCCTACTATGTCATTGCTTAGCTTGATTTGATTGAGAAAATCCAATTCCTCCTCCTCCCTGGGTCTCTCACTCTTTTCCACATCATATATAATGATTTGAAGCATTCTTATCTGTGGAGTAGTAGCCTTGCATACATTTTGCAAATTTGTATGACTGTTAATAGCAACTTTTAACTTTGTTACCATTTCCGGTGTTTCAACTTGAATCAGAACTCCATTTCCCATTGCTGGCTTCAAACCCATAATTTTAATTTCCATCCCCTTTGTGCTGATATTCACTTCTAATGTCTTTCTCATTTTAATCGATGAGTCTATTGTCTCTGCAATTGATCTAACCACCAGTGTAGGCAGGTTTGCTTTAGGTCTTAGCAATGGTATTGTTTTATTATCGTTTTCATTCGCGTTAATTATTTTTTGTTGAATTTGATTCCTTTCTTCACCCAACAGCTTTTTAGAGGCTTGGATCCTTCTAATAAACGTTAAACCTAGTTTTAATGGAACTCTTTTTTCCACTATGCCATCACTGTTAAGATTTTTCACCACATTTGCGAATGTTGGTCCATGATTATCATCTGTTGAATTCATTTTGGTTGCTGAAGAATATGACAAAACATTCACAAATAAGTCTCTCAATTCTTCAGCCGCGTTACCTTCAATCCTATATTTACTGATAATATTTTCAAATGTTTCCAATATTCCCAATGATCCAAAGGGTTGTTTATTTTCCTCTGGTTTTTCGTTTTCACTTGCATCCACATTCTTTGCCTTTTTAGCATTTGCAATACCATCATTTCTTTCTTTCTCTTTGCCTTTACGAGGAATGCACGGTCTTTTATCTTTAGGGCGATTTTCCCCTGTTTTCATTTTTACATTTTTCTTTTTCCGTTTTGTGGCCATTTGTATTTTGCTGTCCGTCTGCATTGACGGTTCAATTATCTCATTTGAATCAGAATCCGATGATTTTTTAAAGTCTTTATATGTCAATCCTTTAATTGGAGTTGGTGTATCGGGGATTATCATTCCCGCTCCTTTTGGCGAGTAAAATAAATTCTCATCATCAGTTAGAATATCGCTATCATCAGCAAAGTGTTCCCTATCCGTCTTGTTTATGTCTGATTCCATTTTTTTTCCCACAAAGTCTAAATTTCTAGTGCAACAGAGAGTAAAGCTTAAGCAAGCTTTTAACGAAATGTTTGGAAAGCTTTCCCAATTTTAAATTTGAATTATTAGAAAAGAATGTAAAAAAAAATACTATCCAAATAAAATCTCAATATTTTTTTTTTGCACTAAAAAACAATCTAAAGTGTAACAAGAATTTCTCCTAATTAGATGCACTAAAGAGATCTGGTATTTTCCCAATAATTTTGTTGTCAACTAATATTCAACACATTTATGGACACTTTCCATAAATTGGAATTAAAATTGGTAAAAAATCACAAAATAAGAGTCTGCACAGTAAAGAAATCTTTCGATACAGAAGGACAATATCCGAGTCCTGCAAATAGTTCATGCATTGAACGCAGATATCGATAGCAGTTTCTAAAATAGTAAACAAACAACAAAATGGCTACCCAAACAAGTGGGCGTTTCTGCCACAACTACACTTCAGAAAGTCAAAAACTTCTAAGATGCTAAAGAATTTTGGAATAAAATTCAAAAACCTGTTACTCTAGGGTTTCAGCTACACTTGATTATCACATTCAACAGAAATTATCCATCATTTTTCATTTTATAGCCATATTTTGAAGAGCGCAAGAAAATATCAACAACGCCGATCACCCTTGAAAACAGTCTCTTCCGTAAGAAACATAGGCTAAACGATAGTGAAAAACCCAAATTTGCTTTCGAGTCACAAAACGCTTTCATTTCAAACCGGTAAAAAGAAAATCGAAAATCAGAAGTGTAAGATTTTTATTTTAACAATTATAAAAGTTTTTTTTGACGAGATACTGAAAAAATATTGAATTTCTCACAATTTTATGAGCTACAGTTTTCATTTGTGTACATTGACATTCTGAAATCGTATTTCAGCCTTTTTTTTTTGGTTTAAAAATTATTAATATTATAGAGCTAAAGAAAGTGGTATACGGCATTATACTCACAACCGAATTCAAACAAAGTGCATGTTTACATAAATAAACTCATAAGAAAATTTAACCATTTTATTTTAAATTTGCTTCTAGATTCACTGTTATATTTCCAAATAAATATTCATTGGAAATATAATAAATTCAATGATAACATAAGGATAATATCAGAAAATCGTCTTTGAATGGATTATATTCATTTACTTATATCTGATATCAAAATTGGACGTAACAACGAATATTTTTTCCAATACACTAAAACTCCTAATGACGATTTACCAAATATTATGTTTTAAAGAAGACTATTTTGAAAAGAAACTGAAAACAAATGATTGCAAGTTCCAAATATTTAAAGAACTCTATTGTATTATGGAAACTGATAGAAACTTGAACAACTGATGAATTCTATTGCCTAGAGAGAAGAGCATATAATGCAAATCGCTTTTCTTCAGTATTCACTCAAAAATTAACATTAATTTTGAGGTTTCAAAATTAATATTAAATTTCAGTTCAACATTTGAATATTATAAATGATACTAAGCTTGTTCAGAAATCTATTTTTAATTCATAATTTTTTTAAAGTTTTGTTTTAGAATTTTCTTGTTATTTTTTGAGTTTGTAAATCTTGTATAAATTCTTTTCTAAAAAAATCAATAATTTTCAAATTCTGAATTTTTTTTGTTGTCAAATATAATGTTTTTAAGCAAAAAGGATTGGTCCTCAGATTTCATACTAAGGAATAGTAAGCCTTTTTTCAATAAATCGGCACTAAATTTCAATAGCTACACTAACTAATGTTAATTGAAATCTAGACATCTGTTGACAATATAATGGTGTGCCAACTATATATGAATTTTTACACCAAACAAGATAATAGTAATGAAATGACTAATGACAAATATAATAATAAAAATAAGAGTGTAAACTTTGTCAGACTAAATAATAAATTCTTTATTTATTATTTAGTCTGACATAATAAATAAAGAAACATAATAAATTCTTTATTTATGTTTCAATAAATTCTTTATTTATGTTTTCAAATTTGAGTAGCATCTTAGCCGTTGCAGTTCCAATGAACTGCCCCGTTGCCCAGGGAACACCACGTGGAGGTGTGCTACTCTCGTTCCCCGCCCGCCAACCCTCCCTTCAACATCCGATGACAGTCCTGATTTTAAGACAGCATCGATACTACAGTTCTGATCTTAAACTGCATTCTGCCGCTGCCGGTATTCAGCCGGCAAGTCCAAGGCCATGCAAAGTTGGTAAGCTGCAAATGACTCCACAACTGGCACTCCAATAGGAGCCAGTCGTGCTGGCAACTTTAACGCACAGCACATTTCGTAAACCATGACAGATTTTACGATCGGAGTCTCAGCCTTTTGGACTTGAATTGGAGCCAATTCAACAGGTAGCTCCAGAGCTCGGCAGATCTTATAAACGACAAACGAGCACACTACAGCAACTCGGGGTACAGGTGGGTCAGATGATACATCTGTATCAAGATCCAAAACTGAATTTGAATCGACATCCCCAATAGATGGCAAATTGGGGGTAAGGAAATATTCTAGTATTTCCCAAATCGTCATAAAGACGAGGAACACAATGATGGTCGAAGCCTCATTGAAGTTCTCGAAAAGCGCACTAAGCATTATAACTCAGCAAAAACAGTCGCACAACGTTTGGTTGCAAAACAGTGAATGAATTTTAGCAGAACTGGAATCCATTGTTTATTCCATGAGATTGTTTAGAATCTATAACTTTGTTAAACATTTAAACTGTTATATTGTTGTTGACAATAGCAAAAGTGATTGTTGAAATTAACAACTAAAATATGATCAATAATTATTATCAAGCCAACAAATGTAAGACTGTCAATAATACAAATTAGGGATGTAAGGGGAGGGAGAAAAGGAAAAATTAATATCAAAAAGAATTTTTAAATTTTTGTAGAATTACTTAATGTAAGTATTATAAAAATATGACTTTGAATGGGAGGTAAATTTAATATAGCTTAATGAAAATGCAAGCAAAATATAAAAATTATATTTCAATAAAACGTTTCAAATGGGACAATAAGAATTTTTTTTTTTCTGACTATGGACAAAGAAAATTAGGGATGGATAGGAGTTAGGCGGAAAATGGCAGAAAAAAGAACCGGGGGAGTTATTTTTAACCAAAAAGGAACATCTTAATTTTGAAAGGTTGAATATTTATCAGATCATTTATAAATAGTTTTTTTCTGAGCTCCAAAGCTTTAAAAACATAATAAAATTTCATGTTACGGGAACAATACTTCCGCCATTTTGTTTTATGTGTTGGGAGAAAAGTATCTGCGTTGAGCTACATGTGTAAGAAGTTAGGAAATAATTGCAGAAATATTAATGATTTTAAGCTTCATAGGCTTGATTAAATTCCTTTTTCTCTATAGTTATTCATTCTAATTCTGTGAGACATTTCTAATTCTTTGAGATAGATTTCTAGATGCTATTTATGATAATATTTTTTAAATAAAAATGTTCCGAAGTATGCTTATAGAAATTTATATGGAGAAATCAAATCCATAGTTTACAATGGTAAAGTATATAAAATGTTAATATGGAAATTCACTCAAGAGGATTTCATATAGTTCAGTTATATTAACATCCTTATTGAACAACGCTAGGGTAATTTTGAACCGTGGGGACGGTAAGTCGGTTAACATCCCTTTCAGCATTGATGGGTTCCAATTATTTAAAACAGAAGGATTTAGCTAGCCCCAATTTAGATAATAGTTGCATGTTGGAAATCCATCTCTTCCCCCCCCCTCCCGCCTCGAGGTCCAGATCTATTACTATTTTGTCGCCGTAGATACCATATATATTTATATTTCTTGTATACTAGGATATAAAGGTTAAAGAAAAAAAATGAATTTCCATTTTTCGATTTTCTGCTGAAAGATAGGAAAGGATTTTCAGTTACTCCGTACAATATGTATCTTGAAGTAATTAGGAACTTGCCTTTAATGTAATAAATTCCTATATTTTTCATATATTTGGTATTATTTATTATATGATTGGACGCCATATTCACTCTTAGGAACTCGGCAGCATTCGTGCCAGCGAATTATGTTCATTATATTATGTCAAATTAAAAACTAGCACTTTTAAAATATCTGTCATGTGATGTACATACATATTACCTTGAATGAATAAAAGACGATTATTAAGTTCCGTTTAGGCATTCTATCTGTGAACAAGACTTTGGAAAATGTTTTGAACTAAGCGGATGAAATTCGGCATAGTGATTTAAAACCAGATTTGTATATCTATCAAATTTAGAATGAAATACATTCAGATAACAACAAACCGTCTGTCTAATTGTTTGACTTCAAGTCTCCGTAACAAAAAACGCAAAGCATTTATTAGAAAAAATTTGGTACTTAAAGATGTAAAATGTAGATACATCAAGTTTGAATCAAATCTGTCAAATGGTTAACAGTTTGACGCAGGCATGCTAACGCAATAATTCATAAGTGCAATGGCTTGCGATATTAGCAAAGTTCTTGTGACTTCAATTATAGTTGTGTGTGAAATTTCGGTTTCAATTGGCGGATAAAAAATCTTCAAAATACACACCAACACGCTAAATTAAGCGAAACTGCCGAATTTTCGATGAAGATCTCTATTTCTTAACTATTGCTTGGCAGTGAGATATAAATTGAGACTTTACTCATCATCCCCGATTTTATATGGAGGGGAGGGAATACGAACTTTACTAGTGATATACAAGAACGTTTCAGGGAGACTACTCCTACTGATTTCTCTATATCTTTCAATGCGCAAGTCAGCGAGATGAGTTTATAGTGTACTATGCCTGCGAACATAACTGCTTTTGGATGAGGTTAGATCTTCTATTCTCTGGTTTTAAATCAGCAGCAATTGAATAGATGGCACTTGGATAACATGGAATAATTTTTAATGTCATTGTTGTAAGTTCTCTTCGATTAATTTCTAATTAAAAATTGAATTAATAGTTTGAAAATTCTTTTCTTAATGAGCATCTAACGTCCAAGTGCTAACTATCTGTGATGTCTGGTTGCTTTAATTTTAACAATCTGTCTTGAAAAGTGTTTTGCAAAATTTTAAATCCAGCATGTTATAAATTACAGATATAATGCCAATCTCTAAACATTATTATGTATGAAATTAGAATATGTTAGATATGAAAAATAAATTGCACGAATGGCACTGAATCTTTCGACTAGACCCTATAACTTTCGGCTGCACTTCCACTTTTGTAATCAATGACATATTTCCAATTTACAGCATAGGGTGAACAGGATGAGAAAAGCCCGCAACGGATCCATTAAACGACTCTGTTTTTTCTAGTTGCCAAAATAAATAAATTTGTCAATATTCTATTTATTATAAAATATTAAGATAATATTAATATTTTATTAAATCTCATTGATCATATTTAGGGATTGCAATACCGGACCAAAATTTCAATACCGGTATTCGAAATTTTAGAAAAAGAAAGAAAACACAGGTGTTTCTTTGTTTTATTTGCCAGTTTTGTTAGAGACTGTAAATATCACGAAAAATAATTTGTAATTTATAAATTATAACAGTATATAATCACAAAAAAGTATAGAAACATCTTATTTATTTAAATCACAAAAAAGTGCAAATATCACTATTCAGTCTGTGATACTATTACAAATTTTTGAAATGTGATCTTAAAACGCATAATGTATCAATGGTACTGTCATTAAGCCTGAAAAGTAATTTTGTGTAAAAATTATCATCTGTCGAAAACGATCTTTTGGCATCTACGCTAGTTGGTGGTACTGTTAGCAATGCGCGATATACTTTTTCCAAGTATTTACCTCTAAATCCCTCATCTTCAAATAAATCGATTTCTCGTCAAATGGTTTTGGATATAGCTGATTTCTGTATTGTATTTTGGTTTGTTGAAATTTTTTTATTTATCGCTAATTCTAATTTTTGATCAAGAGGCAATTCCTTTTCACTATCGACATTAGTATCATCATAATCTTCGATAACTGAACCGAATTCTTCTGAATGTGGATAGGTTTGTGGGTAAAAAATTTTAAGGAAATTTACTATAAACTTAATCAGATTTGAATTGATTCTTTTCTTTTTTTCTTTTTCATTTTCATTTTTAAAATCATTGTAATTATATAAATACCATAAGACATTTAATTTTTCGGTATGCCTTTCTTCTGTGCGATTTTTCAATGTAATATACAATTCTTCAGATAGTGATGTGTGCTGTTATTTCATGATTGCAACATGAAATTTATTGTTGCATTAGCTGTTAATAAATTAAAATCTCTCCGACATAATGCTTCTATAGTCAGTTTTATTGGAATTAGAGCTGATATAGTTCTGGATATTAAGTCGAATTCACTATCTGAAAAATTAATTTACAGGTTTAAGTCGATTATTGCTTTTTGGATTGGATTTCTCAGTTTCAAAAATCGTTCCATCATTAGGAGTAAACTGTTCCAACGTGTTTTAGAATCTAATATTAACATATATTCTGTTTTATTTTCAGTTAGTATATATTTTAGTAATATATCCTTTTTATAGGGGAACGTTTAAATATCTTAACAATTTTTCGAACTTTATAAATTATAGAAAGCAATTCTTGATAGGTAAATATTTCATCCTCATTAGCAATATCTTCTTCAACAATTACATTGTCATTATCTTCATTGTCAATATCACTCTCACTCTTACTCTTTTCTAAGCTGGAATCCGAAGTTTCTATATCCACAGTATTTGGATTCTCCTGTTCTTTATTTGTTTGGTATAATACATCTATTACTCCTAATTGAATTCCACGTGCATAGCACAACTGCTGATTTGCACCAATCAACTTTCCAACTTTTTTCATAATTGTTGCTCCATCAGTCGTATGGATACAATATTTTCTTTCAGGGATAATCCATGTTTCGCTAATTCAGATTTAAGCAATTAATTAAGCCATTAATTAGCTAATTAATTTCGCCCTTAGGGAGACATAAAAACCAAAACGTGTACTATTTTGTTATGTTCGCGATACCTGAACATATAGTGGAGACGATTTTGAAAATTTCTAGTAAATACCGAAAAACCGATATTTAAACTTGTGAATACCGGTATTACAAAATTGTACAAATGTCTCAAAATACCGGTATTCGGCATCCCGGTATACCGGTATTGCAATCCCTACATATATTGTATATAAAATTAGTCCATGAAGAATTATCACATTTCATAATTAATCCTTCACTGCATACTGTATGAAATATGAAACATAATTTTTTTTTCAATTTAATAATGAATACATTTTTTAAATGGAAGATGTTTTAGAATTTATAAAATAGAAATAATATTTTAAAATAAAAGTAAGTGTTTTTTGAGCAGAATTTAGAATTAAATTTGTTTTCAGAGTTCAATTCTTGATTTGTGTGTGTGTGTTGTTCTTATATGTAAACTTCCGATGGTTAAAACGTTTTTTTTTTTTTAATTTTGAAATTGTAAAGAACAAACTTTAAAAGGTTAATATGAAAGTCCATTAAAATGGTGCATCATAATAACAAAATTTTTTTCATATAAATGAGTAGTTAAAATATGAGCCTTGTGCAATTAAAAATCAATTACTCAATTAGGAAGTAATTCTTTTCGCCGCACTAATAAATACTCTATAATGTTGAAATTCATCTCCATATGAATTCTACAACAGCGGGGCTCGAAAACACTTCAAGTGTGGATTGAATCAACATCCTTGAATTGCTTATGGTCCTTGCACTCAGGATAGATTGTTTATAATCACTCATGAACTTTCTATGCAATCGCCTCTTCACTTCTCTAAGACCACAAAATTGGAACTTCGTTGACCGCTCGCTGTCATCCGAAAAGTACTTGTTCAGGGGAGGAAGTTCGTGGCTTTGTCACCCCCAAGTCCCGGGGCGATGGGGCGATTCTATTACCCACTTATTGCTCCTTCCCACATCGGCCGGCGGCTCTATGCTAACCTTTCGATAAGAAGAGGGGTCCACTCGAGTGATGAATTCATTTCGAAAGCTCTCACCGGAAGCGGGTTCGATCGTCTGCCCCAATGGAATTAAACGGTCTGTTTGAACTAGCTGCAAGTGGGGAATGATGGTAAGAACGGTTAACAGGAATTTATGCCGATAAATGATGGAAGTATGAGTATTATCAACAGATAGTGGAGGATCCTTTATTCATTTTTATCGAAATCTATTTATAGGGATAAGTTGAAGTGAGTTAAATTCAAATCCACAGAATGGGAGAGGTTATTAGAAACTATTTATATAATAATAATTGATGCAACCGGTTTTGCTTAGGATTAAAACATTTTCATGTATATTATATTTTATCGTGTAAACTACTTGTGCATAAATAATTATTGTATAGAAAATCTTTTTATAGCTTAAAACGGTTTAAAAAAATTAAAACTAGAATACCAATTGAACCAGATGATTTTTCAAAACCATTTGAAGCTAATTTTCTCCATTAGGTGTTCATATTTGTCACATTATTATTGCAAATTTGGTTCATAAATGATAAAGAAAGGTTGTTTTCCTTTAACCGAATGAGTGAAATTTGCTTTTAGTCTCGGTAAAAGCTTTAAAACCAATAAAAAGCACTGTCAGAAAATGTACCAAAACAAAGAATTAAAAAAAAAAATAGTAGCAGAGTTGTTTAAGTTATAAAAAAGGCAAAAAATTTCTTTTATAATATTTAATGAATTGAAAATTTCATTTTGGGTATTGAAAAGTTGATAGTATACTTCCTCTTGTCTTATATGAAAAGTGAGCAAAATTTAGTTGAATTCAACTAGTTGTTTAGGAGGAGAAATATAACATAAATACATGCATACATAGCCGCGATAACTTTTATTTATATTTACAGTTAACATTACGATGTATTAAAATATGTATGAAGTTATAGTAATGCCTAAATTGGGACCATACGTGCTCACATGTAGTCAAATTAAAATAGTTAAGAGGAATGTTGATAATTCACGTCTCCCTAAGCAGCTATAAATAAGGATTCTCCAGTTCACAGTGTTTGGTCAACTTAAGCAGATGCCTCCTTCTGTAAAATTTCACGTTGACATACAAAGTTATGTTCATCATTTAAGGAGGTGTCATCCCGTACAAATCCTTACTGAAATAATCTTGATAAAAATCTATTTACTTATTTAAATTCTCTAAACCTATTTTTTTTTTTTTTTTTGAAAAGCATACATTCTTGCCATTGCTTTCAAAATTTCACTGCAAGCATAATTATATAATTACCAATCAGAGCCTAGTGAGTTAAGACAGGGGCGAGGAGTTTTGACTTGGAGGAAGAAGGTTTTGGATTTAATTTTCTGGTTGTCTTAATCAACTTAATCAATTAACCAAAATTAATTACTATTTAATTTTGGTTAATTCTCTGGTCTTTAAAAAGGTTATTCAAAAAATTGTGATTGGCTTATGGATAATTTGTTTTCTTTGTTTCCCTCTTCCAAGCGAAACACAAATGTTAATTCAATTTCGTAAGAAGTGTCACTATGAAGATAACTGTAATCCAGTATTAAATTTCCCTCTCAGACAATACTTAGGTGCTCCAAAATAGTTTAATCGTAGAAGACGGCATACTCTTAGAGGTGTAGCTACCGGAGACCGGATTAGATATAAGCAGAGGGATAATAAGTAAGAAGAAAAGGGGCGGGGGTGGCTTGTGTAGATGACATGGGCACTAGCCTTAAGGCGCGGAATGGACCTAAATTGTTATGAGTATACATTACATTTTATAGACAAATATGATGAAAGAGCGAAAAAATATACCATGATCCAGAATCAGCGTACACTTGCAAAAAATCTTCTCAATATATAAAATTTAGAGAAAAGAATTTAGGGAAAATATAGGGATAAATCTTTTAAGGAAATAGGAAAAAACAGCTTAGAGAAAAATTGTGAAAACAATTTAGGAAAAAATATATTTGGGAAGAATAGGAAAAAATTTAAGGGAAATACGTGAAAACAATTTAGGGAAAAGAAGAATATAGGGAAAGAAGGAAATTAGGAATTAGGGAAAATATTTTAGGGAAGAAAGGCGAAAGAGAGAAAATTAGCTTAGAATGAGATACTGAAAATATTTTAAATTAATAGGGAAAAATAAAGAATGGTATGAAGAAGTGATTTAAAATAATTTCGTACTTGAAATTTTGGGAAGCGTTTGACGTGTTTTACGAGAGCATGAGTTAACACTATTATTTATTTCACATATTATTATACGAAATTTTTTTGCATTCATTGAAATAAAGTTATAAAGATAAACACTCTCATGACATGTTCTTGGTTTGATTTAATACACCCTTCCCAATCGCATCAATTTAAAAAAGAAACACCCAATGTAACAACAGATTATTCTTTTAGGTTGAGGCAATTGCCTCTCCTTAGAAAGTGAGGGAGAAAAATAGGAGACTTTAAACAGTCAAATAGACAGCCCGCCTCATTCTGACAGCTCATTTAACAAAAGCAGCGGAAGCTGTTGTATTATTAAGATCCATAAATCTGCCCCCTGAGAAGTGTAAAGTGACCGCCCCTGCTGGTGGGTGGCTTTGAATTTAAGAAAATGATAAATTAGGCGATTGCAATTATGAAGCATTCACGATAACACAGCGTAATTAATTTGGGAATGGAAACTAACATACTATAATATATTTTTAGTAAACTTTTAGAAATATTAATCCAAAATTTATTCAAATTATAGCATTTTTTTTTAAATAATGCAGAAAAATGTGGATATAAAATGTGGATATTAATTTTTTGCATCTCCTTTTCTTTCCAAATCTTTTGTAAACTGAAAGAAAAAAAAACAATTAATCACTGAGTAGAAATACTATATGGTTTAATCTGGAGCACTTGCATTTAAGGGAAGAACACTCGTCTAAGAAGCAGGAAGGAATTATATTAATCTCTCTATAAATAAAACGTTTATGTGAACTCAAAATCAGTTCAAATTTTTTATTCGTTATTATACAACAGTTGGTACGTTCGGATTGATGACATCCATGCCTCAATAGAAACGATACTTTTTTCGAATTTAATAATTAATAAAAGTTAAAATCGAGTTTGAACTATTAATTGAAATCGTAGAAAAAGAAAATTTAATGGAAGCATTAAAGCATCGTTCATAAGTAGATTCAATAGGATTGGACGAAATAGAAGAGTTAAAAGTTTTTGTATGTAATGAAGTTTCTGAAATGTAGTTAATTTTCGCGACCAGTTATTTCCCCTACTTTAAAGTATAGTTAACCACACAGACTGCTCTATCATTATTGCTGAAGAATAATTTTAAAAATATGTATAAAAGTACATATATCTTTTTGTGATAAGATATATGCATCGAAGTTGATATGATTAAAAGTTGAATGATATTTTTATTAGTACTCGTCATTTTTGGCGATGATTTTGATATTGTTAGCATTATGACGACCCATTTTAATGAAATATATCTTAATAAAACATGGAAAAAGAATTCAATTCAGTTTTGAATTTTAAACATATTAAAATTATATACTTTTGCTTACTAATATTTACATGCATTTTTCTTTGCTATCAGAAAATTTTAATTTTAAAAATTGGTGATTTAATGTTAAGTAATCGATAAAAAATAATTAATGTTAGCAGTTCAAGCAATTAATAAATAAATAAACAAAATAAAATAAAAATAGAAAAAATAGGATATTAGATAAAAACAGAAAATTAACTAAGATTTAAATTAAATGAAAATATATCACTACACAGATTTATACACACAGATCAATAGAAGGCGATAAGCAAACAATATATTTCTTTTCCTGTATAGTACCTTATAATTCTTGTTTTACTTGTGCGCACAAACGAGAAAAGGCTTTATAGATGTACTTAATGTTATAGGATTCTATGAATTATCTCATGATACTTTATGTATTTTGTAGTAAAACCAGCTTTAATCTGAATGGGAAATACTGTAATGTTATCTCAAGAGAAATTAGCAGATCCTATAATGGTTTTAGACTTGTAATGGAATGATAACAATATGGATAATATGCTTTTTAAGAATAATACATAGTTTCAGAATGCAAGATAACATGCAATGTATAAATAGGCAATTCTGAGGATTTCAGGAAACAAAATCACTTCTTAAAATAAAAGTAGATAGAAAGAGAGAGAAAAAACAATTTTTGAAGCCATTCCGGTAATCTTAAATGGGTGAATAAAAAAAAAGTAACAATTTTTGTTCCTAAGGCATCCTTCTTTTATCTATTTAATAGATCATAATCTTCATAAGAAACCTATGGATGAATTAAAAATATTGAATAGATTCATTTTATCTATACTTGTCTGATTTAAGAAAACCACTCTAATTTTTGTAAAAGAAATTCTGGTTGAGAATTTCAGTTTTATAAAAGAATCTTAATGCAATACAATTTTCGTATATGATTCTTGCCGTTGAAAAATAAATAAATAAATAAAACTTGAAGCTTATCGGTCCTTTTTTCATAACTAAGATATTTTCAAATTCACAATCAATTTAATCAATGTCTGAAATAACAGATTCTATGTCTTGATATTAAAATGAAATGAAAAAAATATATTTGCTTAAGAATGGAAATGAGAGACAACATATTATAAGATATTAAAATTCTTAGAAACTATAGCATTTTTTTTTCATAATTCTTCTTATTCTTTTCCATTAAAAATGAAAGCTGTTTTCTAGGAATAAAGTATTACCGCCTTATTAAAATATTCTTGATACCAGACGATATAAAATGTTTACAGAATCGGTTTAATTTTCATCATGATATTAGAATTTTTTTTTTGTTTGAAATATTGTTATCGGCACGAAATTAATTTATTATCATTTCCTTAAACAGAGTATTGTTATCGGACATTTATTAAAAAAAGATATATTTAATATCTGAGGTATTATATTTGAAGATTTTAATTAATTAAAGCTTTGTCAAACAAAAATAAATCGAAGGAATGTAATCAATCCTCTACAAAAAAAAAAGCTAATATTGCTAATCAAAATAAGTTAGACGATCATAAAAATTATTTAGTAGAATTATAATGAATTTTATAAAATGGCCATAATGCATTTAAGTTCAGAAACAATTCTATGGAAAAGGAAGCCTTATTTATCGGATCACAATTCGAAACCATGCTTTCATCGTTGTTTTTTCTACTGTATCGTTTTTTTAAGTGACTATGTTAACTTGGCCTGTATAGTGTAACAAAATAAAGCATAATGCGTTATCCTTGGTTTATTAATAACATTAGAGTACAAAATTAGAAAAGACTGGAAAATTAAAGGATGCAGCCTCGAAATCGGAGATTTGAACTAGTAGAACCGATGAATAACTAGTTAAAATGGAAGGCGCTTCAAATGCAAATAGCCCCAACTGGGTTCATATATTACGTGACAGCACGCAAATACGAATTGCCATGTAAGCAGTGCATTACTATAAACAAAGGGTGGATGAAAGGTGGCTTTAAAAAAGTTTGCTGAAACTTCCAGTTGCATGTTCATGTTAGAAGATGTATTATAGGGGATTTTGGCCATGGCAGAACGGCAGAGAAATTCGAAAATGGACACTATATATTGAATAAAACCCACGAGTCAGACATCGAGAAAGAAATCGTTTCACGTTGTGGTGCATTGTCTTCCTCGATACCTTCCTAACGTTGCTTTAAAATGGGTGCTAATATAACTAAATTAAATGAAATTGACTCAAGCCGAACCACAGGTCGGCAGTAGTTATCTAATAAAAACAGCATCAATGAATGATTAGTATATTGTTATGTTTACAAAAAAAGATGGATCCAAGCCAGCCGGAAAAATTATTCACCAGTTGCTTATGACAATGAAATGTGAAGTAGAGTAAAATACAGTGGCTAGACTTCTTCAGAAAGGATGAGCTATTTACGCGCTATCCTACCTCTTTCCAGTAGTCATAATCTTTTCATCCTTTTAACTAGAGCAAACCGCATAAAAATTGAATGCCTTAATAATTGGTCCATGTTTTCTTCATCAACCAGAATTGTTTCAATGCATATTTCCATAACGATTTTGGACATCAGTTCTTGTTGAGGTGGAAACAGTTTCCTCTGAATAACATTAGGTAAAAGGAAAGTTATCATATAGAGATCTCATGTTATAGAGCCACAATAAGTTCCGTCATTGATGAGGGACATTGCAACAGATATATTTTTTATTAATAGATGCTTCTCCTCTACGTCAGTATTCCAATGTCCATTGGTCCACATATCTATTTTATGGATAATTTTGCTAGAACACATAAGTTATGTGCAGTGGAAGTGTTACTGGAAAGTGGTGATTTCACTCGAACGAATTGGTAAACAAGCTTTCCTAATTCAAATGGTATGTATTTTGTAATTAATATATTCGTTTGTGATTATTCAGCCAGTTAAACAGACGCTGGTTGAGGAATGAATGTCTCTGTTTCAAGAACTAATCTATAATCGGTTGCTAAACATGAACAGATGGTGTCAATCAATTATTACACTTAGAGGACGCCATATCTTCTACCGATTGATATTTGTTTGTACCCTGATTAGACAATCATTTTTACTAGTGATATTCTTTTGTGTGTATATTATACTGCATATATCCGGTTTTAATGCATGTTATGTTTTTTATTATTTAAGTACAGGATAAAGTTTTTGTATTCTGGTTTTCATGATCCACAGGGGATTTTTTTAAGGGGGAAAAATCAATCACTGTTTAAGTTTTTAATGATAGTGTATTTAAATCACATAAATTGTTTGGAAAGTTAATGGTTATTTAGTTTATTTAAACTATAATAAACACCATTCTTAGGCAAAAGGAATGTTATTTAAGGACTGATATTGTCATCTTAATTGTCATCTTGATCATGATATGCGAATCTTGAAAGTTCCAAATTCAATGCCGCACAGAGAAAAGTTACAGAGAAATTAAACTTATTAGAGCATAGTTATAACTCATAAAATACCATTTTCACTGTAAATAGAATCTTCATCAAACATCTTCAAATTTTCGAAGAAGACAAGAAAACATTAATCGCTTGAGTTTTTGTTTAAGTGAAATATGTCAACTTATTGGCACCAATATAATGTTAACATACGAAGAAAATGAGCCGTTAAATGAAAAATGATGACACAATTATTTCTGTTACGTAATAATAATTTCGAAGTAAATTAGCATCAATTATTTTTTTTCCATTGATTTAACACTTTAATCAGATTTAACTTAAACGCTTATACAATTTCCATCGCTGAATCGTACAGTTTCAGTTTAATGTGTTAAAGACTACTTTATATTGTAGTTATTCTTTTTTTTGTGTGTGTGTGTTTTCAGTTCTATTTTTTTCTAAGTTTTAGTGCCATTCTGTATTCATTTTAACTATTCAATTTTACAATTTACAAACACGAAATTTGCCATTGCTTCTTTACTTAATATTTAATATACATAAAGAAAGTGATATTTGAACAAGTGATGCTTTAATATTAAAAAAAAGAAAACATTAACACTGAATCAAAAATTGTGTGTCTAAAATAAATATCCGTTATTTCCTTTATACTGAAGAGCGAAATATATTAAAAGTAATTCAATACGACGTTTTCTCATTGAAGTTATTCGGGGTATTTTACTGTATTTCCTCACCAATAATATTAAAAGAAGTTGACTTAATTGCTAAAAGTTGAATTTCACAATGTACTTATATCCCGTATTCTCATTGATTGTCATAAAATAAATCTTAGAGTTAATAACAATGAAACTATTTTTTACTTTATGTAAATTATGTTTTTAAAACGATGTCTGCATTTGAATTTTTTTTGCGTTCTTTGAGATATTAAATAAACAGTTTTTTTATGTTACAGAAAAAAGAAGAATCTTTCAAAATAAGAATGAATCTGTAAATGACTCAGAGGTTTAATTTTATAAATTACTTTAATCACGTAAAGTTAAAAATTATTTTTAAAAAGATGTTCGAATCTTATTTTGGCAGTTAGAAAAAAGAAATTATCACTGTTATCCTAAGTTAAATGAGAAGAGAAAAATAGATGTCGCAGATAAGAAAAGCAAGTAAAAAAAATCTATTATCCTGCATTAAGGCTAAGACACTTTTTTTTTTCCATTTCGTCCTTCATTAAAGGAAAAAACTATTTTACTTTTGAAACTTTTTAGATTCTAGCGAAAAATTTTAATTCTTTCACGAAATGCAATTCAAAGAAATAAAAATTTACATTTTGAACATTTCAAGTAAACTCTGCTTATTTAATTTCTAGATTTTTAGAAGCTATATTCTTTAATCCTTGATTGCCTAATTTCATTAGACTCCCAAGAGGGGAAAAGACTTGTTACAATAAAACTAATGGAAGAGTTTAAATGAATTTAGTTTGCTGATTAAAGAATGTAACAACTTTTATTTCCTTTTCAAATGATTTATTGTAAGAATGAAGAATTTGAAGTGAATTAATTGAGGCGCTAATAAATTTCTTTAATTTTTGGAAGATACTTCTTTGCAAAGTAATAAAGATCAAAAGATTTCAGGAAATTCATTGTATGATTTAAATTTTTCTCTAAGAAAATATCGAAATTTCCGCAGTTATTTGCAGGATTCAGAGATTTGCCATATACATTTGATATATTTGAAAATGAAGGAATACTTTTTAATAAAATTCTGTTTAAACAGTTTTGTATATTCTTAAAAATCGGTGATTCTTAATTAGCTATCGGCAAGTAAAGAAAGTATGTCGTTTCGAAGAGAGAATAAAAAAACGATAAGAGAGCAAAGGCTGATTGATTTGTCCTTGTATATAACAGAATTTGAATTAGTTTGGCCACAAAACTGTTAATTTGCTTCCTTGGATATTCATTACATCTTGCTTGAGCTAAAGGAACAAAAGAATGATTAATTATTCAAATCAAACTTAGCAATGACGCTTGTGTTGATCAAAGAAAAGAAACCGCTTCGCCCTGTCGAGTGAGCTAATAGAAATTTACATAAAATGAATATCGCTCGCTGTCCGACAGAACAAAGAATCCAGGTCGTCTTGTTTGAGTTGGTGCTTCATCCGGATGAGCAAACATTGCAGGAGACCTTTTCGTTTTCTTTTCATTGTCTTCCCCAATTCTTTCGAGAGCAAGGCTTGGAACAGGATGAAAGCAATCGCATCTCCATACAGAATCCTTCTCAACTCTGTCACAGCTTCCATTTCCGGACAATAGAGGGAAAGCCGTTCTTGTTAAACTTGTAGAAGAAAGAGAATAATAGGGGAAATCAGGAAAACTATTTCTTGTATAGAAATCGTGTTTATGTTTTTATTTGAATAGAGATGGAGTGGCATTCTGTACCTGCATCCAAAGCAACATACAATAGAACGCAAATAATTTGAGTGTTTCTAATCTGAATTCATCGGTAAATAGAGTTTTTTTGCTCTGGTATTTTGAATTCCTCCTTACCTAAATCATGTCTTGTTCCAATTTGTTTTGATTAATTCGAAATCAAAAATAAAATTGCTATTAATTCTAAATTGTTTTCGTTAATAAAATGTATTTGTGACTGCCAGCGAATAATTTGAAGTACTTAATTTAGTCATGAATCAAGTCATTATTTAATCAGAAAAAAAATCCTTTGCTTCTGAATCACACCGTTTATTTTTGAGTTTTATTCTAAACGTACTCATCTTTGATTATCAGTTTATTCGCTCAGAATACACTGTCTATTAAACTATAATTAGGGAATGTATTATTATATAAAATTTTCTTTTATTACTTGATATGAATAAAAAGATATCAATTAAATGGAATGTGAATTTAAAAAAAAAATGATTTCCAGTTACGGAATTTTGAAAATTAATCATAACATTTAAAAAACATCATTAATAAAAGCATTTTAATGTTACAAATTTTGACTTAAATATAAACGAATGGTCAATTTTAGCAATAAAAAATTACAAATAAAGAATGTTGCAAAATTTCTGTATCATCGGATTTATTGCATAAAAAGATAAAATAGTGCTTTGGAAAAAAGGAACGAAACTGAAGCTACTACTTTTCAAGAGAACCTTTAAAAAAGGCCGATTTTTTTTTCATTTATAGGATTTTATGAGTAAAACTTAGTATCATGATTTCTTGGTTATAATATATGAAAGAGGAAAAAAATTTTTTCTTTATATGTGCGAAATTAAAATGGAACTGAAGATAAGTAATTAGAAACCGAAACAAAAATTTCGTATCATTAAATTATGAAGGTATTAATACTAGACATTTAAAAGAAATTGAAATATATATATATATATATTTGTGATTATATAAATTTTTAATCTGCTGAAAAGTAAAAGTTTATAAGTGAATATATATAATTATGTATAGCGATAATAGAATAAAGATTTTGATGGTCATAGTTCTAACAACCGAAAAGAACTCCATAAAATTATTTATTCGAACACGAAATTAGACTTAGTTTCATTACAACAATATAATTTATTGTTTTATATCACTCGAAATATATTTTTTAATTAAAATTTATTGAAATGAGAGAAAATATTATTGGCAATTACGTAGTTATCATAAAAAAAGCCAATGTTTTAAATTTTAAAGCGGCATAAAAGTCATTTCTTTGTTAATATTTTCAGAAATTATCAAGAAAACATATCGAAATTACAATTAATTTCTAATTTAATTAAAATCGTAATTAAAAGCCTAAATAATTGTTTCCAAATTTCATATCCTTATTCTCGAAATTTTATGGCTGTTAAGTCCAACTGCGTCCACTTTAAATAGGTTTGCATTCACCCATCTTCAGTCCATCCGTAAGACCATGCATGAGCAGAAATTAAGTAGGACGGAACAAGTACTTACAACTGTAAGTACTTGTCCCATCGAGACATGCCCTTGCTATTGTCCACTCTTTCAGCCGCATGAACAATTTTCCTTCTCGCATACATGATTTTACTCGAGTCTTGTAAATAGTTGAGTGTAAACTCGTCTTTACAGAGACAATAGACACATGCCCATTCATCTTTATTATTAGTAAATTGTAGCAATTAAAATGTTGTATACCTTTAGTTTACTAAAATTATTTCTTTGTTTACATTACTATTTTAAAAATTATTAATTAATTAATTGTTATTACTATCACACTGTTGCTTAATGCATTTACTAATAATGTTTTATTATTAAAACTGTGACATGTGTGGCAATAGCGTTTCATGTATTTTGCGCTTGCGCTATGAAATATTAAGAAATATATTTATTAATAATTATTTATTATTAAAACCGTGACATGTGTGGCAACAGCGTTTCATGTATTTTGCGCTTGCGCTATGAAATATTAAGAAATATATTTATTAATAATGATTTATTATTAAAACCGTGACATGTGTGGCAACAGCTTTTCATGTATTTTGCTCTTGCGCTATGAAATATTAAGAAATATATTTATTAATAATGATTTATTATTAAAACCTTGATATATGCGGCAAAAGCGTTTCATGTATTTTGTGTTTGCCTTATGTAATGTTAGGAAATATATTTATTAATAATAATTAGTTATTAAAACCGTGACATGTGTGCTAACAGCGTTTCATGTATTTTGCGCTTGCACTATATGATGTTAGGAAATATAGAAAGACTGAGTCCTCCCTAACTAATTGCTTACTCAATAGGAAATCAGATTTCAATAGGACAATCTTATGTTCTTCCGATTCCAAGTTCATTAGAACTTAGTATTCTATATGTACAGTCGTATGTTCTCAGAATTAACTCGGTTTCTTTAACCTTTTTCTGTTTCTTAAAGTTGCCTTTCGTTAACAAAATGTAATGGGTAAAATTTTTCGAGGATCAGTAGACACTCAATTTTCATTAGTGATTTTAAATATTTGCCATTTCTCTTGGATACAATGTCTTCAGTGGCAAACAAGGGCAAATACCAACAGTGGTGACTCCCTCGTTTTAAAAACAAATATTTATTGCCATTTTTAATTTAAAAATATCATTTTCTTGTGTTGTGCTCATTTCTAGAATCTGTTTGTTTTATTTGAATTTTTCGATTATTGGATTTTTTACCATTTCCCCATCAGTTTTAAATTAACTTTGTTTCACTATGGACTATACAGCATTAACATTATTTGACTGCAATTTTATGAATTTTCATATGAGTTCCAGCTGTTTTCTAGGACATGTTTTATTTTATTCTGTTTTTCTAGGAAATTCTACAAGAATTTTCTTGCATAAAGAACAAATTTTAAACATCTGTTTGAATTTAAAATCTATATTTTTTGTTATTCAGAAGTTAATTTTTTTGGGGGGACAGGACTATGATGTTAACTGCAGAAACATTTCCCATATCTGTATAAGTTATTTAATTTTTGGGTGAAAGCAAAAATGGGGTGCCGTTCAAAATAACCGTAATAAATATTATAAAAAAACCTCAGGAACGGTTTTAATGATTATACGAAATAGGATTATGATATAAATTAAATCAGACAATAGAATGTCAGAAAAAGTTGGGAACTGCCACAACCTTTGCGATGAAGAGAGATCTCACCAGAAATTGAAACTGATTCTATGCCTTGATGTCAGGACCATCCTTGCTTTTCCCGAACGATGTTCCGATCGTCTGACATTTTGAATTTCACGCTACTGCCCTTTCAAACGATATTAATTGGTTTGGAAGGCGTAGCAACACCTCAACTCTCTCGAGGAAGAAAAAGGATTAGAAACTTTGTTTTCTTTCTTACATTTTTTTTACTTCAGAATCTTCTCTTTTTCATCGAATTATTCAGCTGTGCTTTTTATTTGTTCGCCCTCATCACGTGGTCGAATCCCGGAATAAATCTTTTGTCGAGCGAGTACTTTCTTTGGCAACGCTGCCAGGGATGGATAATGACTCTTGGCAGCAAGCCTCCCCCTTTAATAGGATACAACCAGGGAAGAGGGTGGAAGTTTGGCGTGGTACGGAGGAAATGATATTACGTCAAAACTGTTTCACACTACATTGGACAAGACTTAAGGCAAGGGGAACTAGGATTAAAACTAAACACTGACACGGGAAAACCTTGGAAGATGATGGTAAAAAAAAAAAAAAAAAAAATCACGAAGACATCCTTAAAAGCTTTTAATGCATCGGCAACTTTTTTTTTTTTTTTTTTTTTTTGCGTGTTGGGCGCATTAAAAATCAAGCAAAGATAGAAAAAAAAATAGAAACTTCCAGTCGTTAGGGTAGAAATTGCTTCTTCCTTTTCAATCAATTGTGACTTAGGAACGAACTTGCTTTTATTACAGAGGCTTCTTCTCGGTAAACACAGGGCTTTACAAGTGTATTCTGGCTGACTTACTAAAGGCTTATAACAGACTTAACGAAGAAGAGCTTTTCCTTTAAGACCTGGGATTCGATTCCACACAGTCTTGTAATTGCATGGACTGGAGACTGTTGGAAGGTGGCTTCAGAATTCTCAGTCGTCACTTTGCTTAGAAAGTAATGAAGGAGAAGATACGAGAATTAAGCAAGATCGCATTTCAACTCACGGGCCGTTTCATTTTCATTATCCTCTATATCAATTAATTATATTATTTTCTTATTATTATATAAAACATAGCATAACTCATAAAACAATTTGCTAATATACATAGATGTGGATTTGCTAAAATGGATAACTACAATTCTTTGATATTTACTAGAAGCAAGTAAAATATAACAAATACTTTTACATTATAGTTATTAAAAAATTACAGTTCTTTTAAGGCACAATATTTTTGAATTTTATAATTATATTTTGTCAGATCGTTTAGCTCTTAAAATCAGAGTCTTTGATGCAATAAGGAGACTTAATTGTCATGGAAAATTTGCTTTAAAGTTTTCAGAATTCTATCGTTATATGTATATACATTAAAATCAATTTTTCTTCGTATTAGCCCACTTTGGAACTCGGCTTGTTCACCTAAATTGATTTTTCAGATTGTTCAATATTAATGCGAAATGTGTACTTTTTTTAAAGAATGTCATTTTGTTACTTGAAAGGACCGAAAAACGTGAATTTGGTTAAATAATTAATAATTTCATACAATAAGTCAAAACAAATTATAACACGTGCATATCAAAAACAGTACATACTGTGAAATAAAGGTAGAACTGAAAATCCTATTTTAGAATTTATTTTTAAAAAAAAGTAATTTTTAATATTGATTTTAACATTGGCACAATCACGGGACTGAATGTTTTGGTGGAAAGGTTTCAATTTATTAAAATATTAAAAATTAATTACTACAAAATTATGTTAAAATGTATTATAAATAATACATTGTATAGAAATGGATGTGATACAAAAACCATATTTATAAAATGATAGTTTTGTAAGAAATGATCATCAATTTCCAAGATAAGCTATAGCCATTACCCGTCTGCAATTTCTAAGCCTATTTTCATATTCGATTAAGCCATTGTTTGACACACCTATTTCTTTCTTTTTTTTATAACTGCTTTCCTCTAAGGGATTAGAGTTTTTTGGTGAACCCAACTCAAATAATTTCCAGAGATATTTTGCAGTTTCATCAAGTAGCGAGACATTGAATTAAGTGCGACTGAAGTAGTTGAAAATGTTCACATAATGATTTGTTTACATTTGAATGTTGCCATTAGACAATATGTAATAATAATTATTTCTATGCCTTGTACTTTAGTGTTTTATATCTATGTATACCTTGAGAGTATTTTAAATTTAGTTTAGTTATATAAACGTCTCGTTTTAAAATAGCATTAGGGCTATTTTGGAATGGACCTCGGAATTTTGAACTGCGGTCAGAGGATGACACCAGAACTGGCACCCCATCTCCGAAATTCCACACCACACTATCGGAAGGATATATTTAATGTGCATCAGACCCACTTATTCTACATATATTCGGTGGAATCGGGTCTCGAATCTAAAACCATCCAGTTCCGAAACCGAGACCTTATCACCCGGTCACCGCGGCCATATATCGAGAGAGAGATTGCAGAAATGAAATTTATTTGATATGATTTATTTGTTCTTAGTCTCTAAGAAAAGTCATATTATAATTAAAGCTTGAAAAATATAATTGATAAAAGATCTTGATATAATAAAAATTGGAATCAGAATTCAAAGAATTTTTTTAATTATTCATTCTAGGAATACAATTCTTTTAATTTTTAATATTTACTGATTTAGAAAGAATGGAAAACGTGAACAAATAATGACGTTAAAAAATTTCATAATCATACATATACCGAAAACTAAGATGTCGTCCAATCTTGGCATTTGGGTTCCCAAGTATAGATATATACCAAATACATATCACTGCAAAATAAATTAATTTTGTATCGCCTGAATCTTTCTGGAAACATAAACAAATCTCGAATGTGGAGTTGCAACTTTTGTTACATAATGTAATCTGTATCTTCAGATCACCTGGGCGAATAACAAATTACGGGATTCATGTACCAGTGCAATTCAAAATACAACTGGATGCATATCCCAAATCACCATCTGCACACAAAAGAAAATGAACGAATAAAAAAAACCGGTATAAAAAAATCCCCACAATTTACCCTCTCCACCGTAAATCAGAATTCAGGCTTGATTGTGATCCATGCGTGGTGTCATCATGAAAGAAGAGGGTTCTTCTTTTTCCGAAACTTGTATTACCATTCTGCGCGATGGGGAGGAATTTCTCAGGGTTATTCTCTGAGGGGAGAAAGTGGAACGACTTTTCTCCCGGAAAACTTTCTTTTCGAACAAAGACCAGAAAGGGATGGGCGTGGGAGGAGAACCTTTCTCGTTCCATTTGGAAGGCGGTAGGATCTTGTTGGATAGGGCAAAGGCTATTGTCTCCGGTGGAGCGATAGGGTTTGTTTCTGGAGATTGGAAAAAAAGGGCGCCCCATGTCGTTTCGAATCTTCGAGGGAAAGAAGTAAGCCCTGGCAGTTCGGAAATGTTAAGCAAAAGTTTCTTTCCTATTCCATTCCTTCCTTTTTTTAAAGAGTTTTCACTTGTAAAATAGTTATTTAAAAAAAATTTGTAAAATTTTTAAATGGATTTGAATTGTCGTTTCTAGTCTTTTAACACTTACGGAGAATTTGTAGAAAGTTATTTTAATTATAGTATGCCCCCCCCATCAGTTAAAAGTTTATTATCCTTTTATTTTTCCTAACACACACACACACAAAAAAAAGATAGATAAATTGTTTAGAAAAAAATTGGGAATTTTGATGAATTTCCATATTCTAAACTGCCTTGAATAATTTTTTTTGAGTTATGTTTTATTTTTGAGCATGATAAATAAAAAGCAGACACAATAAAAGGCTGGAATTCAGTAGATTTTCATTCATTTTCGTACAAAATACATCGACAGAAAAAGTGACTATTTGCTTGTATTTGTAGGCGAATGTGATGATTAAAAAATAAATAAATAAAAAATAAGTGACATTTTTAGATGATTTTATCATTAGAATGGCGTATTTGTATATAATTTTCGTCTAAGTTCTTTTAATGGATTGTTTGAACATCTGTCAGTATAATCATACGTATATGTACGTGATAATTAAAAATTCTGAAAATTAGCTAAATGATTTTTTTTTGTAGTTTGAATAAAAAGATTGCAAAACTGTTTCATATTTGAATTCAATAGTCAAATAAATGTGATCGAAGTTAGAACTAATCTACAATTGTACCTAATTTTCGGCTAATTCTGTTAATTGTTTGTCTGTCCATCAGTCTGTTTATCCATGTCTATGTGGATTTTAATGATTAAAATTTCAATAAATTAGTTATATGATTTTTTTTTGTGGTATTGATTGTAAAATCGCAGAACTGTTTCCTATTTGAATAAGACGGAAGTTAGAACCTTCCTCTGTATCTCATGCAAATCCAAATGTAGTATGTGACGCATTGTGTAAGTGCACGGGGAAGTTCGAGGGGAGAATATTCCAGTTGTTTTTATTTGTAAGATCAACTTCAAGTTATAATGTTAAAATATGTGAACTAAGAAAAAATATTAATATGGTCTCTCTTTAGATGATGACAAAGATTACAATTTAGCTGGTATTCACATTGTCTAATCTTACGTATTGTGATAATGGAAGGCCTAAAATATTCGAGGACAAATTGTATGTGCGATAGGCCCACATATTTAGTAGACTTGCTTTAAAATCGGACTTAAAACCTCTTCGTTCGTTTATCTCTGTTTTATTAATTACTGGATATACGAATTTATTTAATTTCCTAATTAGATGACACATCCTATTTTGAAAATGTATTATTACTTTAACCCTTAACTGGGGACGCGCGGTCTGTGAGACCACAAGCGATGGATTTTCGGCCACATCTATTCTATTTTTAGCTCAATTGAATGGATTGACCCTGTAGCTTCCTATTATGTGACCTTCAATGCACACCGATGTGTTTTTAACCGATTTCAGCGGATACCTTTTCAAATAATTTAGTTATTTCTTTGAGCGCGGTCTCTAAGACCGCACCTCCCTATTAGTGTCCCAGTGACAAACAAGGCTTAGAAGATGGCGCTAAAACGTGGGCCCCGAAATATCATCCTATCTACTGATCCTATTATGAAGCAGTGCACCAGATACTTTTAAATGAAACAGAAAGTGATTTTAGTAATAAGGATATTTGCACAGAAGAGTTTGTCGATGAAAGTTCGCATTCAACTGATTCTGATATTTATGTTCAAACATAATAAATTTTTCTAGTGAAATGTATTTTGAAAAATTTATAAAATATATTTATATACCAAGAGATATATATACAGATTATATATTTTTATACTAGTTCTTAACCTGTATGCTTAAAATGCCCTAGAAAACCGTGCTATGAAAGTTACATAAGCCGATAAAAAAGGGCCAACTTTACTCATTGTCAATTTTTTTATTTTTCAAATAATTGTTGAATTTTACATTATATTGTCTTCTATATACTTTCATATACTGTAAAAATAAATATGATTTAAAAAGTAAAAAAGTAATATATTTTTTCAAGAATATTATTTATTGTAACATGTCATTGAGAAGAAAATGTATGTTCCAATGCATTTATTTTTTTTCAATAATAGTATATTTTGAAAAATATCTAAAACATATCTATATATCAAAAAAATATCTGCAAAATATATTGGCAGTTTTTCATACTAATACATTCATTAGAAAAATTAATTTGAGTGTAAATGAAATACGGTCTCGTAGACCGCACCATCCCAGTTAAGTCCTAAAATTTCACCTCCCCAGTTAAGGGTTAATTCCTATAATAGTATAAGGGCTTATACTATTATAAGAGAGGTAATGAAGCATTTTTAAGCAATATTTTTTGTATTTTAAATTACTTAGTACTTTTAATACAAATTTTAAAATTCAATATTTCGATGCACGAATTAGACTCATTATTGTATCTGAAAGATTTAAATGAATCATTCGATAATTTTTTATTTTGATTTTACGCTCTTGAGAAATGAAACTCAACACAATATAAAAAAACACACACACACAAAAAAAAAAAGGCATCCACTTTCAATATTTGCTTCACTGTTTTTTCTGGCATCCCACGTTTCCTCCCGTTTTCCTAACTTGCATGCCAACCAACTTACTTCACAGCATGTCGGAAAGATTGCCACAGCATAGAGGCTCATACTCCTTTGAATGCTCAAACTCTATATTGAGACTCAGGCAAGTTAGAAGGGAATTCACGTTTTATGTATGATATGCCTCAAATCAAATATGCATGTCGAAAATCATAATATATGTTATGATCAGTGTTGTCATAGTTAAATGGGAATCACATATTGAACTAAAAATGAGACTCTGGCAAGTTAAGAGGGAAATCACGTTTTGAGTATAATGCATCAAATCATAATATGTATTTTGATCATAATATGTTTTAATATAGTTAAAGAGGAATTATAAAAGGAACAAAAAAAAAAAAACATTCGTAATTCTGGCAAATTTATTTTTTCTTATGTAACGTTCTCTCAAATGAGATTTTTTTTTGACATTTAAAATCAAAGAAAAATTTAAGAAATCAAACAGTAACTACGAAAAAATTCTTTATTATAAAAATTCAAATATTAGTTAATAATAAAAATAAACATATTTTCTCATAGTGTTAGTAAATTTCACTTTTGGTCTGAAATTTATTCTTAAACAAAATATAGCTATATATATATATATATATATATATATATATATATATATATATATATATATATATATATATATATATATATATATATATATATATATATCGAAATAAAACTAGCATCCTATTTATCATGAAAAAAATTTGAAAATTAGAATTTGAATATTTATCATTTTATTATAGGTCTGATTGTACAAGATTGGAGGAAAACATTTCTTTTAGTTCTTTTAACATTTTCGGCATTTAAAAGTAACTCAGTAATATGCTTTAAAGATATATTAAAAGGGAGAGAACTGATTAATATAGCTTAAAAGAATTATGAATAACTAAAGAATTGAGCTCTTTTTTATTCATTTCTTGATAAAATGATTAATGTACATTCTTCACAGCCAAGGAATTAGATCAAAGCATTCGAAACCTTTTACAAATATTTCAATACGAAAATTGAATTTTTTATTTTATTTTTAAAGTCTGAAAAGAACTTTTTTAAAAAACATAGTTAGTATTCGTTCGAACAAAGAAGAAAAGCAGTGACATTAATATATAATATTTCAAATTTAATGGAAAATGATACCATGTTATTATCCACTTTTAAACAAGCAAGCATATAATTAATTTCTAATATTTACTTAGACAGACAAAGAGAAAAAAAAATTCTCTTTTAAGGTATTATTGATGAAAGGAATTATAAAAACTTCTGAAAATGAAAGTACTTTTAAAACCTAGATGCATTCAAAATTATTTAAATAATTTCTTTATTTCATGATACAGTAAAATAGCAAATTAGATTTTAAGATTTGATGAAAAAGAATTCTATATTACAGGAAAGGAAAAACAATGTCATAAATTAGATTTTGCTACATAAAGATTGAAGAATTTTTCAATGTCAGATTATAAACATTTCAAAAGAATCAGCATTATTATATTCCAGCTTCCTTTGGCAATCAGTTGGTAAGAATAATATTTATGTTATTTCCAATTATATTGCTTGTACATCTTAAAGTCTATGTTTCTCCCAGAAAAAATATTATTAAGCCTTAATGTCCGTTGTAGACTTCAAAACCGTGTTGTTTTAATATCTTTATATCCATTCTGATCATTTTATATGAAAAAGAAATCGTAATAATTAATCCCATGACTTTATAATGATGCAATTGAAAAGTGATTTTAGCATAGTCTGCCTCCTGACTATCACGCTATTGTAATTTCTTTTCTTTTTCTTTTTTTTTTTTTTTTTTTTTGTATTTTCTCGCATAAGAAATATGTAAGGAAAAAGTAATATGTTATCGAAAAATTCGAGCTAGAGATTTCGACAAATCTCCAAATTTTAGACTTCCCTGAATCAGAGAAGCATATTTTTAGAATTATATATCTTTCGAATTTATGGACACAATACATTAATAAATATTTGAGCTGGACATATGAAATTCGATATATAGTCTCACATCAAATTGTTAGATTTCTATCAAATTATGATACAAAACCATTCAGGGGATGTCCGTCCGACTGTACATGCAAAAAGGAATGCAATAACTACAAAATACATTCACTTAAATAGATACTGGCTTAAAAATTTGGTTCAAGTTTTAAATTATAAAATGAAGATTCCTATCGAATTTTGAAGCAAATCCTTCAAAGGTTTAAAAGAATGTCGGTAAATTAATAAAATTATTCTTTCTAGTCTTATAGAAATTAAATAAAATCAGGCATTTATTATTTGATAGAACTATAAAGCGGTTTAAACTTCGGTTCAGCAATGAAAGCCATAATTTAACCCTTTAAATGACCGTTTTTTCTAGTCATGGCATATTAAAATATTTATAAGATTAAGATTAGCTTAAAAATTAGATTCATTTAGCTTATTAGATAAATTTAATTTCATTTATTAACTAATTTTGCTAATTAAAATTAAACAACAAATTAAGATACCATATTTTTTCGTGAGATAAGGAACTGACGCATCTAATTTTCGGTCTTATTAAAAAATTATCAGAATTTATGCCACTCTACGTACATTCATACATATTTTGATGAATATGGTGGTAGGCCTACTTCCCATGGCCCCAGAAAAAATTAAAAAATATGCAAAAATGCTTTTAAAGAAATTGCCAAAATGTAGGAATTTTTTTTTTGTTTGATATTTAAATTTGTAGCATTAAAAGAAAATGCTTTGAATTTTAAGAAAATGCAAAAATAATATTTGTACTGTAATAATTTCAAAAGTTATAGTAGGAAAATCCCAAAATATTGGTCAATTTTTAATTCCTTAAAATGTCAATAAAAATTGTAAAAAAATGCTTCTAAAGTGCATGTTTCCACCTTCAAAAGTGGATATGTACCATATATAATAGTTCTAGGTAAAACCTTATGACTTCTAAAGCGTTAATATACAAGGACACACGCATATTTATCTTCATTGTTAGTAAAGCAGGAATATAAATAACCTTTTTATGATTTTTCATTTGCTCAACATATCGATTAGATTGTAAAAATGTAAAAATGTTTTCTAATGTATTATTAAGATGCTGTAAGATTTGGATACATGCCATTCCATCTAATAAGGTACATAATACTTTTAATGCAAAGTTAAAAAATTGAATTAACAATTTTATACTAGCAATTTGAATTCGCAATTTATTCTCCAGATAAGCTCTCCCTTCCCCACGATATTCACAAAAAGGAGTACAAATAAATAGAAAAATAATGTAATTTTCATATTTCTTAATGGAAAAAAATGTAATGAAATAAAATCTTTTGTATTTTTTTTCTTAACAAAAGTTTTAAAAAATTGTAACCTTTTTTTGTTTAATCTGATTACCAATGCTTCATCCGTAATATTTGTTGAATCAATTTTATACGTTTACGTAAATTGTTCATTTAAATAAGTATTCAATTTTTATGAACTTAATTGATAGTTTGTTTTCCATTTACAAATTTGATTTATTTAATTTTTAGTTGATATCTTTATACACGACACGGCTGCACAGTTAATGGAATTGCACCATTCTTTATATATCAAATAGAGCACAGATGTCAACATAAGAAGCTTTCGAATCTGTTTGTGTAAAAAATGAACTTTTCCGTATGAAAACTCAAGGGCCGAGTAAAAGAGAAAGAAATTTCGACGAAGTCTGCATTAAGCTAAGAGACCCGAGCGGCTAATGCAAACTGCAGTTGAGCCAGAGATAATGCAATCTTTAAAAGTGATTGCAGAGATTTAAGAAGAGAAATAAACCAAGAGAGTGCGCTCTCGTTTTAGAGAAATATTAAAGGTAAGTTCATTTCAAGCAGTGCAGCTGAGGTTTTCAGAAATAGAAATGTGGTTTTATGAATTCATTAAAGTAAAAAAAAAAAACACTTATTTTTTCGTACATTTATATACATGGATATGTATATAAATGTACAAATTGTATAATTAATATATTGAATATAACCAAAATTTTATAAATATTTATCAAAAATAAAGTTTGGTGTTTGTCATAAATAGCCTTGACTTTACCAGAAACTGAACTAAAATGTCTAATAATGCGCTTAGTCCAAAGTTAACGTACGCATTTGCTACAAAATTCTAAAAAAAAAAAAAAAAAAAAAAAAACTGCCAAGTACCATTCCTAATTTCCTTCTTTTCAATATATTTCATCTTTCTAACAGTTAACGTAAAGAACTATTGTTATTATTAATCTTTTTTCTTTATTATAACTGTACAAACGATGTTGATAAAGGACTGTTTTTCTTTATTACTAAAATTTAATCTAAATTCATTTACACTTGTTTATCTTTTAAATGGGTCCCGAATGAATTGCTTTTAAAGTTACTGGTACATAGCACAGGCACAATACCTTCTAAATAACATATCTATTCCTAATATAAATGCAGGTCCTGTATATCAAATATATCACGCGAATGATACGGTTACATGAAACTAAAGGAAAGGTTCAATTGTTAGATTCAAATTAATAGACGTAGTCTCATTTGTATGAGTGGATAGCATGTATGATTGACCAAGAATTGGAAATTATAACTTAGTAAATGCTTCAGTAAATATTAACATTAATATACCTCTTCAGATTCTTTTTTATAATTATTGTTCCAGTTTACGCAATCTTTCTCTCTCTCTTCTGATCACGTGTTTGTTATTCATTTCCAGAGCATGCACAATGGCGAGGAGAGCGATTATATTTCCGTACTGAGAAGGACTTTATATTTTCAGCGTGCCATTTGCTCATAAGCAGATTACTATTATGTATGCGTGTCATATTCCCGTTATGCCTCATCAACTTGCCCGAGACATCCAGCCCCTTTTCCTCTTAAGAAAGATCAAAGTCAATATTGGTTATCGGAATAATGAAGAAGCTAACATTACCGTAATAGCAGCTGCCATGGAAGGTGTTTGAGTTGAAACTCCAAAACTCCGGTGCAATCTTAAACAGCGTCTCCAGGAAATATATATAAGGAAAGGTCAAAAACTTTGGAACAGCTGAGAAACTAGTCGTTCTGTTTTAGGAAGTCATCAGAACAGTAAAATTACAACAACTCTCCCGGAATCCTGGAGAAATCCTGTTTGTCACAGGACATGGTCTATTCCCTTTTTTTCTTGGCACTTACGCTCATTAGAGGATGACTTTTGTTTTTGTATGGAAGTTGGCAATCCCATCCATTTTGCCTCATCCTGTTCTTAACTTTTTCATATATTTACACTTTGAACTCTTTTAAGTCTTTGGTGCAAAAGAATTCTTAATAATTTATCATAAAAAAGAATCCTAAACATGATTAAATTTTTAAGTGATCATAGAGAATTATTCCAATTAGATTAATGTCAATTTTTCCGAGCAATATTTTAATACTCCTTGGATTTTATTCAAAATATATCATTAAGTAGTATTCAAAGAATTATCTACCCTTCTTCAGTGTCTCATGTTATTATAATTGATTTATTTTTTCCTCTTACTGTACATCATCATGTTCATTCATCCAGTTTTTTTTGACTGCCAGATATTTTTCTTTCTGGTTTTTATCATTTTTTCTTGTTATATGTATTTATATTTTGGCATTTATATATTTCTTTCCAATTAATTTAATAAAACTTTCTTATTTTTTTAATTTATATTTTTGAATAAAGTCCAGCCTTATCCATACCAAGCCTGAATGGGGCCATATGCTCTCTATAAACAGAGGTGTGGCATGATGCGGTTTAAAGGGTTGAGTGCATGTTATATATCCATGAATTATATGTATACTATTATGGTCGACATAAACTATGTTAGACCAAGCATTAATTGATTGCATTTGAAGCGGTGGATCCAATTAAATGTCTTGTAAACTAATGACCAACTTTTGTTATTTCAGCATTCTTGAATATATCATTGAATATATTTAACCAAATATCAATGAATGTACAAAGATTTAACATCTCTAGTTTGGAAACTCAAAATTCCCGCTATCAGGAATATCTATGCCACCACAACTCAAAAGATACTTAGAAATAACTGTCGTGAAGAAAACAAATTCTCCATTCGTATTCCAGAATGCTTTTACTTTCCATAATATCTTACTTTTTGTCTGAACATTTTGCTTACCCTAATCAATTCGGGAAAAGATAGTGAAGAACAAACTGACTTTCCCATTACATCTGGTATGCTTTTATCTTCCTAGGCATACCCAGAAGAAATTTGTATGCCCCTCGAGGAAGAGAGCACCGGCCCCTTTGACGAATGGGACCGGAGCATTACCAGAGGAAACTCTTTTATCTTTCAATATTGGATATCCGAGCAAAATATCGGGGCGCATTTTTCTCTTCTGTAATTGGCGGCCTTTCATTGTGCGCGCTTGCGTGAATAGATACTTTATCAAAGCCCAGTTTGCATCAGTGGACGGAGACAGGTCATTAGGCGCTCTGATGACCCCCATGCATGAGAACGATAGGTTCAGCTAGACGAATTGGAAACGGATCCATTGCTTCACTGCGCATGGTACGATTCGAATGCGTATTCCATATTCATAAACCCTGGAAATATAAATATGATCTCAGAAGAGAGAAATATACTGACTTTTAACATTTGTTTTCAGACTTTAAATTATTGATGATTAAATATAACCTACAAAGAATTAAGGATTTGTTTAAATAAATTTCTAGTGTTTAAATATTGTGGCTTTCATATATTTCTTTTTTATACTTTGGATTTCATTTTCCATTTTAATTTACCGTTTGGGTAGAAGATTATGAGTAACCATAGAGATAACTTTGAGACGACTAATTATGTAAAAAGCTATGAATGAATGGACATCATAATATCTTGCAATATAGTGAAAATGTCAAAGTGCAATCCCATAAACTAGTTTCCATTTTTAATGTGAAGTAAACAAATATGTATATAGAAAATATTGCAGTCATCAAAAAATTTGGCCTAAAGATTTGGATAGAGCATCATTTTCAAATATATCTGAATTGGAGAAAAAAAATTGTTTTTATTTTTCTATTTAACATGATAGTTCAAAATTGTAATAAGTTATATAGATTACATTTGGTTTGCGAATTTTTTTAAAAATCAAAGCTTGTATATTCCTGTCAGATCTCGATCAAAATGCGTCAACGGGAAGTTTATCTGGCTATTAATGTGCATATGAACTATAAATTTAAAAAATGCAATGATTTAAATAAATTAAATTTGCCTAAAGGTTTAATCTTTGGAATTTTAGATCTTTATAAAGATTTGATCCACATTCGTCGAAGCTTTAGCTATTGATTATATCTCTTATTACATAAAAGAAGGCTATATCACAAAAACGTAATAAATTAAATGAGTGGATTTTAATATATTATTTTAACTTTTAATCTTCGATTTTGCACTGAATTAACAACTTTCTTTCTGCTTGTTAGTGTGTTTATGAACATGCTAAAAATGTAACAATTTGTAAAAATAAAATTTAATATGTGTTCTGACAAAAAAAATTGTGAATTGAAATTTTGGACTGTTTTATTTAGGAGGAACAGATCTGTAATGCAAGCATACTAAAGTCCTCACTATATTACGAAACTATAAAACAACAATTGGATAGATATATCGGAGCTAAACTATAGAAGCGAACACAGAACTATGTAAACTGTACTATAGAACTGTGTAAATGTACGAGACAGACGGAGGGAGAAATATTTCCGCTTGCTTCATAAGCCACGTTTGATTTCATTTTCTAACACCAAAACAATCATTAATCTAGTGTCTTGTGCAATTTTTTCACTTGATAGTTTCCCATAAAGATACAGCCTTAAAATAAGCATTTAATATAGAATTATTTTATTTTAAAAATTAATTAAAGATGTATAGAACACCCAACAGAAGTAAAAGGAAGGAAATGTTAATATTTCTTACTAAAATTATTACTATACTAGTAGAAATTAATTCTCTTTTCTTCTGAGATGACCAATTGTGAATTATATACACTGAGTCAACGAAACAAATATATAATTTGTGCCCTAAACAGGCAAAATTACTATAGTAAAAATAATAAACTTTGTAATGGAGGAAAACGGGTTATTTTTTTCAGTATGGAAGATGAGATAAAAATTAAGAAAGCATAATCTATTCAAATAAGTAGAATGTAATCATGATCTGAAGTCTCCATGACAATTTTTAAGAAAAAAAAGAGATAATGGCATGATTCTGCAGTGTTAATTTTGATTGGAAGTTAAAATTGCTTTCAAAATTAAGTTTCTTTTACCCTCGCTATCTGACCGTAAGTTCATAGCTTAAGGAAAGCGCGTGACACATATCGGGAAAAAGAGAGTTGAGACGAAGTACAACCTAGATTTTGATTTCTCTTCGATCTGGCTATTTAGTATTCACTTCCGTCTAGCCATGCTAATCACGTGCAAGTAAATAACATTGAGAAAACGTGTTTTGCTTATAGCAGGAAAGATGTTTAAACAAGACGATTATCTTTGCCAGAATTCTTATTTCTAGTGAACTAGACATACTACAATCCAGTAGCGTTACACATTTGTTTCTTATGTATTTGCATCACTTAGGGTCGAAACACCATAAATTACAATTATGGTGTTTTCAGTTTATGTTTACTTCTTGTTAATTTTTATATCTCTGGGGACACACACTTCTGTCATTTAATTTTACTGCCGCAATCTATGAGCGCATTTTCTGTTTTGTGAATCATCAAACCCACATGGGAAACCTTGTATATAGACAATTGCCAATTTCATAACATTTCTATTTCGAGCTAAAACTTCAAATAATTTTGATCGTTTTTAATGAAAATTTATGGTCCGGTATGACATTTACTGACAATTATTTTATTTGTAAAAATCTCAAGTTGATTCTTTAAAATAAAATCCCTGTAACAATCTGCTTCGATAAATATTGATATCTAAGATACTAAGGTATCACTGAAAAAAAGCGATAAATTAACTATAGAAGATGTGTTGTAAAAAACTAGCTTATAATTTACATAATCAGAATCTTATTTCGTCATAATCATCGAAACCAATGAAAGTGTTGCCCTATAATTATCTTAAGGGGCCAGTATTTAAGATAATTAAGGTATTATTAAGGGGACTCCCTTTATCTATACTTATATAAAGCTCAGTGTGTGTGTCTTTACAATATTATGAGTGAATTATATGACTATTAAAATTTGAAGTTTTAAAATATTTTATTGAAGAAGCAATTAAAATGGGAGTTCCATAAAATATTTCATTATTAAAATTGTAACGTGCATTAAGATTGGCGAACCGGCTGGTCGCCAAAGGCGGTTAGTTAATAATAAAGGGAGTCTTATACTTGATAATACAGTGGGGAAAAAGCTAGGGATTTTAGATGCCCTATTTTCGACCAGTTAGATTCAAAAATTTAATATGAATCTATTGTATTGGTGACATAACAGCATATAAAATCTCATTTGTTATAAGTAGTTGACTTAAAATCCTTGAGTTTTTGTGTTATTGCCTTGAAAGAACAGATAGATAAACAGAATTAAAAAAAAAATGTTTTCTTACTAAGGAAGGCCTGAAGTGTGAAAATTCATCAAAAGTTTGAGATGAATTTTGATGAATATTTAACACTTTCTCTTCCTTTACTTATATTAGAGAAGAAAATATTAAATATGCGTTAAAATTTTCAAATAAGATGTTTAAATTCACACTTATGGAAACTGAATAGAATAGATAAATGCTATTAACTGCAAAAAAAGGACAACCTATTCATATAATGAATATAGAGCAAAAACATCACTTCATATGTACATTGTTCTGCTTTTGTGAAGGAATGTTATCCGTTTTCCCGAGCATGCGCAATCGCGAAGTGGATCTTTACTCGAAATGCTCTGGTGCAAGCAATGGAAGGTACTCGATAACTCTTCATTTCCTTCCTGAGCATCGAGGGTCGGAAATTCTTCCGGGAATCGCCGAGAAAATGACCGGCCGAATGAGCTCCTGGAAAGAAAGGAAACCAGAACTCTTTTCCTGCGATCCGCATTCCTGATGACCGAACAAAAACAAATGCCAGCCATAAGACTTTTGAAGCTTGGTTCCTTATTTTCTATTACAGTTCGTTACGCACTCGAGCATCTCCTTCGAAATTTCAAAATAATTTGGAAAGTGAAACTGTAAAATGAAATAATTTTTTTTGCAATAAATAAGAAATAAGATGAGAATAACTTCTCTTTTTTTAATTGGAAGAAACTAGAATATATTATAAAATATAGTCTCGAAAAGCTGAAAATAGTTTTTTATTTTCTCGTATACAAAAAATACAAAGAGAAATATTTTAATTGTAAAAAAAAAAAAAAAAAATAGAAATCGTGATTTTTTCTGACTGTACATGTATAAGACTTACTGGAGACTGAAAAAAGGTACGTCACATCACAGTCAAGAGCTACTGAAAGTATCACAATGCTCACACATAGTGAGAAAATACAAATATGTGATGGAAAACCTGGTTGAGAACAAGATAAAGCAAAACTTCTTTGATCTAGATAGCTGAAATTTTGTGTGTGATCTAATTTTTGGACTTCTACTAAATTATGAACGAAATTAATTAACAGGGAGCATATTAGTCTGTTTGTCTGAGAACGATAAGATACAATAATAAAGTGAATTATGATAAATACAAAACGTAAAAACTTAAGCAGATCATATTTGGTACACTGAAATTTAAATTGTAGATCAAGTTTCGAACGACGCCCAGTAACAAGTTGATCATTTGTCGATTTGTATATTCTCATGTATTTAAATGCGATAACTAAAAAGATGTATTGAATTAGATGAATCAAATTTGATATATGATCTTGTTGCTAAAAAATATAGTTATGTCTCAAATTTTGCGTATGATCCAAAGATAATAAAACTTGAAATATACATATTCTGTTTTCTTTTGTAAGAAGCAGAAAACGTTTGCTTGTGAAATTAAAAGTCTGTGAACTCATAACGTTCATCGGCTTGCTCAAAGTCCACCACTTTTATTTGGAGGTAGAAAATAACATCTTTATTTGGATATATGTGAGAAAGTTTCAAGGAGACCATTCCATTAGTTTCTTTCTGTATGTTCTATTAAGAAATGAAAATGATTGTTGAATCTAATGTCAGTTTAATAACATCAATGTTTTTCCATTGATGATTATTGAAGTCTTTAAAATTGAAATTTATTTCAGCTAAAGCACTTTTATAAATGTTTTATATAAATGCTTTTATTATATGTTTGCACAGTCAAGATTATATTAAGACAGAATTCAAAATATCAGTATATTATATTTCACTTATACATATAACTATAATATTTTGACGTTATTTTTACATTAATCTCTTTAGTTCATTTATCTAAAAAAAAAAAAAATGCAGTCTACCAAGCACTAAAAGGTATAATAAAAATGTAAGATTCTCCAGAAAATATCTTAAAATAAAAAAAATAAAAAAAACAGGAAAAAACTGGATAGCAAGAAAACAAATGGTCTTTCAAATGGAGCTATAAGTCACAAATGGAATTTTTAGAATTTAATAGAATATTTTCCTTTATTGTTTTAAATGTACTCTTTCCGTGACTTATATTTTTGTTTGAAAATATTTAATTTATACATTATTAACATGAAAACAAAAATTTGCATCTGTTAATAAAAATATTACTTAAAAATAATATTTTAATAGAACAGAAAAAGAAAAAAAAATCATTCTGTGGTGGAATGAAAATTATTATGATCCGTGCAGAGGAAGCAAGAGGAAGTGTGTTTTCGGGAACATTTCTTTAATGATCACATTTCACACAAAACAAACACAAACATGAAAGACAAGATATTAAAGTGCGTACGCCTTAACAGAAAAGCGTTTCATCCCATTATAATTACAATCGCAATGCACTATGGGATGCTTACCTAATCGGGTATCACCATCTATTATCCAAATGAGAAGATAGAACAATACAACTGCTACAATTCTACTGAATGTAAATTTATTTTGTAACACGGTATAATTGGAATCTTTATAGTTAATTAATTTTAAAAAGAATTTTTCTATCTCCATATTATCAATAGCATATCTTACGAATATCCATTCAAAATCTTTGCAAAATAGCAATTTTACCGAAGCTTTTGATTTTAATATTAAATCACACGACATTTTATCCGTATCTCTCTCATATTCCTAAGCATTAATAACTGAGATACAATCCTATATCATTAAAGCTCTTTTCACTGTAATGAGAAATTATTCGGAATCTACACTAACTAAAGCCCGGCTGAATCACACACACATATATCCTCCTTTAAATAAACTTATCTCCGCATAAATTGCATCAAGCTCGAATGCAACGAAGCTCCCACACAATTTATTCACCCAGAAGGCCATTGAAAGCAGCAGAGCTTGAATGACCATCCAGACACATTGTCTGAGCTCCAATGCCCCATTCAGCCCCGGATCTTGTTTCTCCTGTCCTTGATTTCGGCGCATTGTCGGCCCCAGGAGAGCCGAGCCCTCCTCATTTGCATATAAGTACCAACTTAATTGGAACTGATGCTCCCAACGGTCTTTTATATTCCGCTCCTTTGAAATAAATCACCTCAGCCGTAGCCTTAATTTGAATCCATTTCATTTAAGATATCTGAAAGACTTCCTTGGCCCTGCCTCTTTTGTCATACGACGCAAAATTTGCCGACTGAAATTATTAAGCAGATGAAACGCATCCTCAGAGGAGGCACAAGTGTTGGATTGTTGATCTATTAGTTAAAGCGACTGTAATTTTCAAATTTCAACACTGTGAAGAATTTAGGTCACATTCGGATGTTTCAGTTCTTTGAGTTTAAACAGTTAACAGTTTAATAACTATACGTTAATTGCTACAGTCTTGAAACACAGAAGTCAAGAGATTCGTGGAGAAGTAAATATATTTTAACGACAGATAATTTAAAGATAATTTAACAGATGGTTAAAAGGTGTAAATAATTTAAAGGAAATAAATGAATGGGATTTCTGAAATAATCATTAATAGTATTTCATATTTAAATTACTAAATCATCCATTTTACTAATTGTCAAATATTTTTGTTTACTATTTCAAGTTTCTTATAGAAATTAATTATGATTTTCTCTCTTCAAAATAGGAATATCGAATTTTTCAGTGAATATTCACATCTGCATAGGATAAACAGGTTGAAAGATTATATAATTTAAAATATTTATTCAGGATCCAGTTTTCGGATGATAAATCTGTATACCAAATATAATTATTTTAGTTAACTTTTCACTTGAATTTTTGAAGGCAGACAAAAGTTCTAGAAGTGGATTTAATTCAAAGTTTGATAGACATCTATAAATTTGTTATAAACGCCATATTTCAAATTTTAGGTCAAGCTCAAAGTATTTTTGGGTTATCGTGTTAATGGAAAGAAAGACATAATTCCAAAAATGAGGGAAAATGAGGTTACTAATTAGCAGTTCTGAAACGTGGAAATTTTTCAAAATATCGAATTGATTTTTTTGACGATTATAATGTTTTCTTTGTATATTTCATTACGTTAAAATAAAAATAGAAAATAACTTTGGGGAAATAAAAATTACTTTTAAAATATTATTTTATTAAATAAATATGAGAGTGACATCTCTAATAGTTATTTATTTTAACCCAATAGTTCCTGCGCATTTATCACAATTGATTAAATATTTATAAACAGATTTAAGAGCGCATGAAAAATAATCAAAAAGATTTATATTAATGTTTAATATTTAAATAAAATTTTATTGAATATATGCGTTGCACAGTTGTAGTACCTATGATAAAATTTGCTTATATAAAATAAAAACTCTTATTATTATCTTATATAACTCTAATATTATTTTATATCTTTAAATGAGTATTTCTTGCATCGTGCATATTTATTTTGTGTATCGCAGAAACGGCTCTAACGATTTGGATCAAAGTTTATAATTAGATAAGATTTTGCTTTTTAAGTTTATCTATATAGGTGTCTTTCCGGAAAATACGCAATTTTACACACACACACACACACACACACACACACACACACACACACACACACACACACACACACACACACACACACACACACACACACACACAACATTTTGTATAACTAATTATTAAAGCCCAAAGGAACCCTCACCAGTCCAAACGGAGTATCAACAAACCGATGTCAACATCCGAGCTTCAGTACGAATCGTATAACTTTATCGGGCAATTCTTGTATGTATATATAAATTTATTTTTTTCTCGTATCTCGGAAGGGGCTTTAGCGGTTTTTATCAAATTTTATACTTACATAAGGTTTAGCTATTTGCGTTTATATGTATAGCTGTACCTCTTGAGAGAATTCGATTTTACACACACAAAACAAATTATAACTAGCTGTTGGAATAAGCAAATTCAATTTCAGCTTCGAAGTGCGAGAGGTGCAATATAGTGGTCAGAATAACATGGCTGATACGTGTGTTGCGAGTCTTCGGTTCTAATAACCTTTTCTGCTTTGTATTATTATTGCTCATGTATTTATATTTAATAGTTTTACTTTTGAAGTTTAGTTATATAGGTGTTATTCCTGAAAGAAAACGCGATTTTATATACACAATAGAAATAACATTTTTTTTATAACTAACAACTAGCGTTTTTTTTTTCTTCTATTTGTTTTCATGCTTCTGTCCGATTTCACCAGTGTAAAACTGAGTGTAAGTTCAAAAATATAAATCAATCTGTAAATTAAATCTGCAATATAGCAGATTTTTTCGAATAACAGATTAAACTAAATGCATTAATAATTATTTTTATTTAAATAACCAGTTCATATGTAGGTAAGATTGAAAAATATTCATATGTAATCAGTATGCGATTCGTATGTAAATATATTCTCAAAAAAATTGCCGAGCTTGTGCTTTTTTTATAAACTAATAATTGAATTGTTTCTGAAGATTCATCAAAATTTCGAGGTAAAAGTTTTCGGCAATTATAATATATTACATTTGTATAATCATATTCGAAAAAGTAAAAATGATGATATAATACTTCATAACGAAAACTAGTTATTCCATCATATGAGCAAAATCTTCCATCTTATGAGCAAAGGCAGAAATAAGCAAACGCATGCCGAAAACGACAGAGAAATTCAAAAGAATAATAAAATCATGCTTCCATACAGCTCAAAGAGATGTTTGACTTATGAGATAAATCCGATATTCGAATTTTAAATAAACACAGCTAAACTGAGTTCGCAGAATCTTGCGCCATTTTTACCCTTTTCTGTTTTTATAATCAACAAACAGATTTTCTTTTACAGAAACAGACAAGTTGGATTTAATTTTGAATGATTAATTCGTTATTTTGAAAAATTTTGTTTCATACGTTAATTAATACTCATTGAACCAATTACTTGAACCAAATATTGTCGCTATATTCTTCAGAAAATATTCTTCCCCCATTATACTTTGTCAGGTTTTCTGTGGATAAAAAGACACTTAATGGAAGTGGCGACACGTTTGACAAGAAAGAGAGTGCTTTTTAAGAAATATATTCGCTATATTTTTTAAGGTGAGTTGTCCTAGAATTAAATTGCATTTGATTGCCTCAAGGATAGTTCAAACTTTTAAGAAAGTTCTTAAGAATGGGTAAATATTCATCATTTTCAGATAAAAAGATTTCAGATATTCTGATTTCAAATTTAGAGCAATTACATTTGCTTTTCTTCAATTTATATCATATGATAACAAAACATTTTTATAATAATGCTATTTTTAAAAGTATATTATATATTTACTTTCGGTATTTTGAAATTGATTAGATGCATAAAAAAACGAAAGTTAAAGAACTTGAAGAAAATTATTTAAATAAAAATAAAGGATTGATTTACTTCTTTTGAATGCATATTCTCTTAAACTATGGTATTTTATTAGAATATTTACGATAACAATATTTTTCTTTAAATAGTTCGATCTGTAAAAATGAAAATAAAAGATAATCACAGATAAATAAAGATTGTTTTGAAAATATTGTCTTCTTAAATTTTATTAAATGAATACGAGAGTAACATCTTTAATTTTGCCTTTATTTTAATCTAATAGTTTCCTGACATTTTTGTTATATAATCACAATTGATTAAATATTTATAAACAGAGCTAAAGAATATTTGTTTTAATGTTTAATATTTAATTAAAATTTTAAAAACTATTTGAGATTTCATTGTTATTGAATTTTTGATAAAATTTACTTGTATAAAATTAAATAATATCTTATGATTTTTTATTATTCACTCATAATTTTATTATTAACTCATATTTTAAATCATTCATTGAGTTTTATTTCATTATTAACTCATAATTTTATTATTAACTCATATTTTGAATCATTCATTGAGTTTTATTTCATTATTAACTCATAATTTTATTATTAACTCATATTTTGAATCATTCATTGAGTTTTATTTCATTATTAACTCATAAATGAACTATTTACGGAGATTCATCCAAATCTCGATGTGTGAGCATTTTTGTTTTGTCTTTATTTCGCGTTTTAAAGTAAAGTAAATTGTTTTGCAAAATTGTATTTTTCCAATATTCTATATTGATTGTTTTTAGTATTAACTTATAATATTAATTATGTAATCCTATTATTTAATTTTTAATTTTTTTATTCTTTCCTTCAATTTTTATTTGTCTTTTTTTTTTTTTTTTTTTTTTTTGCTTAATTCAAGGGACACTGGATGTTAGAAACAAAATTACCATACCTTATTTCGTGATAATTGGTAGTATTCAATAGATGCCGCATTAAGAAAGGAAAAAAATTATTACTAATATATTAGCACATGTTTATCCTTATGTGGATAATGACCATCCGGTCCACTGTCAGCCGACCAAGTTCTTCTCTCATCTTCCTCATATAAAATACAGTGCATTTTGTGTTTAGTTTTTCAATATGGTAAAGACGCTGAGTGCCCATTTTTTTGTGTGCATTTTCGTTTTGGAAGATTGCATTCAAAATTCTATACAGATTTTCAATTATAGTATCAGGACCAAAAGATACATAAAAAAGACCATTTAGATAGTTTGTTGCATTTTTAAATTGTGGTATCCACATTTGCATTCATAGACAAAGCGACAGATGATCAATTTTTCATTTTCTCTTATAAGAAGTATAGAAAAAGTATTATAATACTCAAATGATTCAAATTTGAAATTTTAATGAAATTCCTTTTTTAGAACTCCCTGACATCGAAAAATATTTTTGGGGGCATTATGTTTCTCTGTAATAAAGATAACTCAGAAATGATTTGACCAAGACAAAGGAAATTTGATATATTGTCTTTACACCGTATTGTAAATTTCTATGAAATTCTGAGCAAAAACCTTTCAGAGGCAATCTGTCTATTTTCTGCTCTATTATAAGTTAACACGATAATGCAAAAAGAGAAACGCTAGATAGATAAGATTCGGTATACTGATTTAACATCGTAATGCAGACACCTATCCAATTTTGAACCAAATCCAATTAAGGGGTTGACGGTTTGCCGATCTGTTGTTTCAGAAACATAGATAGGAACATAAACACTCACAAACGCAGTGATTTAAATATATCAAATTTGGTATGGGACTTGATAACTACAAAGTTTGTAGAGTAATTCCATGTCGAATTTTGTTTCAATCTGTTGGAAAAAACGCGTCTAAAACACAAATTCTATTTTAGCATGGCAGAGATTACTCACCAAAAAACTCGCCAGAGATGACAAGATAGATTCAGTAAAAAGGCTATATCCATGCCAAAGTTTTGTTTTCGCAATTATTATAGGCAAATACCATGTAAGACGTCTTCCGCCTTCGCAAAACTCCGCAATTTTTTGTGAGGGGGGGCAATGGGAAGTGGGGGATAATATCTTTATTAGAGAGTATGCGAGAAAGTTTTTAGGAGACCACTCCCGATGGCTATCATATATGGCCCAAAATACAATTCCATAAATGTGTTGGCATTTATTCTTTTATTTCTTTGGTTCTTGAATTTTCTATTCTCATACGTATGAATTAACACATTAATAAAATTTCCATCAATGAATATCATTAAAAATTTGATTAGTGTTGAGATAAAAAAATTACTCTTTATTATTGAGTTTTTGAATTACCGGGTTAAAAGATACACAGGCAGACTAGGATATTCCTAAAAATGCTATTTAAGGATTTGGTGAGATTTGAAATGAGTAGATTCATCAATATTTTTAAGTTGATATTTTTGTCATACGATGCTTTCTTTTTCTTTTCACAATGGAAGACTCTAATATTATCATTATGAAATTCCATAGTTTTCCAAGACTACAGCACTTTTATGTCTGTGAATGCCTTACAAAGACTTTTAAATGAATCTAAGTACGAATTCCAAATTATATAATAAATAAAATCTTATATTTATAATTCTTTTATATTTCTTTCTATATCTTATTATATTTATCGTATTCTTATTTTTTCAGTCAATAAGAATACGATAAATATAATAAGAATTCAATTTTTTTGTCTCAAAATAACCGCAAAAATTGCATGAAAATAACAATGAATGAAAAATTTTTTTAATATAATTACAATTTTAAATATGCATAATTCTTTTGGATTAGCTGCACAAAATAGATACTCCTGCTTCAAAAAAAAAAAAAAAACGTCATACAAATGATGGAGCTTCATGATATGATTTGATAATAAATGAAAATCCAAAAAGCCTTCGGTAGGAGGCTTTCTTTATCCACGAGAATATGTATAAATTGTTAAAAAAGACAGAAAGAACACTAAACAATCAAAATTACATAGGGATTCAGGTACATTACCAAGTCAGAATATACATAAGAATTTAAAAATGGCATATATATATATATATATATATATGTCTGTGTGTGTGTGTGTGTGTGTGTGTGTGTGTGTGTGTGTGTGTGTGTGTGTGTGTGTGTGTGTGTGTGTGTGTGTGTGTGTGTGATGATATTTTAAACTCTTAATTTAATCCAAATTAATTTCCAGAGCTTTATCTTAATTTAGCCCATAGTAATTTCATTCTCTTATTTCTTGATCCAATTCCACTTTCGGTTTAAGTAATTCAACTGAAGCTGTGTAGCTCAATCTACGCACCAAGTGAAAGTGATCCCTGCGTTGCCCTTACCAAGGTGTCAAAGATCAACAGGGGTTTTCAATTGACGCGTGGCCAATATATATATATATATATATATATACATACAAGTCAAATTTCGCAGCTGCTCAAAGCGTAAAATTTTATATTCCCTTGCATGATTTTTCAGGTACAAATGTCATTGACAAGTGAAAATACGGTGAATCAGCAAACCTCAAATGACAAGAGACATCTACAGAAGCCGACCTCAAAATTATCTTGTTTGATGTTGACGTGTGAATTTGATGCAAAGTGAACTGTAAGTATGCATCTTCTGCAACGATCACGTAATTGTTTTTGATGTTCATAAAATCAACACATTAAGTTTGTTACTTCTCAAATCATACAAATTTGTAAATAAGTAAATGTTTAAATGTACGTTTATATATAAATTATTGGTGTGAAAGAGAATTTACTCCAGTCTTGTGGTTTAGGTACATTTATTATTTACTTCAAGCTCATAACTCACTGAAATTCCAATGAAAATAGTGAAATTATATTTATACAATCAAATAAGTTTTAAAATAAATCGGGAATTGAACGCTTTTATAATAGGAGCATTACCCAATTTATATTGACAGGTGCAAATTAAGACTGTTTATCTTCCAATTCGGTAATAATGGCATTATCTAATTCAGATTATACTAAAAGGATTCTCTATGTAGTCTTTAAGGGTATTATGATAATTTATTAGTTTTAGTTCTTCGTTTTGCATTCTGCTGAACTTTTTCGCATGAATATTAATTAAGTTATGCCTGACTTTGAAATTCCCTAACTAATTTTCTCTTTAACGTTAACTAATTTGACTAGTCTAAAGATTAAGTCAACCCAATGAAATCTCTCTTATAAAAGATTTATCTAATTACTTAGAAGGAATTCCAATTATAATCCAATAATGAGAGAGAATTAAGAAATAGTTTTAAATAGGGAAGTAAGGGATTACTTCTAATTTCTTCTAAATATTCAAAGAGGATTATGTAATAATTCTCAGCAGTCATCATAATTCCTCGACAGAAAGCAAAGATTAGAGTTAAAGCTTTGAAAAGAAAAATGAAATTTCCCTTCACTTGCATAAAATATTAATAACCAACCTGTTTGGATGAATTTTATTATAATTATATGAAAATATTTGAACAGCTGTTGTTTCCAAAAGTACAACTACACTTAATAATAAAAATAAAATCGGATAATTATGTGCCTAATGGTAGACTACAAGATTGAATATTAAATATAAAGTTTGTATATTTGTAACATATTATTTTGAAGATAGATACAAACTTTTAATTGCATTTTAGATTCAAGGAAAAGCAAGCAAAATTTTGACAATTTAAAAAAAATTTCGGTGATGAAATTAGAAAATATCGATTAGTTTTAATTAATAAACACTAAATAATAATGATACATATTTTTTAATTTTGGAAAATTTTAAACAACATTTTTAACTTTAGGTATAGTTACAATTTATTACAATTATGTTGTAAGAAAAATACACTATTATCATATAATTTCTGTTATTTTGTCCAAAATATTTTGCAAAAGTCTTTTTATTTATCAATTTAACTTCAATTAATTTTTTTCAAGGAACTGTCAAGTGAATTCAAAAATCTGATATTTAATTTTGAATATATCAAAAATTTTAATATTAATAATTTAAACGCTCAGAATAGTTAGAAAAATAAGGCCACGATGGTTTTAAAATTTAAGATTTTTTTCTTCTTTATTTTGGATGGATTGTAGATGGAATTACAATCGCTATAAGATCTAAAAATAACTTTAATTTTCTTAATGAAGATCATTTCAATTATTAAGTGCAAGGCGATTAATTTTAAAACTGAAATTTGAGATATTTACCAACCAAAAATGATAACATAAATGTCATATTTTTCAAAGAAGATAAAAAATGTGTCCCATTTAAAACGTGAGAAAATTTAGCATCCTATTCCTAATGTAATATATGGTTATTAAGACAATCAGATTAAAAGTATGTGCCTCGGAGTTTGTAAGATCGTCAAATAAAAGTACAATGAGGTATTATGCAAGGATCTAAAATTATTAATAATAATAATTCTATTTTCTACTTCTTATTTGTGCAAAGATAGGTTTATGGAAGTTGTCATTAAATCAAAGTATCGAGTGTTAATCAATTTGGAAAATGAGAAAGTAGCTATGTTCAACTTAATATCACGATTTGCGAAATTGTGTAGTGATCAAATAGACTCGTCCATTCTGCTAATTATGATTTTTGATATCTTTTTGATAATTTTAATCTTGCCTAAAACATATTTTATTTATTTATATTTTACCTAAACAAAAATTATCGATTTTTTTGTATAAAAAAGTATTTGTTGGCTTTAAAAATGGGACGTCAAGAAAATATGTGGATTTAGCAAACTCTTCCAGAATCGAGTTTCAAAACCACCATTTTTCTCAGAGTCGTCTTGTGTTGGAAGGAGGGGGGGGGGGTGCTTATTCAAACCTTCATTTAGAGAAAAAAAGAATTTTATCTTGAGTTCAAATCTAGTTGGGATGTTTATTTCCATTAAATACTTTCTTAAAACGTTGACACTTCTGCATGTTCTGTTACTGAATATCTGAATCAGGAGTATTTCCAGTGAAAGGAAATGGGCATTGTAGAAAAAAATAACTCAAGCGTGATTTAGAAAAGATAAGAGGAAAAAAAACCCGATATGACAAAAAAAAACTACAAAAAAAAACAGAGATATTATGTGGCCATACAGAACATAGCACATGTATGTTATGCGTTGTTGATAGTGGCATAAGTTCGATTTTGTTGCGATAATCTCAAATCTATTGTTCCCTATTATTTAAGAAATGTCAAACATATCCCAAGTATTGCTTTGTAAGCAAGAATGCTATCTATTTCATTTTTACCATCTCGTAAACGAAATATGGAAAATGTACTGTAACTGTAATGATCGAAAATTCAAAATAGAGATTTTGTCGAATCTTCGTTTCAGACCTCTCTGAGCTCGATAAGCAATTTTGACATTATGTTTTTCAGTCTGTATGTTACAAGAACAACTCAAAAATCTTTTAGAACAAGATGGTTGAAATGTGGTATATGGTCTTCGCACCAAATTTGTAAAGTTTTATAAAATTTTGAGCAAAATCTGGATGAGTTTGAAGAGAAGTTTGTTATAAATTAAAACGGTAACTATAAATGGAACAGAGTTGGATGATTAAAATTTGGTACATAGATTTAACATCTAAGTTGCAATTACGTTATAATCTCTTTGGATGTTATTAAACTATCTAAAACGAATGCAGTCCAATGTATCACTAGGTCTTAAGATTAGTTCTGTTTGTAAAAAAAATAACTCATTTTTATCTTAACAAACAATGAATTTTAAAGCTAATAACAAAATTTCAACTGAAGCTTCTAGCAATATAATGCTTGTAGTAGAGGACAAATTTCATTTGTTAAAACAATTTTCCCCAATAGCATCTATTTTGGAGTTTTGACAATTTTTATGAAAAATGGATTGCTTGATTTTTTTTATCTTTTTGTTTATGTTTTTCGTTATAGAATACGGTAAGGTTCGATACAATACGCATTTACAACGCAATGGAAAAATTGTTATTCTGGATATTAGAAAAAGATTAAAACTCTTTAAAGAAGGAGTCATCAATACTGTTCCATTTTTCTGTTTTTGTTGGAATCCATACAGCTAAGCTTGGTTCCACAATAGTCTGAAAAACAAAAATGCTTATAACTAGCAAAATGAATAAATAAATTATTTTTTCAGAGAGCTGCCAAGCCTTTTCTTGTTCATTAACGATTATATTTGCAAAATTGCCATCCTGAAAGACTTTCCACACGTTCTCAGTAATTTTACGGTGAAAGTCAACTGTATTTCTTGGATACATGATGCGTTCTTGATCAAGTCCAACAGAATGAAGAGTATTTGGAGATGGAAAAACATTTTCTTCATTCGAAAAAAAGAAAGAAATCGGCCATAGCTTCCCAAATCCATCCTCGTCCAGACACAAATGCATACAGCGTTGTCCTGCATATCTTACAACCCGCACTGTAATGGGCGTCTATATACACCGGGAGCAGATCTTCGTCTTGAGATATGAGTGAAAGAGGAACGTGACAAAAGTTAAAGAGATTTTGTGCCCAAACAGAGTTCCGCGCGTCGTCCATTACTGGAGGTAAAGAGGAAAGAGGAATTTTTACGACTTAAAGTTTCCAGTTGTGGGACAGAGATGTTTATGACCTTTTCGTGAGTCTGCATCGGGATGGGGAATAGGTTGGTCTTTAAAATGAGAAAAGGTATCTATCCTACCCCCATTCCCATTCGAGAAATATATGTTGGAAACGTCCACAAAATATTTCGCTATTGGACTTGGTGAGTTTTTTTAGAAGGCTGTTTGAGAGGATCAGTTGTCATTGGATTGCTTTAGATAAGTACCTCCTTGAAGGGCTATCTCTCATACAAAGAACGCCCGTGTCAATGAATTCTTCAACGTTCGATGAGTGCTCTCCTTCCCTAAACGTCAGTCCATTTAATTTCTTAATCTCTCAAGATCTCCTGTTTATATACTATTTCAACTATGCGAATGAGCAGTCACTCGTTATTCATGTCAGGCTATTTGGGCCATAACTTGGCTAAAGCTATATAAAAGAATAACTTAACTTGATGAAGAGTCATTTCATTGGAAATGGCAGACAAGTCACTTGAGCTACGCTTTAATTGGATTTATTTTTCTTTTGGCATATCTCTTAAAATACATGATTTCAGGTCTGTTAAGTTAGAATATCGAAGGTAGGTAAAAATGATTCCTTAGGCATATCTTTACTGTGGCAATCTTTTGGAGATGGAAGATGGATATACAAATTAGTGTAGGCACTAAAAGTTTTCTTCATTCTACAAAATACAAATATTTGATTTCCTATTGAATATTAGCCATAGAAAGAATTTAATCAATGTGGCAGAAAATATAATGGTAAGAAGTAATTAGAATTGGAGGATAAATGCACTAAAGTCTATACCAATTTTTGATCGTTTGTTTTCATATTCTGTTCCAGGCATATTCTGGAATATATGTGTTTAATGTTGAATAACTATATTAAAGGTCCTTTTATTACCAGATTATGCTAATAATGAAGGAATATTGCCAGATAATGAAGGAATTTCTTTCTAATGAAGGACTACTTTCTCAAAGGAATACTTTTTTCACAAAGAAAATGTGTGGCAAAGAATGCTTTTCGCTGAATTTATTACAGTGTATTCCCTGTGCCAATCCGCTTTCAATCTTTTATCGCCCATCTTCTACTCTTTCTGAGTCTCAACTATTTAAAATTCACCACTGAAGATCAAATGGTTTGTTGAAGGTTTTGGAACTAGGCTTTCGGTTGTAAATGGCTTATATAGATCGAAGTTCTTTTATAATCATTATTTATAATCATAATATCTCTCTAATTAGGATCCTATCCAAGGAAAGTAATGAACAACACTTATTCATTTTAAAGATGGCTCCGTGTATTTTTTTTTAATATTCGTGATTCTGAAATGTGATCCATGCCGATTTCTAAGATACCATTGAAGATTTTAGGTTTATTACTATTTTTTCTGCTTTCTTTCACTTTTAGAATAAACGTAGAAATAGTTAAGAAAGTGTAGACAAAGGCGCATCGATAATGACAGCAGCCAAGGACATAATATAATTTTCTCTTTTCAGTTATTATTAATAGTTTAGCAAATATACATGGCGTCCAGTTCATGGATTTATTTTATTGTTCCTAGATATATTCCATTTCAAGAAAGAATGTGACTACATTAAGGTTTTTTTCCAAAATGCTCCATTAGATTGGCGCCTGGGGCATCAATACCCCATGCTCCCTCCCTGTTGCCATGCCATTGATTGTAAAATTATATAGGGCATAACAAGTTAGACCTATTACTCTGAAACAAATCATAAAATGTAATGTTCATCACCTAAGGAAAATTGAATTTAGGGAATTATTAGTTAACTATTTACTCAAATTTTGATTCGATATTTTTTATTAATCTTATTTTCAGTGAATTTTATTTGCTATTTTTAAATACAAAACGTCATGAATATTTTTAAAATGTAGCAAATAGATTATTTATAACTTATTCACATTCATTATTCTAAATAATAGCATTAATTTATGCATTATATCAGCTCAATCCATGAAATCGGATTAAAATAAAGACTTTCCCATTTCTCTGTAAATAAAAGATTAACGATATACTCTGTTTCAATTTTGCCCGTCCTCTAAAGTGTATGCAGTTAAATACTAAAAGCTTCCAAAATACATGTTGACCCTTATATCAGGGAAAACGTTTTCTCAACTGACAACTTAGGAAACATTTCCTTGGCAACCTCTCCATTTTTGGATTCAAAACTCTGCTCAGGCAGCCGCTGAATAGATAATGAACCCAAGCAGACGTGAGCTGCTCTGCTCCTTCTTTGGAACTTTCAATTTCCAGGAGGCTGAATTTTATCCCTGAGCTGTATCGTTATCGCTTCTTCGTGCGAAGCGGCATGCGGGGGGTCATTACGTCAAAAGCGGAGGGGGTTCTGTCAAGCCGGCTGACAGGCTGACGCAAATAGGCAGCTGCAGATTGAGCTGTATTTGCTTTAAAGCTCCTCCTAAAAGCTTCCGGGAAAGTGCCCGGCTGACAGGCGTAGGGTGGAGAGAATGGAATTTACTCTTTTCCGTTGAAGACCCCAATCTTCACTCGGTGACCTCAACTGAATACTAGTATCAGACCCTGGCAGAACGTCACTTGTGCGAGTATAAAACTTTGAATGATATTACCGGTATAGTACAGGGAGGGGGGGGTTAAAATTAAACCTCTTTGAAATGGTCATAAAAGGAAAACTACTGTACCAAATGTTATCAAACGATAATAGTTTAAAGAAGGTCATTGGAATTTCTTTTCCGCAAAAAAAAAACAAAAAAAAAACAAAAAAAAAAAAAAACTCACCACTAGAGGGGAAATGGCGCTGTATGCAATATTGTTAGCTTTCAGCAAAATGCACCCTGTAAGAAAAATAGGACATGAAAACATCGTTTTAAAATGTATTTAATCGTTTCTAAAACGTGTTACAAAGCATGTTCAATTTGACTTCCATCATTTTCTGAAAGCAAGTTAAATCGCATTATTACATTCTCAACAATAGCTATTAGCATATCAGGAGGAATGTTACTCACATGTCGGTATATCGCATCCTTCAGTTCGACCAAATTGTTTAAGTTATCAACATGGATAGTGCTTTTTGAGATAGCACACACTGAACATGCTTTGTAACACGTTTCAGAAACGATTAATCACTTTTTAAACTGATGTCTTCATGTCGCATTTTGCTCAACAATATTACATACAGCTCCATTTCCCACTGATGGTGAGTTTTTGAACTTTTTTTTTTTTTGGCTGAAAAGAAATTGCCAGGACCTCCTTTAAACTATTGTCAAATTTGATAACATTTGGTCCAGTAGTTTTCATTTGATGACCATTTCAACCATTCATTTGATTATAACCACCCTGTATTTTAGCATAGTACGCACTTCGCAAGTTTTTGATTAGTACTACTTTTAGTTGAATAGAACTGTGTGGATGATGACTGTTATCACCGTCGAATGATTCAGAAATCTCAGTTTCAAGTCTAGATTCATTTTCAAACTACAGTACAGACCTATTTGGTAGAAGAAGGGGGTAAATGATTTTGATATCAAATATCTTCATTGCGTTGTGTTCTGATAAACTATAAAATGTAATTTTGGTAGGGGAGATCTTCATTTAATAATCACTTTTTAATTAACTAACAAACAAGGCTTACTCAGGCTGCAATAGAGATGTTACTGTAATAATGGTCTTTAGCAAACAAACAAAAAAAAAAGAATAGAATTGTGTGGATGATGACTAAGATCACTGTCATATGCTTCAGAAATCTCAGTTTTAAGTCTAGATTTATTTGCAAATAACAGTAGAGTCCGATTTGGTAGGAGGGTAAATGATCTTGAGATCAAATATCTTCATTGAGGTGTATTATCATAAACTACAGAATGGAATTTGTTTAAAGAATTTCTTTATTTAATTATTACTTTTCAATTAATTAACTCACAAAGCTTAGTCAAAAATTTTATTATTGCAATAGAAATGATACTATAGTAATGGTCTTTAGTCAAATAGAAAGACTGATGTCCCTGGACGATGACTTATAACGCCATCCTATGATTCAGAGGTCTTTGTTTCAAGTCTAGATTAATTCACGAATTACAGTTCAGGCCTACTTAGAAGGGAGTAAATGATCTTGAGATCAAATATCTTCACGTGAAGTGTATTTTATAAGCTATCGAATATATAGTATGTATAGAGTATAGCTATAGATTATTGTAATTGGACGATGCAAATGTTAAACTTCGTATATAATTTAATAACTTTTCGTTGAATTTAGCCTTGTGATAAGCTATTTCTGATTTTCTTTTGAGATGTGTCAGAAATATAGTTCTAAACTTTTAAGGGAAGTTTCTTTTTCCGAATTGCTAGAAAACTCTTTGAATGACACTTAACGGATATTTTATTTTTATATTAATTTAAGGCGCTTAAATGGAAACAAGTAAAAGGTAGTTCATTCTTTTTCATTTCTGCTGTTTAGTTTTTAATATTCTGATGTTTTGTAAATGCCATTCTTGCTCCCATAGTTTGATTTTTCTATGATTTATTTAACTTGACTTCAATCATCTTTGCTAATTTTACGTTTATAACGGTGGCCTTTTGTTATTGGTTTTTTTACCACTTTCTAATGCTCCAGAGATCTGTACACTTATGTACAAAGCAAGGTTTCTTGTGTTCCTAGACAAAATTTAACATTTTTAGAACTTATCTAAAAGTCAATGTATTAATTTTAATTATTTTTTTAATCTATATGAAAAGCGAACACTCATAGAGAATTCCAGAAAAAAATTATTACAAGATGAAAAAAAGTTTATAATCTAGAATGAGGAATTATATTAATGATTTAAAATTGGTAAATAAAATAAAGCAAATATCTTTTCTAAAACTTACTCTTTTTTAGTGTACTAAATATTAGGAAGAATTATTTTTAATTAATAATCGTTAAGTCAAAGGAAAAAAAATGGCCCAAAACTATATTCTAAAATAAAATACAATGGAAGAAAATTCTAGAATTCTATTAAAAATGACTGAATTATTTATTAAATGTTTTGAAATTATATTTTAAATTAAAAAAATATTTTGAAAGCAAGTAAAATTTTGATTTACTAATTCTATCAGTGTTCCTATATCTGCGATTTTGTTTTAAATTGAATTTGAATGATTATTTCCCATGCTTCATTACAATGCTTCCAAAACTTTTTATTTATTTATATATAAATCGAAAGTATTTTTAGTCTATTTAACACTTTCTGAAGCAGACTTTCACTCTACTTTAAATTAAAATGGTAGAAATAATCTCAACTAACCCCTTATAACGGGGATTACTATGAGAAAAAAAAACAAAAAAAACAGGAACGCAAATTTACTTCGCTCCCCTTCCAATCGCCTCTAGAGTTTTCTTACTCACCTTGTTGCGAAAGGATAAGAAATTAAATCAATCTTTTTGATATTTAGAGAGGAGACAGATTAGTTTCATGAGTGGAATGTATCATTAAGTGTCTGGCTATAAGATGGTTGAACCGGATTATAAACACAGGAAAACTTCTGATCTTACAGTATATTTAAGTATCTTACTCTCTATTTCCTTCAATTTAATCGTCTCCAAATCCTTGGATTCCCTTACTCATAGTATCTAAATGAAATTCACCGTAAGCTTTTTTTTTTTTGAACATTTTACTATTTTTGCAGAACTTTATCTTCTCCATGTGCTCCAAAGAAGCAAAGCGAAAGGGAAGTGACAACGAGAAACAACACTTCCAAGGGAGGGAGACTGATACATATTTCCGTGCAAATGTGTTACTTTGGAAAAGACATTTCAGCAATTCAAACCTCCTGAACCATGAATAAGGCGATTGGATGCAGTAAAGCATGGAATACGATTTCTTATTCTGTAAGAGAACATTTTTCCTTTTCTTTTTACTCCTTTTTTCCATACAGGAAACGGAAGAAAGAAAGAGCCCGGATTCCTTGAAAAAAAAATAAGTACAAGAAAAGTTATCCGGAAAGCGACGCTTCCACTGAGATAAAAAGCTTAGAATAAACTTCTCGGAACGACAAACATGACGATCTTATTTCGCCATTATTCAGTCAGCAGAAGCTTTAAACGCGTCTCTGCCATTGAGTCGAACAAAAAGATGCTGCCACCTTCTCCGAACAAAATGAAGCAGCTTCTGTTTCTTTTTATGCAGTTGGCCACGTTCTTCTTCTTACATAAAAAGACTGCTGCCAGATTTATAAAAGGCTGCTGGACATAAGTTCGCTGTTCGAATTGGCAGCTCAACTGGCACATTGAATCACATATCGTGCCTGATAGAGTGAATGAAAGCAAGCAGCGATGGTCCTGTCGGAAAAAAGGAATTCTCTTGTTGACTTTTTCTCCGGCATTAACTTTTTTTTCTTGAACTGTTTGACTTCTTCGAAAAATCGTCTGCAGTGCAATTCATAGGATGAACGAAATTATTGAGCCATGGTGACTTGAAATAAATTTTTGTGATATTTGAATAAATTGCATTAAGTTGAATTTGTTTTCAGAATGGCTTCTCAGAAAAGTTTAGAATCGGATACTATTTTATATCACAAGAAGAAAGTAAATATCCAGACTTACGTTACATATTTGAAAAATTAAATTTCCTTACTTTTGGCTTATATTTATTTATTAAGACAATTTTTGAGCTAACTTCTATTCATATACATTATTACTATTTTTGTATACAATATGCGCACTCATATTGATTTAATGTTGAATATTTTTCAGGAGGGAGGTTGGAAATAAAAAAGAAGTAAAATTTATCATTAAATAAGATTACGTTATGAATGTTTTTAAAATCATAGAGAAAGAAAATTTCGTAGCAATTTTAAAGTCAGACAAGAACTTTTCGACTCTACCGGGATATTAATTTTTAAAAAATTTATTTGATTGTAGAAAAACGCTATAGAAAAGTTATCTGAGCAACACAGTTACTGATTTTTTTTTTTTGTAAATTAGGTATTTCAATAGAAAAATAACCTCTTCTCTCAGGTTATATCTAAAATAAATGGTGGAACGTAAAATTTAAGATTTTTAACTTCAAGAAAAGCAGCTGAAAGCTCAGAATTGAACACTGTTTACACAAATATTTTCTTTAATCTGCTCTTTTATTTAGGCTGATTTATTTCTTGTAAAAGAAGGATCTTTTAATAGTATAACTCCATATTATACTCACTTCTTCATGGCCTAGATTTTTAAAATTTTGTGCATTATCGACGGCAATATGCTATTTTAACGTTTTTAGAAATTAATTTAAATTTATAGGTTAATTTAATTAAATTTTGATTCCGATATCATGGCGCCATCTAGTTGTGAATACATGAAATAGCTTTAAATGCCCATAATATTTATATAAATGAATTAAAAAATGAGTAAAATAAAAAAAAAATCCTCTTCTTAGCATATTAATAAAAGTGGCTTTTAAAAACGGTTAAATAATTTTGTAAGTTTAATCATTAACGTCTTTTTTTTAAACAACAAAAAGTATATGTATCTTGCACCCTCATTTCCAGTTGGATAAACCATCGTCTGTTGTACTATTTTCTTTTTATTTTCTTATTTTATATTTTCAACGTCGTATTGGAAGATGTTCGTGAATATTTGTATTTTTTATTGTTGTCTTGAAAATAATAAATATGATTTTTCGAAACCTTTGTTGATCCCACACATGTCTCCTCTCAGATCTGATCTAATTTCTGAGTAAAAAATCTATCCAAATTGGATTGAAATTAAATTAGTCCTAGAAAAATAAGTGCATTAAAAAATCATCTCAGTTTTGGATTTTCATTCTTTTTAGAAAATAACTCTCATCTTGTAGATAAACCACTTTTGCTAGAAGAAATATAATAAATAAAGGACAGTGATGAAAATAATATAACAATGTATAACTATTAAAATCAAAGTAAAAAAAGATTAATTCAGTTATTAATGTCACCAATAAAATATAACATATCTGTAATCAAATATATGATTTGATTATTTGAATATTTTTTGAATTAATTGAATATTTTTTTAGGTAATTGGAACGAGATCTAAAGTTTTTTATAAGTTCTAAAAAACTGAAAAATTCAGTTTTCACCTTCCGAAGAAACTTAAAAAAATGGGTGTTGCACTTTTTCTGTCAGACTCTTTTAATGATCAGCAGCTCAGTCTTGGAACTAAATTACTTTTATTTGAATTCTAGATATGTTGGTATTTCGAATTCATACATTAAAATGCCAAGAATTTTTTTCTCGAATTAACGGCTAAGGAAAAAAAATAATAAAGACACAATAAGTGGTACGATAAAAGTACGTGACTAAATTTGTTCCTTTATGTATACATGCGAAAATCATGATAAATTAAACATGTATGTTAATGTATACTGATGACTATTTAAGCCGGAAAGTTTTCACAGGAAGTAATTTGGCTTCAAACTTTGTAGCAAATAGTGAATTGAAAATTCATGCATAAATTAACTCTTTCGTGCATATGAATGTGATACAAGAACAAATATATTTTCCTCCTTAGTAATTATAATTTAACAGCACATTGTGCATGCTGTCCTTTTCTCAGACATTATGAATTGGAAAGACATCATCTATCATTCTGACCATCTTAAACTGCACCATGTAGCTAATTGTTGCTAACATACAACGATATTACATAGTTGTGTTTATTTAAAATAAGTTAATGGCACAATAGTGAATTAATATGAAAGTGAAGTATGTTATAAATATCAAAATAGATAAAATTAGTACTATTTTTATATTAATTCAAAATATGCTAAATATTCTTTTTAACTTTTTGCCTTTTACTTTTTATTATTAATTTATTACTTACTTTAAAATATACGTTATTATTATTACTTGCCTTTGCTATATTGATATTTTTTTATATTTAATTTCATTTAAATCTCTTAGACAAAATTTCATGTTAGTGATTCCATCAAATATTTAGACAATAAAATTGAGTTATTTTAACAGTCTTGCATATGTTCTGTTCATTGTACTTACAAACTTTTCTAATGAAGACAAGTTTCGTGATTTTAAAGCTCTATTATATCTGGTTCATCTCTAAATTTATTATGCGATATCGCAAACTCCCTTTGTTATTTGTCCTCTAAACTAGGTAAGTATTAAATAGAATCCTTCTTTAGCTTTCAGCAATAGAATAAAATTTCGCGATCAAATAAATAAGGAAATAATAAAATCGATCTGGGTTTAGCTCGGAACAGTAAATATATTTTTGTGAAATATAATTAAACATATTTTTAAAAAATTTAATTAAATTTAGACTAAAAAATTTTATAGCAACTAAGTTGACTTTATTAAAAAGATAATTTGGCGGAATTTAAAAAGTTGTAAAACGCCTTTTTTATGCGGGAATACTTCAGAAGCTATAGTTGTGAGACAACAAAATCTTAGTTTATTTTTTAATTAATTAAAATTATAATTTAAAAAAAAATCACTCCAAAGTTTTTACTTACATCCTTCAAAATATCTGGTCAAAATTTAGAAGATTTGGGTGAAACCGTCTAATCTGTAGATCGCCACCACACACTCATAAACACACACACATTCATCTTTATTATAATGAAGATATATCATTATGACTTCATTATGAAGAGATATCATTATCATTGTGGAAAGGTTACCATTACAAGGCATTATGAGAAATGAAAAAGAAGATAAGGCTACCAAATTGGCGATTGTTTCAAAAAATATTATGGTCTTCTCTTATATTAAAAAATGCACACTAAAATGTTTTTTATTTTCAATTGACTTAGGAACAGAGAATACACTTCACTCTGTTAAGTCTCTTGCCTAGCCTTGGTCTTCATAAAAGAACATAGCAATATAACAGGTTATAAAAGCAACTGTGATGTGATTTACTGAAATTTTCTCTCAGAATGCTTGGATTTCAATGCACAGTGTTTGCAATTATTCAAACGCTTACATTTTCATTATCAGATTTACTTAATAAAATCTCTCATATTCATCGGGCCGCGGTGGAGTGGTGGTAAGATCTTGGCTTCGAGATTGGAGGATTCCAGGCTTTAGACCCGCTTTCACCAAAGAACTGAATGAAAAGCGGGTATGGTACACGCTAAATTCGTTTGAGGCTACATTTTCGCTGGTATGGTGCGGAAATTTGGGAAAAAGGAGGCAGCTCAGGTGTCTTCCACGACATCTGACATTGGTTAAAATCCCATTCCGGCCGAAAATATCCCTAGTATTGCTTTAAAATGGGAGGCTAATAGCCCTAAACTAAACTAAACCCTCATATTCACCTATTTGCATTTCAAAAATCAACTGTTTTATCCACTCTTGTATACTCTGTAGTGTTTTTTATTTACATCTGCAATTTTTTGAAAATTTTAAATTAACATTATTTATATTAATATGATTTTACTATTACATTAATTGATATTTTATTTGGCTTATGTGCCGAATTCGTGGCTCTTGCGCCATTAAAATCTATACCAAACTAAATATCTTTATAGATTTTCTATTGCATTGATTTATTTGTGAAGGGAAAAAAATCTCAAAGATATGTTTACATTCCTGAACCAAATTTCTTCTAGCCTTTTATATATACATCTAGTTTCAATCGCCAACGTTATCTCAACATCATCAAACAACAAATACACAAACTCCCTAAAAAAAAAAAAAATGGAACCCTATCTTGAAGTAGTTTCTGAACTCTATTTTCATAAGGACGAACACAAAAACTAAACTAAATCCAAGAAAAGGGGGTTGAGGCATTTCTGATAGCAATCCTCTATCCATTATTGCGAACCTTCCTAAGCTCGTTCGAACCTTCCAAAACCGTTTGCTTTTCGATTCACTTAGCTTGTCTCTCCTTCCCAACATGCTTCGTCTGGGGAAAGAAAATGAATCGAATATGAGATCACTTCTAGAACAATTTCTTCCAGAAGGGAACACGGGCTGCCGCAAGACAAATCGCTCTCCTTTGTCTTGTAATGCAGCTTAAATATTTATAGTGGCTGAAACAGAATAGCCTTGAAGTACTGCGACGTCCAATAGAAGAATTCTTCTTTTCTTTTCCTTTCCGTCCCTCGATTTACTCTCAGAAATCGAATTGTCTTCGGAAATTGTCGTCCTCCTTTGAACTCGATTTTGGTTCCTCTAATAAGCTGCTGGCGGAGAAAACAAATTAAATATCGGTAAATATCGGTAACAGAGATTTCCCCGCTTATCGGGGTATTTATTGGATGATCACCTTTAAGTGCTGTTCATTGTCCTTAGCTTGAAAAGACAATAAAGTTGCGGGGGGCAATATCCGTAAGAAATCTGCTCAGGATTTTGTGTGGGAAATTTGCGATAAATGGAGTGAATGGATTTAATTTCTCTGAAGATGCTTTTGATGATAATGCTTCGAATTAGCTTTACAAGTGTGCAATAACATAGGAAATGAAATAATTTTAATTATGTTTTTCTATGTTTAAGAAACTCTTTCTACTTTTAAAAGAAAAGCAATAGAATATTGTTCAATTTTTTTCCATAATTCGAAACCATAATAACTTGTAATCAAAATTTCACTTTCACGAATGCAGTTTTAGATAATTTAAATTTATTAACACCCTATTTAGACTTTATCTTAAATTGGACTGGAACATATTTAATGATAAACTGATGACGATATATATCGGCATCCCAATATTTATATATGAATCGACATCTTCACATCCAAACTGAAATACTGCACCAGAAAAAGCTTGCTGCACTTTGACGTTAGTCTTAACGTGCTCGAGGTAATCATATACAGAAGATATTGATGAAACTGGGTTTCGTATCGAAGTTGAAACTTAATAATCAGGTTACAGAGGTTGCTCATGGTTAAAGAATTGGGAGTTTATTATATATACACTTTCATTTTGAAATCCGAAAATAGATGAAATGACGGTATGATGTGGAATTCTATAAACATACTCATAAAGAAAGGAATAGCCGGCGTCCTGGTATAAGGCTACCGCATCTTCCCCGTGATCTGGGCGTCCCGGATTCGAATCCCGGTTCGGGCATGGTTGTTCTTCGTCTGTGCTCTATCTGTGAGGTGTGTGAATGTGCCACCCTGTAAAAAGGGATTGTGTAAGCGAATGTGTGTGTGTCATCTTCATATGAGCTAGAAGTCAGACTTCTGCCTTCGGGTGCTCAGGGATCCTTACCCTCAGAAGCTACTGCACCCCCTTTCCGTGGTAACGCGGAAACGACATCATCATCGTCATCATCAAGAAAGGAATACTTTTATGAGATTTAAAAGTGATGATTCACTTTATCGACTCGGGTACAATTAAAAATCTCTGACTGCTAAACATTTCAAACTAAATATGATATAAATGGAATGATTTGTGTCTTATAATAAATATCATAATAAAGGTTTGAGTTAGAAAAGTAGCAATTTTAATTATAGCAGAAACATATTCTATTGTTTACTTGACTATACACTGAGGTAGATAGAATATATTCGCTATTTCCAGAAAAATGAGATTTCAGAAACTCCAGCTTAAAATTAAATGAAGTGAATTGAAGACTTATGAGCGTTTATTAGTCTCCCTTTTAAATAAATGGCGCAGTTTTGCCAAGAATGATTTCTGCTTCTGTACCCCCCCCCCCCACAAACCAACCAAATCCTTTTAAATAAAAGAATAGATAGTGCATGCCATCACGCGATGTGATCTGAGTTCGTTTATGGGGTTTTATTCTGGTTTCTCAATCTTGGAAAGAGTAAATTACCTGGAAGTTCAAATTTGTTTCTAAGTCTTTGCAAGTAAATGTAAAATAAACTGGAACAGTTTAAAAGTAATGAATTAGGATTCAAAAAATCATAATTATTAATCTAATATCTAAAGTTAAGGCTTTTGACTCTTCAGAAATAATATAAAGATATAATTACTGAAATAATTCACATCTATGGACGTTTATGAATTCAATATCATTGAATGTAATACCCCTTAGAAACAAATAACAAAATAGTTCAGAAAACTAAGCTAAAACTAAACTAAGACAAAACAAATGGTTTCGGCCACACCTCTTATTATATCACTGAATAGCATATTCTTTCTTTCATCTGCTAAGTTCCAGTAACAAAACAATGAGAATTCGAAATTCCACTCAACTAAAAATTTAACTTATAACTACATTTTTTTCTACGTTAAAATTAATCATTAATGAGAAGTATGACATGATCATTGGTATACAGTAATCAAAATGATTATTTGTACACCACTTTTTTTTAAAGTTTTAGAAACATATAAGCAGCTATTTTATTCATTGCGACGTGTCAGAGTGAGTTTGTTGTTTATTTCTAAGTAAACGAAAAAAATATTTTGAAATAATTGAAAATAAAATCTAAATCTAACAAACTTGGAAAATTTCTTGCAAAAAGTATATTTGTACACCTATATCTCCGATAAATATTACTCTCATTTCATGTAATTTTTCACATTATAGTTAATTTTTTGGGTAGTTTGTATTTTTTAAACATTGAAGGTTTTTTTTTTTAACAGTGAAGGTCACTCGTAGAGAAAAGTTGAGAAATGGCCACGAAATCAAAAGAAGTCATCTTCAGACATGAGAACTCATATTGTTATCTTAATAAAAGTATAAAATCTTATCGCGAAATTAAAAAGATGGTTAAGTTACCCTTTACAACTATTGGTTACATCGTAAGAAAATATAAAAATACTGGACGCGTTGAAAATGAACGCAGGCCAGGCGGCCCGAGTAAATTAACTTCATAAATAAACAAAGTATTGTTAAAGCAGCTATTAGAAAACCACAAATTTCTGCTCAGAAAATTGCAGATGCCCTTCTATCATCTTCTAACAATAGAGTGACCGCTCAAACAATAAGAAATATGTTACATAGTGCTGGTTAAAAGGCAGAACTTCGAGAAAAAAAACCAATGATCTCTGAAGTAAATAGAAAGAAGCGTCTAGAATTTGTTATGAAAAACAAAGACAAACCGATGGACTTCTGGAAAAAGGTTTTTTCAGATGAGAATAAGTTTGACATTTTTTCACCCCCTAGTATCTGAAAAATCTGGCGAAAAAATAAAACAGCCCTTGCTAGTAAAAATATACTTCAGACCCTGAAACATGGTGGTGGAAATGTGATGGTTTGGGGCGGTGTAGCTCATGGCGGTGTTGGAAAATTACACTTTATTGACACAAAAATGACAGCTTTAGGTTAGATTGATGTGTTGCGGCGTAACTTATTAGACAGTGCTAGAAAATTGGGTATCGGTGACACTTTCTTATTCCAACAAGATAACGATCCAAAACGCACTGCGATAGTTACTAAAACATGGTTGCTTTATAATGCGCCAAGACGCCTTGAAACTCCACCACAATCCTCGGATATAAATCCAATTGAAAATTTGTGGATGCTATTGGTCCGAAAAAAAATATTACAAGTAAAAATAGTTTGAAAGAAGCACTCATGGAAGCTTGGGAAGAAATAGATCAAGAAACCACCAAAAAGTTAATAGAATCAATGCCAAGACGTCTTGAAGCAATTATAAAAGCCAATGGAATGCATACAAAGTATTAAATTTCTATAAAATAATTATAATTATGTTTAAAATTTGTCACTAAGTAAGTGTACAAATACTCTTTTTATATAGTTTTTATAAAGTTTTATTCATTAATCAACTAAAGTTTATGCGATTGTTTTTTTGTTGATATTTTATTATTATTTTACCTCACTAGAATATATTTCTGCAATTTTAACTTAGTTACCTTTTTTTATTTTGCTATAATATTCCAAAATTGAAGTGCACAAATAAACATTTTGTCAACTGTATGTGATACTTCTCATAATGAGATTCATCGTACTTCATGGTATTGATATCATTGGTATGACATGGAAGATAGCAGATAGTCTAAAGTTTATTATTAGCATTGCAACTCTTCCATAATTTAAAGGCATGGAATTTCGCATTTAAATAATGCTCAAATACAATATCAAAAAAAAAAATCTTTAAAAAATCAATCAAATTGCTTTATTTAAAATATATTTAAAGAGGATAAAATGAAAGAACGATGTGGCAAAATAGGATGTTAGTGATTGTTTAGTCATTAACTTGAGGTGAGAATCTGTTGTAAATTTACATCTAATTACTACTTTTTAAATCGAAAGTTTTAGCTGGGTCTATTTACTGGAGCAAACCGAATTCTGATACGTAACTGGCTTCCTAGTGATACTGTGTTTTAGTTAATCAAGGGCACATTTCTAAGACCATTGTTTGCTTCTGGAGCAAGAGTAAAAGAAGAATTTTTGCAGGGAAGATGGAAGTCCAACCTTATGATTAGGGGAACAGAGTTAAGAATAGTTACTCTGTTAAAAATATTTTGGACCACCTAGATTTGTCAATTTAATTAGATGTTTCAAGCCAAAAAATTGTATGAAAATCGACAGAGATTTTCTATAGGGAAAATAGGGAATAAAGAATCACAATATAAAGAATCAAAATATATGATTGAAAATGGTAATGCACCAGCGTTGTAGATAGCTTTTATCGTTATTCATTTAAGTGTTACACAGATGAAGCAATCGTTTGCTTATGCTGAAAATAGTGTATATATTCAACCCAAGTGTCTCTAAAATCACTGTAAATTTTCACGAATGGATGCCTATTTTTGAAAAGATTCATTACATGTCTGCTATGTGAATAGTGCTTAACTGTAAATGGTAAGTAATTGAAACTGTTATTATCAGACTGAATCTTTTTATGTATGTCTAATTATAAAGAAAAAGATTTCTTGGCTGTTATTGGTTTTGTCATTTTTTATTTTAGTGCACTTTGAAAATTATACTGGTTTTTAATTATTTACTATTTGATTTTTGCTTGTTGTTGTGCTTTCAATCGTAATAATTTGTATTCTAAAATTTGAGCCATTCTGTATGATACTACTGGCAGAATTTCCATGTATAATCTTATAATTTAAGAGTTATAATACGCGAATCCAAATAAACCAAGCATATTAGCAAACTTTACTTTAAATATAATCATGTTTACTTTTATATTTAGTTCTAGAAATGTCTCCGATTCAATGCATTCCTAATCTATGACCTCAACAACGAAGCATTCTGAAAGTAAACAAACTTTCAGCTAAACTGCACTTTACTTAATATCATACTTTAAAAGCATTCGTTATATTTACAAACCCGTTACTTTAAATAACTGCATTAAACTTTATCATTCCTAACATCACTCATTTATCTACGTGAGACGTCGAGTACGGTTTCCGTTAAGGTATTTTCCGTAATGAAGGAATGTTTGCGTTGCCAGATCCCAACCCCCAACCTCTGCTGGTGCTGAAGCATTCATCGAAGCGACATTAATCGCATTGAGTAATGAAGAATCCGAAGTCGTTTAATTAAAGTCAATGAACACATTCATTAAACAAACTCCGCTCTCGCGTGCTTGTTTTTTCTCTCCTCCACCCCCATGTCTGCATCCAATGACAAGTTAGGAGGGGGAGGAGGGGTGTCATGGAACGCTCCTGTAGTTGCGAAAGGGAACGTGGTTTCGTGTAAAGGGCGAAGTTTGTTTTGCTTGCTGCCACTTTCATTGGAATTATATCGAAATGGGAGTTTTCGATCTGTGGCTTTATTGAGATCCTTCCGTCAATGCAGACGGGTGATTGCACCTTTTGTTTTATGGTGATAGATCTAAAAGTTCCCACAGAATCCATAGATCACATTATTCAATAGCAGAAGCTTGTAATTTGTTATACAAGTATTTTTAATCCATAAATTCTTTAACATACAGCTTTATTTATGCTTGATATGTGTGTTTTTAACCATTAAATACAAATTTAAGAAATCTCAAAATATTCTCTTAAAATGAATTCACTGAATAAGAAACAGGAAAGTGATTTACCATCTTTTCAAATCACTGAGCAAAAACAGTCATATCCTTTAATATATTGTAAAGGATATGACATTAAACAGTCATATCCTTTAATCTTACATCTAGAAATATATCAGTTTCTCCTCTTATTCTCACGAAATCTAATTACAAGCCAATAGAATACTGAATGATAAAAGGGTAAAACTAATTAGCCTTTACATTACAGCTAAGTGAAATACAGCATTTCGATTGATATGTCCTTTCTCGCTTTTGCAATCGATGCTCTGAAGAATGTCAATCCTCTTAGTCATCCTCTGGTTCTTAAATGTGCAGAAATGTACAAATATTTAACCAATAAAGGTCTGTATATTGCTTTTTGTTGGATTCCTGGCCATGTGGGTATTGTAGGTAATGAGGTAGCTGACCAGGCATCTAAAACGGCTACGCTCACGGTGGAAAACTTTGTCCCACTGAAAGATTCTTTACAAGCTGTTAGGAATTTGATCAATAAAAAATGGCAAAGTAATTGGGACGAGCAGCTCACAAATAAATTACACGCGTTTTGGCCTTTTATCGGCCGCATCAACACATCTAATTTAAGCAGGAAACAAGATGTAATATTGACTCGCCTTAGAATCGGTCATATAAAACTTACGCACAAGCATTTGCTTTGTTCAGAGCCTGCACCTATTTGCTCTCATTGTCAATGCATTCTTTCAGTGCGGCATATTTTAATAGAGTGTCAAAATTTTAATGCATATAGACTCAACCGATTTGGAACAAATGGCGCTTCCTTAAGCCAACTGATTGGAGAAAATCCCCATCCAAACCTTTTAAAGTTCCTTAGAGATGTAAATATTTATAATCTCATTTAAGTTCTTTTCTTTAAACTTTAAAATTTCCTTTTACTGAACTGGTTATTATCACAAAATATGAAGAATGTACATATCCAGTGTTTGGCGCAGTTTAGTCAAATATGGCTCTTGCGCCATAAAACGCAACTCAACCAACCAACCTTTCTCGCTTTTTCAACAAAATTTAAAAGAAATGGTTTTCCTTTAAACCATCCTTAAGGTTATTTATTGTTGCCCCATATTATTTCTACTACTACTAAAGATGAATATATGCGTATTGGCGTTGTAGAGGCCAGACTTTTTGACCTAAACCTAACAGATTTGGCACATAATGTATCTTGAATGGTAGAAATATGCAATTTAAAGCTATTTTTGACATTTTAATATATTGTCAAAACTGATAATAAATTGAAATAAAATGTATTTATTTATTATTAATATTAATAATAAATTTCAAAAATAATAATAAATTAAATTTCGGCGTTTTTCCGACTATAAATATGAAAGTATAAAAATACATTTTATATCATTTCAAAAAATTTTTAAATATTATTTTTAATGCTATCAGTTTAAAAATCGTGAAAAACATTCAACAATTTTATGAAATATTTTTCCCTTAATTCTCAACAATAAATTACAATACATCTGAATTTCAAACAGCTTTCATTGTTTCATTAAATACTTAATAGCGGAATTTTCTTCCATTGTTAAAAATTAAAGAAGAAAGATTCTGTTTAATATCTACGAATTAATTAGTTATGGTACAAAACGAATAAAATAGTGAAATCATATCACTGCGAAAGTTGGAAGAGCCAGTCATTTCAGGTTATCAAGTTATCATTTAAAATCCCCAAATATACATGTTTGTCCATAATACCATCAATAAAAGCAAGCTCTCCAACTCCTCCAGCGGACATACAACCCCAAACGAGGACAGATCCACCTCCGAACTTGACTGTCTTAATGGTGTTTTTAGGTGCCTGTGCTTTCCCAGCTTCTCTCCATATTTTAAATCGTCCATCGCTTCCGTAAAGATTAAACTTACTTTCATCAGAAAATATTACAGTGTTCCAGAAAGAAATAGGCTTTAAACGATTTTCTTTGGCGAAAATCACTCTCTTTTGTCTATTCACATACTTGATGAGTGGCTTTCGTATTGGTGTACGACCATGAAACCCATATTGGTGAAGGGTACGCCAAATTGTTTCAACTGATATCTTTTTCCCGATTGTAGAGGACATCGATAAAGCTAGTTTAGAGGCACTCACCCTCGGATCTTTCTTTACTGAGTGAATGATCTTCCTCTTCGCTGTAGTAGTCAGTATTTCTTTACGTCTTCTTCCAGGAATATTGGCCACATATCCAGTTTTTTTATACTTCTGTAGTATTTTTTGAACACAACCATGAGTTACACCAATTTCTCGAAGAGATTTGCCCTCTTTCGACCCTTTTACAACCAATAAACGTTCAGATTCAGTAGTTTCTCTACGAGAGCTCATTTTACGATTTTTAATGAGAAAAAATACTATTTAAAAGCGTTGAAGTGCAATAGCACGTGTTATAAGCAGCAGCTACTCCTAAAACTCTTTAAAAAAATTTGAAACTAAAAAAAGTGGTGGCAAAATTTACAAATATAAGAAGTGTATACTCAATTTTGTGGCGTGGTTTTCTATCTTTTCTTTGAATCGCTTAACTTATTTCGTAATAAATAAGTTAACTATAGAAGTGCGTTATTATAGGATGGTAAAGCAGAGGTTAAAGTATCTAGGATAAAAAAATTTATCTATTTTAAATCAATATTTAATTTGTAATTGGAAGAAGTCTAAAAGTTTTAGAGGTGTATACTCAGTTTTGTGGCTCACTGTATTTGGTACGGAATCTATACAGTATATAATAAATAGGATAGTATTGAAATCATATTAGAATTTATAGTAACTGGAATTTTCTACTTCAGCATCTTTCTTAAAAAATTCCTTCACAATTATGCTTCTATTTTAAACGATGTTTTATTTGTGAGGTTCAAAATTTCATTCTATCTATCTCTTTTTTAAAAAAAATAAATCGTTAAGGATTAGAAACGCTGGAATTGTTACTTATTGACAAAGTAAGATTATGTTGTATTCTTAAACAAGATTTGTAATCTTCATTTCTTAACCTCTTCGCATACAATAACGAATCTGACTCGCGCATCGAATTACTGAATTTTTAATTTACAATTGGGCGAAAGTCTAAGGTGATTTTAAATGCAAAAAACACTTAAAAGCATTTCTGTACCTCAAAAGCCCTTATATTATTATAATAATTAAAATAATAAAAAATATATCAAATAGGATGTGTCATCTAATTTGGAAGTTAAATAAATTCGTTAGTCAATTGGTTAATGTTCTAGCATTCTCAAATTCAATCTTTGGCTAAACTGCTTTTGTTTTCGAGTATTAATGAATTATTCAACAGAAAGTGATTGATATTTTTTCTTCTTTTTCATTGTTTGGGCTCTTCATTAGTTTATATATGAAATTTGAACAAAAGTCATGCTAGGTGTTTCTATGTAAAATATCCTAATAAGTGTAAAAGATATTTTTCAGTGAAAAATTCGAATTTTTTGAAATATAATTTCAAAAGTACAGCCACAATTTTATAGATCCTAAAACAGTCTCTATTTTCAGACTATGCATAATTCAACTATAGATCCATCAGCTTTAATGAGACGCAACAAATAAAAAGATACAGGGGTATTTTGATCCGGAAGAGAATCATTTATTTTATTTTTACCAAAAATAATGTTTGAAATATGTTAATTAATTCTATATTTACCCAGCCACTGCTATCTTATTTTCGGAAATATTGTTTATAAGAACCTGAAAGAATTTATTTTTTATTGTATTTATATGAGTTAATGTGCAAGTATATTTTTTAAACGCATTTTCTGAAAACCATTATTCTGTTATGATCGGTTTATAAAAAAGCGTGATATCCCCAAAACAATTCAATTAAATTTCATATGAATGTGTCAAATTTTATGAGTTGTCAGTTTTTATGATATCTTCATTTAGTCATGTTTTACAGTCACTTAGATTTCAAAATATAGAAAAACTTTGACAACTATTTAGTAATGACAGAATGTTCATAATATATATACTTATTAATGATTTTTATCTTGTAATCTGTTACATGCTAAATAGTATAGAAATATACATGAAAATGCTAGTTAAATGTGTCTATTATTATTAAAATTTTTATCTAATATTTCGTCTTTATTTAATTTTTTTTTCATAAGATTGAAAACCTTGATAAAATTTCATTGATGAAGCAGATTTTCTCAAAATATAATGGTAATATTTATATTTTTGTTTTCACTGTAATTTTTTAAGTTTAGTTTAGTAAAGTTATATTAACGTCCCGTTGTAAAGTAACACTAGGGCTATTTTGGGACGGACCTCGTAAATTTGAACCGCGGTCAGATAACGAGGACGACACCTGAGCTGGCACCGCCCTCTCCACACCAGCTGGAGGACGTTTGGCATGACGGATTTAACTTGCAACAGACCCCCTAACACGAAGGTTCTTCGGTCGAACAGGGTCTCGAACTTGAAACGCTACGGCTCATAAGCCGAGACCTTACTACTAGGCCACCACGACCACCCTGTAATTTTTTAAGGATTAAAAATGTATTATTTTTAAAAAGAATTGTCTCCGAACCTAATTGAATACTTTAACCATGAGATCTTTACATGGCTAAACAATACCCAAATCTACTTATTAAATATATCTCAAGGAATACGAATCTGATGAAAGCGAATTTGCCGTCATGCGCTGATTATCATTTCATAGATCCGCAGAAAATATATCCTTACATTTAACTCTTCAAGAAAATACAATAAGTTGACTCATTCGCTCGCACATATGCATAGTTGGTGGTAAAAGCATTAATATCACTGTTGATAGCTTCATTTTTGAAAAATATATACAAAAAAAAAAAAAATTACGTGTGCTCCACTCTGTTGATGAGCCAGTTTTTTTTCGTGTCACGGAATAAATTTAGACGCTTTGAGATTCATTGGGGCTTTGCAGTCCTTTTAGATGAAATTGTTGTCTTTCAATTGCTAGATGGCAGCACAAGATACTATTTTTTTAGAATCTCTACTAGAGGAGACAAGTATACAAGATTGTTTAAGATCAAAATGCTTAACTAGATGATTGCAAATTGTCTATGAGTTTGCATATATAATATACTTATTTGTTGTCCATTTTGGTAATTTAGGATTTTTTTCTTTATCTTTTCTCTACTTCACTTTTTTATATCATGCTCAGAATTATTTGATAAACTATTTGTTAATTTTTTTTTTATATTTTTAAAATGCCAATATTTTTTATTCAAGTATTACCAAATATTATATTATAATTACAAAAATAATACTTCTGTAAAATCATGTCGGGATTTCAAAATCCTAAATTACTTACAATGAAATTAATGACTTTTGAGAGGATTTATAATAAAAATTGGGCTATTGATTGGGCTACTTGCACCTAAATAAAATATTTTAAATTTTCAGCCAACATTTTGAAACTTTTCAGAAAATCGTTGAATAAAGAGTTAAAATGGTAAAATTGGCATTTATTCTGCATGCAACCAAATATTCTCTTCCTTGCTATCAATATATATTAAATTTTGATGATAAATGCTCTTCGGTGATCAATCTTCTCCATATGTTTAATATTAGGTGAAGTAAGAATATATTTTATTCATTGTAATTCAGAATACCACAACTCTAATACTTTGTGTCTGAGCTGTTATTACAAAACGCGTAGTTGGTTGCACTCATTAAATTCTAATATCTCCGGACTTCTGTCACACCGGAACTTAACAGTAACAATAAGTGTATAAATGTTTTGGGATTAGTCAATCTTTTATGCTACTAATAAAGTCTAGTTAAAATTAATTGAAATAAAGTACTGCGCTGTCATATTGTTACGAATCTGTGATGCGGCTTTCCAGCATAGTTGGTTCCATGGGAGGTCCCAGAGCTTGGCGACCATTTGGCGACTTGGCGACTTTGGCGCCAAAATAGATTATACCCGAAACATCGAGAATTTTCCCGATCCGTCCAGTAGGAACGGAGATACGCCTCGAACGTTCCTGATTGGTTGAGAGGCTTCTAGCCCCGCCTCCTGAGACCTACAAAAGGAAGCAGCCGCAGCTACCGGGCAGTCGTGAATCAGTGGAGTGTGAGAATAGTCGGAAGCGACCGAGAAGAGAGTAGTCGGGATCGACGGTAAAGAACTGGCCTTCCAGAGATAAGCGGAGCAGCGACGGAATGAAGCTAGTACTAAACTGAGCTGTGTGCTACTGTCTGTTGTATGCTGCACGTCTCGGCTGAAGATAATCGTCTTCTGTGCCGTATATAGTTGTCGTCTTTGTGCTGTCCTGTGTGTCTTCGTGTAAATAAACGTCGTTGTTTTATTTTCTACTGCCGCCTGGTGATTGAGAGTTCTCCATACCATATAACTTCCACTATCCAAACGAACCCCGGAAATTTCGTAACAATATTGTCTCCATACATGAATAAGAATTTTGTGATAAACATCTGAAATCACTGTTTCAATTAGCAGCTGGTCACACATTTTATTTTTTTATTTTCATGTTTTCTTGATACGGTATTAGAGACTACGATATGAGAAAACCGATTTATATGAAGAAAAAATATGTTTAAAAATGTCATTATCACCATATTGCTAGTTTTCACTGATTTAGTATTATATATTACGGATGAAAATGAGCATACAAAAAATAACAGCTTTAAAATTAACTTATTTTTAAAAATATTTTCAAAGTGGAATAAAGAAAATTGAATATATATATTTAATAAATTTATTTCTACTTTTACTATTGCTCGAAATCCACAGTATTAAGATCGCAAAAATATTTTATCAGTGCAGCTTCACAATTATTTATCGTGTTCATATGTTTATCCTGGGAACAGATAAACATTTCTTCATTATTTTCCCCCTTTTATCTAGAAAGATTTAATACTTCAAAAAATATCAAAAAATAACTGCAGTATTTTATATATTGTGTGCAAGAAAATAATAAAAAAAATACCGATGTATATAATATTGATATTTATACACTGTAGTGTGAAAGTTCAGACTTTACCATCATTCGATTTTAAAATTTAAGATTATGATAAAAGAATTACTGGATATTGAAACGTTATTTGAAAATTCTATGAGCAAAACTTGGTAGTTTTCTTTGCTATAATACAAATTTTTTAGATAAAAAAACAAATTTGCATATTGCAATATTTTAGAAGACGATTAAGAGTTTCTGCGAATTTTAGGTAACATATGGAAATTAAAAAAATATGACATCCAAATGATAACACTTAGTAATCAAAATACCTCGAGCGAAATAAATTAAAACGAATGAATTTGCATATATCTGACAGTTGTAAACTGAAAGTAAGATTTCATGGAAAATTCCCGTTATTATTAGTCGACCAAAGAAATATATTTATTTTGTTTCATTTAGTGGATGTATATATAAAGCAAACGCATATCTGATAGGCGTATGGAAGCGATGATCATCACATCTTAAGACTGGTGAGTGCAAAAAGAATGATTATTCGTGAAGTTCAGAGGTCATCGGGACTTTTGTATTAGACATTTTACATATTAATAACGGCTCATTGCAAAATAATAATAAAAAAAGCTCTGATGCCTCATCAATAAGTCGCAAAGAATTTTGTGGGTTCGAAATGAGTTCATACTAGAATCTGGATTGTCCAGATGGCTGAACATCGTACTAACATGAATCGCGCAAAAGGTTTGTTGCTTTGTTTAGTCTTAGATTAAGTATTGGCTTGGTGATAGTTTGGACAGTCTTTTCCTTTCAAGGGACAACTTCACTTCACCAGTGTTTGTTGAACAGCATAAAATTTGGTAAAACACCAGAGGATAACTCCTGCTACAAACTGCTGATCTTCTAGGCAGCCTTCATTGGGAATTTAAATTTGGAAGTACTTAGAATTGCACTGCAATCAATACAAAATCTGATCTAATTCTTATAATATAAAAGTTCCTCAGGCCATATTTTTTCCCAACAGAGGAAATTTACGGTATCCCATGTCACGAAGTTCATATCATTAGTAGATAATATTTTTCTGTAACTGAATTGAGGAAATCCATTGAGAGTGTATGATATGGAAACCGAACCCAAAACTACTCAGACGCAGGTAGGTTTTAAATGCTGTTTATTATAATTTCATTTTATTTTTATTTAAACTTCGATAATTTTAATTGTGCATTTAATTTTTTAATGGAATATGAGCAAAGCCAACTTTTATTGCTATAACATGTATATATATATTAAAAAGCGGGAATCACAATCGATAGCTTAAAATTTCCTTGACGGCTGATGGTATGTTCTGACCTTTTCATTTTTTTCCCTTTAGTGCTATTTTTTTGTTTATATTGTTATTTTTGTTATTGTATTTTTACTTTGTAATGGTTATTTTCTTCTAATTTGTTGTTTTGTATTTTCCTTTCTGTTAAAATGGTATATCTCTTGGGCATAATTTTAGGGGATTTTCGGGTCACGAGGGATCATTATTAGACAAATGTCTGTTTTTCCTCACAGAAAAAAATCTCTTTCTTTGAATCCCTGCCTAAAGGTGACCCTTGAAAAAGTCTTCAGGCCGGATTCTTTTTTATTTTTCTATAATTTGTTTTGGTTTAATTTTTATTTGGTTTTTTGATTCTCCTTTTAACTTGATTCTAATACTTTTGTATATATATATATAAATAGCCGCCTTTGGCGACCAGCCGGTTCGCCAATCTTAATGTTCGTTAAAATTTTAATAAAGAAATATTTTATGCAATTCCTACTTCAATAGCTTCTTCATCAAAATATTTTAAAACTTCAAATTTTGGTTGTCATATAATTCATTCATAATATTATAAAGGCCTTCAGTTATAACGTAATATGTATCTCTCTAATTTTCTGTTAGCACCCGTAGAATTTATGCTTTAAATTAAAGTGGAAAGAATTAATCTTCAATTAATATAATAATATTTTTTACTGAAACAAAGCATTTTTTTTATAATCTGATTACTGAAAATAGAGTCACTCAGCGTTTAAACTTTATGGGCACTAAAGAATATCTTTTTTAATTTATGTAATATCTCAAGAATTTGTCAACAAAATTTTCTTAGATTCATCATGAACAGATCGATTCATTAATAATGTTTAATTTTAAATGCATCAAACACTAAGAAAATAAAACGAATCGTTTAAAATAAACGGTGGAAAACAGGTTTTAAAAAAACTACTTAAAAAACGATGTACTTAAAACTATAAGCATATACAAAAAATATATAACTAACATAAATACATTTTAATTACAAAAGCATACAACGAACCTAAAAATAATTTAAATCCAGTCCGCATCTGTTGATAATAATTGTCAACAAAATGCGGAATTCAGAACAGAATGCGCATGCGTGAATTTTCAACGCCAGTTACGTAACGCAAATACGTGATTTTTTTCTACGCCAGTTGGAGTAACGCTATGCGGATTAGAAATTTTTAATTTCCTTTATTCTGTTTTATTTTAATTCAAAAGTACTTCAGAATGAATCTGAAAGATCGGTTCATTAACAATGTTTAATTTTAAATGCATCAAACATTAAGAAAATAAACAGAATCGTTTGAAATAATCCGCCGAAAAATATTAACCCTAGCCTCATTACTGTTGGTAGAAAAAAAAACCTGAAGCCTTACTCATTTGGCGGTGGGGAAAATGGAAGATTTTTTTTGGCGGGAAAATTGGCGGTGGGGAAAATGAAAGATTTTTTTGGCGGGAAAGTTAGTTTTTAATTAATAATTACAATTCTAATTAAAAATTCGAATAAAGGAACCCCAGGTGCACATTTCCAACCTCCAAGGTATACATGTACCAAATTTGGTAGCTGTAGGTCAAACGGTCTGGCCTGTAGAGCTCCAACACACACACACACACACACACACACACACACATTGAGCTTTATTATAAGTATAGATATATAAACAGCAAAAACTAAAAGAAAATATTCTGTAAAAAAAAAACAACAACGAAGACATCATAACATTTACTGTAGCTTCATAATACGAAAGGGGAAAAAAACGATAAATCTGTAAATTTGTTTAGTTTATAAGTTATTCTGAGCACGTAAAAAGATTTTCGCAAATATTTGGAATATTCTTCTGCATACAAACTGGCTTACCGGACTTCTTACTTTCCTGAAAATATTTTTAGATATTTTTTATTATGTCCGAAAAAATTATTTTTCAAATAGATGCTAAGAAAACAATATTTTAATAACGATTCATATAAATTCGTGTTATTTTAGAAAAAAAATCTCCTCTTTGCTATTGAATTAATAATATGTTCACTTTTAAAAGCAACTCCAATTTTTTTGTGGTCTAAAGGATAATTTTTTCGTATCTCTATTAATTTAAAAAGCATTTCTGCAGGTATGTTTACTCTTTCGTATACTTTATGGTGCCTTCGACATGTTTTCTTATGAAAAATATTGACACAAATGTCGCAGTAAATGAACTGAATTTTTAAATATTTTCTCACGATGCAAGCTTGGCTGGTTCAATCCATAGAGCATAAGACTTTTAATCTTTCATTTATAGCTTAGTGTACTTCAGTTTATCATTTGAATCTTTTAATTATATTATCCTGTGTCAATATAATGTTATTTTGGTAGAAGGTTTTGGTATCTGCAAAATTGATCATATCAAAAATAAATTACTTTTTCATTCTAGCATCACATCGGAAGTCAGAAACATGGGTTTAGGAAAAGCCCTACTTCTATTGCTAAATGATTAGATATTTGATATGTAATTATGATAATTAGAAATCTGAGTATTAAAATTAATGAGGAATACTATATTAGAAAAGGTAGCTTGGTTCATTATTTCATAAACTTTGCCTTAGCAATATATTTTTAATTACGTTCAAATATTCTTTTTTCACAGAAAATGCAAAACTGAGACAATTATTTTCCAGACTATTTGATACAACGTTTTGAGATTTATATTAATTCGATGTCTCATAAATTATGTTTTATGTTAAATTTTTAATATGATCAGATGAATATCCAGTATATGATAATCATCTTCATATTATAACGGATTTATAATATTTTTTCCAATGCAGTTAGTTTCATTGTAAAGAAGATAGTTTTACAGACAGAATAATGGCTAATGAATGGTGTAAAGTATAGAGCCTTGGTGACAAACATGATTACCATTTGGCGACGAATTTTACAATTTGGGGGATAAAAATGAAGGATCAAGAATATCCGAGAATCTTTACGATATCTCTATTAAGACTCGAATTCCAATATTTTCTCAAGAAGTTTCTTTGTCTCTCTGCTTTTTATAATTTCCTTGATAAAAACAGAGAGGAAGTTAGTGGTAGTCATCGAGCCAAGAGAAAGTGGTAGAGTGCAGTCTCTTTTCAGAGTCTTCTCTAAGCGTTTAGGCGTTCAGAGATGTCGATGGCGGTTGTTTGATATGAACTGATGCTGTTTGTTGCAAGTGTTGTTCTTATATATGCTTTGATTCTGTTTTAGTATTGTATTTGTGTCCTTATAAAATAGGTTTTTTTTTGTTTTGTTATTGAGCCTGTTAGACTTTTTTAACGTAATGACCACAAACGGATTTTGAATATTTTTTTTATAAAAATATACAACTTTAATACCAATTAACACTTTGACTACTATGGGGTCACCGTTGACTGGGGGGCAGGACTCATGTTAAATTACATTGAAAGAAATTCAGTGGATCAGCCAATGTGTTAAACTTATTTGATCACAAGGATATCTGAACCAATGTTAATTATCTACTCACAACATCTATTTGAAAAGTTTCCCAAATTTAGTTTAAAGGATACATTCAGCATTCTAACATATCAATCGGGTATCAAAATTTAAGAAAATACGTTGAATACATGATTTAGGAAATAAATATGTTCGAATGTGTTCGAAATTGTAGACTGCTATTCATAAATAATTGCTTTTAATATAATCTCGCTTTTAAAGTCAACGAGAGCTCTTGAAATCATCAGTGCGATGACAAAGATGACGTTTGATGAAGGGCCACCACTCACTCCAAGCTTTAATATCAAATCAAGAGGAATATATTTACCCTTGACACATAAAAGACTGACTTTCTTTAATGTTTTAGTCTGCGCTTCTACTATCCAGTTTGTAAACCTAGACATCAAGCCAATTTGATCTGTTAATCTAAGATTTGAAAATCTGATATAACCAGAAGAGATTGAATTCCCAAAAACTTTGAAATAAAGGTGCTATCCTATCGCTTCCTTGGTCTTAGGCAAATGCGTGAAAGCCACCAGTTTCTCAGATTTTTTTTCAGAGTCCTTTCATGTGAGAGCTTTGTATCTCGTAGCATAGTGAAGAAAGCTGGTACTTGTATGTTAATTGAGCTGTATTGGTGAAAAGAAGTAACGAAATATCAGTCTTTGGCTTGAATTTGGCGTTTTCTGCTTCATAATATTGTATTGAAGACAGTTTATGCATTTTTTGAACGATCGAAACCAAAATTTGACGTAGAACTGCAATTTCAGTGATATATCAATCAAATACATTTTAGTAACATATATCAAATTTTATTTAAGACGTTCGGTTTTATTACATTTCGTGCGGTTTCATGCATATATATATATACATAAGACAATCTGCATTTTTTAAAAATTCAGAATTTGATAAAAGACGACATTTTTAAATTATTTAATTGTGCAAAAAATGTTTCACTTTAAGTTTGTGAACGAAATTCCATTGAATTCCTTTAGTTTCGTAGTTATTGTGTTCATTTCAACGCAGACATTTATATAGAACAGACTTCATTTGAATAAGTTTCATTCAAACTTTAAGAAAATGCATAAATTTGGAGTAAAGACTGCATGGAAAATTCCAACTATTTAACTGAAGTGTTTCTGAGTTGTATTCAAAACAGATATAGAGAGAGATAGACAAACAGGCATTATCCAATATCTTTTCTAAACTGGAAAGTTTGAAACGCGAGGATTAGTTAAAATATCAAGTCTGAATTTTTGACGATTACATTTCTCTTCATTGATTCCTATTAATAATATAAATAAATAAATAAAAATAAAGAAAGAAAACAGATGAAATAAATTTTAAGTTCAATGAAAATTATATATTTTTTCAGAAGCTTTTATATGGCGACTAGTAATCATATCTGCCAATCTTCTGCGCATATTAATTTCCCAGATAAGTTAATCTTCAATGCTATATGTGAATTCATATATTAAGCTGTCGGATAGTAATAATAAAGAAATGGTGCTTTGTCTAGCCTTGGCGGTTATAAGATGGAAATGGAGGCTTTCATATATAGCGAGGAAGGACATAAAACTGACAAATTAAGTGCTTTTCGTAGCCCTTTGTTTGGGGAAAGAGCATTATGAGTGGACTGGAGGAAGGCCAAATTCCGCACGGAATTTCTCGTCTGGATTCTCAATGGGAAATATTTCAGACACAATAAACATAAGCCCCCAGACTCGTTTATAAGAGTAAATATATTGATTCATGGAACAAAGTGCTTCTGAATTATTATTTCCTCTTTATTTTGGAATTTTATGGCTTTAATTTGCTTTTTTTTACAGCAAATATATAATATCTTGTAATTTAATTTATTTAGTATAATCAATTCGTGTGATATCGTACTTTCGTGATAAACATAAATGGACATGTTATAATTTTCTGACTGCCTGTATTATGGTATTGATGTGACGTCAGATCCGGTTTTCTTTTGTCAAATGTATAATGAATTTTCGATAATGTAAGCTGCATTTGTAATATAATGTATATGAAAAGTCTTAGTTAACTAGTATACGAAATATACAAAGAAAAAGTAAAGCAGTAATTAGAAAAAAAAAATACCTGGAGATTTTGACAAATCTTTACTTTTCGTATCTCCCTAAGATCTAAAAAAAAAAAAAACATCTTTTGAATTATAATTACTCTCCCTGTATTTGTAAAAATCGACTCAGTTATCTAAATGGATAACATTTGGTATAGGTATTTGTACCAAATATGTAAGATAATATATATATTTGTACCGATAATGTAACATGTGCAAATAAATACATAAACTGCAAAAGTTTAAAAAAATAAAAAAATAAATAATAAAAACATGGAGAAAAATAAAGCTTGGTTCACAATTTTATTATTCGCAGCTTTATCAAAAAATAAATATATTGAATTAAATCTGTCAATTATTTATCAGTTTGGGTTTATGAACTATGTTTGCATCTGTGAACTATGCTTTCACTAATATTTCCACATTGAAAAAATAATAAAACTTCAATGCTTACCTTTCTATTTTGAATTTGATTAAATGAACATGAACCAAATTTATTAACGCGAATAAAACTGGTTGAATGAATAAAAATCTAAAGAATAGAACCACTTTTGGCAATATTACATAAAAATAATCGGTTTTAGACAATTCCAGAAGTTTTTTTTGTTCGTTACTTTTTTTTTTTTAATTTTTATATTTGAGGAGATTTTGTGAGAGTTTTTCATTTTTTGTTCTTTACCCTTAGAAATAAGAATATTTTCTAAAATTATATTTCCACTGTAGTTATATTATTTATATCATTAATTTCAATATATAGGTTTTTTAAATTAAAATACTTCAAGCGATTGAATAAATTTTTATCAAATAATAATTACACTTAGTTTTAATTACAATTTTGACTTTAATTACCCTTATTATTCTTATAAGTAAATTCCCATCAGAAGTTGAAAGCGAATGAAGCGTACTATCACAATGAAATAGTTCTAGAGTATGAAGCCGAACAACTGAAAGAAGCCGCTGAACTAAATAGAACAATAGGTCGATACTCGCAGATGCATGTTGATGAGGCCGACCATTAGGGTCATGCACAAAAGAAGTTCTTCCTTTGAGCGTTTAATTACTCTCGGGGAAAAGGATTTCTTCGTGTTAGAGGAGGTGGCTCATTGAGTGGTGTCTTATTAATTTTGTGCCCCGCCTGTAATTAGTCCCCTGAAACCCAAGAAGTGAAAGAAACCGTGGTTGGCAAATTCGTGGTGACAAGGGACACGCCGCCCGACATTCTTCTTTAGAATGGAGTCATTTTTAAAAAAGACCCTTTATGAGAGAGTCATTATAGAGAATATGTTGAACAAAATGACAGTGTGAAGGGCTGACGTTTAGAAGGAAATATAATTCTTCGGCATACAGATGAATTTGCGAAACCACAGAAGCCTTATTCATTTGCGAATAATATTGACTATCTAATAAATGTTCAGATTGTTGCTTAGTCAGAAAGAAATGCATCCCTTCTCAAGGACATATATCCCGTGTCAGAAATTGTTACTTACAAATAAATTTATTTTGCAAAGTTAATACATGCAACATAAGTCGTAACTTTGCCCTCCTCATACAGTACTAAATGATGACATAATCCATCATTTGGAATTAGACTGTTAATATTTTTCTTATCGTAAGGTGCAGTTAGCCGGCGTCCTGGCATAGGGGTAGCACGTCTTTCCCGTGATCTGGGCGTTCTGGGTTCGAGTCTCGGTACGGGCATGGTTGTTTTGCCTCTGTTCTAGCTGTGAGAGGTGTGAATGTGCCCCCTCTGTAAAAAGGGGCTCTGTGCAAGCGAATGTGATGCGTGAGTAGCTAAGACGTACTCTTGGGTCTAGTTGGCGCTATTAAAAATAAGAGACGCTCCCTTGGCTTAAAATCGCTGTCTTCGTTTGTGAGCTTGTCCATGGCAAGTGCCATTAGAAACAACAACAACAACAACAGGTGCAGTTAATTTTTAGGCACTTATATTTTTTCAGCACCTATAGGCACATATAGTTAGTTTTTAAGCACTTATTTAACCACTTGTGATGGCAAGAAATTTACAAATATTTCTGCCATAAAAGTTTCTCAGTGAGAGCTATTGAAATCGAAAAAAATACCCTATATCTTATCATAAAGTATCCGATACCTTATTGAAATCGAAAAAAGATTTATATCTCCCAAATGAATTAATTTTCGACCTAAGACTGTGCTCTCCCTATATACTGCATTCCGGCAAATAATCTCAATCGATGAGTCGAGAACATCATTTTTATATTTTTCACATTTGTAGCTGACTTGTGTAGCACGTCGTTGGCGATTCTGTGACGAAAGCATCTCAGCGTACGTGTCTCGTTTCCACTGCTAGTAGTTAAATTTGTACATGGTATATAATCAATAAAAAATAATATAATAAAATAACATGACTTTCTGACAAAATCTTGTCTTCAAAACCCTATTCATTAGTTTTAGAAGTTTCATCTTCCATGTAGTAAGTATTTCTTCGCTTAACCTATTTAAACAGAAAGAGCCGGCGTCCTGGCATAGGGGTAGCGCGTCTTCCCTATGATCTGGGTGTCCTGGGTTCGAGTCCCAGTTTGGGCATGGTTGTTCTATCTGCGAGATGTGTGAATGGGCCCTCCTGTAAAAAGGGGTTGTGCAAGCGAATGAGTGATGCGTCAGTAGCTAAATCGTACTCTTGGCCCTTAAAAAACAAGAGACGCCCCCCCACCGGCTTAAATCGCTGTCTTCGTAACAGCGGGCTTGTCCATGGCAAATGCCATAAGAAACAACAACAGACAGATAGAATTCCACCTTTGTCTTGTTGCATAATCTGAAAGCATCGTACTCTTCTTGCAATATTAATTTTTTTAAAATATTTTATCGATCTTTATGGAGATACAAGATATACGGCAGAATGAAGTTAGATGCTAGTAGACATGCGGAGTTACCTTTGTCATGAATCTGTGACGATATGTGGATGCTTAGTGCAAAATAAATCAGATTGAGTGACCTACTCGACACTTTCTTGCATATTCTCAAATAATGTTGTTTAGGCTCCTCCGCTTAGAATAAAATTATGGACTTCGGCAAGGCCTTGAACGTCATGAATTCTCAAAACTTATTTTCAGTTCCTTATATGAGCGTTTTGTATTTTGTCGCATAATAAAGAAAACAGTGTATGCATTTGGATGCCTTTTTTATTTGCCCGAATAAAATCAAAATTTGACAAATTACAATTTTTAGTAACATGATTATATAACCAATTTCATTTAATTATGTCGCTATATTTTTCCAATTATTGCGTTTACATGGATAAGAATAAACGGGTTGATAAATGGTAAATCACATGAAATTGTTTTAAAATTTAATAAGGATTTGCAATTACGAACACTGAAATTTTGTACCAAGTTCAGTTATATTAACGTCCCGTTGTAAAGCAACACTAAGGCTATTTTGGGACGGACCTCGTAATTTTGAACCGTGATCAGATGACGAAGACGTCACCTGAGCTGGCACCCCCCTCTCCACACCACACCAGCGGAAGAACGTTTGGCCCTGATGGATTTAACGTGCAACAGACCCTCCTTAAACGACGGTTCTTCGCTGGAATCGGGTCTTGAACCTGAAACGGCCACCACGGCCCTATTGTGTACCAAATTGCATTTATCTAAGTCATTATATATTTTTAATTTATCGCTTTTACATGCAGAACAGACCGGCAGATAGATATAATTACTTTAAACTTTTATACGAATCTCCACGATAGATTTTAAATCTGATGGTAAAATTTTAAGTATCTGCCTCTTTGCATTTTAAAATTATAGTGTTCACTTGTAATTGGAGAGGAAATCTAAAAATTGGTGGTAAAGACTAATTATTAAATTTAATCCAGTCGAAAACTTTTTTAAATTATCGTATTCACAGACAAACATAATTTACAAATTTTGTTTTTCGGATTCAGAAAGGTCTGAAAGGAGATTCATAAAAATCTTGTTAGAATTTTTTTTTTTTTTTGGATATTGTAATTCACTCTCCTAGTATACTTTCTATACAAGAAAATAAACATAAAGGAGACATTCTTCCCCAATTAATATTCATTGAATAGCGTTATTTTATAGTCTGAAAAAACAACATTTTAGATCATCTTCTAGATACGAGAAATAAATTTAAAAACAGCAACTTTGAATCAATAAACAATTTCATTCATTTTCTTAGTATTATCTTCAGAAGGCTTGTTTTCTACACATTTTTATCAAACAACCAAAAGAATATAAAAAACATGTTAAAAGGGCTTTTTTTTATCATTCTCCGGATAACAGTGAAGCCCTTTGTTTATTTTGTCCTAAACACGAGTTCATTTTCTTTGTATTGCTCTGCTGGGAAAACTTGCATCGATGTCTCTGCGTTTGGCTTTAGAAGAAAACTCATTTCCATATTTTTAATTTTGCAGCATTTTTTATTCATATTTTACTTTTCTATAAATATTTTTCTATAATATTTTCAAGAAATTCTAAACAAGCGTTTTTAACATAATGAAAAATAATCATGAATTAATGTTATAAAATTAGATTTTATTAGAATTTAGATTAAAAATTAGATTTTATTGAAAGTAATATATTAGATTTTAGAAGAATTATTAAAGTAAATAAATAATTATGAAAATTTTTGGCATATTTTTATTGTTTTCTTTTTTCTTTTAAAAAAAAGGTATTGAAGATATTAAAAACGGATATTATTGTTTCCTCAACTTTGACGTACGCGCCACAGCATAATACTTTGTACATATTTCATCAAATAGTGAATAAATGTTGCTTATTCATCCCCATTAATAAACATGATACAAAAATTTGTAGAAATCTACAATTTCGACACTTAAAACAAAAATCAGTTTCCTATCATTGTATATTGTTGTCATGTTCAGATAGACATGAATAGATGTATTCATAAACTAACAACCCGTGGTCCAGAATCTGATTTGGATAGACATTTAGAGATATAAACCTACGTAGAAAACCTCAATCTTTTAATCCGTTACATGTAAACAAGTGAATGAACATATTCCCTTGTTATTTCCCTTAAAAATTGACATAAATTTAAAGTTTTTTTTATACAAAAACTTTATGGAAATTTTAATTCCTGAAATTCTCTACATTTCTTTAAATCATTGCGCTCACAAATATATAAACTTCAAAAATTAGTTTTCTTGGAATTAGATATGTCTAAAATGCGGATTACCCTCAAATTCGCGATAGAATATTTTTAGTGTTACAATATTTTCTATAGCTGTGCTTAGTACACGAAAAGGTAATAAAGTGACTGGTTTTTTATCTTTCTTTATATCAACTTTTTCTGCTATTGAAAATATTTTCTTTAATTTAAAAAAAAAAAAAAGACTATAGATCGTGAGAATTCTATATTTTTTTTTATTTCCCCTTTTTTTCATTATTTAAAAATTATAAATCCTCACCTTTTATAATTTTTATTTTATAATTTCAATATAAATATAAATCTAAAAGAAGTGTCCATTAATATAAAGTTAAGACTTTTTTCCACATTTGATCATTACAATTTTTTAAAATATAAATTGCTTTTAATTATTATAAGATAATTTGAAGGCATCCGTAATGACTCTCTATAATTACATTTATTACCTTTCAAACTTATATTCGAAATTTATTTTTAATTTTTTTGTTTTATGAGGAATAGAGTAAGAAAAAGTTATAAATCTCAAAAAAAGGAATTCAAATTCCAGATTTTAATGCATTTACACATTTCAGTTCCCCTCGAGTTCGAAAAACACATTTTCCGAATTATCTTTTTCTGACCAGAAACAAGATAACTTAAAATTAACTCTTTGCACTCGGTCTCCTCTCAAGTATCATTCAAGACGGTGCATTCTTTTGACTTTTTTTTTTATTTTATTTTTTTAATTTTAAATTGTTAAAACTATTTTCAGGGGAGTAAGATTATAAGACTTAATTTTTTTGAGAAATTCAGCCTATAGTAATTACATATATTTATTTAATGGAGCAATAAAGAAGTCTTTGTATTAAGATAATAATTATGCATCGAACAACTTTTGAGTGCAAAAGATAAATTCAGGCCAGAAGGATGGAATGTAGTACATAGGCTTGATCGTGTAACACAAATTCATTAAATTCTATCAAATTTAAAATGAAATCTATAAACAGAAAGTTTGTCTTTCTTGTTCAATGCAAACCAACACGATACCCGCAAAATACTCGATGAAAAACATTTAGTACACAACTGTAGCATCTAAAATGTAGATTTGTAAAGTAAATTTGAATTAAAATTTGTAGATTGAACCCAATCCAGGAATGGGTCGATCGTCTATTGATGTTTTCATTCGCATGTATGTATGCGTGATAACCTGGAGATGCAACAGTTTCGATAAAATGAAATTTTGTATGTGAAGTTATTCATAAAATTACAGCTCTATGCCAAGTTTTGAATGCAAGAAGTCGTTCAAAATGCAATCCTATTGAAAAACAACACTTTTGCTACTTTGGGACGGATCTCTTAATTTTGAATCACAGCCAGATAACGAGGACGACACATGAGCTACGCACTGTCTCCAAACTTCTGTACAACATCAGTAGGTGGATATTTGCTCCGAAGAATTTAATGAGCATTCCCGCCTGCACAGGGTTCTTCAATTGGATCGAAGGGATTTTATTCTATTTTAATATATGTAATAAAATAATAACAAAAGCTATTATGATCTAAAAATTCTATGAAAAAAAAATTATACAATTTTTCAGACAAAAAACATAATAAAATTAGACGTTAAGAAAAATGTATCTGTGATGATATGGGTTGATGGACCTTACACAGATAATTAGCCAAAATCAAAGCATAATTGAAGGAAAAAATTTTCCATTTAAAATATTTAGTATTGGCTTTTGCCCAAAGATTTGACATGATCTTTGATTTTTTAAATTGTCACATACGGGCATTATCTACACAATTTTTAAAGTGTTTTCAGCAAAATTTATACCAACACATATAAACTGAAAACTGTCGTAGCCAGTTTTATAGTATCACAATTTTTTCATGGCTTTTTTCATCCCTATAAAGTCCACCAATAAATAATTTTAAATCATTTCTTTTAATCAGAGAAAAGAAGTACTTTCCGTATTAGCATAAAATACTAAGCAACACATCCGCTATTATTATACTTCTAAAATTATGCTCTTGGTTATTTTATTGCTGCTTAGATTTTTCTGGCCAATTCGTTAGGTCAGGTTGGAGTAGCTCAACTATGCTTTCTAAAGCATACGCATAAAGGCATTCAATTGAATAACCAGAAAATTACAACAGAAATAAGTGAGAACTATGGTTAAGTCCTAAGGGGAATCACTGTTCGGAGTACAATTCCACCCGTAGGAGGCATGTTCCGTCATCGATAGGAAGTAACTTGACCCCGCATCTTTACTATGCAGGTCAAGATAGAGAGAATCAACCATCTGCTCTTTCTCATCCTTATATCTGATGTCTCTCCCGGTAAAATAAATTCTCATAAAAATTAGTATTATATTTTCACTTTTTACCCAATAAATAATAGATAAAAATGACAAATTTTGACTTTTGTGTTTAAAATTATTTCTCGGAAATTTAAAAAAAATGTTGGACAAATATTTTGCGAGATACATTCATACATATCTGTCATCTTGATATCTTACATTCATGATATCTTGAGCCACGCCCTCTTCCAATGTTATATTTTATATTTTTGATGATAAGCCACCAATCGTTTTACTTTAAAATGAAGAATTTTTTTCTAAAAAAACTTGTTATTGTTTGTAAATTTGATAATTACACTAATCTTTTTAATATCTGCCTATCAAGTATGGACCATGTTTGAAAGGAAAACCATCGTTTTCAAACTTGTAGCATAATTCATTTTTTTACTTTAATATATAGATTTAGAAATGCCACACGTTAACTGCTTTATTATGAATCGTAGTGTAAAAAGCATAAATAGAATTTTTCAGATAAAGTAGTTTCTAAAGACGGTTTTGACATTTGGCTTTCAAATTAATTAATGACACCGATACTAATGAGTGTGCTTGTATTATTAAACCCTTTTTACTTCAACAACATTATTTTTATCTAAAACCTTTATAAATTTACGACTGCTTTTTAAATGTAATTTTCCTTTATGTAAAAAATAGTGATTTATAAAAATTTATACAAACTTAATTGAATAAAAGTTATTCCTTATTCCTTGGAAATTTTGCTTGTTTGCTCTAATCTCTTTTAATTTATATTTTACCTAAATGGTTTACAGTTTTGATTAAATATTAATAAACATTTGGAGGAAAAAATTAAGAATGATTTTATAAATATAGTGAATATAAAATGTTAAAATAAATCCATAATTATTATTTTTAAATTTTCAAATTATTTTTTTATTATAATTAAGTTAAACTAAAGCAATTATTTAGTATAGGAAATAATAGTCTTATAAAATCCTTAATTTCTTCCATAAAGGTTTTAGGTTTTTGCTGAGAAAAGTAACTGTTTTAATATGCACTCTTTTTGTTGTAATATTACTGTGATGAATTTTTGAACATATTTTCCTCAGTTTGCTTTTTCTGAAAATATGTATATTATATAATGTTAAAAGTCAAACACATTTTTTTTTCAAACTACATAAATTTTTTTTCTGTGAACTCATAAATATCAGCTCAATAGAATTAGGCATCTATTTTTAAAAATATTGATTAGAATTTCTTTTAAATAGCTAAAATGAAAAAATTGATAGTTTGCAAAAAATTATGAAGTAATTTTAAGTAAACATTTTTCTCTCCGAAACTAAATTAATTTCGTTTTTGGATTCTATCATATTGTCATCTATTTCACGAGCTGGATGATGTAATCCTGTAATAATCTTAATCAATGGTTATAGAAAAACAAAGAAATAGTAAAAAACAAAAGTATTATATATTAAATAAAATCTGTTCAGATACATTTCTTCTCTTCAGTTGAGTTGAACCAATTAAACTCAATTTATTACGCAAAAGATAATACTTCTCAATTTAAAATAATTTATCGCATAAAAAGTAGTACTGAAATTATCCACTTAATTTACTCCAATCGTAACATCTTTCATTCTAAACGACGAAGACTGTTTAGAACATTAAGTAACTGAACTGAACAGGCGATTCTCACTTTTTGTATCGCACAATTCTGTCATTCGTCGACAGATGGCGCGTCCATCACTTTCGGTTCGGGAAACTTCGGAAATCTCCGAGGAGTGCGAGTAAGCGATGGGCCGGAAAATTCCCGCGGGGTTCACTCATTATTCGACGGCAGATTATTTCCGATTCGTAAGATGTATTTAAAAGAGTGGCATCGAAAGAGCGTGAAAACTGCTTCGGATGGATCAACGACTCAATTAAATTCGAGCAATTGCACCTCTTCCTGTGGCAGTTTCTAAGTTCACTCGTTGACTTGTTTTGGCATCTTTTCTCCCCTGATGAATTCGTTTTTAATTTAATGTGTTGTTGAAAAGTCTTCTGAGAGTTTGCCGAAGAAACGCAATTTCTGTGAAAAATTTTACAAGTAACAGATTTAAAACGATATTGTAATAAAGTTACTACTCTTTAACGTGATCTTATTGGAATATTATAATCCAATCTGGTTTTTTTTTTTTTCATAGCTATAGGTTGAATATTTTAACATTAAAATATTCCGCATCAAGTTTTAATGCTTTACTGGTTTAATTTGTCCTTAAAATGCTTAAAACCTAACAAATAAATATTTTTTTAATGTAATATGAATTATTAAACAGGCAAGAATCTATAGACTAAATATTTTGACCTAGTGTTACTGCATTTGGCAGGCGGTTCTTTCTTGATTATTTGGTATCTCTGAGAAAGAATATTTCAAAATTTTAATTAGAATTTAACTAATTAAAAATTAACTTTTTCTTTAGAATTTAACACTTTTCTTTAATAATTTTGGAGCATGTTAACTTTAAAGATCCACCCTAAAACATCTTTAAATTTTGAAAAAATTACCTTATCAGTGTTATGACTTTTATTTTTGACAATACAATATTGCCTACTTTCTATAAGGATGGCATTTTATGCTGATTAATTTAAATTTTAATGATGCAATTTTCTCTAATTTTAATAAATTCTTTCGAAATATATTTTACAACAATACCTTTCATTGGTTTAGCAACTAAACTTATGCTCAAATGAAGTGAAACGATATTGCTATACGCTTATTATCCAGTTTATCCCTCTAATCTTCGGTTCAGATACCTAATACCCCTTCTTTTTTATATCTGAGCTGTAATAGGAAAGGAGTAATCTTATCAGATGATGTGAACTAATTATACAATTGGTGTGAATCACGGACGAATCACGAGGCAAGCAACATGTTAAACATACTTTTTGGGCACATTTTATTGATACTATAATTAAGGTTAAATTTTAAATAATAAGATAAAGATCAAGCTCAAAAAATTACAGTAGCGATGTTATGGTTCTCCTTTCCAGACACATTCGAATCTCTTTTTTATTCAATTGCATTAATAATATGTCTTTAAAAATAAAGGCGAAATTAGATTAAAAATAATGAAAATAAAAAGACAAGAATTTAATATTCGTAAAAACAGTTTTAAATACATTTTTATATTCTGTGTTGTTGTAACTTATGGCACTTTACAAGACCTCGGACAATTATCTGTCAGTGATTTAAGCCGAGTGAGTGTCTCTTGTTTTTTCAATAGTGCCAACTAGGGTACGACTTAGATACTTCATGCGTTTGCACTACCCCTTTTTTACTAGGGGACACATTCACGCACCTGACAGGTTGAACACAGAAGAAGAACAACCATGCCCGAACCCAGGACACCCAGAGCACGGGGAAGATACGCTACCCCTGTGCTAGGATGCCACCATTTATATTCTAGAAAGTAAAAAGTAATTTATTAGCACGTTAAGCGCCAAACCTGTTTTGGCTTCCTTTCCTTCTATCCCGGAATATCCGATTTCTTTGTTAAGTTGCCAAAAATAGATTTATGTTAAACTGCAACAAGACTTTAAGCACTTAATTGCTCAATTATTTTGTTATCTCTGAATTAAAATATATTCAGGAAATTTAAATTTTTGCATGCATTTGTCAGTCAATTAAGGCAGCGTGGGCGAAAATTATATTCTAAGTCAACAGTGACTGATATGGCCAGAGCGAAAAGAACTAAATCAGTACACGGTGACTGACGAGGAAAGAAATAGAAGCATGCTGTCAGCTACAGGTGACTGACATGACACTTAACGTGTTAATCAAAACTTTGGAGATCAAAGCATCACTAAAGAAAATAGAATTTTAATTATATTCAAGCATAATTTTATTTGAAAAAAAAATCATTCACCTAGGACATTTATTGTGACTCAGCTTATTTGTAAGATTGTCTTCAATGTTTCAGGTTTGAATTGATGCAAATTTTGTTTGAAGTATGTTTTTAATAAAAAAACAACAATTTCAATATTTTAATAGGTTAATAAAAGCGCGTTTCTACTAAGGTTTTTATCTTTATTATTTCCAACTGCTCATTCTTTATTTAAGAACATAAATCTTTATTATAAATATTAAAGTTTAAAATGCTATCATTTGTGTTGTGATAATTATCAATTAGTTGAATGCAAACATGCCAACGGGCGGCGGAATGTTCACTGAAGTGAAGCGAGCATACTTTTGTAAACTGAAGTGAATTACTTCTGGTTGTGTGCGCCCTCTTGTCAATAAAGAATTGAGAGTCTTCGGACGTGGTGGTGTGTTTTCTGGGGATTTTTTTTTTTAAGTTTTATCAAGGAGGAGAAGTATTAATGTTTTTTAACTGAGTTATCACCAAAAGAATTAGATTATTTTTTCTAAAATTCACTATTAGGTGGTTTATTAAAAAGGAATTAGACTTAATTTATTAATTGACAATTAATTTTCGAAAATATTTCAGAATTGTTCTGTTACAAGAGCCCTTGATTTTCGGAAATTTCAGAAAAATATTGAAAGAAGTCTATTAAATTAAAAATGAAATTAAAACGGTTAAAATGATTGAGATCCCACTTCGTGAAATTTAAAAGGTGACAAAAAAAATATCCGAATTTATTACAAATAATAATGCATATTAAAGTGATATGCATACAACCACATTATATCTTCATAGAATTCCATTACTGAAGCAAATAACACGCTAAACTTTAATATTATTTTTTTAAATGTAAGATTTTAAAAAGATAGTTGCTACCTTAAAATCTTAACATTTGAAAAAAAATATATATATAAGTTTACACTGTTTCATTTTTCTTCGGAGAGAAGAAATGATCACGTTTTAAAGGTCAAATCCCATTATGAATTATGTGTAGTACCAAGTTCGAACTTGTGGAATTCCGAACGGAACGCTTATAGAATGTTAATAACTTTGGAATTAGCTGTCCACTGAATTATTAAATTATACCTACCATAATTGAAGGGTTTTTTTTTTTCTGTTTCAAATATCTTTCATTCATTTTTTATTTTATGAGAATAACTAATACGTCACATAGTAACTTTCAACATATAGGCATATTCATAACTTTGTAGCATATATGATACCAGAATTCAGAATTTTTATTATATCGATCTATTTATAATATCAACGATATAATTTTGAAAAGGATAAGCTCCATTTCGAAATCGAGAAGATCCAGATTTGAGGTAGTACAAAATCCGTAATTCCGATGTTTCCGGATATAAACTGTCCTTCAAATAAAATTACATGTAAACGGGAAATAATATTTTTATGTTATTCTTTAGAAAAAAGACAATTCGGAAGTATTATATGTCCTTACTTTTCAATTCATAATATGAATGCACATCATCATTATAACATATTATTATTAATCTATGGCTCGGATGGAAGTTTTATACAATTTCCAAGGAAGAACAAAATTTGGTTGTGTCGACAGAAGTTGCTACGCTGTTCGACAAAAGTCGCTACTATTTTGGAATATTATATGATTAAAATAGTCTAGATAAAATGTTCTAGAACACCTTATTGTTGCTGGATTTTTTAATGTTGAGAAGGGAGGGGAGGATTAACGCACGATTTAAATAAAATTCAATTCATTTATGCATAATCTAATAGCAGATGATAAAAGGTCTATTGTTTGGGCAGTAATAGTTTTCTGTCAAATACTGAAAAATAATTTAGCATATATATATTTACAGCGATTATTTTGTATTTTTGAATATTTGGTTTTATTTAATCCTTTTATTTTTAAGTTATATTCCTTACATTTACAAAATTGCAAATGGTTTTATTTTACAAAAACCAGAACCATGTGTTGCAGCTGTAACGCTTTTTTAGGCTAAAAAATATATGTAGAAAAGAAACTTTCTAAGCATTGATGAGGAATGATTATCTGATTTTCGTTGATTGAAAATCATGGGAAAACCAGGATTATCCAAGATTTCGAGACTGAATATAAGAAATATTTTTTTTTTCAAATCTCAAATAATAAATAAAGAAGTTTGCTCTGCTGAGAAATTAGAATTTTTTTCTTAAATATTTGCGTACAGATTGGCATATAGTTAGAATATTAATATGGGTTGTTACACCGGTAAAGATGGAAAGCCCACCAACCCTCTAACTTCTTGCACCAGTACTTCCTATTATCTTGAAATAGTTATGTTCGATTTGGTCGCATATGCAAATGCATGAAAAGCTCTGGGCAGCGTTCCATACGCTAACCTGACTCTCATGGCACAGTGGAAAATTATCCATCGAGAGCAATATGCCGTTCTAAGGAAGAATGAATCCTTTGAAATGGACTCTTTCTTAACGAAAGTATAATAAAATATTTTTGGGGGTCAAGAATAATTTCAGAAAATTCATATACTAAAAGCTAATTAAGTTATACTCTTCGCCAAAACAAGGATATCACACTGTTGATACTGAGTCAAGACGTCAGAAAAACTGATGCAACGAATCAAAAACGTGACATTAATATGGACTAAAACAGAAATAAAATAAAATAGAAACTGATGTAATGAAGAGAGGAACTCAGTACAGCTTTCACAATTTCTTAATGTAGAATATATCGAGGATTATTGGTAATATTTTATGCTGTTATGAGCCATCATTACTGTTATGCTGTTAGTGGAGCCATCATTACTCAAATCTGAAGTATTTGAAGAAAATAAATTTCTATCCAAACCATAGACAATTTTTTAAAGATATGAAAGAAAAACATTCAAAGTATGAATTTCAACATTGCTTGCATAAATATAACATTTTATTTTATAAGTTTAAAGAGTTTTGTACAAATGTAAAAATAAAAAGGTCATTTTACATGTGTATCATTATCTATGTAAACTCTAATATTATTATTATATCATAACTTTACTTATATTAAAGCTGAGTCACTGTCTATCTCTGTAAGACTATTGCCTTAACCGTTTAACCTCGACCTACTAAACTATATATATATATATATATATATATATATATTGGTGGAATCTATCAATTATCGTCACTTCGATCATTTTTTTTTGAAATATTAAATAAAATTCTAAAAAATTAAAAATTAAGCGAAATTTTGGCATACATAAACTCTTTTTACATCGTTTAAAATTCAAAAATAAAATCTTTTTTATTGATACCCATTATGCTGTACAATAATATTTTCAATTTCTTAAAAAAATATTTTCAGCAAATTTTTTAACAATATATTTCACATAGAATAAATATAAAAAAAGGTCATTCAGATCATTGTATAAGACAATTAATTGACAATTTTAGCAATCATTAATCGAAACAAAATCTAAAGGTTATCTGAAGGTTGCTAGAAGAAAATAAACTCCTGTTTAATAGTGTAAAGTTAGAAAAAGCAGCATAAAGCAGGTTAGAAAAAAAATTAGACTGTGGCATAAAGCAGGCCTCACCGAATATTTCACAAACTAACTAGATTCTTGTACAGAAATGCACAGATTGGTGTACACATCATCATATACTTGAAAACTTATGCAACTAACAAAACTAAGAAACTGTAACTGTTACAAAACTGTAAAAAATTTTTCGTTTGTGTTTTATACAACAACGTGTTGTACAAATTGTGCCAAACATACAACAAATTGTGCCAAATGGAATTACACCCATAATTTTAGTGTTTTCTATAAAAGGAATACCAGTAATTGAGAATATGAACGAATGTAAAATATTCTAGGACCTTCTATTTGGATTAAACTTCGAAATAAATAGGAACATTTCTTCCAAATTGTATGCGAATGCAGGTTAGGCCAATTTTCTTGAAGCGATTTGTCAGAGATCAGCAGTAACGGTTACATGACAGATTTCTTTCCTTTGGACATTTTTATTATTCCCTTTCCCTGCTGAGGAATGGGGGTGGGGGTGGGATCGACTCTTGATTTGCTTTCGGAAGGACATTCATCACAGTGCCTTCGATTTCCCTCTCCTCCCCCCAAAGGGATATTTCATCTCTTCCGGAGTCAGAGGTCGCCTCCACTACAAAACGTGCGCTAGAGGTGAAAGCAGATTATTTCGCTATTGTGGCCGCCCCCTCTCTTTAGAGAGCAAGGAAAAGAAGTCGTTTGTGTCTTGGATTTCCATCCCGGACCCCTCTACCCGTGGCTGTAAACGTCAAAACGAAACGGGATTCGTGGGGAAAGGACTGTTTTTCAATTCCGCGATGGTGAAGGAGAGATGAATTGCTCTGTGCCTTCTGGTCGGGAGAAGTAGGAGGAGGGGAACAGTTGAGAAAATTCTAAAAAAATACGATTCCTGTGCTTTCTATTTTCCTTTCTTATTGATTTTATTCCACTTAGATGTTCAATTGATTTATGAGAGATTTATGGTAATATGAATTTTACTGTTGGCATTCAGAATTTTCAGGGATTTTTTGTATTGATCCATTACTTTGATGCATGGATTATTGAAACGAAATCATTTTATTTATTGTAAAGCACAACGGTCATGGATAGAGACTTTTGGAAAATTTTTCTTGCTAGCTTACCTTGGAAAATGACACGAGATAATCAAAGTATCCATAAGTATCAATTAAATACTATAAGTAATCAAATTTCCATAAGTATTATACTTAGGTTACAAAATATGATCTCTTTAGATCTCCTTGCTTTTTTTTGTAGAATTATAAGTGAGAAATTTTAATTTTGTTGAGTATAATAAACATAATCTATTCACTACCGAGTAATTCATGAAATTTGAATTCCTTTGGGTTAAATATTGTGAATATTTAGTAAAAATCATCAGAAAGCCAATATTTACTTAGTTTTTTTGGAAGCATATTTGAAAATATAATAACTTTTTGATATGAATGATATTTTATATAAAAATGGAACAATAGAGTATACTGTTATTGATTTTGAAAAATCTCTTAATAATAAGGATGAATGTGCGTGTGCGTTTATTTATGTAAGCTCTTTATAAGCCAGAGCTTCTGATTTAGAATGATCAAACTTATTGCTATATAATATATTTTGAAAGTACTTTGAAAGACGATATTACGCATCTCGGAGAAAGTTTTTTTTTGAAATATGAATTTGAATTTTTGAAATAATTGTAAATTAAACGAAATTTCAACTTTTCCCACTATGATTTCTAAAAATATCAAAACATAAATTTACTTTTTATATTATCTTCAAATTCAAAAAAAATATATATATATATATTTCTAATAATACTAATTTTTTTCTAACGTTATATTTTTTTAAATATTTTTAATTATTTTTAAAAATTATTTTAAGTGTATTACAAAATATTTTTTATTATTAAGGAGTTGTAACTCATATAGTTTTCATTACTGCTATTCATATTTCATCTTGGTTTTTTTTCATGTTCAGTACGATTCAGTAAAAGACAGATTTATAATTAATGTTTAACTTCAGAATCGAGCAATTATGAAATTTTTTTAAAAGCCCATCCATTTTTAAACACTGCTATTTTTTTCCTGTGATGTAATAAAATATATAAAATTACAGACAAAAAAATAGAAAAAATGCATAATACAATGAGCAGAATGATGTATAGTTTCTAAAGTAGTATGAATTATATATCTATCAAAATTTGCTTAATATAGAGGTTCCAATTTATTGGAGCGTTTTAGAATGTGATGAATCTTATTCATCAGATTTATATTTCAACTTCTGAAAATTGGAAGTTGTCATCATCATTAAATTATTGAGGTAATTAAGTACTAATGGAATCGAGAACCCATCATTGATATGAACATTAGCAAGAAAAAGATCTCAGCTCGTAAATTAGAAATTTGGTTTAAAATTATTCCAATAGCACGTCTGTATTTAAATAAAAACGGCGAAAAAATGTGGGGTAAAGCGGTACGTGATTATTTTATTTTTTGTGTTTTAATGTTTTAAACACAAAGCAAAATGCAAATAAATAATTTAAGATAATAAAACACAAATGAAATCGAAAACATATAAATATTTTGCACTATTATTTCGTTAAATTTTCATCTACAAATAGTTTTTAAAACAAAATTGTTTGGTTTTTCTACATGTTATATAAGCAATATTTCTGTAGGCCAATTTCATGTATTATTTACTTATTATTATTTTTTTTTCGAAAATCATTTTCACACTTTTATATATTGCCATTCTATTTTTTCTCTAATTGCTTAAAGTTATTTACGCCATTCTTATTGACTCTAAAACATAGGTTAAAAAAACACTTCCCTTTAAATGTCCTTAATTTCCATTTAAATTCGAAAAAAAATCAAAGCAAAATGTCGGCTTCGAGATGCAAAGAGTTGACTGTCTACCCCAAATGAAAATATTTACCCGTGCACAAATTAATGATTCCGGTCTTTTGAATTCCTAAGTGCCGAAAAGAAGAAAGATAAAAAAAGGGAGGTGTTGAAATATTTGAAGGCCAGAGTGACTAATTAAGGGAACTGAAGAGGAGGACATTTTCATTCAATTTATTTCCCATCATTGCATTTAACTATCTCAAATGGGATTTTCATTTAAGCACTCACTGTCCTTCAACCAGTTTTTTTTCCCTCTTCGCTTCTTGTTTTTCACTTTTCTGCTTTTAATTTTCATTTTAAATTACTCTCTCGGAAAAGTTTAATTTTCAAGAGGTGGCAACGACGCTGACTGTAAAGTGTAAGCTCGACAACTGAATGTCATAAAAGGATATTATATTTTATCATGATAAAGGTTTAAGTTACTTTATGCGAATTTCATCATGAAAAAAGTCATCACGAGATATCACATCTTATTATGATAAAAGTTTTAAGTTACTTTATATAAAAAAAATACTATGTAAAGCATCAAATTCAACAATACTAATTTCTTGAATGATAATAATAATGAATACAAATTTTAAAATTTAATTTGCTTTTTAATAAATGAAATTTAATGCAAATTTTTATATTTTGTTTCAAAAATTTCAAGTATCTAAAGGATACTAAACCAACAAACAATTAAAAATCAATTTTATATCATTTAAAAATTCAAAAATTATCTTTTTATTTTTATTTTTCTTACATTTTATTTTTTTATAATATTAATATAACATTATAAACTTATAATGTTATATTAGTATATAACATTATAAGTTTAACTGTTATTTACGATTTTTTTTTCAAAATTACTTTTAAATATAATTTGTTTCTATGTTTTGCATTGTTGTTATGAAATAGAAACCATTTTTATTGCTTAATTAAGTCTTTCACTCACGTCAAAATGAATTTTTTTTTTTTAAAGTTACCTTTCCAAATTTATTCCAAAGAAGATTTTTGTTCTCATTTTTATGATCTCTCTCAGCCACTTCGGCAATTTTTCTGAAATTCATGAGGTTCAAGTGCAAAATAAAGTGAACTTTTTCAACAGGATATATATATCATGGAAGGCCGATATTAGGATATATTGGGTACTCATATGATATTAGATTGCAGTTACATATTCCAAATCGACTGTCAAAAACGTTTATGCAAGAACGCCAAGTAAAAGAAGTGGAACAAAATATTTTTTCCTTATGTTTTTATGTAATTCTTCTCATTTCTAATTTTCAATCAAGCTATAGTAGATTTAAATCATTGTTTTTAATTAAGGTATTTTACTCAATTTATTAAAGGATTTTTTTTGAATTTAATGATTATAAGAATTGTTGTTCGGCCGATTCTGTAATTCTTATGGATATTTATGGAGAACAGTGTGAATAATTATACCAGGACATAAAGAAAAAGGAGGAAAAATATCAAATGGGATATTCATATAATATAATATTTCTCTTGGAATATAGGCATAAATATTCATTAATATAATAACTTGTTTCCCATACTTTCTAACAAAAGTATTATCTCTTCCTCCCGCATAAAACTCTGGATCTTGAGTAAGTCTTAGAATGTCTTGTAGACATAGATATGAAGCATAAAACTTTGACATGATTCTAAAATTTTTAATTAATTTATTGCGCAATTTTGGGCGATTTTTTCGGCAATTAATCCCTGGCATACGTTTAATACAAAAGTACATGAAAATATATAAATTTTGGATGCAATTTTCCCCACGAATTTGAAACCAAACTTTGCCATAGAACTAAAATTGTAATCACAAGGTGACATACCACATTTGATTTATTTAAATCATTGCGTTTTGATGTATCACGTTACATACATGTAAAAATAGAGACTGACAAGTTATCAATCATTTAACATATTGAAATTTGGTAAGAATCTATATTTTAGATGCTAGATCTGTGTACTAGATTTTGTTTACCTATTTTGTTGGTATTCGTCGAGTTTACTTGTCTTAGACAGTTCTACTGACTGATTTCTTTGGAATGGATTTCATTCAAGTTTTGATAGAAATTTACAAAGTTGGTATAAAGTCCATATACTTAATTCTATTTCTCACGTTCAAATTATATTTGAGCTATTGTATGCACACACAGATAAAACGAGCGACATAGATATAATTTTAAAAAAAAAATGTATTTTCCAGATTCAGAGAGATCTAAAACATGTAGATTCATTAAAACTGAGCTAATAAATTTTTAACGATTACAGTACTTAGATTTTTTGATGATTAGAATAAATTATTTGCAGTTATACAAAAAAAAAGTAAAAAAGTTCATAAAAAATATCAAAAGAGCAAAGTTTTAAAATGGAATATATCAACTTCTTCGTTTGTAATTATTTTATTTTTCTCATTTTAAATTTTTAATTAAACTATTGTAGATTTACATGGATATTATTATATATTTTTCAATTAATTGTTAAGGAAAAAGTTTTGTTGAAAATAAAAGGGCTTGGTATTTAAACAATATTTTAAATCTAATTTAAAGTGTTCACTTAAACCAGCGGAACTGGTCTTCCAAAAACTTTGTTGCATACTCTCCAAGGGAACACGTTACATGGCATTGGTGTACGATAGTCACGAAATATCCCCCTTTGGCATGACCATAGCATTGTTACTATTCGCCTTATCCTTGGCGATTAATATTTGGCAAGCGAATTTGTATTCTAGCAAGTTTTCGCCAACTGTTAAAACAAATATCTGACGCAAATTTACACTTATAGTCACAAAAATCCCACACCAAATTTGATGAATTTTTGAGTCATCGCGTTGACATGTACAGAAGGTCAGTCTCTTGGTGCGTTTCGTTGAAACTTTGATAGGTATTTACACTATAAATGGTAATTTTGTGTGTCGACACTATAAAGGGTAAATTATTTTTGTGTTCAACAAATGGTATTCATATAAAACCAATAAAAATATCTTCGCCATCCTAATGTGTGTTCATCTATGTCCTATTTAACATTTTGTGACATAAAGGGTAATTTTAAAGTAGAAAATTTCCATTTAATTTCTAAGCAGAAGTCCGCATTATTTTACATTTAAAAAAAAATTGAAAGATAATTTATGAATTATTAATGTAAAGAAAAGTCAGTAGAAGTTAAATTATGAAACCGATAAGCTTTTAATATATATTTCAAAATACATCAACAAATGGATACATTTCGCAAATGAAAAATTTTGTATATAAAATAGAACAACTTGAAGTGCAAAATTTGCCAAGAAGTAAAATAATATTTGAATCAAAACAGGTACCTGACCTTTACCGCTGAGCGACTTAAGAACACTTCAGGAGAAAGGAATTTTTAAAGATAAGAATTTAATTTCCATACATCCAAGAATATATTTTTTCCTCTTCATATACTTTATCAAGATCGTTTATGTGTTGTTAAGCCTCGATGCTGAAACAAAAAAGGAAATGCATAATAGCTAAAAATTAGTAATTAACTGTATGCAAATTAGTTAAATTAATTAAATGCCATTCTTTTTTAACTGAATTGCTTTAGTTTCTTGCCTACCATAACCTCCTTTATACTATTAATTAAAATAAATGATTCTCTTATTTACTTCAACACTGTTTAAGATTTTTATTTCCTAAGAAGTTAATTTTCCCGTTAATAAAATTTATTTTTGTTTTTATTAAGTGCATCACTAAATAAATAAATGTCTTTCTTGTCACAGACCATGCAAATGATGCCATTTAAAGAAAAAAAATGAGGGATTTAAATCGTCTGCTTTATGAGTGGTAAAAAATATTGCTTATGAATAAAACAACAATTTTAAGAAGTAATAATAATTTCAAACCATTTTTTTAGTTTGATTATAAATCTTCAAAGACTAAAAAACAAGCATACTCTAACAAAATTTTCTAAAACTACATTTAAGCCTCGTTTATTGATATGCATCCATATTCATCTTATTAAAATTTCGAGATTTTCTGTTGAATTGAGCAATTTTCTTTTTAAACATTCATTGAATTCCTTTGTATACGTGATAAACAGAGTGAAAGTATAAGTTACTTAAAATACATTAGATTTTAAAAGTAGTTCTTTAATTTAAAAAAAAATCTTCATAAATATAGATAAACTTATTGGAAGTTTTGAAATGAAAGAAATTTAATAAAAATAACTTAAATGAAATACAAAAATAGTTAAATTTTAATTACTATAAATCTTTTTTCTTTACATTCTTAAAAAATATTCATGCACAATATATGTTATTAAAGCAAATGCATTTGCATTAACTCGCCAATCTAATAAAAAAATTTCATATATATTTAAAGACTTATATTGCTGAATTTACTTTTGTTGAAATCATGAATATTTTTTTACTTTGGATCTATTTTTTTAATATAAGGGCTTATTTTTTTAAATTCGAACATATTTCTCTTTTTAATCAACAATTCAGAGATTTTATCGATTAGTGACGTACTTCATAAGAGATTGCAAGATTCTTCTTATAATAGTATTAAAATTGTGTTACAAATGGGGGGGGGGGAAACGAAATCGAAACGTATACAAGGGAGTAAAAAAAAAAGTTTAAAATATATTTACAGTTACTGACTACTCTGTTGAAAATGTGAATTAATGCTGCTCATTTTTCAGAAACTAATCTGTAATAATATAATTTCAGAATTAATCTGTAATAATATAATTTCAGAATTAATCTATAATAATTTCATTTCAGAATTAATCTGTAATAATTTAATTTCAGAAACTAATCTATAAAATTCTCATCTACCTATATGCAGGACTTTTATAATTAATATCCTACTTTGAAGTAGCCATAAAATGAAAATTATTGAACAAATGGTTACTAAGCCTTGCAATATTTTTTAGGAGAATATTAGATTTCATTTTCCTAAAAAAAAGTCCAAAAACTCTCTACTTGTGGATTAACGAACACTGGACACGGAACATCTTTGAAATGGACGAATCCCGTTTTGATGTCAAAACCCGTAATTGAAAGATTTGGGCCAAACTAATAAAAAATGTTGGGCCAAATAAATACCTCTTGCATTTTTTTTTAAAGTCATAACTTGATGACTTTAGTTCCTTGGTCAATGTTCGTTAATGATATTACATGCAAAGCCATTACCCGCAAATAGGACGCATTGAGCTTATTCCTTTTTTTAAAAATATTCTGTCCAGTTTCCCTTTTATGATCATTTCAAAGTGAAACCTGTATACATTTACAAAGAAATATATTTTGTGTCTCCAAAAGCAACAGACATTAATAATAATTTGAAAAAATGAAGTAATTGTTATGGAAGGATCCTTGCTGATTAGGGATGTTTAGTTTTAGGAACGTCCCTTTTTTAAAGTAACACTAGGACTATTTTGGGATGGATTTCATAATTTTGAACCGCGGTCAGATGACGAGGACGTCACTTGACCTGGGACTTCCTTCTCCAAACATCCACACTACACCAACGAGAGGACGTAAGACCCCAAAGGATGTAACGTGCACCAGACCCGCTTACAAGACGGTTCTTCGGGGTAAGACGGCCTCAAGCCTGAAACTCTCCGGTTCTCAGGCCGAGACGCTACCACCAGGCTATCGTGGCCGTGGCTTATTAGGAAAGATCTAACAAATAAAATGCAAAGAATAAAGTTAAATGCAATAAAATACCAACTTATTTTCAATATTTGAACACAATATTTGTTCAATATTGTATATTTTTTTTATTTGTTCCATATTGTATATTTGTTTATTTGTTCAATATTGTATAATTTGTTTGTTTGTTCAATATTTGTATATTCAACGTATTCAATATATTAACATAACAGTTAGATCTTTTCTTTATTATACGCTTTCAGGTGTTTTGCGTCGAATGACCTAAAATTTAATTTTATGAAGATTCTCAATGGATAAATTCACATAAGCATTACAGGGAGTAAGCACAGATATCTACTGCTAAAAATTCGTAGTTTACTTAAGTATAAATATGAGGATGGCCCCTATACAAATACGATTCCTGTGTATGGATTATTAAATGATAAATTTTGTTTGATTCTGGCTGTGTAAGCGATGAGAACTTTACTGATACTATCTATATATGATGACTTTTAAATTATTTCTTTATCTGAGAAACAAAGATGGATTTTGCGGCCCTAAGTAATGTGGGTGTGATGGGTTTTAACGCATCAGTCCACTTGAACTAATCCATAATTAATCGTTTTATTTCTTGATTAACAAAGGATGATTTTAACAAGTGAGCATTCATTGATGAAGAAGGAATTTATATTACATGAAGATGGACAGTTGATGTTGTTCAAAATAATCTTTCCAGCCTACTCGTGGTACATTGGACATTTCTAGATGATTTTTTTCTACACAAGAATTCTTCCAGTTTCGGCCTTTTTTCAGAGAATCATTCGTTTTCGAGTTCCGGTCATGCCCTTCTCGACTGACGTCTCTCTCTCCTCCGCTAAACTCTGAACTCTCCCCTCTGGCTTCTGGCTATCATCGAAAACATGCAGAGCGCCCTCTCGTGGGATTAATTTACCACAGTAGTGGGTATAATGAAGCCCTTCTTTTAATAAACTTTTCAATTTAGTTCACATTTCAACGTATTTTAAACTTTATCATCATGTTAATGATATTGTTTTGATTATTATTATTTTACAACCTTTACCTTTTTATTACCTTTTTTATTTGACTGATTTTGAAAAAATGTATAGTTCTTATTTATTTCCTATAACTCATAACTGAGCCGCATTCTTTCATTTACACAATTATATTTTAAGAAGAAACTTTATATTTATAAATATCGTAATCGTATTATCGTATTTATAATATTTGACGAAATCAAACCGATAGAAATCTAACCAATCAAACTGTACAAGGAATTAATATTATCCTAGCATCTTATAACATAGAATTTATAACTTTTATAGTTTTCTAAATGGGATAACTGGGATTCAACATTTTTTTAATCGACTTTCCTTCCCCCCTAAGTCCAACGGCGTTAGGCAGCTATCTAATCTTACTAGCCGGATTTCTTCAACTATAAAGAAAATTTATATTAGGTTTGTATTTTATTAAAAGCTTCCTTTAGAGAATGCTAATTACTTATGCGCGTAATTACCATTAAACAACAATTTTATATTTCTTTAATAACTTCCTACAGATAATGCGAATTATTCCATAAAACATATACAGGATTCTGTCCCTTAATGATGTTTATCAGCACGTCCACAGCTCTGTTTCTAAATCCATTTCATCGGAAACTTAACAAGACTGCGGTAAGCTTCAAATAATAATCTCGCTTAATGGAAATTCTCCGAATGCACCTCTATTATCAGATCATGGAAGACTTTTCGGCATTTCTAAAGGCTTTCAGAGTCCTTTTAATGACATCCCGGCGAGTTCCAGTCAGTTCGCCTCCCATTTGAACCTTTATTACACGCGTTTTAAGACCCAGGTACCACCTAAAAGTTTCAACATTAGTTTTGAAGGTTATTTTGAGGTTTATAAGATACACGAATGCGAAGGATAAGCGTTATTCATTGACGAGATTGAATAACATTTTGGGGGATACTTGATATTGTAAAACACTTTGCATAAAAAGCACAATGTTATTTTTATGGCAATTCTCTGGAGTAATTAAGAAAATGGTGTAAAGTCAGATGAAATGCAGGGTATTAAACCAGGCAGTGGCATTTCATGGAAAATTAATCAGTAAACTGTTTTTAACTAATATACTCGTTACGGAAAATTACAAATTTTGAGTTATGATGAATTTATTCGTCAGGAAAATAAGTAGTGCCAATTTGCAGTTCGAATTACAATTTTAGAAAAAAGTTAAATATAATCGTGAATTTCAATGTAATAACTGTGCACGCCAGACCGAAATACTTTCACATTTTCCTTCTAGAGTTTATTATTGAAGGTATATACATGTGATTGAATATGAAATATATTATTTACAAATTTTGATTACCTTTCATGTTACTAATAATTAATAATGACTCAGAGTTCTCCTCAGAACTCCTACTGAACACGCACACACTCGCTGCGTCGAGACTCCCTAATATTACTCATGGCTTCTACCCCCGTGCAACTGTTCTTCCACTCTTCACTTCACATCCTTTTGAGGACGGCCGGAACAGTTCTGTGGTGTTAGTGACATGACATTCAAGATATTGAAAATATTTTGAGGCCAAATTTAAATCAAATTAACAAATAAAAGATTATTATGCGTTGTACCATGCTTTGGTCAATACCATTCTCTAACAGCAAATAAAAATAATAAATTAATTTTTTTATGTTCATATGCAAAAAATGTGGGTTAGTTTAAGTAAATAAATAAATGTGATTATTGAATAAAAAAAAAGTCATTTCATTACAATATAATTTTATATTACACATACTCTATGTTTGACGAGTGTACTCGTCATCGCTAAACTTTTGCGATACACTTTACATATGCATTTTACGAAGAGATAGAAACAGTTAACTGGTTAAAATAAGTTATAAATATACCATCCTAATTGTATTGTACTCTTCTGTGGAATCCCATAGTAGAATACAAAAATGTTTATATTCTACTATGCTTTGATTTTTTTTTTTTGTCGTGTGACTATTTTAAGCCAAATTATTGCGCAGTAGCTTCTGAGGGTAAAGATTCCTGAGCACTCGAGGGCAGAAGTCTGACTTCTAGCTCAAATGAAGATAGCACACACACACACTCGCTTGCACAACTCCTTTTTACAGGGGAGCTCATTCACGCACCTCACAGAGAGAACAACCATGCCCGAACCAGGGCTCGAACCCAGAAAACCGAGATCACAGGGAAGACGCGCTAACCCTAGGCCAGGACTATGGTATTCCGTACCAGTTTTATTTTGTATTTATAACTATCATATATAAAGTCCTTTAATGTTCTTAAATACTGTAGAACTGTGTAATGTTTATAATTAACGAAATTATAAATACAGAGAAACCAAATGGTTTGTGATGAATAGACACAATGAAGGAAATGAAGTTCATTTTTTATGGTATATTCATGAAAAGTTTTCATATATAAAGTCCTTTAATGTTCTTAAATACTGTAGAACTGTGTAATGTTTATAATTAACGAAATTATAAATACAGAGAAACCAAATGGTTTGTGATGAATAGACACAATGAAGGAAATGAAGTTCATTTTTTATGGTATATTCATGAAAAGTTTTCATGTATAAAGTCCTTTAATGTTCTTAAATACTGTAGAACTGTGTAATGTTTATAATTAACGAAATTATAAATACAGAGAAACCAAATGGTTTGTGATGAATAGACACAATGAAGGAAATGAAGTTCATTTTTTATGGTATATTCATGAAACGTTTTCATATATAAAGTCCTTTAATGTTCTTAAATACTGTAGAACTGTGTAATGTTTATAATTAACGAAATTATAAATACAGAGAAACCAAATGGTTTGTGATGAATAGACACAATGAAGGAAATGAAGTTCATTTTTTATGGTATATTCATGAAAAGTTTTCATGTATAAAGTCCTTTAATGTTCTTAAATACTGTAGAACTGTGTAATGTTTATAATTAACGAAATTATAAATACAGAGAAACCAAATGGTTTGTGATGAATAGACACAATGAAGGAAATGAAGTTCATTTTTTATGGTATATTCAAGAAAAGTTTTCATATATAAAGTCCTTTAATGTTCTTAAATACTGTGGAACTGTGTAATGTTTATAATTAACGAAATTATAAATACAGAGAAACCAAATGGTTTGTGATGAATAGACACAATGAAGGAAATGAAGTTCATTTTTTATGGTATATTCATGAAAAGTTTTCATATATAAAGTCCTTTAATGTCCTTAAATACTGTAGAACTGTGTAATGTTTATAATTAACGAAATTATAAATACAGAGAAACCAAATGGTTTGTGATGAATAGACACAATGAAGGAAATGAAGTTCATTTTTTATGGTATATTCAAGAAAAGTTTTCATATATAAAGTCCTTTAATGTTCTTAAATACTGTGGAACTGTGTAATGTTTATAGTTAACGAAATTATAAATACAGAGAAACCAAATGGTTTGTGATGAATAGACACAATGAAGGAAATGAAGTTCATTTTTTATGGTATATTCATGAAAAGTTTTCATATATAAAGTCCTTTAATGTTCTTAAATACTGTAGAACTGTGTAATGTTTATAATTAACGAAATTATAAATACAGAGAAACCAAATGGTTTGTGATGAATAGACACAATGAAGGAAATGAAGTTCATTTTTTATGGTATATTCATGAAAAGTTTTCATATATAAAGTCCTTTAATGTTCTTAAATACTGTAGAACTGTGTAATGTTTATAATTAACGAAATTATAAATACAGAGAAACCAAATGGTTTGTGATGAATAGACACAATGAAGGAAATGAAGTTCATTTTTTATGGTATATTCATGAAAAGTTTGACTGTCATTTGGGATCATGAAGAATAGAAATGTATTACAGTATTGTTAAATATCTTTGAGATAATATTCTCTAGTGTATTATTATGCAGAATAATAGAAAGCGACTTAATTGATTCATAGTCATAGGAATGAAAGTTAAGTAAGTAGCAGTTAATTTTATAACAAATAATTATTTGGTGATGCAGTAGAAAAGGTAAGTTATGATCAAGAGAATAAATTTATTTAAAAATAAATAAATTCATAACACTTATGTAGAGTTCGTAATATTTTCCAGATTCAAAAACTTTGAGTTTAAAGCATTAAGAGTAAACGTGAAAGAAAAAGTAATGTGACATTGCGGTATTCACACGAATTAGTTATTGAACGTAATGTTAATCAAATAAGTGAAACAGTTAAAGGACTCAATGGCAAGATATACTGTCTACATGGATTCCAACAAAATAAACCTTGTTTATGAAATTTTACTGAAGGAAAACTATTATAGCAGAACAAAGAAAAAGTGAAGGAAGTACGTCCCGTCAGCGATGGGAGGAGCCAGATCCCCCATCTATTTATGTAGCCACCAGAGTGACGAGATCCAACCACCATACCGGAAGCATCTCATCCTCATTTCGAGGTGCCCCCGGGGGGTTTAAGAAAAAGTGAAATAAAAATGGAATATCAGCTCTCCATCGCTGATATTCCATTAATAAAAAATGGATAATATCAGCTCTATTCTGAATACGTTAATTAATATCCATGCAATTAAAAATTCTCATTCCAAAATATAATATCGTTTTATATTTAATGTAATATGTGACTTCAAAATTTACTTGCGTACTCTCCGATAAAGTTATAACCCTCTTCTCCACAATGCATAACATTGCAATCTTTGGACAAGGATGCAAATGACACCAGTACTCAGATTTTTATTTTCAGAATGCGCTGATTTCCTAAAAATAATATATATATATATATATTTTTTAAATTTTAGATTAATGATTTTAGATTAAAGATTTCAGATTCAGTTTAAAGATTACATATTTTAAACTCAGATTTTTTTTATGCGCAGGTGAGAGACGTAAAGAATAAATAAAGAAATCAGTGATTGTGTATTTTTAACTGAATGCTATTTCCAAACAATTATAATAGAAAGTCAATTAATGGTCAATTTTGGGCAATTAATCGTTGGAATGTAGTTCATATATGAACACTAGAAAACAGAATTTGTATTTTGGATGTATTTTTTTTAACCGATTGGAACAAAAGTTTGAAATGGAATTACAATTGCATTCACAAAATATATTATTTGTTTAAATATATTATTTATTTATTTATGCATTTTGTTGCTTATGTGGATCAATTATTTAAGTTTATGCATTTACAAGATGTCGTTTTCACAAGCATGAAAAAGTACAGATGAACAGACAAACATCCCTTGGAAATATTTGGATCTGAATTTGATAAGAATCAACACTTTATGTGCTAAAACTGTGAACCAAATTTTATCAATTTAATTATTTACATTTTGTATCTATCTTTTTGTCCTCGGACAGCAGAAGAGAATTCCTATGAATGGATGTGGCATAAAATTCGATAGTATTAAAAAAATAATAATAATGTAATGGCCATATACAAATTTCATCAATCTAGCTCAAAGCGTTTTTGAGTTATCATATTCAAGAGAGACAGAGTGGCAAACAGATATAGTTGCTAAAATATTTTCTTTGGACTGAAACATGGAAATTCGTCGAAATCTCGACTTGCAATTTTTTGACAATTGCAATGTTTTCTCTTTGTATACGTTATATAAGATAAAAAAGATAAAATAAAAAGCGAATCCTTTTGAATATCGAAAAAAATTAGAATCTGAAATATTTTTAAACCAAATAATTATTTTAATCACTGTGAGAATTTTCATTTCACAACTATCCAAAACTTGCCAAGAAAAAATGTGAAAAAAAACCCCACATTAAATTTAAAATACTGTTTGCAGAATTTTCTAAATCGGAATATACAGACAGAAATAAAAACACTTGAATAAATATCGAAGATAAAAAGGATCTAATATGGAAATAATGCTAAAACCCTTATTTCCATGTTAAGGAAATGAAATATTGAATTCATGAATCAACGTAAATAGTTAAAATGATTACATTCATTGACTAGTTGTTAGATCAGTGTATCAAGTCTTTACAAAACCTTAATTTGTAGAATTACATTTTCTCTTAAGCCAATCTATTTAAAGGCGTTATTCAAAATCAAAGGACTCATTCATTATAGAAAGCAAATAATCTTGAATTTATTGTACGACGTAGATAAAATTAAAGTCTTCTGCTAGGTTTATAAATTTATAGCATTTGTTATAAGCCAGACTGTTAAAAGAAATTCATTCTAATCGAAAGAAGACAAATAAGGGGAAAATGTAATGACTATCTGGATGAATGACGTCATTTACTATATAGCAATCGTTTTCTACTACAGCAAGACGGAATGATTCAATAAACTTTTCTTCAAATGGGCAAGCATTTTTATCTCTTCCTACTAAGAATTATTTCTAAAGTAATCATTTTACAAACAGTTTAGCGAACAAATTGCTTTTATAACGACAGTTTTTCTCTTAAATCCGAGCAAAATAATAACGTTAAATCTAATACAGGCACAAAAAAAAAATATCTTGAAACACCTCCAAAATTCATTAATTTCTTTTATCCCTTTCATACCAAGAAAGATAAATGGTAATTTTTCTCGTGCCATTAATCAGAAATAAAGTTTCGAGAAGAATTCATTTCTTTCAGTGGCAGTATAAGATTTTGCCCTTCTCCTTTTCTACAAATAAAGAGCCATTCTAACAGAATGTTTTGAATCCCCCCTCACCGTTGAATCTTAAAGTAAGAAGATCCTTTTTGACACACCGTCTTAAGAATGTCATTGAAGAAGAGGCCTTAGAGAGAGGATGTGGAATGTAACACAAAACGTTTATTATCATCTGCTGATAACACTGATGGCAGACGATACTTAAAGCTCCTCCTCCCCATTTATTTTTCCATCTCGCATCAATTTTTTTAGGTATTTTCAAATCCGTCCCAGAAGGTTTTGAGATGCTTCCACAAGAATAAGTTAATTAAACCCCCTTCTGGAAAAGAAGAATGGTTTTTTAGAGAGGGGGAGGGAGGGGTCGGAAAGTAGTAAGAACCTTCGATAAATCCTTCCGTTCCTCAAACCTTCCAACAACAGAGGAGATAGAAATAAAAAAAAAGATAAATAAAAGGAAAGGGAGAAACACAGTCGAAAAATGGAGGGAATTCAGCGCCCCCTGACGTCGTCATTTATCACGCCCCCCAATCTCCGATTGTGTGCTTTCTACACAAGACGTGCGCTATCTCGTCTTGGCGATCTTCCAGAAAAAATTTCCAGCCAGTTAAGCCAGAAATCGGGCCATTTTGAATAACTCTATCGCATTTCGTATTGGAGGAAGAATTTGATTTACTACGTCGGTTCGCTTTTGAATGGGAGAGGTGGAACAATGAAATTTATGAGAAGAAATCTATGTGAATGTAACTTTAACTATCTTTACGTGTCCCTCTTTTCTATCTTTGTCAGTTCTTTTCTAGTTCATGCTAGATAGCGAACGTATATTTTATGCAGAATTCGTGCTATATATGTGGGAATAAATCTGTATTGAAAATGCCAGTATAAATGTATATCTTTGAAATATACTTAAAGCGAAGTAAAGCGTAGTATTTGAAAGATTGTTCGAACTGTACAAAATTCTGATGATGAATTAATTATTAAAAGTTAAAATAATTATAATAACAGTTAAAATAATGTAATATAAATTAAAATAATTCTAAAAATTAAAAAACAAAACATCGCATCGTGGTGCATATTCTAACCTCTCGTCATAACTATCTATAACTAACCCTCTAACTATATGTACCAAATTTTGCTGCTCTAGGTCAAATGGTCTGCCTATAGAGTACCGAAATAACAGTCTCTATATTACTAGTAAAAATACATAAATAGTTTCAGTTAATTTGTCTGCATAATTAAGATTAGATTATTGTTTATACTTTTCTCTGACTTCAAAAATTAAATAATTATTGATTTGCCAGGCTAGAGTAAGTTTAGAATATTGTTTGAATATGTTTTGAAACCAGCTATCTTCTTCGTTTCGCATTCTATTTATTTTCCTTTAGGACTGTATCGCAGCGATGCTCTACAGAGGAATGTCAAATCCTGTAAGTGTATCACAAGGACACTGTTATGATCTACACTAAAAAAAGTTCGTGCAGAAATTAACTATACAAATAAACAGCAAATAGCTAATTAAATTAAAGCATTGGAGCTCAATGTTCGTAGTTTAGCGAGAGATTAACGTCTTGTTTTATAGATTTCCATCCGGAAACTCAGCCTATGGAATTCTCTAGAAGAATCAATAGATCTCGGTTCCTAATAGAAAAAGGAGAATGATTCTTTCGATTTCCAGAAGCTCTATGTGCGTCTCCAAATTGCCGCCAATCTAGTCTGGTGATCGAAAGTTGTTTGTTTCGATTAAGAATATCTGTAAATATGTAACATAGTTAAAAATTGGTTTGTAATAATATCTTTATGAACCCTCTAAAACAGATATTGAAAGTAAATTTGAAAACATATTCAATAAACGTAAATTCAATTCTACAAGCATATTCTTATTGCTTTCTCAGCAGTTATTTTCCCTATAGCTTTAATTAGAAAAGGTATTTTTTCCCGAAGAAAATAATTTCCTTAATTTCCTGTAATAAAATATTTATTCAAAAATAGGGTAGTTTTGATTGAAAAGTCAACTTTTTAATATCTGTTTAAGGAAAAACGGACGATAACGATGTCTTGAATTTTACTTTTTTGTATCTAAACATCAAACGACATTTCATAACTTTCTTACTCTTTTCCATTTTTTTTTTCAAATTTAATTCATGTAAAATTTAATAATCAAGGTAATAAGAATTTCATGCTAACTTCGATGCAGACAAAGACAAAAAGCATTAAAATAAAAACAGCAATATTCAAATAGCCTCAAGGTTAACAGCAATCGAGACAAAAAAAACGAAAAAAATAATGATAATTTATCTCCTTCAAAAATGTTTTTTTTTCTGTATCTCTCCAAACTACCTAATCAAATGTTCATAATTTTTAATTTTTTTATTTGTCTTTGAAGGATGCAAATTAGGAGACGTCTTCCTTCATATTCTAAAAAAGAATGGAAAAAACTTTAAATTTCGAAGGTTGAAGAGGCTTGAAACGAACGACAAAGAATTAAATTATGTAAAAATGATGCAAAAAACAGAATATAGATAACGTGAAAGAGAAAAATATAAACATAGAGAAAAAGAATGATGCACACTATTAACAGAATGTTTTACTGTATAATTTTAATACAAATTTACAGAAAATTTGCTATCGTAGCAGATGATTTTATTAAAAATATAAGAAACTATTTTACAACAAAGAGCCTTCCCCTTTCTTTTGAAAGCTTGAAAATAAAACGTATACCTATAAAGCGGTGTATATCATAAATCATATGTAATTTCTCTAGAAATTATCATTTTACTTTTTTTCAAAAATTACGAAGATACAAAAAAGTTTTTCAATTCTACCATTGCAACAATATTCGATACTTTATTTTCAATGACAATTTAAGCTCGAATTTAACAACTACTTCCGACAACATCGATGTTGCATCAGCTACACGTACATATGAATTAGTGTATACACATTGTAGATATTGTATATAGATACTTATACAAGTCAAATTGTTTCGAATCTGTGATATTTCTTCTCCGTACAATTAGTTTAATGGTAAGGAAATGGTTAATGGTAAGGAATGGTAAGGAATGGTTTAATGGTTAGTAAGGTAAGGTTTTACAAAATGTTTTGATGGTTGCTGAATCGAATACCCAATCAATGTTCCAAGGGATTTGCAACCATTTGCTTATTTGGCGACATTGACTACAAAAACGAAAGTTCATCAAATGATAGAATTCCGGCGTTATATGGATTAGAAACGAAGATATGATACTTTGTAGAGCATTCGATGGATTATCAGATTTATAATTAGTAGTGAGTAATTGAGCGAAGACTTTGTTTGAAATATTGATATTCTGCTAAGTTTCTTTTCGTGCTTTGGGCTCTTACAGTAGTTTACCCCAAGATTTTCTGTCTGTGCTTTTGTTTCAAGCACTGTTTTGAATGAGTCGATGTTTTATAGCTGTATATCGTTTAGAATAAATCGTTATTATCCGTCATTGTGATTGGTGATAAATTGAAGACAGCGGATGAATTTTAGATTTTTCCATAGCATTTCAGTTCTGCTATATTGTTGGATATTGTCAGTGCACTGCATCCTTCAATTCCTACCACAGAAAGTAATTGCAGATGATAATCCTCTGAATAGGGTAGTTAGTCTACACCCTGCTAGATCTTATGCTGGAAGTTCAATGCAATGATCTTTTAGACATTTGACTAAACTGTTTCTCATATAGATCAAAATCCTTATTCCATTTGCAAAAGCAAGCTCAGTAAAGAATCGAAAATTTAATGGGATTTAGACACTTTCTAAGTAGGAACTTGAATTCCCTGAATCAGTTACAAAATTGTGTCACCAATGTCTTTGCTGAATACAGCTGTGCTTTCAGTATTTTTGTATGCATGAATTTATAATCATGTCATTACTACGATGTTTTAATGCATAATGATTATAAATTCATGCATACAAAAATACTGAAAGCACAGCTGTATTCAGCGAAGACATTGGTCATTACTACGATGTTTTAATGCATAATTTTGTGATATTCGAGTTTTGATTTTTGTGAATCCGGCACAAGCTAAGATTCCGTTCAGGAGCATACGCCGGAAAACAAACCTCATTCCTTCCTTCCTTTAATGCATAATGACTCCAGTCGGATTGCCTTTTCCTGATGGCATCTACTGCTAAATATTCTTAATCCCTTTCAGCTTCAGTTTTTATTGTTATTAATTTTTTTTTCAAAAATATATTAAATAGTTATCACAGTTTGCTAATTTATACTTCAAAAAAACCTTAGTCTCTTTTTTGGATATTCTATTTAGTTACTTTTAAGGTCAAATATCTACCAAACGTTGAAATATGACCTGGTCCCTCCATTTGAATGATAGTTCATATTTTATCGATTCGGAATCATTGGGTTTTTCAAACTATATAAATGAACCGATTTATATCTGCATTTTAAAGATATTGTTAAATATTCTTAATATTCTTCGAGGAATAGAAATACCACCAGAAAGTATGCCATTATGAGCACAAAACGTAATTAAATGTCTATCGTGATCACCCTCTTAAACTCTTTTGGTATTACTAAAAAAGTTTCTTCCATCGGTTAGTATTCGCAGCGAAGGTATAAGAAAAATTCTCAGGTGTAACTCATGCTAACAAAATCAAAAGATTCAAAAGGAAAACAGAATATGACATTTCTCTCTTATTAACGACAGCCATTTTTCCTTTTGAGATTTATGAAGGAAATAAGCCATTAAATCTAAACAAGAAAAACCTATTTGTCAAATAGAGCACATTGCAAGTAATCTATAGAAATATCACAATGTGCTTTATAGTAATGTCTGAATTCTGTTTCTTTATCGATCTTGTAATGCTCTTTTTTTCTTTTCTTATTTTTCCAAAATCTCTGTGGCCTTCAAAAAGAGCAATGGGATTATATCAATGTCGGTCCCAGAATGTCTGAAGGCATTTGAAAGCCAAATAGAAATCTCATTGTGCGAGGCAGAATCCGAAGTACAAACAAATGTGTGAAGTGGACAAAGGCGTGTTGCCTCTGCTTTATCCATCTTATCTCTCTGCTCTGGACGCTCTTTTATTTGATCTGGCCTTTCCCTTTCTAGAAGGAAAATTCCCATTCCAGAGGAAATTCTTCCCTCGTAGCATTTTTTAAAAATATGGATTGAGAAATTCTTTTTATTGTAAATATATTACATCAACTTATACAATAGTTTTCCAATTGATGATCTGCATTGAAATTCTTGTAAGTGAAATATAGTAAAAGTAATGTAATCGTAAAAAAAATAGAACTCAGGATTTTGGTGAATTTTCGCTTTTTAGAACTCCGTGAGAGCACACATTTTTGGAAACATATTTTTGGCCTTATCTGTCTCTGAAAACAATAATTCAAAAACTTGATGATAGTTGAAATAATTTTGAGTATGGTCTTTATACCAAATTTGTAAATTTCTTTCAAATTTTGTGGGTAATCCATTTATAGGAAGTCCGGATAACCAAAAATAATCTAACAAAATTAGCTAGATGAATAACACAAATTTAGCATCTAAAGAATAGATCTCTATAAAATTTTTAATCAAATATTTCTGATATTTTATCGGTCTGTATTCTGCAATGCAATAACATAAATCATTGAAATTCTTTATGGGAAAACTGTATATCAGTACAAATTTTTGATTTCTGTTGGTCAAAAAAAGAATAAGTAAAAAGGCTAAATTTATGCTAAAAATCTATACTTCATATGTATTGTTCTCCAATACTACGCAAGGCATTTGTAGCTGTATCCAAAGCCTACAGTTTCATGCGGATTTTCTTTGTTTCTCTGATAGAAAGTTTCGGGAAGACTACTCTCGTTCTTCTGTTTGAAACAAGTCTCATTTCTAAATTTCGTAACAATGATTCGGCAATGCCAATAAGGCATTCGTGGCTTTACCCAAGGTCTACTGTTACAATGTGTAGCTCCGTATCTGTTTTTAATTTCGGTTGTCAGTTTTTGGTTTTTCATCTGAAAATCGTATATCTGAGAAGTCAGTGAAAAATTGGAGTGCCAATTTTCATGAAGGCCATGAGTTTATGAGTGATTGTTCGAAAGCAGGGTAAGTCATGTCACTGACTCTACGAGCCGCCTCGAAGGCACACGGATAAAAAAACTGAATAACTGAACCGCCGCTACAGCAACACTGGCGGGAATTGTGGTGAGACCTAAAGGCCATCACCGGACACGGTACAACCCTTCCCTAAGGAAGTAAGTCCCGTTATCGATGGTAGGAGGCAGACTCCCGTCTTTTCGTGTACCCTCCAGGGTGGCGAGAACTAACCCCCATGCCAGAAGCTTCTCATCCTCATTTTGATGTACCCCCGGGGGGGATTCAAGACCATGGTAGGTAAATGTGGTAATTCCTGTCGAATTCAGCGGTACGCTGAATGATCTGATGAGATATGATCAGTGTGTCACAATGTGACTGTTGGCAGTGATTGTAGAGGGATAGTGATAAAAGAATGGGGGCGATTGTGCAAGGCAGGTTAGGTTACTAGAAGGCGTACACACAGTGAGTTCTGAAGATGTTTAGCGAACTGCAAAAGGAATTGCGCATGGGATAGCACTGCAGTACACCTCATCAGCGGTTCATCGCTGATGAAACAGAGCTGGTGCCATCACTCTTATCCAGAAACAAAGTGCTAGACATATGCAATGTACGCATGAGTCGTCACCTTCCCCCTCAAAAAAAATATTCAAAAGTGTGCCCTAAGCAAACAGTGTGACGTTCACTGTCTCTTCCGACAGATATTCATCAAATTCGTCGATACATTAATAGTGACATGTATTATGAGACTGTTCGTAAATTACGCAAGTCCATCAAGTGGCACAAAGATGATATCAACGGCCTGGATTGCTCACGGAGGTAGTAACTCTGATCCAAGATAACGTTAGTCCACACGTCACCAAAGTTACACAAAGAACCTGTCATACAACACTTATACGTCGCCCAGCAACACCAATCTGTTTAGTGCGCTAAAGAAAACATTTCAAAAGGAAGCTTTTCAACTCAGATGATGGACTAAAGGGCACAGTGGAGGACTGATTTTGGTCACAGCCACAGGAATTCTGAGAACACAGAATCCTCCGTTTCATCCAACAATGGAATAGTTGTGCTCAAGTCTCTGGTGATTACTTTTGAATGAAGACTTCGATTACACTCACAATGTCACTTCGTATCCTTTCATTTGAACACATCTTATAGAATCAAGTATATTTTCGAAAATTTATATCTTTCACTCTTTACAAATTACACCAATTTTGATTTCTCTTTTCTCCTATGTGATTTCTAAACTCTTCTATAAGCTATCGGTAAAGTTGGAAGAAGAAACAGTTTCAGGACTTTATCTGCAATTGCAAGAAGTAGAATCTCCAATGAGACTTGCAGCATGTCCGTTCATTTATAAGTTATCAATGGTCTTGTGTGATCTATTGTCATTTAAAAAGAAAGTACTGAGGAAAGAGATGCAAAAAATTCTTAATCTATTGCAGAAATTTGAACTAAAATTTTGAGGCTCCTTTGAAACTGTAGTATAAGTAATTTAGATTACCACAAAGAATTGAGAAAGATTGATTGTATTAAGAGAATGATGTTATTGTTCTAAGTTGTTTATCTCCTATATGGGAAGAAGAGAAAAATTCATAGCCATTTCAGCTAATTTAATTCATAATTGTTACATTTTTTAAAAAGAATTAACTGATTAACAATAAATAATTTATTGTAATTTTATAGCATTTTAAATTTATTCTTTAATATCCTAAATGGCCGAAAGAAATTATTATACAGAGAGTTTCTTTTAAAGGAGAGTTTCTTTTAAAGACATTTTATGAATCTAGTGAACAAGTTGAATCTTGTTGTTTCAGTATATTATGTAAATTTCCTGTGTCGTTCATTACAAGAATTCATTTCAAGAATACTTTATTAGTAAATCATTTGTATAATTTGTATAATCACTACTTAAAAAGTACAAGAAAAAAGTGTTTAAATGGAATTTCATCATAATAAATATCATGAACTGAAATAAAACTACATTATTAATACCCAAAACCTAAGTATAAACCGAAAAAATTCAGTAATAAAAGCAAATGTATATATATGTAATGGAAAATAGACTTGACATATGTACAGCTACCCAATCATATACGAATATTTCTTTCTAATATAATTATTCAAAAATATTGAAAAAATATGATAAAATAAACACCTTTAATAATGAAAAGAAAATGCTTTTATCAAATTGGTTAAATAATAAAACACAATACTCTATTAGAACTTGAGGTGATAAACAATATTTCGATAGATTATCTCAATAATGAATATTCATATATATCACGTAACACCATTTTTATCCCAATTTACGAAATTTATTTCAAATTTTGTCCCCTCAAGAGAGGCTACTGATAAAATATGACAAGAACAGGTCACATTTCAATTGAACTCAGAATTATCTCATTATTTTTCGCCGTTTCACTGCATAATCATTCTTAATTACGACTTAAAAGTACTAATTTTCAGATTCCCTGACAAATGAAAGCTTTATTACATCAGAGAAGAACTGATCCAATCAATTATTGTGCACAGCACAGAGTTTTTGAATTTGAAGAGAGAGCACTAGAAAATTGAATTCATATTTATAATTGCATTATGGATTCCAGACTTCATCCCGATTACACACTGATGACACTCTTAAGCTTTTCTGCCAAATGGAGTGAATTTAGTCTCAGTGGATTAAACTTTCTTTAATGAATTCCTTTGCTAGCATCAGATTTATCTTCCTCTTCACTTGAGTTCTTCCGGCTAAAGCTTCTGCATTTGAAGTGTTCAGAAAAGTTTTTTAATCATAGTAAGTGTATTTGTTATTTTAAGATCAATGTTACTCAACTTTGATTTTATTTAAAAGCTGCCAATTTTATTGGACTAATAGATGAAAAGTAATTTTTTTCCATATGATTTGAAATAAAAAGTTCAGATTTTTTTTTCTTTTTAAGGCAGGTGACTATGTTAAAAAGTCGATTTTTTGCGAAATGATGACTTTTTTTTTCATTTAATCTTCTTAATGTTTGAACAGGTTTCTTTATAAAACTGGTAGGATTTTGTTTCTAAATTTAAGTTTTCTTTTTTGGAAATTACAATGATTTTTATATTTGAATTTACATACGTTTTAATGCTATTTTATATCTTTAGCTTGTTTTATGCTATTGCTTCAAATTCTAATCTTTGATAGAATTTTCTTAAGAAAAACTTCATAATTAAAATCTGAAGCATAATGTTTGTTCATATTTGGTAATAATTTCTCAATATGCTCCGCATAAAAACTAGAGAGTAAGCAATTTATTCTTTTACTTATTATTATTCATTCATCTTATTATTTTTTTAGTTGTTTTACTGCTTTTCAATGTGAAAAGATTGAATATTTTGTGTTATTTATCAGTCGAAATCCAATATTTAAAAAAAATGGATAGAAATACAGCTTATTTTTAGTTCTAGAACTAGAAAATATATTTATTAAACTAACTGCAAAAATTTAAGCAAATCATTTGATAAATCTTTAAACTAGAATATTTTTGCTTCATGTCTTTTTAGTCAAAAAAGTCCATTTTTAAATTAAAAAAAATATCTCTTATTTAATTGGTATACTTTTGTTTCCTAGATGTTTCTTTAATCTTTTTGAAGCAAATATTCAAAAATATGACTATTTTCTAACGTAATCACATAACATAAAAGTAATGTTTCTGACCTTTAAATTCTGAGTATTGTCTTTAAGCAGAGAATTCAAGTTTTTCTATCAAAATATTGTGAGAATAAAATTGAAGTTCTGATGCCCGTTATGCTCATTTTAATAATCGACGCATTCGATTTTTAAGTATCCAATCATATCAATGTTTAGACTTGAAGCATCTCCATAAAAATGCTTTTTTAAGAACCGTTACCTTATTAGATATACTTAGATTTTTAAAAAAAATTATCATCGGACTTCTTTACTTTTATTTAATGTGTCGTATTCTGCTCTTTAAATTAAACTTTTTTAAATACCGTTTAGTGCAATCATTTTTGGATTAGATATCTATTTATATTATACCTATAAATTATATTAGATACCTATTTAATCATTGCTATTGATTTCATAATTGTCCATTTGAAGGAAGCATGATTATAACCAATAGTATAAAAACTGACATGACCAGAGCAAAATTTAGGCCCGATAGGAACAGTAATTCTGTAGAAGATATATTTTCTCTTCTCTGCATATGCATATTGATAATCCAATCATTGATGTAATCGAGATTTTATTATTTTTTAATTCAAATGAAATGATCACTTATTTTTGTCCCAGAGTGTATAGTCTATTATGATTGTCAACGAAAATGTTTTTATGAACTTTGACATGATTTATGTATTTTGCATCTACCACTGTCAACTTAAACGTTATTGATTGATGGTCACAATATACTCAATGCAGGTAGCAGTGACGTTATTGCTTATGATTGTTGAACTTGCCAAACTTGGCAATCCTTTGACGACTTGGCGTCGAATTTTGCGTCTTTGGCGACAAAATGGGTAATACAAGAATCTTCAAGAATTTTGACGGCAGTTACATATGATTTAATGTGATCTTTCGAGAACCTTCTTTGACCTCTCTCGGGAATAACTAATGACCGTGAGACCAAGCTGGAGTCAGTCATTTGACTTCCAGCTTGTTCCTATCATTGTTGTGCTGCTGTTTACTGCTTGTGTAAGTCTGGACTATGTATTTGTCGTCTGTATCTTCGTGTCAATGAGTGCAGATATTTATTGCTGATACCTGCTGACTGTCTCACTCTACTATCACTATGCGAATCCGTTGGCATTAAGGATTTAATGGAGGAATTTTCGTAAAAATATTCTCTTGAGATATGCCTTGGAATCCAGCTCACATGGTACTCTATATACTATATCTAAAAAGTAATTCTGATGCATCATTGCTATACGATTCCAAAATATTCAGAAATACATTACCTCCCCTAGAAGTTTGTATTGCTGCTATTGAAACGCTCTATATAAAAGATTGAAATCAGCGTTGAGCCTTACGAAGGCTTAACGGATTAAAACGAAAATCATCTTTATGGCAACTTAAGTTAAAGAAGCAATCATGAATTCCTGATTTTTACTTCCAAATAACTACTTTTCATAAGAAACATTAATTTTCCAAGAAGCTTTTATTATCGTGGGGCTGTGAAAATGAGTACGCAGTTCACAGAATTCCCTTAGTCTGAAAACTAATTATTTTGGGCTAATGAGACTAAGATCCCCGATTTTTGCAATCCATTTCTGCCTAACTTGATTTCCGCTTAAACTAATTATGTTCTAATGTTTTGCAACGTATAAAACTGCACTCGACGCAACGTAGATGCTCGACGCAAAGGAATTGAACTTTGCTTCATCTTGTAAGAACTTTGACATTCCTTTATTATTTAAAATAGATAAAAGACGAATTATTTTCATATGTATGTGTGTATTTTATCTTTCGAAAACATATATATACATCTAGTGTGTTTATATTTTACATATATTTTTTATTTATATGCATTTAAAGCCATTGGGAGTGGCCTCTTTAAAACTTCCTTGCACACTTCCAAATAAAAAGGGTTATTCTCTATAAAATTGAGAACCTTGAGCGAAGCCGAAGCTGCAAGTGCTCAGAAAGTTATTTTCAATCATGAAATTGCCTCGGATTATAGTAAAAAAATGTACTTATGTATTAACAGCATGCAATTGGCTATTAATAGTTTTGGAAGATCGATCTTTGGCATGAATCACTCATTTTTACTAAATCTAGCGGATAAAGTTCGTCGGTTTCTTTAGCGATCATTCGCTGAGATGTGGTTAATACACAAGTATCCGAAAATTGGATATGTATTTTGGTCGCCTTTTTTCCAACTGACTAAAATCAAAGAACTGTAGTTGTAATCGCAAAATCATGTCGCATTTAATTTATTTTAACCTTGCGTTTTTGAATTACTACATTTACGTGCATTTGAAAAAATAGAAACTTACTAAATTTAAAAAAATCTATCTGTCGCACATTTTATGTTTTATAGAATTATATTTCTCATTTGTATTCTGGCAGACAGATAGAAGGAGATGGTTTGTTTGTTTGTAATTTATTGGTTTTTATTTTGGTAATATATTGACTTATTGCTTCATAATTTATTGGCCTTTTTTGTTTGTTATAAAGCCTTATTTAGCTGTTCTAAGCCATGGAAATGGTAAAATAAGAGTAAATTGTGAGAAAAAATTAAAATATAAAAGCAAAAGTGTTAACCTGAAAGTGCTGAAAATATCAGGATGCAAGAAATAAATGTGTAATCCAAAAATTTAGCAAAGTGATACAAAAAAGGCAATGTAAAAAATGTGCACAAAATATAAGTAATATGTTCAAATTTAAATATGGGGGGGGGAATGAAAGGGAATGGAGTTTGTTTAAAATTTCATGCATTTGGCTGAAAACACTTTTGAGCTATCGAGCTCACAGATAGATAGACATTTTTTTCCATAAATATATTTCTAGAGTTCATGAATGTCTAAAACATAGATCTTCATCAAAATCTCGAATTCGAATTTTTAGACCATTACACTATTTACTATATTTACTTGTATTACTTACAATATGGCTTATATTTTAGAATACGAAACAGTAAACATTTTTATCTATAATGCAAATACTTCACGATATATTTTTATCAATAGTTTAGAGTCATCAAAATTAAGTTTTTAGAATCTTGTATTTTGCTGGGCAAACAAATATACAGAAATCTTTTATTCTTTTAAAAATAAATTTGAAATTTTATTATTAAGGAATAAAATTTCAAATGCAAATGTATACAATTTTCGAGTTGATTTTTCTTGCTAAACTATTTTATATTTAAATATCTTGCTATTTTTGAAATAAAATTTGTGATAGTTTTATTTGATGAATAACCTTTTAGAGAAATGACCAATTATTTCTCCTAAGGTATAGCAATTTCATCTTTCGAAGATATTCGTCAAAAAGATAACATTCTCTTTTCCTTGTGCTATTGTATCGGAACACTTCATAGAATTGCATTGAGCTTCAAATAATAATCTCATGCAAAAGGAATTTGGAAAATACATTCCAATTATCTTCCTATCTAAAAGGTTAAAAGAAGTCAAGGAAGATTTTTCTAGTACTTTCGGAGGGTTCTCAAGCTCATTTTAATGATCTCTCCTATACCAGTAAATCCTCTTTCCATTTAAATCATTATTACAAATATAATAAGCCCGAGGTAATATCTTTACTACAAATTACTTTTTCCAATAAAGAAAAGTATTAGTAATGAAATAAAAAAGATTACTAAATAGATGATCCACATGTATAATATAAGTTGTCCCAAAATGAACGCAAAATTTTAATCTGCCCTACTTGTGCAGTAAAATGTTGGCAACCTTATTAAATAAACCATTTGGCATCTGATAGTTTAGGGTTAGTGAAAATGAAACGTTACATGATAGAAAAACGTGTTAACGCAAGATTTGAAGTAAATAAAAAACATTTTTTTTCTTTAAATTGTTACATTTTTATGGAATTGTGAAGTACCCAGGATAGGGTTATGTATGGAATTACACATAGCGAAAAAGGCTTCCATGGGTTTGCTGGTACATACACATTCCTTTGTAGAAATTTTCCATGATCATTTTGCATAAATCTGGCTGAATTTCGTTGATGCAGCTTTGAATTTCCTCCTTCGATGTACGCGTGTTTATGGGCTTGTTGACATAGATCTTTGACTTCAAAAAACCCAGTAGAAAGTAATCCAGTTCTGTTATGCAACACTTTTTAGGAGGCCAATTCTCAATTTTTTTAATTGTGGCCGCTAGGCATTCATTATTTTTTAAATATTGTTCAACAATGAAAACACGTTGTTCTATTCTTGTAATGCTCCCTTTTTAGAAACCCTAAACTATCAGCTGTCGAATGGTTTTCTTAAAAAATTGGGTTGCCGACACTTACTGCATGAAGGGTGGCAAATTCAAGTCTTGCGTTAATCTTGGGACACTCTTTATATATTTGCTGAGCATATCATATGAATGAAATACTTTTGTCGATGAGGTAAAATAACAATTATTAGATTTTATCTTGCAATTTTTTTTAATTGTTATAATCCTTAATTGAGAATATGAGACTACTGTGAGGATGATTTAATTATGAGATAAAGAAATCGATAAATTATTATCAAAAATAAATTAATTTGACAATTTTTTAAAAACTACAAAGTATATGATTCCGCTCAGTAAAATAGTCTATAAATGATCCTTTGTTTCTAGAATTTTAATATATATATATATATATATATATATATATATATATATATTCTATATTATTTATAATAAGTATATTTTCAAGGAGAATGTTATTTAATTTCCAATAGTTTTCTTTCTTCCTTTTATCAATTTCTCAAACCGAAATTTGCTTCTAGAATGACCGAATATATCTTAATTAAATTTCTGTTTAATATCCTTTAAAACTCGACGAATTATTTGATTATAATAAGTGATGAAATAATAATTGTTCAAGAATGAAAGTAAAATAAAAATTATCTTGTATTTTTATGAATTAATAATGTATCGTATAGTGAGGCAGCCCTTTCAAAATAATGTAGCAATAGCCTTAACGAGAAATGACTTTCAGCTTTATACAGCTATACCAATAATTAAGATGAATATGTGTGTGTCGGCAATCTATAGGTCAGATCGTTTGACCTACAGCTACTAAATTTGGAGTGTATACTTTGGAGTGGAAAAATGTGAATCCCTGAGCGATTAAAAAATAATTAGAATTTTGATTATTTAAACATATTATTACAGCATACCATGAAACGATTTCTAGCCACAATTTCCGAAAATATATCAATCAAGAATTAAATTTTACATGGTTTTGAAATATAAAAAAAAATCATTTTAATTATAACAATTTAAAAATCGTGGAATTTTTTGTTGAATACTGGTAAATTTTTAAAAATATTTATTGTTAGTTTTCCAACAATAGATGACATTGCTGTCCTGAAACTCAAATCGTTTTATTATTTCATCAAATATTTAATCACGTTATTTTCTTCTATTGTTGAAAGCTAAAGTATAAGGATCATGTGTCATATACTATGTAATTTACAAGCTTATAAAAAATCAAATTATAATACCGTGAAATTTATAAGATTAACAGGATATTTACATCTTTAACAGTGCTATGATGTTGTGGGACTGTCTCTATTAAAAATGTTCATGTGCAAGATAAATAGAACTTAACTAGGAGTTTTAAAATAGCACGCCTTTAAGGTTTTATAATTTGGTATAATCATGAATATGAAGTTATAAAAAATTATTTATCTGAAATCCAAATGTAACCAAACATCACGGCGATGAAACGCTAGTATTGAATAAGCGAAGTTATAATAATTTTCAATGAAATAACTATAAAAGAACATTTTTGATAAGCAAATTAGGATGCCTTTATATATATAATATAATATAATATAATATAATATAAAATATTATTTCTTGAGTAATATTGTCCCTAATATTTAATTTTAATAGATCACTTAGATATAGTCAAATTTTCTCTTTAATACAGTCCAAACAAAAAGTTTGAAACGCTGCCAAAATTTATGACATTTTTGTTATCCCATTCATACTCTAGAAATATATTAGATATAGTTTTTAAGCCCCATTAACCTTAAATTATATCTAAAACAAAACTCAGTGACACGACAGCCCATGTGAGCCCATGTCTACAGTGCCCATATCTGCTTTCTTGACTGAGGGCCTGGGGTGCAGGACATAAGCTCCGATTAGGTGGTCAGCCTAACACGAAACCCCCAGTGTTTAGTTTCCAAGCATGTTTAGTCCTCAGTTTATCTACCCACTGAAGGGATGAAATATGTCCATTTATGATGGGATATACTTACTTAAATTATATCAACCCAAGAAAAAATTGTTTAAGTTAAAATGAGACGAGTTTTTTTCCACTCTTTCCCTACTTCCCATATAATACTTTGAAATATTCTTTGATTCAGTGAGGGGTGTCCATTCATTCCTCGACCTTTTTCTATATGTCATCTAAAAATTAAGCCCGTGTCCTTGCCTAGGGGTAGCGTGTCTTCCCCGTGATCTAGGCGTTCCGGGTTCGAGTCCTGGTTCGGGCATGGTTGTTCTCTCCCTTGTGTTCTTTCTGTGAGGTGCGCGAATGAGCCTCCCTGCAAAAAGGGGTTGTGCAAACGAGTCTGTTTGTGCTATCTTCATTTGAGCTAGAAGTAAGACTTCTGCCCTCGGGTGCTCAGGGGTCTTTACTTTCAGAAGCTACTGCACAAAATTTGGCTTAAAATGGTCACACGACAAAAAAAATCTAAAAATTGTCATTATCGTAGAAAAGGGGAGGGTCCGAAGCACACACAAACAATTCCTTATCCATTATTAATAATCTTGATGGCAGACGATGTAAAAGGTTCCTCCTTCCCATCTGTTTTTTCTTCTTCATTTTAAGGAAAAAAAATCGTCAAATCCGTTCCTGATGAGTTAGAGGTGTTGCTACAAGAATAAATTAATTAAACCCCTTCAGGTTAAGAAAAATGTGTGTTTTTTTTTAAATCTGACAACAAAAAAAAAGAATTAAACCATTTTCTATAAATCCTTCCCTTTCTCAAATTTTAAAAGATAGGCATGGGGCAAAAAAAGAGAGAAACAGAGTCAAGAAATGGTAGAAATGGAGAGAATTCATCGCCCCTGATGTCGTCATTTATCACGCCCCCAATATCCCATTGTGTGCGCCCCACACAAGACGTGCCCTATCATGCCTTAGCGATCTCACAGAAAAAATTTCCAGCCAGTTAATCCAGAAATCGGGTCATTTTGAATAACTCTATCGCCGTTTCGTATAGGAGGAAGAATTTGATTTACTACACCGGTTCGCTTTTCAATAGCAGAAGACGGACAATGAGATTTGGGCGAAGAAAGCTATACGAATGCAACCTAAAAATATCTTTGCATGTCCCTTTTTTCCGACCATTTTATATAATCTTGACCATCCTTGAGAAAAAAATAGGCATCTGAGAAGTAATCTGTATGAAAAATCAGAAAAGTGAAGTATCTATCGAATGATTTAGGAAAATATAGAATACAGTATGTTTTTAAAAAGAGTTTTGCTTAGTTATGAATTTTAGTAATAAAAGGATTGACCCTATCCTATTTTAGATTAGTAATTTTTTTTCTTTTGAAATGCTACTTATGTATATTATTTCGCTTATTTTGAAATGCTACTCATATTAGAAGATTTTAATAACACTTTAGAGCATAACATTAACCTCACTTAATTTATGATTTAAGATAAAACGTAGCATGACATTTAAAGTGTAAAAATTGAAACTCAGTTTATATGAATAAAACTGAAGCATCAATGTTTTTTTTTTCTTTCTTCTACATCATATAACTTAAACAAGCAATTTTTGTGTACCTACAAATTTATTTCATGCATCTCGGAAAAGGCTCCAACGATTTGGATCAAATTTTATATTTAGATTATGTTTCACTTTTTCTGTTTAACTATATAGGCGTCTTTTCTGAAAAAAATGCGATTTTTTACAGCTAAAAACATTTTTTTTTATAACTGACTGTTAGAAAAAGTATGTTCAGATTCCGCTTCGAAGTGTGGGCAATGCAGTACAGTGATCAGAACAACATGAATGATGCTTATGTTGCGGGTCCTCGGTTCGAGACATGCTTTTTGCTTTATTTTTTACTTATGTATTTATATTTAGTATTTTTGTCTTTTTAAAATTTATTTATATAGGCGTCTTACCAAAATCTCTCGATTTTACACAACCCCCCCCCCACACACAATTTTTTAATAAATAACTATTAGTCTTTTTCTATATGCTCTCATTCCGATAATATCATATAGCGCCATCTCGGACCCGATTTCATGATGGTAAAACTGAGTGTAAGCTCAAAAACATAATTAATGATAGATGAACTATAAAATGAATACTGCAATATAGCAGATTGTTTCGAATAACATATTAAGGAAAAAATTCATGATTTTTTTTATTTAAATGACGAGTTTATATGTAGGTAAGATTGAAAAGTATTCATATGTAATCAGTATGCGATTCGTATCTAAATATTTTCCCTTAAAAACGCTATTTTACAAAAAAAAAAAAAAAACTTTGCCTAGTTGAGTTCGGTCTTCTGAATATTTAAATTTAAATTACCTGATAGATATTTTTATATTTAATTTAGTATATATTTAATTTAGGATAGATATTTATTTAAACTAATCAACGAGTTATATAAATAAATGAAATTTAGTATGTCATCTTGATACTAAAATTACAGTTGTGTGATAAATTGTGAATTAAATTGGTTTTAAAAAGACACCCAAAATACATGCTCGATTTCCTGATTGTTGTATATTAATTGGTATCAACCATTTTCCAATGATCAAACGAGAAAATAAGTTGTCAATGACTGCACGCTAGATTTACACCAAGGCGATATTTCATAACTATTATTCGCCAATAAAATACAAATGATATACAAAAACCGATATTCTTTACCATAATACTATCCTAACAACTTTCATGTGTTCGAAATGTGAGTACTCGTAGTGTTTATAGCTTTGTCCTAGGATAATACCTTTATCAAAGAATATGCAAGACAAAAATATCTCATCTTTGAGGGACCATTCCCACAAGTTTAATTCATACTTTTATTTAAACTATTTCACTCTATAAGCAGAATCAAAATAATCATTGTTGTGAAAAGTGAAGTAATTCATTATTTACCAATTAATTTAAGATAGCCTATCTACTTTTTTCATGCATTTGTTGAAAGAGGACCTGTTTTTTACGAAGTTTTCAATATTATTGTGATTTAAATTGTTTCAAAATTTTTGTAGCTTATACCACTAAACGGCATTCGAAACTTTCCGCCAGCCAGTATTTAAAGAAATATAAAAATAGATATATCAAAATGTAATTTATATTTACAGTTATGTTTTTTCTGATCAGTTTTTTACAGATAAAATTGGATTAAAGAAGAAACACGAATGTAGAAAAAGAATAGTCATTCCAACTTTTCATAAAGTAAAGCCTAAATATCTCATGAGCCTAAACTTAAAAAAAACACGATCGAATGAACATCTTTTCGCACGAAAGAGCAGTAAAGGTTATAAAAATCCCATTTCTAGCTCATTAAATGCACAACTAGTTCACTCACATGATAAAAAACACTGTGTTAATATAATTCACCAATTCTTATATTCATTTAAATATTAATAATAAACAATAAATAATAATAATAAACAATAAATAATAATAATAAACAATAAATAATAATAATAAACAATAAATAATAATAATAAATAATAAACAATAAATTTACAAAATAATAAAAATTTCAGGTCTTTCAAAAGGAAGAACTATTGAAATAAAATAATAGTAAGCAAGAAGAGCATTGAGATAGTAATGTTCAAAATGTGAATAGAATAAAAAAAAATTTCTTCGAACAGATTATTGGTATTTTGTAGTTCCATTTTCAGAACTATCAAATAAATGGGCAAAATTTCTCAACTTCTGCTCTTCCTCGGTGATGCCCAAATAAAAGAAATGACTTGAGTCATAAGCAGTCTAATACTAAAAGAAAATGTGCTTGTTTTGGTACTCTAAGGGTCAGATTGTTTGACCTAGAACTATCAATTTTGATATATATGTATAATTTGGAAGATGAAAATTCGTACTTTGCAACATTTTATTTTCTAAAAAATTATTTTCCTTCCAAATTTTCCGAAAATCCTTCAGTGCAAAAATAGTTTTTACGTGATCTTAAAATTCAATATATTATCTTCTCAATGATGCCAATAGTTTTTCACAAAACAACTTTTTTTAAAATTTTTAATCAATTTAAAAAATAAGCATACTTCAAAACATTATATTTCATTGTTGAAATTGAAATCCTATTCATTACAGCTACTAATATTTCATACCGGATTTTTTCCTATTCTTGATGATCAAGAATAAGAAAATTCGGTTTATTTTTTCATGTTCATTAGATTCCAATATAGGGTATGATTTTAATAGAATTTTTTTAATACTTACAATTAATATTAAGCTTCAAAGTCGAATATCGCTTAGAAATATTTAAAGTTTACATATTTTTAAATACTGTTTATTCTTCTTATGATATAATCGGATATATAAAGATATTGATAGAAAATTAGAGAAATAGCACACTGAACAGAATGGTGTAAGGCTTTTTAAATAGAGCGAGTTTAGAAATTTAAAAATATTTTGCGTCGGAAGTTATTGAGAAATAATTACACAAAATAATGCTTTGAAATTTTTTTCAACCATTAATCCCAGTGAAGGCGACTAGTCTGATAACAAAGAAGAAAAAAAAAATCTCATTCTAGGCGCTCGTAGAGAAATTAAGCAAACGATAAAGAATTAAATAATGACGTAAGCAGAAAGGGAATAATAAATAATTTGAAATAACAAATTAAGAAGAATATATAAAGAATAAAAGAAATTAGGAAAGATGAAGGAAGAAAAAGATTTCAGGAAGAAAGCTCTGCATTGGGAAGTAAAAAATTGCTCGAATTATTATAATTATTATAAAGAATTATTATAAATAAATTTGCAAATTTACATATTTTTTATATTAATGTAAACAATGTGGGAAAGTAAATCATAACCATCACTGATGATTCGTTCTAATATTTAATATGCATTTATATATAATGGTTTGTCGCAGTTTCTTGCAAACCACAGAAAATTATAAATAAAATGAATTATTAACTAACAATTTTTAAAGCAACAGGAAAAATAGCTCAGCAAAATGAAAGCATTTCTTTTCTTTGATTGAAAACGGAAATATTATGAGTAAAGAAAATATTTTTTTAAAAAAAAGCTTTGAGATATGAGTGACATGCTGTCAGTTACAAAACTTATTACAGTGAAGACCGTATATAATATTTTGGCTTTCTCCATTATATGACGATTGAAAATGTATCAAAAAGGATATCGTTTATGACTGAATATATTCTATTTAAGTAGAAAATTAATTTAAATCTGTTTATTTATTCGTGTATTAATTTTACCGATTAAAATCAAAATTTGAATAGGAATTAGTTTTAATGACAAGATTGTATATATAATTTCATTTACCTGAGCCGCTAGGTTTTTGAATCATAATGTTTACAAAAATGGGAATAACAGATCAATAGACGGTCAACACTAAAACATATTTTGGTTAAAATTTTGATACACATTCACATTTTAAAGGCTAAAATTGTGTCTTAAATTTTATTTATCTAGATTTTTAAGTATATATTTATTGTGTTTATTTTCTAGAAGACATACAGAATATATATATATATATATATATATATATATATATATATATATATATATATATATATATATATATAATATATATTATGTTTTTCAGTGGCGGGGAGGTCTGAAATGTGGATGCTCATCAATATCTCTATTAAAATTTTTGATGGTTCAAATAATTTTTTTTCGTGTATACAAGAAAATATATACAAACATTTCTGTACTTTTTAATTAATCATTCTCTAAAAAAATGATATTGAGTTTCAAAGTGATAAAGCGTAGGTCAAAGCTATTCATCTCAATTATACGCAAAAAAATGAAATTAATCAAAGCCTATCGTCAAAATAAAGCAATAAATCATTCAGTGTACAGTCTTCACAAGCTAACTTAATATTCATTATTTATTTATTTCACATTTGAGTAACCTCTTAGCCGATGGAATTCTAAAGAACTATATCGTTACCCAGGGAACACAATGTGGAAATGGATTACTTTCGTCCCCCCGACCAACCATCCTCCATCACTGCACCCAAAGACAGTTCTGATTGTAAAATTGCATCGGGCAGCCGACGGCAGTTTTGATGTTAAACTGCGTCCTTCTGCGACCGGTATCTCACTGGAATATCCAAGACTAGGCAGAATAGGTAAATCTCAAAGGATTCTACCACTGGCACTCCGACAGGAGCCATCCGTGCAGCAAACCCAGGGCAGAACACATCTTGTAGAACGTATAGGATTCTACAACTGGAATCTCAGCCTTCAGGATTGCAGATGAAGCCAGAAGATGGCTGGTAGTTCCAAAGCCTGGCATATTCTAAACACCGTGTAGGAGCGAGTCACTCGGACGGATTCCACTTCAGTCGCAAGTGGATCAGGTGATGTACAAACATCATATCCAAATCGGAATCGAAAATGAGGTCTCCGATTGATGGTAAATTAGGGAACATGAAATGTCTCATCAGTTCCCAAATCGTTGATACGACGATCCATCCAACGATGGCCGTAGCCTCATTGGGAGTCTTAAAGAAGACTCATGGAGGGAGTGGTTCTGCTCCATGATAACGCGCGTCCACACGTCTCCAGGGTCACACAAGCGGAACTGGCCAAGTTCAAGAGAGAGCATCTCGACCATCCAATCTAACATGCCTATAATTTATTAATAAATGAATCCTCTTTAATTTAGATTTAAAATGGATATAAAGCATAATATTGAAACGGTAAAAGTAATCTACTTCAAATACAGGTTTCTTGTATCCAATTCCTTTTACGTAAAACTCTACTGAGTTCAAAAGAAAAACCATTTTAAGGATCAAATGAAGTATTACCTATTTCTTCCGCATGCAAAATATTTTATGTGAAATAGTTGTACATTTCTAATGTTTATCGAACCATTTTCAATAATTATTTTATTAATTTAATTAATAACCAATAAATTGCTTAATAAAATAACATTAAAGGGTGTTATTTGTTGCATCGAGGATTGCATTATCAATTCTTGCCATGTTATCTTACAATAAATTATTGAGTAATAAATATTGAAGAAACGAAAAGCCAAATAAACACAAAATCTCTCTTCTTTTGCTGAAAGTGAAACTTTTAAGTGTAAAGAAAAGATTTAAACCTCGGAGGTTTGAAATATGGGTGATAATTAAGGTAAAGCTACCAGGTAATGCTTTGGTTTTCGTCATTATATAAGAGTGAAAATGTATTAAATATGATATTGGCAATGACTAAATTACTTGATTTAGGTATCAATAGAAGATTAATTTAAATCTGTTTATTTATTCGTGCATAAACTCTATCAACTGAAATCAAAATTCGACAAAGAATTAAAATTTTAATAACAAGATTATATATCCAACTTCTTTTATCTGAGCCTCTGGGCTTTTTAATCATAACTTTTACAATCATGCGAATTGCAGATAAACAGATAATCAACTCTTAAGCATATTTGATTCAAAATTTGATACGTTTCCTCATTTTACATGTTAAAACTGTTTATTAAATTTTATTTATCTAGCTCTTTATGTTTTATATTTATCGTTTTGGTACTTGCGTATTAACGCCACCGCAACTACAGATTCGGCGGTTTTTAAGTGTGCCAATCACTTTCAAAATTCAACGCCACCGCAACTACATATTAAGCTCTTTATTGGCGCATTATTACAAAAACCGCCAAATCTGTAGCTGCGGTGGCGTTAATACATAACAGGATTGCTCTGTATTGGCGCATTAGCGCAAAAACCGCCAAATCTGTAGCTGCGGTGGCGTCAATACGTAAGTGCCATCGTTTTTATTTGCTCACAGATAGACAAATAGAATTTCAAAAATATTTCTTTTACACAGAGGTCTGATTGGAGGAGATCAGAAAACATCTCTATTTCAATTTTTGATAATCATAATATTTTTTTTCGTATCCAAGAAAATATAAATATATTTGTGTGCATTAAAATTAATCACTGTTAAAAAAAATGTTATTTATTTTCAAGGGGATAAATGTATTAAAAAAAATCTACTCATTTCGACTATAGAGGGAAAAAATTATTCATTCGAAGTTATAGGTTAGTACCATTTGATGTAGTGATGACGATATATTTTTAAATTTAGTTGAAATAAAGAGTCTTTGTGTAAGAAGTCGAGAAGTAATTGCAGTCATGTTTATGCTGATTACAATAGAAGTTAATTGTGATCCATCCAGTTAGAATGCTAGCCTTCCAAGAAACGCAACCAACTTGAGTAATAACGTTATTGTGAGGTGGTTAAAACTATAGAGGTCGAGGTGAGAACAACTTGCGCATGTGATTTTCGTAAGATGTCTCTGATGTCCTATTTTCTGTAGTAGGGTATATTTATTATGATACATTATATACACCATTAACTGCACTTATTCTGCTTTATTTTTTGCATTTTTTGTTGTTGTGAATGGCAGCGTGTATTTTTACTATTATTTTAAACTTGTCCATTTCATTAAAGCATCTTACATATAAACTTCTGTCTTGTAGCTCAAAATTTCTTTCTTTTTTCTTTTGCCCCAGAATATCACCGAATTCGTAATCCCTATTCCCTATCAATTGAATGGCTGTACTAGGAAAGATTTATTAAGAGAAAAAAAAATTAAATTTAGATAGTACCCAAAATAGCAATACAACAAATATACACAATCCAATAACGAAACTAAGAAGTGTTTGTTGGGGAATATAAGTTCAAAAATTTTGATGAAGTTAATATTGCTAAGAGAAGAGCTTGGTTGAGGAAGGAGACAAACGTAGATTTAACTGAAAATCCCATTTATGAAGTAACTATAAAAAAATAAACACGTGTTTTCCATTAATCTTCAAAAGAAAAACATTCTCTTTTAGAGCAAATCTTCAAAAAGTCCATAACACCATTCTTTTCACAATCTCGCCAGAGTACAATAAAGAGCAATGGGATTACATCAGTTTCGAATCCCAGGATGTTTGAAGGCATCTGAAATCCAAATATGGAAAATCTTTGCTTGCGCAGCAGAGTCCAAAGAACAAACAAATGTGTGAAATGGATCAAGTTGCACGGCATCTCCTTTTATCATCCGATCTCCCTGCGTTAGGCTTACTTTTATTCGATTTCCCATTCTCCTCCCATCCGTCTCTGAAAATGTTCATCGATTCCATAAGAGATTTTATTACTATGATATTCTTTTCAGATATGGAATAGTAAGAACTATTTTATTTGAAATAAATTCAATGCATTGGAAAACTTAAATATCTAATTAGATATTAAGAAGCACGAAACTGTATTGAAGTTTTTTCCCCTTATAAAATGCATATTCACACAGGCAATTTTATTTATGTCCATTGTATAAATTATTTCTAATTATCAATTAGTATAGTTATAAGATTTAAAAGATGTCAGCATTCAAAAATGATTTAAAATTTGCTATCTATTCTGAATAATAAGATAACAAAGAAGTGACTTTGCCGGCGTCCTGGCATAGGGGTAGCGCGTCCTCCCCATGACCTAGGCGTCCTGGGTTCGAGTCCCGGTTCGGGCATGGTTGTTCTTCCTGTCCTATCTGTCATATGTGTGAATGTGCCCCCAGTATAAAAAGGGGTTGTGCAAGCGAATATGATGCGTGAGTAGCTAAGACATACTCTTGGCCCTAGTTGGCGCTACTAAAACAAGAGATGCGCCCTTGGCTTAAAATCACTGACTTCATCAGCGAGCTTGTCCATGGCAAGTGCCCTTATAAACAACAACAACAGAAGTGACTTTAACAATATTTCGGGTTTGGTAAGATATCCCATTGCGATTCTCCGATTTCATGTTCAGTCTGAAAGCTGAAATGAGTTTGAGTATATGAATTTCAGTTATTCTTTTGTTAACGTGTAATATCGTGGATGTGAATACGCTCTTTTCCGCCTAGCTTCACGCAGAATAGTTTCAAGTAGTTTTCATTTACTTTTTTATATTTATTTTTAAATGATGCTTAAATACACTTTCCTCATTTTCAGAAATGATTACAAATTTGTTGAAATGAAATTAAGTACTTGTACAATATTTCCAAATTTTCTAAATAAGCTAGATATTTGGTTGTCTTTCATTTTCTAATCCGAAATAGTTTGTTCTCCAAAGTCATTTGATATATATAGACTTGTCAGTTTTATCCCACCTTAAGAATTAGGTATGATAGAATTTCACACCGTAACGAACTGTCTGATATTTTGTGTTAATTTAACAAAGGCACAGAACCTTTAACAGTTTTCTAGCCGAGGTGTATGCATATTCCCTGCCTTAATGATTTTTTTTCTGTAATGAAATTTTATTTGAGATACCTATGATGACAAATTTAGAAATATGTTTTATTGATAGTTTAAATCCTTGCAGGGGGAGGGTTCCCGAATTATTATTAGATGGACCTATGAACGCATTTAAACGATCTGATCTTTCTTCCCAACTATTTCATGGGCCGCGGTGGCCTGGTGGTAAGGTCTCGGAATCGGAGGGTTTCAGGTTCGGGACCCGATTCCACCGAAGAACCGTCGTGTAAGGGGGTCAGTTGCACGTTAAATCCGTCATGACCAAACGTCCTCCCGCTGGTGTGGTGTAGAGGGGGGGGAGTGCCAGCTCAGGTGTTGTCCTTGTCATCTGACTGCGGTTCAAAATTACGAGGTCCGTCCCAAAATAGCCCTAGTGTTGCTTCAAACGGGACGTTAATATAACTAAACCAAAACTAAAAACCCAACTATTTTATATGTCCAAGTGTGTGCTAAATCCCAAATGTTATTCAATTAGAATTTATATTTGGTTATTGTTCCATGCAGTCGCACATTATTGTTCTTGTTTGTCATTGTACTGTGTCCTATAGCTTGGTATAATCTAGTATCCAATATAATCTATAATTGGTATAATCCAGGCATTCCTGCTCGACAAAGTAAGCGGAATAGCGTCAAACGAGTCTTCAATAAAGATGGATTAAGAAGCGATTATCGAGACGTCAACCGGAACATTCGCAATAGAGAGTTTCCGGTGACAGGAGGATTATGTCCGTCCATTTCACAGGAGAGTATTCTGATGGTATCTTGAGTGATGGCACATTGATCGCCAAAGAATTTCAAATAAATGGGTTGAAAAATGACTTAGTTTTTAGGTTTATTCTGTGAGGATATATATACATGGAATAAGTATTTCATTATTTTGGGGGCTTTTTTTCAATATTTATCTACGTTTACCAGTACCCATCATGGCACTAATGGAATACTTTTATTACCAGCGTCGAACGATGAATATTGCCTGCCGTTAGAATACAGTTTTTGATAGTTATGTATTTGTCTTTACAGGACGAAATTTTTTGTATTTTATTTGGAAGTGCATTTTCCCCCCCTCAATTTATGTGTTGAACAACATCTTGAAAATAACACATTTTGAAGAAGTTTATTTACAGGAAATACACTAGTGAAAAGGATATAAAACAATTTTTGATCTAATTTTGCATGAAGATCTAGTAAAATTACCTAAAATAAATGATGATTTGTCAAAGGATCCGATGTTTGGACCAAAATTCACTGTAAGCAAAATATGTCGATATATCGATCTTATAGATATATCTTCATATTGTCGATAGATATATCTTCATAACAATGATACTGTAAAATTTCCAGACATTCAAGATGCCCTTCTTTAATTTTCGGACATTATGCTCCGTTCGTGTACGCTCCTCTCAGTGTGTACATGAAACTTCCTAATGGATATTATCTGCATTACACCATGGCGCTATTAGAAATATAAATGTGTGTTTCACTTACCTTATAAGTTTCGAGACATTGTAATTTTACTTTTTTATCCGTTTCGTTAACTAAACAGAATATTTCTTTAGCTTTCAACAAAGAATGAAAATCATGCCATTAAATATTTGATAAAAAATGAAAAGGTTTTTAAATTCAGGGTAACAATGTAACCTATTGTTGGAAGTTAGACAAAAAAATATTTTAAATAACTGCCAAAATTGAGAAAAATTCGCAAAATTTTATCAATTTTATCAATAAAAGACATTTTTTTAAAATGGTGCAAAATTTGGTTTTCTGTGATAATATTATCGTTTAAAAATTATCGTTAAATTATTGTTTAAATTAATTAAAATTATCGTTTAAAATCTACAAAGTTCAAATTAATTTTTACTTTATTAAAATTTCAAGCATCTTCTCTCAGGTATCCAATGCATATATGTGACAAATTTATTAACTGTAGGATAAATGGTCTGGACTACACGCCAACTCACATTCATCTTTATGATTAATTAATCGCCTCTGTTGACCGGCTGTTTGCCTGGGAATGTTGGTTATATTTAATTTGAAGCAAATATTTTTTTTATTATTATTTCATGCTCGTAATATCGCTAAACTGATGTGTAATTTTAATTGTGTTAAATTCTGTTTATCATGTATATGAATTTTTCTAATGGGGACAGTTCAATAGCATTTGGAGAGCCTTTAAAAAAAGATCAAACATCTGTATTTTAAATATCTGACTCATCTATCTTATAAATTTCTCGTTACTGTAACTTTATTTTCTTATTTATCATGCAATCTTTTTCAGATATTAAGTATTTTTGTCTTTCAACAATGGAAGAAAATCACGTGATTAAGTATTTGATGAAACTATGAAAATGTTTTGAATTTCATGCCAACAATATTATCAATCGTTGAAATTCCGAGGCAAAATAATTTTTTAAAAATTTCTGAAATTCAGTAAAAATTGACGTAATTGATAAATTTGTACAACTAAAATCTTTCAAAATTTTGAAATGATATAAAATTTAATTGCGTGCGATGCCATTTTTTTAACACTTAACACCACACCACACCTCCGTTCCCGGAGCTCATATGGCCCCTTTCCGGTTTGGTATAGATGTAGGTGGACTTTATTAAAAACAAAAAAAGGAGAAAATTGCATTAAAATCAATTGAAAATATATGTACAAATGACAAAATACGAATATATATAACATAACAAAAAGCGCTAAAAACTAGAATGGAAAATACCTAGAGTACAATGAAATAGATGAAAGAACTTGATAATGTACAGTATAAGCGGATAATAATATCATAATACGGATATATTATGAATAGAATGCGAGGTGTATTAAATAATGCATGGAAAAATGGATAGGGTTAATTTAATTGGAATAATTCTCCATAATCATTAGGAATCTAACAATGTTTAAGATTCCTTTTTTGGAAAATGAATTATTAAGGACTCTTTTGTACCAGACCTTCTAGCGGCAATGTTATCGGAAAATATAGCGGAAAAACACTAACATTTAGACTGACTTTTTAATAATTAAAATTCTGAAAAAAAACCCGCTCCGATATGCCTACCTCAATCTCCATAGTATATATGTGCCAAATTTTGAAGCTGTAGGTGAAATAATCCAATGTGTAAAGTGACAACACAAAGAACACACATGCAGACTCATCTTCATTATTTGTAGAGATAGACAGAGAATAAGGAAAGAAGTAAAATGAACAAAACATTGTTAACTTCTAAAGTTTTTAGACCTATATGTTCATTAAAGTTTGATGAATGAAATTTACTATTATGTTAGTCATTATTTCATATTTTCAAAAAAATATCTAATTGAAGAATCAACAATTATTAATTCTAAAAGAACAGCGGGTTGCTAAAAGTGAAATATAACAAACAAACATGTTCCTGTTTTAGTTTTAAAAAATATACATAAAATTTAATTTTGCTTTTGAAAAAGTAGAGGATATTTTCTCCTATTACTGAATATTCCTATTCAATTAAAATTAAATTACTCTTGACTGAAATATATAACTACATTAAATTAAATGCTCTTTCCGTTATAAAATAAAATTATTAACTAAATGGGTCCCAATTTTCATCATTTAATGCAAGATGATTTCGAATTAAAATTATTTACTAAATAATTTTCAGAACTTATTTTAATATTTTAAGTAGCAAATAGAGCATTTTTAGCTTCAAGTGACACAGTTTAATCTCAATTTAAGAAATTCCTTTGAAATCCCTCCTGCAGAAGTAGAAGGGGATTATAACGGAAAGGACAGCACATGAACTAAACTCTTTTATTAATGAAATTCAAACTCATCTCATTTGGGATTCATTATAAAGTTGAGATTCATTTCAGCTTATTGCTATGCAAACTCTCGTAATTGTCTTTCAGAAATACCGACATTCAGATTCATTGTAGTGAAGGTTTTACTATCTCACAGGAAGAACGAATCCAGAAGTGTCTACGAAGAGCGCTGAGGACAATAGATTTACAACGATAGACTGATAAAATGAACGCATATTTATAATTGCATTATGGAATCGAGTCTATAATCGTGTTCAGATAATGATGGTGCCCCCCCCGAACCTTTCTTCTGAAAGAATTAAATGTAATTCTCGTAGGAATTATTATGATTAAGTTTTCTTTGATGAATTCCTTCTGGAGTTCTTCGCGAGTATGAAATTTATTTTCCACTCGAGTCGATTCATTTTTCATCGAATGGTTGCCTTTGAAGTGTATTGTTAATCATTTTAATTATCGTAAGTGCTTCTGATTTTGCATGCTAACCTATTTTCAATATAGATTTTATTCAAAAGTTCGGCCCATTTGGTGCAAATTATTACTAAAGCAATAATTAAGTTCTTAAAGAGTAAAGATTTGATTCTAATATAATAAATTTGATATTCGCTGCAAATGAATAAATAAATGTATTCATAAGAACATTTATATATAATTTCATTCAAATGAACAATTATCTTGCTATTTCCTATAGTTAAAAAAATTATCTTAATCATTTTACTGTGATTTTCGATTCCTTAAATTGTTTTGGTTCTGAAGAAATAGTAAAATCTCTATCAAACTCAATGTTATAAGATTAATATAAAATTGCTACTGTAGTCTCAGCAAGGAAGTAAGAAGGGTGTGACCCTGTACATAGTGTCAGCTATTTATTTAAATTCACTCGTCCACTTTCTGTCCTTCTGGTGTCGGTTATACAGAGTGCCCCATAAATATTGGGACACACTTTAAGGGGAGGTAGGGGACATCACAAGGATTCAGATTTGCACAGCAACCCGTGGTCCGAAACGCCTTCATTCGGCGCTAGGTGGTGTTGTTCACAGTAGCATATAAGGAAGCAGACCTGCAGACCGCCCGCAGAGAGATATGCACCTGATTTATGGATTGGCAGAAGGAAATGCAAGAGCTGCTGATAGGCTGTATCGGGAAAGGTACTCACAGAGAGATGCACCGGACCGCCGGATGTTCAGTAATTTGCATCACAATTTGTGTGAATATGGGTCGTTACGATGTAATAGACATAGTGGGGGCAGGCCACGAGTGACTTTAACTCCCAGGATGGAAGAAAATGTGTTGGATGCCGTTAGAAGGAATCCGAGAGCCAGCGTTCTACTGCCGTTGGAGGATCTCAGAATAGTGTTCATTGTGTTTTGAAACGCGAAGGCTTACACCTATACCATCTGCAAAGCGTACAGTTAGTGCTTCCCGCAGATTACCCACCTTGGGAACGTTTTTCACGGTGGTATCTCGATCAATGTTGAAAAGATGCGAATTTCCCATCCTACATTTAAATGATGGATGAAGCGTACTTAACGCGAGACGGGATGTTAACACAATGCCCATTTATGGGCTGGCGAGAATCCCCATGGCAGCCCATCTACGGACGATCGCAGCTCAAGTGACTGAGGGATTGCAGGTCTGTTTCCTTATATGCTACTGTGAACAACGCCACCTAGCGCCGGATGAAGGCGTTTCGGACCACGGGTTGCTATGCAAATCTGAATCCTTGTGATGTCCCCTACCTCCCTTTAAAGTTTGTCCCAATATTTATGGGATACCCTGTATACCTATGCGTTGTTTATGAAGGATAAAATTTTCCTTCTCTCATTGAAAGTAATTTTAGTGATAGTTATTTCCTTGCGCAAACATTTGCCAATAACTCCGACGTATTGAATTATTAAGCAGACAATTCATGAACATTCCCGGTTTTATGTCGCAACCGGTCAATTTTGGCATGACGTGGAATATTAAGTTGAACATCCAATTTCTCCGAAAAGTTTTCAGTTTATTCTGAAATGTGCTGGTTGGTGAATATGTGTGAGAAGATTTGTGTGCGTGGAGGGTGAGAGCTTGTAGGGTATGTTTTGCAATGTGCTCATCAAGAAGTTCGGAACGAAGTAGGCATAGTGAAACCAACAATGTCCTCACAAAACAGACCGGCTAAAAATGCTATGGTGTAGACTGATCATAAGTAGTTGATTTTATAAATATATCTACATTTTTTTCCTGAGCATTTCCTACCTTTGGTATGATGTGGAAGTTTGAAAAGGATGTGTCGGCTCAAGTGTCGTCCTCATCATCTTACCGCTTTTCAAAATTACGATGTTCGTCTCCAAATAGCCCTAATAGGGCTTTAAAACGGGACGTTAACATTATTAACTAAATTAAACCCGAGCATTTTCGAAGACGTCACAAATTTTCTATTTTAAACAATACAGTGCCAATATATAATAATAAAGAAAAATTTACGCAATACTGAGATCACTTACATATTAGCCAATTAATCCTTATTATAATTAGCTGAAGATTTATTAGGAATACATGCTACCATTTTTATATAAAATAAACTATTATTGTTTAACTACTTATTGTGGCTATTTCCGCAATGGAAATATGAATAATCTTAAGGCAACTGTTACAAAATCTAGTTCTGAAATGTTACCAAAAGTATTATGTAAATATGTTTATCTAAAAAAGCTTCAAAAAGAAAATGGTACAATGGCTTTATGAATACCAGATCCAGATGCAATGGTTATATGAATCAGATTAAAAATCCGGAAGAAGTGAAGAAAAATAAAACTAATCTATTTCATGATAAATGCATTTCATTGAATTCGTAATAGATGATTAAAAATTCTTAAGACAAAGCATATAGAACAGCAAGTTAAATTTCCACAGAAAATGAAATCGCAGTAAAATATTTTTGCTGTACAAAAATTAGTCAGGACATAATAAGCACAATTTTTTAAACCAAAAAAAAAATCATACATCAGAGAAAGTAAATAAAGAAATTCTATGTTCGATCCTTAAAAAAAGGTAAATATATAAGCTCTGTATCACGTTTTGAATACATTATATGCAGTTCAATTTCACAGATATATCAGAATAATTAGCCGTAACTACAAAAATCTTAAAGAGACCACTTCCTTGACGAATGACATCAATTTCTGTAGCGAAATTTTTATAGAAAATTATTAGAAATTGATTGAATATTTGATAGAGGGATCAATTACTATTTTAGCTTTCTTTAGTTCACAAATATTTTTTTGGAGATCAAACCAGAAAAAGTTAAGCTCATAGATCCGTTTTGAAAGCAAATTTTTTTTCTCTGAAATCCTATCAAATAATAACTTCAGAATAATCTCTAAACGTTACGAAAAACTCTTCTATATTTAATTTAATATTTTCATCACATTTTTTGCAGAAGCTAGTGGAAAAGGGCTCTTTGAATTTTTTTCGCAAATTCCCTGATGACGGTATTGCTCCTTATTCTCTTCATTAAAATTCAAAGTTTGAGCAAGACAGTGACCACCCTAAACTATCACCACTCTACATTATGACCACTCTTAATTTTATTTTCGAAATACCGTTCATGAGCTTTTTGTGCTCCTTAATATAGTGAAGAAAACCATGTAAGAAGGCCGTTTATTTTTAAAACCACCATAAGAAAAAGACATGAGCATTGCGCAAACTGAATTCAGTACGGAAAATCATATATAAAAAAATGGTTACTTTTTTATGTAATCTCTTTGAAAAATTTCCACAATTGTCATGCCGATGGATCAGGTTTCAGATACCTTCTTAGAATTCCTTCTTTTAATTCTTTCCTCCACCAGTGAGGTGAAATGGATCTTTAAAAACTCTCACTAGCCTTGAAGATCTTTGATTTTTTTTTCTTTAAGGAAAGAATTAGGGAAGGAATGTTTAAACTTTCATTCTCCAAAGTTTCAATTTCGGCATGATGGACTATCAACTTGTTCCTAAGACTCCAAAATCTTCCATTTCTTTAGAATTAATCTACTCTTTTAATAACTTCTTCTGTGTTACAGATTCGAATTCCTGTTCCCCTACATCGAGAACGTGAATTTAAGTAGAAGGATTTTATTCTTTATCTAGAAAGGGACGAATGGCTAGTAGTCAAAATAATGAGAAGCTTCAGTGGAAGGTTGGCGAATATCATACATCGCTGTTGGCGACATTCTTTGAAGAGGAGATATGGAGCCACAAAAGCCTGAATCATCACGGTTATAATTTCGAAATGTAACCACATTTGTATATGGCAATCAAATTATTTAATAACCTACTATTCTCTTTCAATTTTGAACGATTAAAGATAGAAAAAACGCATGTCACTTGTGAGCATTTGGAACGCTTGTTTTTAACCAACTAAAGGCAAAATTTAACGTGGAACTATAATTACTTTCTCCTATACATAGTATATAGAATGTATAGTAATCGTCAAAAGGTTCGAACACGAAATTTTAGACGAATCTTCAGGTTTCAGATTTCCATGGGTTCGAAAAAGGTTGTTACTGTTTCTTATGGCAATTGCCACGGACAGGCCCGCTGTTCAAAGACAGCCGATTTAAGCCTAAGGGGGAGCGCCACTTGTTTTTACCGTAGAGCCAACTTGGGCCAAGAGTACGACTTGACAACTCACGCATCACTCATTCGCTTGCACAACCTCTTTTTACAGGAGGGCACATTCACACATCTCACAGATAGAACAACCATGCCCAAACTGGGACTCGAACCCGGGACGCCCAGATCACGCGGAAGATGCGCTGCCCCTATGCCAGGATGCCGGCTTTCGAAAAACGTATTTATGGAAAGTGTCAGCTCGTCTATCTACCTATCTGTGACAAAGATAACCCAAAAACGTTTTGATCTAGTCGACTGAAATTTAGTATAGTGTCTTTACATCAAATTTTGAGTAAATTCTGTTCAGAGGTAGTCTGTCTGCTCTCTGTCATTCGAATATAAGTTAATACGATAATTACACAAAAATAGAGCTATATAGATAAAATTTGGTACAGAGATTTATCATCTATATTGTAGACACGTTGTCATACGTTGAGCTAATCCAACTAATGGTTAACTGTCTGTCGGCCTGTTCTTTCAGAAACATGTAAACGCAAGGATTTTAATATACGGGATTTTGTGACTGCAAGTGCAGATTTGTGTCAAATTTTTGTTTTAATGAGAAAAAAATATTTAAAACACAAATTTGGATATTCTTTACGCATCCCAGAGATAAATCGCCAAATAACTCACCAAAGATCACAAGTGGGACGATAGATTCAGCAAAAATGCTAAATTCCGAAAAAATTTAAGATTTTGTGACTATTGTACGCCAATGCCATGCAAAGCATTCTTCGATATGAAGACTTCATTAGAGAACATGCAAGAAAATGTGGGGAGACCTTCCCGCTGTTTTGCACAATATCTTAGGCATATAATAATGATAATGCAACATTTAGTATCGTCTGGTCTTTTCTTTCTAGATTTCATTTAAAAAATTCAATTGAATCCAACTAGATTTTCAGTCATTGCTGAAGGAACGAATGAATTAAATCCCATCCTAAAGAAAGATGAATGCATTTCGTCCAGTGGGATATAAAGTATAAACAGCTCTCACAAACCCTTTCATTCCTCAGTTTTTCAAGCAGAAGAGTGGAAGAAAAGAAGTAAAGAAGAGAAGGAAAAAAATGTCAAGAAATGATAAAAATGAAGCGAATTCAATGCCCTCTCAAACCGCCATTTATCAGACACCTTAATCTCTCTTTGTGTGCGCCATATACAAGACGTGCCGTATCGCTCCTTGGTGATCGTCCACACAAAAAATCCAGCCATTTAAATCAAAAATCGGGCTATTTTGAATAATTCTACAGCAGCTTGTATTAGAAGAAAAAATTGATTTACTACAACGATTCTCTTTTTAATAGGAGAGAAGGGACCATTTGATTCTCTGGAAGAAAGTCATAATAATGTAACCTTAAAATATCTTTACGTGTCCCGTTTCTATGTTTGTGAGTTCTGTTCTAGTTCATATTGAATGAGGAACACGTATTTTAAATAATATATCCTCTATATTTGAGAATAAATCTTTATGCGAAAAATGATGGGCTTCCAGAATACGAGAAAGGAGGCGTATCCCTTTAATCTATTTAAGATTATGTTAAAAAACACTGTATCATGACCATATATTTTGTCATGAATGGTATTTAAATGAATTGTTACTTTATACGCTACTAGCTGTGTTTGACGACCTTTTCTAGCTATCAAATTATTAATACTCTGTTCATTTATTAAATTTTCGTCCTTTATTTCATAAAATTGAAACACAAGAACAAATTGGAAACCAGTCTACAGTAAATAATCATTTAGGGAAATTAAAATGAGTATACATTACAGTTAAATAATGCAATTCGTTTATCTCATAAAATTCTAAGTTATTTCATGAAATAACTGATCATGATTTATTAGTTATTTCATAGTATCTCTAGTTATTTCATGAAATAACTTATTATATTGCATGAAATATGTTGAGTTTAACGCTTGTATCGTGCCATTTGTAGTGATTACATGTCTGACAAACTTTTAAGCCTACCTCGCTATAAATTAAATTATCTGTTTCATATCAAAACTTGTTTTTTTTTAACATTTCTTTTCTTTGACTTTATAAAACGTTTTCCGAACATTTATAAAATATATTTTGCATTAATTATCTAAGCCCAACATTTAATTAAGCACAGTTTCCTAACCATGCAATGAAGCAGTCAGAAATGTTCACACGATCATTTCTTTGCACTTGACATTTGCAATTCGGTAGTAAGTAACAAGACTGATTTCTGCGCCACATAAACTAGCGTATTGTATACCAGTTGTTTTTGGTGACCAGCTGTTCACCGTAGACACTGGTTATGTTTATTTCAGCTAAATCGTTTAGATACAAATCCAGCCGGCGTAACGGCATAGGGGTAGTGCGTCTTCCCCGTCATCTGGGCGTCCCGGGTTCAATTCCCGGTTCGGGCATCGTTGTTCTTCCGTTGTTCTATCTGTGAGGTGTGTGAATGTGCCCTCCTGTAAAAAGGGGTTGTGCAAGCGAATGAGTGATTCGCGAGTAGCAAAGTCGTACTCTTGGCCCTAGTTGGCGCTACTATAAAAACAAGAGACGCTCCCCTTCCGGCTTAAATTGCTGTCTTAGTAACAGCGGGCTTGTACATGGCAAGAGACATAAGAAACAACAACAGATACAAATTCATATTCAAGATTCCTTCAAATTGTTAGATATTAAAGCCGTGTATTTTAATTGTTTTTCATATGCTGTATTCATTCTGTACATGTACCTTTGATAATAAAAACCAGCCTCATGACTTTATGGCACTATTAAAAATGCAAGTGCTCTGTTCAGTTATTTTCTAATTTTGGCAGTAATGTAAATACATTTTCTTATTGATCTTGTTAATTATTAATCTTCTTTAAATTTCAATAATGGGGAAAATTAGGCGATTAAATATTTGACTTAACAACCAGAAGAATTTGAATTTCAGGGTAGCAATTTAATGTATGGTGGAGTCTTATGCAAAAAAATTAAACTGTCAAAATTCTGAAAGAATTTTCAAAACAATTAAATTAGCCTCAATGAAAAATAAATCTTTCAAATATTGAAACAAGGTTAAATTCATTTTTGTGCAATTATATTTTCGGAAGATATTGCTTGAAAAAGTTAAAATTCACCTAAATTTTATTACAAATCTAACTAAAAAGTTTAAAAACTTCCTCCAAAGTGCACATACACACACACGTTTTCATCTTTATTATTAGTAAAAGTTAAATATATTTTATACAATAGTAGAAGAAATAATAATTCGTATTTTCCTTTGAAATTTTATTTGCGGTATGTTGCGTTTTACACTTTTTTGTCTTAAGTCATCTTTAGAGAAGATTTTATATGGAGATAGAACAACGGTTCCAAATATAAACTTGTTAGTGTTCACAGATCATTTTTTTTTGTCTCTCCATAAGAATAGAGGATTGGTAATTAATAATTAGTAGTTCTTTATTGTAGAGTTTTTTGTACTATTTATCTATGTGATATGGTGCTACTATTATTTTAATTCTTGCGTAGTGTTAATATTGATTTTAACCGATTTTATAACTATTTTAAAAAATGGTTATAAAATCAGTTAATTTGTTGTTGTTTTATTTTAGAGCATATCTATATTGTTACATGTTTCTAATATTATTTCTCAGCGTAGTTTGTATTCTAAGCAAAAGAAATTTGAAGATATATTTAATGGATCTTGAATGGATATCAGATCAATATATTCCGAACTTTATGATCATTTGTCGGCTTTGATGAAAAAAAAAGTAAAGTTCAAAATACAAGAATATTGACTATATCTTCACTAAGAGCAGAGATCGAGATATTCTTTTGGAAAATTCCATATCTCATCGAAAAAATTATATAAACGTGAGGACTGAAGCGATTAAATCAAATTAATCTCTTAATTAAGAGTTTTATTTGACTTAATTAGAATGGATTAAAGATCAATGATCTCTAATCTAAAGATCCTAGAGAGGGAATTAATTCTATTTAGAGTATTATCATATTGTGCTGTCGTTTAATTAAATATCTGCTATTTGTGAATGCATTGTGGAATTCTGCAAATAATATTTTTTTGTTGGCTTCTTCTGTGCCTTTGTTGGTCATCATTCATGTGTTTTTTTAATGAAATATAGCGTAGCTATCTGTTATTGAGCTTTGATGGCTTCTTGCATAGTGCAGCCTGCGTTTGGATTTCCCTTAGAACTACACATTTTTTTTTAGCTAAGAGTAAAGAAAATAGCAATTCGACTTTTTGATATTGTCCTCTCTGCTGAATGATTGAATGACCACATGAAATCAATATACTTTAATTGAAAAATATATACATATACCATTTAGGAATAAATGCCGTCTTATCTTTAATACAGCTATAATTTAGTCAGTGATAAAGAAAGTTTTAATAATTCCCTCGCTTTTAGTATTTCATCTCGTTCAATTTCATCCGGATGATCACTGATATGTAAACTGTAGAAGATCACATTTCCTATTATTTTGTATCAACTGATCACTTTACAAAATCCATATCTATTGAAAGCATTTTTGCTTGCTTTCAAGCCTTCGTTATTTTTAAATCTCTTCAGAAACTGCAATCATTTAACAAAATTAGATGTTTCGAAAGTGTCAATATCTTTAAAAAGGTGAATTAAATTGAGCAAGATGAAAGTTGTAGTTACAAAGGTAATTTTTCCAACAGCTTTTAATGAAAATATTCAACAGGAACAACTTCTACTGAACAAAATCTTTTTTTTTCTAAAATAAAAAAGATATTTAAAGACAGCATATTGAGGGAAAATTATCATATTAATAGCTTTGCAGATGACAAAAAACAAAACCGTTTTTGATGACAATGAAAATTTTATTCATTGCATTTAAACAATAAACATCGAGTCATAAATCTTTTTTCTCTAATACTTTATTCAAAGCTTATTAACTGCTACTTAAGCTAGTGTGAATTGTCATGAAATAACACACGACATTCCCCAAAAAGAAAAAAGAATCTAAATAAAATATTAATAATAAACAAGCAGAGCCTCAAGGATAATCGAGACAAAAAAGAAAAAAGGTCATTTATCTTCGTCCCAGTTATCTATTTTGTTAAAATTTTCAGAGCCGTCTAATCAAATGCGCAAAACTTCTCAATTTTTACTCGTCTTCGCGACATGCAAATCAAGGGAGGACTTCTTTCTGATAACAAAGAAGAAGAAAAAAATAAACATTTTCGACGCTCCAGGGCAATTTAAGCAAACGATAGAGAATTAAATTATGACGGGAGTTGCAAAAGAATATAAATTATGTGAAAAAAGAATTAAGCGGAAAGCATAAATAAAGAAAAAAAAAAAAAGACGAAGGAAAGAAGTGGAGGAAAAAGGGATTTAGGAAAGGGATCAGAAATCGAAGAGTTAAAAATATCACTCCGCTTATGAGAAAGAAATTTGCATATTTATAATTCTTAACTTTGGGCAGAGCCAATTAAAAAACGATCGAGATCATCGTTTGTTTTTTGTTCTCTTATTGGGCAGGCATGTGTATTGAATGGTTTGCTAATATTCCTCGTAACTGCACACACAAACACAAGAAAATATCATATGAGGACTAATAAATTCTAAACGATCAGGAACTATAACTTCTTTGCTCTATAGTATAAAAATAAACCAGCAGGCCTCTCTTATTAAAATGTTATTTTTGCAGTCCCTTGCAAAAAATTGTGCAGCTTGGACAAATGAATGCCAAGAATTCTCTGAAGTTTTATTTTTAACTTCCGGCATATAAAAGTTCTGTGCGTCCTAATATAGAAGAAAACTGGTATTTGTGTAATATTCACCACACACTTTGTCGAACAATAGGTACAAAAGCGTCTATTAGCATGCGATGTTTAGCGATTTTATTTTGATATTAATCGCTTGTATGCTGTTAATACATAAGTATCAAAAAACATAATTTACATTTTGGAGTCCCTTTTTTTCACGATCAACGCAATTTTTTTGACAAAATTATTACATAACCGGAGATTAACTTTCATTCATATAAATAATTGCGTTTACGAATTAACGCATTGTAAGCATGTTAAAACAGACAAACAGGTGGCCAACCCCTTGATGGATTTAGTTCGCAGTTTGACATAAATCTGCATTTTTGATGTTAGCTCTGTGTACCAAATTTTATTCATCCTGTACTTATTGTTTTGCAGTTAACATATTAACATACATGCTGAAAGTCAGACATATAAACATGAAAATGAGATCGAAATCTACAAATTTATTATGAAGACAATATACTAAATTTCATTCATCTAGCTCAAATGACTTTTTGAACTATCATATTCATAGATTTATAGACATAATTCCAGAAAAATGTGTTTTATGAATTAAAGGAAGCCTGAGAGTGGATATTTATCAAAATCTCGACTGCGAATTTTTTTTGACGGTTATTCTTGTTTGGAATTTTTCTGATTCAAGAACCATGGTATTGATTAAGCTGCGCCAAATCACAGGTATAATCATATCAACGTAAAATTTTCTTTGATGGCTACAATACTTTTTCTTCAAATATTTTGTGAAAGAAAATAAAAATGCAATAGAAATGATGGCAACTGTTAATGTATATTTTCGATTAATTATAGTAAAGTTATCATGTTATTTAAATTTTTATTAATATTATATTGATACCAGAAATGCAACAGGAGATAGGTATCTTTATTTAACATATGTTACAAAAATAAAATGAATTGATCTCTGCTGATTAATCAAATTCTTTTACCTCACCAAACTGTGATACTTTCCAGAGCGAGATTTAAACAATAGAGTTTTGGCAGAATCCTTATTGTTTACAAATTTTCATGACGAATACAGTTCTTTCTCAGATACTTTTTACATATTGAAATTAAAAGTATCTGTTTATTTTCTTGCTAAACTTTTTGATTTTTTTTAAGTTTATGAGAGATAATTACATTCTGACAGAATTTTATAGTTAAGCCTAATGATAGACATGTAATGAGGTTGATCAGAGATACTTCCAACAATTTATTTAGTTCCTGTTCGAGCAAAAATTTCGTAATAATATATCTACTGTCTTGCAAAATATATTTTTTTGTCATTGCAAAATATAAAGATCAAAGTTAAGTTTACCAAAGATGGGAAGTCCTTGAGAAAAGCTAGAGATGGATTTGAAATCATTTCTTTCCTAACAGAAACACTGAAAATGAGCTCTGAGCAGGAAAATTCGTTAAGTCAATAATCGAAAGTACTAATAACAAGAAAAATATTACAAAAAGTATTGATTCACTGCTTCTTTTCTGATATAATAAATGCACTTAAAAATGTGCAACCAGAAGCATTTACACTATTATCTTGTTTCATTTGGAATATGGGTCAATGAAGTCTATTCATTTTACAGTGGAAAAAGTGACTGTAAAGATTATTAGATCTTAATATTTTTTCTCAGAATATAATTAATCTTGCAATAATTTAAAAATTGATTTCCTTCTTGGAAATATTTTAAAATTCTCCAAGTTGTTCAGTGCCTTTTTCTTGCCATGATTTGTAACAAAATGCAAAATTTGCGAATTCATTGTAAATCTTTCTTTTAATTTGGAATATCTGACAATTGGAGTCATGGCTGGATAACATATAGACAGAAAGAAATTTCGAAATCTTTGTACTCTGACTTTACCTTGGTCATTTGATAATTCAGATGGTTTGCCAGAATTGAGGCCAGAATTTCTGTTGATATTTGATATAATTCAATGCATGTGTATACCAAGCGTTTGTTTATGATTAAAAATATAAACTTCATTTATTTTTGTTAAATTGATAAATGAAATTTGATAAATTTTGTTAAATTGATAAATGAAATTTGATAAATTTTGTTAAATTGATAAATGAAATTTGATAAATTTTGTTAAATTGATAAATTGTAAAGTAAAAATCAAATTTCCTTCTAACTTTTATGGCAAAGAATAATGTTAAGCATTTTAAGAATTATTATCTCAATAATTTTCCAAATTCAAGTCGTTAAAATATTTTTCTAGCGGGTATAGGGTCTTAAACATATTAATATTTTTAAAAAAACTGCTTGTAAAAATTTTTAAATAACCATATAACCAAGTGTTGAGACTCTACCTGAATTTCATTTCATTCAGTCGTTTCTCCGCTAATAAGATTTAAAGATGTGGGATCGTAATGTGAAATAATCCCCTCGTTATTAATCTGACTCCGTTTTATTATCTCTCTCTATCTATTACACAATTCTATTTACATGCTATATATATATAGTTAGTTGCTTGCTTTGCGTAGTTGCCATATACAAAAACGTACATTGGTTTCGCGCGCAGTTAATTCTGACTTTAGAGTCCTAAAAGCAAGTTATAGCTCTAGTATGATTAAAGTTAAAATTAGTTTTTAGCCAAAGGCGCTCGTAACACCAAGATATATACCGGGTATATATCTTCTAAATACTGTAATAAAAATCGAAAAGTACTTAAATTTCTATGTATTGGAAGAATCTGAAAAAAATTGGATATATCAAAATTTCGATAAAAAATATATTTATATTAAAAAGTTTATTTGCTTAGAAATATATATTTCTCCCTGTTTCTACATCACATTTCTCACCATTTTTTACTGAAAGAATTATGCAAAATTTTGTTTTCAGGATTAAAGAATGTTTTTAAAAACTGAATGCCTCGATGAAGTTCATTTTTAAAAGTGTTGAAATTTCAGTGACTTTTGAAATATTTGATATCGTGTTCTTAAAACCTTCATAATTTATGCCCTTTTTTTCTCTTACTTCGGTTATTCTACGTGATTTATTCTATTCATTCAGATGAACATCTATTTCTCTCTGTAATACTTCCGTTGTAATCAGGATTATTCACAACACAAAGAACCCTGAAAGTCTAAACTAAGCTGAATTTGATGAAAAATCTTTCTCTATAGTTACAAATATTATTGATAAGACAGACTGTAAAAATAACATATGACTCATCAGCATAAGTTTACTACTTTTTCTTAATAGACTTACAGTCATTTTACAGCGACAAATATTGTTCCGCGAACTTTAGTTTTTCTTCTTAATTTATAAATTAATAATTCTTCAACAAATTCAGTGGTTCTATTAATAATTCTTTAGAAATTCGTTGGTTGTATTTTTATTGCGAAGTATGTATATAAATTTTAAGAGAAACATTTTGTTAAAGCAAATATAGGATTTTTATTGGAAACAAAACTAAAAAATTTTTAACAATGTTCAAGATTCCTGAAATTTTAAGATATATACTGATTTTCTATATACAGTGGCTCCAAAAATTGAGAGTATACCTTACTTTTACTTGCTAAATCCGACTTTCAATATAAATAACACATTACCGGGAAGTCCAAACAAGTTTTTATTTTTACACATAATAAATGGTTTAATTTAGAGTAAAAATAAAGAAAAATCCACAAAAAAACTTCTAAATTGAAAAGTTTCAGAAGTATTTTAAATAAACATACGCAACATTTTGCCTCAAAAAATTGCGAATACACCAATGAAGTTTTTGCAATATCATGCATAGAAAGAACGTGTTACTATTAAGTTGCATGTCTTTTGGCTCTTTAAATGGCCTCTAAACGTTGTGGTACCGATTCGACCAATTTTTGGAGGTATCTGAAAATATTTTACCCCATTCTTCTTGCACCACTTGTTTTAAAGGGTTTTTTTTCAAATTTTGTGTTTTTGAACCACTGCTTCGAGTGTGGCCGACAGATATTCAATTGCATTCAATTTCGGTGTACTGTGGTGGTGTGTGTAACTGCTGTTTACAATGAAGAAGACACCCTATTTTGACGCTGCGTGCATTTTGTTTGGGGTCGTTGTCCTACTGAAAAATGAAATTGCCATCTAAATACAAATTTTGGCACTTTTCTTTAGATTGCTGCGAAGTATATCCAAGTAAACCATATCGTTTATAATGTCATCTATAAAAATTAAATTTCCTATCCCGGATGAAGCCATGCAACTTCAAATCATGACGGAGTCACCATCATGTAAATGTAGGACGTAAATGCTTTGGATCTAAAGCATTATTAGGCTTTCACCATACAGTACGATGGCTGTCACTGCTAAAAATGTTGAGTTTTCTTTCATTACTAAATATAGCTTTCTTCCAAAGGTTATTGGTTTCCAATTGATGAGTTTTTGCAAACATCAAATGCTTTTTTCTGAATTTGCAAGTTGATGAACGGTTTCTCTCTAACAATGTGACTTTTATATCCAGCTTATCTAATGGCATTTCGCAGAGTTTCAGCACTTAAACTTCTGCCTATGATTTGAAAAGTTTCTGCAATAAGTTAGATGAACCATATGGTCGTAACAATCTTAATTAAAGTGCTAAAAATTCGGGTTTAGATGGAAATTCCATTTCCAGCAGGACAACGACTCCAAACAGAATGCACTTAACGTCAAAATATGACGTGTTTTACAATGTAAACAGTAGTTACACACACCACCACAGTATCCCGACATTAATTCCATTGAATATTCGTGGGCCATACTCGAAAAAGTGGTTCAAAAACACAAAATAAGAAACAAAAACCATTTTAAACAAGTGTTGCAAGAATAATGAGTTAAAATATATTCAGGTACCTCCAAAAATTTATCGAATTGGTACCATGATGTTTAGAGGTCATTATAAGAGCCAAAAGACATGCAACTTCATAGTGACACTTTGTTTCTATGCGTGATATTGCAAAAACTTCAATAGTGTATTCGCAATTTTTTGAGGCAAAAATTCTTAGTATGTTTACTTAAAATGCTTCTGAAACTTTTCAATTTAAAAGTTTTTTTGTTGATTTTTCTTTATTTTTACTCTAAATTAAACCATTTATTATGTGTAAAAACAAAAACATGTTTGCACTTCCCGGTAGTGTCTTATTTATATTGAAAGTCGGATTTAGCAAGTAAAAGTAAGGTGTATTCTCAATTTTTTGAGCCACTGTATGTGAACCGAACTTTAGTTCAAAAATCAATGTTTAAAATTTTTGTTATTCTTTTGCTACGCAAAAGCACGTGTATCTTATAAAATCCTATTAATATTTCAAAATATTACAGTTATTGCATTGTAAATATCGAGTAGCATGTATCGAATTTGGCCCTACATGTAAAAATTTGTGAAAAATAAATGTGATAAAAATATTTAAAACATATAATCAAAACAAAACAATCATCATTTATTTATTGTTTACTTCACATTTAAGTAGCCTCTTAGCCGATGCAGTTCCAAGGAACTACACCGTTGCCCAGGGAACACCACGTGGAGGTGGACTACTTACGTTCCCCGCCCACCCGCCCTCCATTGCTGCATCCGAAGACAGTTCTGATCTAAAAACTGCATCGGGCAGCTGACAACAGTTTTGATGTTAAACTGCGTCCTTCTGCGACCGGTATCTCACTGGAATATCCAAAGCTAAGCAGAACTGGTAGATCTCGAAAGATTCTACAACTGGCACTCCAATAGGAGCCATCCGTGCAGGCAAACCCAAAGCAGAACACAGCTTGTAGACCATATAGGATTCTACAACAGTGATATCTGACTTCTGGGTAGCAGATGGAGCCAGTTTCGCTGGAAGTTCTAAAGCCTGGCAAATCCTAAATACCATGTATGAGCGAACCACTGGGACGGATTCCACTCTAGTCGCAGGTGGATCAGGTAATGTATAAACATCCTGATCCAAATCGGGATCGAAAATCAGATCTCCGATTGAGGGTAAGTGAGGGAACATGTAATATTTCAACAGTTCCAAGATCGCCCAAAAGACGATCCATCCAATGATGGCCGTAGCCTCATTGAAATGTTCAAGAAACGCACTAAGCATAGCTCAGCAAGAAAAAAGACACACAACGATCAGTTGCAAAAAGAGAAATGATTCTTAACAGAGCAGTAGAAGCTGAATTCATTGTTTCCTCTGTTACATTGTTTGTATTTTATAACTTTGTTTATTATTTAAACAATAATATTTCTATTAACAACAGTAATAAAATTCAGTGTTTAATTATTCCCTGTGTAATAACAATTGAAATATGAAAGGAAAATTGTTACCCAGTTAAGAATCGAACAAATTCTAAAGATCAAGCTTAGAATACCGACGGGGGGGGGTAAAAAGATGAGTTATGATTTAATTAAATTTTACAAATATTAATTTACATTTTTACTATTATGTAAATATTATTTTACATTTACATACATAAGAACAGCAATTTTCACAGAGAATTAAGTTAATATCGTTGAATGAAACTAAAATTGAACGAAATTGATAAAAAATGTGTGAAGTAAAATTTAAAATTAGTATTACTTTTCAAGATGAAGACTTGTAGAATTGTGGGGGCATTCCGTTGATATAAGAGGTGAACGCTTTAGGATTATATTGCCACTTATAGTAGAAAATGTTTTGTTTACATAAAATGTGAGGGATATTTGGGCAGAATGAGGATTTATTATAATCAACACCTGCAATGTACTTAGTGCCTTTTAAAATAAGCTAGATTTCTTGGATTTAATATGTAGCTTTTTAATCTGAGTAAAGCTTATATTATTAATCTAAGTGAAACTCCTTTTTTTATTATTTATTGTAAAGCTTATATTAATTTATTAAATTAGATATATTTTATATTTATATATTATGAAATTTTCAGAAAATCCAGTAAAAAATTCTGAAATGAAAATGAAAGAATGAAAATTTAGAATATAAAATTATCTTAAAGAAATATTTCTAAACCTACATGTATCGTAAAGTACATTACCTAAGAAAATTATACGCATATCTATGCATTTCAAATACAATTAAGCCTGTTTGCAGTGAGAAGGAGTTCTCATAATCATTTAGATGATTTCTTGAGATGGAGATCCAGGTTTTAAATTGGCTAATCTCTATTGGAGGTGGCTCAATAGTTACAAGTAGCTCCGAAAATGGTATCCAGATTGCCGAAACGATTCCAAACAAGTGGTTTTTTTCACCAGGAAATCCGATCAAGGCCGCCACTGAGTAGCGACACCAGCACAGGATTGCTTCAAGGTATTAAGTGCCCAAAGACATAGGCTGACAATGGCTCCTTAGTTTGCTCGTGACTTTTCTGCTGCGTCTGGAATAAGAATTTCCAGAAAACAGTATAGATGTCTAGCGGAGAAGACCCTTTACGCCCGGTGTCCAGTTGTGTGTGTCCTTTTGACTGCATCCAACAGGAAGCCCGGTTATTGTGGAGTCCAACACATAAGTTTTGGACATAACAAGAATGGGAGTGTGTTCTTTTCATTGATGAGTCGAGATGCACCACACTGATTAATTTTCGTCGAATCTTTACCTTGGGAGAACTAGGAGCTAGCTATCATTCCTCCTACGTAACAAAAGTCGATAGATTTGGTGGCAAATGAATCCTTGTCTGGGCGACAGAATGTTGGTTAGTCGTACACCATTGCACGTCTTTGATACGGGTGCTGTCACCGTATAGCGATAAAGAGACAAAGCCTATGTGAAGTTTGTTCTGAGGTGCTATTGTCTCTGACTTCATTTTTTATTTACACTAATACGCGGCTACACAGAGCTCAGATAGTTGATGGTTTTTAAGAGGTGAATATTGGCCGAATAAATTCTCCCTCGCGATTTCCAGATCTCTGTCCTATTGAACATGTATGGGATGGTTTAGGAATAATTATTACAATGCGAACCCTTCCCAGACCATCCAGGAGTTAAAAGCTGTTCTTTTGGAAGAATGAGATTGTTGTCACAAACGTTTATTGACACCCTTGTAAACAGTATAAAAGTTCGTTTCGAACCTCGTATAGCAGTGCACGGTGGTCACACTCTTTATTAGACTGACTCTTACCGAGATAAATCTCTGATTCATAATTTAACACTTTTTGATATACTAGGTTTTCTAATTCACAATTAAAATCTTTTCCATATTTGTTATGTTGCTATATTCTTTCGCCTATTGGAATATACTTCTGCCAAATTTTTTAGCAATGAATAGTTCATAAGTTTTCGAAGATTTCGTGTTTGTGAACTTAATCCGGTGAGTCAAATTCGGCAAGGGGTTGACCAACTGTGGATCTGTACTTTCACAACTACGTAAAAGTTATAACTCAGAAAGGCAAAGCTAAAATATACAAAATTTGATTTGAGTATCGAATTTTATATATTTTATTGTATAAAATATTGTATTGTATTGTATCTGCATCAAATTTTGGTTTCAACTCATCAGAAAACAGGGGTCCAAAATATGCCTTCAGTTTTCTGAAGATTTTATATAAACAGCATCACCAACGATTTTATGCTGATAAGCTATTTCAGGAAATTTTTCGCTAACGGCATGAGGATAATAATAATTATATAAAAATGCATTTATTAGTGAGTATGCGAAAAAAGGTTCGAAGAGATCCCGCCTCCTGGTTCACAAACTAACTTTTAAGACAAAATATGAACCATCGATGAATGGTGGTGAGGTCCGGGTTCGAAATAGGAAGGCTACGATTTCGAAATTCTTGACTGATGTTAATGAAAAATATTTTTTTAAAAAATTGCTTTTGGAATATTTAGACATTTGAAAGTTTTTTAATGTAAAAGAAATATCTGAATTCTAGCAGCTAATATTTTTTTAAAACATTTTTATTTTTGAAGGATTTTTTGGCGGTTAACGGTGAATTGGTGATGGAATCTCAGACATTACTTCGAGATCTGATTCCACGCAGGTTCGCTTTTGTAACCCAACTTGGTGTATATTGAATGTATTAGTGCAAGTATTCTTCCACCTTGGAAGGGATGAATGATCGAAGATGGGCGCGCCAGTTCTGTTCTTAGTCTATGTGCTGTGTTTAAAAAACAAGAGTTCATTCACACACCAACTGAAGTTAAAATGGTTGACTATAACTGAGCCAAGCGTAATATGATGTTGAAGGGTAATTTGAAGTGTTTGGATTTTATTCAAGATTCTGCAGTAATTTCAGATTCCAAGGTAAGGAAATATAAATTATTGTCATTTTAACAAGTTCATATAAGGATTATTTTTTGCAGTTCATTTTTATTGCATATTATTTAAGTTTCAATGAAACTTTAAAAAAAGATCAGTTTCGATTAGATCCAGCCTAGGCATATTTTAGATACGCATTTTGATTTTTTTTTCTTTCTTTTGGTACCCATAGTCACTCTTCTATTTCCATATCAATCTATTTAGACGATTTCTTTGTACTAGTATTAGAAATAAGGTGTAAGTATACATTAGAAGATTTTTTTTTAAATTTTAGCTTTAAGAATCCAGTTTTTTCACAGTTGGTCATTAATATATGTTTAAACTCATTTCAGTCAGAAAAAATCATATTACACTAATTAGTAATTAAATAATATTTAATGAGCTAATTAGCCTATTTTTTTAAACATGATATCTTAAATTCTAATTTGTACAGACACAAAATTCTAGTTGGAAATGATGCCTAATATGAGTCTTCATATTGTCTGCCTCAAACAAGTTATAAAAATATATATTTTTTTTAAAAACAATTTTTTTATCAACAATGAATAGAAAAAGCGAGATTTTTCCTGTAATTTTAACTTTTAAATAGCTATTAAAAATTTATTTCTATAAATATAACTTTGATTGAGGCACAAAACATCCGCTATTTCATACAGATTATTTTGATATATAAATAACTGTATTTGGTTCATTTCTTGTTGAGTTATGATTGTTTGAATGAAGCAACATAGTGGAAAAATTTCATTCTTCATAAAATGAGTTTTAAAAACACCGTAATTAGAGATTTTAATGAAAGCACCTCAAGAAAAATAATTATAACTCGAGAAATATTTTGAATATTGACAACATCTTGATATCGTTTGAAAGCTAAAGGATCAGAGAACATTTTGAAGCAATAAAAAAATATTCGATATTTTGAACGATTTTCAAAATTTCAAGTGTGTACATACACCTACGAACAATTCTGATATGAAGCCAAATTCTACTGAAAAGAAATTGCCGTCATAATTGTATTTTTTTGAGGGAGGCTTCGGTTGATCTATTAGTCCTCTGAATTTTGTTGAAAGAAGAAATAAAAGCTGATATTGCTTTAAGAAAAAATTTTAGTTGAAGAATAATGAACGCTGCACATCAAATATAAGTCGATATGGAAAGCCTCCACTTCCCATTCATTTTTTCTTTACGCTGCAATTTATAAATGAATTTTAAAATATTTTATTGCAATTTCTTATATGTTACCAAAAGAATAATTTGATTAAGTCGCTTCAGGTAAAATAACAAAGGGGGTTATTAGAAAAAGTTTTGATTTAGAAAAGTACTTCAAAAATTCTTTTGATACCTGAAATATTCTTGCAGACATAATATAAAAGTAAATAAAGAGGGAAAGAGACGCTGTCTGGAATTCGTAAAAATATAGACTATCGTCCTTCACCTCGTCTCCAATCTTTCATTGAGTGTGTCTCAAACAAAACATTTGCTTATCATGCCTTGCTTTCACCCAGAAAATATTTCCAGAGCTTAAATCAGAAATGGAGGTATTTTGAATAATTCTGTCGCCTTTCTTAAAGATGGAAGGATTTGATTTACTGCAGCAGTACATGTCTTTTTCGTTTGAATTCTAGAGGAAAGAGAAGAAATTTATAAGAATACCTCCTTAAAATATTTTAATGTATTCCTTTTTCTATCTTTCCCAGACATATCCTTGAACATAATGGATGGCGTTCACGTATCGTAGGCATAAACTATATTTCAAGATACAATTGTATTCTTTAATACTCAAGAGGTCGAATCATTCAAATATACTTAAAAAAAAGTTTATACAATATTTCTTCATGTTGTATGGAAGATATTGCTTTTTGAAACTTTTCAAATTACTTGAGCGTAAATAATTTTTAAAAAATAATATATGCTTCATATTTAAATTCTGAAAATGTTAATAAGAGTGCATATAATGGACTCTTCCTGAGAATGAATTTGCTTATCTTTAGAAATAATAAATTCCATTCTTCTAATGTATATGCATCTTATATCTAGTCGGGACGCGGTGGCCTGGTTTCGCAACCGGAGGGTTTCAGGTTCGAGACATTTTTGTGTTAAATTTTGTATGATTGCCTATTTTCTTGTGGAAACAATTGGGAAGATTCAGTAACCTTTGGGATGGAAGCAATGAGCACCATGCAGATAAAGACCGCTTTGCAGACGACGAGATTCGAATGATGTGGTTTATCACGAATAACATAACCAGCAGGAGATGCTACTAAAGGTTCTGTTTCGCTTACGTGGCGCTATGGACGCAAAACATTAGATATGTGGACAGTAGAACATTTAATAAATCTATCTCGACAATGCACCTTAGTATTCTACAAAATTCATACAGAATATACTGGTCAAACATAATAAAACTCTGATACATTTCTTACTTTTCTCACATGGCTCCATGACCTCTGGCTTTCCTTAATCTCATAATGCCCCCGAAAGGGACCACGTTTCAGTTTAGAAAAAAATGCGGAATGGAAGGAATCATTTGAGTGTAGTGCCGAAGGGAACATTCCATTTCTATGTTCGGCTGTCAACAATGGCCAGGAGAATTGCATGGTAGTTCAAGGGAACTGTTTTGACGGAGATAAATGCAAGATTGTCGCATATGAATGCATTATTTTTTTATAAACATCGGCTATTCCTTTGCGCAAATATTTCAGTAGGATTCCTTTGCCATAGCTCGATGTACAGCAGCTGATCTTGGAGGCATCTGTTAGTGTCATTATTCTTTAAAGCTATGCTTTGATGTTGCCATTCCTTATTTTCACATATCAATGTTCATATTATAAACCTACCCAATGGAACTGTATGGTGTAAAAATAACGAGATGTTGAAAACTAGGCATATACTATATTTATTTAAAATTGAACTTTTTATCTTGTGAAGTATTTTTACAAATTTGAGCCATTTGTAATTATATATATTCTCTATTGATTGCTTTTTATGTTATCTTAGAAAATCTCATGATCCCCTCTGCTTCTTGCAGAATAAAATTTTGATTTTTAGTGAAATTCGAAATTAAAATGAAATTATAAGATGTTGTTACTATTTATATGATATATATTTCTTTATATAATACTAATTATTTAATATGTATTAATTATTATATTATTAATCTTATATTAGTTTTTAACAAAAAGAATTCAATAGAGAAAAAAAGTCTGTTTTTTTAGACTATAGAGAAATACTAATATAATTCTGCATTAGAAATTTTAATACTTTATTATAATTGAGAAAAGAATTTTTCATTTTGATCATTACATTAAATAACTTTTCATGTTAATAAAAATCTCATGTCGTTATAAAAGCAATTAATCTAGGAAAAAAGTATTTTTCTGTCCTCTTTCTTTTTCAGATGTAATTTGTTTTAAGAACTCTTAACCAAGATTACAGAAATTTCCTAAAAATGTTCATTCTTATTAGAAAGAAATAATGAAAAAGAAATATAAGTAAAAATCCTAAAACGTAACAAAAAAATTAAGGGTATTTACAATCGTCGAAAGTATCTTTATTATATTTTTAGAGTGATCTAATCAGTTTCACGGTTTTACGGGTTTTCATTTTGATATGCAAATCCAGAGAACAGCTTCTGTCCAATTATCTGAATTTCCTGATTATCTGGAATTTCCAATTTCGAAAACTAGAGATGAATTAAGTAAATGGCAAAGTTTTAAATTAAGACGAGAGAAGAAGTTAAAAGAATATAAATAAAGTGAAAAAAATATTAAGAAGTGCAGGAAAATAAAGCGAAAAAAAAAAGATGAAAGAAAAGAAAGAGATAGGTTCAAATAGTGGTAAAATAGGAAACTAAATATTTCTCGCATTGTTGAAATGAAACTGGACTGCGATTTATATCTTTGAATTTTTTTTGAAACCATTGCAGCGCCTCTCAGGGAATTATCCTCTCTAATTTTTGCCATGTCGTTCCAATAATGTCTAAGCTGAATGGTTTGTTATTATTTCTTACTGATCCATGAAAACAAGGAAAATAGATTGTAGATAGGAAAATAGATATATATTGAAAAAAATCAAAGGACACGCTAAAGTTAAATAAACATTAAAATAAGTATTAAAATTTTAATATAAAGTGATGCATTTAGAAAAAAGAATATAAGGATATAAAATATGAGGAATGCCATTTATCATGCAATTATAATCGGCCTAGAAACAAATCAAAATTTAATGATATAATATACTAAATGCCCCCTCCATACTATGCTATATGCCAGAGAGCACGAATGTCACAATTTTTATTTTAAGATTTTTAAAATGAATAAACTTTGTTCTAACTGTTCTCTAGTTTTGTCCATTCATCTTTTTCATTCGTTTCATTTAGGAGATTTAAATCGATAAAAATCATCGACATAGAAATGGAATGGATAGCTTTTGAAATCTGAAATAATTTAAGATCCTCGGTAGAGGCTGGAGATTTTTGTAAAAAATACATGACTGTTTAATTAACTTTTTCTGAGATATAGGATTACTACAGGGTTAGGATTCGCCTTGACATAGAAAAATACCTAATAAAATGAAATGTCATAATTCAGGATATAAGAGCAAATCTCGAGTAAGACATTCAAAGGAAAAAAATAGGATTTCTTTTTAATAAAATTAATATTCTTTTAAAATTACACATATTTTTAAATTGCAAATCTGTGGCCTTTCTGTTAGCATGTAGTCCTAAGTATCCATTTGGATACCATTTTCAGAATTAAAAAAATATTTTACAAGGAGTTTTATGCTTCAATTATTTTGGAACTCTTAAAAAAATAAATTCTTAAATGGTGTAAAAATTATTGTGCAAAGAATCTTTGAGTCCTCCTTTGAAATCTCGTTACGTTTCCCCATTCTTTTTACAATTGTATTATTAAGAGCCAATCATTATTTTATATTTCTTTAAATAGAAGCTGTTACTGTGATACAACAAGAATTTTGTTTATTATTAGAAATAGAAAATTTTGCCCACTTTAAGGAATGTTAGTGGTAGGAGTGAATTAGTGTGGTAAAAATCGGATTATGACTTTAATTTCGATATTGATTCTGATTCTGCCGCAATCCTATGTGTTCACTTTTTGGTGCACAAATTTACAAATGCTACAGTGAACCCAAATGCTTCGGTAGAACAGGATTTATTTTTGTAAATACTCTATTACCTACATATTTATTTTCTTTTATTTATACACTTTCTACATTTTTATATATTTTCCTAATATAGTTATTCTCCAGTTAACATTTCATTTCATTTCACGATTGTTCTTTTACCGTCCTACCAATAAGTTCTAATCAACTGTTCCTATGTGTTTTACTTATAGGAAAACAGATGATTTGCATTAAATATTTTTTGGTAAAAAATACTATTTTTATATTTTTAATTTTTAAAAAAATATAAATAATATTCATTTTTTAATAGTGCCATTATGTGATAGGAACAGTGTCTATTAAAAAACTTTAAGTACTCAATGAGCGAAGCACATGCAAGACATCCAAAGTAACACATCTTTAATGTCAGGCTTTCACGATGTCGTAGATATGGAGTTATATCTAAACGATTGAACTGAAATTAAATATAACCAATATGTCCTGTAAGCCAGTTGGTCGCTAAAGGGGGCTGCTAAGTATAATCAGATTTGTCCACTTTCGAAGTATTTTTAACTTTCACCAAAAGGGTCATTCTTGCATCCGAGAGAGGTATCTGAGAATCAAATGCGGACGATCTTTGTGAGCCAAGGGAATTCCAAGAATAAAGGCGTAAAATCTCTTTATTCTTTCTTCCATTTTAAATCTCTGCTTTGGGCACTCTGATCAGCTTTTTACCTTCTAAGGAAGAAAGTTAGTGCTTTCTATGGGATATTCTATTTTTGTGATAATATTCTTCCCTAACACAGAAAGGAAAGACAATTTTTCTTACCTTTTTTTACAATGGAAATAAATTCTTTGGATTTGAAAAATCAAAAATCATACCTTGATCTTCTAAAAGACAATTTTATTCAAAAGTTTTTTTAAAGAAATATGTGTTTTATTTCCCTTCACATCTTTCTTGTGTGTTTTATCTTGTTCTTTAGTATTGTTTGGAATGATGAATAAATACGACATTCTTTTTTTGAGAAATAGAAATTACTTACATAATTGTTATTTGTGTTATTATCAATGACTGTAATTTTTAGCAGATATAAAACAAATTCCCATTTTGAATTACTTAATGCTTGGCAAAATAGCTCTTTTAAAGAAGGCTGGTTTTATTCTATATAAAGAAATTAAAAACAGTTCAAGAATCTAAAAATATTCTACCAAAGAATAGAATCTAAATATACAAAACTCTAACATACGAGGCACAGAAATCTCCCTTATTATTTATTGCAGAATGGCAACAGTCAAATGTAAACGAACCATCGTACCGATTTCAGGCAATAAATGTTTTCAGCTGCATTAAGTTCAACGCTTCGCAGATAATTAATGGAGTTGCCAGATTTTGCTTGGTGTTTCGAAGAGTGTTCACTATGTCACCAAAGAGTTTATACAGTCAAAGGAGAAAAGGTATAAAAGAACACAAGAAAGATTTCAAACAAAAAGCTTAGTCGAGCTCAAATATAGACTTAACTGTTCCAGATGGGTAATTTCTATGACTTAAAATAATGGAAATAGGCTCATTATGTTTCTAAACATGGATCTTATAAAGTAGATTTCCGAATTCTAAGACTCAAAATGTTTTTTAATTATATTAATTTACTTTTCGTACAATTTTCAATTTAATAATTTTAAAATTTAATTTGATATCCAGTTGATTTGATAGTGTTTTAAAATGTTATAATGGGAACTAAACTCATCCATCGAAACTTCAATTGTGCACTGTTATCATTAATTATTTACTCCACATTTATTAATTAAGTTATGCACTTGTGCTTATTATTTCGTAATATATATTCTTTTTAATTTGCAGTAAATTGATTTAATCGAATTCATGCTTTTCATTTGTATCAAATAAGACGAATTTGAAATATGTATTATTTAACATACTAAAATGCCAACAAACTGGCCGAACAATCTTCTTGGGCAGTAAGTATATCGTATAACTCTAAAACTATTAGGCATAACACTATTTATTATCAAAGTGGAGGAACTTAAAACTGATAAATGATTAGCAGGAGAAGTATAGATTTCCATTCTGCAGCATCCTAACTGTACGGCCACTATATGGGTCAAGGTTAAAGGTATATGAATATAAACACTTTTTTTTTTGGAATTTATCACACATTTCAAATAATGGATTTTCTTGCGACTTTTCTCATATAGGAAATATAAAGAAAGAAAGTATTATAATAATCAAAAAATTTTTATTCAAAAATTTTAACGAATTTCCGCATTATTTTTCTGTATTCGGAAAGTACATTTTTGACACAACCACCAGATTGTAGATTTTTATGAAATTTTGAATCGGATTCACTCGTTGCTCGTTGTTGTTCTTCTGTCTTTTGAAAGGTAGTTGAACACTATAATTACAAAATCTAAACAAGATCGATAAAATTACATATGCTGATTTAGCATCTAAAGCATATATTCATATCAAATTTTGATTGAAATCTATCAAGTCGTTGCCGTCTGTCGGTCTTTATGCGCGAATGGAAATATTTTCAGTTCGCGGCAATTCGAGAACGCGACTGCTTAAGTTAAATATGAAATTTGTGTATGTAATTTTGTCACTGAAATTCAATGAAATTTTAATTATTTCTCAAACATATGTTTAAATCGATTGAAGAAAGGCGCCTAAAATGCATATTCGTTACTTTTCTCTGTATCGTGAAGCACAAAACGCTCATGTGCGGGATTATAAAAATAAGTCTGTGCACTCGTGGTTCACAGGCTTGCCCATGCCATAGAATTTTATGCCGAGGAGGAAGATAAAGTATTAGGAAATATGCGAGAACTTGAAGTGTTTTTGGGTCTACTACTGCTGCTTTATATATATATATATTTCAAATTGCCGCGAATAACCCTATATGTTTATTCAACTTGTTCTCTTCGCTTCATCATCCTAAATTAAAGTACAAATACCTTTTACAGTTTACTAGAAACACATGAATTGCACAGTTCTGGTCTTAACATGCTAAACGCAATGCCTCGCATATCAGCATTTATAAACTTTTTAAGCTGATACTTTTCATTCGGTTTCTGTATGATTGGTTCGTGGACCTAATGGTCTTATTGGATCAGGTATTCGGATCATGGTTCTTGTTCTACTCGTTGTGATACGAGTAAAATACAAATGACAGAAGTCAGAAGAATGTGTAAAGAAATATGTAGAAATCATATAAACAGCCATAACAATACTTGTCGCAAAGGATTATAATTAACTTTCATAGATTTTATGATAATTTACAGCTTTGTTTTTTCCGGATAATAGTAAATGTTTGTTCAGCTTTATTAATTTTTCGGGCTGCCTTTCGTTTTCTCCTTAAATCATTTTGATATAGATTATGCAAAATGGATGTATCGATTACAGTGTATTATGGGTGACTGCTCTGGAATTTTATACTCATTAAATCCTGAATATTTTTTTAATTAATAGAAAGGAAGTAATATACGACACCCAAAGTTGACCATGAGATTTTTGAATTTCATTAAAGATTTCCCAAGTAGGTGTTCTATATGTTGTAAATATATTGCGTAGGGGATTTTATATGTATTTAATACTACACATGCGCTGTTATCTGCCTAAATTTCTTAAAAGCTATATAAACACTTTCATTGCATCAATCATATTTACTAAATGTGTTTACAGTGTTGGAATTATTGAATTGTTTCACATATTTATAAACGAACGTCTTGAAATATTTAGTTTTAACTGCTAATGACAAACTACGCCTTTTTTTTTCAGAAGCATATATATATATATATATATATATATATATATATATATAAATATATAAATATCAGGTGTTGCCGCATTCTACCTGCAAATTCAGAAAAGGAGATAGTAGGCACCGAGAGGATAACAAATCATCAATGTCATCACCATTCAGCGATGTTTTCTGATGCCCATTTTAGTTTGTTTTATTATATTGCTCAGATTTTATACTAATTTATATCAAATTAAAGAATATAAAGTTCATTATATTGTCAAACTTTTATTTTTCTTCAAGTTTTAATATTTTCGCAGATTAGGGCTCTAAAACAACTTTTTCGTTTTCAGTAATTTACGTCTCATTAAATCGGCATGACATCTATATGAAAATAAAACTTCTAGGAATGTGCTTGCACCTAAAAAAATTCAGAGTTGAAGCATAATACATTATTTTTCTATCAATATTTTTACAATTTCTAGTAATTTCTGGGCTCCTTATTTTTTGCGATTTTCACCTAAACGTCGTTTGGGACCTTACGTTGTACGTTTTTCATTCTTTTGATGTCTACTTTTACCTCTCTGAATTTGTCGGCCGAATTCGGCAACACCCACTGCATATAATATATATACTAAACATCTTTTTTCAAATATCTGACCATTTGGCTATTTTGTGTTATGTTGATTTTTTTTATTAGAAATATTAAAATAACTTTAGATTCTGCAACTAAGCTTTCTTTTCTTATTGTTATTGCTTGATGAAAATATTTTTAATGTAATATTTATATTATTTTAAAGTGCTTAGAAAAAGATATTTAATAAATCTTTTCAGAATAAATCTTTAAAAAGCAATTTTATTATTTGTAAATATGCCATCATATTTATTTTAAATAGTCATTGTAATTGTCAAAAAAAATTTAACCATCGATAGTAAATTAACTCATGATAAATCTTATTAATTTCTTGCTAATAGTTTGTATTTAAGTATAAATTTGTATTGAAATCTCGAAGAAATAAACAAAACTTAGTTGCATTTCGTCAGTATTAGTATGCTTAAGATGTCATTTTTTTTCAAATTTATCTTATTCTGTAATTTTAACTCAAAATTTCCCTGCATCTCAATTTTTGAAATCGAGATGTTAATTCTTGGTTTTATAAGTAAGTAAAACAACAAGTGTTATGGTACAGCTCAAATTCAGGCATATCTTTTATGACTAGGGTTCAAAAGTTAACTGTATATAAATGCAGCATATTCGTATGAATAAATAATCAAACAAATTAAATGACTCGATATCAGTGAAAATATCAGGAACTTAAAAGGTACTGACATATTCTTCCAAGTTTCAATAAATGAATGTTGATGTGAATAAAACAATCATTATATGGAAACCAATATTTTCTAAGAATTTTCAGTTTTTAAAATTTATTAAAGTTTTATAAAATTTGGAAATCTCATTGCAAGCATTAAAATATGATAATATTTAAGACCTCATACATATTTAAATATTTGGCTTCCCGAATGTCAAATAATATTGCACAATTTGAATATAGGAGATATATTTAGCATTATCTTACTTAATAATTTGAATAAAATTAACTTAATAATATTACAAAATATGCAACACTGGTATTTAAGTCATTAATAAATGTCCTTAAACATATAATACGTTGTACATATTTTAAGCTTAAGATAACAAGCCAAACAAAATCCTCCTGTCAATAAACTAATTGCTTTTTAATGTGATACCAAATGGTAAAAATACTCAACATAATAAAAATGTGAAGCTTTATGTGGTTAAATATTTGTTTTGTTTGTTATGATTAAATATTTGTTTTATTTATTTTTGGCGTTGTGTCTTTGAATTGAATTCATTCAGAATATCATTTTGTGCTTCATCATATAATTTTTACCATATTCTAAAATTAAGTTTTAGATAATGGATCATAATACCTATAACGTCTATAGTAATTTTATTTATCTAATCAGGAAAACTTTCTCGTGCTATAATTCTGAAAAAAAGGGACTATATATAAATTTAGCTTTTTTTAAAAAAAAATTTGAATTTTCTGCAAGAATCAGTTTTTTAAATATATGTATATGAAGAATTAACCAATAACGTATAAAATGATTAATTATTCCTAAAAAGAAAAGGAACTGAATATAAAATGCATTTTTTAGAATTACATTTACAGTCGTTTCTGGAAGAATTTGTTAATAATTAGCCGTTTTTTCAAAAAAATATTATTTAGTCATATCACCTACTGATTCTATTTTCTTTCACACAAGTTGCCAAACATATATTTAAAATATAACAATAAAACAAAATTTTAATTTGTGAAAGCTCGCTTATTCTCAAGAGATTTTTGAATACATTAGACTTCCGTTTCTTTCATTATTCACTTCAAAAATTAATAGAGGAATATGAAGATTGGAAAATTATGAACTTAAAATGCATCTTTGTTAATTTCCTTTTAATTTTTTCAGTCTGAATAAAAATTAAATGTCATACATTCGCTTTAACTGTAACTCAGAAAATTCAGTGTAAGAAATATTTTCTTTTTTTTAAGTAGGAAACATTTTATTTATAAGTTAAAGCAGATTAAATTGTCTATTGGAAATAAACATTTCCAGAATCTAAAAATATCATCAGCATTACCTTTAATTCATGGGACGATAAACTGCCATTAGGCAAACTTATCAAATTTAAATTGTAGTTAGAAGTTCGTTATTGTCCATATTTTAGCAGGAAGAAGTAACTAGTGTTTAATTTATACTACTTTGAGTTTAACTACAATTCAGAAAATTCAATATGGGGCATATTAAGAATATTTTATTTTTAAAAAGACGTTTTAATGATAGCTAATCCTTATTAAATTGTATATTGGTAATATACATTTTCAGAATTTAAGAAATATCATCAATAGTTCTAGTTAATGGAATGGTGAAACCTCCTTCAGCCAAGCTTATCTAATTTTAATTGCAGCTAGAAGTCTACTAGCTGGAATTATTTAATCAATTATTTACCAGAAAAAATAATTGGTATTTGTTCCATACAATCTTTGTTAAATCTCTTACTGTCTATGCACTTGTAACATTTCCAGAAAATAGGAATAATGCATACTCGACGTTTCCTGGTGGTAATACAGGAAAAACCATGTTAAAGGAGTTTTGGATGATGATGGATATAAATTCAAATATCGGGGGGGGGGTCATCCGGAACTGCATGAAGCCGGGAGATTCTAGTAACAGGTGGATGTGCTTAGAAGAGTGTTTATTGATCCTGGAGTTGATGTATTAATTAAGCATAAAAATTGTATAATCCTTTGTGATTTCAACCACTTTCATCCACTCCAATATGCTTAAACTTTTCATCAAAATATCATGATGCAACAGTTTGTTCATGGGAGAACGATTAAAATGGGTTTTTTCTTATTGGAAAATTCAATACCCATACTCAAATAATATAAAGTATTTTGAAATCACTAGCTCTGATGCAGGTAATGATTCTTCAGTTTGCCTTATAAATTTATGTATCCAAATTTTGAATTCAAGGAATGTATGCATCGTAAGTGCATAAAATCTAATCACATAGAAGTATATTATATTATTTGTCCAAAACGAGCGAGTTGAGTTCAGAACTCAATTTACATTTATATTCAACCAAAATGATATTTAGTGTTTATTTCACCCAATCACTTACAATTGTACGCGTCTATCGTTGCACTAGGCAGGTTTTCATCTCAGTTCTGTGTCTGGTAGAGAATTGAAATCTGGATATTTTTACGTAATAAAAAAAAGCAAAATCGAGTTAAATGAGTCTTCAATATTGTTGGGTGCAAAAGCAAATAAGAGGGAATTATCCGGAATTATATGAAACCGCAAATAAACTGATAGTCGGGTTATGCTTGGAGGAACGCTGCCATTTTAAAATGTAGATCTTAATTAGGTATTAAACAAACTTTGTATTCCATTATGAAATTTTATGTTCTTTTTTGTATTTTAGCCACTTATCAAAATAATCAGGATCCAACACTTGTTTTTCAGCATACAGTTAAAATAATTCTTTCCGTATTAAATACATTTTACATGCATTGCATACATTTATTACTATTACTGATTTCAGTGAAATTTATAAATTACAAACTGGCCTTAAAAATCTTTTTCTGGTTGGTGACAACTGCTGCTGGAGCCAATAAAAGGAATGGAATCATCTTTCATGAACAGACTGAGAAAATATGAGGAACGCGTTCAGCAGAGAAAAAAAAATATAGTACCAAAGCCAACAATATAATAATTGTACGCTAGGAAGGTTAGCACACAGGAAATGTTCATGCGTGTCGAAAGGTATTAATACTCTTTAATTAAAGAATATTTTTTTGTTAATTTCATGTCATTCGTTTCTATATTTGCATGCTTTTTATTCGAAAATTTACGACATTTTGCATAATCAATTTTCCAAAGATTCATTGAAATTATTCATAAGTTTTCAATTCCATCTGCACCAAGATCTCACTTACTGTGATTTTTGTTATTAATTTTCTTAGCAATTTTTTTTCCTCCTCGTGTCTTACATAATGTGTACATGTGAAATTTGGTTTCGTTCTCCCCATTAATTGCAAATGCCTCTAAACGGAGAATGTTTTATTCACAGCCTGTATATAGGTTTCGTTTAAATCAAACAGAAGATATATTTGAAACAATATATATATAATATATGATTATCTTGAAGAGTTATGTGCACTTTGGAGGTTTTAAATTACTTAATACCTGTGAAGTAAGCCTTAACGTTAAGAAAGAATATTTGCAATAGTAATAAAAATGAATCGCTAAATGAAGATGAAAAATCTGTAGTGAATGTCTATCATAAATCACATATCAATATGAATCTAAACCACAGGCCCCGTTAATGTGTGTGACGTAACTGACGCGCTGCCCATCATCCGGGTATTGACACGCGGGATGCTTCTAAAAAGCTATTATCACATTTTTTTTTTCCTTCAGAACGCTCGCGCACTGGCCTCGGTGAAGCTCGTAGTCAAAATCAATTGTTTAATTTCTTAAGTTTAAAAGTAACTAAAATTATTTTTCTAACATGTCTCAATAATTGGAGTCAACCACAAGTACAGGCAACCCAAATTACAGCAAATCCAAATTTTCATTGACTAGTAGTCATTAAAAATTTTTTCGTGATTAAAGATCATATCATTTTCTCTGTAATTAATTAAAATGCGCAAATATGAAAATAGTAAGTTTTACAGGAATAATTTTACTTTTTCTGCTTTCGAAATGAAATTGCATTCTACTTCAAAATATTTTTTCAGTATCGTTGTTAAGGGGTTTCAGTCCCTACTGCGATAGATACTATAAACGTCTTATGTAGTCACTGAGCATGTATTTTCATGCAAACATGAATTTATTAAAAATTATACCCAATTAACTACATGCGAAGTGTTTGCAAATCATTTCAGTTTTGGAAAAAAAATACGAGATACTTCCCAAATACTACCACTTCGTACAGAGTACAAACACATAGTTAATTAGAAATAACTAACATATGATCTAATAACAGTTTCAGAGCAATACAAAGTTTTCCCTTTATTTTCCCAATGATATTTTATGTATCAGAATAACTGCTTGGTGTTGTAACATCTTATTTCATTGCTTGAAATTGCCACAGATTTTTTTTTTAGTTGCTGTCTACGGAGTATTTGGACGGAAATTTTTTTTTTCTTTCAAATTATTTGTTGAACATAAAGTTCAATTTATGAATATCAAAAATTTAATTTATAAATATCCTTTTTATTCATAAATAACACATAAAATTTAATTTTTCTCTGAAAATCACGATATAAATTTATGGTCTGATTCTGATTTCTGAAATTTTAATAATTTCGTGATAAAGACTGTTTTAGTCAAATAATATAGTTTTACCTAGTTTAATTCGACTATTTAACATGAAAAATTAATCAACTCAGAAGAATTTACCAAATAATTTTATTGAATTTTTAAAAGAGTAAACAATTTTTCCTGCATCAAACAACATTCTTTTTATATGAATCTAATAAAACTCGTTCCAAACTTTGCATAGAAGTCAAAAATATAAATATAGCATACGAAAATATGCACTTTATTAATGAAATTAAAATAGGATACATTAAACATTTTCGCCATTTTGACACGTAATCTTTTAAAATAATTATTCGTCAATATTAGTTTTCAGATTTGTAGATAACGAGGGTTTATTTCACAGATGTTACAATTTCGCAAATGCCAATACAAAGCTTTGAAGAATTATAAAAGCAATAGATTTATAGGAATGGTCGAGTAATCAACTCATATTTATAACTGCATTAAAGAGATGGATATAAATTATATTTTAGTTCCCCTCCTTATGAAATGGGCAAATAATTTTTTTTAAATATTGAATGTAATTCTTTTAGAAATAATCATGATTGTCTTTTCTTTGTTGAATTCCTTCGCTGTAATTCAATTTATTTTCTACTTCACTTGAGTTATTTAACTTTTGAAATGGTCTGTAAATATTTGTTAGATATCGTGAGTTCGTTATTTTGAACTAAACATCATTTGATTACGCATTAATTTCAAATATTTGAAAGTAAAATATCTGAAAAATAATTTCATTCCTGACCAGTGAACATTGGAGGTTGTTTGCATCTAATCTCCCTATTTCAATAATTGTTGATATGAAAGCCAATGTGTATTAGAAATACTTTTCAATTTTTATCGCCTTTTGAAACTATAAATTTGCTTCAATATCAAGTAAACATCTATATTATGGTTTTGTTTTATTTAGTTCATATTATTTAAATTAGTTTAGTTTGTATTATATCTAGATAAATGTTTATAAAAATTATTGTAACAGATATAACAACATTTTGGTATGCCCTCAGACTATGATCCTTTCTAGTCAATTTTTGTATCTAATCTTGGAATCAAAATCAGAAAATTGAATCCCAATGGAGGATGAGAAGAGTTTCAAAATGCTTGCTTGATTCATTTTACTATGTAAGATTAAACACAATGCCTGGCACATTGTATAAGCAAGCATTCTGAGTAGTCGAAAGGATAACACACCTGTTAAGAGGCATAAGCCACATACATTGAGGAATATATTTTGTAGCACTAATTGCAGATTTGAGAGGAGTGCCACGGAGTGCTTGAACTCAAAGTTCTTAACCTTCGGATATAGTAGGTGAATAGGTTAATGCCATGGAAATGAGATCTCTTAGTATTATTGTGCTAATGAATTTTGAAACGACCCCTGTTTCAAACATATGATTTTTATGACATTTAATATAATCGCTTGCATGGTTAATGACTGCGATTCGGACCACTATCTAATAAGATGCATACTTATTTGCTCTTTTAATTGTTGATAAGAAGAAAATATCTAATTAGATAGTAAATATAAATCACAGGTGATTACCATGCTGGACAACATGTTAAAGCAAGGGTATATAAATTAAATATAGGTTTGTTTTACTCGCATCAATTTCTACATTGACTGAGAATTTTTGCTGTCACGGAAATGTGAGTGATGCGACAGTCGACGTGTTAAAGTAATTTTCGGATTAGAAGTATCTGCCTACTAATTGTTTCATTTTTTTTTATTTTCCACACATACATAGCTTACTCAAAAAATGTAAAGCTGACCTAATCCTAATGGTTAAAACTCAATTTAAGTGAAGATGAGAGATGTATCATATTATAATTCTAAAGCAATGAGCTCACTTTTTAAATTATAATGCACCAGAAAATCTCTTTTGTATTTAATCTATATCAGGAAATGAAATAGGATTGGTTGTATTTTTATTGTAATTGAGGCCTATGTAAAGATAGTATCAGTAAGATTGATAAGGCAAATCTGAAAGAATAAACTTCTTCATGAATAACGACGTTTGAAACATTATCTTTCCTTGGAAGACTAGAATTAAGTAATAAATGTTTAAGACAAGCAGATAATTTCTTAAGTCAAAGAAATGAAAATCTTAAAAGCAATTATGCAACGCATAACATTTCTAAATTTCATTTATTCCTAAAATAAATAAGGATATGTTTCCTCGCTGTATATAATAGAAATAAAATATAACAACTCCATGAAGAAGTTCTCTCATTTTGTTGGTATTCTATACTCTCTTGGAATAAAATCTGTTTAAGACCCCTTCCCTACTTCTCTGATTCAAAAGGAAAAATTCTTTTCAGCATACACCTTAAGAATGCTGCTGAAAAAAAAAACCCTCGAAGAATGGAACGAAAGATAACAAAAAGCATTTATTACGTCTAGTGATAAGTGCGATGGCAGACGATAAGAAAAGGCCCTCCCCTCTCATTTATTCTTTCTTCTTGCTTCAAATTTTTTAAGGGAATTTTTAAATCCATCCCAGAAGATTTTGAGATGTTACTCACAAGTTAATTAAGGCCTTTCTGAATAAGAAGAATGTTTTCTTGAGAAGGGCTGGGAAATAGAAATAACCTTCCATAAATCCTTTCGTTCCACAAATCTTCCAGCAGAAAAAAAATGACAGAAATAATAAATAAATGAAAGGAAGAAAATGGCTCGAAAAATGATAAAAATGGAGGGAATTCAGCGCCCCCTGATGTCGTCATTTATCACGCCCCCAATCGCCCTTTGTGCACACCCCGCACATGATGCGCCTTATCGCGTCTTGGCGATCTTCCAGAAAAAATTTCCAGCCAGTTAAGCCAGAAATCGGGCCATTTTGAATAACCCTATCGTGTTTTGAATTGGGAAAAAATTTGATTTACTACAAAGGACTTTTCTTTTTTGAAAATATGAGGAGAGACAACAAGATTTGGGAAAAGAAATTTTTATTCCGATTACTATCTATCTTCAAAGGGATAATTTTCTTTTAAAAGGTATATTAAATTTCAATAATGAAATTTACATATTATCTACATTTTATTTACAAGGATTTATTATACTGGTATATCCTAAGCTAAGATTAATATTTTCTTGTTAGCTGATTTGCTTACAAAATGGCTTCTGAAAACTTACGCATGGTAATTTGTGATTCAATACTTGTAAACTTCTTTTATTCATCGTTAAATTTCCTTTCCTTATGAACGTTGCAAAAAATTATTAAAATAGCAAATTTATTCTTTAACAAAGACTCGGCTGATTTTCAAATGTTGCTTGCTTCTGTATGCTATACTTTTAGATTCAGCTATTAAAAAAAATTCATAAATTTTTTCACAAATGCATGAATATTTTAATATATTTTTAAGGAAATAATATAAACTTTTTCATTATCAAAATTATGCATTGGAGTACTGAAAAAATATTCTTAAGGATTAAAGTTTATATTTCAAAATTTATTACTTCCTTGGGGCGTTATCTGACTCATTAAATCTAGCAATGGAAAACGGAAAGAAAAAAAAACTAAGCATTATGTAGTACTAAAATTAATATTTCGTAGCTTTTCATATTTATATTTTGTTCAATAATCATCCAAAATTTATTCTATCATATTCTCATTTAAAGAGCCAACCCTGAAATCCATGTGGTTAGTAAGAAGTGTGGATATTCTGTATAATAGGATCTCAACTGTAATGAGGTTTTTATATAAAGATAGTAAAATTAAATCCCGTTCTTCTACAAAATCGGATTTTATGTTTGGGAGTTATTTATCAGCGGTTCCTTTCAAGTAGGGGCTCTTTCCAGAGCATACAAATTATGCTAAATAGGAATTGGGTACTCGAGACTCTCTGGATTATGAAAGGTGCCCATTATTCCGAAAAATTCTCAAAAAGATGATTTACATGGACAGCCATATTGTTCATAAAAATGACATTTTGGCTGCCCAATAAAATCCATGGGTTAAAGCTTAGGCCTGCAATTCTGTCCAACCATTCAAAATGGTGCGTCTTGAAGCATTAATTGTCAATCATCTTGCTTACACTGAGAATTGTGTAGTATTTTTAAGAAATGACAGATATTCTAAGATCTGTCGAAAAATAAAACTCCAGTGATTGCAGACTGTGAAAGAACCGCCTTTCTCATGTTTCAGTGCGCAGTATGAAACAAATATTTGTTTCAGACATAACATGAACTCGAAAGATTTTTCTATTCGTTATCTCTCTGTAATATAACATTGAAAATTGACAGTTAACATTAAATAGGTACAGTATTTTTACAATTTCATCTACGGTATTGTAATTTAAAATGAATCATTTTTACAACCATATTATTTTTGCTCGAATTTCATGCAATCTCGTTTCCCCTTGCCAGCGAGTTAATATGATCCAAATCTTATCGACGATACTTCATCATTGAAAATAGTTGTATTTTTGATTACATTTTTGAAATCTCCAAAGACTTACTAATTTTAACATTTTTAGTGACTTAAGTCGTGTGTATTTTCAATTCAAATTCCTTCTGAAGAAAGTGCACAATTCATATCCTCGATTTGTTTCTCTTCATTTAAATTGTATAAGCTTTTATTGCCCAACAGTATACAAAACCAGTTTTATAACTAAGAAATGAACATCTGAAAGAGAATGGAAAATAAAGTAATTACTGTTATTTATGCAAATTTTCTACTCAATATATTAAAAAAATAAAATGTCTAGTTTTACACATTATTCAGTGAAAAAGTTTTGCCATATTACAATTGCATTTTAAGAAATAGATTCGCCAAAAAGGAATGATCAAATTGCAAGAATCAATTTAAATTTCATTTCATATATCTCATCTCATATTTCATCAGTTCAAATATCGTATCTCATATTTCATCAGTTCAAATATCGTATCTCATATTTCATCAGTTCAAATATCGTATCTCATATTTCATCAGTTCAAATATCGTATCTCATATTTCATCAGTTCAAATATCGTATCTCATATTTCATCAGTTCAAATATCTCATCTCATATTTCATCAGTTCAAATATCGTATCTCATATTTCATCAGTTCAAATATCGTATCTCATATTTCATCAGTTCAAATATCGTATCTCATATTTCATCAGTTCAAATATCGTATCTCATATTTCATCAGTTCAAATATCGTATCTCATATTTCATCAGTTCAAATATCGTATCTCATATTTCATCAGTTCAAATATCGTATCTCATATTTCATCAGTTCAAATATCGTATCTCATATTTCATCAGTTCAAATATCTCATCTCATATTTCATCAGTTCAAATATCTCATCTCATATTTCATCAGTTCAAATATCTCATCTCATATTTCATCAGTTCAAATATCTCATCTCATATTTCATCAGTTCAAATATCTCATCTCATATTTCATCAGTTCAAATATCTCATCTCATATTTCATCAGTTCAAATATCGTATCTCATATTTCATCAGTTCAAATATCGTATCTCATATTTCATCAGTTCAAATATCGTATCTCATATTTCATCAGTTCAAATATCGTATCTCATATTTCATCAGTTCAAATATCGTATCTCATATTTCATCAGTTCAAATATCGTATCTCATATATTAAAAATTAAAATTAAAAGTTGAATGTGACTAAGATGAATATAAAAAAGATTCAGCTTCAGAATAAATTGTTCATTTCATAGTTTGATCGTCACTAAATACGAAAGTCACTAAATAGTTTGCACATCACCATCCCGGATACAAGTTTCTACTCGGCGTAATATATGCTGATAAAGTTCATGGATGGTAGCCAAAAGAATTTCTTGCCAAATTTTCTGTCTAAATCGGCAAAATTGCTCTATGAAAGAGACTTCTGATGATCCAACTGGCAAACTGAAACTTTCGGTGAGCTAGAAGGAAAGTTGTATGAAAGTCTCAAGTGTGCGGTTGGCTATGATTATTTTTAAAAAATAAATCCATATCTGCATAAAAGGAAAAGAGCCCAGAGGACAGTAGAATGTTGCCTATGCATCATTGTATTATAAAAAATGCCGCGAATGACTTATAAAGAGTTCATCGGATATAGTGCCATGGACCATAACTAATTTTTATGGCCTCTACCGCATGTAATAATGGAGGTTTTGCGTTGCTCTGGAAAGATGTTGAGACCTGTACGATGATCATCAGAGCATAGAAAGAAACGGAATTTATCACTAAAAACTATTCATTTCCGGCCACCATAATTAGAAGCTGATACAAATCTAAACTACTGCTATTCTTCTTGACAAGTACAAGTTGGAGGGTTAAATGGCGTCCGTTTAAGAGGTAGATTCCACTTTCCGTCCAGAATTTCTTTAGTTTACTCGTAACTCGTGTACATGGGTCACATTTCGGATTGTTTCTAAATCAACAAATGTAGTAGTGTTATAAAAAAATATGATAATAATTAGTCTTCTGATTCTTTGTAACTCCAGACTTTTTGCTGAAAATCTGACAATGAAATATGACGTTATTCACAAATCCTTCTAATATTATCTAATCTTCGCATCGTCCCAACCCAAATGCTAAGTGACCATAGGATATGACAATCAAATACTCCAATGGAAAAACATCTTTCAAGTTCTAAAATACTCGTCATAAGAATGAATTCTTTGTAGAGATATTATTAGGCTTGGTTATCGAATCAAATCACAATTAAATTTTTAACCAACAGTTTAAAATATTACTTTTTATGAACATCCTATGTATATGACGGTGATATTCAGTCACTAGATGCAAAATTTTAAACATTTGTATGCCTTCAAGAAAGGTATTTGCGTAAGAAATATCATTCTCTTTTTTTCATAGCGATTTTTTATATCTTTTTTACATAAATTACCTTTAATTTCCATTATTTTTGAGCAAAAATACCATGCATTTTATTGTTTCAAACGGCTAAAAAGAAGTTAATATATTTTAGAAATAATTTTGCTGTATACAGGTATATAGTGTCTAATCTCGAATTCCTTTCATACTTTCTTGAGATCCTATTCATTTTAGGGTTCGCAATCATTTAAAAATAATTCATGAAATAACCTTCGAATGCTAACATGAAAAATAAAAGATCTTTAAATAACGTCTTTAATACAAAAGCAATAATAAGTGAGTAAATTCGGGAATAAATAAGATCCAAGAATCAAAATTAAAATGCATAATTTAATCTCATTCGTTTAGATTCCAATTTTCAAAGCCATATAATAAAGTCTCTCTCTCTCTCTCTGCGTGTGTGCGTTGGCACTCAAAAACCATGGAAATACTTTACTTGTAGCTATTTTTTTGAAATTTTGATTAGAATTTTAGTTAGAAATTAAGTTCATTTTGAAGAGATTTTTTTTGCCATGACTTCCAAAAATATTCCTATACAAAAATGATTTTTACTATTTTAATGCAGAGAAGAGGATTGATGCCTTCAATAGTGAATATGTTAGAAAGCTTTCAGGAGACTATTATAGATGGTTTCTCCGAAATATGTGATAAAAATATGGAATTATATATAGTAGAGATTCCTAATTTTATGAAGACTATTCGGAATTAATTAGTTTGATAGAATTTCAGAGGAGAAATTTACTTCTGAAAATGATCTCGAGCTTAACTTTTTCTGATTTGAACTCAAGAATGTTGAAATAATAATTAATCCTTCAATCAAAAATTGAGTCCGTTCTATTTTTTATAATCGTTTCCCATAAAAAAAATTTCACAATAGAAAATGATGCCTTTATCAGGAAGCTAAAAGATTTTTTCTCTATTTCTTTTTATTTCTTTTTTCAAGATTTATCAAAATTACGTAACCGTAACTATAGAAATCTGTATATCTAAAATGCTTACGATTCAATAATTGAAACATAATTTATATTTTAACTACTTTCAAGGATCAAATATAGAATCGTTTTACCTACTTGTTCTAATAAACGTTTTTTTTTTCTTTTGAGAATTATGCTTTCTAAATCTTTATTAATTTCTACATAGCAGATATATTTTATATATAATAATATATAATACATGGTAGCGTATATTTTTAATAAATCCTATGGTAACTGTCGTAAAGCTTTATCGGCTGTATAACCAATATGAAGCAACCTTAGTATTATTCTAATTTTTTATTACCATACGGTTTTGGATAAAAAAATTTACACTGTTTTCGATAGTAATCGGAGAAAAAAAAATCCCGAATGAATTTATATTTATAAGATTAATCACTGCGTGCCATTACAATTTTCAGTCCTTTCATTTAATGAAGACATTAATGACTTTCTATGCTGTTCATTCCAAACTTATGGGTTGGCACATTGTTAGAAATACACCACAAATTCTATTCCATCACCGGCGGTGACTTGGTGGTAAGGGCTTGGCATTGAGACTGGGGGGGGGGGGATTAGGTTCGTGACACAATCCTACAGAAGAACAGTCGCGTAAGCGGGTCTGGCGCACTTGAGCCAAACGTCTTCCCGCTGATAGGGGAACTTTGGAGAAGGGAGGATGCCGACTCAGGTGTCGTCCTCGTCATCTGACTGAGGTTCAAAATTACGAGATTCGTCCCAAAATAACCCTAGTTTTGTTTTAAAAGCGGGATGTTAATATAACCAAACTAAAGTAAAAGTAAACAGAATTCGGAATGGATTGAAAGTATTTCGGAGGTATTCGATAGGCAGCCTTCTGTACTACGCCATTTCAAGATTTATGAGTTACTGCGTAACACTTGGGTTCAATTGGTAGTGTTCAGAAATGACCGACTTGACAATTGGATGCATCGAAATGCATGTCAATTGTTTGCTCCGAGACACTATAACCGCTAGATAAACCATAACCACTTGATGCCTGAAAGACTAGTTTATTTCATAAAATACGCATAGAAATATAACCGAAAGCAGATGGACAGAAAGTGACCAACGAATTTGAATAACTAACTAATATTATGTATCTGCCGTAGAACTCTTTCTTCGTTGTTAAGACAAGAGCAGTGTTTTTATGCTCGTATTGAAATATTCAACCTTAAAGAGCATTATTGTCAGAATTCAATATTTCTTTGATACTGCAAACAGTATAAGGGATTGAAGAAATACAGTTAAATGAGATTAAGAGAAGTTGCTTTTATATACAGAGAATTGCTAGATAATTGTTCACTTGAATGAAATAATATATAGATATCCCTTGGAATAACTGTACAATATATCCATTCATTTGAAGGGAATACAAAATTTATTATATAGGAATTCAATTTTTACCCTTTAAAAATTGTTTTATTAATAATTTGAATCAAAAGGGCATAACATTTGAATAAAATTAATATCGAACAATCATTCTAGAACAGAAGCACTTACGATAATTAAAATGATTAACAATACACTTCAAAGGCAACCATTCGATGAAAAATGAATCGACTCGAGTGGAAAATAAATTTCATACTCGAGAAGAACTCCAGAAGGAATTCATCAAAGAAAGTTTAATCATAATAATTCCTACGAGAATTACATTTAATTCTTTCAGAAGAAAGGTTCGGGGGTGTCATCATTATTTAAAACACGATTATAGACTCGATTCCATAATGCAATTATAAATATGTGTTCATTTTATCAGTTTATCTTTGTAAATCTATTGTCCTCGGCGCTCTTCGTAGACACTTCTGGATTCGTTCTTCCTGTGAGATAGTAAAACCTTCACTATCAATGAATCCGAATGTCAGTATTTCTGAAAGACAATTACGAGAGTTTGCACAGCAATAAGCTGAAACGAATCTCAACTATTATAATGAATCCCAAATGAGATGAGTTTGAATTTCATTAATAAAAGAGTTTAGTTCATGTGTTGTCCTTTCCGTTATAATCCCCTTCTGCAGGCAGAATTTCTTAAATTGAGGTTAAACGAGTATTACTTGAAATCAAACGTGTACTAATTTCTACTTAAAATATTGAAATTATAAAATTATTTTGTAAATAATTTTAACTTGAAAACCTCTTGCATTAAATGATTAAAAAAGGAACCTATTTAACCAGTATTTTTATTTTAGAACTAAAACATTTTTTGTTTTTAATTTAATAAAGTTTTAGATATTTGCAAATAACTGGGATTATTCAGTAATAGAAGAAACCATTAAGAATTTTTCGAAAGTAAACTTTTATATATATAATATAAAACTAAGTCAATATCTTATTAATTTATTAATATTCACTTTCAGTAACCAGTTGTTCCTTTGGGGTTGATATTAAATTTTCAAATAAACATTTTTTGAAATTATGACATAATGACTATTGCATTAGAGAATTTCCTTAATATAATTCCAAATTTAACCCATTTCCTTAATTTTCTGTATCTCTGCAAATAATAAAGATTTGTGTGTGTTGCCTCTCTAAACACCAGATCGTTTCACCTACAGCTACAAAATTTAGCCCATATATAATCGAGAACGGAAATATGCATCTCAGAGAGATTTTCTTTTCTAAATTTGAATTAGAATTGTAATTATTAAAAAAGTAGGACTGAATTTTGATGTTTTTTCGCGATAAGTTCCGAAAATAACGTTGCAAAAAAATGAATATTACGCTTTTTAAAATGTAAAACAAACAAAAAAAATGCTTTTTTTTTAGTTAAACCAATTTAATAAACGTGATAAGATTTGCCATTCAAATTTTTTTGACTAATTTCCTCCAATGGAATAGTTACACTGTTGCAATGAAGTCCAAATTGTTTTCATTGTTTTATCAACTATCTGATTGCATAATCTTCTTACATTTTCTTAGAGTTAAAAAATGATTTTGTTTCGTGCCTATGTTTTTTTACGATACGGATAAAACTAGGAAGTTACAATACAAAGAAATTTATAAGATAGTTGAAACGCACATTTATCTTTTTAATATCACCTAATGTCATTGAATTAGCTTCTGTTGGAAAGTTTCATAAATACATTGAGTCGAGCATACTTACGATAATAAATGTAAACACAGATTTAATGTCTGACATTATCACCGTATCATGGATATGAAGTTGCATCTAATTATCTTACAGTATTTTTCTCGGAATCCATAACAAATTAAAAAAATAGTCTGCATTCATATTTATTTCACGCTTTATAGAATAACATTTCAATTTAGAAAGCGTTTCAAATTCGAAGTCTCAGTGCCTTACCTTGTTCTTAAAAACATATACTTTTGATTACTTAAAAGAATTATTATATAAAATAACTGCATAGGAAAGATAATGTTTTATTCCGTTAATGTACAAACGACATAAACACTGTCTTTAGAGAAGGAATTTTTATAGAATCCGCATCGCTATGCTTTCCGGAATCTTCCCACCGTTCAAAAAAAGAGCAACTGGATTATATCAATCTCGGGTCCCAGAGTGTCTGAAGGCATCTGAAAGCCAAATAGGGAGATTTCTGTGTGCACAGCAGAGTCCAAAGAACAAACAAATGTGTGAAGTGGATAAAGCCGTTCTGCGTCTTCTTTTTCCATCTTATCTCTCAGCGTTGGGCGCTGTTTTATTTGATCAGCCTTTTTCCCTAAGGAAGAAAGTTTGCGCGTTCCAGAAGAAATTCTATTCTTGCGATAACATTCTTTGCGAATATGGAATGGGACGTTCTTTTTTTATATTGGAAATAAATTCCATGGATACAGAAAACCTAAATTTATTGCTGGGTCTTCAGAAATGCTGGAACATACGAAAGTTTTTCCCCCCTAAATCTATTTTTAACCTGAACACCCTCTATGCGTGTATTTTGCATATTCATTATTATTTCTAAATATATATATATATATATTTGCCAAATATGTTACTTCTGAACATTTCAGAAATATATATGCTCTGTGAAATATGAATACTGTAATGATTTTTTTTCATCAGTCATGTCGTAACTGTGAAAACGTATAGAATTTTTATTGGGGATATCTTATTGTATGAGCATGCTAAAAACTGAAAATAAAACTCAAATTTGAAGATGGATAAAATATAAATTTTGTGGTGAAACTAATATTGAAATGATTGTTTCACCAAAACTGTTTTTTGGGAACTTAATAATAAACACATTATTTAAAATCACCACAATGCAATTTCATAATAAAAGAAATGCAATAAGAAAAAAAGAAACTGCTTCTTTGAACGTTATTATCTGGTAATGAAGTTTTTAATAAATATAATAAATATTTGCGAGTAAAACGGGTTTAAACCTGGCTATGAAATTCTTTCGCATTCCTATTTAATTTAAACTTCGCTTTTTATAATAATCAAATGAATATTTCACTCTATTATTATAGTGGCTTTAAAATTTTCTTGCCATACTGCAATCTCTTCAATATTATGTGAACTGGCATTGGCGAGAAATATTAAAAAGCGGAAGAAATATTAATTGGCGAGAATTATTATTTATATATTAAAAATAAATAAATAAATATTATATTAGGTGGTGGATTTAATATTGATTATACTGAGACTTGAAGTTTCTGCTTTTCATTAAATATAATATTTACATTGAATATAAAATAGTTTTGGGAAAAAGGACTATTGGACAGAGTATTGTACATAACGGATTTCTACACCAATTTATGATACCACCAATTAATAATATACACGAGATAATTAATAAATGAAAATTTTAGCAGCATATTTCTGGCCATGATTAGAAAAATGTCATATATGTCGAACAGCCAACAACATAAAACTGTTGTACATAAATTTTCCTCCGGAGTCCTCAGATGTAAATGCTATGTATTGTCCGTGTAAGACGCTCAAAATTCTATATTATGACTTAATTTACTATATTCTACCTTCATTTTTTTAAAAAAAAGTTGAGTCATTCCTTGCTGCCGATGAATTTAATTTTTATCCTTTTTTTCATAAAGATAGACATTCGCTATAGATTTTTTCTTTTTGCTTTCCTTTTGTCTTTGCAGTTCGATATAAATTCATTTACGGTTACATTTACAGAAACCTAACTAGTTAATAGCTATTCTTCTGTTATTTAATTCAGTTCAGGCAAAGTTAAGTTTTTTTAAGTTTAAGTCCAGTTAATGCTTCAATATTCAAAAACCTTAGATAGAAGCAATTGAATAGTAAATACCATTCCGGAAAAGAAATAGTTTAATCAGTAAGAATCTGCTGGAAAGTTTTAAGGGGAAAAAAAGCTTCCATGCATTTGATGGAAGCTATTACACAGAAACGAACTTTGGCACATCAGAGTCTTACTATCATTTGTATAAGGTATCTATTAATTTGAAATTAGTATATTAATTTGGAAAATTGATTATTTTTCCACATATGATATAATTTTTGAGATTTATAGGTATATTCCTAAAATAATCATCAGGTAAAGCTACGAATAACTTCATTAGCATTCAAAGTAATAGTATGAGGTCTTTTCATTATAATTAGACTGCGTACAGACTGAACTTACCATCTTTTTGAAATTAATGAAACGAAATTATATTTCTATGAATCTCATTGCATCCTTATGAATGAAAATTTAAATTATGAAACAGACCATATATCGTTCAAAAAAGGTTAGAAACTTGGATATCCACAAATAAGAATATTTCTTTCTTAAAATATAATCATTTTATAGATCCCAATATCTTCCGGGAATTCTTAATCATGAAAGTTTCATAAGTTCTAAAGTCTCGTTATAAGCATCAAATTATGATAATACGCAAAGCTTCATACATATTCAAATGACAAACATGACCAAAATACCAAACAATGTTGCACACTTTTAAAGTCCCAAATGAATTCAGTTTCCTCAGATTATCCCGAATATTCAATTTTTATAAAATCTCTTGAATGATATCCTGAAGGGCGGATACTCGTATTTTCATCATTAGAAGACTTCGACATGCTATAATTTGAATATGACAAGCCAAATAAGAATCTTCTACCAACTATTTGCATTTTGAAAATTATGTAATACTTTGGGGAGAAAATTAACATAAGCATAAAGAAGATTGTAATAAACATTTTGAAACATTTTCATAATTAAATTATACGTATTTAAGTAATATTTATTTTGATTTTATGTGTTTAAGCTAACTTACATTGCAATCCAGAATTTTTTTTCATGTTGGATTTTAATATTTCTTATCAGATACGAAGACTTTAAAATAAATTTATAAAATACCTGTTACGAAATTTTAATTTCAGGAAACACATCACGCTGCTGCGTGATGTGTTTCCTGACAAGGAAAACAGTTTTACAGGTAACTCTGATGGATGTTGAACGGATGACGGATAAGTGACCCACAGATTTGGCGACAAACCTGGCAACGACGATTGGGCAAAGAGCGAAAGTGACATTGATGACAGAATAGAAAATTCCAAAACTACAGGAATTTTGGCGATAGGCGCATTAGGATGAAATGAGATAGGCGCATTAGTTGAGTTATGCCTCTTTCTAGAACCTTCTTTGTCCTGTCACCTAAACTAAAAAGCTGGAAGATTAAGCTTTAGTCAATCGAGTATTGAGGAAGAACTGAATTGTGAGCGGCGCAACAAGTTTGTTCAGTTACTTGACCAGCATATCGAGACGACAGAAAGTTGTTGAGTTCTGAATGAAGGATTTACACTAATACAGTTGTTTTCTATCGAATTGCTGCTGTTTATTGTAAGTGCTGTTCTTGTGTGCACTTCAGCTGTATTTTGTTGTCTGTATGTTCGTGTCTTCGCGCGAAATAATCGTTATTTGCCATTGATGTTGTTGGATTGTTCCACCATACATTCGCTATATCGAACTCCGATAGAGTTGATTGAATTTTTCATAATAATACTAATCATGCTTCAATCAATTTCTAATATGATCTTACTCAAAGTTGTACCGAATTATCATTTTTTCTATACTTGTGTTAAATGCTATAGAAAATTAATTGAAGTATAAAAATACTTCACTTTCTGGTTCTTTCCTGGGTTTTTTTATATTAGTAAACCCTACACATTTGAACTTAGAAATTAGATGAACACTTACATTTGAACACCAAAACTTAGAAAATTCATCAAATGGCTCATTAAGATTATTGGAATTATGAAAAAATTATAAGTATTGCTGATTATAGTTTTTCCAAATAGTTTTAAAATTGTATTTTTCACACCTCGTATGTGAGTCATTTCTTCACTGTTGATTTGTACTGTTTAATCTGAAACATAATCATATTTATATTCAACAAGAAAGGCAAATTGGCATTTAGTGCATACAATCAGTAATAACATTTGCTCGTCACTGCATTTAGGAAATGCTCATCTCATTTTTGAGACACATGAGCTAGGATATTCCTAACATTCCCAGAAGTCAAGATAAGCAGAACCACTTCAAATGAGTCTTCGATGAAGATAGATGAACAAATAAGTATCAGGATGTCATCCAAAGCTACATGAAGCAAAGTGCGTCCGTTGACAGGTAAATCGTGCGCACCCACTTGAGGAGAGCCTTCTCCCTTGGGCCATATTGATTAGATTTTATCCAAAACGGGAGAGTACAGAAATACAACGAAAACTGTAATTATGCATTAAAGCTTTGTAAGGAAGGATCTAAACATTGGCTATCTGCCAATATATGAAAACATAAGGAGTGAGTAATTTCGTATCTCCTTCCAAAACGTTCAGTTTAGAATAGTAACATTATCACCATTCAAGTAGTTGTTTATCAGTCTTCAAGTGAAACATAGACATAATTGCTTTTTATCTGCCATAAGTTGCTTCAGGCAGTTTATTATTGAGATTGATTAAAATTTACAATTTTATTTCGCTTTTGTAATACATATTACAATAGTTCTTTATAATAGTTTGAAGAATTATTTCCTGTTTTTTTGTACATAAAGACCTTCTATTGCTGCCCTCTTTTTGTTGTAATGTAATTTTTTTTATAATCTTAGAGTACCTTTTCAAGTAAATTTTTAAATCGTATGTGTTTTATAATGAAAAAAAACTACTTGCATATTTTAAGTATTAGTTACTTCCATATTTTTAACAAAACCCATTTCCTTCATCAGTTATGAAGTTCTTAAATTATCGTACAAACCGAAATATGCTGCAATGGTGTTAAAAATTCTAATTTTATTTTGAATTGGCGTTTGGCAACGCCATCTACTATTGTTCTGTGGCTAAGAAAAAGTGGTAAAAAAGAACGCCTCTATAGCTTTTTTTATTTACTACTGTATATTCACCAAGCTGATGTCAGTGGAAATGGTTCGAGGTTGCAAGTTTTTTCCAATCACCAAACTGATTAATTGAGTTAATACTGTTAATTAACTACTCTCTCGAAATTTTCCCATTAGGGTTATTAATTGTTTTGGCCGAGTCGATTTGGCATCATAAAATTAAACTCTCAATAAAATTTCACAGAATTATGATAATTTCAAGAGTTGTATGGATTTTAAAAATGATGCTTCCAATTTTAAATCAACCTAATGAACTTTCGGAAATTTCTCCGAAAATATTACATATTTCTCGAAAATGATTTACTCAGTGAAAAAAAATTGTATCTTATTTCATTAAATCACTAAATAAATACATGAATAATATAAATTGAATATTTTTTCTGCATTTTTAAACTATGCCATTTAACCCGGTTAATAATTTTGTCACTCTAAACATACACGTCTCTTTTAACCGTTTCTATTGACACTCATTCCGTGAAGATGCGATAGTAAATAACAGTTGCAAAGATGTTCAATTTTTTTTTATTGAAGACTGTACAAACAAAAAGTTGTACCATCTTAAATTTTATATTAGTATATGGTAGGTTAAAAAAAATCAAAGATTTAAAAAAAAAATTTTTTTCTAAGGCGTTTCATTATTTTTAGTTTTAAATTTGATTTGACACTTATTCTTTTAAATGAAAAAAAGATTCCAATTTTTGGATCTTCACTTAATTTGTTGATATAGATCACAGATATCTAAGGTATTATTAAAGCTATCTTTAAGAAGCCTAGGGATGAAGCACTTTGACTCTCTGGAAATCAAGATGTTTTTTCATTAATGCATTAATTTTAAATTCTTCGATTACTTAGAGTTAAAAAAAAGTTTTTTTTTTTCACTGCTCTAAACTTAAAAAAAATATACTTGTCTACAAATAAATGAGAATTACCTCCTATAGATATATATATAATATAATACATGAGGATATGTCTTGTATGTGGTAACTATAATTAAAAAACATACTAATACAAACACATAAATTTACGTATATCTTTTGAATTTATGAATCATCTGGCAATATATTTGCATTAAAGAGTGTCTCATGAATTTGTAATTGTCTCATGGGGGTTCTTGCATCAAAATAGTAAATCAAAATCAAATTTGACATAAAATTAATCAAAAGAAAGAGATGCTGTTATGAAATACAAACTCTGCTCTATAAACTATTCGAAGAACCCAATCACAAAAATTCCAAACTTTGGAAGCATGTAAGGATTTCGGAGAATATACTGTTTAGTAATACCACTCAAATTTTTAATCACATATCTTCCCTCGTATTTGGATTATTTGATATCATAATATTTATCTTGATTCGCTATTAATTTTTCAGCACAGTTAAAACGCTAGAGGCCAGAACTGAAACATATTTTAAGATCCCCTTTATTCTAATGTACATCTTGTTTTTTTAGACAAAGATACATTCGTCTTACTAATATTTATCTAACTTTAGAGACAGTGTTTTACTTTTGGATTAGTGGTGTATTTATCTTGCTAATTTTATCTAATTGAACAGAATTCTTAATTTTTGAAATCCTGGTATCTATTTTAAGGGATATAAAATTGGTTAACAGAAATGTTTGGCTTTCTGTTGTGCACTTTTTTTAAAGAATGAATTTATCTATAAATATTTAAATTTCAAGTTATTTTAGATAAGTTTTCAAAAATGATTTCATTAATCATTCGTTCTTGTTGTGAAACTGAAAAATATTTCCTCTGAAAGTTTCATTGTGAATTGACTACCGCATTCAATAAATATTAATAAAATGCAATTTGTTAATAAAATGCCGCTTTATTAATTAAATATGAATTAATATATGTAGGAACATTCAACTGTGTTTCAAGTTGAGCAATTCAGGTATTATTTCCCATTGAAACGTGTCCAAATACTTCCCTTTGGGCTTACGGCTCTAACTATTATATGCCCAGTATGACAGTGGATTTAACGGTGAAGCTTCTGAAATGCGGAAATAGCAAGGTAAGCTCCAATTAACCAAATCTGTAGTGCCATCCAGTCTATCTGTATTAATGAGATTTGCTAGCATATTCTAAATATTCAATGGTCTTTTGTCTTCATCTTTAATCACAGTGCTTTTTGTATCATAATATGTATTGTGTCATAAATTAACAAACGTGCGCATATAGGAAATTATTAGAATTCAATTAAATAGCAATATGGCTCGCAATTGGAATATACGAAACGAAGAAACAGTTCGAATTCAATGGTTAGGCTAAAATATACGTCAAAATTACTGTAATTAATCTTGGAACTGATTTATTTATTTATAACGAAAATTCAAAAAAAAATTAATTCTTGAATAATGGCATTTATTTTCTTGATTTCCTATAACTGACATTTGAAGATTTAAGAAAGGTATTTTATCCAAAAGCAACTCCATGTGTGGATGGCGTAGTGCTTCTTTGCTGAAGTCACTTTTTTTCTACTTCCTACTAATTATCTTAATTTTTTTAATCAACAAATCATATAAACCTCTGACAAAACATTGAATAGAAGATTGAAATGCCAAATGACTTCAGGAAGACGAATTCCAATGCAAGTTTCGATGAAACCAAAGGGCTTGGGACTTTGACTGTTCTCTTACGCACTCTCTTACGAAACTGATATATCACATTCCGTCTGCTTAAAAATAGTATGCCTTAGGGAAGACCATGAATCCAGCGAATAGGTATTTTGTTCTTCGTAGCAAAATGCAGTAGTTTGTTAAAATGTAAATTTTTTATTTCATTTTTAATAAATTACTCATAAATTTCACTTATTATTCAGCATTGTAATATCTGAAACATATCAAATGCTGTTAGACATTTGAAATCAGCTGAAGAAATAATCAGATTATCACTTGTTTGCCTAAATTTGATAAAATACGTACATTAATTATGAAAATGATTATTGGGTATTTCTTTGGTAGTCGTATTTCTTTAGGCTTTAAAGTATCATCAAAATTCGTATTATGTGTGATGTGTTTTCATATTTGTGTACATCTTAATTTCATTAGCAATTCGACACTTTCTTTTGAGGAAGGATAGGGGGAGGGATGTTTTGGATTTGAAGTTGCCATTGTTCCAAAGTCCCTTACGACATCCAATTTGACGATTTTTAATCTTTTGCAGCCCATGTAATTTTGGAGTCATTAACTTTTTACTGAAAAAATGTCATGGTTGTACTTGATTAAAAGTTTATAGCATAGAACTGTCAATTTTAATATTCAATAGAAAAAGAAAATTATTTGGATTCAAAATTATTATAAGTAATGGTAGTACAGAACAATGGTTAAAGAGTTCTGAAATTTTCAGTAAATTGGAACTTGCAAGACAAATAATATAAAGTAGTATTTTCTCTTAACACAATAAAAAGTCCAGGAAAAGTTAAATGTATTGTTCAAAATAAAATTCAAAGAGTCTGAAGTTCTATTTGTCCGAATAAGTTGGAATTACATTCAAGTTTCTAGTACATGCTTAATTTTAATAATTATCTGATAGTTTTATTTCTTTTGGCATTCAAAATTGCTTAATTAATGTTCATAGTACTGTTTTCATCCTTTTAGATTTTACGAAATATGCAAACGATTTTACTCCCTATGAAAGGCCTCATCTCATACGAAATAAAAATTTAATGAAAATTAATCCCTTGTTCGTTTTTAGGTAAAATTATTAATAAGCTTTGAAAGTTTTAGAATATTGCATTTTTTAGAGGGCAAGCATAATTGCAAAATTTTCTAACGTACTAGGAAGTGAAATGAAAAAATTCCATTTTAACAAAATCAAATACATGCATGAAACTGAGATTTTTAAAATAATATTCTCGGTGTATATATATATATATATAATATATAATCCTTCTTATGTAATAAATACAAGTTCAGTACCGTGCTACAACGTGCATATAAGGGTTAGGTACAATATTATGTATTTAAAATGAGTTTTTAGTACTATTTATTCATTTTCATTTATTTTTACTTAAATATTTGTTTTACTCCTGAGAAATTTTCAAGGATTTTAGGATGTCTGTATAATTTTTTTTAAAAGCTCAAATCATAATTAAAATGAATTTTCCGAGGAATATTGATGTTTTCATTGTCAAATGTAAAAAAAATTAAAAAAAAAAAAAACCACAGGATATCCATTTTTAGAGTCGAACGCTGGATTTAACACCTTCACATACAATGACGAATCTGACTCGTGTGTCGGATTACTGAATTTTCAATTTTAAAATTTCAGTTTATTAATTGAAAGTATTAAGTAATATAAAATTCAAAAATCACTTAGAAGTACTTTAATATATGAAATACTCTTTATATTATAATTGGAATTAAATATTCCAAACAGGATATGTCATCTAATTAGGAAATTAAGTAAATTTATAGGTTAAGGTATTAAGCATGCTTCTCTTATTCAAAAATAAATATTTTCATAAAAAATACAACCCAACGAGTTTTAATGATTGTGAAAAGATCGCATACAATGAAATATTATTAGAAAAAAAATATTAAAAAGAATTGTCGTTAGTAAGTAAATAGTACGAGTTTAATTTAACAAGGTTATCAATAATAATTACCTTGAAACCATTAGATATAATGCATGAATGCTGTAGATACATAATTGCTACTCCAATTACACCATACACAAAATCTTTATTAATCCGAAATGGAATGAATTGCCAATTAGAAAAACGCTATCATTCTGTTTTCTTGATGAACATGAACAACACACACCCATTACCGAGAAACTTGGAAAGTTCTCCTCCTTAAAATATCGATGCCCCTTAAGCGGTGGGGGAAATTAAGACTTCGACAGATTAAGCAATTCCCTAACGACTTTCAACTTTGATAGTTGTGATGCCTATGCAGCAAATGGAGCTTAATTACCTTCATTTTAATAAGTTGAAAATACTGCACTCGGCAATTATCGTTTGCTGCTTCCAATCTCCTGCCTCCCTATTAGCCACCCCCAGGCGTATTGCTTATGATTATTCCCCGCTTTTAAGACGAATATTAAGAAAGAAAGACGAACTCTCTCTCTCTTTTCCTCTCTCTTTTTTCGTCCTCGTCCCCTTTTATTCTTCTTTTGAATCTTATGACCACGATGTACCGGACAAAGAAGCAATTACAAAAATCAAAGAAAGCCATTGCCTCTTCCCTCAGGGTGATTTGCTGCCTCCACTAAAAACTTCCTTCCGTTTCTAAGGAGGCGGAACAGCCTCCGGGAGGCAATCCATGCCTGTATAGAAAGAGGCCAGATTTGTTTATTAGCGATGGACTAAAGGTAAAAGCCAGCAAAAAATATCACCATGTGTTTTTTTTCTGTGCAAAAATAACACTGAGTCATGGTTCATTTGCGCAGCCTGGGGCCAGAAATAGCAAATTAAGAAATCGCTTCATTTCCAAATAGATGGATAAATATCGAAAGGTTGCGCTGTATAAAGCGTAAGTGAAAGTAAGAAGGAAAAATCTTTAAGAGTTTCCCAGTTACAACGTTTCGCTTGTTACGCTTGCATATTCCTCGTTAGAGTCATTAAGTGCTTTCGGGTCTTTTGTCTGCAGAAAAGGGAAAGGCAATGAAGAAAGAAGTTTTGGAGAAGGGATTTTTCATTATATTGAACAGGAAATTAGGGATGAAATGAAGTCTCTAGTTAAAAAGAAAAAAAAATCGAAAAAGATTTGGGCTATTTAGTTCTAATGAGGCTGGAATCGGGAAGAACGGAAGGGGTTTTGATTGCATCTTATAAATTCTGCCTTGCCCATTCAACAAGTAGGTTCATTGGTTGTTAAAAATAATCCTGTAAAAGATACTTTATAGTTTTTGCATCAAATTATATATATTCAAAGATTAAATTTTAGTAAATAAGAGACAGATATATTATACAGAGTGCACTCTAAAGTCCTTCTATTAAGCATTAACTTGAGGACGGCGACAATTGTTGCTATAAACTTGGTGTCTAAATATATTAAAGTGACCATGCGCTACAGTATTGACTGGTAGTGCTGATTTCAGCATCAACTGGCTAAAAGCAAAGGAGTTAATTTTAATTAACAAAGTAGTTAAACGTATAAAATTTTGGATAAAATCAATTGTAAAATTATAGAATACCTTCTATATTTATTTAGAAACGAACCCTTCACTGCAGTAATACTAAGAAAAAAGCGTGCAAAATGCGAGAGAGCTTGTTTGATTGCGAATTTCAATCCTCTTGCGTTAGATAGAATGAGTTAGAAGCAGGGACTTAATATTTTCAGTGTTCGAATATAATGCTCATTCCAATATTTATTGTCCAAAAGATGAATTTTTTCTTCTATTGCTGCGAGTTGTTACGCAACAGGTTTTAATAATCGCGAATAAGCAAATGCGCGATTTATACATTTTGTTCTTAGGATAATTATATTTAAAGTATCGTTTCGTATTAAACGTTCCGTTTTTTCCCCAAGTATATTGCACCATTTTTGAGATAGGAATGTTAACTCTATCGTTTGCCGCCTACTCATACTGCAGTTCTTTTCAATGTGTAGCGCATGATCACTTTACTATATCTAGATACCATGATTCTGGCAATAACTGTCTCTATTCTCAAGTTAATCTGCGAAGAATTTTAGTGGACCCTGTGCGTGCGTGTGCGTGTTATATAAAGCACTTTCTATTTAAAAAACAATATTCTAATGTTTATTAGGCCCTTTTTAAAATTTTTGATAAATTAAAAAGAATAAAGTTTTTAAAAGAATATTTTTATTATTGAAAAATAAAGAAAATTTCTTTATCAAAATTTCGGAAATAAAAACAGAATTGCAAATGGAATAGGCTCTAATAGAAATGCAGTAATGAAACAGAATTGTAATGAGATTTACGACTAAAACTTTTAACGGGCGTTTAGGAGTTTTCTTTCTTAATTTATATTGTTTTCAGTACTACAAGTCAATAAATTAAACAAAAAATATGTTGCAAGAAGCATTTCTCCAAAACATAACATTCCTATAAGACATCTCATATGCTCAAAATGGCTACAGATAGCTCTAGTAGTTAAGTTGTTGTTGCTGGAGAAATCCAATAAACTTCTGATGAGTGGAATTACTAAAATCTTTTGACTTTCTTGGCTTACAAAATATTTTTTCTAGCAACATTTGTTATTCGATTCGCAATGCATGCTATTCACTTTTCAGTAATATGTTTATTCTGTGATTATGTTTATGAAACTGGTTTGGACACATTTTCATAGGAACAATAGTCCACAATTGTATAAGCATGTACCATATGAGTGTACATCATCACAATTGAGTATATATCGTCACAATTGGATATTCATCTCATGTCAAAAAATTTAGGTGAACAATTTTATCCATATACTTTTTTGCATAGTTTCGTTTTTGAAAATTCTCAATGTGATTAATTTTGATTTTTGACATTAAAAAAAATCTCGATCTAATTTTTTTTCTTTAAAATCTATTTAACCACTTGGAGAAAAAAATCCTTAGCAATTGAATCAAATCTAAAAAAAAAAAAAATACGGGACACAAAATGGCATAATAAGTTATTGATTTTTAAGACGGAGGGCTCTAATTTCGAAACCCGATTTCACTAGAAAATCGTCTCGCATGAGACCTAGTGATGCTAAGTCGACTTTGTGAGCCAAATGTCCTCGCTAAAAAAAATGGTGCATGATATCCAGTGAATAAGCATGCTTTAACTTCTTAGCTTTTTTGCTTTTTAAATCATCTCATTCGATGAAGTTTTTCATTTCAGGGATGTATTATTTTACTGATTTTATAAATAATTCATAGAAGATTTTTTTTTATTTATGCATATTTTTTGTATATAGCATTTTTTTATATACAGGGTGTTTCATAAATGATGGGAGTAACTTTAAGGGGTGATAGTACACATCAAGATAAGTAATAGTAAATAGGAAACCAAGTGTTCCAAACGTCTTCCGAAGGAGATGGGCGCCATCAAAGTTTAGGGCCCTAAATTTCAAAAGATGATAAACGGAAAAATGGATCGATTCATTTGCGATTTTCGCTAAAATCATTATTTAAATTAGTATTTTCTTAAAAAAAAAAAAAAAAAAAAAAATAAGACAAAGTTTAAAAAATGCTGATAGAGGGCGCTATAGACTTTGGAGTACCGAACAACTACTCTTTACCAGTATTTTTTTTTATTTTGCTAAATGTTTATTAAAGCGTAGACTTTAACTTACATTTTGAGCGCAAAATTGAAACCATCGGGAGCGGTTAAGTTGCGCAAATTAAACCGCATTCAGGGGGTTAAATTTTAAACGCTTGTATCTAATGAGCAAAATAATAAATGATGAAGCAAACTTTAATAGGTGATAGTAAAACACCAAAACAATCAACTTTCATTAGAAAATGCATGATTTGAATTCAAACGCAAACGTGTTAGAACATCTTCAAATTTTATCCATGCAAGCATTATAGCTGCAAGTTTCTGGAAGAAGAACATGAAATTGTGATATGGGGAAGAAGAAGAACGCATATGCAAATTGATATTAAGATAAACGCCACTGACCCGAGTGTGCAAGTGTAAATCACGGTAGAAACGTAATGAAAGATGTTGCCCTTCACTAATCAAGAAAAGGCTGATATGCATCTACGGAACTGCAAATGGGAATAGTGCAGAGGCACGACGATTGTACGGAGAAAAGTTTCCAACAGGCGGTTGCCCAATGTTAAAATATTTGTGCGCTTGCACAGACAGTTGTGTGGGACAGGATCCTTTTTTGGTGCACGTTCAAATGCAGGCTGTGCAAAGTCTAACAGAATGGTTGATGTGGAAGAAAAAATTCTGGATATGGTGGCTGATCATCCAAATACAAGAACGCGAGCAGTGGCTAGTCAAATTGAAATATCACCCTCCACGACATGGCGAGTACTAAAGGATGAAAGTATGCATCCTTTTCATGTCCAGCGAGTCCAGGAACTGACTCAAAAGGATTTTCCTCGTCGAATGGATTTTGCTCGCTGGTATCTGCAGAAGAACACCCTAAATCCCGATTTTGGTGCAACTGTGCTTTTTACAGATGAATGTACATTTACACGTGAGGGTACATTTAACACCCACAATTCCCACCAATGGGCAGATGTAAATCCACATGCATCTTCTACACATGCATATCAGCGACGATTTTCCATAAATGTTTGGGCAGGAATAATTGGTGACCATCTACTTGGACCTTATCTTCTGCCAGAACGCCTGGATGGAAAAAAATATCTTACCTTTCTGCAAGAAATGATGACAGATGTTCCCCCTCGTATCCGGCGAGTAATGTGGTTCCAGCAGGATGGAGCACCGGCTCATTATGCGCCAGAGGTGCGAAATTATCTAAACGCAACCTTTCCAAATCAATGGATTGGACGAGGTGGTCCTGTCCCTTGGCCAGCACGATCGCCCGATCTTTCATGCCTGGATTTCTTTTTGTGGGGGCACCTGAAGAGTCTTATGTATGAGACTCCTATCGAATCTGCAGAAGAACTCGTCGCCAGACTTTCGGTCGCTGCAGGGCAGGTGCGCGATACTCCTGGCGTGTTTCAGAGGGTTCGTGAATCCCATCTCCGCCGTTGTACCGCATACATCGCCTCTAATGGTCAGTGTTTCGAACAGCTATTGTAATCATTTATAATTAAACTTTTTTTTAGAACGCTAATGTTCTTTGTTTTCTTTTTTCTCTTAAAACGAAATCTCTTTCAGCGCCCTCTATCACCTTCGGGTTAAAATTACGACTATGATTTCTTTGATGAATGTTGTTTGTTTTGATGTTTTACTATCAGCTATTAAAGTTTGCTTCATCATTTATTATTTTGCTCATTAGATACAAGCGTTTAAAATTTAACCCCCTAAACGCGGTTAAATTTGCGCCACTTAACCGCTCCCGATGGTTTCAATTTTGCTCTCAAAATTTAAGTTAAAGTCTAAGCTTTAGTAAAAATTTAACAAAATAAAAAAATACTGGTAAAAAGTAGTTGTTCGATACTCCAAAGTCTAGAGCGCCTTCTATCGTCATTTTTTAAACTTTGTCTTAAAAAAAAATTTTTTTTTTTTAAGGAAAATACTAATTTAAAGAATGATTTAGCGAAAACCGCAAATGAATCGATCCATTTTTCCGTTTTTTATCATCATTTGAAATTTAGGGCCCTAAACTTTGATGGCGCCTATCTCCTTCGGAAGACGTTTGGAACACTTGGTTTCCTATTTACTATTACTTGTCTTGATGTGTACTATCACACCTTAAACTTACTCCCATCATTTATGAAACACCCTGTATGTTACGGCCAAAGCCAAAAATCGGCCAATTCGCGTTTTGGCCAACGTTGCTGTAAACTTACCGGCCAATGTCCGATCTTTTCTTGATTTCGGGCTTTGGCCGGCCAGTTGGTGGCTTGGGTGGATCGGCCAACGTAGGGAGAAAGAAAGCAACAGCAGATTGTTTTATACACTGTTAATAATGAAGTATTTAAAAAATAAATACTTCTGTGTACTGTTTTTTTAATACAATTGTTTCAGAAACGAGTTCAAATATAAATGACACCTATAAGTTAAAAATAAGCTTGTAATATATAAAAATATGATCTTGTGTTATTCTGTTCTTTTACTAAAACCATACTAAAAATTATTCAGTGAACGTATATGCTGTAACAACGTGATAGCGTGAAGATTAGATTGCGCCCTTCAAAATGACGAATTATATCTTGAGCAAATGCTTTGCGTATCGTGTATGAATACAAAGGCAAACTGAGTACTCAATTTGTCAGTTACCTTTAAGGGTGATCCTAAGTCTTTTTCTGCTCCATGGACCTAATGTTAAAGATCCCAGATCACATTGTCTCCCGAAATTTCGCTTCAAAAATATGAAATTTTTTGCAAAGGCAAATAGCAAAAATAAGGACTAATTAAAAAAATATGAAGGACAAATAATTTTGTTATTAATATAATTTAAAGACATTTCTTCGTTGGCGCCATCTAATTTCACCTACATGTCCTAATTTATATTTTATACATAAATGTCATGAAATTTATTTTAATTTACTCTTAATATTGCTTTTTTTCCTTGTAAAAAAGTTCGTATTTTATAAATCGATATTTTGGACGAGAATGTAATCTGGAAAATTTAGCATAAGGTCTATGGAGAAGAAAACCTTAAAATATTTCTTGGAATACACCGCTCCTGTGCGAGTTAGCCTAGTTGGCAGCTTATTGGGTTACAGATCGAGAGGTCCTCTGGGACTAACCATGTCAGTCGAGATTTCTTATTGCAAATTTAGATTTGCATAGTTTCTGCAGATATGAAAAAACACACTCGTATTCGAATCCCTGTACGTATTCAAAAAGTAAGTACATGCATTTGTCAAATTTAAATATATTGTACTCGGTGCTATTATAGCAACATGGAGCACTCAAGAATGAGTATATTATACTTATTTTTAAGTATTCTGTTTTAATAGTGAATTTTACTAATTTCAAATGATGAAAACAATTTCGATAGTGTTAAGCAGCATTTATTACAGCAAGTTGTACATCCATGGCATTTTGAATTACATAACCGTTGATTCCTCCTACATTTAGGGTCGCGGTAGCCTGGTGATAAGGTCTCGGCTTCGGAACAGGAGGGTTTCAGGTTCGAGACCCGATTCTACCGAAAAACCGTCGTGTAAGGGGGTCTGTTGCAGGTTAAATCCGTCCTGACCAAATGTCGTCCCGCAGATGTGGTATGGTATGGTGTGGTTTGGAGAGGGGGGTGCCAACTCAGGTGTCGTCCTCGTCATCTGACCGCGGTTCAAAATTACAAGGTCCGTCCCAAAATAGCCCTAGTGTTGCTTCAAACGGGACGTTAATATAACTAAAACCAAACCAAAATCCTCCTACTTTTACAGATATTTGTTCCACACTTGGCATTGCAATTACATCTACCATTATCACATCGGGCTTTGGCCAAAGATTCCCAGCCACTTGGCGAAATGACCAGCCAAAGTAGCATATACAATATTAATTGTAAGTACTTCGGACTTTGGCCGAAACGCGAATTAGCTGAACTTCGGGCTTTGGCCATAACAAAGTAATCAAAATGATTATTTCTACACCACTTTTTTTTAAAGTTTTAGAAACATATAAGCAGCTATTTTATTCATTGCGACGTGCGAGCGTGAGTTTGTTGTTTATTTATAAGTAAACGAAAAAAATATTTTGAAATAATTGAAAATAAAGTCTCAATCTTACAAACTTGGAAAATTTTTTGCAAAAAGTATATTTGTACACCTATATCTCCAGTAAATATTACTATCATTTCATGTAATTTTTCACATTATAGTTAATATTTTGGATTGTATTTTTTAAACATTGAAGGTTATCTTTTTTAACAGTGGAGGTCACTCGCAGAGAAAAGTTGAGAAATAGCCACGAAATCAAAAGAAGTCTCTTTAGACATGAGAACTCATATTGTTAACCTTAATAAAAGTGGAAAATCTTATCGCGAATTTCAAAAGATGGTTAAGTTACCCTTTACAACTATTGGTTGCATCGTAAGAAAATATAAAAATACTGGACGCGTTGAAAATGAACGCAGGCCAGGCGGCCCGAGTAAATTAACTTCAAGAACTAAACGAAGTATTGTTAAAGCAGCTATTAGATAACCACAAATTTCTGCACAGAAAATTTCAGATGACCTTCTCGCATCTTCTAACATTAGAGTGATCGCTCAAACAATAAGAAATGTGTTACATAGTGCTGGTTTAAAAGGCAGAACTCCGAGAAAAAACCCAATGATCTCTGAAATAAATAGAAAGAAGCGTCTAGAATTTGCTATGAAATACAAAGACAACCCGATGGACTTCTGGGAAAAGGTTATTTTTTTAGATGAGAGTAAGTTTGAAATTTTTTCACCCCCTAGTATCCGAAAAATCTGGCGAAAAAATAAAACAGCCCTCGATAGTAAAAATGTACTTCAGGCTCTGAAACATGGTGGTGGAAATTTGATGGTTTGGGGTTGTGTAGCTCATGGCGATGTTGGAAAATTACACTTTATTGACACAAAAATGACCGCTTTAGGTTACATTGATGTGTTGCGGCATAACTTATTAGACAGTGCTAGAAAATTGGGTATCGGTGACACTTTCTTATTCCAACAAGATAACGATCCAAAACACACTGCGATAGTTACTAAAACATGGTTGCTTTATAACGCGCCAAGACGCCTTGAAACTCCACCACAATTCCCAGATATAAATCCAATTGAAAATTTGTGGATGCTATTGGATGCTCAAGTCCGAAAAAAAAATATTACAAATAAAAATAGTTTGAAAGAAGCACTCATGGAAGCTTGGGAAGAAATAGATCAAGAAACCACCAAAAAGTTAATAGAATCATTGCCAAGACGTCTTGAAGCAATTGTAAAAGCCAATGGAATGCATACAAAGTATTAAATTTCTATAAAATAATTATAATTATGTTTAAAATTTGTCACTAAGTAAGTGTACAAATACTCTTTTTGTATAGTTTTTATAAAGTTTTATTCATTAATCAACTAAAGTTTATGTGATTGTTTTCTTGTTGATATTTTATTATTATTTTACCTCACTAGAATATATTTCTGCAACTTAGTTACCTTATTTTATTTTGCTATTATATTCCAAAATTGAAGTGTACGAATAAACATTTTGTCAACTGTATATAGAAATGACGTATATAGAATGATAGCTGAACTCTGTCAGAAGCATTCCAATATCATGACTATGTTTCTTAAAAATTATTTATCTGAAGCAGAATCCGACTCTATCAGTTATTAATAACTTACTACAAAAGTACCTTCCTAGAAGGTGCCTCTAAATATAAGCAGAAAGGCATCTGTATCTGATTTATTTAAGTAGCAGAAAGGTTAAAAAAATTCATGCGGATTAGATTCAACTAGTTTGTTTTTATAACAATCAATATCAATTCACGACTCTCAAAACATTCCTCAGTAAGGGACAATATATTAATATTACCATTTTTCCTTAACATTATTATCAAAATGAGTCTAAACATTTACCACATTCATTAAATAATATATTCCTAAAAAGACTCGGAGTATGAATAAGACATGTTTCTGGTTTATTTCAGAGGTATAAAGATAATAAAAGCAATATATAGGAGCATGAGATAATGAAGTAATAATGGAGTAATTTATTCTTATAGCAAATAGCAACCAATATAAATATATCGTCACTCAGGCATTATTAAAGAAGATACACTCCATTGTAAATACTATTTATCTGAAACAGAATCACTCTTGCTCATTCGTCGCAATCATTAAAAGTATATTCTTAAAAAGAGATTCTGTAAAAGAATCTCTTTCTAAGAATATGCTTTTGAAATTGTGACTTTATCTGAAACTGATTTGTTTCAGTTATAAAGATTTTAAAAAAATTCACGCTAATGAGATTCAACTTGTTTAATGTTATAACAATCAATATCAACATATCATTCTTCATTTTTAAGAATGTTAATTCCTCAGATTTGATCCCCTTCTTTTGAATATTGAGATTTTAGTCATTGTCAGTTTCCTCCACTGAAACAATAGAATAAGAAGCTATTAGATTTAATGAATAATACAAAAGATGGTATTATTTTATTGCACTTTTAATTTTCCTATTTGTTACTTTGCAATTGTAAACAATGAAAAGTCAGATTACATCAAGTTGTTTTAAAATAAGATGAAACCTGTTCATCTCTGATATTTAAAGATAGCATTATTTCAGAGTCATTGATATATATGTTATTCTTCTCATCTTAATCCATGATTTTTTGTTGTTGATAAAATGGAAATAAGGGCATAAAGATAAATGTATAATAATAATAGATTCTACAGTGAATGATCAATCAAGGAGATAGTAAACATAAACTTAAGGAAATCTTAACATGCCATATTATTTGTAAATTGCATCATTAAAAAAAATGTAAAATCTTTCAAGTTGCTCAATAGAGTAAACCGGTGAACCTAGAATTGCCAAATTCGCAACATAATTACTTACTGTGTAGTAAAGTTTCATGCAAGAAGGAATTTTAACGAAATTTTAATTAAAAACTGGCAAATTCTAAAGTCTTTCCTTGATAAATTTAGAGTATATAATCGTACAAAAGTTTTTACACCTTGTTAATCCTTTTATCTCTTAGATTATTTGAATTCAGGTACTTCAGAATACCGCAACGCTAGAAATTTCCTTTCAAAGATAAGAAAAATTCCCCGCTTCCTTCAAAACCCTTAATGACCGTATTCTTAAGGAGTTCTTCTGCAAAAGAGATCTTGAAAGAAAACCCCTCCTGCCACCAAATTCATCTGGGTGAGCGTCTCTAACGAACAAAGTACACACCTTGGATAATCAATCACACTTGACGAAAGCAGAAAAAATTAAACTGATATCCAGGCGACTCGGGGGGGGGGGAGGGGTCCCGTAACATTTTTTCCAACTGGCATTAGCTGCTTTTCCGTATAGATATTCAATTTTTTTTAAACAAATAAACTTTTTGATAACAATTTTATATCCATATATTAATTTTATTTCATTAAATATTTCATATCCTATTTAAGTACATCTTAATTTGATGCTTTTCGTTGATTTACTCATAAGTATACAAGTTTGGATCACTCTAAAGTCATTTTTTTTGTGTGTGTCTGTCTTTATTGTTAATATATTTAGTAGCAAAGTTTTTTACAAATTATACGAATCAAGATAAAATATTGTTATGCTAAAATGTTTCGAAGGGAAGGTTTGGATTTTTTTTTAAATTATTCCCTACTAAGGGATTTCTAAAACTTTGAGTTTTGTCTAAAATACAGGATCAGCATTTTAACATTATCATTTTTCTTTTCACTCTATTTTCTATATTCGAAAAATCAAAACATTTTTACAATTCATTGCTGTAACTTGTGACATAAACTTGTAAGATAACATTGATTGAAACAAACGAAAATTTAGTGTCAGATATAGACAGTTTCTAAAAGAGGATAATGGAAACGAAACATCCGATAAAGTAGTTAAAGCCTTGTGTTATTTTAGAGGAATAGAAACATAAATTTCCTGCGTTATCAGACAGAACAATGAAAGAAATTTTAAACTCAAACTAACTGAATAGAAGAACAAAAATCTTGCTCGACAATTTCTCATTTTTCTCGAAGTTGACAAGAGAGATTATTTCCGCGTGTCAAGATCTTTTGGCAAAGATAATTCATCACATCTGTGAACAGTTTTTGAGTTTCTCATCCATCATTTATATGATGAAGATTGAATGTGTTTAAAAAGTGCTGTTGACAATGCGCACTGGATTTCCTAGGAATCGCTAATGTAGCGTTCTAAATTTCACTCTGGTGGAAGAGAAATGTATCGATCTAAAAGACAATAATACTTTGTTTAATAAAAGGAATTTAAATGTGTCTGTTTGCATTCATCTTCGAGGGCTATTCATCATTTTCTCGAAGGTTCGGGAGGTTTGCAAAGAGAAAGCATAATCTTCATAAAGGCCCAAAATTTAAATTATTATAGTTTTTTATCTTTGAAAGCTCCTGAGTTAGTAACGAACAATTTTCTTTCAATACACAAAGTATACAAAGAGGAAGTATTGTAATCGTCAAAATTTCGCAATTCTTGCAAATTCTTTGTTTCAAACCTTCCGAAATCCGAAAAACACATTTTTTGGAATTGTTTTTATCTGCCAGTGAACAAGATAGCTCACAAATATTTTGCGATTGAAAAATGAAATTTGATACCTGCATGATCTTCACACCAAACTTGTGGGTTTTTGTCACATTTTGAACGAGATTCATTCATAGGAACTCTGCTTGTCTGTCTACCCAAATAGATTGAAATATGATTCATAGTACAGTTAGGGTTTTAGTGATACAAGCCACCAATGGCGACCAGCCTCAATGTCTCATGTCATTAGTCTCAATGCCTCATTAATTGAAAATTAATCATTTCAATTATCGTCTCAAATATGAAACCGAGACTGAATCCCAGATTTCAGAAACGGGAATTAAATGTCTTGCTCATTTCCTGACAAATGATTTTCATATCAGTATATATAATTGTCCATCGCCGTCCGTAACGTTAAATGACATTATGGGTAGAGAATATCCCATTGAAAGGGGACCGAAGTTCTTATTTTCATATATATTTACATGTAAAATGTAGCCCGAATAATATATTTTTTTAAAAACTATCTTAAGCACTCTGCCAATGTGCAGTATCTTTCCTACTGCAATTTTCATTAGTTAATTTGTAACATCCATATACATTATAGAAAGTGAAGATAACGTTGCAAAGAAACAAACTAGACCAGAACCAATGCAACAACAAATCTTCTCTTATTATATACTTGCATCTAATGTAAATAATACTATGTTATGATAGTATTATTTACATATATACATCTACTGTAAATATATGTAATGATATTTTAATTCTAATTTCAATTTAATTAATTTCCAAGATTTTATCTTAATTTAGCCCATAGTAACTTCATTCTAAAAATATTCTCTTATTTCGAGATCCAATTCCACTTTCGGTTTAATTAATTCCTTTGCAAAAATAATGCGCCATCAGTAGTACGTATCAAATGAAAGTGATGCCTTCTGTGCTCTTGAGAAAGTGTCAAAGGTCACCACGTGTATTGAATTGGGGTCTGGCCAGAAATCTCATCTTATATAAGATTAGTAATCATTTGTTTCGGCCTTTTTTGCCTTCTTTCTTACTTCAGCTTTTGTGCCGCACCGCGTCTTCTTGTTAATAATTATGCTTTCCAGGATGGATTTTAAAGATAGAATAAAACGAAATTTAAAATACAAAGTCTCGTCTATGTCTTCAAACCTGCCTTCTGCTTTAACCAAATAATGTTACATATATTTATTTTTTAAGCAATTCGTCAGTGCGCATGATATTTTCTGGTACCATTTTTATTACTTTCTGACAATCTCATCTGACATTGTTAACAGAATAACAGCCCGTCTAGATGGTTAATTAAATATTCTAATTAAAATATAAAAGAATAAAAAATATAACATTCTTAAATAAAAATATAGAATAAGAATAAATATAAAATTTTTTTAATAATAATATGGAAATATAATGATGAATTCGAAATGTTTCATCCGAATTCTCATCTCGGGTTTTAATAGCATATCTAAATAGATGTGTTACAACCCATTTATTTAAGTGAACAAATTAGATATATTGGTCATTCTTCTTTCAGATAATAACTTCCTTTATGGGAAAAATGGCAAACTCAAGGAGAAAATTGAATATCAGTTATATTTATTAGTATTTATTATCTGTCTGGACTGCATGCATAAAATAGTAGAATATAAAACATTTGCATTGTCAGATTTTGCATAGATGGCTCGTTTTTCTGCTGTTTGCTTTGGCAATTTTTGCCAGAAAGAGCTAATTCTCCTACATCTCATTAACACCATGCTGTCTTTCAAAAATTATTTCTTACAAAATTGGGCGATTAATAAAATGAACTGGGAACACTTGAATTATTTACGAAATAGTCTTTTTGACGCTTTTGACAATAAAATTAATAACTGTAGTTGGATTTATGGCCTGTCATGAATCTTTGTACCCTATAATACCCTATAATAAATAAACAACTACAATCCAGTGTGTAAATGTTATACATGAAGTTGGCTTTAGTAAAGATTAATTGTTTACGCTTTGTGTCGAATTGGACGCTGTCCAGAGTTAAGTGTTACTCTGTAATAAAGTGCAGTCGCTTTTGATTTGTTGATTTAACATCAATATATGAAAGTTGCTATTTTATGTATTCACACAATTAATTATGAAAACTTTCATGATAATAAGATTGTTTTAAACGCTACATGTCTCTTGACTGCCGTACATATTTTTGAAATTTATAAAACGAAGAGAAAGACCGAAATTTGATTTTTGTGTCCAAACGGTTATTTTATATTAATTGAAAAGATACGATTTTTTTCTTTCTTCGGTGGATTTTTGATATAATTTTAAATTCTAAGATCTATTAATTTGCATAAAATATTTTTTTTAGAAAATCTTTGTGTTATGAATAAAGGCAGTATGGTATTTAAAAATATTGACGTCAGACGCTAATCCTCGTCTTTTGGCAATGTAATACTGTATAAGAAGCAATTTGCATTATATAATATGGCATGAGAACTGTGTTACATATGTCCATAAATACTGAACTCCACTTTCTCATTTGAAAATTGTGACAAATATAAACATAATAGTGATGTGTGTGTATATATATACGAAAAAAGTGACGCGCTACTAAATAAATCTCTTACAGCGTTACTTATCGGGAAAATTCGAAATTTTCAACATTTCTATCTATAAAACAGTACATATTACAATTTAAAAAAAAAAAAACCTTGGTTTTTCGATAGATACAAGATGCAGTCACAAATAGCTTTATCGGATGGAGGAAAATTACTTTACTCTTTCTAAATACTTTTTTTTGTGGAAAATAAAATTCAACATTCTCCTGCACCATGTTTCACAAAATTATGTCTAATATTTTTCGTAGTGGTAGCGTTTTACAACGCGCAGGTCCGAAGTTCGGTCCTCGCACTGGGTAAGGCCGACTCAGCCTTTCATCCCTTCAGTGGATCAATAAACTGCATGTGAGACGAAGCATGTTTGGGAACTAAACATTGAGGGTCCCGCGTTAGGCTGATCACCTAACCGAAACATATGCCTTGCAGCCGAGGGCCCTCAGTCAAGAAAGTAGACATGGGCACTGTAAGCCTTTGCCCACATGGGTTGTCGTGCCACTGAATTAATAGATTTTTTTTCTTTTCTAGACATTTCAAAACGGTACTTGAATTATAATTAGAAGATTCTAGAATAATATGAGCCTCGGAGATTTGTTGGTAAGGTCTTGGCTTCGGAACCCGAGGATTTCAGGTTTGAGACCCAATTCCACCGAAGAACTGTCGTGTAAACGGGTCTGGTACATGTTAAATCCATTTGAGACAAATGTCCTTCGGCTAGTGTAGTTTGAAAGCTTGGAGAGGGGTATACGGACTCGAGTGTCATCTTCGTCATCTGACCCAGGTTTACAATAACGAGATCTGTCCAAAATAGTCCTAGTGTTGCTTGAAATAAATATAATTAATAGTTAATATAGCTAAGTTAAATATAACGGAAAGTTAATATAACTAAACTAAACTAAACTAATCTAAAAGATTTTCCTTAAAAACCACACACATGCACTTCAAAATCTCATATCAGAAGATATTGATCATAATATGTCAATTGAAGATTTGTTTTTAAAAATTAGAATTCTAATATATTTGCATACAAACTTACGTTTTTAAATGGGCGATAAAAAAAGTTTGCGAAAAAATGCATTTTATACCAAATATCTTTGCCATAAATTCTAAAATATAAATTATATCAATAAAATACAGTTTATATATTATCAGAATTATTTATTCATCATTATGCCCAGCTAAAATGCTTGAAAACTTTGTTTTAAATTTATTAATAATAGCTAAACAGATATTTTTTCTTGCTTTAATTATAACAATAATAACAATCTATAAGCAAAAGAGAAGTGATCTGGAAAAGCATGTTTCTTCCAAAAATATCATTGCTTTTCTAGATGACATTTTATCATGCATTTCGTGAAAGTACCAGATTTCATTTTCATTACTTTTTTATTTCTGGGATAAACCCTAATTTAAATTATAAATTTATAAATTATTGTTTGGAAATGATAGCAGCTAAAAATTTTATATTCAATTTACCTATATATATATATGGGATAACCGCCACTATTTATATTCAGGTTCAAGTTTATTAATGAATCTATTTCTCTGAAAATTTTAATAACTGCGGATATGTAATTCACAATGCACTCTGAATTGAGGTTATATTGATAATTCAGAAGTGGTTTAATCCCAGTTATATCGGAATTATTACGCTCAAATGCGTTTTCAGTTGCTAATAATTAGAAATTTATATTACTGATATAAACTGATAATAACCACTATACAGATGATAGAGAATTCAGCATAACTATGAGTTTACATCATTACAGCAATTTCTGTCAGAATGCGTTTACTGTTTACCTCTGGAGGGATGTTCAGTGTGAGACGGTAACATGTTCATATTGTTATAATGGAGTGGAATGACAGGATGCATAGCAGCTTTGCCAGTTTTGGCGAAATATCGCCAGTATTTTCTGACTTCTTCAGCCAAGAAGGATTCTATGAGTTTTGCATTGTTTTTCATATTTCTTGATTTGATATTTCATGAAAAATTGTGAAGACAAAATGTTTAAGAGTACTAAATTCGGAATGTAGTTACTTCTAAAGTAATAGTTGTGTACTGAGAACATTTTTACAAAATTCTAACTAAGATTTTTAAAAATTAAAGGAATTAAATTTTTTTTTCTTAATAACGTCAGCTTATATTAGGTAGCAAAAAATCTTTATTCAAAGGTTAAAATTTGAATCCACTAGGTTTATTTATAATGATACAAATTTTATTTCAATACAATATTATCTTTAATTTTGTTAAATTCTAGTCACTTTTAGCGGCCAGTTGATTCATTGGGATTAATAGATAAAAAAAATATTTGTTGTAATTTTGTTTTAATTGGTTCATCCGCTAATCAAATGTTATTAAACTTTAAATTTTGATGAGCATACAACAGACTTTTTAGTAACCTTGCAATTTCTGCTTATTGTGCTAGACGATTTCCCTAAATTTTTATCTGTATATAAATATATGTATTTGACAGCAAAAGCAACAGTATTTCAAAAATTGGCACTCTTAAAGAACATTACTATTACTTAATTTTGAAATTGATTTCTAGTTATAACAAGATTTCAAAATAGTTGTTATAATCGTTGTTATAATATACGACATATATTACAGTGCAATCTAATGAACATAGAAAAATAAGCCTAATCTTCATATCATGATTGCAACAATGGAAAAAAGGCTAAGATGAATTATTAGTAGTAACAATGAAACAAATTTTAATTTAATTTCAAAAATAAAATGCAGTAAAATACGCATAAAATATCTTTTTTTAAAAATTGGTTAAAAAGGAAAATAAATTATGGAAAAAAAACATTGGTATCATTAAAACGATATTTTTTTTTAAATTTTAATACAATGTGAAAATTATTTTTAACTATATTTTCAGAAATTGCCACACAACTTAAAAATGATTTTGATGAAATTAAGAAATGTTTCTCTTTCTATGAATACAAAATAAGTAAATAAGTGTTCCAAAATGTTAAAAGACCGTTTTGGGAGCTTCAGAGAGTAAGACCATAAAAAAGAAGATCTTGAAAAATCTCGTTAAGAATTACGATTTTTCAGTTACTGCCCTTGACGTCCAACTGATTCACCGCAAATACTGGTTGTGTTTACTTTAAAATAAATCCTTTATGCATAACTTGATGTTCATGATTCCCTAAGAAAAAGAATTAAGCATTAATTTCGACAAACAATAAAGTCGTGCTATTTTAATAGTCTGACATATGTACCATTTTTATGCATATGAAATCATTCTGTTGACTTTCCCATGACACCATATTGTTATCAAATTCCAGTTGCTCAATCTCCTAATTTTCGTGGTGTTGTAACTTTTCTTTTCTGGTCGCTTTTGTCATCCAGATGATTAAAAAGAATAGTGGCTGTGCAGTTTAATCAACACTGATCATGAAGTGAAAATTTAGATAACTTTTATTCCTTCCTTCATTATTGTTTAGACAAAAAAATTTTAAATTCTTTCTTGACGAAATCGGTTATATTATATTGCGTCTTGTTTTCATCAGCTGCGTTACAAATCGCATTCACGATACATATTATTTTTTGCAAACGCTTCAATTTCCTTCACTATTTGAAAGGATTGCTGACACTATTTTTAAAGACTGAATGGTTTCTTTCAAAGAGGGAATTCCACGTTTTTCATTATTATCCGAGTCAGCGCCCGAACTACTGCTCGTTGTCGGATTCTAAAATCCTCCGCGCTCTTGCGCAGGATGGATTTATTTAGTCAAAGAGGAAACATAAAGGAGATGTTTGCATTGAACAATAAGGTGAACTTGGATTATACGTGGGTTGATGTATAGTAATAGATAACTTGTAATATCGATGGGAAAAGATACTAATTCTCAATAAAATATTTTAGAGTAATTTGTACTTATTTTGACGAGTATAAAAATCAAATTATAATGAATAAATGGAAGACTTCTGTTCTTAACATTTAGTAATTAACTTTTTTTTATAAAATAAAACAATTTTTTAAGTTAAAGAATTTTTTTAACTGTTATTGAATTTTTTATAATATTTTGAGACTAATAATGATAGATAATTTCAGTCACACTTGATAATATTAAATAAATTACTTATGTCAACTCTGAATGTTTTTTACTTTTTGAATTAATCTTATAATCAATCTATATACAATTTTTAATTACAAAAAATAGTGCTATCAGTAACGACTCGATACTCACCTATATGTGGAGAAAAACTGAATGAAAAAATACCTAATGAGGCGGAAATCAAGGTCAAATAATGAAAAAAACTGCGGCAAAGCACTCATCGTTTCCGCATCTCACCCTATAATGAGGTAGAGTCGTCGAAAAGTGGCCGTCTCGATTACTGAAACGAACAGTATCTGGTATTGTGTCTATCAAATCACGTAGTCAAAATCACTGATGTAAGGACATTTACATAGAATTCTACATAATCCTCAAATTCATCAGAAATGGGAAAAGGTTTTTCATTCGAATTTGAATTCTCAAATTCATCACCTTGACTATCACCTTTGAATTTGAGGAAAATTGCCTTTTAAAAAAATAGCTTGAATTGTTTACATCCGATCATTCCATGATGAAGAAATCATATGGAGAGCTTCTAGAGTGTTTACTTTTTCTTGCACCTCCACTCCCCCAGATTTTATACTTAGAGGAGAATTTTTATAGTAGTTTTATTTGACTGTCCATTTTAAACGATAGAATAATTCCAAATCACAAGGCTGAGCTTTGTTTGTGCATTTGGCCTAGAGATATTCGACGCGTACATTTTTACTTTCTTATATACCTAGTAAAGAGAAAGTATAGTAATCATAAAAACAACAAAACAAATCAATTTTGTTGAATCTCCGTGTTTTATACCTCCAATAGTTTGAAAAGCAAGTTTCTAGAAAATGTTCGTCTGTCTGTGATAAAGATAAATCAAAAGCACTTTGAACCTAGTTCAAATTTAGTAAACGAAATTCACACCACATTTGCTGATTTCTATCAAATTTTGAGAAAAATCTGTTCGTAGAAAGTCTTTCTGTCCGGTTGTTCGAACATAATTTAAATAACATAATTACAAAACATTGAAAGCTAGTTAAATAAAATTCGGTACACAGATATAAAATCTCTAGTCGGACATCTACCAAAATTTGAGATGAATCTAAAAAGGGGTTGACTGTCTGTCGGTCTGTACTTTCAGAAACAAACACTAAAACTCAAATGACTCATAATGACTTAAATTTATTAAATTTAGAATGTGGTTTTGTGACTGCAAATATAGTTCTGAATAAAATGTTGGTTTCAGTCGACTGGGAAAATGCATCTAAAACATAAATTCGATTTTCGGATACTATTAACGCATGCCTGGGATTAATAGACGAAAAAAAACACTTTAAGGATAGTACGATAGATTTAGTGAAAATGCTACATTCCCCCCTCCCCCCCCAAAAAGTTACTATTTCTAGCTATTGTACGCCAATTGCCTGTAAAGCGTTCTCTGGCATGAAAAGTTTATTTTATGCGATAATGTTTTTCAGAGACCACCCCAAGTAGATCAATAAACTGAAGAATATGAGGGCACATTCGTCGAATTTGAGAAGGCAATTTTCAAATTATTCAATAGGGAATTGACCTCCTTGAAAAACTTTTTTGGGGGGGGGGATTTTCCAACAAATAAGGGTATTAACTTTTCAGTCCCGTCTGGAATGTTGCATAGCAGAACAGTCTGCTATGCAACATTATTTGCTTTTCCCTTTACTGCAAAAGTCAGGAAGGAGATTGTAAAACAATCCTGTCTCACAAACGTCGAAATTTACTTTACTAGAACATTATTGCATCAAAGTGGGTAATACTCTTTTTTTTTTTTTTTTTTATCCACGCTTGGATATTCTCGGAATTAATTGCAGCAGTCTCACTACAAAGACACTTGTAGGATAAATTGTGCTTCTTCTTAGTACGATCTATCTAAACGTTTGAAGCAAAGAATCCTTGAATTTCCAGGTTAGAAGCAAATTCTATTGCTTTCTTTATCTTTCAAAATAGCCATCTTTTTGCAGGACCGATAAGTATAAAACAAAGATTCTCAATCAACTGATGGCTATTTAGCAAATCTCTCTTCTGACATGTTTCGAGAATTTTAAGAAAATCTCCTTTTCCCAAATTCGTCTGGGCGAGCGTATCAGAGGAACAAAACACCAGCTTTGAGTTTCAATCATTCACGCATAACGGAAAGAGGAGGAATTCTAAAGTAATATTCAGGCGTTGCTGCAGGGCAGAGGTGGCTTGATGGTAAGGTTTCGGCTTCGGAACCGGATTTTTTCAGGTTCGAGACCCAATTCCAACGAGGAATCGTCGTGTAAGCCGGTTTGGTGCACTCTAATTCATCGGAGCCACACGTCCTTCCACTGGTGTGGTGTGGAAGATTGGAGAAATGCCAACTCAGATGCCGTCCTCGTCACCTGACTGCAGTTCAAAATGACGAGGTCATTTTAAAATAACTCTATTGTTGCTTTAATACGGGACGTTGATATAACTAAACTCGGGAGTTGTAGTTTCATTAAATGGACGTTTGAGGTCATTCAAGCTTTTATAATGTTAAAGCATAATTAGCATATGTTTACACATCAACTGATTTTCTGAAAAAAAATTAAATAATTGCTTTAAAATGAGAATTTTGAATATACTTTGGTTTACTCTTAATTTGTTCAAATGAAAAAATTTCACTTGATATTTTACCTGAAACACCTAAATTATTATTTTCAATTAAATTTATATAGTTTGCTTCACTTATTTCCTATCACTAGATGGCTTCCAAGTTAACCATTTAAACGCTAACTTGAAAGCCTTGTAGTCGTTTTGAGTCATGGCCATATAATGACAGCAACATTTGAATCAATATTTTGGTTTCCAAATTTCCCTAATAACGGTGGATATCTTATGGATGAGTAAGAAAAGACCACGCTGGCCTAATGGTAAGGTCTTAGCTTCGGGATTGGAGGGCTACAGATTCGAAACCCGCTTCCGCTAAAGATCCATCGAGCACGTGGGTTCATTGCTCACTAAATCCGATTAGTTGACCAAACACCCTTCCATTGACGTGAGTGGATGCTTGGAGAGGATTGTCAGTTCAGGCGTCATTCTTCATATTTGACCTGAGTTAAATGTTAAGAATGATGACCTGAATGACCCGAGTCAAATGTGAAGAATTCTTCACATTTGACCTCAGATCAAATGACCTGAGTTATTGATATGAGTTTAGAGTTCGGTTCAAAGAATGGTCCTCTTATGCCTTCTAGACAAGATAGTATAATATAACTGAATGAAATTATAAAAGCAGGATTATGGAAATATTTCTTACGCAATACGGATCATTCGCGGAAACTGTTTTTTGAAAGTAATCAGAAAAATGTAGGTATTTAATACAACAGAATTAGTAATAACAATTACAAAGTTTTCAAAACTACTTAGACCACTTTTATGGATAAATCTATTATATAAAATGCAAGTCATTTTTTTTCAATAGAACAGGAGGTCGCACACTCAGATAACAAGGGCGACAGCTTTACTTTATATGGCTCAGTCTCACTTTTTTGTTTACTTAATTTACTAGCGAAGTGAGCAATCGTAGTGTAATTTAATATAAATTTATAAAAACACCCCAACACTATTTCATGAAATTAAATATATTGTGCCGATAGTAAAATAGTTCTTTAATACGGAAGACTATACATTGTCTTTTAAGAAAGCTATGCTGCATTCCAATCGTCCAGTTAGACAACATATTACTTATTTTTTCCCAACAGGCGTAGGGCGTCTTTAGGGATTTAGAAGCTTTAGATGTTGGGAAGCGTTATTTGGAGAAATGATTTAATTCTAAAATATGCAATTTCATCAGAGACATTTAAGGGAACTGCTCAGCAATCATGCAACACTAAAAAGACATCATCAAGGAATTTCAATTACACTTTTACAAGGAATTCTAATAAAGTGTTACCGCATTTTTTTTAATTTTTCAATTAATCTGTCAAAATCTACAACTGTTAATTTCAGTCTCACATAAGCATTATTATCTTCTAGTAATTTCCTGAAAGAAGACTTCTTTTTTATTTAAAGAATTCCCTTTTTTCTTTATTTCGAAAAAATAAACAAACATGAGAATTTCACTTAAAGGAAATTAAAATAAGTACACATTAAGAAACTTCAAAACAAACCACAGCAAAAACAAATGTCTTGCACAATACCACACAAATAAAAAAATGTCTTAAAGTTCAACCAGGTTAATTAAATAATATAATATTCATGTTTTATATTTTATTTGAAGTGTGCGGACGAAAATGAAATAAACAAACAAGCGTTTTTAAAAACTTAGGGACGCAAAAATTAAGAAAAAAAAAACAAATTTTAATTTGGACGTCACAAATAGAAGAGAAGAAAAAGAAATATGATTTTTTTGACATTTAATTCAACTGTTTGTGTGTTTTGTAACTGGAACGCTTTCTTATGATATCTTTTTTTTTTAATTCTCTTAAGTTTGAAATTAATATTTTATGATTCTACAGGTTTTTTTAAAATCTACTTACATGAAAAGTTTACTTAAATCTTGTTTGCAGTATTTTCTGAGTAGTTTTACACATCTGTCAGAAAAATACTGAAAGAATTTTAAAAATTAGATTTCATTTAGCAAACAATTTTTTTTCCAGAATAGAATGGGTTTTTATAATTCATATTACTTGGAGTTAAGTGTTAGTTTCATCATTGCTTTGAATTTTACTTGCATAAATTTGCAAGCTAATTCAGCTGAAAGTTGATATTATTCCCAAATTCATGTCTTAATGTTTTACAACAAAAAATGTCAAAACAAGTGTTTTTTAGTTTAATCTGAACACTAACTAATTATCATCATTTATTATTATCATGATAGAATTTCATAAGAGAATCATCTTATCATTCATGTGAAATTAAATTTCCATGACAAATATAGCACCGAATATAGAGAGTATTTACAACTAATCACTGTACTGTATGGTGAAATCCGCATTAACTTATGCATACATTTTGAGAACAAACTAATGAGGAATGTCTTCCAAAATCTTCCTTGCAAATTTTCTAATGTAGGTTGAAAACACCCCTATTTAAACATGCAAATTTGTGGATATTGGGTAAAGTGAGAAAAGCCAATGTGTCAAGTTTTATTTTATAGATTTGCACATTCTACGAAGAAAATGTATGCTTCATATTATATACATACCCTCCAACATTGGTTACCCAGACATCAGTAGCATTTCTTACCGATATATTACATATAACGTAATATCAACGAATTATTGAAGATAAAATATTTCCAAAGAATTTTAATTAGCTAAAAAAATATATTTGAGCATTATCCAAAATTATTTAACAAACTTTTACTATTGACTAAATATGTAAGTGAAATAATTTGATTTAAAGCATCACATAACAAATATTTTCAAACATTATCCAAAATTACCTGAGACATTTATTTTATTCTGAGAATTTTATTTAAAGCATCGCACAACACTATTTTGTTGATCAAATAAATTAACACTATCCGTTAAACATTTATACTTTTGTTTCATTAAATATCAAGCAATTATGCTTTTCTATCTTAAGCTACTTTAGCTTCAAAATAAATTTCCATATTCATTTTTGTAGTGAAGAGCGGCTCTAGTGTTTTTGTATTCTTGCCAGAATACTATTTCATTAGTTTCTTTTAACCATGCTAAAAGTTCTCTTACTACCAGCATTGCTGTGAGGATTTGGGAAGAAGATTTTTTGGGCATTTTTCGTAAGTTTTTGGATTTTTCACTATATATATCCGTAACTACGGAGTTCTCAAATAATTTCCGTAACAACTGCGGAAATTCCATACCTATTGGAGGGTGTGCAGAATATAGTAAAGAAATTCATATAATGAAAAGAAAGTTATATAGTGAAATCTACAGATTTGTTGTAAGAGCCACAAACAAAATTTCATCTGTCTAGCTTTAAACGTTTTGAAGTTATCATTTTTACTTACAGACAGGGCGAAAGGCAAAGAGACATAATTCTAAAATGTGTTTTTTTTTCCCGAATTCTGGAAATTAAAACACCGATATCGATTTTTCAAACTGTTTACATTAATCCCACTTTGCACACTTCGTATAGGATAAAGTAAGAAATAAATAAAGAAAAATTAATAAATTATTATTATGATCTTTGCTATCAAATTAGGTTGAGAAAAGTGAATTATTTAAATTATAAAAGAGATAATAAGATTTCTATTTTCAGTTGCTGGAGCATGACAACATTTCATGTTTAATTTAAATCTTATTCAGTGCTCTTTGAATAATTGGATTTTATAGCCTTTTTGAATAATTATGAGATTTTTACAGCAAACATATTTTTTACGTTGCATAATGAGATTTTAAATATATGCTACGAAATGCTGACTGAGCTTTAGTTAAAAAAATAAATACCGAATGCAATTCCATAATTACTGGTTGTTTCAAAGAAAACATAGACCAGATGCTATCTGAGTAGCATTAGTAGTAATAAAGAACTACTTCAGTTATCTATGTTTCACGAAAAAGGGGTTGCAAGTTATTCTTTGAATAAGCTCACTCAGCAAATTGTTATGATATTTTTACTTCTTCGCCTGACACAGCATTATTTATCTCTTCATGCTTCGCGAAATAACATGAAAGGCAGATGCATGTGTACTGTAATAACATATTATTTATCTTTTTATGCAGGGAAAATATAGCTTGAAAAGGAGTTGAATGCATGGTAATAACATTGCGTCTGAAGAAGAAAAAAATTGTTGAAATATATTTTCTTCTCTACGACTGCAAGTAAGAAAATGTGTTAAAAGCGTGGATATATATATGGAAATATATTTTCACAAAAGTTATTTTTCCAACGGCTTATGTTAAACTCGGCATTTTCTTGAATTGTAGCAATATAAATTTTGAAAAGAGGTTTCTTAGCGTGTGCCTAAGAAAATTTTAGTGTCTAAAGCTCCAATTTCATAATAAAATATTTGAGTTTTACTATTTATGTATTATTTTATTCATGATATTGATATAAATATGTATTTGAGTAAAATTTATGACAAAGATTATGTTCATAGTCTGTTATTTTGCATAACAGAAACATGCCTATTAACACATTTATATTTGAAATAAGTAATTTTATGTATTTTGAGAGCAATATTCTTGAAGTGATTTCTAAATTTAGGTAGAATAGATTGAATGATTTATTTAAATTACATGACTTCAGTAGAAAATAATTAGCATAATTCTGAATTATTTATTTTGTGATTTTTCCGGGAAAGACCACCTCAGAATGGAAATGATAAGTGTCCTGACTCAAAATACAAGTTATGCTTCTCTTTTAATTACAATAATGGTGTTACCTGGTTAACGGGCATATAATCGATGATTGGACGCTACCCTTCTGCAACATTATGAGAGCCATTTTGTGCAGATCATCATTATCCATATTATTATCAGCTTTGATTGGTCATTCTGACTGTATAAGATGATGTGTCACATACATGTGTAGTGAAAAGCTTATAAGCCAGTTAACAGCTACGCTACCCGAGCAATTGCTTTTGTATCGTGGTCATGTTACCGGCCTGCGAACCACAAGGTCCCAGGTTCTATCTTCGCGCATCACAATCAGCCACATATGTGTACTTTATCTGATACTGTATTATTTCTTAGCAATAAAACCTCTCCTCTTTAAGAAACACAATGTGTCCTGGAATTGAACCTACTCGATATGCATTATATGAGTAACCATTATATCGAAATTAAAATTTAAGGCGAGATAAAAAACAAAAACAAAAGAAAAGAAAGAAAAAAACAGAAGACAAATTAGAAGAAAGGAATCCACAAAAGGCAGATGGATGATAAACCTTTTTTGATATTCTCTGTTGGGAAAGAGACTACATATAATATTTTAGTTGCCCACTTGGTAGTACCTGCTTAAAATAAGTTTTTGGAAAAAATGGTCAAAGGAATATTTATTTGTAATAGCATTGAAAAAGTTATCTTTGACAATGCGCACTTGCAATTTTCGACTTGTTAGATTGTCGATTCATCACGATGTCTATAATTTAGTTTTTCTTTGAGATTAAATTTTAAACAGATGTAGGTATTTTAACGTAGAGTGAGTATGCCATTCCAGAAATCAGCAAAGAAATTATATCCCTTTACAAATTTTTATATTGCTACAGGATTTGAAATAGTTAGGAACAGAAATTATATAGAATTTACCACTAAAGTCCTTCTGTCCCATATTAGTTTGTGAAAGGCGACAATTATTACAAAATCTTAATGTCTAAATATAGTATAGTGACCTTGCACAACAGAGTGAGATGAGTTACAGCGCCATCTGAACGCAAACATCAGAGTTAGCTCTCCTATCTCAAAAACGGAAGATAAGAAAAAAAATGGCAATTATAGAATTATAAAGTGCCTTCTATATTTATGAAAAGTGGCACTTGAGTGCAATAATATGAAGAACAAAACTTGTAAAAGTCGAAATTGTTTGGTCACAATTTTCCAAGCCTGTGACGTTAAAACTCGGGAGAACAGAACAAAGGATAGTCTTCTGAATAAAAAAGAATGATATGTGTCATGTAACTGACAGAGAGCATTTCGAATGCAGAAAATACAAGTATCGGTTTATTTTTCCTTTCTCTGCCGTAAGAGTGTTGGAAATCGAAACTAAACAATAGCGAGTTTTATATTCTAAGGTTCCTTTCGTACTAAATCGATAACGCTCTACAATTATGTAACTGACTGTTTCCTCATACATTACATCTTTTTCAAAATAAGAACACCAACTCTATTTTTTGTCAGATGGCACTGTAACTGATTTCTGAAGGAAATGTATAGGCACTTTATTATACCCAGACAACAAGTTTATGACAAAAAATTGTCGTCCTGTCCAGCTCAGGTGTCGTCCTTGTCATCTGACCGCGGTTCAAAATTACGATGTTCGTCACAAAATAGCCTTAGTGTTGCTTTACAATGGTACGTTAATATAACTAAACTAACTGCTGTCTTTAACATTAAACATCCATAGGACCGATGACATCTTCTTCACGGTGATTGACCCCCAGCCACAAAGTGGTCAATCTTTGTGGCGGGGAAAAAAAAGACGAGGAGTTGTTCCTCCTCGTCTTCCCATACATCTATCAGCCTGTTAAACGAGAAGCAGGCTATCACTTTAAGAAAATCTCCTCAAAATGTTCAATATTCCCCCAAATTCTCGTTCCGTGACAAAAGAAAATCGAACACTTTATAACTTTCAAATAGTTGCTAAAAATTATCAGATTTTTTACCATCATGTCCTTCAGTGTTTTACGATTTTCTGGTTCTATCTGTACAGTACTTAAGTTACCGTTTTCAACTTTCAGATTCTTTCTTAGTTTCGAGATTTCTATGAATTCCTTGAAATAATGGTAAAGAGTATGGATTCCACCTTAGATGCATTTATTTTCCCACTTTCATCCGAATCTTTGGAAGTATGCGGGAAATCTACGTCTTGATATAATTTGGTTATCAGTAAATGGTATTTTCTTATTTTTATTTCTGAGTTTGGAATAAAGTTATAAGTTATTCTTTTTTTTTTTTTTTGGATAATTACCATTTCCCAATCATTTTAACTTTACTCCTTTTCTTAATTCCCATATTAAGACACTATTTGATTTGGGGACAATTATATCAACACTCTGTTTCTATGCTGCCAACTTCTAACACTGATCCGTCGAACAACATATACTTTTGGGAGAAAGCAGGAAATTAAATGCATTTGTGGAGGAATCGGTACTGTTTACCACTATTTAAAGAAATGCATAGAAATATGGAGTTCTGAAAGTTGAAAATAATGACTTAATTACAGTACTGATGGTACCAAATAATATTTAAACTCTGAAGGACATGATGTCAAAAATTGTCAGTTATTTACCAACTGTTTGAGAGTTTTAAAGTGTTCGGTTTTCTGTTGTTGTGAAACGAGGATTTGAAGAAATATTTAGAAATTCGTGGAGATTTTCTCTTAGGATGGCCTATCCTTGTTTTATAGGAAGATGAGGGGGGAGAACAGTAATTGACCACTTTGTGGCCAATTACCTCGAAGAGATAGTCAGTTTAACAAATCTGTCAATGTCATGATGGACAGTGTTAAATATAGCAGTCGGCCACAAGAAATCCTGTCGATACTGCTACGTTCAGTGGTGGCGGGGTGGTTGGCTGTACACAAGAAGAAGAAGAACATAGGCTTTGTCTTTGTCTTTGTCTTTGTCTGGGAATATGTGAACATAAAAACCGAAAAAATAAACTGCTTGGATTGAATTACGTGCGTGAACTATATGGCTCTTTGCTGACACAACCGGAGTTCTGTATGAAGTTTTCTTTCACGTTTAAGAAAGTCATATAAAATGAACTTTTAATATATATTTTTAAAAAAATATATGGTTTTACATACAATGTTCATTTGTTAAAAACTAAATTTTAAATAGAAGTACAGTTCACTTTAAACTAAATTAGAACCTAACTTTCAAGCAACTTATATAGGTTTTATGATTGATTTCGTTGCCATATTTAGTATAGCATACCAGGATAGGGTGAATGATCCACCACAATTTACTAAAAAACATTGTATTTAAGATTTAAGAGAAGTTTTCCCTCTTCAAAATGAATTGTTCCGAAGACGCTCGGTTTTAAAGAGTTAAAAATAAGAAAAGAAGGCCAACACAATACTTTTTAAAGATTTATAAAATGGTGCTTTAAAAGCAATAAAAAAACTTGTAAGAAAGATAGTCGCAAATAGGACTTTTTCCTATTCCGTTTTCAACCCTGTGTCGAATTCTTCACCGTGATCCTCTCAATTCCAAGCTGAGATGTCAAGGCGAAAGATCCGTACCCGTGTCCCCATTGTCTTTGACACGGAACGCAGCTTTCTATTCTAACAAGTTGAAACAAATGGCACAATACAGCTCCGAGAAAGGAAACGTCAACCTTCTTTTCCAGCAGGGATCCAGCAGAGATCTTCTTGAATCTCGTTACCTTGGCAACCGGCATCCGTCTTTCTCTCTCTCTCGGGGTATTCCTCCCTTGATGATAAGGGTGCACCAAAGAGACGGGGGGGGGGAGGCGAAAACTATCAGATGGTTATCAAGAATGAAATATTTTCCAAGGTTTTTATTTTTTTCCCTTTATTTCGTTCTTCTTTTCTTCGACAGTGGATAAGAGGTTCAGTATCTTCAAGAGAGGTGAAGTTGGAGTATATGTTTTTTTTTTTTTCTTTTTGACTCTCATCTTAAAAGCAGAATGCGCCGATTTTCGGTTTTGCAAGATATCTTTAAAAAAGGGCTTGGAGTGTGGCTGAAAACGAAACAGGTGAAGATAAGTTTTGAGCAAATGTTTAGTTTTCTGGGGGGTAATATCGTAAACATCAGTTGTTTACACTGAAGCACTCTCTCTGTCTCTTTCATTTTCTGTCCGGAATCTTGGCAGGTATTAAAGGAAGGGTAAGTTGTTTATATTTTACAACGAAATATTTCGAATTCTTTGAAATTTTCTGGCCTTTCAACGTATTTTTCGCTGACTCACCGCGTAAATGCCATAGGAAAAGCAACAAAGAATTCGTGTAAGTAATGATGGCGATGTTTTTCTCCCATTAAATATTTTGTTACTTTATGAATAAAAAATAAACTTGTTTCTTTGTTTCGTAGCATTTTTTAAACATATATGCAGACTTTGAATAATTAAAATTATCATTGATTGAAATTATTAAGAGAAATGCATTTCAACAAGTAGTATTACTAATAGCTAGTGCATAATTATATTAGAAAATTGAATTATGAGAAATTTTGCTTAAATTATTAAGATGTGGGAAACACAAAGAGAAGGCAAGAATTGCAAAGAAATGAAAGCCTGAAAAGGAGATAATAGGACACATGTAGATGCGTAAATCGCAAACTAATAATGGATAAAACTCCTTATTTAATGATGTTTTACAAACGAAAAATACTTTCTCCAAATTTAAAATATTTCATGACTTTTAATTATAAAAATTGTTAGTGTATACCCATTTTAAAAATGTTTCGCATGGAATCATGTTTCAATTTTACTTTGTCATCAACTACTACACTCGACGAATGTCTATCTTTTCGATATTTGCGATAACTGCGCGGAAAATCTTATTTCTTTAAGTAATTGCGTTTTTGCTAAGTTTTGCGTTGAGTTATCGTGTTTATATGGATGCGAATTATGACGGATTTTGCTCAAAATGTAGTACTGACTATATTTTATGTTAAATATGTATAACAAATTTCGTCCTTAGAGGTCTTCATGTTTTGTAATTATCATGTTCATCAGTACTGGGACAAGACAGATTTTCTCTCAAATTATTTCATACAAAATTTGATAGAAATCTAAGTTTTATGTGAAGACGGCATAACAGATTTCATCAACCTTATTTCTTTACATTTTGAAATTATCGTATTCATTTTATACCAGACTGATAAGAAAGAAATAATTTTAAAAAAAATTGATTTTCCGACGTAGGGAAGGGTCTGAAATGTGATGATAATGTCAAAATTTCGAGTTCGAAATTCTGTTTTAAGATTATAATACTTTCTCTTTGTATAAATCTTTTGCGATAAAGTAAAAAGGCTGATGCATTGCATACTTTTCAGTTTCTTCCATCTATCGTTTTTCCTTTTCCAGAGCATGAATTTTTAACTAATTTTTAACGCTCATACGAGGTGACAAATGCGACATTAATGGTGAATGGATATCTGTTAGTGAAATAAAACAGAACTGGTTCGCTCAGCAACCACGAAGATACATATTTTAAAATTTTTATTGCAGTGGATAAATAACATGCTAATGTGTTACATATATTAAGAAAATTAAGATTATCTGTGTGCACGTGTGCATGTGTGCGCGCATGTATGTATGTGCATGTGTGCAAGCATGTATGTGCATGTTTGCGCGCATGTATGTGCATGTGTGTGTGTATGTATGTATGTGCATGTATGTATGTATGTATGTGTGTATATATCTATTTCTCTATGTATGAATGTGTATGAGAATGAATGCCACAGAGGGCCACCTGAATAAGATTGATAAAATAATATTTAAAGAAAAATAAAGATCATAACATTATTTATTGCTCTTCGCTATCGTAAAAAAGCTAAGGCATGATTTGACTGAAAAATATGAATAGTCATAAATAATAAAATATAAGATTAAAAAGAAATTTAAAATCGTTCGATAGTTTTTGAAAACTGTTGCAGAACTTTGGAATTTGGAGCAGCCTTGCTATTTCAAATTGTGTACTCAGGCATTCGGTTCCTAGGCCAAATTTTAATTATGCCACCGACAAGGCGTTCGACTTCATGTTAGCTACTATACTATCTTATGAATTGGTGGATGAAATTCTTAAATTTTGTCCTGACTGCACTTGACTTGGAGTTATTCAAAATCTGCGCGACAATGTATATTTTGTACATAATTCAATGCTATCAAGTTGTCTTATTGAGATCTTCCTCCAAAAAGAAATATAAGTGTGGGGCAATATATCTTGAATGCTTTCTGGCAAGAAAATGTTCTCAAACATACTGAAATCTGACCTAAAGAATACTGTATAAAATTTTTTTATATTGATTGATACCCAATCAATGTACGATTTCTCCTTATATTGATTGGGGCTAATTTTGGCCAACAGAACCTATCACATATACCCTATAAATCAAATATGTGATTAACAAGTTCTATTGGTACATATAGTTGTCTAATTTACTAGTCTTACTAATTCATTGGCTAGTTTTACTCACTAAGAATGTCATGCTAAATAAAGCTTAGGATTATTTATTAAGATATTAACCTATCTACCATCTTGTAATAAACTACCTAGATATGGATTTACGATGTGTTATTGATTTGTGTTGAACTAATAAACAAAAATATTAAGTGGGCTATTGAAACTTCTAAGATATAGCATAATAGATTTAGCTTAATAGCTTTTTTCTCTTTTAAATGCTCAACTAATCAAAAAATGTGCCATTTTTTTCAAGATGTACATTTGAATCATACTGTTGATGACTTTCATGATCCACAAGTAGAAAAATTCATCATTATTTCAAACAAGATTCCCTTTTGCTGAAAAAGAAGTAATTTGTAGTTTCTTCTCCATTTCTGAGTGCTTGTCGCCATTCATTTGCATCGAGAAAATCAGAAAATAGCAGAGAATATATCTCTTTCCCAATCCATGCAGTCATTGGGGTAGCTTGGAAGCTATTAGCCGAAGTGGCAGTCAAACCACGGAAAAAAATATGGCAAACCGCCCACACTTAATGACAGCCTTCCGGTGCTGACGTCACTGCTGATGAATGTAAAGTAGTGAATAACGTGGCCCAAAAAGAGAGAGAGAAAGATTGAAATATTATATAAGGCAAAATCCTTAACAAATTGCAGCCGACAAAAGCAACCTGTAATTTTCCGAACTTACTCGTCCATCCATCAAGGGAGCGAAAGGGAGGGTTGGGAGGAGCTCCAAGTTTGCAGCAAAGAAGGACTGAAAAAAGAGCTCCCGTGGAGGTTTCTTAGGGTAATGGATGAGTCGGTTCCCAAAAACGGACTGAAAGCTTCCCCTTTACTTCCTGCGGGAAGTTCTACCAGCGGCAGTCACGTTAACGACAAAACGCGAGGCATTAGTCAATTTTTCGGCTGTGCCAGAAAACTTTCTGTTTTTGGGGTTCGCTTTCTTCTTCTTCTTTCCGTCTTGGAAAATAGATTTGGGATGGACGCCACATTTTAAAAATACTTTTGGACAGATCTGTCAGATTTTGGGGCTATTTTATGTCACAGGGAAACAATAAATTTTTCTTCGTTCCATAGATCAGAGAATAACAACATATTTTTAAGCTTTTTAAAATAAAACAAGACGCTTTTTGCAAATTTTATAGATGTGAAACTAAATATCCTGAAGGAATTTTATTGAATGATCGATTATTAAACTTAACATAGATTGCAATGATTCTTAAATTCCTTAACTTCCATTCATGTTAAATGAATTTATTTTTAGATTTATTTGATTGATTTTTAAATGTATATAAAATCATAATCGCTAAATATATAAACATATGTAAAAATTGAAATCATAGAAATCAAATATATATTTCATTTCATTATAACACTCACCAGAATGCATCAAAAATAGGGATAGGAAGCTTCAAGTATGGTGGATTGATTCTCACTTCCCTCATGGATAAAGAGATGACGGGGTGCCTAATTACCTCTACTCAGATGATGGGACATACTTTCTACAGATAAATTGTATTACGGCTGCCGATGGTCGTTGGAGCTCAGTCATATTTCTCACTAAAGTTCTGTCGCGACTGTGGTCCTTCTTTTTACATCGAATACTACGGCAGTGCACTTCAATTCTTTTGTGGTTTATATTATAAATTTGGCAAATTAAAATAAATGTATATTTTTAGGAAGAATTGATCATATATAAAATTTGAAAAATGAGTAATTACGCAAACGTTAAAGAGATATTTCTGATTTCTCTTATTTACATTGATTATTAACGGCATTAACATTTCAGAAAGAAAAATTAAATTATTTTATCATGCAAATAAAGCTGTCTATTTCTACAATCAGCAACTTTCTATTTCTGCAGATGACTTTTTTATAAAGAAAGAGTTTTGAATTATTTTAAAAATTGAAGTTAGGTAAAAGATAAAATATATCTTTAATTTTTAATAATGATAAAAGATATTTAATATTTTAATTAATATATTAATAATAAATAATTTATTTAATGATGGTGATAATTAGTTATCTAATTAATTATCATTAATTAAGAAATTTAAGAACTTTTTTAATTAGGCAATAAAGGTATAATCGGATGATTATAATAGGATATGGTTTTAATGACACATTTATTTGTTTACTATAAATAGATTAATGTTTTTAATAGTTTCGAAAATCAAACCAAATCTGATCCCTCATGCTACATGCTTCCTAGAAAAGGGCACATTAAATGAATTTGCGAAAAGTTGCATAGAAAACTGACATAAAAGATAATTTCGTGATTTCACTGTCCTATAAATATTATAATGGGTACACAGTTGTATAAAATCAATGAGCAGATACGGTAGCAAAAATGATGACATCATAACGTAAATTTCAGCAAATTTTCGAACTGTTAAACAATTTCAGAACAAGAATTTTGTTATGGTTTTGGCTGTAATGTATAGAAATGGTAAATATATCTGAAACTAATCTATAAAGAGTTAAAAAAGGAATGCAAAATATTAAAAGAATGACTTATTGACAACTGCTGATATATTCGAAAAAGAATTCTTCATCAAGATTCTGTACTATCGTACTGACCCAAAGCTGTACACGTTTGGCTCTATGTTAATTGCCCAAAATTCACTAGCAATGAATTGGAAGAAGGAATTTCGCCACCTTTTTCTGCCAATCTAAATCTTTTGGACTCTCGCATTCCGGGGAGGTTAGAGGCTCCAGTAAATACTAAACACTACAGGACGCTCTCAAATTTTATATATATTTCATAAATGGGAGAGATAATTTCTTAAAATGTTTTGTGCTGCAATTGTACAACAACATCCATGACGATAATGGCCGATACCAATGATTATTTATTTAATGATAAAGATGGTAATTAGTAAGATCTAGGCGGAAACTTGGAGTGGAGAGCGTCTTCCTTGTCATCTGATCGGGATTAAGTATTACAAGGTGCCTCCGAAAATAGCCTTATTTATTTTCAGACGAGAAATTAATATAATTAAACTTAAAATTCTGAAATAACAGGCCTTTTATTTTTATGGCACAATTTATTTCGATATTCCAGTACAAGAAAAAAGTATCTTAAAGAAACATATATATTTCTTTCAACCATGTTCATTTGCATAGCTTTTACTATATTCAATTCTTGGCTTTCAAATGCACAATTTATTCATCAAAAACCTTTCCTGTATTTTTTTGGTATGGCTATAGGAGAAAGAAATTCAGTAGAAACGCATTTTCATTCAACCTTACAATTCATATTTATAGCATTAGAATCTGAAATTTATTATGTACATATTCTATTCAGTAGGCATGCTACCGAGTAAATAGTTTTCTTTACAGCAGCAGAACAATTTTTTGATTTTGAATTTTAGATTTGTATTTTTACAAGAATTAAAAGATAAAAATCTTTTTCCTCTTGAAATGGAGCTATGAAAGAGATAGAAAATACTCTATTAAATCAAATGCATTTCTGTGAAAGTTAACAAAGGGTGCGATAAAAAAAAGATGATCTTATTTCAGGAGTGAATAAAAATATTTTTACCAAGATTTAGGCATCTGAAAAATTTTACATTTTGAATCTAAGTTAGGAAATTCATCGAATTTATAATGTCATACATTAAAAATGAAATTTTTCTGAAATTTGATTATATTTCAAATTTTAATAAGAAAAATAGATTTTAACGTTAATGGATTATAGTTTAACCAAAATGCTGCATTTACTGCCTCATTTAAAAATGCATGCATTTTTATTTTAAATTTCAAAGAAATTAGAAAAATGGCAGTAAGGGCCAAATAATAAATTCTTTATGCCTTAGTTAAAGTGTTTTTCAGTTTTTGTATTCAGAGAGAGGCAGGTTTAATTCTATAAATATGCTTTTCGAACTCGAAGGTATGTGTGTCTGAAACAGGGAGATTCACCAAAATCTCGCCAAAATTCACCAAAAGTCGCAATACTTTTTATTTATATACTTCGTTTGTGAAAAAGAAAAAAAATAATTAGGAGGAGTTTTTAGCATTTTTTGTAGATTTTTTTTTTAAACAACTTACTTAATTTATATTATATGCTTCTTTGTATGTAGCGAATTTTTTCTTATTCTAAGTATAAAATAACATCATAAAATCTTTTGTTAGTTAATGAAGAAGACTTTTGACAATTGAAATAGCTTAAAATAATATTTAGAAATGGGTTGGAAATGGTTTGACTCATTTTAACGTTATAGTAAAAGAAACAAATATAATAATCGACATAACAAAATAAACATTTCAGATTATTACAAACCAGAATGGCAAAAAAAGAGGAATAATTTTGTAATCGCATATGGTTAAGCATATTTTCTTTCATTTTTGTCGAAGAATATTGACAACTAATGATTCGGTTTTCTCGACTCTTGATTTGGTGGAAGAGCTATAGTGGCCTGGTGGTAAGTCCTCAACTTCGGGAGCAGAGAGTTCCAGTTTCAAGACTCGATTCCACCGAAGAAACGCCTTGTAAGCGAATCTTATGAACATTAAATCCGCCGAGGCCAACCTTCCTGCTTCTGACGTAGTGCGGAAGTTTGGAAGGGGAGTTGCCACATCATTTGACATCCTCGTCATCTGACGGTGGTTCAAAATTGCGAAATTTTTTCTCAAGTAGCCCCAGTGTTGCTTTGAAAATGGGCGTTAATGTAAGTACTGAACTGAATTGGTGGATGAAACTCTAGGATGGATGTCATGTATAACATTATACCTTACTTATATATCGAAATCATCATGATAAGGATAATTTTACTCCGTGAAATATGAGTTTTCTAGCTTGGCATTTATAGTGCAAGTTTCAGTTTTCGGGTGTGTATGTCAATATTGGACAAGGAAATTGATGATTAGTATATGAAAACTTCGATTTTTTTTCTTTTTTTTTTTCTTAGTAGCATTTTGACTACAGAAATGGTATGGAATAAGGGCTAGAGATATTTTCTTAAATATTTGAATAATTTTTACTTTGCAGTAAATGTCCACCCAAAAATTTTAATTCGGACTTCTAAAACAAAATTCGGAGAAGAAAGGGCCCATTTTGTAGTTTTATATAAGTAGTCATGCTCCCCTTCGTTTAGGCAAAGAACATAAGCAGCTGATGTTTCTTTATTAGACTTCTGATTTGAACTTAAAATTTTAGTCAGCGGTGGCCTGGTGGTAAGGCCTCGGCTCCGGAACCGAAGGGTTTCAGATTCGTGACCCGATTCCGCCGAAGAACCGACGTGTAAGTGGTTCTAATGCATGCTAAATTCATCCGGGCCAAACGTCCTCCCGCTGATGTGATGTGATGTGGTGTGGTGTGGAGAGGGGGATGCCAACTCAGGTGTCGTCCTCGTTTAATGATAGTGGTTCAAAATTACGAGGTCTATCCCAAAATAGTCCTAGTGCTGCTTTAAAACGGGACGTTAATATTATTAAAACTAAACAAATCTATACTTGAACAAATCAAGGTGTCTAAATAGGACGAATTATTTGCTTGTATATGAAGACTTTTTTTTTTCCCTTGGAGAGTGAAGAAGAGTTTTCCAATGAGATAATAAAAATTTGATTTTCTGTTCTCTATTTTGCTCCAAATATGAATTCTCGAAGATTAGAATGCAGCAATTAAAAAGAATTGCAGCATAAATTTAATCGAAAATGCAAATTTTAAAGCATAGTTCTTGCATTTGCTAATTTGAACGACTAAAATTAATTTGCTAACTGAAATTAATTTACTAATTACCAAGATTAATTTCTTTTAATTTTGGATACAATAATATCCAATAATAAGAAAAAATAATAAGAAGAAATTTATTGCATCTGCGAGACTAAAAATCCACACTTCCCCATATTTTTTTTTAAAAATGTGATAGTTCAAGCCTGATGTCGATTTCAGGATGTGAGTTTGCTCACATTTCCTATGCAGATGTCGATGTAAAGCTATGGATCGAAATGACCCGATTTATTAACATGTCACTCCTCTCATCATCCATGCATGGTGTACTGTCGATCGTGGTTGCGCTCTATTTGCCAGAGGGGCTTGCACGCAAACGCAAATGTTTACGCTTTCATCTGCCTGCAGGTAGTTTATTAACTTGTCTCTATTGGTTCTGCGACATGTATATCTTAGACATACCAAGGCAGCTGAGTTTGTTTAATAAGGATGGATTATTTGGGAAAATCATTAAATAATTTAATGAAAATCCTCGCATTCATAAAAAGACTGTAAATATCAGTTTGAAGTGAATTTGTTCTAGATATATCGCTCATTAACTTGAAACCAGCATTTCAGAAATTTTGTTCTATGAATAAATATTGAAACTTAATATTTTTCATTGCAATTTTAACCATGAATTCGTCACAGAATTAAAGGAGGAAAATCTGGGTTTAAATTTGGGAATTCATTACATTTCTCAGAGAATGTTTGATTTGTAACTGAATAGTTGAAAAGAACGATTCTAATATGAAATCCTCAACAAAAAAGGGATATAGTAATGATAATATTAATATGATTTTTATTTATTATACTCTTTATATAATTCTTTATATTTTAATAACAATTTCAGAAATGTAACATGCGCTTCTTTTTCTAAAAACATAATTAATCTTAAAAAATTCTAGAATAGCTAATAGAAAAGTTTGAACACAAAATATCGGATAAAAGGATGTTCGGAAGTTAAACTCTTGCTTTCTTTTAAAGCAGGCAAGCAAACTTAAAATACTGCATTTTCGGCAGGAGAATTAGAAGATAAATTAATATAAAAATGGATTTGAAAGTGAAAAACTATTTTTCCTGAGGTAAGGAAGATTATCTTAAAACTAAGGAATGAAGGCAAAACTCTGGGAAAATTGGTAATATTGTTGGAAAATTATCAATCATTACATTTTATTTGAATTATTGTCACAAAACCAGATAATATATATCCACATGAGCAGAATGTCTATGGAAAAAGTTTCTTTTTTTGAAGTCCGTGAGTCTAAATTCTAGGAATATTGCATTCAAACAGGAAATGAGATTAGAGAGAGACATTTGAAACAACTTTTATTAAAGCTAACATATGGAAAAATTTGAAAAAGGGCAATTTTATTGGTCATGCATATTTTAAAAAGTCACACAAGTCACCTGTCAGGAAGCAAAAGTGTTTATATTTTGCAAACTAGTATATTCATAAGTCTCCTCAATTTTAGAAAATTTTCTTTTCTTTGAAGTGAACAAGTTCTATATCTTTGGCATCCTAAGCTGGAGTGGTGAAAATAAGGTTCAGGTAGAATCTTGTGCCTATAATTAAATAAGTTGAAGGACGAATAACAGTTTGGAAGACGATGCCAGAACTCATTTGTCATGTAATCTTTATAAATTCAACGCTAAATTATATAAATTGTATAAACATTTTAGAGGAGAACATGAAATAGAGCGCACAACATTTCAACTTTGTGTATGAGTTTTTTCTTAAGTAGGAAAACGATCCTGACCACAATATTTACAATGACGAACTGTGGGTGTTATACAATATTAAAAATCAATTTCATTCTCCTCCATAGTTTCTGGATGTAAACCCTAATTAAGATTTATGGGAAGTATTGGAGCGTAAGATTGGTCAGCATGACGAAAGACATATTAAAAAAAGCGACTTTCACAAAGAAACATCAAACTCATCCAATCTGTCCCTAAACAACTGACAGAAATCCTCATACTCAAGGGCTATCCAATTAGATACCAAAATTTAATTTACAATTCATGGTAATTAGTTTTTGCAAGGTTTTCTTACATATATGCAAACTTTTTCTATTAATTATTCTTTAAATTTTTTAGTTTAATTTATTTTTATAAAAACAATAAGAGTTATATTTCTGAAATTATTAATAGAATAGAAGAAAATTCGAACCTTCTAAATACTGTGCAGTTGTACAGATATTCTTATCACTGTACGAACAGAGATAATAACAATATTTCGAAACAGTGAAAAATCCAGTGTAAGCACCAAACTGAAACTCAAAGCAAGCTGACATTTCAACATAGTTATTTCACATTTGCACTTGCATCTACTTTTTAAATTAAATATCGATGGTAGAATATGACTTTTTCCTTCTATAGGTTGCTGCACTGAATGCTAGTCAAGAGATGCCATATTTCAGATTCAATTATTTGGTCTCTTTAAAAAGGAGAATATATACAATACATGTTATTGTAAATGAATGTCATATCCCAAGTTTGCAACGATATTAAAATATGTAAATGATACCGAAGCATATGATAAGTCATTCCCACTTCAAGCGTGTCTGTTATAAAACTTTGAAAGGTTGGATATATTCACTTTTTAAGTTTCATCAAGTCAGTTATTAGTGGTAGAATAAACACCAACTGTTTGATATAAATAAAAAAAAGTCTACTATTGTCATAGACGCAAATCTGCAACTTTTCAGTTTCATAGCAGATATGCCGGAAACATGTGGGATGAAATAATCATACCCCCTCGGTAAAGTTTATGTTTCTAGGTACGGAGGACTCATATCGAACACTTATAACTGTGTTACATTTAAGCATTCAACATTTGTTTATGATTCTCGATGAACAGCAAGGTTGCATATTTTTTTCTCTTCGTAGCCTGAATAAATGAGATATTCTTTTATGAAATATAGAAATAATGACTCATACTGCTTATATAAAAATAATGTTTCTGTATTATTCGTGAATTCGTAATGCAATTATGTTTCAAACAACTTTAAAAACTAATGATATCCAAGTCAGAATAACATATTCATGTTGAAAATACTGAAAGGAAGAATTTAATTGTTCTCAAACCGTCAAATCTTTATGGTCTGCACTTCAGACTATGGAGCAATGAATGGCGAAACCCAAAACGGTTTCGAAAATTAATGTACAGTCGAAAGTTAAAAGAATAAGAATTTTGCATTCGTATTTCTATAAATTAAACCTTATAATAAATTATTCATTTATTATTGCATGCAGTCGAAATGCAAACTATTCTAACAATCGTTATCATCATACAAATGCAATTTAAATAATTAATATGCATATGAGGTAAGAAATTACTATTTTTTCAAGATGTCTCCCTTTCTATTTTTATTTATTTACGTAAATCTTAAAATTCAAACCAATTCTTTTGTGTTCTTACGATTATATTCTAAATTTAATATATTCAACATGATATTTTTTGGAAAGATTTAAATCGATTGAATGTAATTTATGTACATACATCATATAAGATTAAGAAGACTTAGTATAAGATTACATTATTTTTTCTTTTCAAATCATGTAATGGTATGATGTACTGTCTTTGATACGATCTCTGTGTGTATAAAAGCAAATGCCTACAATGCTTGTAGATTTTGATGGTTGAGCTACATTTTAGCATTCAACTGTATCAAATTGTACAGTGCACATGAGACAAATCTTATTAAAACTTAATGTTGTATTTTCCGTTTCAAATAAAGTTCGCGATGTCCTTTAGTTAGTATTTCATCATTACTTGTGAATTTTCAGTTTAGTTGTTAAGTAAAATAAATATTTATAAATGCAGTTCACCACGCCTAATTTTGTTCCTGCTCTTTTTTTCAAAATAAAAAGAAAGATAGTAAGGAAGGAAGGAAGGAAGGAATGAAAAAAAGGAAAGGAAAGAAAGAATCAAAGAAAGGAAAGGAAAGAAAGAATCAAAGAAAGGAAAGGAAAGAAAGAATCAAAGAAAGGAAAGGAAAGAAAGAATCAAAGAAAGGAAAGGAAAGAAAGAATTAAAGAAAGGAAATTAAATAAAGAATGAAAGAAAGAAAAGAAAGAATTAAAGAAAGGAAATTAAATAAAGAATAAAAGAAAAGAAAAGAAAAGAAAGGAAATAAAGAATAAAAGAAAGGAAAGAATAAAAGAAATGAAATTAAAGAAACAAAAGGAAAAAATGGTTTCGATAATGTAAACATCATACAGATTCAATAAAAACTCTCGGAATAGCAATGTAGGCTCATTAAGAATAGTTTAAAAAAACATTATGGTATCGAAATAAAATTCATTTGCCTTTTTCTAAAAAAAAATTAAGTTCTTTTAAGAATAATATGTATTTAAATTAATGCTATTTTATAAAATGGGAAAACTTTATCAGAATATATATATATATATATATATATATATATATATATATATATATATATAATCTAGCAGTACCATTACTGAAAGTTAACGAGCAATTTGCCTAAGCACATAATTCGAATTAAATCGAATTTTTAAAAGTGTTCTTCGCTTTTCATTTTCACCGTAAAACAAACACCCCCAGGCGAATTTCACCAAACGATATCTTTTACAGAGGAAAACCAACTTCCAACACCGAGGACTTCCTCCCTAACTCATCTCATTCTGACATAGCGCCCTGGGCTCTCTTCCGCCTCATGGACCTAACACTAACTATAAATTTGCCTCCCTAACTTTTCTCGCATCACCCCTTCGCCCACCCCCTGGCGCTAGGATTAGAAATACATTCGGAACACGAGACTTATCTAATGTAATGCAGAACCCCCTTCACAAGTGGAAGAGAATTAAAACTGCAGACGACTTCGAATAAACTAACCGAATGGGGCCTCATTAAAGTCTTATGAGTGCAGACGACTTTTCTGCTCGGGGAGAGGGGAGGTCGGAGCAGAGTTGGAAGTTGACAGAAGATTCGAAAAAGACGTGCTTTTGGGTGAGCTGTTAGGTGGTTGGGGAATACAGAACGTGTCATATCTTATTCGAATTTTTAAGAAGTAAAGAGTAACTTTAATGGTTGAAATGGAAGTTGGGAGGTGGCGTTCGAAAATGAGGTCGTAATGTATCGTCTGCTTCCAAACGGTGGAAGTATCTTGACAACTGTTTTGAGGAAGAATTTGTTCGTTTCCACCAACTATTTTTAAAAAGGGTTTCGATGCTCTAATTTCAGCTGGATAGACAGAACCGAAAGTTTTAGAAAATATATTAAAGTGACAGGAGTAGAATGTTCGAGTTTGAAAGCTAAACATGTCAACTGGTCAAATGCAATTTCTACAAAATACTGCATCATCTACTATTAAACGAGGCAACTATTTTTATATGGTTTATGTTTGAGAACTCATGGGTTTATTCAAAATATGACCTTCATTGAGATGAATTCGGATAATATAAGATGAAATCGATACAATTATTATTTGAAATTTTCAGAGTGCTTCCAAATTTATCGAAAAAATAATGAATAGCTCAGGATCTGTTTTGCCAAATGGAGACAACTGAGCGATATTATAAGCATTGCATTTAATTATGTATTGAAATATTAATATTTATTAATAATAATGATAATAATATTTTTTAAAATAATCACTATTTTTCAATATAATTTTTTTTATATGGATACTATAATTTTTATCATATATTAGGGAGAAAAAATATTAAAAAGAACAAAAAACCCCAGTTCATATAATTTTAAGAAAAAATATAATAAAATGCTTTAATAAATTTTTAAAATTATAATCTCGAATTTCAAGCAAGAAAAAAAAATGTGGGGGGAACAGAATGTATTATTGAAGTTTCCGAAATACTGCAATACCGATAAATTGTAATCAATATCCATAACTGAAGAATATCTACTCTAAATCTTCGGTTTATTGCAATATTTATTGAATTGTTTAACATACCTAATTATACATTAAATGGTTATTAAACTTTTTCAAAACATTTGTGACAACGTTGGATGCTATAAATATTCATTAAAATCTCTATTATACAAACTCGGAACCAGCTGCTTAATAAGATTTTCAAATAAACGCCATTAACTATTTCATTTCCAATCCCCAATTGATATAATCAAATTGATTGAAACAATATCAGATTGTTCCTAATGATTGCAAAAGTAAGAAAACAATAATTTAATTTTAAAGTATATGCTTTCAATTAAAGCAATGGAAGGTTCGAAATATTTCAGCCAATTTTCATTTTAACTGGGGTTGACACTTTAATTGAAATGTAATTGTAGCAAGAATCAACGGAGTCTTTCTAAAATGGTCGCTAAGTTGTCAGTGCAGGAATGTAGGATGTATGTATCATTCTTCAAATGGCAGAATAGAATTGCGAATTGCTAACTTCAATATTATATCGAACATCTTGAAGTTTACAATAGGTCTTTATTACAATTCGTAAGGTAAACTACAATATCCATCATGCTGTGTTGCTTATATGGGATTTCTGACTTTAATATTCGATAAATTATTTAATATATATTCATCTAATCAATCGTTAATTGACCATGTATATAGAGCTTATGTTAAAAAATTCTTGTAATTCCTGTGCCGGAATAATATTGAGTGCATGAAGCGAAATATATGAATGATATGATTTATCTCCATCTAATTATACTTGGCATCTAAACATGATCAGTTCCAAAATGCGTGAAGAGATAAATGTCATCTATGAAAATAAAAATGACACTCCTTTCATTATTGAATAGTAAGAATGAAACCTAAAATTCCCGAATTTCTTCACCTTGTGTCCCATTTTTTCGGTTACCGACCCCACGGATGACTCATTTCATTTTCTAGGAGTGGAAATTTTTCCAGAAACGAATACCATTTTTTTTAATCAAAAAGAAATTTTTATGAGAAGAAAAAGTTTATTGTTAAATATAATTTAGTAAAAACACGCTTGTATAGATTGATGAAGACTTCAAACACCCATGTTATGGTTTTACAAACTGTGGAAAGATATTCATTCAAGATGTTGCCGTGGCAAACCAAAAATGGAATCTTTACTCATGAGTGGGTCGTGACCCACAGTTTTTCAACCGTTGATATAGACGATAACGAACAATAAAATGGCAGTCCACAATTAATTCTGTTCCTCTCTGTAAGAGAAACAATGCATCCCTTCTAATAAATTAGCAGTGAATTCTGCATTCCTCCTAATAATTCTTTATTCTGCATTCCTCCTAATAAATTAGCAGTGAAATCTCTCTTTTTATGGAACAACTATCGTTAAGTCGGTATGGTGCAGAAATTGAGAGTGGGTCACAAACACTGATGTGGATTTCATCATCGGATTATAGTTCAAATTACGTGATTCCGACCCAAAATAATTCTAATATATTTTTACATCATTATACTTGCCTAACCAAGCTTAAAATAAGAGAAAGGTAAAGTAAAGTAAAAAACGCCGTTATGGAGTGGTTTGTTGGGATTTTATGCAATAATAACATTGATTGGAATTGAGTTTGAGAGAAAAGGTTGTGAATGCTTTTCTCTTCTGTATTCTTAACCAGATGCATTTAAAAATTTATTAGTAGCATTAAAAATGTGTTTCAGTAATAAATTGCTCGTTCTTGTTGGATTGATTCTAGGAAAACTTCCTATGTTTTTTTTTTATTTAAATGAGACACAAATGTGGACAAGTCTCCCCTAAGAATCCTCCAGAAAAGGAAGCATCCCTCACGAGATAATTCACACTTCTTCCTCGAGTACTCCAAGTCGTTTTGACTAGTAGAAAAAACCCAAAATTTTTGTTCTTGTATGTGTAAAATAATTTATCCCAGAACTCTTGGAGAACATTAGCGATCATATGAAGTTAAAATCATCGTCAAGTTAAATTAAACATAAACACTATACGATGTGCTTGTATAGAGTTTGTAGAAATCAAATTTGAGGGAAGGTTTCTAGTTATGACTGAAAAATCTAATTAAATGTAATTCGAAGAGTTTCTTTGAATTTCAGGCACAACATACACTTAATTTCCAAAGCATGCATTGATCAATAAATGTGTGAAAATTCCACTTGTCATAATATTCAGAATTGATATGTTACAACGTTAGAAATAAAACCTTTTTTAGATGGAAATTGCGTGCTTTATTCTGATAAATTAATTTGGTATAGGTTAAACTATACTAAAAACTGTACCGCTAATTGAGAACATAGAATTGCAATAAACTCACGAAAAATGCAGATGAACAAATTTTGGAAATTGTAATGCATATATAAATATGTCCTATTTCTTATAATATAGGCTGCAAATATACTTTTGTATATGCTCACTTGCTAAAGAATTGCACCATATGCACCTAAAAAATAAAAGTCGAAACCCTTTCCTGGATGACAAGGTTTGCTGATGCAAATTGTGATTTTGTTTGAGCAAACCTATGATGCCATTTTTGTTTGCCTTCCATAATCGGATCGAACTAATTGCTAGGGATTTTTTAATAGTTAAGATTTGTATAATAACAAACATTTGATAATCATTCGGATTAAACCAATAACTAGGTCTAATTAATACGTCTTTTATACTCCCGGCTCGCATACCTCACCAGTCCCTAACAGTTACAACAACAATTTTTTTGGGTCAATTTGTAATCTAAGATGACTTCAATCTTTCGACTTACAGTTATGCATTTCTGAAAATTAAAGCTTTTCTTTTTCCATTTTTCTCTTTTTTCGTGATTTTCCAGTGAATTTCCGTGAAATTACGGGCTATATACAGTTTGAAACCGATGGCAACTTCATGACCGGTTAGAGAATGTTTTTTTTATAATCGTCTTTGAATTGATTATACTCGTGAAATTATCCATTATATATTCGAAGGGTCTGGAAAATATTGTTACTACTTTTACCTCGCTGTAAAACGAAAAATCTGCGTATTGGATAGAAATAAAAAAAAATCTAAATAAAGGATTTTGATACGTAATCCGAATACGTAAGAAATGCAAAATTCGAATGTTTTTCATTATTTTTAAAAATTAATTTATATCCTTTTATTATAGCCTTAGCTATTAAATATCCAACTTTTAAATAATAATACAATTTATTTTATCGAAATTGGTCAATAAATTCTGATTACTTATTATTTGCAAATTAAATAAAAAAAATATATGAAAAATCAATATGTAATTGTTAGCTCCTGCTTCATAATTATCATAGACAATTTGTTTCCTTAAATTATTATATTTCTTAGTGTACAACAAACATTTCTCTATACAAAAAAATAGATCGACTTCATTTATTTATTTTATTATTAATATCAATACATTATAAATCAAAGGTAAAATTTTCGAATATAAATTTTTTGTAGAAAAGAATATGTGAAGAAGTAAGAATATGTGTTGACAAGAATATGTGAATTTTTAAATTCAAAACGATACAAGACTCCTCCATTATATATAGTGTTTTAAACTTTTTAATGTACGTAAATAACTAAAGGTAGAAAAATGGTAGATAACTGTACTTTTTCTAATAAAACATGTACATCAATTGAATTTTATTCATCCAATTTGAAGAGTGTGAATTATATACCATACGGAAGTGTATGAAAACATAAATGTTCTTATATACAGGAATTTTTTGAATATACATGCAACAAATTTGCTCACATGTTATATTTCCAATGATTAACATAATTAATTTTTTTAAGATTAATGACGATTCTACCAAGTGAAATGATCAAATTAATGTATTTTATAAAATACTGTAATAGCAATTTTTAATCAAAATGGTTTATGTTGTACTTATCAAAATTTTACTCCTTCTGAGGCGCTTTATTTCTTTTTCTTTTGCATTCTATACCATTTATTAAGAAGAAATTATATTTCATATTTAAAAGTGTCACACTATTGAAAGAGCTCTAAATTTACAACAAAGTCGAATTTAAAATAAAAATCTTTCATCTATTCTTCTTTCTTTGCATTTAAATTAAAATTCTTAGTATTTTGTAACCGACTTCTTGCCGTCTTAATATCACTATTGCAGCAAATGCCTGTGTAGATTTGCTTTTTTAATCAATTTTATTTATGCATTCATAAAAAAAAAATCTGTCGTTGTTTCTTTATTCCAAGAAATTCTGATAAATTTCATGTTTTTTTTAATCAATATGAATTTTATATGAAAGAAAGAAATCGATTTTCCAACTAAATTTGTGATTTCCAAAAAATAGCATCATGTACTGATTTTTGATATATGTAATTCCATGGTAATTCTTTCTGACATACGTGTTCTAAATATTCTTTTAATATTTTGATATGGTAAGGAATAATTAGTTCATTGATATACCTTAAAATATGACAGTAGTTGCTACACAACTTTCATATTTTGAATTTGATTCTTACAGTGAAATTTTGTGACACTGAAACGCAAGTCATATTTCCAAAAGTAATTAAAATTAGATATAAAATTTTTTCAGTCAAAATAATTTTTTTTTTTTAATGCTTGAGTAGCCTCTTAGCCGATGCAGTTCCAAAGAACTGCACCGTTGCCCAGGGAACACCACGTGGAGGTGGGCTACTTTCGTTCCCCGCCCTCCATCGCTGCATCCGAAGACAGTTCTGATCTGAAAACTGCATCGGGCAGCCGACAACAGTTTTGATGTTAAACTGCGTCCTTCTGCGACCGGTATCTCACTGGAATGTCCAAGGCTAAGCAGAACTGGTAGATCTCGAAAGATTCTACCACTGGCACTCCGACAGGAGCCATCCGTGCAGGCAAACCCAAAGCAGAACACAGCTTGTAGACCATATAGGATTCTACAACAGTGATATCTGACTTCTGGGTAGCAGATGGAGCCAGTTTCGCTGGTAGATCTAAAGCCTGGCAAATCCTAAATACCATGTATGAGCGAACCACTGGGACGGATTCCACTCTAGTCGCAGGTGGATCAGATGGTGTATACACATCCTGATCCAAATCGGGATCGAAAATCAGATCTCCGATTGATGGTAAGTCAGGGAACATGTAATGTTTCAACAGTTCCCATATCGCCCATAGGACGATCCATCCAATGATGGCAGTAGCCTCATTGAAATGTTCAAAAAACGCACTAAGCATAGCTCAGCAATAAAGACACACAACGATCAGTTGCAGTAAGAGAAATGATTCTTAACAGAGTAGCAGAAGATGGATTCATTGTTTCGTATGTTACATTGTTTATATTTTATAACTCCTTTTATCATTTAAACAATAATACTTTTATTAGCAACAATAATAAAAGTGACTGTTGAAATATTATCTGTGCAATAACAATTCAAATTTGAAAAAAAAATTGTTATTAAGTTAACAATAGAACAAGGTCTAAAAATCAAACACGGAATACTGGAGGGGCCAGAAAGAGTATTTAATTTCTAATTTACTTATGTAAATATTAATTACCTATGTTATCAGGGAGAGTTGAAATTGATAATCATTGATTGAAATTGAATAAGGGTATACAAATGAGATGATGAAATTATTTCATTTCTCTTGATTTGTGAGAAAATCATTTCCTTCCTTTGCATTATTTGAGGCACAATATCATTTTTAATTTAGACGAGAAACAGTTTGGTAAATTTATGGTCATTTAAATGAAGAAGAAATTGTTTTTTGCATGTTTTATTACAATGGTTGATGTCTCAAATACTGAAAATTATGGGTCATGGATAAACGCCTGTTGATTACAGATCATAGGAAATAGTAGTAATAAAGGAAAAAATAATGCATACCTTATTTCCTATGCATACAAAATATCTTACAATTCATTAATTTTTCCCTTTAATATTAAAACTTTTATCTCGAAAATAAAACATAAAAGCCGGACATGAACAAGAAAAAATCAGAACTGGGAGAAAACCTGCTAAATGATAAAAGTAATGTGGAACTAATGCTCCGCAATCTGCATTTCAAGGAACCCCAATTTTGAGATACCTGCACATGAGCAGTAGGTGTTTCGTAATATAGTGAAAAATAACCGAATACGAATTTTGGACCGTCTGAAAATTGAAAATACCTCACCGAATTAAATTTTTAATTATAAGGACATGCACGCAATTTAATTTTAGTCGTTCCGTCTTTTAATTATCACGTTTATATGGTCGTTAACGTACATGCAGACAGATTGATCCCTTGACAGACTTGATTCGTATTACATTAGAAATCCCAGCGTCCTGGCCTAGGGGTAGGGCATCTTCCCCATGATCTGGGTGTCCTGGACTCGGGTCCTGGTTCGGTCATGATTGTTCTTTACCCTGTGTTCTATCTGTGAGGTGTGTGAAAGAATCCTCCTGTATAAAGGGGTTGTGAAAGCGAGTGTGTGAGTGTCATATTCGTATGAGCTAGAAGTCAGAATTCTGCCCTTGGGTTCTTAGGGGCCTTTACCCTCAGAAGTTACTGCGCAAACTCGGCTCACTGATTTTGTCAGCGAAAGTGTCTATGGCATGTGCCGTAAGTAACAGCACATTAATAATTAAATCAGTGTGTCAGATTTTATTTATCAAATTTGTAGTCATTGTGTTAACTTATATTTGGACCACCGGTTTGACAGATTTTCTCTAAATGTATTTCGTTCGCAATTTGTTAGAAATATACAAATTTGTAATAGAGACCATATACAAAATTACACCCATCAAGCTGAAAATACTTCTTAATACGAATCGTGTGCACATTCAGACTTAATTGGAAATGAAATGTAAATCTCGGATTCAGGAATTCTGGAATGCGACTATTCGTCATAGTTTCGAGTTCGAATTTTTTTTTAATGTTCCTCAATAACTTTTATTCTAAAAAGTAATCACCGGAAGTGGTTACTTTTTCCCGAAATTTTCTCGCATAACCTCCAATAAAGGCCTTAACCCTCTTCTGCTGTAAAAAATTGTGTATTCTAGGCAAAACAGTGAATAATTTGCATGGCATCAGTAAACAATAATTATTTTGGCGTGAATCTTTCATTTTTGCTGAATCTGTCTAGAGAATATGTATTATGGACGCCTTTTGCAGTCGGTTGACGCCAAAATTTCTCACGAAACTACAGATGTAATCACAAGATATCATATCGAATTTCATTGATTTAAGACATTGAGTTTGCATGCGAAATTGCAGTTAGGCTGACAATGAGTCGTTTGACGGCAAAATTTGATGCATCTGTATTGCAGAAGAGAACCCTATGCATCAAATATTATCGACTTAGCTCTTAGTATTTTGGAGTTATTGAGCTCAGTTTTACACGAGCAACTAGATAGACAGACTTCCTGTGAATATATTTTATTCAATAGAGATTTACAATTTTTAATCGTAAAACCATATTCCAAATTTTAGCAGTCTGTTTTGTTGTTTGTTTGTTTCTGATGGCACTTGTCGTAGACAAACCCGCTTTTACCAAGTTCGCGAATTAAGTCGAAATTTTTACGTCTCTTGTTATTCAGTAGCGCCATATAGGGCCAAGAGTAAGATTTAGCTACTCACGCGTCACAACCCTTTTTACGGGACGGACTTCATTCATGCCATTCATTCAACCACAGATCGTAATTTAGACCTGAACCAGAGAACGATCACCTCTGATCCAATACCCCCAATAGTATCTCTCTCGACATGGAGGACTTTGTGACTACGGCAGATTTATACGTGCGCCAGCCACCACCACATACGGAGAGTCTTCGGCTGACGGGTTCGAACTCACAACCCATGGGATGCGAATCCAATGCCCTAACAACCAGGCTATCCCGGAATTTTGCAGTCTAGCTCTATTTAATAAATAATTTCAATTATCTTGTTTACAGACAGTCAGACTGACTTACTGATAGAAAACAGATAAGCATCATGTTAAAATGTATGTTTCGGACTCGAGGATATCTGTATAGTAAAGTTTCTTGAACATCTCGAGTTTCATTTTTTTTTATTTTTTTCATGATTACTGTATTTGTACGTCGTATACACGAAAGTAAAATGAAGCAGTATGTAAAAACTTAATGCATATAGAAAATATTTTCCATTTCTGGATTTTTGAAGTCTATGCTTAATTGCAAACGCAACAAAATTTCAGAAATTTTATTAAATGATGCATTTCACCAATATTTATTCAGCACGAAAGATGAAGCTTAATCTTCATATCTTGATCATCAGTAATGAAGAGAAAAACAGGATGAAATCTTAGTAGCAATAATGTAAGCCGTAAGAGTTTCACTTCGCTAATGAAATTGGTTTTTACAAATTTCGTATAAAATATTTTTTTAAGAAATTGATTAAAAGTAAAAGCACATTAATGCAACAAAATAATACGCATATAACAAAATATTTTCTTATGAATTTTTTCCTTAATGTTTCTTGTAGTCTTAATATAGAAAATAATGTTTCCTAAGGAAAGTTATAAAGATATGCTTGACACAGAAAATATATCCTTATAAAAGCTCTTATATCAAAATAGTTCCCAGCAGATTACATTTCCCCCCACAGTCCTAATGCAAAGTTTCGTCATTTTACATCCATCCTACTGGACATTTGTGCTATTAGTTCTTAGAGCATTCGTGGTATAATTTAATCTTATGGCTCCATTTATATCTTTCCTCCATTAATGTTTGTTGCTCTTGGACATGTCTGTTGAGGAAAGACATATCATCTTTTAAGTTAATGTAAGGGACGGAATTAAAGAGGCTGCGTTAAACATTTTAAATTGCCCCTTATGAACAGTCGTAAAACAAGTATCATGCACAGTCATTATACAGAAGCCTTTGTTTTATTTCATTTGTTGTTTAACAATTGTAAATTTAGATGTTGGCACGAGTAACGTCATATATTCGATCGAATTCACAGAAAGGGAGAATATCCAGAACAGAAATCACTCTTAAGTAAATCAAATCTTTATTTAATCCATAGTCTTTTACAAATCTTCTTATTTAAACAAGTAAAGACTTCCAATGGCTTAGAACATGAAAGAACAATTAAAGTGAAATGGATTTTTATGCACATTTATAATGGAAAAAAACTGTATTTATTAAAATAATTTAGTGTTTTTTCTTGACATTTCAAAAATATCCCAATTAAAAAAAATTCCAAGTTATTTCTGTAATATTTCTTAAACGTGGTATCAATTTATTGTGGCTTCAATGCGGCGCATGGAATTGAAGGTAGCAAAAACTTCTGATGAGAAAGACAAGTAGTTGTTACGGTGATATTTGACAGCATAATATTATTGTGATTAGAATGTTTGTTATTCGAAGGTACGCAGCCAACGATAAAGTCACTCAAATTGTGGAAATGGTTCCACCGCGGGAATGATTAAATGGTAAAATAGTATTATATAACGAAAAAGTCACTCAAATGGTGGAATGGTTACATCACGGTAAAATTATATAAGGTAACGATAAAGTCACTTAAATGTTGGAAATGGGTTCATCTTGGGAATGGTGGAATGGTTAAATGATATTAGGTAACGATAAAGTCACTCAAATGTTGGAAATTGGTACAATATGGGAATGGTAGAATGGTCAAATGGTATGAGATAACGATAAAGTATCTCAAATTTTAGAAATTGGTACACCATGGATAATGGTCTAATGGTATTAGATAACGATAAAGTCTCTCAAATGATGGAATGGTCTAATGGTATTAGATAACGATAAAGTCTCTCAAATGATGGAATGGTCTAATGGTATTAGATAACGATTAAGTCTCTCAAATGGTGGAATGATCAAATGGTATTAGAAAATGATAAAGTCACTTAAATGTTGGAAATAGGTCCATTTTGGGAATGGTTGAAAGGTCAAATGATATTAGATAACGATAAAGTCACTCAAATGTTGGAAATTGGTACAGTGTGGGAATGGTAGAATGGTCAAATGGTATGAGATAACGATAAAGTATCTCAAATTTTGGAAATTGGTACACCATGGATAATGGTGGAATGGTCTAATGGTATTAGATAACGATAAAGTCTCTCAAATGATGGAATGATCAAATAGTATTAGATAACAATAAAGTCCCTCAAATGGTGGAATGGTCAAAAAGTATGACATAACGATAAAGTCTCTCAAATGGTGGAAAGTCAGAATGCATTCTAAATGTGTGCTTGTATGATAGTGATTCGACGCTTTTATTTATAAATGCTTTCGTTTACCATTTTAATGGGTAGTAAAAGAGTAAATATATAGGATTAAAGAAATATGGAATGCTGAAAAAAAAACGTAAACTTTATTATTTTTTAGCAAAATAAAAGTTTTATGGCCATATACTTTGTATCGCATGACTGAGTATTGTCACGAATAAATACTTTCAATATTATTCAAAATTTCTCAAACAAGAAATACAAAATTGTTAAAAGATTTTTTTATTACTTTTGAAATTCTTGAATCAATGGATATTTTCAAAGGCAAATTTCCGTTCTATAATTATACTCAATTTACTGGATTCTTCCCTTTTTTGCAAGTTGACTTATCAGAAACAGATGTAATGTAACATAGAAATTACTTTCGTCAAATAATTGTCTTCCGTATATTATGTTGATATATTTTAGTTTGTCAGATATCGTCCTCATTAATCTACTAATGTTTCCTTTCAGTTTCTCGTTATAATAATCGAAATTAATAAATTCCTTGACGAAAGGCGTTATGAAGCAAAATGATGTTGAAATTGTGAATACGATAAAGCGGAAATCACTTTGAGATTCACTCGCACGCATTTTCCTTCAAAATCACTCATTAAATGGATACAGAGCATATGTTCTTTTGGGACATATCTTTCAGCAAAACGTTAGTTTATGTCGAAGATGTTCTCCTTATTAAGGCGAAAGTACATCGTCAATTGATATGCTGGGAAATTTTAATGAAAAGGATTAACTCAAAATTCTGAGTTCTTCTTATGGATACTCATAATAACGCATCAAGACAGAACAAAACAGCATCAGTTTCTCTCTATTCCTTTCTTTGTTCAACTCGTAGCTGGTACTGGATAATGAGCTACGATGCATTCGAAGCCCAATTCAGTCAATGATTGTTCTGCTTCTAAAAGAGCTTTTCAGTAAGCAATCGGGTGATAATGGACGTCCCATTTAACTTAAGCTTATTTCTGAGTGCCGCTCAATTTCGAAGGAAATTTTCCTTCCCAGAAGAAGGCAACGCATCATCATCCTTCATCGACATCGTATCGACAGGCAGTCATCATCGTAATCGATCCCCACTCCGCCTCCAAATTGTTTTGGTAAATAGTTTCTCTATTGAAATGGTGGATTAAGTGCTTTAATCGGAATAGAGTATATGCATTTCTTTTTCAATCGCTGTCTCTGTTCCCTGTAGCTGTGTTCAGCGGGATTGGACTGTTGAGGTAACGATTATTGCTCTCATAGAGGGCGCCATCTCGACACATGTCTAGTGTTTTCAAATAATTGGAAAGAGATATGGAATACTGTGTCAGAACATAACGCCGCGCATTAATTTAATGTTTATATTTCGCCTCCAATCTTCTACTAGAAATGGGATCATTCATCTCACTCCCGTGTCTTGATCGCGGAAGATGGAGTTGTTGAAAGCATTTCGAGCTCACGCTGAAATTGGATTATCGAAAATGGCATCAATTCTATCGAAAGTAATTTCCGTTTTTATTATTATCTTTCTAGTTTGGCAGATAAATCAGGCATCATATAATAATAATGATGAATGATTTTCATTGTCAAATTTTCCTTAATATCAATATATATTGCTGCATAGGGAAATAGAACTTTTATTAAGAAATATATCTTATTCGCCATATGTTTGATGGTTAAATAGTTTTCTGTTTATCTTTTCCTTGAAGCAGATTTTAATAATTTATACTTGTTAACGTGTAAAGTCTGGAACAAATTAAGAGTCTGAATGTTCCAATGCATTTTCTTTCAATTGACGTGATTGTAACAAAATGAAATGCCTAAATTCACTCAAAGATACACTTAACACCACACTACACCAACGTTTCTAGAACACATTTGATCTATTTCTGGTTTGGTATAGATGTAGATAGACTTTATTAAAAACAAAAAGAAAATTACATTGCAATCAATTGGAGAGACACATACAAATGACAAAATACGAATACATATAACGTAACAAAAAATGGTAAAAACTTAGGTACAATGAAAAATATGTTTTACAATAAAGCTGGATGCACGAACCCATAGTACATTTGTACTTATTACACCATTTTGTACCCATAGTAATGTACAGTATGAGTGAAAAAGTAAAGCAATTACAATTTTTAGGTACTTAAAGAGGCTGACGGATATATTATAAATAAAATGGGAGGAGTATTAAAATATTGGAAGGAAAAATTGATGGGGTGAAATATTTTCCATGATGAATTAGGAATTCGATCACGTTTGTAATTCCCCTGTTTTATGGAAGATTAATTATTAAGGGCTCTTTTCTACCAAAGAGTTTATAATGAAGATGAGATTTACTTGATCTTTTCCCTTTGTGCTAATATAACACCATTAAAGCAGAAATATATGTAAAAAAATAGTTTTGCGACAAACCTGAGATGATTGATGGTACATCTAAACTATTTTCGCCTTGGGCATTGTCCTTAAATGGATTCAATTATTCAAGCATAACCTCGTGTAAAGTTGTAAAACAAAATCTTTTTAAATATAAACGTATCGCAAAATAAATAAAACTTCAAGAAAATTATATAATATGAGAATTAACTAGTTTGACTTTTGAGGACGAAATAGTTTAACGTCATATAGCCTGAGACGAAGAAATATTATTGCTTGAAAGACTTTTCTTATAATTATTTTCTGTGATGAGATAGAGTATCGAAAGTGAAGATTGTGCATTGATTCTTCATCAGTAATTCATGCATTCTTAAGAGGTGGTTGAAAGCATCGTAACAAATAAAATTTAGTCATGCATAGCAAAACTTAAATTGAAAACATTAGCATATTTGAGAACACTGCTTTAGAAACTTCGAAGCAATATTCAATATTCATAGGTTATCATTAAAGAAGAGAATAACTACATGCAGGGCATTGAAACAGGGTTTTTAGTCTGAAACTTTTGAGTTAACTTATCTTTGAATGCTTTTTCCTAAATCCTAACTTTCGAAGTTATTTGTCTCCATCTTGTAGAAAGTGTTTACAAATGAATAATGCACGAGAATATAGTTTTAGATAGAAAATATAAGAATGGAAATTTCCTTTCTTAAAAACTAATTTCTTTCTCTTACTATGAAAGACTTCTCATTATATAGTCTGCCAGAAAGTTTTTCAATTATCTGAATTTTACAGTAATGAATTATTTTATCATTCAGTAAGTTGTTACAATACAATAACTATAATTTGGGTGTTATTGTGGTTTTATGTGCGTTCCATTGAATGTAAAAGCATATATTTATTTTTGTTTACAGACGGATGGACAGCGGTCCCGAAAGCCCAACAAGAACTGCCTTGAGAATTTATTATGAATATAGAAGGAACGATAAATCATTTATCACCTTTACATTTACTTCTCTGAAGTGTAAACAAGAGAAGATGCAGAAAAGGCCACTTGCGGAAGGAGTTTTAACTCTTATAATCATATTCAGATATTCTCTGTATTGAATGCAGCCACCGAATACAAATGAAAGTAAGTCGATTTGGATCTTTATTCTGAAATTATTGTTAATTTTTATCCCGCCTCTTTTTAATATCCCTCTCCCCATTGAACCTGTTTTAGTCAATTAAGATTTGCTGCTATTTTTTTTTTTTTTTGCATAATTTTATTTCTCACTGTTTTTTGTTTGTTTGTTTGTTTAATTTGGTATAAGACGCATATTAAATCAATAATCAATTATTGTATCATTCAAATCTTATTAGAGTTTTTCTGTTTTATGTCACAGACAAAATGTTATGGCATAAAGGAGTTCGTAAATTGAATGGACTTTAATTAAAACAGCATAGAAATGAATTCAGTAGTTATGTATAAATAGTGTTACAAAAATTTTTCTACAACAAAATACCGTCGATCAATCGTAATAACGCAGCGCATTTCATCGCTAGATCAGCAGTTTTCTTGCTGTTTAATCCTCTAAAATCTTTACTTGCCGACGACTCCGACTACTCTCACACACACCTCTTTTGACGATACACACGACTTCACTGCAGCTTCAGAGTGCCCGTCTTTTATAGTTCCAGGAGGCGGAGCTAGAATCTTCAGACCCATCAGGGAGTATCTGAGTGTATCTTGGTTCCTACTGGATGGATCGTGAAACTTCTCGAACTTTCCAGTATGATCCATTTCGTCGCCAAACTCTCCAAATTCATTGCCAAGTCGCCAAATGGTCGCCAAGCTTAGCACGCACAGGACAGATCTTACAAAGGTTTTAACGGTTTTTCCAGGATGACACTATTCGTACCGGGTAGCAAAATTGCAACAATATTAACTGTTATTAAACCTAAACAATCCACTCTTTAATAGACTACAACAGCAACGTTCAAGGCTACAAAAAATACTGGAAAAACTATTAAAATATATTTAAATAGACGAAACATATTCAAATTCTCGATCAAATTCAGAAATTTCTTCGCAGTTAAAAACATCAAGTATCGCACTTCTCTCACTCAATAAAAATCACTCAAGCAATGATTTTATATATGCTCTCGGAAGATTTCCGAATTTTCCACAACAGATTGCAAATTTGAGATGGCAAGTCGTAAAATTTATCCGAAAGTCTCTTGCTAAATTTTATCACCAAATCACTTAATGTGACACGAAAAATTTCTACAAGAAACAAAAAATATTTTCAGTTTATAAAATTCCCAATAATAATTAAGATTTGCTAGCATTTTGACAAAATACAAAAAAGGAAAATAGCAATTATAATCATATTCCATGCAGATAAGGAAATGAAAATCAAACATGTCTATTATAAAGCAGATTGAGATATGATCTTTAAAATCAATGATTCTGTAAAAATTTATTTTAATTAATTTTTTATCTTTATTCAGTCAGCAAATATTTACGATATAAAGCTTCCTATACACGGTATCTTCTCATGCCTCTAAACTGTTATCAAAATGTGAAAAATTTTATATTTAAAATATCTTTAAGAACAGCTGTCAAATTTCTCCTTGTTTCATATTTTCTTAAAAATAACTTTTTTTCTTAGGCATTTAATACTTATTTTTAAATCTCTGTTAGTAAAGATGAAAGTACATATGCGTCGGTGCACTACACGGCGAGCCTTTTGACCTATATTTATGAAATCTGGCACATATATATCTTGGAGGGTGTTGGTAAACACCTCGAAGTAATTTTTTGATATTATAATTAAATTTTAATTAATTAAAATTAATCTAAATTTTGGAGTTTTAATGAGATATTCACTAAAAATGTGTTTGCCCAAAAATGAATTTTAAACAATTTAAAATTTAAATATAGCCTTTTTATTACACGACTTTCATATATATCCTTATTTCCTAAATATAGGTAATTTTTCAAAAATATTTTTATGCCTAATTTCCAAAATTTAATTCCATCGTTTCTCTGAAATTAAAGCTGCCTTTATTGTTTCATCAAATATGTAATCGTGTGATTTTCTTCTGATGTTGTAAACTAAGTGAAAAGGATTATATTGTTGCAAATCTGTAATGTTGCTTCCCAGCACTGTTAGCTCAATCTCTGGGAAGACCGTTTTACGATCAGCTCTGTTGGATGCTGATCGAATGCCGAATTAGTAATCTCAGGGCTTGGCGACGAATTTGGTGACCTTGGCGACAAAATAGATAATACTGGAATCTTACAGAATTTTGGTGATAGAGCCAATAGGAGCCGATATATGCCTGATGGTTCCAGAACCTTCTCTGCCCGGCTCCGGGAATTATATAAGGTCAAAATTCTGAAGCCGAAGTCAGTAGTGAAACGAGCAGTGTATTGAATCGTGAAAAAAGTCAACGACGAATAATTGAATCAGTCTAGTGAAGAGCAAGTGTTGTATGGAGTTCAAGCGATTGCTATATTGAACTGTGTGCCGAGTCCTGATGTTTATTGTAAAAGCAACATCGAGTCACGTGAAATGTAGTCAGTCGTGTGGTAGTGAGTCGGCAGTTGGATGCAGCCATCTAAAGTGAGGAGACAGTGGAGAATTGCAGGCGTTTGGAGAGACCGTAGAGAGTAGCTACAAAGATTCCCTCCTCCTGCTGAATTCTTTCTCGCCGCTTTGTGTGCTGTAGTTGTTATTATTGCCGATTACTACTTGTAGGTTACTATTTGTAGTAGTGTGCTACTGCTTATTAGTGTCCGTCTCGGCTGTCTATTGTGTATTCGTTTCTTCATGTTTAACAAAAGTCGTCGTTCGTTTAACAAAAGGATTGTTTCTTCATCGACTAACAAATCGAAAGAACACCGAATGCATAACAATATTTAATACCTATTTCATTTATTAGACAAATAAAAATATAATTACAATACAACGAAATTTAGAAGACAATTGAACAGTACATTTGAATATTTAATGGTGATGTTGTATCATGGAACTTGTCTCATTTAGAAAAGTTCTTTTGTACAATAAGGGGGACATGACTCGGCTTTAATGTCAGATAATTTAGAAGAATAATGGGCATGCAATTAAGCCAAAGGCTTTTCGGGTGATATTTGACGTTAGAAAGACTTTTATATATCTTGTGTTCCAATTCTTTCATGATCTTTTCATTTGTCTTGAAGCCAAAAGTTTCGTAATCTAGATTAGCAATTTTATTGTAATCAGTAATGCCATTCTTTATAAATAATTTTATTTCAACATCGTATTTACTCTTTCCTTGCTATTTATAACTTTTTTCAATAAAAATAGATTACAGAAAAATGTGAAAGTGAATGAATACTTATGGTCTTTTTTTATGTCCATTATGTCGAAACAATATAGTCTTCGACCTTATTCAGAATAATTTTTTTTTAATTCTAATAATAGAAATCAGAAATGAAAAGTAGAAGAAAGTTTAATAGTCTTCAGGGGCAAGATCCATTACGTGCAAAGTAATTGGCGTCATAGTTCATCGTAATTATTTTTCTTTCACTTCGAGAGTTTCGTTGACTTTAGAATCTAAGCAAAGAGCCAGGAGGTACCAAAACATGCTCAAAAATTTTGTGGTACCCCAAGTGCAACAGTACCAATGTCTTGATTCAATTACTTTTATGCAAGATGGAGCGCCCTCACGCATTGGACTATGTATGCAGCAGTTTCTTCGGCAACATTTTATTAATAATAGAGTAATTAGTCGCACGTTTCCGGCAACTTAACCATCTCGTTCTACATATCTTAATTCCTGGGACTTTTAGTTTCGAGCTACTTAAAAAATCTTGTTTATCGTGGAGGTCTGGTAACCTTGGTAGATTTGAGAGACAGTACCACTCTGCATGTGAGAAGCATCTCAACCGACGAATAACTATACGCAGTAGAACAAGCTGTCTATAGAATGTAAATTTTACATCTTGAAGATAGGAGCCATATTAAGCAGTTTCCCTTGCATCGACAAGTTTCTTGTGATTGAATGTTTGATACGGTCGATGTGTTACAAACGTATATTTTGTGTCTTTTCAGCATACTTTTTGTTGTACAGCGCCATCTGTCGGGGTTTCTGGAACTTTTTTTTGCGTAATTCTTTTCCCCATGTCTTGAATAGTATGTTCTAAAATTTTGAAACCTTTATATTGAGTAGTTCGCTGTATAGAGAGCTCAGAGTAGGGGTATATTAAATTTGATAACTTTGTATATATTGCAGCTTTACAAATATTAAACACATAATATGATAAAGTTTTAATACTAACACATAGTCAACATCAAATATTGCTGACCAGTGACATTATTATCATATAAATATGCTGCTTTTTCTGAGATGATTTCATGCTAAAATTACTTAACTAAATTTTTGAAAAATCTAGAAAATCAGTGTGATTATTGAGTTTTTATGATCCGTAAGATTAGAAACTGCTCTTAACATAGAACAAAAAACAGAAAATAAGACCAATAATATCTCTTTTTGATTCTTAACATACAATTCTCATTTCAGTCCTGGTTTATATTGTTTCCAACATTTTAATTTAGATCCCACTAAAAATACAAAATATAACGTCACTACATTCCGTTTTACCTTATCGCTATCTCTAATTCCTTTCAATTTCTAAATTATTCTAATCGAAGCATTATACTTACACAAATTCAACTTACATAAATTTAAATAATATCGGAGAACAAATTTCCGAGTACGTAATCCTCAACCGAGTCTCAAAACGTCACAATTGATTTGCAGAATCCGTAACAACAGGAAATTTATTGTAGAGGGGGAATCTAACACTAACGACAGAAAATATTTCGGAATGGACAAACCAGGACGTGTAGCCTGCGCTGCTATCAATTAAATCCCGTCGCCAATTACGACGTTTATTGTGTCTTCCGCCGGACGCCAGGAGAAGGGGAGGGGGAGTGGCAACCTTTCTTCCCCTCCCCATAGAGTTTTAATTAAAATCATTTCAAGTAATTACTATAGAAACACACGTTCCGCTTTGAACGGTGTCTTTGTGCGAGAGGCGTAATTAAATTATTGCGGTTCTCCTTCTTTAAAATGGTAATTAAGTAATTATTGCTTTTGCGGAACGAGAAGCGGCTATCGACAATCATAATACGAGTGATTGCAGTCGGCAAAGACAAAACAATTTCCTGTCGATATGGAATTCGGCATCTTCATTAGGTCGCGTCGGGTTTAATTTTGAGAACATATCTGTTTCTCTTACTCCGCCTTGCATTGATGTAATCAGTTTCAATGGAATGAAAATGTGGGAAATGTCTTTAATTACAGCCGGCACACCTTTGTAACTCGGATGACGTCTCTTGAAAGACGCGAGAATTTCAGCAGACGAGGGCCACTGCTGTTTATGCTAATGATTTCAAATCCTATGTGCGAGATTTTGATCTTTTGACTGCACGGTTCAAACAAGCAAGGGTTTCTGACTCTAAGGCTTAAAGATTCAAAACGCTGCAAAGGCTTCTCAAATTTAGTGGTAAATATGTAATTGATCTTAAAATCGGAAACATTTGGGACATTTATATCTTCACAGTTCTCTCCTAATGCCTTAATTTATTTCTAAAAATTTCTTAATTTCAATTTTAATAAATTATTCACTCATTTATCGTAAACGAAAAAATCTTACTATTTCATGAGCATAGATTAAGAAAATAAGTTGAGAACTGTGATAAAAAGACTTTCTTTATGTAATAAAGAACATTTACCATGTTCTTTATATTTTCTTTCTTTACCAATTTACATTTTAGAAAATGAAATTGTTACTATTTCGTAAGCGCAGATTAAGAAATCAGTTTGATAATTATAACAAAAAGACATCCTTTACATAATAAAGAACATTTACCATGAAAAAATGTAAGAGGAATGCATGAAAACGGACTCTAACAATTTAAAAGAATTTAATAGACAACCAATTATACCATACATTACACTTACAATTGCACAACAACAATTCTACATTTAGCCAACACTTAACATTACAGCTTAACATAATTAATTCTCGAGGACGATAGGTTTACATGCTCACAGTCTTACATCTAGTATCGTACTGCCACACTTTGGATTGGCGAGAAGGTTGGGCTTGGTTGGCGCACTGGCATTATTAAAGAGTATTTCAGTTCCAAGGGATTTGGCGCTTGGTTGATGAGTTTGCTTTATTAGAGAATGTTACAATAATAAAAATTTAAATGTTGCATAAATGATAATATTTTTTTTATTCAAAAATATTATAAAATTTTATCTCTCGATAACTAAATAAAATTTCAATAGCCTAACTCATCTCCGTTTCTAGAGCTCATGTAATAGCTCTTATCCATTCTGATAAAAGTGCTAGTGGATATCATTAAATCGAATAAAGAAATTTTACACTCTAATAAATTACTAAGAGATATATATATGACAAAGAAGATTTACGGAAATTGGCGACAATGGTAAAAAAAGAGGAAAGGATAATAAATAATTTAAAGATAAAAAGAGAAAAGATGAGTACAAGAGTATTGAATGAATGAGTTTGATAATGTACAACATGAATGCAAACATGGAGCATTGCGAAATCTATTTTACAAATCAGAAATGGGAAACGATACGTTATGCTTCGACTTCAACGGATATAAAAAATAAAATATTAAAGAAGAATAGTGGGTGAGCTATGAATAAAATACTAGAAATATTGAAACTATTGAACGAAGAAAATCGATATTATTCTAATCAGAGTGATTTTCCATTATAAAATGGATTCAATCATGTTAATGGGTTTTTTTCTTGGTGACGAATTGCTAAGAATTCTTTCATTTCAAGGACAATCTTGTGAGGATGAAAGATTTTCTTAAGTATAAAGGAAGAGTAAAAGAGCAACATTCGACACAGTGCTTTGCCCCACAAGGCGAAAAGAATGAAAGAAAAAAGGAAACAGTCAACAAAGCAAAGTCTACAAAAGTCATGCCGTCAGTCTACAGAGTGATTAAAGGATCATTGTACAATCGGTGATGGAAAGTAGGAAAAGCCAAAGTTGGATACCATATAATAGAGGGCCGATAACACGAACTGGATTAACTAAAGGGCTTTGTTTGCACGCTCTGCAGTTGGATTTCGGTAAAAGCCATTTAAAGATCCATTTGTGTTTCGAGAACATACATGAATGCTGTAATGACGCACAGAGGCTTTGTTCATCGTATAAAGGACAATAAAAAGATATATAAGCGAATTACTGGTTATTTTCGATGGAATTTGGTATTCTAGACAAAACAAAACAAGAAACAAAAGAAGAAACAAAATGTTACACTTTATAAAATGTTTACAAAAAACAAATTAAATATTTTCTATCTTTATTTGCTATATATTTCTGTATTTTCGAATATCCTCCAGTTCATCCAGGACGTATTTCCCGTAATACATTCTGAAATTATAATTCTGGCTTGATGAAGTTGCTTTACTTGTCCCAACAATTTGTAGGATAAATTTTGAACTCTATAGAAAACCTAGGTGGGTAGTCTCTTTTTCAAGAAACAAAGGTTATGACTCTAATATGATTACATCAAAAATTGAACTTACACGCAATGTGAGGCATGTTAAATCCATTGTAATAAAATTCCAATGGATTTAACTCTATTTCAAAGGTGTTGAAAATTCGACTGATGAAGTTGGCACATATATCGTCCTTATTACCCAATTTATCAATGTTTGTCACCAAATAATACAGTGTAGCCATGTTGTTCTATATTTCCCACAACAGCCTAACAAAGCTAATGATTTAGCTAAATTTGTACTCTTATCTGCCTACTAAACTCATGATCTTCGTTCATTTATTTGAAATTTAGATTATGGATAATATTAACATGTCACTGATTCAGATTTTTTTTTTCACATAATTCTCTTATTCACAAGAAATGCAAATTTTTTTTTTGATATTTTATAGTAATTTTATAATATTATACATAAATATTGTCTAATATTGCAGAATATCTGTATTTATTTGGATAACTTCAGAATTAGCACCTCATTAGACATTTCTTATTTTTATATTTTAAAAGCTGTTAGCTCCTTAACCTATTTTGATGCCTCTCAGTCATAATTAATAATAAAGATAACAGAATGTGAAATGAGTTGATTTTTTAGCTCATTTAGCACCCATAAAAGCAAATAAGATCAATAAATATAAAAATTGAGATATTTCACGAATGGTCTCATAATGCCTTTTTTATAAACGTACACAAATATACAATTAGTGTCTGAACATTATTTTGGTTTAAAAAAGAAGAGAATGTCTTCTCTTTTTATATTTTGTGTATGCATAGTATCGCATAAACGGTATGAGTAAAAGCTGAAAATATGGGGGGGGGAGGTAAATGCCGAAAATATAAAATACAGTAGAAATGGAACTAAAGTTAACAAAAAAGAGTAAAAGACTAAAACTTCATTGGTTGACTGCATGAGGTAACGACAACCTTTTTAACTTTCTCCAAAGGCATTCATTCTTAGATGAAACCCCTTCATATCTCCCGCAAAATATTTAGTGAAGGGTATTTCATTGAACAAAATGGTTCGTAACATTTGCTTAGATAATATTTAAGTATAAGGAGTAGACGGAAAATATCCATGTAATGAGCAATTTCTGTTTAATCTTCTAATACGAGTACTTTGAAAATTGTTAAGAAATTGATGTAATTTTTATTTCTCGTAATGACTATCCTCAAAAATGTAGGATTTCATTCAACAGCCTTTAAAATAAACGTTTGAAGTTGTGCATGACCTGTTACCATGATTTATGTCCGAACATTAAAGCTATTACTTGAAAAGTATATTATGAGAGCGATTTGTTGAACAATTTTGGGTTGTTTTATATGAATTTGTGATGAGTTACATTTTACAAGATTAATATTGTCACATCGGTATAAACACAAAACAAGACTAAATATGACTTTTTGGAAAACAACAAACTTTTTGATTTAATGTTATCGCAATCGAATTTGATGATGATACAAGTGAGAAAAGGAAACATTGCAAAATTTTAAGGTCTTTTCTTTTCATTTATTTGAAAACGTTTGTTGATTCAGCTCCAGGCTACGAGTTTACAGTTCAAAACAGTTTACCCGTAAACTCCATATGATTCCGATATATCCGAAATGTATATCAGGATTGCACTAAAACATCATATGGCAAAGAAATGTTTTCTTAAATAAAGGTTGATATATATAAAACATTGGACAAAAATAAAGCATTTCTATAAACACTGTAATTAATTTCTATTGATTAATCAAACTTTCCATGAAATTACAGTTATCCAAATTTCTCTAGCTGTTCTATGTGTGTCCCTCCATTGACATGGCAAATATCTAAGCGTTATTCCAGTTCCTGCCTCACTTATGATAGAATACATCCTATTAAAGAGTCCAACATGTCAGTTAACACACGCCATGTCTCCGCAACACATGCCACGCCATTATTTGTGAGACATTCGATGTTGCATTCAAACGATGCATTGATTTTTTTCGGACATGAAAATCTCTTTAGAATTTTTTCAACCACTTCGATATCACCTCCTATGTCCTACGTTGGTTTTCTTACATAAGCACCCAGTGTTCAGTAATTCATTCACTCAACGTAAAATATTGTAACAATGTGGCAATTACTTACCAAATACAGTGGGAAAATCTCTTTGAACGAATATATTTTGGCATATTTCAAAAGGCAGAATGCTACCTCCAGTATAGATGATGCTATTTTGATAATGACGACAGCAAACGCTTTTAACCTAGCATCCTCTATTTTCGATTTCGTTACTGGAAGAATTTTTGCTCTTACCAAATAGAACTCATATTATTGTAGTCTTAGAATAATTTTATTTAGTTACAAAATTCAATAACAGAATCCGTATTATATTGTTCACCCAGGTAAATAAAGGGTATAATTCACTCTGTACTTAAAAAATAGTCTTGAATATTCTTGTTTCATTTGTTAATTAAAGTAGACATTGTATTAATTGTCACTTATAATTAATTTTGTAGAAATTACATTACAAATTACAGAAAAATCTTAAAAGATGTATAAACTTTAATTATATAGCTACAAATGATTTCAAAATGTATTTTTTAAATTTAATTCAAAAGAGCTCATTAACGAAAATATCAATCATTGTATTTCAACAAAGAACTCTAAAAAGCAAACTAAACAATAAAAATTTGCATGTTAACTTCTTTCTATTATTAAGATTGATAATCTTAACAGTAAAACAAGTGTTACGAAGGAATTACACGAGCGTAATAATTCTCATTTTTCCAACAATCGAACACATATTAGTAGCTTCCATTTGTTTCATTTAGTAATTATTATATTGCAACGATTGAACATGATTTTGAGATTCTTCTCTGTTATTGAGAGTTTTGGTAAAACATAAATACTTTAAAAAAAATCAATTTAGATTTTTTTGTTACTTTTTAAACTTGTTTGAAAATTGGAAATGGGATTCTTTCAAAGATTAATTGACAACATCTAAGAAAATTTATCGTTTTCATCTATTAATATAATTTGGTAACTAAAAGTACACTTATATTGAAAAAATATAAATTTACGGATTAAAATATTTTTCGATGTATATTATTAATTAAAATTAACGGCATTCGAATAATTCTACAACAAAGATATCGCAAAATGTTTGTAAATCAATGAGCATGCTGTCTTTGAAATAAATAATTCAAAACAGCATAAAAACATTGTTAAACATGTTAAAAAATTTTCAATGATAAATTTTACAAAATTTTTCGAGACAAATTGGTTCTTCCAGATTTCAGATACATCTGTTCTGTGATGTTTTTTTTTTTCTTAAAAATACATATTGACGTTTTCTCAAATTTTGATAAAACCGATTTTTATTTTATTATTTAATTACGGAAACTTATTTAAGTAAAATTAAGAAAGATTATCACTTTCTTGATGACATTATAAAGAACAAATATATTCGAGAATGAAAATATTTAAACAGAGTGCGCTTCATTCATTTTGGTACTTTATTAACTAACAATGGAAGTAATGGAGCAATGGAAATAATTTTGAATAAGTTTTACGGAATAATAATTATCAGAGAATTATTAAATCTATTATTAAATAAGATGTGAACATTATGCATTGAAGTGTTTAACATATCAAAATGAAGTATTATCTCGTTAAAAATATTATGTATGAATCATTCATAATAATGTTAGCTACAAAAACAAAATATTATTATATATTTTTTTCAATAACAGATTATTTTAAACATTGAATTACTCAAAATTATATTTTTTCAACCTAAGATACTCACTATTTTATGCCTGCAATAACTGTTTTTTTAATTTTGAATAAAATATAAATCATTTTAAATTTTGAACAAAATTGTTTGCATCAAACATGTAAAATTGAATATCGTACTGAAATATTGTTTATACTTAAATCAAGATAATCTTTGTTAAATGATTTAAATGTTTTACATTTCTTTTTACTTCCTTATTCCCCAGTCTGTATTTACATAAACTTAACAATTTTTAAATGCTAAAAATAATAATTATTTTTTGTCAATTAATTAGAGCCAATGCTTTAAAGAGGAAACTGGATGAATAAAATTAGATCTCAAACTGTTATCAAAAAAATATGTAAAACCATAAAAAAATGTTTTCAATTAACTGACAGAATTTATTATAATAATTGGAGAATAATTTAAATAGATTCCTTATCTTTATGATTAAATGAATTTATTTAATTCACTTTTGCTTTCTTTGCAGCGCCTATAACTTCAAAAGAAAACCACAGCCTAAACACAGGCCTTTGTTGAAAACTTGTGATGATCTCTATTTGGCATTAACAAAGAAAAAATATTCCAAAGGAAAGCAACATTTTGATCGAGTAAAAAAAGACAAAATATTGATTGCAATGAAACATAAAGAAAAGTTTGAATTTTATTTTTTAAATATTTACAGAACTTTCCTCATAACTTTCTACAATAGTCATTCAAACTTTAAACTTCACCGTATGTCAGAAATGGGGTAATTGAAAGTATTCCATGCCAGTGGACAAGCTGGTTATCAGGAAATGGAAGGACAGGCATTTATTTTTTACCCTCCTGCAATTCTCCAATATGCCCTGCTTCAGGTGGGAACACAGTAATAGCTAAAATTCCCAACAGAAATAAAACTCTAACTCTAAGAGATTAACTCTAATTTCTGCATATTCTTCCCCAGCTGCGAATATAGAAGAAACGATCAGGGATTTTGAGGAAACCCTCACCAAATTACAGAAGGAAAACCCAATCATAGGTGCTGACATGAATAAGCATAGCATCTGAAGGGGTTGCCGTGCAAATAACAATGGTGGAAATCAAGTTGAAAATTTCTTTGCTGAAAAAAACCTCCAACTTTTAAACTCCAGACGCATAACTCCCTTTTCAACGCCACAATGCTGAGGCCTGATCTAACTCTGGCTTTAAACCCTCTCTTGGCAAACTTATGAGACTGGGAGGTTACGGAAAATGAATCTCTCAGTCATTGTAAGTTTATTAAAATTATCATTAAATCAGAAATTTTTAAGCTCTCTTATCTTAGATTTAAAACAAAATTTGGAGGTTACAAAAAGTTCTACAATCATTTGTAGGAAAGCGTTTTAGATTAACAGAAAACATTTAAGTATATTCAGCAGCAGAAAAGTTTGGTGCCGTAACAGAAAAACTTCAATTGGAAATACTATATATGTCTACATTCCTACAATATTAAGAAAATTTCTACTTCACCTAATATTCCGTGGTGGAATAAAAACTTGATAATAAAGAAAAAGGAACTAAATGCACTGAGGAGACGTGCAAAGAAGAGAACAGGAGATATGAGAGAACATTATCAGAGAATTTATTCAAAAAAAAGAGTAATCTACAAAAAAGAAATATTTCATGCAAAGAAAAGCGCATGGAGAAAATTTTGCTCGAAAGCAAGTTCTCCTTATTGGGTTCCATTTAATTCAACAAAGATAGCACAACCGCCCCCAGTAATTTTCAACTTGTTGGAAACGCTGTTTATAGGAAATGCTAAGGACTTTGTAAGTAAAATCATTAAACAGTTTTATCCCAATGTGGCAGAAGAAGAAACAAATATGCATTCTACTCCTTGTAATTCTGAAGAAGCCTTTACTGAAACAGAAATTGAAAATATTATTAAAAGACTTCCTGAAAACAAGGCCAACTGGTTATGATGGTATTGATTCCATAGTTATCTCAATTATCTACAGTAATTCTCCAGTTATATTAACCACGTTCATGAACAAATGCCTTGAACTTAAAAAATTCCCAACTCTTTTTAAAACGGGATTAATAGTTCTATTTCACCTAAAGGGAAAGAAAAAATCAATTGAAGTCTTACAGACCCATTTCTCTTCTTCCGACCTCAGGAAAATTACTACTCCAAAGATAATATACTCTTATAATTCTACTCTTAATAAGCAGAAAGTATTATACCCACACCAGTTTGGTTTCCCAGAAGGCAAATAAATAAATAATGCTCTTCGGAAATTGCTGGATGTTATAGAACAGTCCAAAAAAAGAGAACATTACGTTATAATTATTTCATTGGACATCAAAGGTGCTTTTGACAACTTAAAATATGACAATATAAGAAAAAGATTGAGTAAACTTTAAACGAAAACAAATATCTCAGAAACCTTAGAAGACATCCTTTCCAATCGCAAGGTGGCAATGCAAACAAATGACAGTCCAGCAATATGGAACCAAACACAAGTCTGCTCACAAGGATCTTGTACATCTCTTCTTTTTCTTTTTCTTTTTTAAACTTAGTTTCAGATGAAATTTTAAAGTAGATTGACCAAGAGAAATTCATTTGCTAGCATATGCAGAGGACTTCGCATTTGTCATCAGCGGGAGAACTTGGCGAGAATTGGAAAAGCATACAAACTTAGCACTTAAAACTTTTAAAATATGAACCGATAAACATCAATTCGAAATATCAATAGGAAAATTGTTCAGGGGACCAACTGTTCGATGGAACACCCAGCCTCTAAAAAGAACTTCATCCCTCAAATATCTGGGAATAACATTAGATGAAAAGCTAAACTGGATTACTCACATACTTTTACGTATAGCAGGGTTTGTTGTTTGTTGTAGTCCCTGCTAGAGACTACAACATACACTCAGAAGGACCCTATATCAAACAGTCACTGAGAGGATGGTCCTGCATGGTGTAAGTGCTAGGTCACTTTCATCCTCATCTAGGCTTAAAAGATAACTAGCATCTATTCAGAGGATATTCCTCCTATATATCACTGGATCATATCGTACAACACCAACAGCAACTTTGCAAGTCATTATAAACATCATGCCACTACATCTGTAAGCTCAACAAGAAACCCTTTACAGCAATATCACACGCTTAAAGAAAGAAATAGTATTCGAAGATTTAACCTATTATCCTAGAGACATTGAAGAAAAATTCAAGAATATCACTATCCACCCTTCACTGTCTGAGATAGAAAAACAAATCTAAATAGTAGAGCCCTTTGAAGATGACAACAGTCTAATATTCTACACAGATGGGCCCAAAGCAGAGCTGGGAACAGGTTGTTCGTATTGCGCATTTGAAAATGGCATGAAAGTTCTTGATTGGAAAGGAAAAATAGAAGAATTCCATACTGTGTTTCATGCCGAATTACCTGGACTGAAAAAGACTATTACACGAGCTAGTGAAGAAAATGAGACGATTCAAATCTAGACACAGTCTTTCATTTGCTAGCAATACGAGATCCCCATTCTCCTCATCGACCTGTCCGAGACATCCAGTCCTTACTTTTCCAAAACCCAAATACTCTCTTAAGGTGGATCAAATCCCATGCTGGTTATCGGGGTAGTGAAGAAGCTGATATTCTAACAAAAGCAGTCATTATCGAGGGTGTTTCAGTGGAAGCTTCAAAATCTCGGTGCCATGTTAAACAGAGTCTTCAAAAAATATTTATTAAAAAATGGCAACATCTTTGGGATAGTGGAAATACTGGACGTTCTGATTATAAAGTCATCAAAACATCTCATATCATCAATGATAAATTTGGTATAAAGCAGGCGTTCAAGCAATAAGATATCTGTATGAATGAAATACAATTCATTTAATTTTCAACAAGTCATGTATTTTTCAATTTACTCATTTAAATATACTAACATTTAGATCGTCATTTCTTCCTCATTTGACTCACATCCAGAAAAAAAAAAAGACAGTGGGAGTGGTCTCCCCAAAACTTTATCGCATACTCTCTGATAAGGATGTTATCCCAGTGACCGCCTTGCATGGCATTGGCGTACGATATTTACAAAATAATAAACTTTGGCGCGAATTTGGCCTTTTTGCTGAATGAATCGTGTGATCTTTGGCGAATGTTTGGCCAATTAATCCTTAGTTTGTGGTCAAAAGTATCCGAAGATCGAATTTGTCTCCAAGATGCGTTTTACCCACCCGATTGAGACAGAAATATGACACAGAGCTACACATGTACTCACAAAATCACATACCAAAATTGGTTTATTTAACATTATTGTTTTTACGAGTTATTGCGTTTTGCATGCTTCTGAAAGTGCATACCGACAGACGATCAACCCCTTGTTGTATTTTGTACAAACTTTGGTAGGCGTCTATAGCAAAAATGGCAAATCTGAGTGCCGAATTTCATCTGTCTAGTTCTCTTTGTTTTGCAGTTATCGTGCTAACTTATATTCGATACATTGGGACAGACAGACTTCCTTTGAATGGATATTATTTGAATAGATTTGATAGAAATCTGCAAATTTGGTGGAAATACCGTATACCAAATTTCAGCAGTCTAGCTAAAAACGTTTTTAAGTCATCTTTATCACAGTCAGACAAAGACAGACGGACATTTTCGAAAAATGTGTTTATCGAACTCGGGGCGGTTCCAAAACGTTTAGATTCATCAAAAGCTCGAGGTATAAATCGTTTGATGATTAGTATACTCTCTGTATATTTCGCATACGAGAAAGTGAAAATTAATCGTATACAAAAGGTTATGTTATAAAAATATATGTCAGAAATCTCGGAATGTTATGTTGTACTCAAATGTTTCACGATTAAGGAATTTGATCCTGAAGATAATTCATATTCATATTTATAAGCAATTTTTAAGTACAATATGAAGCAAAAGATGTAGAGGAGTTTCAGGATTGCGAGATAAATTGTTTTTTAGCAGAAGAGGAGATTAAATTAGAAATTTAAAACCGGACGCTGTATAGTATAAAATTGTAGAAGCTGTTAAAAACCTTATATTCTCTAATAGTTTTTAGGATATTGTATATTAATATATCTCTTTTTTACACAATAAAATTGCCGATGCAACTCAAAATTAAACGGAATCGGATCACGAGGAAAAAATCAAGTGTTCATATTTGAACAACATTACTAAATCATTCGTTAAAATATATTTGCTAATATTCGTTTAGGTACTTACGTGCATATTATTACGATAAAGTACTTACGTACCATTGCAATATTGGCGACATTGAATTAAATTCAATGGATAGCTGTTAAATTTGGATACAAATTCATTCATCAGGATGACTCTTTGTCTGTCTGTATTTTCATTAGCAAACAATGGTGTAACATAAACCTGCATGCCCTGAAATTTATAAAATCTGCCAAGTGAATTTGTGATTATAATTGTAACAGTCCATAAAATTCTGGAATGAATCGGTTGGACAAAACACGTAATAAACACAAATTCAGCTTTCAGGTACCTATGGATAAATATTGTAATGTCCTGATCTAGACTGATCAAATAACGAAGCAGAATTTCGAGACAATTCTTTATTTTGCAGCCCTGTATATACAAAGAACAACTTGTTCTAATATTGGTTAAATAAATAGTTATTTACACCTGTAGTAGGAGATACAACAGTCAAAGTCAAAGGCCTTCTTGAAACTCAGTGGTTCTCAGACTCCGAACTCGTGGGCGTAGTCCAACAGTCCGCCTGTAATTCGCTTCTTCTCTTCTCATAAAAAAAATCTACGCACTTTATTTCAGTGACAATCTCCGCCTCTTAATTTACATTGGTCCTTTGAACTCTCTTTCGGCCAATCGGAGTTCAACAATATGCTCCCTCAGCGGCGCCAGTGGGTCGTGGGAAGGTCCCTTCACAATGAGAAACATTTAGCATCCAGATGTTTGGACACCCCTTTCACTTTGAAGGTACTATCAATACCTCTTGGATGAGGAATTCCACATGTGGTCTTTAATTGTAGTCGCTAATGAACAGATGCGAGACCACCCAAGTGAAAAGATCCACCATCTGGCTATCTCGAGGAGTTTAGTAAGTAACAGCGACAACATAGCTGGCTGTAAATGTCTTATCAGTACTGGGAAACGGGGAATGTTACAATATCAAGGATTATTGAACAAAAAAATCCCCAATGTCCGACCATATATTCAGTTGAAAAAAATCTAAATTCGCCCCAAAGATCAATATTTCTTAACTTTTGTTCGCCGATGCAATGCAAGGCATTCGCGGCTGTACTTAAGGTGCATGATTTTATGTGTGGGGGGGGGGGGAGGATAACATTTCATTAATGGGGACACAAGAAAGATTTGGGGAAACAAACTGAGCTTGTTTTTGTTTTCTGTTTATAAATTACACAACTACTAAAAAGAATAACCATTCTTTAGCTTTTAGCAGAGGAATAAAATCAAACAATTAAATAATTGATGAAACAGTGGAAACGGAATCGAATGAATTTCATATCTAATAAAACCATGAATCTAATAAATTAAAACAAAAAACTCACCAAGATACCCATTTCTACACTCCAGGGTATATGTCTAGAGCGCCCTCACACATACACACATTCATTCGTATTTTTAGTAGAAATTATTATACATGCGTCTACAATAAGTACAAAAATTATACAAAAAAAACAAATTATAAAAATTATTTATAAAATTGTGCAATTCATTCATTGAAAGTAGAGCTGAAAAAAATAAATTAGGCTTACCTACAATTCGAGTACCGATATGTCAATTGGAAAAAGAAAAGATTTTCTGATGAATATGTAAATTAAATGAATCTCTTTAACTTAAACAAGGTGAATTGTCCCTTTAAATCGTTGTTATTATCATCATTTTAACAGAAATTTGAAATTAACTTTGAATAACTTTCTTTGAACGAATTGTGTGTGAATGCATTTAATTTGATTTGTTATTATTTAACGGAAATATTTATCTCGTAAGCCAAAATAATGAAAGATATTTGAATGAATCGGGAAAGAAATTATCTTATACTTCAGAGAATGTATTATTTAAAAATCATTATTCCCAATTAAATGATTGAGAATCAGATTTTCTTGATTTTACATTTAACGGAGCATAAAATTACATTACAATGTGATAACACAAAGTCAATAAAATGAAGAAAGCTTTGTTATCAAAAGCAGTTTATCAAAATACATTATACAACATTTCATTCATAATTGTTCAACATTTATAAAATTAAATTTAGTTCCAGAATGTTTAACGCAAAATAAATTCGTTGAATATTTATTAAATGAATATACATGGTATTAAAAAAGAAAATGAAACGATATGAAAGATGAAACGGTGCAAAAATGAAATAAATCATCATGATTTATGACCAACAATCGTTGTATTAACCAGCATTTTTAAAAAACATAACAACTGGAGGGGTTCTTTTCAACTCGCAACGATAAATTAAGCGATAAGTTTCCTTATACGAATCAATTTCTATTTGAAAATGATCTCCGTATAACGATAATGAATAGTTATTAACTCCTCCAGAATATGTATTATAAGTAATTAATTTAATTTTAATCATTATTGTGGAATAATTTAAATTACATTAAAAAATATTTCACTTTTAAAATTATTCATTGATCTTTCTTTTTTTCTTTTTTTTTTTTCGTAAAATGTTAAAAAAGTGTTTAGCCATCTATGTGCTGTCAATTCAATAATGAAAGATGATAAAAATTTATTTCTATTAGGTTGAAATACATAATTTCCTTTCTAAAAGTCTCTTTTGCTTTTAATCAATCATCTTTTTAACTTTATCATTAAATACAGAAGACCTGGTGTCAATGTATATGACAAAAACTGCCCTTTAAATTTATCTATCTTAAAGCCTCCGTATCTCTTAGAGAATACTATTTTCAAATTTGTGGAGGAAGGGGGCTGCCTGAAACTTTCTCGTATAATCCCTATTAAGTACGTTATCCCTCTTCACAGCATTAAAAAATGTGATCATTAGCCATGAACACTTCCAGTGCTCAGATTTTTGTTTTCAGAGTCTCGCACATGTACTTCGTAATATATTATAGAAAACCGAAAATGAATTGTAGAAAATCGAATATAATATTATAGAATCCGCACTAACCAATATGACAGGCATATGAGACAATCACATTTTTATATCGCATTTTTAACTACATTTTAACCAAAATAGGAAAAAGATTTAGAATATTTATAAGAATATCACATATCTAATTCGCTTCATTTTATTTTTGAGTTATCATATTTATGAACATTAAAATGTATTGACAGACATATAGGCCATTAGCAACTCTTTGATGGATTTTTATCGAAAGTGAATGAATATCTACGTTTTAAATAGTAAAAATGAATTAAATTCCATTTATTTAAATTTTGAGAATTTATATGCATGTGGAAGTGCGAACTGAAATGAAGTTTACTCAAAATGGGATAAATTTCTATATTTCAGAAATTAAAATTGTCTGCAAAATTCAATTTAGTTAAGTAATCATGTAGTTTCAGCTATCACTTTTAGATACATGCGAAAGCACTTCTTTTTGTATACAGCCGACCACCCCGCCACCATAGAACGTAGCAATATCGATAGGATTTATTGTGGCCAACTGTTATCTTTAGCATAGTCCATCCATAATACTGACCGATTCACCAAACTGACATCCTCTTCGAGACAATTTGCCCCCTCGCCCCAAAATGGTCAGTCACTGACTTACATGTGAAAGTACTGATGGATAGATGGTCAACAGTCCGGTGAATTTCCTTTAAACGTTTATGTATATCTATATTAAAATTGCTACACAGAAATTCTGTTCGCTGAATGTTTTTGCAAATAACGCTTTCATTCGTATCACTACAGTAAACGCCAGCGCACAGCAGAAAATCGCTATTAAATAGCTGCAACAGCGCAGGGCGTTCAGAGAGAATTTACTGAAAACTTCTTTCCATTTCACTGTCACTTCATTAACCCTTAACTGGGGACGTGCGGTCTGCGAGACCGCTAGCGATGGATTTTCGGTCACTCCTATTCTATTTTTAGCTCAATTGAATGAATTGACCCTGTAGCTTCCTGTTTTGTGACCTTCAATACACGTGCACTTTTTCAACCGATTTCAGCGGATGCTTTTTAAAATAATTCAGTTATTTCTTTTAGCGCGGTCTCTAAGACCGCACCTCCCTGTTAGTGTCCCAGTAATAAACAAGGCTTAGCAGATGGCGCTAAAACTTGTCCTCGAAATATCATCCAATTTACTGATCCTATTATGAAGCAGTGCTCCAGACACTTTTAAATGAAGCTGAAAGTGATTTCAGTGATAAGGATAATTGTGCAAAAGAGTTTTGCGATGAAAGTTCGCATTCAACTGATTCTGATATGTATGTTCAAACATAACTAATTTTTCTAGTGATAATGTATTTTGAAAAATTTATAAAATATATTAATATACCAAGAGATATATATACAGCATTTATAGGTTGATTTTTATACTAGTTTTTAACCTGTATGTTTAAAATGCCTTAGAAAACCGTGCTATGAAAGTCACACAAGCCAATAAAAAAGGGCCAATTTTAACCATTGTCATTTTTTTTATTTTTCATATAATTGTTGAATTTTACATTATATTGTCTTCTATATACCTTCATATACTGTAAAAATAAATATGATTTAAACAGTAAAAAGTATTATGTTTTTTCAAGAATATTATTTATTGTAACATGTAATTTGAGAAGAAAATGTATGTTCCAACGCATTTATTTTTTTCAATGATAATATATTTCGAAAAACTTCTAAAACATATCTATATATCAAGAAAAATATCTGCAAAACAGATTGGGAGTTTTTCATACTAATACATTCTATAGAAAATTTAATTTGAGTGTAAATGAAATGCGGTCTCGTAGACCGCACCTCCCCAGTTAAGTCCCAAAATTTCACCTCCCCAGTTAAGGGTTAATAAACAAGACAACTGATTCGGTTTTCATTGGCGCCGTGACAGGCCATAGAAATTTCTAGAACAAAGGCTGAAACTCGAGTCCTAATTTAGCAATTCCCAAGATTCTCGAATTACCTGGATCCCTTATATTCGTCTGAAACGTGCTCAAAATATGTCGCTAGAGCAAAAGGTTATTAATTAATTTCACATTCATTCAGCGGTCATTACTATATCTGTAAAACTGTCTTCCTTACAAAGTGACATAATAAACAAAAAAGCAATATTACATTTTCATAACGGTATATAAGAAGATAAAGATGAAACTGACTGATCAAAATTTCCAGTCATAATAGGAGGATGTATTTTTAAAAACCATTTTCTTTGGTTTTCAATCATTTTTTTCTATTTCTAATTCACTCAATTATTGTTACTGCCCATCACAATCCCGTCAAGTTATTAAGATCAAAGTTTTAACAACCACTCTTCCGTTCACAAAAAAAGGGATCCTCAAAATAATGGAATCTAAATTTCTCGCTACAAGTTCCAATCAATCTCTAATAGTAATATCGATGAAAATGTTTATGTGTATGTGTTGTACCATTTGATCTACAGTTACCATATGCAGCACGCTAAGAGCGGTGAAAATGTGTAATTTAGAACTTTTTTTTCTGAAGCACGATAATTCGTTTTTCACCATTTCAAAAATAAAATTAATGTACTTTTAATGATACCAATTTATTACTTTTTCCTGATTCTTGGCATTTTTAAAAAAATAGATTTTGTCTTATTTCGTACAATAGATTACATTTTCTCGTTGATATTCACATTTTTTTAAAACTTTCTGAAATATGTATTTTTCTGATTTTATCCCTTTATAGAAAACTAAAGAAAAATTCTTTTTAATATCTGTGTATTTTACTAGAAGAGTGAAAAATTAAATTTGCATTGTGAGTGTTTATGTGCGTGTGGATATGCAACTGCGACACAGACATCATACCTGATACATATATGCTTTAGTGGGAAGAAATATGCAATTTAGAGCCCTTTATTTTATCTTAATTAATTAAAAATTAAGCAAAGTTTTATCATTTATTTATTTTTTATTTCGCTATAGTTCCCGAAAATATTTCTGCAACTTATAAATTTCACATTTATGGCAGCTTTTAAAAGAGTAATTTTGTTCTATATGTATAACAAAAAATAAAATCTTAATTAATTAAAAATTAAGCAAAGTTTTATCATTTATTTATTTTTTATTTCGCTATAGTTCCCGAAAATATTTCTGCAACTTATAAATTTCACATTTATGGCAGCTTTTAAAAGAGTAATTTTGTTCTATATGTATAACAAAAAATAAAATGGAAAAGTTATTAAAAGAAAATCAACAATCATACATAACTAGTTCTTACAATTAAAACTGATATATTTTAGTTTATATAAATTATTATAGGATAGCTTATTACATTTTATCAAAAATGTGATATTTTTTTAAAAAGACAAATAATCGGAATTAAGTTATAAATATACTTATCCGGGCTATCTTGCTATTTGAGATAAAAATCATATAAAATTAATAAAACTGTTACATCGGATAATTAAATACAGAATTTATTGCCTTGTCATCAAAATTTTGATAATATTTCGAAATGCAGAATTTAAAATAAAGCCTTGCAATATTGTTCAGCGTTTTTAAAGGAGAATTTTAAATATGGTTTTCATCTTGTTATGCATTAATATATAATAAGCAGTTTGACAAACTGATTAATCAGGAATAGTATTTATCTTTAATTTAATCTGAATCTTTTATGCAGCACCTGTTGTTTTTAATTCGCTTAACAATTAAGTCGTGAACTATATTAACATTATGTTGTTTTAAAAGACGTAACCTATTTTGTTTATTAGGTACATAAACTTTGACGAGACTCATTTAACATTAAATGAGTAACATTAGTAATGTAGCACATAGTTGCGAAAAATTTAATTACCTGGAAAATTTTCTCTAAATTAAACTTAGTTTAGAGAATTAAGCAAATTCTCTAAATAAAACTTTGTTACAAAATTTTCTTTTGTAACAATGTAATTTAATTTCTGAATCTTTCTGTAAACTACCAAGTCAAAAAAATATAGTCAGAATCCTTATTCTTTAGCTCTTAACAACGGAAAACTATAAAAATTCAATATTAATTCAAACAACGCTGAATGTTTGAATTTAATTAAAACAATAAAATGTATTGCTGAAAATTATGAAAAAATATCTGTCACATTTTTAAAACAATAAAGGAAGAAAACGGCCAAAATTCAAGATAAATTTATATAAAAACATATAATGAAAAGTTCAATTTTTTTGTTTGGATTAAAAATACAGTTTTGTGTAATAACATTTTCAGAAATATAACGTAAATGACCCAAAGTCTTGCTTCGTTTTCGATAAATTAAAATTTACACGTACACACAGACACATGCATTCTTCTTTATTATTGACTAGCGGCCTTTGGCGACTAGCTGGAATTTATCCTTGAATGAATGCTTCGCTTTTTATGCAACTCAGATAGTCTATGGAATTTATTTTAAAAATCTACAAACCTCGAGTTCTAATAGATATAGCATCAAAATTCCTGCATTAACTAGAACATTCTTGTTCTCGAAAAATTCGTCACAAAGTAGTGAAATTATGGCGAAGGTTAGTTTTTTTTTTTTCTACCTATCATACATTCAATATTATTTAAGAATCGCTCAATCTCTCTTTTTAAAGATGCTATTAAAACTTCCTTTAAGCAATCACAGATTCAGAACAATATGTTCAACAAAGTGCATAGTAAGCGTTTCTACTTAAAGTGCAATAAACATACGTGAAACTGGAATATGTACTGCGATTTTGTGAAAAATAGTTAGTAAAAATTAAATATAAAATTTTATAACACCTTTAATGAGAGAGAGAGAGCGAGAAAGTTGAAAAACTTACTTTCGATTTACGAACAATTCGAGTTTTAACCTACTAGTTGGAATGATTCCCTAAAACTTCTCTAAGACGAATTGTCTCTTATAAAAAGACTTGTTATCAACCTCTTAAATAGAAATTTCAAAACAACATAGACTAGTTTTCCGTAAAATTTAAGAAGAATACGTTTAAATTATTATTATTTAAAGTAAATATTTCCCTAAAAAGGGGAAAGTACTAAAAGAAATTTGGATGGACAGCAAATTAAATTATATTGCAGAGAACGTCTTATTTAACCTCGTTATATCCTATTCATTTAATGGGAATCCAATTACCCCGACTTTGTATTTAAAGGAACATGAAATCGTATTAAATGAAGTGTAAATAAAATGCGAACATATGTTACCTTAAGAAATTTAGCAAATGCTTACTAAAAGCATCATTTATATTTGATTCAACCTTTCTATAATTAAATTTAATTCTAGAATTATGTATAATGTGTGATGATGAATTTAAAGTGAAATGTGAAAATATAAATACTAAAATTCTTTGTTGTAAGAAAAGAAAATAAAACGAAATGAAGGCATGCATCGGGGCTAGAATCAAATCAGTGATTTATAAGCAACAATTTTTCCATCGCCGGCATTTAAGAAAATGCCAAGATGCAATTGGAGATATTTATTTTAATTGATAACAAATAAGTTTCAGTGACAAACTCACTTTTAATAAAACAATCACTTTCTTTCTTTTGATAATATGATATTTGTTTATTATGCCAGAATATATATTTAAATTTATTAATTTAATTTTTGTGGCAGTTTAGTTTAGTTTAGTTATATTAACGTCCCGTTTGAAGCAGCACTAGGGCTATTTTGGGACGGACCTCGTAATTTTGAACCGCGGTCAGATGACGAGGACGACACCTGAGCTGGCACCCCCCTCTCCACACCGCACCACACCTGCGGGAGGACGTTTGGTCATGACGGATTTAACGTGCAACAGACCCCCTTACACGACGGTTCTTCGGTGGAATCGGGTCTCGAACCTGAAACCCTCCGGTTCCGAAGCCGAGACCTTACCACCAGGCCACCGCGGCCTTAATTTTTGTAGCAAACGAAGGCACAGTACTTATTCTTTAGAGATGAGGTCTTCCAATATTTTCATTTGAATTATTTAATTTCTGCAGCTTTCAAACGATACTGGTATTTTAGTTGCTAAAATGTGATGTAAAAGAGAGATTTCGTCAAGTCAGATGCAAGATGCAGAGCGAAAGTATTTCTGATAAAATAACATTCAAAATTTCTTTTGGAAGGAATTTTTATTATTTTTTTCTTTCATCGACAAATGTAAAAGTTGTGAAGTCATTGCTCATAATAAATATTAAAGAACTTGTTATCTGACATTTAACTGATCGTCTGTTCTGTATCTTTATGTACAACTTAAATCGAAAATTTTTCATGTCATGTCACAGACATGTCTGCTTTTTTCATTGAGATTGAAGGTAAGGATTTTGTTCTCATAAACACAAATTACCAATTATCGCATAATGAACAAATATGCGTATTTCATTAAATAAAATGTATCCCATTGCACAATCGAAAAGAGTTTAAAATTAAGAACATTGCCATTTTAAGTTATTGTTACCAGATCTTTTTAAATAAAAGATAATAAGTCTACAATGCATGCGTCGAAAGATTATTTCTCTTTGTCTAATGGTTGAGTTTTCTGTTTCCACATATAATCAATTTTCTTTGTATAAAAATTTTATCCGATCTTTAACTGTAGGCATGCATCTACAGAATTGACTTAAAATTCTTCTTACAAAGAGATTTTGCTGTGCCACTGATAATAGACACAAACAAGGCTTTTTAATTAATAAAATTCACGATAACAAAGAAAAATACATTCAGACATTTCATGGAGAATTTGGAGACAGATTTTTAGAGTTCCGATCATTACTTCATTAGAAAGGCAGAACAAAAAATAATTTAATTGTTCTTTGTACAAAACACAATACATGTTTTATTCCGTATATTTGCTTATTTATGAATATAGGAATTAGGTGCAAAAGGATATGTAACTGTAGAAAGGAATTATGTCTCTATGATATCTAATTCGTTTGTACGTAATATTAAGCAATAAATTTAAAATAATTTTACAGGGATCTTCAAAAAAATGTTCTAATACAATTTAATTAAATTTTTCTATAAAAACGCACAAATGGAGAAATTATAAGTTTTTTTTTTCTGGAAATATAAAAAACTAAGACATGATCCTTTTTACTTTTTATTGCACGAAGTATTGAAACTGATATCATTGAAATGATAAAAATGTTGAATTTTAAGATGGTTTAAAAATATTTCCTCAGGAATAATTTCCTTTGGAGTCACTGTGGAAAAATTTTTGAACATTGAAAAATTGGCAATATTCTTTTTCCTGTCTGTGAAATAATAATTGTGCATGATTTGGTTTAATTTAACCCAGCTGTTAGGAGGGGATGGGGAATATACTTACCTGCATAACCACACTTATTTGTACTAAGATTATCAGCAGACGTGTTTTAGTTCAAAATGAAAGCAAAAGCGCAATTTTAGTATAAAGATGATATGCTAAAATTCTTCATCTGATTGTTTGTATTAATTAGGTATTTGGTTCGCAAGCAGATGGGGGCCGCGGTGGCCTGGGGGTAAGGTCTCGGCTTCGGAACCGGAAGGTTTCAGGTTCGTGACCCGATTCCACCGAAGAACCGTCGTGTAAGGGTGTGTGTTGCACGTTAAATCCGTCATGACCAAACGTCCTCCCGCAGGTGTGGTGCGGTGTGGAGAGGGGGTGCCAGCTCAGGCGTTGTCCTCGTCATCTGACCATGGTTCAAAATTACGAGGTCCGTCCCAAAATATCCCTAGTGTTGCTTTAAAAAACGGGACGTTAATATAACTAAACCGAACTCGCAAGCAGATGGATAAATTTCCTTGTTGGTGGATTTCTTCCTGTCTTTTTTAAATATCTAGCTGATTGGTTTTTAGATGTATACCATATTTCACCCACCTGTATCTGTGCATTTTTCAGTTATCATGTTCGAAAACGGACATAATTCTATACATTCCTTTGTTCGAAATCGGGATGGTTTGAAACGAGGATATTCATCAAAATATCAAGTTCGAGTTGTTTTATAATTAAAATTCTTTTTCTTCATATACGTCATATACTTGAAAGCAATTAGCACCATGGTTCCCAAATAATAGTACAAAAAAACTCTGCCGGAGCTACTAATGTACACTATTAAAGGGTTGCTATCATTCTGAAATCCTACGAAAAAGTGAATCAGCAAAAGACATAAAAAAAGGGGGCGAACTTTCCTCTGGCCATAATTCCCTGGAATCCACACGTGGCACATCACCGTACGAAAAGTAATCAATACGCCTTCGGGATTGCACACCTTCTGGGGGTAGGAATAGGAGATAGGTAATGCAATCAGGGAGGCCAGCAACTACGTTGACTTACCACTCGAATGGGTCGCCCGCCTTGATTACGGAGAGATCTTAATACGGAAACCAATAAAAAGCACTCCCCAAGAGTGCAAGACGATAAGAAAGCGAGAAGAAATAAAAATGGTTCCAATGAGAAAGAGGGGACGAAAGAGGGGATGGGATAACATCTTTTGCTAAAGTGATCTCAGTTTTCGAGCAAAGCAATAGTCGATTATTTTGGTCTTGAGTGAAGCTTGAAGAACAGAACGGAATGTAAATAAAAGCAAAGCATCTATACCTTGTTGTATCATTTGTTGTATTTCGTATGCGAAGTATAAGCATTTTGATATCGACTGACAAATATTGATGGAAATCCAGGCTCCAAAAATGCTTGAATCCAAAAATGTCATTAATTATCCGAAAACCATTCTGTACGTCCATCTTTTCGTTAGTGTGTATGTGAAGCGGACGACTTGAGAGAATGACGTTTGTCATGAGGTTCATTGATCCCAATTGTAAATCTGTTTATCTTTTATAACCAAATCCATCTCGTGAAATTATTCCAAAAAGGTACATAATCGATTTTATTTTTGCGTGGTTTAGGACTTTGATATCAGTAAGTCCATGTGAAAAATGAATTTGTGGCACCTCCATAAGATAGATCTGCCGCTCAGAAGTCAGTAACACATTTTTTTCATCTGACACAGGGAAGTTACAATTAAGGTTACTGTACACAGATATGCTTAGAGCCCCTTCTAATTGACGAGATTTATGCATTATATGAAGAATGATGAAAAGAAAATTGCTATAAAACGAATAGTTTGAATTTTAACCACTAGATGGCGCTTTTCAAGAAATGTAGAAAGATCGTAATGCAATTTGGGAACTTTTATAAGTGCCAATAACCAGTAAGAATGAATTTACGGCACTGGTTATTGGCACTTATAAAGTCATACTTTTATCAACAAAGAAGGATCTTTATTATCTGAAGTTATTTTTTTGTTCTTTATAGAGTACATTTTCACATGATAATTGAAATTTTAATAACTAATTTTTATTGCAAATTTCTTTTATGCGTACTGCAAATAATTTGTATACAAAGTTTCAACAAATTATTACAACTACAACTGCATTTACATATGTTTAGATAAATTCACTTCTATTATAATCACCTTTACCTATTGACCTAAAGAAATAGTTTACAGCCTTGATTTAAAATGACTAAGCCAACATGTTACCAAACATATAAAAAACATATAATCTAAATTATATTTAACGGCAATGGGTAAACTCATCCTCTCATACTACATGTCTTGAATTTGATGTCCTTTTAACCAAGCCTTTTATAAGAGGCTTCTGTTTGTTATCCAGTTTCTTCCAAATATTTTGTCAGTATTTTAGGCAATGGGATAAACAATGTCCAGAGTTTTTGAACACTTTTAGATGATGTTTTTCTTCATTAAAACTGAAAAAAGAAATCAAACAATTTCATTTAAATATTTGAGTAGAATTTGCTTATTATTGTTCAATTTGAGCCATTATTTGTATCAATCAATATGCATAAAGGTATTCATGGTATATATAGGAGGAATATTTCGGAAGTGACAAATAATATAGCCTGTAAACAAAATTATCTTATTTAGATTGTTTTATCGCATTTTTACACAACATTTACCTTTCGGTAAATAACGTTTTCTTGCAAAAAAGATCTAATTTTGCAAGAATTTACAGAAATCCTCATACGAGGTTTGGACATAAAATGATCAAATTGATTTCATTGCAGTAGTCACCAACAAAATGGCGTATTTCTGTATTCCGTATCCTTTCTCATTACTTTCTGTCCAAAGATTAGCACCTCGAATGGCTTCTTTGGCTGTAATTTCCACTCAGTTTCGAGGGAAAATGTTTTGTATTCATAACAAGCAAGGGTTTAGCCTCGAGGTAACAAGGAAAGGTTTGAAAAAAAAACCCGGTTTTTTGATCCAATAAGTACACTTGTTTTTTATACAAGTTTTTGATTGGTGTAAAAAACTATAAAGTTGGTCGAGTAGGAATTGAAGACGACTCATTTTGTGATCAACGAAGTTCATCAAAAATACAATCGATCCTTCATTTCAAACAAATTGCAATAGTGATGAGTTATCATTTTCTCTGTGTTAACATTTGGGAAAAAATAATCCATTCTGTACAGGAAATAAATCATGACTTCTTTAAGGCTCTAATGCAGTATATATTAAAAAGTTTACAATTTAAAATACTCATTGTTTTATCTGATCTCGATCTCTGTGATTATTTCTTATGCTCTACTAGCTGCCGTTGATGGCCAATTGGTTAGCCGGGGTTAATACCTCTGAATAATTTCAATTAAATATTTTGTATCGCTTACTTTTAATCACTTCCTCTGCAAAATGTATTTAAATTTCAAATTCTTACACCGTTCGTATTATTTCAGAGGACTCATTCATTTCGTTCATTCAGCTATGCATTTCTCTACTTATCTGTTTATACCTTTTTATATCCAATTTCAACAAAGAGCAAGAGTGCTTAAAGATGAGATTTAAAATTTTTCAGTATCACTTGATTCTGAAATTAGATCCTAATTGCAACTAAAATGAAATTTTAAAAATTAATAAAACGTATTTTATTCTGAAGCCTATTCAAAAAGGGGAAATAGACAAAATTTTCATATTTTGTTAATAAACAACGAAACAAAAAATGCCAATTCCAATATTAGTAGTAATTTTTTAATGCTCTTAAAAATGTAAAAATGTCTTAAAATAGTAAAAATGCTCTTAATTTTTTTAAAAAAATTATATATATATACTATATATATACTGCAAAAAAAATGATGCGTGAAAAGATAATTTTTTGAATTTTAAAATTATTTGAAAATAAATTTTTAGCTGAAATATTTTTAATGTTGCCATAAAATTTCATTAAATTTTTTATTAACTGAAAATCTAATTAAAATTTCAAAAACCCGAGATAGACCATTCTTACCATTATATTATGGCTCTGAAGAATGTCAACGTCAATACAAACGCATGCTCACACACTCAGACATACACACACACACAGAGAGAGACACATATACAGGGATACACAAATATTCATTCTTATTATTTGGAGATATATCCAATACAAAAAAAAAAATTAGGTTTCAGATTGTAGATGCAATGAAATGAAAAACGACAGAGGCGATGACAGGGTTTCACAAAATGACCCGACTGTAAAAAATTCCTTATCACGAGCTAAGTACAATGAAGGTGATAATACAAAAAGAAAAAAAAATAAAAGCTCGAAATTATCATTTGTATTATTTTCCAGGATTGCCTCACATTTAAGAGAAATACCCTTCCTTATATCTAAAATAGGACATTTTCAGGGAACCGGCGGTAGACGTTTCGCTCCATTTCACTCACCACTTAATCCCTCACTCGTGGCGCCGAAAAGAAGATTACGAATATTTATTTATCGCCAAATTCACACTTGCGCCCAAAGGCGAGGCTTAATTACACGTGAAGGAGGAAGCATAAAAGGAAGCTAATATTTGATGTGAGTCTTCGCCGATTTAATCCAGCCGTCCCATAAAAATCAAAAAAGAAAGAAAGACAATAAAAGTATGAAAGTAAAAAAGAAGAAGCAGAATCTTCTTTCTCCAATAGGCGGAAGGGGAAATAAAATCATCACCCACAAGTATCCAAACGATAGCAGCAGTATGTTGCCCTAATTAAAACCATTAGAAGGACAGGGCTAAATTTAATTACGCTATCCTTTGTGTGGGTCCGTTTAATTAAGTGCGATCGATTGATGCCGCCAAGACGCTTATAAAAGGGAATAAAAAGGGGAAAATAAAGAGGTTGGAAGGGAAAAAGCGATATTCCCCGTGCTTTCGGGTTGAGTTGTATTACTAGAAATAATTGAGCAAGTGCCAAAAGAAGGCGGTTATGGTAGCGGACCATTTTTTTTCTATCTCAATCTTATGCGTTGAGTTAATTTACAATTGGGTGCGAGAGTGGGGTGGGGGATGCAATGCGTAAAAGAAATGAAAAAGAGAGGGTCCTGCTAACAGTGGGAGTGACTGGCGGTGCGTGTAATGATGCCTCCGTTATGTTATTATGGGCGCATGATTAAATTTCCAGACAAAGAGATTAAAAAAAACCATAGTTGAAGACAAGGTGGAATAATATAGGGAAGGAAGCTCATGGAATGTATCATTAGACTTAATTAAATAGTCATGATCCTACTCCAATCCCATTTAAACATAGTTGAATGCGCTCAAACATTATTTGCTTTACCATCATTGGAATAGTTTGTAGATAATGATATTTGATATCTAAATGATTATGATATTTGAAATTCGCTCTCTTTTTTGTTTTCTGGACTGTCTACAGCTATTACAGTCTTTTTTTTCTTCCTCAAAAAATGTGATTTCCATGAATCACATCACGATAACTACTGTGATTTGATCTCAAAAGGGAAGAAACATTTTCTATATTAAAGGTATTGAATTCCTTTAACTATTTATTTCCAGTATTATTTTTTGATTCATTTTACAATTTTATTTTTGTGACATTAATTACGTTTTGGAACAAAATAAACCGAAGAAAGTGAAAAAAAAAACTTTTTAATTTATTTAAAATAACTTAATTAATTCAGTTAATAGTGAAATATTTTTTTTAATTTCTGCCTTTAGTTGCATCTACAGCTTGATATTGGTCCTTTTCCTCATCTATTATTCCTTCGTGTTTTTTTAATACTATCAGAAAAAAAAGTCATATTACGAAAATTGCATACCGTTTTAAATTGTACTTTAAAATAACATCAATAAATAAAGGCTCAGTTGGTAAATGAAAAGTTGTAGCACACACTTCTTTGAATGTACATACAATTATAATATATACACGTTTTAAAGTTTTTAGAAATTTTTAAATTGATTTACTCTTAAAAATGAATTTATTTTATTACTTAGAAACCTGTGTACGAAGACATGCTTTCAGTACCATATAAAGTATTTAAAATTATAGTTCTCCCATTAAAACTATGAAAATACGTTAGATCTAACTAACCGTATCAATTAAAGGGTTAAAATTTCCTTTTTATAATTCCTAAATTTTATTGAACTACGTACGAATATAAACCCAGTTTCAATACACACAGATTATTAAAAGTAATTGCCAGGAATTTTATTTTAATATCTAGACATTTTTGTTTTAAGCCATCTAAGCAATTCGTCCCGATTTCCAACTGGCAATCAATATATTTCAAGCTAAATCAAACCAAATGAGAAAGAAATATCATTCCATTCCTTATCATTCTCGATCCCCTGCTAAGTCAGTAAATACCAAAGTCATAGAAAGTGAGATGATATAAACATACATCGTGTTGATGTATCATAACACATGGAGTTGGTAGCGTGGTTTCAAAGTGGAAAGAAGGAAATAACATTTCTAGAACATATTCCTATTTTTTATGTGTACAAAATATTCAGAGAGAAAATATTGTAATCGTGAAAATATTTGAACAAGAGATTTTGAAATCACCACGGTTCGGATGTTTCTGAGTTTGGAAAGTAACTTTATGGAACTTTGTGGTTCTGTTTGTAAATTCAAAAATTCAAAAATGCTTAGAGAGTTGATTAAGAAAGTTCAAATTTCCTATATGGTCTTTATAACAATTTTATTGATTTCTATCTAATTTTGAGCGAAATTTATTCAGAAGAAACTTATTTGTCTATTTGAAAGTTAATTCATTCACTACAAAACGTAAACAACTAGATAGATAAAATTTAATATACAGGTTTAGCATTTAAAATACAGATTCTTACCAATTTTTTAACAAACTCTGACTAAGGTCTTTAGTCCTGTACTCTTGTATGCATATAAACACATCCAATTTAATAAATGAAATTTCAGTATTTGATCTTTTGAATTCAGTTATAGTACTGTTTGAATTTTTTCTTCAATTGTTCTGGGTAAAAGACATTCAAAATTATATATTTGATTTTCAGAAACTTGTTTATTAACCAAGGATTAATCGAAAAAAAAATCACACGATATATTCAGACAGTAAAAATAAAAAAAATGTTTATATTCACATCAATGACTTATATTTCACAATTATAGCTCACAATTGCCCTGAAAGGCCTATTTTCCACAATTTTATGCTGGGTAAGAGGTATAAAATTTTCATAGACAGTATAAGAGAAAGTTTTGGGGCGATTTCTGTCACTCGTTGAAGAGTGTTTATAAAAAAAAATCTTAATTATTTTGAGGTTGATTATAAAATTTTCTATCAATATTGATATTATTAGATATTTCAGTTTTGTTTCTGTAGCCCTTCTCCCACTCACTCTGTGCTGTTGGTATGCAGTGATACAATTAAGACTTTACATAGATGTCTGAAAAAAATTAAAATATAAAAAAATGTTTGGGAGTAAAACATTGTTAATCTGAAGTCTTCGTCTCCTATCATTTATTAATGTTTTAGAGACGACATGAAGATAGCAATATTACAAACAGAGGTTAAAATTATTCTTGAACAATTATTTCGACTTGCACAACATTAAAACCAATAGTAATACGCCCATGAATCTTTTTACATTATCTCTCATATTAATCTCAGCATTCTCTTTAGATAAATCTTATTTATCTAAATCATTGCATTTGTGAGTTATCGTGTTTACATGCACACTAATGTACAGATGGACAGACAGTCCATCCTCTGATATATTGATTTCAAAATTTGATTTATATCTACATTTAGATGCTAAAACTGGTTACCAAATTTGATCTACCCAGCTCTTTAACTATTTATCATGTTTATTTGCTCTCAGACAGACAGACGGAATGAGAGACAGACATACAGAATTTGTGATAAATTTACGAATTTGATGTAAAGATTGCATAGCAAATTTCATTTCTATAACAAATAATTTTATATTTTTTCTACTCATAAAAAGACAGAAGGCTTTATTCCAAATATGTGCTTTTCATACTCTGAGACGCTGGGATTTATCAGATTCTTGATCTTTTTATGACAAGCAGCTTACAATACTTACATATTTCGTATACCAGAAAGTAAAAGCAAGCATGCACTTATAAATGATTATTACAAATACTTAAAGAAGAAAAATGATTTCAATAAATTATCCTCCTTTATTTATAAGTATAATCATTCGAGCTTGAGTTCATATAACTTATTCTTTTCTTTCACTATATAATGTAGATGTATAAGAAATCGCATAAAGTACTGTATGTAGCTGAATATTTATCTCCATAAGTAATTCTTCTGCTCTAAGATATAATAAAACAAATAAATATATAATAAAATATTAGAATATAAGTAATAATAATATATAATAAAATATTTGAATATAAGTATTAATAATATATAATAAAATATTAGAATATAAGTAAACAATAAAATATTAGAAGAAAGTTTAATTATCTAGTCTTTCGAAAGTATAATTCTTTATGTTAGAAGGAAAACTATATAAAAAAAACGCAGTGAAGCTCTTCATCAGAAAGGGAAGTAAGTATCTGTTTTTTTAGCTAGGAAGAAAACATTCTCAGAGATAACAGAAGTGGGAAGTTTGAATAATCCTTTGATAACAAGGCCTTCTCTCAACTGTGCATTTACCGGTTTGCTCTAAAAGAAAAGGTTACATCTTCACTTTTTTATGCTAAGCAACTCAGGGCGCCTGCATTTGATGCACAGAATGAGGAGATTGGGTGAGATAACAAGGGAAAATCGTCGCAGTCGGAATAGTAAATTGGAAAGATTTGAATATAGTGAAGATTCAGAGGAGTTCCGAGTCACAGCTATTTTCAAAGAAACCCAGAAAGCTTTTCCGAAAATAGCTATAAAGTAGCTTGGGGTAAAAATAAATATCAATAGCGTGTAGAAAATGTATAATGCTGAAAGGACTTTGATAAAATTTCCAAAAAAAAAATTCTGGAAGACTTGTTCGACTATATCTAAATCCTTTTTAATTAGTTTTCTGGAAATGAGGTAGAAAATGTATTTCATTAACGCACTTTTTTTAAAAAAGAAATCTGATTAGTTGTCTATCTGTAGTGCCTTAGTTATTTTGAATTCAGCAAAACATCATTAAGGATCAAATATATTGTATTTATCTCTGATGGTTTTAGTTGTGGTACAATTGTTTTACATATCAGTAAATTATAGCAACACTATATATACACTGGATCATTTTTAAATAGAAAAAAGCTTCTGAAAAATGATTCAATTTTGAAAAATATTAACTTTAAGACTTAGATGATATCTGAATTATTTTGACATAGATAGAATAGCTGTGAAAATTCAAATAGAACAAAGATAAGTTGAAATGTAAACTGCTTTTTTCGCAATAATCAAAACACGTTAACACATGTCAGATGATATGTAAAAAAAATTGCTAAACATAAACAAGATAAATAAATTTTTGTCATGGAAATTAAAAGAAAAAAAAAACATCACTTGTTAAAAATAATTTAGTAAATAAAAAATGCTCTAAAATTTAGCATAAACGTTTTGAACTCTTAAGACGTATTAAAAGTACTAACTATTTAATACATAGATAACGCACTTTCGTATTTTTTCGGAAAACCGAATATGTATTTTTTTTCTATTCTATTGAAACTAAAATTTAACCAAAGAAACTCCAACTGTAAGGAAAATATCACATATGAAATAATATATAAGTCATTGTATTTTCGAGTTGTTTTGATTAAATGCGTACATAACTTCCGTTAGACTATCACCTTTCCTGCAGATTTCTTTCAAAATTTGATACGTATCTACATTATTGATGCCAAATCTGTGTACCAAATTTCATCTACCTAAGTATTTACGTTTTGTAGTTATCGTCTTCACTTGTACTCAGACAGCCGGACAAGTAGATTACGTTGGAAATTTCGATAAACGTAAGAACTCTGGCACACTGTTTAAGAAAAATGTTATCCCAGAAAATGTCTTCCAGCTATTGTCATTCAATAAATATGAAATATCAATCTTTGACGTGAATTTAACATTTTTATTGAATCTATCCTGTCATCCTTGGCGACGTTTTTGGCTGTTAATCCCTGATACGCAATTTTATGGTATCTGAAAATAGAATTTGTGTTTAAGACGTCTTTCTCAATCGATTGAAACAAAAATTTGATTTAAAGCTACACTTACAGTTATAAAATTCCATACTAAATTTTGGCGTTATTGCGTTTACATGTTTCAGAGTGTGCAGTTCGACAGATGGCCAATCCCTCGTTGGGTTTGGCATAAAATTTGATAAATGACTGCACTATGGATATTAAATCTGTACACCAAATCTATCTTATGTATCTAGCTCTTTTAGTTTTGTCATTATAGTGTTAACTTATATTAGAAAATCCAGTAGAATACACTTTCTCTGAATGGATTTTGACAAAATTTGATGGAAATCTATAAGTGTGGACCGCATATCAAAGTTAAAATATCTAAAATTTGGAGATTCGTCGAAATTTCGAGTTCGAATATTTAGGCAATTATAAAACTTTATCTATACCCAGAAAAGAGAAAGTAAATAAGTAGTGGGATTCCTCTTGAAATAGTGATAAATACTGAATATTATTTGATGATATAGCATTTTTAAAACTAATGCTACCCCTAGCGTTAGACTTTGATTCAAGACTTGGACGTTGGATCAAACCTTTAATTCAGGTTTGAGTGGACCCTGATTCACACTTATTTTCCAACATTTGAGTCAAATGATTCGTCAGTGCAAGAAACAATTTTTTCTACTACGCTGAGGGAAAGTTTGAACCGATTGAAACTTAGGTTTAACGTCTGACGGTTTGAATCGACCAATTAATAGCGGAAAAAGATAGTAATCGTTGCGATTACGATACTGATATTGTCTTGTTAATTCAAAAAATTAACTGCAACAGAATAACTCGTACCATGTATCTGTACGCCTCCACCAGCTTGCTATGAATGTTCGAATTTTCCTTTGACTTAGGTGTAAATGATCGACAATCACCACGAATGCTCGATGCTTGCCACTGGAAGCTCTTAGATTGAAATGTTATCATTTGTTGCTACAAAGTAACTACTATCCAATGTTTACTGATATCCGTTGCATCATGCAGTGCCAGCTTAAGAGGTTGGCGATGAATTAAAAATCAAGCAAGTATTTTTAAAAAATAGATTCTGTTAAAGAAACAAAAATGGCTTGCAAACCTTAAATTAGTTCAATGGAAAATAAATATAGAATAAATTTGCGATGTAGTAAATATTCTACAAAATTAAGTGATAAACTGAAAATTAATTGCTGATAATTAATCAATAAGTCATTGATTACAAAAATATTATCAGAATTATCAAAGGAAACAGCGTGAAATGATATATCAATATCTGGATATAGTAAGCAATGGTATTTACAGCTAATATATACATATAAACTTTAATTGGGCAAAATATAGAGTTCTCTTATATTTTGTCCTTTCCTTTCGGATGCTTCAAAATTTTCCTCCTACGCCCCTTTAATCCACTAAAGTTATGAGTCTTTAGAGTTCCAATTATTTCCATCTGTGTTATTTCTTTTTCAATCTATTCTGCAAGCAGCAGGATCGGCATCCCTGTCCCTCTCTATCAGCAAAGATAATTACTCCATTATCCATTTCCGCATTACCTCTGTTGGTGAGCATCCTACAGTGATTATGATAACCAAATCTCGTCATCCGCAAATGAAGATGGGAATGAACACCCCCAACCCCATCTTCAGCTTCCGGAACCCCATGTAAATGAGAAGGGGGCGGATCACGAGTCGTTCCGGAAATGCGCAGAATCGAATCTGGTACCCATCCCCAACCCCCGTTTTATTAACGCGTTCGATTTCAATGGGGGTCTTCTTCCGTGCACATTCGATTAAAGCAAATGACCACCCTCGTGATGTAATTGCCAGCATTAGCCTGCAAACTTCGGCCTCTTTGAAGATTGGGTCTTACCACGTGCGGAAGGATTACCAAAGTGCCTTATTCCATTTCACCAGTTTTCCATTCAGATGAAACACTTTAGACTGCAAACGGCTCATCTGTAAATTGAGGAAGTAGGTTATGATATTGGGTTTTGAAGCGATCACTTTGCAGTTGGCGATTTGGGGATTGCCGCCCACACAACGTTCACTTTGAAATGTCATTTAATACCGAAATATTGTTTGATCATTATCTAAGAGGGCGGGTAATGTAGATCCATATATATAGAGATATTCCTGAAATGTGAAAGCGTATGATAGCAGTGACATAGAAACCTTTTAACCATTAGTTCATTTTATAAATTGATAGAGAGATTAGACTAAATTTAATTGACTATTATCTCTAATCAAATTCATCTAATCAGACATCTGTTAATTAAACTTTTGCATGAAGCCTTTGTAATTTATGAACATTACTTCTCATATCAGTTATATTCATCTCAGTTATATTTAATGGAGACTTTCATTGAAATAGTAAATTTATTTCATTGTAATTCTATACATTTCCTGACTTGTGCCGAAATTAAAAGCATTTAATTATGATAAATTATTTCCATATTAAGGCAATTAAGGATTAAGTGTTAAGATTTTTGATTTGATCATTGATTGTAGATCATTAAGATATATAAAAGAAGAGCAATATCAATTACTGTTAATCACTTCCCTGATTATCTTTGGTTATCTCAGGTTTGTATATATTGATTTTAATTATTATCACGATAAAACTCGAGTTTCTCTTGATTTGTCAATACGATTTGTTCAATCGCGTTTTTCTCCGGGCTGAAGCTCAAAAAAATCTGCTTTTATAGGACGTTTATAAAGTTTTATTGGAGGACTTCATCTTTGGATGATGAAACTGGACGGACAGGCGTTTTGCTCAATAGTCTTTGTAGTAAATGCTGGATAAGTAACGGTAGTTACGTTGAAAAAATGTAGTAAAAACGGCGACTGCATATGATAAAAATATGCAGTGCGGATGATTTTTCAGTTAATGATTATAAAGGCATGGACTTTAAATATATTTGACTTTTTATTTTGTCCGAGGTAATTAGGGAGAGCAAATTGATAATAAAACTATATGCTTTCACTCCAGTAAATTTTTTTAAATCAGCTTAAAACTTGTTTATCATAGTTTTGTTTCAATTCCTTATATTTAAAAATGTAATAAAAAATCTGATGATTTTTTCTTTTTGCAATTTTCCAAAAAAAGAACTGTTAACAGAAACGGTAAGACCAAAAGGGAAATAAAAAAGAGTAAACAATTGCGACTTCCTATGTTAACCAAATTTGTTTGGTGACCTAACTTTTAACACTTTCGATACTGCATTAATTAGTATTTACTTATATAATTTACAATATCTCACAAAATAGCTACGAGATTCAAAAGTACTGAAATATAATTTATTTATGTATTTAATTGCATACTACGGATTGCAAAAACTATAATAAAAACTATTTATTCATAACGAAGACAAATTCGAGAGATTTTCCTTAAACACTTAACTGTTTTCTTTTCTTCACTATCTAATAAGATGGCACCTTCTATTTTGATAATATTTTCTTATTTTTATTCAAATGGTAATCCATTGAATACTTGACTTATCTATGCATTCGAAGTAATTTTAATATTCAATTATAATCGTTATGAATGGTTTATTTATTGCTTACAACTATCCAAATTCGATAAATCGATGTACGAATGGCATTCGGGCAAAACAGTTAAAAGGTTAATTGAGCCGTTGAGTTAAAGTATTGGAAAAGCTAGATTACCAGTCAAATCTGAGTGGAATTTTTTTAATACGACTATAAAGTATTGATAACTCATCTATAAGAAGTTTTTATTATTAATTTTATAAATAAACTGACCTTTACATCATTTTTTATTAATCAAAGCACAAATTGCAGAAGTTTCTTTCTCATCCTTTTATATTCCTGATATTGCGCAAAATATTTTCAAAATTATTTTAGAAACAGACATTACAAATAATTTATGCATACAGGAAAGACTTATTTATTACTGATTTTTCTTTATCCAAAACATTAAAAGTGGCAAGGGATAAGAATTATGCATACTTTATTATCACGGTGTTTAGCAGAAGTTAAAAATTTAGGTTAATTAAGTTTGAACCCCTAACAATGTAAATATCGAGTTTCTTTCCCCATTAACCGATACCGAGACATGATTCATCATTTCAGCTTTTAATTGCCCTTCGTTTATGAATAACTGAAAACTTATTTCTTTATGGAAAAAGAAAGAGATCAAACAATTATTTTATTTTATTTCTACCATAGATATTAAGAAATTTTCTATCCCCATTAATCACCAGATCATCTTGTATAATATTTCTCCTACAATATTATATATATATATATATATATTATTATTATTATTATTATTACAACAAAGTGGTAAAAACGTATCCCTGACATGCCAATCTTGGCGATTAAGTTGGCAACTTGGCGAAAAAAGGAATTTTCTAGAAGAAGCAGGATGGTCTGAACATTGCATCAATCGAGACCAGTTTTTCCCTGAATCTTAGAGAAAGTTCTGGAACTTTCCAAAGATTACATCACTTCCTGTGGAGAGACTATAAAAAAAAGCAACCCCTCAAGACCGAGTGGAGAAGAGTATTGGACAGCAAGCAAGCTGAAGAGCTAGTGATTAAATGCGCTGTGTTATTGTGTTTGATTGGCGATATTTCTTGTTGACTTATGCAAATGCTGTTGCTTTGTGCTTCTTTAGAGTTTTCCTGGTAGACTTCGTTAAAATAAAGCTCTTTATTATAAAATAAATTATTATATTATATTATATTATATTATTATTATAAAAAGCTTATTATAAAATAAAGCTTTGTAAGATCTTGCTTATTGGATTGCCTCAAAATATACCCACAATTAAAATTTTGTAACATTTGGTGTCAGAAGTGGGATTAGTTTGATTTTCCTGTGTATGTCTTGGACCACAGGAATGGATGAAAAATTCACAGAACTACTTGCCATGATGGCAATGATGAAGAAAGGACAAGAGGAGATGAACGTAGGATTAGAAAAGAAAATGGAAGCTGGACAGGACGAAATCCGGAAAGGCAAAAAGAATTGAAAAATCAGATTCGGGTGCACGTCGAGAGCCAAGGCAAGGGAATTAAGAGTGACGTTAATTGTTGTATAGAAAAGATAGAAGAAGATGTCCAAAGTGTCCAGAGGGAGATTGGAGAAGTGAGAGGTGAGGTTCGAACCCATATCGAAGCAGTTCAGGAGAGGATTGTAATCTCAAGAAGAAACTTAGAGAACTATAGTACAGACCAAACAACTTCCTACCAAGTCTAGAATTCTCGTATACCAGACCGACAGTCAAACCTTTGACATTTGATGGACAAACATCATGGACTGTTTTTAATTTGATGTTGTCAGCTCTAAAAGCGGATGGACATATGTTGTAAAAGTCAGCCAACTTCTAGCATCTCTCCGAGGATCAGCGGCAGAGATTCTTCAAGGAATTCAAACTGAAAAGCAGACGGACCTAATGACAACTGAAAAAACCCTGAAAACTAGATTTGGAGACAGCCATCTAACCTAAGAGAAGACGACAGGAGGCAGGAGAAAGCCTTCAAGTTATGGCCGCAGATATGGAGCAATTAATTAGCCTGGCTTACGCCGAATGCCCTTTAGATGTTCGGGAAAGCCTAGAAGCGCAGTATTTCGTCGACTCCATGCACGAAGATACGCAGCATGCAACGAGGCAATTGGATGAAAAAGATCTAAAACCAGCTCTAGCTTATAGCATGAATTGTGAGGCTGCAAAAACTGTTTCCAGTGTTCCAGACATGTCAGACCGATTGAAATACATGATGATACCGGCAGGAAACGTGATGACAAATTTGAATCACTCTGCAATTTGCTGGAAAAATTATTGAACAGTCGTGATGGTGAAAAGAAAAACATCCCTCGTTGAAACCCGAATGTGACTTGCTGGAGGTGCAACAAGAAGGGGCACTTTCGGAGAGAGTGCTCGGTGGTTGTTTCCAACCAGGGAAAGTAACTCATAACCGTATTGCGGGGAGAAGGCTGCCTTTTCTGAATGAAGCTCCTGAAGAAGGACTGAGATTCCTCTCTTAGTGGAAATAAAAATGGTCTCTACTTAGAAGAACTTATTTGCGGCATCCAGTGTATGATGTTGGTCGATACGGGAGCAAATATCACACTTTTAACAACAGACTTGGCCCAGAAACTAAAAGAACAATTTTATTACGCGGTTCCTAATATTTCTTTAAAGACTGCTACAGGTGGAAATGCGAAATACATGGCAAATTAGATGCATCCATTGAATTGGGATCAAGAAAATTTCATCATAAGATTTACATATCTGACATCACCTATCCCTGTATTCTAGATCTGGATTTCCTTCAAAAATGTAACTTTACTGTAGACCTTAAAATAAATGAGATACGGAGAACAGGGAGAGAAATTCTTGTTTTCAGCCGATGTACAGAATTCAAAGTCATGTTATGTATTGCCCAAGGAGAGAACTTTTATACCGCCAAGATCTGAATGTCTTATCCAGGGGGTTCCTGAAGTTTCTGCACAGTTCAGATATGCCATAATGGATTTTCCTAATGAAGTCTCCCAAAAAGGTGTGCTTGTGGCGGCCTCAATGGTAGATTTGAAAATGGTATTTTAACGAAGACAACCAGGAAAACTCTAAAGTAACACAAGGCAAACGCACTTGCATCAGTCAACAAGAAATATCGCCAATCGATCGCAATAACACAGCGCATTCAATCACTAGGTCCGCAGCTTGCTTGCTGTACAATACTCCATTCCACTCCATTCGGGCTTCAGTGTGTGCTTTTTTTTATAGTCTCTCCACAGGAAGTGATGTGATCTTTGGAAAGTTCCAGAACTTTCTCCAAGATTCAGAGAAAAACTGGTCTCGGTTGATACAATGTTCAGACCATCCTGATTCTTGTAGAAGATTCCTTTTGTTGCTAAGGCCGCCAACTTTTATCGCTGAGGTCGCCAAATTTCTTGCCAAGTCGCCAACTTTTGTCGCCAATATTGGCATGGCAGGGATACGTTTTTACCATTTGTAATAATATATATACTTGCCTGGAAAGCAACACTACTGACGTTATCTATTAAAAAGAGTGCAGACATATTTATACACCCAATATATAGTTCATTTATTGTTAAAGTAGCCTTTTTTGGCTACTAGCTAGTTTGACTGAAATATAAAAACCTTTATTTTAAATTAAGCATCTCATTCCATTATTTTATGTTTGTAATTCTATGAAATTATTTTTAAATATCAAATAGCGCCAGTAATCAAAAATGGGTTATTTTAGTATCCTTACAAGTGTTTTCTTCACTACGCATATGAACATCCAAATGACATCATGATGCTATTAGAAATGTAATTGCTGGTATATCTAATTTACACAAAGCTGTAAAATCTCTTTCTAATTACTTTTAATCAAGTGGTTGGGCGTTTCTTGATTTTGTTGAAAATATTTGACTTGAAAAAAAACTGAGAAAGAAAAAAAAGAAATTTCTTGGTTCTTACTATTTTTTAGATTACATTGAGTTTTGTAAGAAATATTTTTACTTACTAAAGGAAAAATATTACTTGTTGCCTCATAATATACTAATATACTACTAGACAGCTAGTATGTAATAATATACAAATTTATACAATATACTAATTGCCTCAGACAGCCAGTTGTTTAGCCTGGAGTGCTGGTTGCATTTAATTGTGGATAAATAGGTTTTTATAATTCCATGCTCATGATTCCACAAAATTGTTTGATGTTGTATCCATGATTTTTCAAATGCATTTTTTAGCTTCTGTGTATCATATACATGTATCTTTCGAAGGGAGACAGTCACATAATATCATTCTGCAATTAAAAATATAAATATCCGATTCGTCTATCTTCTAAATTTCGAGATATTATAGCTTTACTTTTTTATTGTAAACTACACAGATATAAAACAGATTTCCCTCTACTTAAGCTTTCAACAATAAAAGAAAATCACACGATTAAATAATTGATGAAACAATGATTTCAGATCAACAAGGTATAATCTATTGTTGAAAATTAAAAAAAAAAGAATACTTTTTTAAAAATTCCCAAAATTTTAAAAAAAATATGCACGCCTATTAAGTTGCTCACATAAAAGTTTTTTTTTAATAAATTTTGAAACGTTGTAGAATTTATTTTGGGGCAATAATATTTTCGGAAATAATCGAGAAAAAAAAACCCCAAAATACTATTATTTAAAATTAATTCTTAATTAATTAAAATTTCAAAAGGAAATCACTAAAAGCGCCAAATTTGTTAGATGTATGCCAAATGGTCTAGCCTGTAGAGCGACAACATATACATACAAGTAGAAGTTTAATAACGTTCTATTGCTAAACTACTAGTTTTAAGGAAAAGAATAGAATTGTTAGAAAATTAGGTGATTTCGTTGTTTATATACGATAGTTATAATAACTTCTCTTCATTTCTGTAGATCAATCATACTTGAGAGATAAGAATTCCCTTGTTGAATTTTCGAACCCTGCTTTCTGCTGAAGTCGCGGGTTCCTTTGGGGTTGACGATTGGAATTCGAAGCCATTCTCTTTAATCCTGATCGCCAACCTTAAGTCGCATCTAAAATGGAAGTCTTGTTCCAGATCATGAACTTCATACTTAATGAAAGGACAGCGATGATCTAGTGGTAAGGGATTGGCTTCAAAACCGAAAGGTTTCAGGTTCGAGATTCGATTCCGCCAAAGAGCCGTCGTGTAAGCGGGTCTGGTGCATGTTAAATCCATTGGGACCAAATGTCTTCCTGCCGGGGTGGTGCGGAAGTTTGAAGAGGCGATGCCATCTCAGGTCTGGTCCTTGTCCTTTGACCGCGATTCAACATTACGAGGTCAGACACAAAATAGCTCTAGTGTGGCTTTAAAATGGGAAGTCAATATAACCGAACTGAACTGAACTGAACTGAACTCATACTTAGTAACTGGTTTGAAATATTTCAGTTCTGATAACTTAACTCTATAACTCTGATTAACTGATAACTTTACTATAATCTACATTTAAAAATTGTGATCAATTTTTTTTTACTTGTTTCAACTTAGTTTATTTTGACTTGATTTGAAACTATCCTGGTGTTAAAGAAAGATTGTTTACAGTTTTAGGGTGAGTTTTTGAAAATGAGGTTCAGGCAGAAGAAGCAGAGATGTGGGCATATTCACTTATATTGGATGAAGTTGTCACTTCTCAGACGGAAAAGAAAATTAGAAACTGAATTCAGCCGATTGCCGTGAAATTCATCACCTCCTGTGGAGAATTATGATCATGAGAACTGTGAAGCAGCTAAGCTGCGTTTTCTTGACAGTTTTGGAAATGGTTTTGTGTGCAACACCCATCTGGATCCCATTGGTTTAGTTTCCAACTTTATGTGCTTGAGAACATCTAAAATTGATGCTTTAACTGTACCTCTTTGTTGGTTGGTTCAGTCCGTTTCCAAATTTTACCAGTGCACTTCTGATTGACCATCTAAGCCATTGTACCATTTCATATAAACTTTTATGGAAGAATGTGATGAAATCATCGGTATCTAATAACTCAGCAACCTAAACTTTGCTGACATAGTGTGATGTCAATCCTTGTTAAAATAGTTGTCCTACCGCCAGCCCGAGGATGTACACAACTTCGTTACTCTTGCCATCCACACCGAAGAGATTCGTAAAAACATCCGTCTCCGCATTGTTATCCGGTAAAAATAACAGGTAAGTGAAACTTGATATTTTCATAATTGAGCATTGAATTGTATTTCAGCTAGCAAATTTAAATGAGATTATAGAAAATTTGGTGATTAATTTGTAGACTCTTTTCCCATCATGGTTTGTATTGAACCAATATACAATATTTAAAGGTTAGAATTAATAACGTGAAGTATGAATTACAAGAGTAGAATAAGGTTTATAAGTAAACAAGTATGTAAAAATAAGAATTTGAAATAATAATAAGTTGTTCTAATCTGATTTGCCTGTGGTAAATGTAATCTTTAAACTACTATGTGAAGTTTGGTAGAAACTAATTAATATATTTTAAGATTTTAAAAGATGGATAAGATTTATGTAATGAATGCATTAACTTGCAAAAGATGTGAACGCTTTAGGTAATTCATATAAGTTGATTATATATACATGACATTTCCATTAACTTTATTGCGTCATAATTGAATAAGTTTGTTATATTTTGATTAAATAGTGATTCTGCAAAATTATGATTGAATATTTTAGATCCAAAGTGCTGAGATAATAAATTAAAGAGCACGCTTTAACATGAACTAAAATAAGCATTATAATGATAATGTCTGAATGATAATTGTCCAATAGTGACCACTGTTTAGAAATGAACAGGAACTAATTAAATATTCTAACTAAACAGTATTAGCGTAGGATTAAAAATGAGTATACATCTATATATTTAAAAATACTGAATTATTCCATTGTTAGTGGCGATTGTACCCTAACTCAACTTTTGAGTTATGTCCATGCGGTCGTAAAGTTTGATGTCGTGCTGTTATGTTTGTTGTACAAAGATTTAGTGTTTATTTACATATTCTTCCAGTATTTGAACTTGATATATTTGTATATTTATAAAAGCTTTTAACAATTGTATTTGCTTAATAAATTAAGCTCTAGCATCTTTTGCAACATTCTGAATTAAATTAAGCTCTAGCATTTAGCAACTGAGCATTCTCACATTGTTACCTATATTAAAGTATCTAATTAATTTTGTTTTCCCTCAATCAAAACGCAATGTAATTTAAAATTTACTCATTAAGTAAATTTTCCGAAGCATAGTGTTCTCTTAGCAACGGAAATCAACTGCTTGATAATTCTTCAGCTCACAACAGTGGAAGAAAATCACTTTGAAAACTTTTGAAAAAGGAGAACGGGTTAAATTTCGATGCAATAATGCGATCTATTTTAAAAATTATTTGAAACTATTTTTTTAAATTGTCAAAACCCGTGAATATCTCGCACGGCAATTAAATTGACATCAAAAAAGCAATTGTAATTTTTTTAAAAAAAAGAAGTGTAAAAAAAAACCTTTGTAACTGCACGTAATGTTTTGGGGAGTTATCTCGGAAAATCTCAACTTTTTCAATTCCTACTATTAGTTCACACTCTCCCTATATATATATATATATATATATATATATATATATATATATATATTATTTAAATTTCAATCGTTTATAAAATACTTTTCATTCATCCATTTAAGTTCAAATAAATTTTTAAACTTGTAGTTGATGACACTTGAGGTTAATACAGCTTTTTCAAATATTAATTCATTAATTAATTTTTGATACTTTAAATAGAATTTTAGCAGTTTTTAATGAAAATTGAAATCAACAGGCAGTCGCTCAATCCGTAAAATGCAAGGATTTCAGTGTTTTTCACGTGAAGTTGAAGAATGCGAGTTCAATTCTTGAGAAAATCAATTTTTTATACTTAATAATTTTTTGATAATTAATTAATAAAAAGTAAATTTTAAATAAAAGTAAAAAAAAATATTTAATAAAAAGTAAAATAAAAATTTTCTTTGTTGACCTAAGTAGAAATTGAATTACATTTTTTTATATTACTTGTTTGATTTTTAATTCGTTAAAATTTCTCCGAAGTATACATTTCTAAGCTTTAAAGTATATCCGATGCAAATTTCTTAGTTCTTAGTGAAACGGTCATCAGCACACATAAACGCGCTCGCACACACATATGCACTTGCATTGAACATACATGAGATAGGTTCTCCTTTATTACCAGTAGAGACATTTTCCAGTTTCTAATGGAATTTGCTTTAAAAATAATCAATATAATTCAATCATCAAAATTAAATATGAAATCAACATTTCGATGTCATCAAACAGAATTTTCAATGAGAAATTTAAATTTCTTTCTAATTAATCTCTTAATTTCGCATCCAATTTGCTCAGTACAGATATTTTGCGTAACATCAGTAAATCCTTCTTATTATACTTCAATAACAATTACTTTATAAAACCCACTCGAAAACGTAAAAAAGAAAGAATGGTAGTGGAACTGGTGAGACACATTCGCAGAGGCTGACAGATGTGAAGAATCGTCTTTTGCTCTATATAAATGTCCCCGAGTGCTCGTTGGTGTTTTCTTCAGGAGTAATAAATGGACCTCATTCGTATTCATCAAAATATCTCGAAGATGTTCCATCCAGATATCGTTTGTGTGCGCCGATTAACATTCCTGACAAGCAACTGCAGATCCTAAACTGATTATTTCTGATTGAATGTTCCTTAATTACTATTGAAGTTTGGGAATAGTTTGTTCAGCAAGAATAGAAACGCAGGGGTAAGAGTGAATGAATAAATTGTCTAGTTAAGCAATTCATGATAGCTAGAGTTGTTCTTTTATTTATGGTTAATTTGGATGACGAACCTTAATACTATAAATCAAGTTGAGTTCTTTCACATAAAACTTATTTATTAGCAAATTATACATACTTAATCATCATTTTCTTCAGCGAAAATTGAGTGACATTTGAGCCCTTCATATTAATTTTTTTTACTAATGATGCTTTGTTTGTGTGTATTAAATTATAAATGGGATTTATTTTCTTAACTAATTTAAATATTCCAAAAAATATTTTTAAGTGATCAAATACTTTCACATAAAATTTGTTACATTAATGAAAACTTGTTAGGTTAAGCCTATTGAGATCCATTTAGATTTAATCTCTTATCTGCTGTGAACTCGAATTTAAATATCAGGATACTCATTTTATAACTACAGAAATGGTTGCAATTTGGCCAAAATAATAAGCAGTTATGTTTAATCTAATATTAGAGTAACAAATTATCACCATGTATAGAGGAGATATCACAATAGATGTGTTTAAATTATATTCTGTACACAAATGGTACGTATTTGTGTAAAGACAATGTGTTATGAAAAGACTGCTAGGAATTGTTGGGATAATATTAGTATTCCCAATAAATGCAAAGAGTAATAAGGGTCTAGAACTTTCTGACGTTGATCGTTTTCTTATTTTATTCTAAATATATTTTAGTCTCTTATTTTTAATATAAAGGATTGCTTTTCAATCAGAAATGTGTTACTTTAATCCTTTTTCAATATATTTTATATTTAAATTGAATTTAATTCCAGTGGATCTTAATTATAATTCAGTGGAGCTTAATTAATGTTACTCAAATATCAAAACAAGATACTTAAAGAATCTTGAGCAAAATTTCAGAACTAAACAAATTGATTTTGGAAACATTTAATGCAAATAAATGTTACAGAAAAAATTTATGTTCAGAAAAAATTCATTCATAATCATAGCAAAAGCTCATTTTATTTTAATTGGAACTTAAGAACTGGAAGAAAGAATTAACTTAAGAATTGGAATAAAACTAAGAAATCTCTTTACTAAGGGATTCTGAATAAATAAAAATGAATTTTTCTTTTCTTGCTTTATGATTAGAGGAGTAATTTTGTAGTTTCAATTGTTGGAATCACTATGCTACTACAAGGAAATAACTACTACAAGTAAACTACAGATTAAATATTAAGGCAGAGAAAAATTAATTCAAAAGCGGTAATGAATTGTACTATCCGTAGCGAGTTTTTTGGTACAGCTGTTACATCAGTCCACATTTAGAGATAAAGAATTTTCTGATGCAGCATTGATACCACTAATAAAGAAAAACTTAATTTCTGGTACATCGAACAAGCTAATAAAATCTTGAAAATTAGGAACATTTATTCCTTAAACCTATTGCTTAAATCTAAGATCAAAAGAAGCTAATCAGAAGACAAAAAAGAGGATTGTAGAGTAATGGAGATAGCTTTATTTTAATAGTGTAGTAATGGAATAAATGGTATGAATGTATAGACCATAGATGCCTTTTACCTTCTTTAATAGGGTTTTCTTTCATATACTCAAATTCTCGAATTCAAATAAATCGCCTGAATTTTTGTTCGTCTTTAAGAAGTAGAATAATATTTATTAATTAAAATTATATTCTTGTGCTCATACTTTTATTGATTGACACTGCAAAAATGGCAGAAAATCTATGCCTCTTAAAGTTATTTAGCAATATGCTACACCATTGAATTAGTGTTGTATATTTATATAAAGAGGTGTTTGCTTTTTATATTCATGTAGAGATCAAGGTGTACCCTATTCTGATCGCCGGATCTTATTTAACCCTTTCTAGGGTCGTGGGAAGTATGCTTCCCACCAAATTTATCAATCTTTATATGAAATTCTGTAGTTTCGCATAAGTTCTGACAAATTTTGTTAGTAAGTCAGAAACTTAGATGCTTCAGTTCTTCATCTCAAATAAAATGATGTGTCTTGATTTGTTACTTAATTATTAAATAACCAAATTAATTAATCAAATTAAATTTATCTAATAAGCTAAATGAATCCCTTTTCTTATTCTAATTTCAAGCCTAAAATATTTTAGCATAATATGATTAGAAAAAAATGGCTCTTTAAAGGGTTAAATAAGTCTTCATTAACCAATCTTGTCAAGATCTTGTAAACATTTGATTGGAAATTTAGCAGAAATATTTCCTTCTTCATGATAGTTAAAAATATATAATACCATTTTCTTGCCAAATTAATTTTATCAACTGGAAAATAGATTTTAACAATTGAAATAGATTTTAACAAATGCCAGTGAACCCAATTATAACAATAAACTTGGCGATAAAACTTAAGTTACAGGAAAAAGCAAATATTTTGGCTCTATCACTATTAAGAGCTGAGATCTAGATACCCTTCTAGAGAACTCCATATGATCTCACTCCCTGACAGAACGCTTTAATAAACTCAAGACTCCAGCGAAGTCATTCTCTCTTTGGAATTAGTTTCGTAGAGAGAGAGAGAGCTATAAAGTATGATCTCTAAACGTTTTGCAGTTATTTAATTACTGATATGCAGCCTGCTCAAGTTTTTAGTGTCTACAAGTGCGCATTTTGACTATTCGTTTCTTTTCTGTTCTTTTAAAATATTCGTGGGATAAAAGATCATTCTTCATTATCTGGTATATCAGATTTCTTTCAGCGTCCATCTACCACACGATTTTCTGAAAAATTTAAAATTTATATTTCAATTTTTTTTAAACCTATAAGTGCATTGTTTACTTAGGGTAAATCGTGAGATAAATATGGAAGGTTACGCAAGTCTCGGAAACCGACATTGTAGAGACAAAATATAAGCATGTGATATATCAATTTTTAATCCAATATGACGTGGGGTCGAAGAATTAATTCAATATCCTGGGTTTATTTTACACCTGCTTAGCCAATAATGATGACTGAGATTGACGGATTCATAACAGGCTCCAAGCTCCACTTACAGTTGCTACTACTCTGTGTGTTATATTTAAAAAGAAAATCGGAAATCTCAACAAGTAATATAGGGGAACGTGTGTGTGTGTGTGTGTTGGCACTCTGCAGACCAGGCTGTTTGAATAAGAATTTCCAAAATTGGCATACATATATTTTGGAAGTTGTTGATCATGCATAGATTTGTTTCTTAAATTTTAATTAAAAATTAAACAAGATCTTTGCGTTTCTTCCCAAGAACTTTCAAAAATGATCCTACACAAAAATGCTTTTTACGCAGATTTGAACTTCAAGGGTTATCTTTTTTAATAATACCATTATAGTTGATGTGGAATTCTGTAATCGTGATTTAATTAAATTCTTAAGCTATTTCCAAATATATTTTACAATAATATTTTCATTTTTGTGAATGTCATAAGAGCGTTTTCATTTTTTACCAAATATTTAATCACATGTTTGTTTTTTCTATCGCTGAGAACCAGGAGAATATTTCTTTTAGCATTTGTTTGATTCACGTTTGATTTGTTTATTAATAAGTAGATTTCAGTATAAGGTATGATATAAATATTTTTCTTTTTAATTTTGCCGAGCTTACAATAATCATTAGAATCGTGTTATGATGGAAAAACTTCTGAAACGGTTTCATTTTTTAACACTGCTGCTTTTTCTTGCGATTATAATGATATGCATAAAGTTAAAAATTTAGTGAAAGGATAGTACAATGACTAGAAAGGCATACATTTTATAAAACAATCTGATAAAATATTAATATTACAGTAGGTCTAACAAAATTTCAAATTTAAAAAAAATATTTGGTTGAGGAAATCATTAAAGGCAATTTAATAAAATATTTCTTTTAAACTTTCAGCAACCACTAACCCTTCTAAACCAACTGATCGCCAAAGGTGATTTTAATAGAATAAAGCAATAAACTTCAGCATCCTTTCATCGGCATCTGACCCGATTTAAATTTCACTAGAAATATAGTGCTTAAAGAAAGCTAGAAATTTTTCTTATTCTCTAAAAGTGAATAAGAAAATCTTTTTCTTCATGCTATATGCTTTTTTTTTTCCAAGCTAAGCAGTCAGTCAGGCAGAATCCTCCTTTATTTCAAGTTTTTGTCATAAGTTCTAATACTAAATCAATATGTTGAAAGCTAACTAGTTCAAAACATTTCTTGAACCGAAATCTATAGTTTCTTTGCATTGCTTCCCCTCAGGTATGTGGTTTGATTTGAGAGGATGAAACCACAATTTCTCGCCCATGTCATCAACAAAAGACAAAACTGCCTTAACCTTCCCTGGAATAAATTGCCAAGGTTCTCCCAGAGAGGAGAGTTGCCATCCTCGAAATCATATCTCCTGTTCGTAGTAGCCGCAGGGTGCATAAAATTTACATTAAAGTGGGAACAGCAGAGCTGAGTTGAGAGGTTTTCCAATGATTGTTATGATCATTGGCAATCGGAATGGGAATGCTATTTGCGAGGGGAAGGGGAGTTGCTCAAACTTCCCATTATCTCAAGGGATGCTTAAAAGAGGGGACGGACCCCTTTCCTCCGGGCCATCTAGTGGAACTCCAAATCGTTGAGATTTCTTCTGGGGTTGGGCAAACGAAAACGAAATGGTTCTCTGGCAATTGTTCTGGTGGAGAGGAAGTAAAAGTGAATGAAAATGAGGCTGTGTTTTGATTATTTGGGAGTTTGAATTGGACTTGGGAGCACTTCGCTGGTATGTCTTCCTTGGTTCATAGTAGTTTGGAATTTCAAGGGGTGATGCATGCTATGACAATGGGGTCATATGATTGGGTTTCGTTTATTCAAATGTTCTAAGAGCTTTTCCCATAACATCAGCATCTTGCAAAACGAATCATTCTTAAAAGAATAAATATTAAAAGATCTTTCCATTCATCTCCCCCTTAAGGGAGCAAAACCGATATTATTATGGGTACCTTAAGCTCTTTCAGTAAAATGATAGATATTTAAACTTATTTAATAGATAATATATTCAAATTGTGTTTTTATTTATGACTAAGGGTTTAATGATATATATTAAAATGTGATTAATATAATTGTGATTTTTGAAATTAAGTAAAAATTATTGCATATTTTATTCGTTGTATTCTAAACTGTTCATTTGCTCTGACTCATCTTCTTTCAGTTATTATCATTTGTCTTCAATAGTTTTCTTAACTCGTATATTTAACTCGTATGTGTGACGAGGAGAATTTTCTTTACTTTTTTATTTATTTATTTGAAAATTTATTTCTCTTCCCACCCCCTCCAAAAAGTCGTTTATTAATCTGAATTTTTTTTTTAATAAACTAAAATATCACATCTTTAGCAAATTTTTGAAGTATCAATGTTGTAATATGTATTTGCTCAATTTTAATAAAATGTGAACATGATTTAGGATACATATTTAAAAATGTATGTTTTTCGAAAATTTTATATTCTCATGAAAAGCTATTTTTAATCCTCGTCTTTTGTAATTATGGTATAAGTAGAATGGCCAATGTATATTTAACGAATGAAGTCGAGTCTGCATTACTTCAGATTTATACTCTCCTTTATACTGAAAAAAGACCTTAACATTTTATTTACCAAGTTATTTTACCATCAATTTTTCGAATTTATTTTTGAATCTTTAGTTAAGTATGGTACAAAATGAACCCAAGAAAAAGAGATCTTTTTAATTAATTAAATTAGTTATAAAAGATTTTTAATATTATTCTTTAGATGATATGTATGCTTTTCAGCGGAAAAACGTTCTTCGTGTTCTTTCAAATACTGTTAGAAAAAATAGTCATATTGAGAAGATATCAATCGGATTAAAACGCTACTTTTAAAAGAGGTAAAGTACCATTGGTAAATACAGGATTAAACAGGTGAGTTCATGTTTCTAAACAGACATTCCAACAATTATTTTGCCTCTCAGTTGAGTGAATGTAGAATGTTCACTATAAAATGTGTTATCTCTAAAAACATTTTGAAACCAATTTCATTATTATATTGGCTTTTAAGACAAATTAAATACAATAATTAGGGACATCTGCCGCATTTGAGTTGAGACCAGAATACTATATTTCATTTGATTTTGAAATGGGACGTTTTAATTGAGACATCTGTGACCTTACCCTGGTTTCTCTATTCACAAAACTTGAAGACACAAGTGTTCCTGCTCACAAGTGTCAGCATTAAACCAGCATGCATCGAGGTGTCTGTCTGTCAGGGATTCTCCTGCCACGAATTCTTCCACCTGTCATCCCGATCGAACTCTCTGCACCCATCATTCGCACGTGCTGAATCTCTCATTCAGACCCCCCTGACGGCGAATCTTCTTTCTGAATGGACGGAATCGTGCATTGTGAGGGAGAGGCTTGTCATTGATTAACTGCGACCGTCTGTCTCAGTAGGGGGGGATGTCAAAGGAAGCTGACGTAATTGGAAAACCTCGGAGGCCCCTTGCTAGATGGGGTTGTATGACACGCATTTATGGGATCGCTGTAGGAGAAAGACGGATTAGGGGATCGTCTCCTGCCGGTGCATGGCCTGACCGCAACACCCACCAGCTGCGCCAAAGGGGGCGGGGGCCGAAGATACGGTAACTGTGGTAGGAATATATTCAGCATTCATTATTCTTGAGTGACGTTTTGAATTCCTACATTCAGTTCTTGCTTTTACCTGTATATTTTAGCAAATGTGTTAGAAATAAAAAAAATTAATTTGACTATGAAAAGGCGCATCTGCAAGATCACGCGATATAAAGAAACTAAGGTCTAATTACTTAGTGAATGATTGCGTTTAATGGGAATTGATCCCATATATGCATGCATATTATAACTGACAAAAATATTAACCGCAATCAGAAAATCTTTAAGAAAGTCGCTGGTCCGCGTATGTCAATGGCTATTGTGCAAGTTACCAAAGGTGGATGCTCACAATTCAACGTATTCTTTTTGCCAACTTCTAAGGAAGCACTTCCAGTTAAAAATAAATCAAAGTATTTATTTATGTTCACTGGAATTAGGGTACTTGTTAAATAATGGTGAAAGATCCAAAAGGCGACAATCTATGCGCTTCTGAGTTGCGAGAAGAAAAAAAGCATCTGTTTACGCTGTTTATACAAAGTTACTGGGAGAATCTTGTATTATTGCCATGAAATCTCCAATTTTTCATTCACTAATTTCTTATTAATAAATACCGAAATTAATATACATTCCAACAGAAAAACTCGAAATTGCCACACACCTTAGTGAAATATAACCTAAAATAATTTTTGAGCCAAAAGACCTCATATTTATTCACTCAAGATTACAAGTTTAAATTTCTACCTCAGAAATTCATAATTAAAGAAGGAACTTTTAACTAAATCGAATATCTGTATTAAACTCCGTTAGGATAAATGAAAATGATCAAAATCAGAATTATATCTCACTGATTAAAGATTCTCTAAAGAGGAAAGGACCATTAACACTTATCTTGCGACTCCGAAACTTCATAACATCTTTAGTTTACTAACAGAACTATTATAAACTTGTTGTCAAGCTACATGTCATGAAAACTTCAATTTAGAGGTTTCTAGAAGTTGATATTGGTGTGAAAGCATTTCCTTAGAACTTTCAAGAAGAAAACGGAACAGATGGTTCTGAGACGAAATTCGAAAATCAAAAGTAGACAATGAATTATAAAGAAATTTTCGGATTCTGATTCCTATACAGTAAAGAAGCCTCGAGAGAGTAGTAGTTAAAAATATCTCAAGATAAAATTTCACAGAAAACTGTTAGAGGTTCAGTTACAAATGAATAAATGGATGTATGTTTCTAAAGCCTGAATTTTTCAGAAATAATTTCATGAAATTAATTTTTTTTAATATGGAGTTTTATTATACAAGATAAAATTTCTTTATTTTTGGCTTGTTTTTAAATTTTCAAATATATCTGTTAACTTTAAATATATTCAAATTACTTTTATTAGCCTGTGATGCAAGAGATCGGAGATTTGGCTTTTTTCAATTGTATTTTACCTTTTTCTGCAGCTGAGGTTCGACTTCCGACAATCTAACTAGAGCTGAGAAATTATCTATCACTTCATCACAATAGGAAAATAACGACGATGATTGACTATGGTCCCAATTCAGTAATATCACGTGGCTGATAGATAAGTAATCAATAAAAATAGTTTAAAGAAAATTCAAATCTCTAAACCTACACATTGAAGAGTGATAACGTTTTGGGTTTCGTTCGTTTTCGTTTACAATAATTTTAAAACTTAATCATAATTATATAAAGAAAATATGCAGAGAGATAATGAATCAAATATTATCTCAATATGAATGTGTGTAAATATTGTAAGAAAAGTCATCGTATTGTTGTAAAATAGAATTTATAATACGTTGATAAATCCAATAAAACTAGGTGGAAATATGGAAATAAAAATAATATTCCTAAAAACAGGATATTAAAAATTTTTTATAGCGACGTAAAAATGATTTTATTCCATATAATGCTCAGAAGTTATTGAAAAAAATAACCAACACATTTCGATTAATTTTTAATTAAAAATCAAAATCTTGAAATTATCCTTTGTTAAGGAATTCTTTTCTAATCATTAATTATGTACAGATTTGTTAGTTTCACATCCAACTTCTGCCATGTAAAGCGTCTGATAGATTTTTGTTTCCTGCACAATTTTCGGATTATCCATTTTTTTAAATGCCACATTAAAAAATAAAATTTCATCACTTTGTTCCTTTCCAGTCACTAAAATAGATTAGATGCCTGCATACTAAAATTTAATACCTAGAAGAAAACTAATTAAATAAAAATAAAGAGCAGAAAAATTTATTGCCAACATTATGTAAAAAAAATGGACGATTTAGAAAATTTAAAAAAAAAAATGAACGTGCTTTATTTTCAATGTATTTTATGATCATTTTTGAAGAGAGAATGGGAGCGTTTTCGTTTTTTATTTCATATTTTGAAATAAACCAAATTATTTTCTAAATTGTGTTTTCCTCTCGGCAATATTATCATACTAAATTTTTTAAAATTAAAATAGGAATGAATATTAATTATATCGGATAATTAAGATAAAATTTATAGCACAAGCTTTTTCTAGTCACATTGCATAATTTTCCAATTCTTCCTTGTAATCTTGTTGTAGTTTGGAGATGTGTGCCCTTGTATAAAGTATAACCATACTTCGTGCTTTAATTCCTTATCCTTTTAATTTACTTAGAAGAATATTCTTCCATGAAATTCTTATTCTTTGGATTATTTGGAGATTTAGAGTGGGCAATACTATGATGCCACTGGGCATGACTTTGTTAAGAATGTCTGGTGGTAAGGTCTCGGCTTCGGAACCGGAGGGTTTCAGGTTCGAGACCCGATTCCACCGAAGAACCTTCTTGTAAGTGGGTCTGGTGCACGTTAAACGTCCTCCAGCTGGTGTGGCGTGGCATGGTGTGGAGAGGGGGATGCCAGCTTAGGTGTCGTTCTCGTCATCTGACCGCGTTCAAAATGACGAGGTCCGTCCTAAAATAGCCCTAGTGTTGCTTTAAAAAAACGGGACGTTAATATAACTAAACTAAACTTGTTAAGAATGTCCATGAATACAATGAAACGAACAGTTGTCAGGCAATTAAAACGGTTTTGATTTCTTTCTTAGTTTGTTAATTGGGAGTCGAGAATGGGGAGTAATCAGCGGGGAGTGGGCTTCACAAAGTTTCTCGCATGCTCTCAATAAATGTGTTATTCTCCACCCGCCGCAAAAGTCTGTGGTCATTAGGAAAGACACATAATTCCTTACATGGCATAGGCGAACACTAGTTAAGAAATTTGGCATCTTTGGCATGAACTTGGCATTTTTACTGAATCGATCGTGTAATTCTTCGTGAATGTTTTGGCGATTAAATTCTAACATGCAGTTAATGGTATCTGAAAATCGCATTTATGCTTCAAACACGTTGTTTCCAACCGATTGAGATCAAAATTTGACACAGAACTACGATTGTAGTCATAAAAGTGTATACCAAATATGCACCAATACTGATATGCTTATGTCATCACTTTTTTGGGTTATTGCGTTTACATGCTTCTGAAGGTACAGACCGACCTAAGTTCGAACCTTGTTAGACGAAGCTATAAATGTGGTAAATTAACTCCACGAGAGGGCGCTCTGAGTTCATCCAGTGATAGCCAGCAGTCGGAGGGCAGAGTTCAGAGTTCACTAGATGAGGGGAGAGAACGGACGTCGGCCGAAAAGGGTGCGACCGGAAATCGAGAAGACATGATTCTCTGAAAAAGGGCCGAAACTGGAATCCTTGCGAAGAAGAATTCCTCTGCAAATGCCAGTGTACCAAGCGTAGGTGGGAAAGATCCTTTAAACAACATCAACTGTCCATCTTCATGTAATATAAATTCCTTCATCATTGAATTCTCATTTGTAAAATTCATCAGAATCATTATTTGTTAATCGAGATAAAAAAATTAAGCTAATCCAGGTGGACTGATGCATTAAAACCCATCACACCCACATAAATTTGATAGGTATCTACAATATTGATGTTTAAACTGTGTACCAAATTTTATTCACCTAGCTCTGTTAGTTTTGTAGTTATCGTCTTAATGTATATTCAGACTTCCTCTGAATAGATTCTGCTCAAAATTCGATAGAAATCTAAAAATTTAGTATAAAAGCTATATACATTTCCAGATCAAAGCGTTTTTGAGTTATTTTTGTCACAAAGAGATGTACGGATGGACAGACAGTAGACATTTTCTAAAAATGCTCTCTTCATACTCAGAGATATCTGAAATATAGAGATTCATTAAAATATTAGAGTTCGAGTTGCAATACCTTCTCTCTACTATGTATACGAGAAAATAAATATCTGAATAATGAACATTAAAATATGAAAAGAAATTTAATTCGAAATAAACTCAACCAATATTCCCATCAACCAGATGACAGCTAGTATTTTATATAATCTATTGAAATTTAAGTTTCTTCAAAAAAATTTCTCTACCTTCTTAAAACGCATTTGCTCAGCAATATTTATACGATGGCTGGGATCCAGGATCAGTTAAAACACCAGCACATATTTTCCGTTTTATTTAGAATTTTTGTAACTAGAGTTTGTGTTAAAACTTCTCACACCATTAGATAAGATACAATTTTTCTCAACTTTTTCTTCTCTGGCAAGATTGTCAGAATCAAGTTTACATTGACTCGCCGAGGGGCACATTTATCAAAAGTGCCCCTTTCCGCAAAGAGAGCCATTTATCTTCGCTTTACAGAAACTTGAAACATGCCATAAGCATTTAAGGCTTTTGAAACAAGTTCCCTTTTTCGGTAAAACTTCAATTCTGATTGAGAATCTTTTCACAAATTATATTAGCAATTTTATCTCACTTGGATTTGTTTTCAGAAACATTAGAAACATCCATTTTATGATTGGCATATGTTTAACATCCATTGACGAAGATTTTAATGAAGGCCATTTTTACTTTCTTGAGTATGAATTGTAAAAAGAAACAATACGAGCGAGTGAGAATCTTTACTCTTCGATCTCTCTCTCTCTCAAAAAAAAAATGTTTGTAATTATGTCTCTATACCGCTTTGTCTGTGAACATGACAGCTCAAAAGCTTCGAGCTAGGGGGTGAAATTTTGTATATGGTCATTATACCAAATTTGTAGATTTCTTTAGAATTCTGTACGGAATCTATTCAGAAGGAGTCTAATTTCCCGGCTTTTCATATGTTAACCCTTTCTAGGGCAGTGGGAAGTATGCTTCCCACCAAATTTATCAATCTTTGTATGAAATTATGTAGGTTGGCATAAGTTCTGACACATTTTTTTAGAAAGACAGCAACTTAGATGCTTCAGTTCTTTATCTCACACAAAATGAAGTGTCTTGATTTGTTACTTAATTATTAATTAACCAAATTAACTAATCAAATTAAATTTATCTAATAAGCTAAATGAATCCCTTTTCTTATTCTTTCAAGCCTAAACATATTTTAACATAATATTACTAGAAAAAAAATGGCTCTTTAAAGGGGTAAACAAGTCTTCATTAACCAATCTTGTCAAGATCTTGTAAACATTTGATTGAAAATTTAGCAGAAATATTTCCTTCTTCACGATAGTTAAAAATATATAATACCATTTTCTTGCCAAATTAATCTTATCAACTGGAAAATAGATTTGTAATTGGTAAAAAAAGGTTTAAATTAATAACAAAACGAAATCAATCAGATGGATAAAATTTGATATGCAGACTACCGATCTAAAGTGTATATCAGCATTAAGCACTAAATCAAAACTGATAAAGGATTGACCGTCTATCCGTCTCTACCTTCGTATGCAAACGAACGCGATAACTCAATCGCAATGGCTTAAAGGCAGGAAATTTTGACTGTGATCTAATCACAATAATTGTAATTTCATGAAAAATTTTGGTTTCAATCGGTTAGTAAAAACATATTTCCACCTTTTGGATTTGTGTATTAACCGTATATTAAAGATTACTGGCCAAAGATTTAGGCTAATAGATAACTATTTTTGGTTAGAGACATGAGGTTAATAATACAGAAGTATCTTTTTACTATAGCACGCAATTCTGATGTGTGGGACTTTGAAAATAAAATCTGAGTGCTCATGGGGCTCATAGGCTTGCCAAGGTGTACAATTTTATGTAGAATGGATAAAGAGAATAGTACTTCTGTTAGGGAGCATGCGAGAAAACTTCGAGGAAATTACTCCCGCTAGTATTGTTTTGATTTTTTTTCCATTGTAATCTGTAGTTTGCTATGTTTATTTTTTTTATTGCTTTGGATCTCCTTGTACAGCAAAGAAGCAATTTCAAATCCTCGCGCAATAGGAATTTCCAGTACAATTCCGAAAAATATTTTTTCATTCGAAGTGTCATTATCCTAGGAATATCCCATGTCTTTTTTTTTTCATGCTACAAAAATCATCATCAGCTTATCCAAATTATTTTCTATTTCTCTGTGGTAACTCATTTCATTATTTTCACTGTGGTAACTAAAGTGAAATTTTTCTTTCTAATGAGGCTTGGGTGACATAGTGGTCAGGTCTCGGTTTCAAGACCGGAGACCTGTAAATTCGAAATTCGACTCCTTATATATGTAAGCATTATTTTATGTGAAGCAGGATGCAGTTTTGAAGACAGTGAAAAGACTTTCGATTTCGAGATTTCGTTTTATTTCAATTTGAAGAAGCAAGTATATGTACAAGCGATGAGCACACAGAGCGACACAGAAAGAAATGAGGGAAAAACCCTTGGACATTTCATCCCTGGTCTTATATAACATATGATTTTGATAGAGAAAATATTTCTTCATAGTGCTAATATATAGTGAGATTTCGATAGGGATTTTCGCTATACGCGTCGACGAGGCAAGGAAAACACAGGGATCTTTCAGAAAGAATGTGCTTACTGGACATTTTTCTATTCCTTCTCGGAGAGCGTGGGAATGCCAGGTTTTTAGCCGATTCAAAAATTTTACAAAGCTACTCTTGAATTAATTAAGTAGAGAAAGTGGAATTGGATCACGAAATAAGAGAATATTTTTGAAGGAAGTTACTATGGGCTAAATTAAGATAAAATCTTGGAATCTAAATTGAAATTAGAATTAAAATATCATTGCATATATATATATATATATATATTCCTTTCGTCTGTCGCTCGGTTGCATTTGTCTATTTTTTAGGATAAAATTGGAAAAACATGAATATATAATATGAAAACATGATAATATTGCATTCTCGATATCCTTCTACGTTGGCGCAAATGCTATAACTTAAAAAGAGCAATTGTGTATATATATATATATATATATATATATAATATAATTTCTGTATCTCGGATCTAACGATTTGGATCAAATTTTGTATTTAGATAAGGTTTTTCATAACTATTACAGTCATTTTCTATCTGCTTTCATGCTGACAATGTGCTATAATACCATCTCGTAAATTTTTATGGTACTTGCATTGTTGCCACATAGGATGCTCACCTACTGATATCTAAAAATTATTCGAGATGTTGCTTAAGATCATTAGTTCTTATGCATGGCATATCGTATATATCATTTTCCAGTGTTAAGTGACCAACTACGTTAAAAGTACTTCTTCCAAAAGAAAATTCTCGACATAAACATAGTATGGAAGGAAGAATTAGATTAAGGACCGATCTCACCATGTAAAATTGAATGCAAGTTCAAAAATATAAGTAATGATAGATAAACCGCAAAATGAATACTGCAATACACCTGATGGCTAGGTTACATATAACATTTTAAACTAAGTGTATTCCCGATTTTTTTTATATAAATGACCAGTTTATATGTAGGTGAAATTGAAAAATATTAATATGTAATGAGTATCTGATTCGTATCTAAATATTTTCTCTGAAAAAAAACACGATTTTACAAATAATAATAATTTGCCCAGTGAAGATTGGTTTTCCAGATATTGATATTAATACAATAATATATATATATATATACACACAAACAAAGGACTATTATATATTGTTCCTTTCCTTTATTACTAGGTTTCATTTGTCTATATTTTACTGTACAGATGTAAAAACAACAACTAAATAATATTGAGTTCCCAGCGTCCATCAACACTGGAGTAAACGACATATCTTTCCTACGGGCTCCTAATATGTATCTCGGATATCTTCTTTCCTGCCAAAGTAACTAAAGGCGCCAAATTGGCGATGATTATCACTAGATCTTCTATACAGCCCCCGCGAATCTCAAGCCACGAGTCAAGAAAAAGAGTGGGTTGAATTAAGGTAATTGCTACCTTTTACCATGGACATCGGATCAGTAGGAAGATCGGTAAGGGGTGGAAGGCGGGGACAATATTCCACTCGCTTTGTTCTCCACCTTAATTGCCTTCCTTTTTTAATGGAGCAGCAAAAACCACTAAAGCATCCAGTAGCATCGGCAGACAACAGCAAAAGGACGGAAAGCCTATTACAGAGCCCTGAACACTTACTACCAGATACGGGATATCTTTCAGCCTCAAACGTAATTACAAGTTACTCAGAGGCAGTTTTAAAAGAGTATTTCTGAAAAATGTTCCGGTCGTGTATTATTTTGTCTGATGGTTTTGGCTATTAAAATCTGCGGTGCCTATCAGATTTGGGTATCATGGGAGCATCATCTGAGTAGATGTAATTTAAGTTTTTGCTAAAAATATTCCAACCCCATGAAATGTTAGACTTGGAGAGCAATTTGCTGTGTTTTAAAATTATCGAATAACGGTCATTGTAGAAGTTGGCTTCATATATCAACAGTGGCTGAACTGGGGGAAAACTCACTTAAATAGAAGTTTATGCAATTGGAGTCGCTGAAATAAGTTCTAAAATACGAAATTGGGAGAGAAGTTGTTACTATTTATGCAAGGGAAGTGCCATCTTATGAATTATCAGAAGGAAAAAATTTCATGAAGATGTCATTATAATGATATCCAGAAGTTGTTTAACAAAGCTAATTTATGGACTCGAGATTATGTTTAATAATATTTAAAAGCAAAATGCATTGTTTTCATCAAATACATCTCAAAATAAGCTATGCCCCTGTTATTTTGTATAAATTACTCTAAGATCTAAATAAGCTGCATTAAATTATGCTCACAGTTATTTAAAAAAACCTGGAAAACTTAAACATTTAAAGGTTGACCATTGTGACCTGGTGGTATGGTATTGAGACCCGATTCCACCGAAGAACCGTCGTGTAAGCGGGTCTGGCGCACGTCAAATCCGTCGGAGCAGAACGGCCTCCAGGTTGGTGTGATGTAGCAGTTTGGAGAGGAGATGCCAGCTCGGGTGTCATCCTCGTCATCTGACAACGGTTCAAAATTATGAAGTTCGTCCCAAAACAGCCCTAGTGTTGCTTTAAAAAAATGTTAATATAACTAAATTAAAATTAACATTTAAGGGCATAATTATGGGACATAGGGGTTGTTAGGAATAATATAACAAGAAATCACAATCGAGCCAAAAAATGTTTTTTAATACAACAGAAAACTATAAATATTCACATCTTAAAGATCACACAGTTTGAATTAAATTAGAAATAGTTTTGGGAAAGGCTTAAGATTAGTGCTCGGTTTCTCACTAAACATTATAAAATCGTACCAATTGCCAAAATATTCTCCCAAATCTATCAATTGAGATGTCTATAAGAATTCGTAACAAAACGGCTTTCATAGTTGCAATAAAAAAATTGCCCTTCCCCCAAACTTCAGTCTTGCCAAGTGAGCTTTTTATTTTAAAATTTTATCTATTTCTAGCCCAATTTACAAAAAGATTATTTATTATGAACTACAGTAAACCATCCTGAAATATCTGAACCAACAATAGTGTTTTATAATTCAAGCAAAACTATTTTGATAAAGCCTTGAAAACACGATTATGTCGCCAAATTTTCGTAAACTTTTCAGTAATTAAAAGGTTATTTATTATTAAATGTGCACAGAGTTAAATTTAATACCTAATTTAGCCAATTATTACATAAATTAACACACTATATGGCCGACGTATTTTAAGCTACCCAGTAGTTTTTTAAAGGTAAAAAAAAAAAAGGGGGCAAATCAAATGATAATGGAAATTTGGAATGAAAACATATGTGTCATTCTGATAAATTAAATAATCCCAAAAAGTGAGATACCGTTGTGAAGAATAAAAAGTGGATTACTCCCTCTTTAGAAGTAACAAATTAATTTTATGTTTTGCCATTGCACAGCTGTAACTAATAAGCCCTTGTCAGAATAACATTCAGCTAATAACATTCATTTACTAACTGGAATCATTTTATTAATTAGTGCAGCTCTTTAAAAAATTGTGAGCATAATTTTAATATATCTATTGGATGAAAATCACTGTTTTGATAATTTTCGTCCTGGTTTCTCCTTTTAAATTAATTTGATTATTTTCTATTTTTATAGCTTACTTAATACCTTATATTTAACTATTTTTATAGGGCCATTTTAAATTAGCGATATTATCCTTACTTTAATTACTGACGCAGTATGCCCAAAAAGGACCTTTGGGCCAAAAAAACTCAAATGAACCAACCAACCAACCTTACTTTAATTACATTTATCTTTTCATTTGTTCAGAATTAAGTTCATAAAGAAAATACTATAGTACTGCTGAGCAAAGATAATGAGGTTCCTTTTACTGAATTCCTCGATGTAAAGAATCGTTACATTTCCAAATTTTATTTTGAATAATTCTTTTTATTGGAATCAATCTTGGAACTATTCGCGGATTCAATAGACGCAAAAACTGCAGGTAATTCATAAAGTTATCAGAAAAAATTACTACGTCACAATAAAATACTTTAAAGCAATTTTATATGCTTTGAAAAGTCTAAACATTAAATTTTGATGAACAAATGTAAGATTTCTGTTCTTAAAATTTGGTAATTCGCTTTTTATACATAATAATTTTTAGGTTAAAACATTTTATTTGTTATTGAATTATTTATAACATTTCTTATATTAACAAGGGTAGATAATCTCAGTCACATTTAATAATATTATGTAGAAATATCTTATTATGTTATTATATAAATTCAGCTTCAAAAGCTTCTTCGAATTAGTCAAATAAACAATCAATACGCCATTTTGAGTGTATTATAAAATAAAACAACCCAAACGATACACGTGGAAAGCAACGGAACGAAAAAGGAACTTAGAGACGAAAATCAACTTCAAAGTATGAAGTCCGTAAATGGTCATATCCTTCCGTATCGCATCCCTTAGCGAAGTAAAATCGTAGAAAAATAATAGTCTTGGGATATTGAGACGAACATTAACGATTTACGCATCTATCAGTGTTGATTTCTTCTTGGATAAATCGAGTGATAACTAAATAGATTGATAAGTAACATAACTTTCAGACTTTTTTTTTGAGTGATTCCAGTGACATACCACCTATGTTTAAGCATTTGCTGAAACATGCATATTGTAATTTTTCGGAAAGTAATATAACTTCACTATATTATATTACTAATAACTTCATTAGTAGTAGTCGTATCATTTCATCTTGCCTTATTCTACATGGGAAAAGACGTGACATTGTGGCAATACGATTAAGCATAATATATATTACCAATAGACATCTCTTGATAAGAGTAATCTATATCTTCTCTATAAGTGTCTATGACTTATCCTTATCATCGATTCCCGTTTAATATACCTTTTACACCATTTTAGGACTGACTTAATCAGTGAGTAGAATTTATCAGAAATTTCTATACATTTTTATAATGAATCTCTTTTAGCATGCTTTCTTATTTGTAGTGAGTGTGTGTTGGGGGGGGGATATTGAAATAGTAGGAAGAAAGTATATTCCTTCGGGAGGCACCGTATGAGTATCAGAAATTGCAGTTTATGGAGAAGGGTTCTCGCTGTCCAAGAAGGTATGAAAATGGGAGTTGTTGTCTGGCTTATAGGTCCAACGCTGATGACAGGTGGTTCTACCGTTTGAGAAGTCTTTCCATATGCCACTCGCATGCAATGTAGAAAATTGCTATTCATAATGGCCAGGTCATGCAATTCCCACAGAGGGGTAATTTTCTGCCATAAAACCCGAGAAAGTCGTAGAAAAAGGGACTTAACATGCGTGAAACATCTATGGAAATGAACAACTCCATCTAAATGTAAATGGATAAAATATTTTCTAGGGGCAGTGCATAATATATAGCTATAAGGCACATATTCATTCTGAAGCAATGAAATATTTTATAAAGGAAATGATATAATTACACCGACAGAATGGAGAGCAGACGTCGTTAACTTTTAAAATGAAATCCGGTATAGTCGGTGAATATCATATTGGACTGTTTATCTTTTGATGTTCAGTGACACTATCAAGTTTATTAATCCAAGTGAATAAGATATTTAGCTGTCTGCTGGTGTAATAATCATAATTAAAGTTGTAGTCAAGATTTATGTTCTTTGCAAGTTTTGAAGCATTAGATTAGTTGGAGTAACTATTTGTGAAATCAGTCTTCAATTTAAATGTTTTGATGAAATGATTCAATCAACAGCGCAGTATCGGTTAATGTCATTATCTATTTAAAATTAATAAATATATACAAAGGATAATAAGTGTACAATATTCATTTAGGATTTTATTTGCTTTGTGTTCCAAAACGCATCGTATGAGGATTGAATGCCAATAGATTCCTCCAAACATAATGGATAAGACAATTGCAAATCAAAATATAAATTCTGATGGAATGGTAAAATGAATGAGAGCTTTTTCATTTTTTTTCTGGCGTAATTGCTTGATGGGATAACTTTTGCATTATATATATGGAGAGACAAGTATGCAATTTAGACATCTTCCATTCAATCCATTAGGTCAAAAATTTAAGATCTCCGAAATTGTTGCATCCCAAATTTCATTTATCTTATTTGTTTTGTGTCAAAATTACCACGTTTACCCATACTTGGAGAGTAAAAGGAGCTGAAAGTCTATTTTCTGACAAATTAGTTCAAAACTAGACAGAATTTACAACTTTCTTGTAAGGATTTATATACAGAAATGTAAAGATCATATATCAAGCCTCTATTGATATTGAGTGCTCAGTACTCATAAATTGAGAAATTGACACAATTGATAGTCATCCTTTTGACGAATTTCTTCCAACTTTTGATATTAAACTAAGAAGATGCAAATAATATATTATGCCAAATTTCATTTGTATCAGTCGTTTCGTCTTTGTTGTATCGAGTTCACATGCATACTGAAAAGTAGTATCTCTCGAGTTAATTGGAAAATTTAAAAGAAAAACAATTTTTGAGTATATTAAATGGAAATGATATAGGATGAATATTTAATTTCATTAGTTAAATAAGCAGCATCTTTGGGATATCAAATTCACAGATTGACTGATAGATGAATATATAGATGTGTATAACAAAGATGCGTTTTTCAAAATCAAGAAGATTAGAAACGTGGTGATTCATCAAAATCTGAAAAGCAAAATTTTTAATAATTACTCGATTTCATTGTTATATTCCTCATTTATACAAGCTGTGGTGTCCTACTGGTAAAATCTGAGCCCAGGGGTCAGAAAGCTCCAGGTTTTAAACTGAATCCCATCAAAGAACCATCCTGTAAGCAGGTCTGGTGCACGTTAAATCCGTCGAGCTCCAAATGCTTTCCCTGCTGTTGGATGCGGATGCTTAGCGAGGAGGTCTCAGTTCAGGTGACGTCCCCGTCATCTGACAATGGCTCAAATTTATCATGTCTTTTCCCCAAATATTCCTAGTTTTGCTTTAAAAAGCTACTTTTATATAACTAAACTAATCCTTATTTATACGAAAATAAAAATAAACACTTATGTTCTATAGTACTCATAAAAGATTAATAAATAGAAGATAAATCGTGAAGAAAACAAATCCAACCGTTTTAAACGTAAATCAATTGGATGAAATTTCTTTATTGTCTTTTAGTTAAATGAAATAACTTAACGAAGTATATGCTTAATAATGTAAAGAATTATGAAATTGCTGCCTGAATCCATCTTTTTCATAATGATAGCCCCCCCCTTATACCCTTATCCTCTTATATTCTTCATCCAGATATTACGAGACATGTAAACAATCATCGAATTCAATTTCATTCGAAAAGAGAGCTCTGGAGTTCATTAGATTAATTCAAATTCTTTTCAATAGACTGAAATAACTAAGTGTTTACCTGTGAGGGGAAACAAATAATTAAAGTTTATGTTCTGGCTGCTTTCAGCCACTGACGAACACTCAAAGAATGAAAAGGAATTAGAATGAAATTCAATTTACTCGGAAACTTTTATTTATTTATTTTTTAATCTCTTAAATGTAACTTTCTCGGAAAAAGAATAAAGAATGGCATGGAAATAGACAACAACAAAAAAAAAAAAAAAGAAAAAAAGAAAAGAAACAATTTTTCTACTAAGTGCATTAATTATCTCAATTTTGAGCAGTATTATTAAGATAGTCAAGATAATTGGAGCTCGTTTGTAAAAGTTCGAAGTAAATGAATAACATTTATTTAGTAAAACGTTCTTTGTTGCCATTGATAAAGATTTCTTTTCTTTGCAGGAAAAACAAATGGCTCAAAAATTGATTAGGAATAAAAAAAAAATAATTTGATTATTCTTTTTTTTCTCTTTTCTTAGTCTATGTTTTAAATTCATCGAAACAGTTTTTATTCTTAAAGTAATTAAATCAACGAGTCGGGGAACATAATGAAGATAAAAAGAATTTATTCCAAGCGAAATGAAAGAAAAAAAATGCTTTTAAACCACTGATTCTGATTGTAATGAGTTTTTTGGTCAGTTTTTTTTAATATTGATTATTACACTCAATAATATTAGGACAGTCATAACTTATATGACCTATTTTTTTTCTCGTGTACGAAGTGCCCAAAGAATATTTTAATCGTAAAAAATTTCGGCTTTGGAATAGGCTGAATCTCCAAACATTAAAGAGGTTGTAAACCCAAAATTGAATTCATTTTTAGAACTATGTTTGTGATATACAAACATAGTTCTAATACAAAACCGGAACAAACTAGGTGAATGAAAATTGTCATATAATACGCCAAGTTATAAACATGTAAAAAAAATTGTAGGTGAAAATTCTTCACAATTTAATTGATTAACGGGCGTCTATTTGTATACATAATGTTACCGTGATTAATCCGTTATTAATACCATCCACTATTAATATGATAGGGATTAATTAAATATCATATAAATATGAACTTGATAAAACACAGAGAATTAATGAAATGAAATTTAGAATATGATGTAGACACCATATGTAACTGTATTTTGAATTTTAAACTCATTTTATACTGGAAGAGGCCCAGAATGTGCATTCGACTTTTTTACCTATAAAATGAAATTAACTAAACGCAAAACTCGCTATTTAGCACTTCTTTTCTAATAAACTAGCCGTCTTTGCAGACCAGCTATTTTGCCAAGCTAGCAAAAATTTTCAATTAAATATTTATGTAATTTCTCTTAACTACTTTAGTAAAAGATTCTTAAACTTCAGATTTTCATAGGCATATAAATTGCTCTATTATTGAGTCCTTACACCATTCTGTTCATTGTACCATACTTGAAATTTAAACTGAAGCTAAAGTGATTAAACTTTAATTATATGAAATACACGAACAACTTTATGTTGAAATCAAACATATTAAAAAAAAATATGAGTATAAAATATCTTCAGTATGGAAATCTTACATTATCGAATATATTTTTATAATTTATAAAATATCTCAAAGATTCGTGCAATAAAATTTTTCCCTGATTCATTATAAAATTCAGTTTCCAGGTTCGATTTCAAAAGAATTTAATTCATCACATTCATTAAGCGAAATAACATACTTTCTCTGAATGGATTTCGTTCAAAATTTAATAGAAATCTAAAGCTCCAGTGGGAAAAAAATCTAAATACCAAATTTCATTCTTCTTGGCCAAAGGTTTTTTAGTTATCTTTTTCAGAGACTGACACATTTCCAAAAATGTTTTTTTTATGCAAAAAGTTTTGAAATGGAGATTCAAAAAAAAAATCTAGTTTGAGTTTTTTGAAAATATCAGTATTTTTGTATATTTCGTATATGAGAAAATAAAAATCAGAAATAAATTCATATTCTCATAGAACTTAATTTTTTTTTTGATGTTTCAACACGAAGATTCTATTTCCATTTTGTTTAACAATTAATGAAGTAGTGAATCATTACATTTCCACGCCATTATACTATGGTTTGGAACTTTTTGTTATCTAAATGCCAGGCAAATTTATATAGCATCCTTAGTTTCAATATAATGGCCATTCGAAGTATTTTCAAATGAAATTGAATTATATTGGTTTTATTTGTATAAAAACCATTTGCAACCCAATTTCAACTAAAAATTCCTTGATAAAATGCTTGACAATTTATCACTTCTGAATAATGTTGGCTTAGAATACGAAAATATAATAAAATCCATATTTTTCATCCATGCATCCATTTTTTTCAAATATTGCCCCACTGAGACATTCAAATATAATAAAAAGGATTCCGCAGACATAATTTAATAACCTAAAAAGGCACTACAGATATTTTTGCAGCACAATGGAAATATAATAAAGAAATGGAAATGCAATAATGCAAATTTCAGAGCTTAAATTCTCGTAATCCATTGCTTTGAAAATAAAATTAATAAATGCTTTGAGCTTTATTAGATAGTTTGCTTTATAAGGTCTTTTTGCGCATTATTAACTTAGAATAATAAAAAAAAAATTTATAAATATATATTAAAATATAAATAAGTCAAATATCTTTAAAAACCTTTCTAAAACGAAATGTACTATTTTTAAAATTAAAAAAATGTTTTCTAACGATTTCAAAATATTCCGAACAAATTAATGATTTTTTAATTTTTTTCTAATATTTTTCCTTCTTATTCTGCATTAATTTATTTCGAACAAAACTGGGTATGGTTTTGAAATTCCAACTGAAAGTTATTTTATGCTCACGCATTGAAATTTCATAATTTTTTTTAAGATTAAAATTGTATTTGCTTATCTAAAAGAATTAAAAACTTAAAATACATACCCATTTTTCTTCTAACGTTTAAATGAAATCTTCATTATCAGTTTTAATTTTTTCAAAAAGTAAGATATTTATATTTAAATAGCTTTTAAATGTTTTAAGTAGAACATCATTTGAGAAAAAGCCATTAAAAATTAGATTGATCCTCTAAATCTTTCAGACGAAAATAAGACGATTTTTATTTTCGTTATTATTTGCCTTTAATATTTTAAGGATGATGATTCAAATAACTTTAAAAAGAATAAAGTGATGAAAATGGCTTCTCTGGAACTTTCTCGCCCACTCTAAAATAAAAATGTTTCTGCCCTTCTTATACCCCGTGTAAAATTGTGAATGCTGGATATAATGTAGATGGATTGTAGATGGATTGGCCAAGACAGTGAACATCGCAAGTACTCAGATTTTTATTTTCAAATTCCTGCGTGTAAGAGTTATGTATTTAGTAATTTAGTGAAGAAAATTGAATAGTTGTGCTTTATTAATCATATACCATTACAGAACAATTTTTCCAAATGGATCAGCTAAAGTGCAATTTTGGGTGATTCATTCTTGAAATGAGGTTAATACACAGGTACTAAAACCAAATTTGTCTTAGAATTACAAAAGCAATCTCCAATTCATGTACTTAAAATTTATACTTTTATGCCATTACGTTTTTTAAGTTGTTGCATTTCTATAAATGCGAAATTACAGATCGACATACGATCAACCTTTTTTTAAGTTTGGTTCAAAATTTGAGATATATTTTATATGTAAAATGCGGGTAAGAAATTTGATATATTTTAAGTTTGTCGTTACCATGTTCATTTTTACTCAAGAGATAGACAGGCAGACTTCCTACCATTCAAGTATGGATTCCCTTCGGAATTTGATGGAAATCTGAAAAGGAGGTGTAAAGTCTACGTGTTAAATTTCATCCATGAAGCACAAAGCGTTTTTGAGTTATCGTATTCACAGACGGATGGACATAACAGAAATGTCCATCCGCCATTTCCTGAAAATAGTGTTCAGGAAGATCTGAAATATTAAAATCTAGGTCAAATCTTTTGATGAATGCAATACTTTGTTAATGTACTTCGTTACGAGAGAGAGCATACAAGATATTATTGCGAAATTTCCCGAGGTTCTTTTGGATAGTGGGAGTTATATGGTGTGGAGAACGCTCAATCAGCAGGCGGCAGTAGAAAATAAAACAACGACGTTTATTTACACGAAGACACACAGGATAGCACAAAGACGACAACTATATACAGCACAAAAGACGATTATCTTCAGCCGAGACGTGCAGCATACAACAAGTCTCTACTGTAGACAGTAGCGTACAGCTTAGTTCAGTACTAGCTTCATTCCGTCACTGCTCCGCTTATCTCTGGAAGGCCAGTTCCTTATCGTCGATCCCGACTACGACGACTCCACTGGTCCACAACTTCTCTAGCACACCCCGATCTGGTTCACGACCACTCTTCTCCGTAGCTTCCGGCTACTCAATTCACCCCTACTCCCCGGCAGCTGCAGCTCCTTTTATAGGCGGGGCTAGAAGCCTCTCAACCAATCAGAAACGTCCGAGGCGTATCTCCGTTCCTACTGGACGGATCGGGAAAATTCTCGATGTTTCGGGTATAATCTATTTTGGCGCCAAAGTCGCCAAATGGTCACCAAGTTTATCGCCAAGCTCTGGGACCTCCCATGGAACCAACTATGCTGGGAAGCAGCATCACAGGTTCGTAACAATATTTATCATCTATCACACTTATGTGTTTTTGATATTTTTGAGTTATCGCGTTCAGGATATAATGAGAAAAAACATTGTTTTTAGCACTCGGGAAAGTCCGAAACATTAAAAGCTCGAGGTCGAATATTTTGATAAATACAGGGTGATTATAATTAAAATCCTACTTTCAAAACGCTGCACGGGTTAAGCAACACATTCTCAACGTGACTCCTGAAACACCCCGAGCTGCTATGGAATACGTTGCTTATCGGGCGGAAGATAGAGGACAGCATATTGAAAATGTCTTGCGCAAATCTAGAGATAATTAACAATTGTTTTCATTGTTGTATGTACTTCTTGGGCGGAATTTGGCTAAAGGACAGTTAAAAACCAAATCATTGTTTTTTGGGGTGTTTTTTTTTTTCCATGCGGTGTTTGGCCTAAAAATGATTAAAAACCAATTTTATTCGTTCGATGTGGTATGACTTTACTGTGGTGGGTGGGCTTTTTCTTGCATTGCCACAATTATTAAATGATTTGAAAGTTGTTGTTTTTTTTTCGTTAAAAAACCGAAAAAATCCTGCACATCGAACAGTACGGTTAGTTTAATGTGTAACTTATGCCAAATCCGACGTATTTCGATTCAAAATGTCACTTGTAGTCGAATTCATTGTCACTGTTGCTGCGCCATCTATTGATTTACTTTAGAACTTTTTTCTTATGCCATACCATTTCCCCATTCTCAGTTATATTCAGTTCAAATTTAAAGTCATTATGACAAGTAGTTTTTAATATCATTTCGTAAGTGGGACTTAAATTATAATCATCTTGTACAATACTTTCTCTATGCGTACACCGTTGTGAGATTATAAGAAAAGCATATAAGGTATTTATCGTTTGTCACAGTTATGGGCTTTTATTTATCGTTTGTCACAGTTATGGGTTTTTATTTATCGTTTGTCACAGCCATAAGGACAAACATAATTACAAAAATGTGTTTAAGATTCGAGAAAGTCCAAAACCTCAAAGTCGATTCTTTCGATGAATGCAAAACTTTCTCTATTATTATAAGAAAGTAAAAAATGCATATAAGGTTTTTATGACCTCTCGATTACCTTTCTGCTCAGTCATCATACGTTCGCCAATTGCAATTGTATTTCATAAATTGTTTGATTAATTCAATTCTTAATTTTTCTCATATCATAGTCAATCTTGATATAAATGGCATCATGTTTGCAATCAGACGTCCACGTACCTCATAAGTACATCAGGATCGTAAGTATTTCTTCATCGCCCTAAACGATCCGGCTCAATCCACCGGGAAATCCTCAGTGGGCATTGAGATGCAAGGGGCGATGTCCTTCATTTGTCCTTCGCCCAACGTGACGGGAAGGAACAAGCACCCTAGCCTCTCCTGAGAAATAATAAAAAAATAGTTATCCTTTTCCTCTCCAATATGTGTAACAAGAAGCCCAACACCCACTCTTTACCGTGAGGGATCTTTTTAATCAGCGAAGAACCTGTGACGCTCCACTTTTTTTTTCTTGAGGTTGAGAGTTTGGGTGTTCTCTTACTTTCTGGGTGGAAGTAAATATTGAATCATCCGATGGGTCTGGCGACAAGCCACTCCAAACAGGAATGGTGTTTTTTTTCCGGTCGGTTAAAAGTTTCTGGACGAGAAACCATACCAATTTCCTGTGGAGGTTGTGTCTTCTTCCAACGGAACTTCTTTCGTTACTTTTTTTGAGAGGATTATGTTAAAGGTTGAATAATTAAACGAATCGCTTCGAGAGATTCGAGGGAACTCCAATTTGGACAGAGCAGCAGGGTAAACATGAATGGCGCTAAATCTTTTGGGGGTATATGCTAGATCAGAAAAAATTATTATAAACCTTTGCTAGTAAATTTACAGGAAATGTATATCATTTAACTTTTTTATGGGCAACGCATATGGTATGCTTACTAGTATTTGGGAATTTTGAGCTTAAGAATTTTAGAAACGCTTCGCAGTAAATAGTTTTACCATTATTTTCGTACAGAACATATCCTGTATGCCTAAGAATTTATTCTCCACACTATGCTAATCTGAAGAGTCCTTAATTACCCTGTAGATAATATTGTTTCTTTTTTCTTATTGAGGAAAGACATATGCAGTGATTGGCTTCTCAGTTACGGTTTAAAAAGGTCGCATCTAATCTTCCACTTCATATTTTAAATGGAAATGAAAGCACTCCTCTATTTCTTTTCTATACTCCTGTCTATATAAAAGATACTGAATTTCCCTGAAATATAACTATAAAAATAGTTTAAATGTATTTGAATTAATGAACTGATTGAAGCTAATATTTTTTTAAATTTTAATGACAATATCTCCCTGAAACTTCTTCTCATATTGCCAATAAAGATGTTACCCCCCTTTATCTACATAAAAATCGAGAACCTTGAGTAAAATTATTAATTCTCAATTTTTTAACAGTCGTGCCCATGAGCATTTCATTCGTCATAGGACAATGAAGAAAAGTTGAATATGTATTTTTGTTCGGCCCATTGAGATTGAAATTTTGCACAGAACTGCAATTTTAGCAATAAAACGAAAAATTTCTTTTATATGAGCCATTACATTTTTAAGCTATCTCGTTTACAAGGATGCGAATGTAGGCATCGACCAACAATCGTCCCTTAAATTGATTTCGTTCAAAAAATCTGATACGCATCTTCAAATAAGATTTATCCATCTAGTTCTTTACGTTTTGTAGTTGTATCAGATAAACAGTCAAACTTTCTGTGAATGGAAAACTTCATAGAAACCTTCAAATCTTTCGCATAAATAAATATCGTATACGAAATTTCATCTGTCGGAAGCAAAGCAATTTTTTGCTGTCGTAAATAAACTCAAAATATCACTAAGAAATGTCATTTCAAAAATGTGTTTTTCAAACTCGGGAGGATCTGAAACATGAAAATTCGGCAACAACTTCAGGTTGAATTATTTGAGGATTACAATGATTTCTTTTAATATAAATCATGTATGAGAAAATAAAATGGTAGAATTCAGATTTGTATTGAGTACCTCTAATTGAAAAAGATTAATTTATTTTTGTATGTTAAGGGTAAAATAACAAAGAAGTTCAAAGTTGTAACTTATTATGTGCCTCTCACAATTACTTTAAGAATTCTCTTGTTTGAAATAAATGCTTGCCTTCAGGTTCGTACTATAATTTGTGTGCTTATATTAAATTCTTATAAAGCTAATAATTTTAAAAATATTTTTTACCTTAAATTTGGTCAAATTTATTTAGTATTGTTCCGTTGTTTCATGACTAAATATAATTATTCCTCATAGATTTTTTAACTTATTACATAATTAATCGATGCTATATTGATTATTCAACCGATTAATTTATTAACCGATTAATTAATTTTCGTAAGGAATCTGTATGTTCAAATACAAGTAAAAAAGGCAAAAGCAAAGAGAGAGCTAGATAAATTTTAATAAAAAGGTTTAGCATATAATATATACAGGGTGTTCATTAATTATTGTCGGGGTTTATGTACCTCATAACTTTCGAATAAAAAATATTACGCAAAAACCGATTACGCATTCGTAAATTACAACTCAATGAATTTATTAATGATATTAAAGTGTAAATCTTGCACAATTTGCACTTTGTAGGCATTCAGCTGAAGGCGATTATGTATTCGTAAATTACGACTCAAAGAATTTTACATGGCAACAATGCGAAGAGGTGGACAAATCCCATGGCCTCCGAGATCACCAGATATAACACCACTGGATTTCTTTCTATGGGGGTTTGTCAAGAACATTGTGTACAAGACCTCTGTGCCCTCTCTTGATGAACTGAAGCGCAGAATTGTTACTGCGATCCAAAATGTTACCCCACAAATGCTGGAGAACACTTGGAGGGAAATCGAATTTCGTGTCGATGTGTTATGAGCCACGAAGGGCAGCCATGTGCAAATTCATTAATCTTTTTAATATCATTAATAAAATTCTTTGAGTTGTAATTTACGAATACATAATCGTCTTCAGCTGAATGCCTACAAAGTGCAAATTGTGCAAGCTTTACATTTTAATATCATTAATAAAATTCTTTGAGTTGGAATTTACGAATACGTAATCGGTTTTTGCGTAATATTTTTTATTCGAAAGTTTTGATGTACGGAAACCCCGACAATAATTAATGAACACTCTGTATATCAAATTTTGATTCAAATTCGGCAAACGACTGACCATCCGTCAATCCATACTTTCAAATGCATATGAACGGAATAACTCATAAGTGCAATGACTTAAATAACTGAAAATTCTTGTGTCTCTTGTCATTACCAGTTTCTTTAGCTTTGTTTCAAATTTTGGCGTTCCTCGGTCTGTAAAAAGTATCTAAAATGCATATTCTCGCAATAGATTCAATAAAAATGATAGGTTTACATCAAAATCTATATTTCATAACTATCGTTCACCAATGCTCGGTAAGGTATTCGCAGCCTTGCCTAAGATTCACAATTTTATATCGGAAACGGCATAAGATCTTCATAGGAAAGGATGCTAGATAGTTTCGGGAGATTAGCTATCTATAGTTTACCTAAATGAAATGGCGATTCAGTTTCGTTTGGGGAATTAAAACTTTTGTTCTCTGTTCGCGCTTCATACAGTGTTATTAGGCAACACTATTACGCCATTCCAAAAAGTAATTTATCTATCCATGTATCTTATATTTGTTCTTTAGAATAGGAACCACCAAGCAGTGAGCATAAAAACTGAAAAGTTTATAATATTTTTACGAATCTGTGATACGGCTTCCCAGCATAGCTGGTTCCATAGGAGGTCCCAGAGCTTGGCGACAAACTAGGCGACCATTTGGCGACTTGGCGACGAATTTGGCGACTTTGGCGCCAAAATATATTATACCCGAAACATCGAGAATTTTCCCGATCCGTCCAGTAGGAACCGAGTCACGCCTCGAACATTCCTGATTGGTTGATAGGTTTCTAGCCCCGCCTCCTGAGACCTATAAAAGGAAGCAGTCCTGCCGGGGAGTAGTGGTGACCCAGTACTGGTAGAGTAGTCGAAAGCGACACAGTAGAGTTGTCGTGATGGAGGGGGAAGAACGAGTCTTCCAGAGAGAGAGAGAGAGAGAGAGAGAGAGAGAGAGAGAGAGAGAGAGAGTAGTCGTGGACCAGTGGAATCTTAGTCGGAATCGACGATAAAGAACTTGTCTTCCAGAGATAAGCGGAGCAGCGACGGAGTGAAGCTAGTGCTGAACTAAGCAGTGTGCTACTGTCTGCAGTAGAGTCTGTTGTATGCTGCACGTCTCAACTGAAGATAATCGTCTTCTGTGCTGTATATAGTTGTCGTCTTTGTGCTGTCCTGTGTGTCTTCGTGTAAATAAACGTCGTTGTTTATTTTCTACTGCCGCCTGCTGATTAAGCGTTCTTCACACCATATAACCCCCACTATCCAAACGAAGCCCTGAAATTTCGTAACAATATAATACTATTTCACTACTATATATGTTATTGTGAAAAATCGAAATGGGAGAATGTCAATATTTTCCGTGAAATGTTTTAATGAATGTTCAAATAAATCGATGCAAGACCGAATAATTAATTATTCTTATATATTTTAATTATTGCGAATGTCTACCGAAGAGAATAGAAAAATTCTAATGAAAAGTGGAACAAAAGAGTGAGACCACACATCCACAAAGAAGAACATAACAGATTGCGTCGTTACAATATATATGTATAACGTTAAACATAATTTTTCGTAACTCATTATTTGTACTATTTTTCTTCTCGTTTAAAATACACTGCGCGTTTGAGGCTCAAAATTCTTATTTACATGTGCTGTTATTTGGACCTAGTCTTATATTAATGCATGCCTCTCTCCATAATAAAAAATGATTTAAAAAATTATAGTATTGTCTTAATTGAATAAAGACATTTTTATTCAGTACCAGTCGCTTTTGGTGACGAGCTGTTTCAGTGGGGATATTCGTTAAATTGAATTTTAATTCAGTGTTTGGATATGTTTCATGGTAGTGATTTCGTCAAAATATCAGACATTAAAAGCATTTTAACTATCTTATGTATGTTCTATTCATTGAATAAATGAATCTTTCCAATGGAAATCAATTCCATGATATAACGCTGTTGAAATAAAATGTCATATTCATCTAGTTTCCATCTTTTGCAACGTTGTAACTACACTTTATATTATTTTTTAAAGCTACTCTGGTATTAAGCCGAATTCTTCTTCAACATTCAAAAATGCAAGGAAGTCACGTGATTTAAAGCATGATGAAACATTTAAAAAGATTGATGAAACTATGAATTTCGGGAAAACGCTGTATACGATTGTTAAAAAATAACTATTTTAAAAAAATTCCCCAAATCACCGAAATATTTAATCGACAGTCATATTGATCGATAATAAGACAACTTTTTAAATAGTTCTTTTAAATGGTTAATTAATTAATTTAAAATGGTTAATAGTTTAATTAAAATAGCTTAATATTTTTGTAAGTTATCGTAGAAAAACGTAAAAATACAATGACTTTTAATTTATAAAAATTCTAATAAAAATTTCTGAGATATTGCTTTTAGATGCCCATTCCCATGCTTCTTTAAAATGGGATGTTAATATAATTAAACTAAACTAAATTTCCCATGCTTCGAGAGTATGTAAAATCCAAATTTGGTAACTGTAGGTCAAATGTTCTGGCCTGTAGAGCGTCAACATACATGCATGCGCACACATAAACACAGACACGCATTCATTTTTATTATCAGTAGAGATTTATCATTAAGTATTATCTTAAATTCCTGTCTAATGTCGACTTTAGTTGGTTTAAATTGGAAATAATTTCTTGCCAACACTTTAGAAATGCTACAAGAAACTCTAAATATATAGCTATTTGCCGCATAATATCTACATCCGTCGTATATCCTTTTTCACAGTAGTATATGCATCGAAATGTTAAACAACTCAGTGTAAGCATATATTTTGATTGGAAAATATTCAGCTTGGTTTTGCTAGATGCAAACATACAAAATAATTCTTTCAATTCGTTTGGTATATTTTACAAAAATTTTAATATTTATTCAAATACATTCTAAATGTGTGATAAACAGTCTGTTCTGCTAGACCCCCACAGGAATTTAACTTACATTTTGAGAGAAGAATAAAATGTTTCTATAAGAAAAAAAAGTTCTTCTTCAATACCTTCTGTAACTTTTGTACAATATGCAATTTCTTATATCAGCACTCAAAAAGTGAATTCATCATGATTAAAATATTTTCCAATTTCCCGAATAGACTATTATTTTTGATACACGGTCAAAAGAATTTGAAAATTTTAGATCGTAGAAGTATAAGAAACTATAATTCATGTTTAAAGAAATATGCATTTTTATCATCAATGTCGAAAGAAAAAGTACTGTAATCGTAAAGATTTAATCTAGAGAGATTAACAGATTTCTTCATTTCATTGAACTATTTGAATTTGAAAAAGGCATTTTTGGAATCATGTATGCAATCAGTGGAAATGGTCTTCTCCTAAACATTCTATTCTACTATTTATTAAAAGTGTTATACCGTTATTCTTGCATAAGATTGTGGACTGCAAGCAAAGTGGTGAACTCCCTGAACACTGTATTTTATTTCTACATATCCATTATAGAGTTATATGCATCGTAGTATAGTAAAAATATCCAATACATGTGTATTAACTGTACGCTTTTCGTGAACATTAATAACGGAAGATTGATGCTTGTCATTAATCTAGTGTTTTTACTGAATCGAGTATGCAATGTTTTTACGATTAATCCCTGGTATGCGGTTAATACACAAATACCAGAAAATTGATTAAGCGCTTTGAATATCTTTTTATAAACCGATTGAAACCAAAATTTGACACATAATTACAATTGTAATCACAACTTCATATATCAAATATTTTTTATTTGAATCATTGTTATTGTATTTATATAGATTTATTATATAAATATAATATTATATTATTGTATTATATAATAAATTATTTTATATTATATTATTAAGTTTGCTTTACAATATATTATTTTATTTATGTAGATAAATATAAACTATGGTCGATCATTTGACAGATTTAATTCAAAATTTGACTCTTATCATCAATGGCGATGGTAAATTGTCAACCAATTTCATCTACCTAATTTGTTACACGCGTGAAAGATTTCCTTAGTAGAGATTATTCAATTAGAAATGTTGGTTATGAACTTAAAATTCCCAAAAGAAATTCAGAATTGATATAAGAAATATTTTGTAAAATTATAACAGTTATGGGATATTGAGATAATCCAGCTAGTTATTCAGTAACCGAATAGTCTGAGCATTGGTCTTTCAGAATGAGGACCGAAGCTGAAATTATGGAGCATTCATTCATGTTTCCCATTATTATTTCAACTGTTCCTATTTTTTACATATTTCATTTTTGTAAATGCTGACCTCGGTGGAATGTTATAAAACATTCCACTAAATGTTAAATGGATCTCAGTTAAATACGCACTTGAGGCACTGACTAATAAACCCTCCCGCTCTACAACAAAAGATCCATTAATTAGCCAAAACTATACTTCTAAAAATGTTAGTTCTATATAGATTTCATATAACAACAATCATATTATATATTATCAAATTATCATTTTGAATATAGACATCCTCGGGCGCTCAAATATTATGCACAGTAGTAAACAGAAGAAAAACAGTTTTTTTATTTGCTTGTGAAGTAAACATATACAGTTTGTGTTAGATTAGCTGCTTTATAGTATTTAAAACTTAATGTGGTAATACTCTATTAAATTATATAGATTATTCGTTGCTATTGAGATATACAGTACATAGTTGAAAGCAAGTATTTCTTATTGTTCGATTCAAGATATCTATATATTTGGTAGGAATTCGAAATGACCATTCTTCCATTACTATCAACATTTAGTTGCATTAAATCCATCATTATCACAGTGAAGTGATGATCGATCTAGGGTATTCATAGTTTGAACAGCAATTATAAAGTAGAGTCTTGCATAAATTTGTCTTAAAAAGGAGCCTGTAAATGGATAAGCAAATTACCAAGATTTTGTATTATTTCTCGTAAGTATTTTTTGTTGTATAATTGGTACCCATTCCATTTCCATGAATATTAAAGATTAATGTCATAGTGTAATGTGTTTTAATGCGCTTTTTGAAACTAAGGGGAATCATCGAAGGGATGCGATCGTTGTATTTATCCAATCTTAATCCCATAGAATAGATCTGGATGCATATGGGTACGCAATCCACTAACGCTTAACATAAAATCTTTACTAAGAGACTTGAGCAGATCTGATGGTGAAATTCAAATTTTCATAGTTAATTTAGCCAAAAGCAGGCGTTGGTGGTTGATGGTATGCGTGCATTAGAAAGAAAAATAGATGCATGTCTTACAGAGGTTTCATAAAAAAAATTTCAATTTTTTTGATCATTTTGCTTTTTTTTTCCAAAAATCCTAAATTGATTTTCTTTTTGCATTCTGTGTTTCCTAATTTTCCTATTTTCGGAATATATATTTTGGGAAGACTTTGTTTTTATAGGTTTGTTCGTACCATACATTTTCCGTTTAATACCATAAATCTGTTATGCTTCTTAAAACATATACTTTCTTACAAAATATTATCCTTTAACTTATAGACATCATATATTTATTTATAATAAAAGCTATTTATATTATCATACTATCTTAAATTTAGTATGATTTGTATACTATTTATACATTGAGTTTTCTAATGATGAAGATTAGGCGCGTGGCAAATGAAACACTACACCGGTATAGAGACCGTAACTGAATTTAAAAAAGGAATTTAAATAGATGTCATAAGGTTATTCAAAAAAGTTCATACGAACTTACTATACAATAATCATATATAAAATCATAGAAAAATAAAATCATGCTATGTGCACCTAAATCATTATCACTTTTAATCATGGCATATTTTGAAGGATAATAGCTGCGTTCTGAGCCGTCTGAAACAAGATCTTGGTTTTTGATTACGGTTTATTGTTTTTCTATGTTATTTTCTTTCTTAAAGGCTTTTATCGTTCCAGGACGCTTCTTGATCGTTTATGTTATACGAGGGTTATCCAGAATCTAAGTAACTGAAAAAAAGGAAATGACTATTGAAAAAAACACTTTTATTGCATAATGAAGTGCAATGTTTAGGTTATTTTCAATATAGTTGCCACAGTTAATGAGGTATTTATTAGTGGTGCATGGGTTTTTGTATACTCCCTCATCGTTCCACAAAGGGGACAACTACCTATCTGTATTGTGAAACCATTTCTGTTAACCGAATTGAGAGTGTTTTTTATCTTAACCAAGTATATACCGGATATGGTGTATTTTCTGCACATCAAAGCCGTTTCTTTGACAACTGTTTAACTTGTCAGTGTGGCACAGAAGATTCTACAAATCACGAGATCAAAGCCTGTGCCGGCTTCCTGGTCTAGGGGTAGCGCGTCTTCCCCGTGATCTAGGCGTTCCGGGTTCCAGTCCTGGTTCGGGCATAGTTCTCTTCCTTGTGTTCTCTCTGAGGTGCGGGAATGAGCCCCCTGTAAAAAGGGGTTGTGCAAGCGAGTGTGTATGTGCTTTCATTTGAGCTAGAAGTCAAACTTCTGCTCTCGGGTGCTCACGGGTTTTTACCCTCAGAGCTACTGAGCAAAATTTGGCTTAAAATAGCCATACGACAAAAAAAAAATCAAAGCCTGTGCACTATTGGCGAGAACACATTCGGGTGACCAGGAAATTGGATGCCTCTTGACGCCAAAGAACTCGTAAGAATTCCAGTCATTCAATCTTCTATTAAGGACCTTACGTCAGTTCTTGTCTTTAGTTTTCTCCTAATGTAAAAAGACCAATATGGTTTCTCTCTAGAGGGTTCTTTGTTGTTTACAATTATCTAATATCACTGTGTCGTTTGTTCCTTCTTGTTAGGTTTGATTGCTCTTCGGTGGACCCATCAAGTTTCCCGCATGGTCTCTGGTTAGGCCGGGATATTGCTTGCATACTCTCTAATAGTAGAAAGATGCCTCTTGCGATGATGAATTCAACTTAAAATTTGAGAAAAAAAAGCATTGATAGTGTAATAATGGTGAATCGTTTGTTCTTCTTATTCTTCTCTTCAACCACTGTAAGCAAATCTTCATCAATCAGAGACCACAACCAGTTTCTTTCTTCATCTATAATTTTTTCATGCCTTAACACATTCTATGGACGTGGGAAATATGCTTCCCACCAAATTTATCAATCTCTGTATGAAATTGTGTAGTTTGACATAAGTTCTGACAAATTTTTTTTAGTAAAACAGAAACTTAGATACTTCAGCTCTTTATCTGACAAAATGATGTCTTGATTTGTTACTTAATTACTAATTAATTAATCAAATTAATCTAATAAGCTAAATGAATCCCTTTTTTTTATTCTAATTTCAAGCCTAAAAATATTTTAACATAATATGACTAGAAAAAAATGACCCTTTAAAGGGTTAACTGAAACTTTGTTTCCACCCTTTTAATATCGTTGACTTATCGCGTTTTGTCCTTAGACTTCACTAATTTATTTGCGAATTTCAATTGACTTTGTGTTCCTACCATTCAGAAAGTGGATGACAGAATGTAACTGAAATGTGGAAGGATATTTTTTTTTTCAATTTTAACGCTGCACATGTGGCAGACACATTATTCGGTGATCTACAAATGACTTACGTTGTTTGCTAGTGAGTCAGTGGACGTCCAAGTAAAAAATCAGAAACGCAGCGCTTCGGCAAGAAAAAATTGAAAAGAGAACTCAGTTTCTAGAAATCCCTAATACATTTTAATAATGTTTTGAAGGAAAAGAGTTCCACATCCAATTTTTGTCAGCATGTCTTTATTTTAATACCTCAAAGCCTTTTAATCCAATTTACGAAAATAAAATAGTTAATTATCAGCTATTCATGCATTTGTTCGAATGGTCAGCCCACGCAACCTATAAAACTTCACAACATCCCGATCTTCTGCTTCTTTTTAGCCCGAGCACCCTTTCAAGAGAAGCAGACAGAATTTAAAAGCTCTCTCCCTATTTAATTAGGGATTCTCTTCAACTAAATGAAATTTTTGCTCACCACGAATTCAAAACTTTTCCATGCGGGCATCATCATTCATTCCAGCAGGGGGGTTGTCAGCGCGGGACAGAACACGTGGAAGAGACTTTCTTCTGCGGTGGGGTCATTAAGTGCACTTCTCTCCGAAGAAAAGATTCGATAAAAACTCCTTTTGAATATTAATGGGAATCTATGCGCCGGGGCTGATTTGGTCGGGAAGATATTTAACGCAAAATCGTCTGCAGGAAGCTTCCTCTGTCTGAGATTCGCCTAGAAGATAAGAATAAAAGTGGCAAATTCTTTTACTAAAAGCTTATTCAATATAATTAATTCATAGAAATTTAATTTGATGAGCAAATTTCTTTTAAAATATTTCCGCTCATTGAAGTAAAATAAAAGAATTTTATGAAATAATTTAAGTCGATCAATATTGTTGAAAGTATTCTTCCAGTATGTAAAAGATCCAAGTTAAGCCAGAACTATGATAAGTATCATCAGAATCTAGGGTGCTCGACCCATAAGAAAACTTACCATTACTTCTTTTGTGAACTGTTGTTACTCACTTATTAATCAATCTCATTGGCATGCCATTACACTATTCGCCTGTTTTTTCCGGAGGTTAAGAACCTTAATTTCAAGTACTCCGGGGCACTCCTCTCAAATTGGCCAATCGAGATGTTTGTTTCAATATAACTGTGCCGATCTTCATCATACACTATAAGTAAAGGATGTATAGAAACGACATTTCTACTAGGATGACTCTATTCTGTCCTCCTAGTAGAGGAGACAGAAGAGAATCATCCTAGCAGCCCCCGGTCATGTAAATCACACTTCTATCTGTCAGATATACCTCAATTTAGGTTGAATATAACCCCTTTAACAATGCTGAAGAATCTTCAACTTCATATAGATGATGTTTGTGCCAGTGCCTGACATGCTGCAAAAATGAGCAGCATGATACGCAAACTACGATTCAAATATGTACTCTAATTGAAAGAAACTGACCACAGGCTCCAAATTTGATTAACCCTCTCCTTTAAACCAGCCCTACATCTAGTCGGCTTAAGCCACTTAATCCCAACATCAAATGCAAGTTCTGTGCTAATAGGCCATTTTGTGGCTTGTTTCTTTCTTACACCAGGAAATCGGGATGTAAAGTGAGGGCATCCTTAGTGAGAACTTGCTTTACATCCTACAACCCTCATTTGAAGCAGAAAACGGCTCATTAGTATAGAACTGTCATTCCCGGCTGGAATCGGTGTTAGTGGTGAAAGAGTTTGGAGTCAAGTTGTTCCATTAGCACCTTATTAGAGAGTATGCCAGGAAATTTTGGTAAACCACTCCCGCTGGTTTCCATTGCCTTGATTAAAGTTTGAAGATTCGGCTTATTTTTCCATGTTGAAAGGGTTTCAGTGTAAATCATAATTTTAATAATTCTGATATTTTGTTTTATTTAAAATTAAGGTTTTAAGTTCAAAATCAAATAATTTTAAAGCGTCTCCATCTTAAAATACTGCTGCTTTATTCTGTGATATAATAAGATATATAAAAATGTAGATAGGAAAATTAAGGAAATGCAAAACACAGTGAACATAACGTTGAAAGGCTTTTGAAATAATGTAAGTTAAACGTAAATTAAAATTTGAAATTTAAAAATATTTTGAAGAGAAAATAACTGAAATTTTAGGAACAATTTATTCTAATAAATCAACTAGTCCCCAAAGAGGCAAGTAATAAAAAAATTACAAACACTTCTTACAACCGCTTTTAGTGAAAATAGCTTGTAATACAGTGTGTGAAATATTCTTAATGTTTTTATTATGAAGTCTTCCGTATATATATATATATATATATATATAATATATATATTCATTCATTTTGTTCTATTCCACAAAATCTCGTCTCCTCTCTCTCTATATAAAAAATTTCCTAGTTGATTGGTTGGAAAGGATTGGATGACTTAAAAGCAAAACTTGGCTTTGATGCAGCTGCGACCGGCAGTTATATGCATATTTTATGAACGACATGGAGTAATTTAAAGTATAAAAACTGTATGAAAGGAAAAATGAACTGAGCAAACTGTATAAAAGAATTAAATGCTATTGGCAATTCTTATCGCGGACATTAAAAGTACGATTTTCTTTCAGTAAGTCTATGGATGCTTTAAAATAAATTTCAAGAAAGCTTTGCACCAAATATGACTTTCATGAGGTTGGCAATGTCCTTGTTTGTTTCTTTCATATGTTACTTTCTATATTTGTTTGCTACGATTTATTCAGGGGAGACCGCCGTACATATATTTCTAAAATTCGACTGCAATTTTTGTTTACCTGAAATTTTTGTTTCCCCATCGCCTGGGATTCTTTTCTTTATATCCATTTGGACTAAAGAACTGATGAAACTTAAATAAATAATAGATTTACAGTTTTTAGCAAGATCATATTTTGATAACGTCAAAAAATATGCATCATATCCCTAAAAATTGTATACGGATATATAACGTCAAAAATTACTGCTCCAACGTTGGCATGAAACCAAAAGTTGATTACTCCCTATAAAAGAAAAAAAACCCAATGTAACAAAAATAGCTTTTCCGCTCAAGTCCAGTTTGTACATTTTCATTACGTAGTACTACTTCTTTTGGCCACCAACTGGTTCACCGAGAATGTTATAATTAATTTCAGTTAAATCATTAGGTGTCCATGATTCCCTTAAATTGGCAGATATAAAAGCCATGTTATTTTAATTGTTCTTTTTATGCATATTTCATTTAGTACATGGATCTCTCTAATGGAGGCTAATCTAAGTCAGTATTCTTCTAGATTTTAAGGTGTTGTCGTGAATTTTTTTGTTTTACAGCTGTTAGATGTATTGTTATCTACAAATGAGTTAAAATAAGAAATTGATTAATCCCTTTTAATACTTTATTACATTTAAAACTTGATAACAGCTCTCTGCGATTATTTGTGCTCATTCCGATGAACATCTTGCATAATCCTCCTGTATGGCATGTTTGATACAGAAATTTTTTCGACAGGTCTGTTAGCGAGTGAAATATGACGGAAATGGAAATCGATTCGACTCCAAAAGTGGCAGGGAAAATTTTTTGACCCCAATTTCCCGGATAAGTTTCGATAACAGCTCCCCTCCACCCCATGGACTTGGCAGCAGATCCATTATTTTCGCAGCTTTTCCATCTTTCTCGCACACACACACGACTACTGAACAGAAAATAAAAAAAAGGAATAATAAATTCCGAAGCAACAAAAAGAAGGCTCACCTAATCTGCTTTACCCTGGAAGGTTAAAGTAGTACGGAGCTGTCAATCACTCGCGCGGATGATTCTTTGCTCTCCTAATACAGTGTAAGCTAGAGAATCCCTAACTGCAAATCCACGGGACTGCAAGAGTTTTAAGCCTAGAACGATAAAGTTTATTGTAGTGTTTTCCCATTCTAGAAATTGAATGAATTATTAAGTCTATTTACATTCAAATATTACGTATTAAATTTTAGAAAATTCGTGATTTTTTACAGAAGGAAAAGAAAAAGGACATAACATCACATTATATCGTATGAGATTCTAAAATTGTGTGTTAGATAATATTTAGTGACATTTGTTATGCAACTGCCTTGATGCATGAATTTATTAATGTTACATAATAATCATGTGATAAACATCATTGAATACGTCATCTAGTGTCTAACAGTACATTATGCTATAATAAAAATATAAATATCAATTAGCCACCTGTGGTGGCTAGCTTGTTCAGCCAACTTAATCTTTTAGCTAATGAATGATTATATGGCAGGAATTTGAAAAAAAAATATAATTCACCTTAGTATATTACACGACGTTAAACATAAAATTGAGCCAATTTTCTATAAATCATATATTATTACTACAAATGTATATATTAAGAAATGAAGTGAAAATTCTATTACAGAGTTAATAACTGGTAAAAGCGTGCAATTAAATGTTTTGATGAATATTTTTTTTAAATTCCATCAAACATTTAAAAAAATTATTTATCCAAATGAATTAAAAATAGAACAAATTTAGGGAAAAATTTATATGGAAATAAAATTGATAAAATTAAAAAGATAAATTTTTTGAATCTCAAGATAATACAAAGACCATTTTTGTAACATAAATGCTTTGGAAGATATGGACATCAATTTTCATTATTAACTTATAGCGATTGCCATTATCGACGATTAACCTATTTTTGCGTTCCGTTAAATGTTTTTGTTTGAAGAATCTTTCTTGATTTATTTTCTTTCCTCTGACTGAATAATATTTTGTACAGTAAAGCGTTGAATTCAATGCAGCTGTAAAATTACTCGATGAAGTATTATTACTACTACTATTGTTATTGAAATGGAAAAATTGGGTATTTTAGTAGTAAAAGCGGTCCTGCCTTAATGCTAGAGAGGAGGCAGTCAGAAATTCATATTATGGCTTGTATACATTTGACTGTTGCCTTTCAACAGTAAATAATAAGCGCTAGTAAACGCTTTTATTATTTACTATCAATTGGCAATGGCATCTAGTATGTTAGCTGTTTATATATATACATTATAGATGCTTTATCCCCTCTGTAAAAAGTTGACACTCACAAACATGCTTACATATCTTCATATAATTTAAGACTTCTGACCTCGGGTGCTTAGGGGTCTTTACCCTCAAAAGCTACTGCACCCCTTTCCGTCGTAACGCGGACACGACATCATCATCAGATGCTTAATGAATCTATGAATATGCTGTGTGGAACTTAGTACTGCCTAATCTAAAGACTAATTGAATACTGAATAACTAGCTGGACAAACATTTACCGTTTGATTGCGAAATCATGCGATTTCATTCATGATATGACATGCCATTTTTGATTGCTATCAAAAGTTTACTTCCTTTCGTAGTTTTTCTGATGCTCTTTTAAATCAAATACGTGCATGTTAATTAAAATCTAATTCAAAGGTTAAAAAATCTAACTTAAAGATAGAAAATGACGCTTTGGAACAAGATAGAGAGATAGAAAAAGACGCTTTGGACTTCTCATATCGAATTTCACCGGGAAATTCTGACCTCTGTGATTTATGATAATAAAAAGATGCTCTTGCAAGTTTTGGAAGACGATTTATTCTGTTTCTTTGCCTATTATTAAAAGATTAAATTTAAAGCTATAAGGCTTGTAAAATTTCTTTTTAAGTCATCTTAGTGATTTGAAAAAGGATTTTGAGTTTCGTGTTTCATTCAATCGGTTAGTGATAGTCTGAAAATCAGGAGAAAAAATTTTATAAATCATGAATTCACTTGCGATAAACAAATACGCTTTGAAGAGGAAAGAAGTCTTGATTCGAAATAAGTGTTTCTGTACTATAGATATTAGGAATAAATGTCAAAGATTATCCGTTGCGAAAGGCTGGTTATATGAAAATCAGTATCGCTAAACTGGTTATCAATACGCAAGTAAACCAAATAAATAAATAAATAGAACGAAGTTCATTAATTGAGGAAGCAGAGAAACATGCGATAAGTGACAAAAAAACCCCGTTTGATTGGGTTGGCGGCATGAATTCTCCAAAGTAATTCAAAAACTGTAAGCACTCTATATTGAATGGACAATTGAAAATTAAGGGAGTTATTTTCAAATAAACACTTCTGGTTACTTTTACTAGAGCTATCAATGTGAATTAGAAAAAAAAAATCTTATAGTAAGTTTATCCCCATTCATTAATGTTTTATGTAATTAACTTTAGAGAAAAAAATAAGATTGGCTCAGAAATTAGTATATTCACTTTTGCCAGCCGAAATAAAGCCCTAATCTGGTAAAATATAAACCTTGAAATAAATCCACCGATTTTTTTCTGAAATAATCGATTATTGCTTCGTATCTTAATCTTTGGTTTAATTATAATTATTTAAATGTTAAAATAAGCTATCCCAAGTAGGTAAGCAATTATAGGAATTTCCTCAGATTAGTTAGTCATCGAACATCCATCATGCAAAATTCGATTACAATTATGGAATCGGTCTATTTGGTTCGGCCCATAGCAGAATTAATTTTCAATATTTAAATGTTTCTATGAAAGGGCTAATGACTTCCTAGATATGTTGCTCAGCTTTGCCATGAATCTAACTTAAGAAAATTAGAAGTTAGACAATCTTTATGAAAAATCGAGCCACTCCCACTCTTGCTATAGAAACAACTGAGGCATTACTCCATAGTCAACACACAAATTTAAATGGTGTTTATTGGGAAGTGAATACGTAATGGTTCACCGTATTTTCGTAATTGTTCCTGAATGACTGTTCATCGCGATTCTTTTCTAATTCATTGTTCGTGCATTTCCCTTATCAAAGATATTTAGAACCATCTTTGGGTTAGAAAAACCAATGCCACTTACTAAGTAATGCTATTCCAAGGTTTGATCGAATTGCTAAGGGATTCTGGTCAGTGTTAGTTTATTTGCAGATGCAAGGCATAAGTCCATGCGAAGAGAATAAAGTTCAATTGGACATTCTGCAGATACAATATTTCATTAAAAAATGTATAGCTCAAAAATAGGTTGCCTCTAACATTGTATAATTTTCTAAACATGTTATTTCTTTGAGTAATATCTCAAATTCCAAAGACATTTTTTAAAATCTTTTTTACCAAATGCTAATATTACCAACAACAGATATTTATTTATTTGTAAGAATATTATAAATCTTTCGTAATAACAGTATCTTTTTTACACGATAAGCAATCAGTAGTTCTCCTTTCGTTTTTAATAACATTTTTAATTCAATTCTGAAATCACGAACTATTTTTGAAATGCATAACTTTAATTGGACTCCTCCTTCGATCATAACTTTTAAAATATTTCCCTTCAACATATGTCAAACTGAGAAAAGATTCCAACCACAGAACGTCTCTCCAAGTTCCTTGGAGAACTATTAACCTTTACACTCATGTAGACACCGAGAAAAGCTCGGTAAAAATAAGTCAAAATAAGTCTTCCACTCGGCTTCGAGCAGAATGTAGATCCAATCCATCAAGGCCACCCCTTCCTCTGCAGCAGAGAGCGTAATAAAGGTTTTCCGAACACATCTCGTCTGAGATTCATGGGGAGAGGTGGGCTCAGCGGAAATTTCAAATTCAAATGAAGCCCATCTTTCAAACCGCCGCTCACAGCGAAAATGCAGATGGATTTCCCATCCTCGCCACGCCATAGAAGTGTGCTGCGAGCCTTAAATTGGACACCATCGGCTCAATTAACTTTGGGACACCACGAGGATATTCCATGATCTTTTTTTTATTATTATTTTTGTCTCGCCTTCCTGACTTCCCTTTTGAGGGATGAGAAGGAGAATCTGGGTTGATGCTCATCATTAAAAGTGACACGTTAAGATCTTCGGGAAAAGTTAGAATATCTCCCCCTTCTGGATTTGACTTACACGGTGAAAGTGAACGATTTTACATTAAGCTCTGAGGATGTCAACGATAAGAATGACATTCTGTGATTCAGTTATTTCTTATTTTTAGGATGAGATATAGAATCAAGATTAATATCTAACAGCAAGAAATCCCTCTGTTCAAAGTATTTTAAAAAGATTGGTTCTTGCATTATTAGGTAAAATTTATTCAGCGGTCAGAAAAGTTCCGATTTAGTTTAGTTATATTAATGTCCCGTTTTAGGGATTTTTTGGAACGGACCTCGTAATTCCAAACCGCTATCAGATGACGAGGACGACACCTGAGCTGGCCCACCTTCTCCGAGCTTTGACACCCCACCAGCGGAAGGACTTTTGTACCTGACGGATTAAATGTGCTCCAGACCTGCTTAAAGAATGGTTCTTCGTTGGATTCGGGTCTCGAACCTGAAGCCCTCCGGTTTTCGACCTAACCACTAGGCCACCATGGTCCTCAGAAAAGTTCGGAACTTAATGACATATTAATTGACGAAAATGTGTATTCATTTTGCGGTCTCAAATGCTTCCAACCTGTTTAGACTCTGCGTTCTTGCTGTTCATTCATATCTATAGAAATTCATACCATTATCAACGTAAAATATCAGAGTATAAAACAATTTTTCTGGAGTATCATTAAAATTCTCGATTCGTTCCATTCGATCACCGGGCATCGGTATCTCTTCATAAAATACTAGTTTCATCATTGAAATATCCATGGATTAACTCTGCTTACTAGTATTCTTGATGAACTGTACATTTATTGCGAATTAACACCGTATTAAAGATCAATTAAAAGAAAGTTATTGCTTCTGAAGAATACTCAGTTGTTGTAACTGCTGAAAACAATCATTGCATATCCGTTTTTTGTGACTTTTTAAATGCAATTAGCATTCAACCCATAATTTTACATTTAAAATAGAGACTTAACATTGGAATTCAATGGATAGCTTTTGCATTAATGCTGGATTAAGTAATGTAAATTGGCAGGGTAATATTAAGACATATATTAGAATATTCAGAGAAAATCTGATGTTTACGCTAATGTAGTTGAGAATATTTGGCGATTTTAGTCGCCTCTAGAATTAACTGAAAATCATTTATGAATTTAACTGATCTTTTTGACTGTAGTTTTCTCTTCCAATATATTTGTGCAGGTGGTATGCGTTCTTCGTAAATGTTTTGATGCCGGCTTTTGAGTTTTAAAGGGAAGAATACAGAGCCCATTTAGCTATGTTTGAAAAGTTCTAATTAATGTGATGATTCAAAAAAAATTTGAATACTCATGATCTGAAATTGTATCTTTTACGGGAAAAGTCCATATTTTATCGCTTAGGGTGAACTCCTGGAAAAGTATTGACTTTTGGCAAAGTAGCGGGTAGCAGGTTCAAAACCTTATTCCATAGTTCCAAAATTTGCAATCCTTGAACAATAGTCTTTATACTATTGAATCGGCATTTTGAAGGGAAAAAAAGGAACTGTCGCTTTTGCTTTCATCCCCTTCTGCTGTCGAAGTGCTTCGGAGTTTTCGTTCAGAAAAATTGGATTTTAATTTTGCTAATAAAACACAAATCAAACTAATTTGACCTTGGTATTTTCTCTAATCATTAACGTGGCTTTAAGTGGGAAACAATTATTTCTGAAAAACTGATTTTGATACAATTTATATAATTTAAATATGGTTTGAATATGGAATGTATAAAAAAGAACTGTATGGGGATTTCATGTACTTTAATCTACTAAAATAAAAATGAGCGTTACCGGAAAGGGATAACAGCCTGTTTCGCTTTACATCCAACACTGTTTACATTGAAAATTCAAGATCATCAGAATAGTGTTATTGGATTTGCCATTTCGACTCTGTATTCAGGGATTATTTATTCATTTCTCGCTCAACTTCTCAGTAATCCATAAGCCAGTTTCAATATTGATATACATATTGTTAAATGAATGGTGGCTCAAAATGGATGCGAATTTTTTTTATCATTAACCCAATTGAAATAATAAATAAAAGTTGCCTAATAAAATATTTAAAAATATTTCAATTCAAATAGTAATATAAGTAGAAATGTATATCTACGGTAATAAGCTGAAAATTATTTTTGAGTCCTTCATATGATTTAGCATTTGCCTTAACCTTTATAAGAAAAACAGGAATGATTATAGTGTACTAGAATGCGTAAACTATTCCTTTATTTCAAACTTATCGCCTCAGGGTCCATCTGTCTGATATTAATTCCAAGCTGTTTTAATAGTCTTACTTGAGATTTATTTATTGTATTCATGATCATTTTTAACGGAGGCAGCCTCATAGCTCTAATAAATATTGTCACGTAGATACTTTAGTATAGAACTCAATGATACACACACGAAGTAGAACTAAATCAATTTATTAACTGAACACCGAACTGAGAACACAGTGAATGACAGATCTTCTGCTTTTATACTAGAAGGGAAAGTTCCAGAATACTTTTCTGGTAAACTAAAGTGTCCAAAATCTTCTGGAACATTAAATAAGGAAAACATAAAATCAAGTAATGAAATATTTACACAGAATGTGAATGACATTGTTTCCAGCAAGATTCGAAGTCATAATCTCTTGATTATGAGGTCAGTGCTATGACCATTCGGCCATGGAATGCCGACTGGTTATTTTCAATACGGCAATATGTAAATATCCTGTTCATCCATCTTTTAAATTTCGTGACATTGTAAGTTTAGCAAACTATACAGGTACTCATCATATTTAATTTTACTTAAATCTTAGAAATATAAATTCATATTCATGATTTTGGAAAATTATCAGACATTAAAGCTGTGTTATTTTAACTTCTTTACACATGCTCCATTCAATATGTGCATGAATCTTTCTAATGGGGATCGATTTCATATTGCAGCATTGAAAAAAGACAGTCGAATCTCCATGGCCGTATGATCATGGCACTGGTCTCATAATCAAGACCCGCTAGAGACGATGGGATTCATAGTATGTGTAAATATTTAATTACTATATTTTATGTTTTCATTTAATTCATGTTCCAGAAGATACTGGACATTTCTTTCGTTTACCGGACAAGTGTTCTGAACTTTTCTTACTATCTCCAGAAGAGTATACTGGAACTTTCCCTGCTAATATAAAAGCAGAGGATTTATCAGTCACTGTATTCTGAGTTCAGTTAATAAATTGGTTTAGCTCTACCTCTTGTGTGTGTCATTGAGTTCTCTACTATAGTTCTACGTGACAATATCATCGCGCTATTAAAAACATAAATGTCTGGTAAATTATCTTCTAAATTTCAAGGTATTGTATCTTCAGTTTTTTTGGTTCGTTCTTTAAATTACATAGATATTAAACAGAATCCTTCTTCTTCAGTTTTCAAGAATGGAAAGAAATTACGTGAAGAAATATTTAATGAAACAAAGAAATTGGTTTGAATTTCAGGGCAACAATTTAATCTATTGTTGGAAATTAGGAAAACTTTTTGGAAGATTATAAAAATTCAGGGAAATTTGCAAGACAAGTTAACTGGTATTAATGATCTGACAATATTTGAAATTTTGAAATGGTGTAAAATTCATTTTTGTGCTAAAATATTTTTGGACCTTATAAAAAAATCCGCTGAAAATTCTCTGAATTTTAAATTAGGATGCTAATTAATTTTTTTTAAAAACTACTCCGAGGCGCAAAATTCCAATTTCCAAAGTGTCAAATTTCGAAACTTTAATTCAAACGGTCTGACTTGTAGAGCATCAACACATACATATACAGATACATACATTTCCATCTTTATTATTAGTCAAGAATTAGCTCTAATTAAGATGAGTTTTATGTTGTTTACCAACAAGAGCTAAAATTTAAATGTTTTAAAGAGAAAAGCAAAAGTGTTGAAAAATTGCAAAATAAATAAATTTTGATCAAGCCACAGGAAAATCAATCTAGCAACCCATTGACTCGCTTAGGGGATTGTCATTTAATTCTAATATCCACCATATTATAAAGCATTGCTCAACTGACTCTCTAACATGAAAAACTATGTGTTTTCGCTTATATAGCTCGTCATTTTTGGTCTTTAACATCTCTATCCATTATTTAATAAACACACAAAATATACTTGAGTCAAAATTTTAATTTTTTTGTGTGAGATAACTTGCTTAATACAAATCTCACGGGTTTTTTTAATAATGGCCTCGCAGTTTTGAACCTTGACCGAATGATGAGAACGAAACCCGAGCTGGTATCCTCCTCAATAAAATTCAGCACCACTCCAACAAGAGAACATTAAATCTTCAATGGATATAACTTGCCCGAGATACATATATGTAGCGAATCTTCAGTGCAAGCATTCAGAACACAGATACCTCCAGTCCTGAGCAGCGACTCTTGACATATTACCTCAACACATACTCTGAAACCTTATTTCTTCTATTTTGGATATGAAAGTATTATTATTTCAGACTTAGCATTGTAAATATTATCCACATTCTTTAGAAAGTATTCACTTTTTTAATTGGCACTTTAATAAATAGACCAAACTCAGCCATAATGTAAAATTGCTGAAAAAATCTTTTATACATCTTTATTAAAAATAGAATTTCATGAATAATTGATATATAAAAATGATTTCATTAAATTACTCAAGAGCTTTTCTCAGGAAAAATAGTCTTACTGAAATTATCTTATATTTCTAACCAGGCAATAAAGATTTAAAGTTTCGTCATCTTCCGTTTCGTTCTATTTTATAACTTTATTATACATTTTTTTGCGATTGAATTTTTATAAAATCATTCTTTTATAACAAAAAATAAATTTTCGTTTATTGCTCTGGAAACGATCAGGGAAATTGCTGAACACAAAGCACCCAATTCATAAATTTTTCTTCTACAAACTGGCTTCTTTTATGGCAGGGGTATTTCCTTTTCGAGAGCCGGTTTCAAATATCCTTTATATAAAGGACAAAAAAGGAGTTTTGTAGAGTCCTTGAACCCACTTGCGGTTCCAGAGCTCAATTACAATTCGAATCGTACCGTAAAAGAAATCTTGATACGAGTTAGTCCGAAACGCCTTTTAAACTTTACTAAAAAGGCTTTTTGAGAACGGGCAAAAAACTCCTCTTCTCCACCCCTCAACAAAAATGGTGACAGATGATTGGAGGGTTGGCAATCTCCACTTTCCTCCTCCCCCACTAAATCAAGACGATATTGGAACGTGAGACGAGCCATCGAAAAAAAAAAAAGATGCCAAACGATTTTTTTAGAACTTTCTTTTTGTAGTTCTGTTTTGTGTGGATCGTTATCAAAAGGTTTTTGCTTTCGACTTTTATCTTATCATTCTTTGAGAGGTGAACCTTCTTTTTTTCCCTTTTTCTCTTCGTGATTATAGCAGACGATAACTTTGGAGTTGCTCTCGCGGTGATGTTATCGTCTGAAATCAAAAGAATCTGAAGTTTGTATCAGCAAATGATAGTACTCATTTCTTTTTGAATATTTGGAGAGAAACTGAAGAATCAAATCGAATAAAAACAGAATGTATGGAAGCTCAACTTTTGAAGGCAGTATTTTGCATCTTTATGAATGTAATCAACATTCAAATCTTTCATTCAGTTTCTCTTGATTTATCAACAACTCTGATATTCCATTTGAATAAAATTACTTAGAACCGAAGATCTGGTCGGTAATTCAGGGTCAAAACATATATTTTATTCTTATTACTTTTCAAATTTTCGACAAATCAAAAGTTTTTCAGTAGTACATTTTGTAATAAATTTAAAATAATAAATGTGTATATAAAAAATGTAATAAAAATTTATTAAAATGTGAATTTATCGATATGATCAAATTAGTTTAGTAATTATATTATGTAATTATATTTATAATGTGCATAATATAGATTTAATTAAATACAGTGAAAATAAGAGGGGAGCAGGTCTGTTCATATAATCGAAAATTCAGGTAATTTGTTAAAGCTCAAAAATCAAACAAATAAAAAGGGTTCAGAAAAAGAAAAGAAAAAGAGACACTTAGCTTTAATTCATGAAATTACTTTTAATACAATCTACAGAAGGATTTGTGCAACTTACAATTTACTTAAAAAAGAACTATAAATTAAATTATATGCAGATATTCTTTAAATATGCATGCATGCATTAAAATTGCATTTGAACCAGGGAAGTTTCGCGATTTCGTGGAGCTCGAACTGATAAATAATTTCAAACAAGAAAATAATTTTGTATGGTAATTTTCAAATATATTGAAACCTTGCTTAACCCTTTCTAGGGCCATGGGAAGTATGCTTCCCAGCAAATTTATCAATCTTTGTATGAAATTATGTAGGTTGGCATAAGTTCTGACAAATTTTTTTTAGAAAAACAGCAACTTAGATGCTTCAGTTCTTTATCTCGCACAAAATGACGTGTCTTGATTTGTTACTTAATTATTAATTAACGAAATTAATTAATCAAATTAAATTTATCTAACAAGCTAAATGAATCCCTTTTCTTATTCTAATTTCAAGCCTAAAAATATTTTAACAGAATATGACTAGAAAAAAATGGCTCTTTAAAGGGTTCAAGTATTTGTAAAATCCAGATATCCTATTTCATTGAACTTTACCTTGAAATCTGAAAGGTATTGTTTCGCCATTATCTCATTTACATAGTTAGGTATTACTTTATTTTTGGTTTCTAAAATATTCATCACAAGTGATGAGAGATAATAATTCCTTGAAGTTTCAGTGTATATAAGCGTCCATCGCCATCTGTAATGCTAGGTGGAATGACGCATATAAAAACGGAATATCCCCATGCGCTTTTATGTGTCATTACCAGATGCGCAAATCTCAATTTCGAATTTGGCGTCAAGCAATACAACAAACTTTCTTTTATGCTTAAAGTTATTAATTTATTTGTGCGCTATTAGATGTAAACATAAATAAATAATGTTTATGCTGATTGGTTATATTCTTCCTGCACGGACCAAACTGAAAGTTATTGATAATATTGCATTCTATATTTGCATTGATTTGCATTCTGCATTTTTATTTTTTATTCAGCATCGTATTTTTTTACTGATAGTGGATAACTATTTGTTTCAATCCAATTTTACTGATTAATTTTGATTTAAAGGCTAGTGAACATTATGTATACATAAAATCCCATTGAATGGGAACAAAATTTTAATCGTTATATTATATTTAAAACTAATATGTACTACAGTTAATATCTTTATTTTATTCAATTAAAATAAATATTAATTTGCAACTAATGTGCACTACAAATAATAATTTATTCAATTAAAGTTCTAAAAATATTATATATTAATTAATTTTAATTAATTAAATAATTTATTAATTTTAATTAATTAAATAATTTATTAATTTTAATTAATTAAATAATTTATTAATTTTAATTAATTAAATAATTTATTAATTTTAATTAATTAAATAATTTATTAATTTTAATTAATTAAATAATTTATTAATTTTAATTAATTAAATAATTTATTAATTTTAATTAATTAAATAATTTATTAATTTTAATTAATTAAATAATTTATTAATTTTATATTTAATTAAGAATTTTAATTAACTGAAATGTGTTACAAATAATATTTTTATTTTATTCAATTAAAAAAATATTAATTTACAACTAAAATGTACAACAAACAATATTTTTTATTCATATTCATTGGCTCTTTGCCAGTGAGGGTGAACTTTCCTACTGCAACTTAAATTGCAGTTCATCGGTTCATCTGTGACCATCCTATCTGGGATAGTGTTAACAGGATAACGGATCGTTTATACGGGCATATCTTCTAGAATGACTAATAATCGTTCATTAGCAAATGTTGCGGTTGGTCATTAATAATAAAGTGTAATTAGGACATAAGTTGCATTCAGGAATAATTCATTAGCACTATTTATTTTTCATAGAAACAACCACATTATATATTAATACAACATTGTGAATAACCGCACATATCTGCAGCATGGTCATATTAGATTTAACACGTCTAAAAATAGGAATCAGAGTAAGAAACTCAAGTTTTTGAATTTTTGTTTGTGATCTTTAAAAACATGTATTCTTTTAAAACAAACATTCTAAAAGGTTGCTCTTTCGTCTGGCAAAAGATGATGCATTATGTTGAACTTGGTTAAGTATATGTAGTAAAGTGATATTAGAATTCCTAATATCACTTAAAATTTTATCAGAAATTTCCAGAATTATATCTGAATTTTATTAATGTATTTGTTCTAATTTAATTATGTATATATGAAGAAAATATCTATTAAAATCCTTGGAATACATAATAAATTTTAAAAAAAGATTAATTTCATAAATTATAGGTAAAATAGTTTCTCAAAGAAAAGCTCTATCAATAAAATTATTTAAAGCATTGCATATGAAAATATCAGAAGAAACATTAAATAGCTGAATGAATCAGAAATAATTTATTACAAAAATAAAATATCCTTTATAGTATGTCACAGACAATTTTTTACTTATCTACATTTATTTTAATTTATTACAGTTCACTCAAATATTATTTTATAAATTGGAAAGATAACTTGATTTTTCTGTTTCTGCTAATTTTTCAGCAGAAAAGATGGTTGCATTAAATATTATGAAAAATAAAAACGCGAAATTTAATAAATAATCCGGCTTTACAACACATCCGGAAAAATAACGAGCAATGGCTGCATATTTCATTAACGTTAGATCAGTGATGCTCAAACTGTTACGTATATAAACTCCCCCAAAAAGGTAAATATTTATAAGTGTTATCTTTTAAATGGCACAAAAGCATCAATAGATATTCTGTTTGTAAACTCCCAATGGAGTGTTAGCATGAAAGATTTAAGCAAAAAACTTCTTAATTATGAAATGGCGCGATATTTTTTATTGTATCCAGATACAATTTACGCATCTAATCATAATATATTTTTAAAAATAAGTTAAACTTAAGACAACACAAAAGCATTGCATTATTAGAATTCATTCGATAATGAAAGAATAAAAATTTGTGGTTATTCTTTCAAGTTTATGTAATTCAGTATTTCTTTGATTCATATAAGAAAGATTTCTAACGATAGCCGTTAACGAAGTTTTTTGGAAGCCCCAATGGAAATAATCTTTCATTCGAGTAGTTTCTCAAACGAAGCTCTTCATCTTTTCATGTAGTTCATCTTTTCATTCTTCATCGTTTCATCTTTTCATTACCTTTCGATGGTTTTTAAATATTAATATTGTGGTATTCCAAAAATCATTTTTATTTTTTTTGTGCTTTTCTTTTTAGCTGAATGCTGCAAATCTCTTCCAAAAATTCGTTTGTCGCTAATGAGAACAAAAATATTGTTTATTTCTGCCAAAAGGAGTTATAATTTATAACAAATAATGACAAAAAACACTAGAGAATACAATAAAATACTGGAATAACTTTTTTTTCAATTAACCTTCCAAAGTATTAAAACAATATAGAAACGAAGTAGAAATATTTAAAAGCTAATCAGGAATTCTAAATTGTCATTAATATATATATAATATATTGTTACGAAACATTTTCTACGAATACCGCCAATCAATCGTAATAAAGCAGCGCATTTAATCACTTGTTCAGCAGCTTGCTTGCTGTCTAATCCTCCAATTCCCCCGGTCTCGCGTGCTTGCTTTTTTTTTTTAGTCTTCACACAGGAAGTGGTGTAATCTTGGGAAAGTTCCAGAATTTTCTCCAAGCTTCAAGGAAATACTGGTCTTGGTGATATAATGTTGAAACCATATGGAGTCATCTAGAAGATTCATTTCGTCGCCAACATTTGTCGCTAATTTTCATCGCCAAGGTCGCCAAATTTCTCGCCAAGTCTGAGTTTATTGACGCTGCACCCGCTCAGCACGCACAGGAGAGATCGTACAACGGTCTTTCTTACGATAACACTAGTCGTACTGGGAAGCAAAATTACAGGTTTGTAACAATATATATATATATAATAGTGTTAAGAGTCGGTAATATTGCTCCCATGCACAGTCGATGTCATAGCAAGGAAGAAGGTTTTACAGGTATCTTGAATGGGTACTGAATAAATGCCAGATCCTACGCATGCTGCGATAAAGCTGGCAAACATTTGAAGATAAAACTGAAGGCTATTTAAAGCACAGGACTTTTAGTGATATGATTTCAAAGACCATTCTTGCATTGGCTTTGTTACGACAAAATATTTCAATAAACATTATTATTTATGAATAAAAATATTTCAAAATAAACACATTAATAGCAGACTTCATTAAAGCATATGTAAACATGGATGGAGGTGTTTAAAAAACGTTTTGTACTAGATCCCTATGTTTGCTTAAATCTTTACCTATGCGTAGTTCAACTTCCAGGAGCTCATAATGCTGATATGCCACCTACATTTATTTTCAATTTATGAACAAATGAACACAAATCGACGATCGAAGAACAATTCGCTGAGAATATAATAATAAATTCCGGACGCACACATTTTACAAACTGTTTTTTTTTTACACGAACAATCAAACTAAATTATAGATGAAACAGTTTGTCCGATAGATGATTATAGATTTCATTGTTAAAAGCAAAATCTGAACACAAAGCAAAAGAAATTTTGTAACTTATATATAATTATATATTTCTTTTTACAAGTTAATGCATTTATTGCCAAAGCACATGAAGTAGTTTCTATCACTTCAAACATCGAAAAATTTAAAAAAAAAATTAATTGATATATTAAACCTTTTAAAAAAATATTATATAAATAGCTATGTAATTTTATCTATATAACGAAACCTTCATCAAAATTTATGTATTGCCACAAGTTTTATGTAAAATAACAAAAATTGATATTATTTATTATTGTAGAATTAAAATTGTACCTCCATACTTTTATCTGAAGTAAAACATTCCCAATTGTGAATTTTCATATCCAAAAAGTATTAATAGTTGAAATGTTCAAATCACAGAGTATTTCGAATACGATTTTTGAAATTGGGAATTCAGCAAGAAGTTTATGTACATTTCTAATCTATAATATTGCCAAAATAGTTTATATATTCTCACTTTTCACTATAATTTACAAAATCAATGTTGGGACTATTTTACTCTCTAAAACATTGACGATTATGTCATATAAATTCTGCTTAGAATGGAATGAATCAGTATAAAATTATTTGACAGTAAAAAACTGATTTGCACATTTGTTTACAGATGAGTTCTCAATAAAAAGAATAATTTAGTACTTATTATATAGGATTATCTACTACTAAATCCAAATGTTTTGGCAAAATTACATCAAGAATAAAAATTTTAATGGAAAAGAAGCCAAAATTTAAGGAATCGAAAAAAATTATTATTATTAAAAGCAATTTTTAAAAACAAAGTTTTGTTAATATAATGAAAAATTAAATTGTATTTCAATATTTTAAACCTTTTAGACTTTACGTTATAAGGAATTATAAAGTTTATGAAATTTAATAATATTTTCTTAGTCTGAAGACCAGGTGGCGCCTCTAGTATTGCATCAAAATTCAACTAAATTAATAGATGTATTGATAATTAAATTTGGAAATTAATTAAAATAAGATATTTTCATTAACACATACAGATGCTCATCTCATGGAAACTCTAGCATATCGAGAGTGAAAAATTTTCACTAAATTTTATCTTCACGAGCAAGAAACTAATCAAATTAAATAAGTTTACAAAAACAAATTTGCTTTAATTCCAGAAATTTTATTATAATTAAGTTATTATATGCTAAAAACATTTCTTCTATTCAATAAATTGAATGAATATTTCTACAAATTTTTAACCAGAAGGAGAAATTTATAGGAAATAAAATTTTAATCAGTAATTAAGATGTTTATATTCTGAAATGTGATTGTTTATTTTTTAATTCTTAAAACATTTGAGTACATTACTAGAAACTTCTAAACATCGGGATGCGAGGGAAAGATAAGTAATCTAATTGTATTTTCACAGGCATAAAATAAACAAATCAAAGTTAAAAATGTATATTTATATGAATTCTAGAAGATAATAGGATTATAGTATTCAAATCATTTCTTCTCGTAAGCAAAATTTATTGAATAATAGAAAGCTGTTATTTCATAATATGCAATATATTCTGGAAATTCGAAAGACGCTTTCATATTTCAAGTTTCCTTGAATTTATATCATTTATACCAACATTTATTTACGTTTATACGCCTTTGATTTATTTCGAGTTTACATTTTATAGTAGCGAGAAATTTCATCATCGGCTGTTTACTTTTCATGAGCATACGTGAATATAGTTTTCTTTCTTGGCAATCTCTAATATTATACGTTAAAAGAGTAGAAACTTTTTGTCACGTCAAAAAATCGGTTTCATTTTTTTTCAAACTTTGGACTCATAAAATGAAATATATTCCTTCGAATCCGGAAATCGTTTAAAATGTAAAAAGCTTATAAATATTTTTAAAAATTTGAAAAATAAGATAAATTGGATAAAAAAAATTCTGACATTTTATTGCATTTAATCAAAACACTAAATTTAACTGGGAATTGATATCTTTCATATATTAACATATGACATATCAATATTTGAATTTTATAAACCTCGTGGATTTAAGAAATTCATTATTTTTGAGCAGTAATATTATTTTTAAATTGTATTTAACGATGAAAAATATTGTAATTTTAAAGATATTCTATTTGTAAGATGTATTCAATATTTCTTAGTTCAATGTTTCTTTATTCAAATTTCGACGTAAGCGTTTTAAAATGAAAAAAAAATTTAGTATAATTAAATAAACCTTTACTTACATAGTAAATTTTATGGAATGATTTCATACGAAATTTTTTTTTGAAAATATTAGTTTGAAATTGTTGATTTGTAAATTAATGCATAACAATTCATTATCTATTAGTTTCCGAAAAAACAAACATCTTAACAAATGTTTCATGCTGTTTTACAGTGAGTTGTATTCTTTTTTATCCTTAGCATTGAAATAGCACACTACGGTAGCATTAGAATGCATACATATTTTAGATTTAACCCTTTAAAGAGCCATTTTTTTCTAATCATATTATGTAAAAATATTTTGAGGCTTGAAATTAGAATAAGAAAAGGGATTCATTTAGCTTATTAGATACATTTAATTTGACTCATTAATTAATTTGGTTAATTAATAATTAAGTAACAAATCAAGACGCATTATTTTGTCTGAGATAAAACACTGAAGCATCCGAGTTTCTGACTTACTAAAAAAAATTGTCGGAACTTATGCCAACCTACATAATTTCCTACAAAGATTGATAAATTTGGTGGGAAGTATACTTCCCACTGCCCTAGAAAGGGTTAAAGTATATAAAATCCATTTTTTTATTTATGATCATGATCATACTTTGATTGGCAATCAAAATTATTTATTGTGGCATTAAAGGTCAGTCTATATTGTCCTAGTAAAATAAATGAATTATATGTATTTAAAAGCTTAAAATATGCATGCAATCCAATGTATTCCTACAAGTGTCAGTCGAATGCTAACGTTAAATATTTTTAATTCAAATATAATTTTTATTTGGACATAGCTCTCCTTACATAAAAACCAAATTTTCGATGATTTTCGTTGTCAAGGAGATTCCACTTAAATTTCCTTTAATGATAGTTTGAAAGACTTACGCAAATTAAAATCGCCTTATTTATCTCATTACGTTCAAAATTAATCTCGTGCATACCTGAACAAGCTTTGCTTAGAAGTTATCTACTCAACAATGTTACGTGATAATTCGTTACTCTGCATAACAAAATTTGAGGGAATGACATAGTCATCAAGAACATACAATTAAAACAATTTTCAAGACATTGAAATAATTAATATAGTCTTAAACTTTTTCAAATATGATTAAATTGTATTTTTTACTTGGAACAACACAGAACAAATAATGCTTTAAATTTAGAAGGTAAAGAATATTGAGAGTGTAAATTTAATTAATGAATGAAACAACCCTTTTTTTTTACTAAATCATGGTTTTTGAAAAAATTGAAGGGCATTGAAATTTCAAAGATTTTTAGATGTACACTCATGTCTATCATTTAAAGATATTTGAGAATCTTAAATAAACTCTTCTAGAGAAAAAAAATTGCTAATTAAGTAGAGGTCAATACAATCATTCTTCATGGAATAACATGCTGATGTTTTAGTCTGAAACACACTGTCAGATTCCACTAAAGGTCCTTAAGAATGCAGAAGTTGTTGGAAATATATTGTAATGGAATTTCCTCACCACCGGGTTCTTTTGATAATGGGTATATGGTGTGAGAACACAATCAGCAGGCCTCAGTAGAAAACAACAACGTTTATTTACCCGAAGAACACAAGTACACAAAGACGACGAACACACAGACACGAAGCGGCAGGACAGAATCCAGCAGGAGAGATGACCCTCGTAACTTCGCTCTACGGTCTCTCCAACGGCTGAACTTCTCGCTTTAGCTGCCGACTCACTACTTCTCACAAATGGCTACTACACAACACGACGCTGCTTCAACAGTAGATAACAGGACTAAGCACACAGCAATTCAGCAATAGCTCCACACAACGCTGGCAATCCGCATTTTGCTTCGCTATCCTTTCGAAGACTCGTTACTTGTCGGCGACTCCGACCACAATTCAAGACGACGATTCACGACGACACACCACAGCTTTTTATAGTTCCCGGGAGGCGGGCCTAGAATTTTCAAGACCAATCAGGCATATCTAGGTTCCTAATGGACGGATTCTCGAAGTTTCAAGCATTTTCCATTTTGTCGTGAAAATCGCCAAATTCGTCACCAAGTCGCCAAATGGTCATCAAGTTTGTCGCCGGATCACTGGCTCGGCCTCCGATAGCATCCAATACAGATGACTGTAAAACGGTCTTTCTTATGATGACACTATTCGTGCTGAGAAGCAAAATTACACTTTTGAAACTACATAAGGAATTTTTTTTTTCTATATTGAACTGTGGTTTAATACCCGAGTGCAACATGAGTATATAAAAAGGTATGACTTATGGCAGCGCAAATTTTACTTCCCAGTATAGTTGGTAGGTTAGAATGTGGCAGGATACACATGGGAGTGTACCACAAATTAGTAATCACACTGACTGTCATGTGTAACAATGGCAAAAGCTCAAAAATGATAGAAACTTAAAAGGAGGTTTAGTAAGAGAGATTCCGGATTACAGTATTAGAAGAGGGTATGTAGCAGCTAATGACAAAAGAAATGGGAAATTATTTCATTGAATTGGCACCCCCGATCACAATTTTTGAATTCAACCACTTATCACAATATCGAGACAACTTGTGCAGATAGTTTGACTGATTATGGTAAGTCTGCTTTCAACAGATGGCAGTTCGCTGCCAGTACTGGTTACCCTTGTGTAAAGCATATGTTAACTGGCCACAGGAATTAATCCGAATTTTTATTTATATGCAGAATTATCTCTGATTCAAATGAAGAGCATCATTGAGCCATTATAAGTAAGGAAATGTCATTGAATACGTATTGTTCAATGACATGGTGTAACGGCTTCCTATGTTCTCAAAGAAAAGCGTCCCTGTGTTAGGTGGTACCATGACAAGAACAGATTCATCGGAATGTCATTCTGCCTGGATATGTTTATCTGTTTAGAGGTGCCATGGATTTAGATATTACCTTTGCAAAGCCTCCCCTAGAATAAGCACCATGAGCCAAATCAAACCTTTATATACTTGGCTGGTTTCTCCACCCCGATTCAAAGAGGGTGGGCGTGTCTGGAATATGGCGGAAGTTTGCAATATGCTATCTCTCTATATATTAATTTTAGAATTTTGAATGGGAATCAAATATGAAATGATATATTCCAAAAGAGATAAGTTAGTACATAAATGTTTCACGGATTGTTTTAAAACAAAATAAAACATTTAACCTTCATAACATCTATATAGTGTTTTTGGAAGAAACATTATAGCCCACAAGAATTTCTGTTATTCCCTTAAATGCTCAGTATATATACTATATTTTTATTCGCTAATTTTTCCTATCATGCTTTGTATTTGTAGCAATATATTATTTTACGCTTTGTTTGTATTAACCATTTTTTTTTAGACTTAATTTATACAAATTGCAAAAAATCCTGAAAAATGAGTACATAAATTACGTTTATTTATTTATAAAGTATTTTCACTTGTGAAACATAATAAGTATTATTCATTTGTCTATAAATATTATTTATGAATTATCTAAATAAAGAGAGATCGTCTTCAGACGACAATAAAAAATGACAGACAAAAAAGATAAAATGTCAAAAAATGTGCATTGAAATACATTTTAATGCATACATTATAAAGTATTCATTTTTCTTTGCAATCGGCTTTATTAATCAGTTTTAAAATTTATTACTTTTTCTATTTTAATGCGTAATAAAAAAAATAAGGATCAATTTCCTAAAGAAGTTTTCCTAAATATGCGACACGTCTCTCTATATATTCTGGAACAATCTCATGCTGCTGGACTCATTCCAACGAAGCCAAACGAAGCCAACGAAGAAACAGTGGATTTTTAATCCACTTTGATGTGATAAGAATATGGATGAAGTAGACCTTGCTCATAAATTTTACTGTAGTCTGTGTTCGATAATATGATATAAATTCACTGAAATGTATTTTCTTTTGAAAATATTTGCAATGAAAAATAAATAAGAGTAAAGTGACGAGCAACAATGAAATTTGAATTGCTAAGTAAGCCAAGGATTATTATTATTAATTCAAGATAGTGTATCTTAATAAACATGCGAAAAATCTATGGCCCCTAAATAAACAATTCTAACTATTCCTGATGATAGTTAAAATTATTGGGATTAAAAATGGTTTAAAATTCTATCTTCCACAAAAATATATAAAAACTCTCAAACAAATGTTAGCTCTCTTAAAAGTGAGGTTTAATCTTATATTTCTGTATCTTTATCTATTAAACGAGAACCAATATAGAAACTATAACATAAATAAAAGAATAAACAAAGATTAATAATATATTGCAGAACGCGCTAAGTTAAAAGCTGCATCAAAATAAAAATGTCAAGAAAAGTGGGAAAATTCTGATATGTCTGCAGCTTATATCTAAGATGATAAATAATGAACTAGATATTAGATAAGAAATGTATTTTATTTCATATATCCTATTTTATTTCTGAATTCTGTAGAAACTTGGAGAAAATAATATCATCTGTAACGTAGTATTTCCCAAAATTTTTCATAAAGTATACATTCAAGAAATTCCATGAATTAATTAAATATATGTTTAGAAAAAGATACAACTTAAAGTGTCAGAGGCAAATTTCAAATATGAAATTAGAGAAATGCGTTTCTTTGAGAATGAAAGCAAGTTGACAGTAAAGATTCTTTCACTCGGTTGGAATTATAATTTAATTAAAATAGAGATGTTTTGATTAGAAATATTGCACTGTAGTATGCAAATGCATAAAATACGTTTCCAAAGCTTATTATTTCAAAATAGTTAAAGCATAATGCTAATTTTTGCTATTTCTTGAACATTGTTTCCAAAAGGATAATATTGTATTCATCAAAACAAACTCAACTGGAAAATTCTAAAGAATTTTGAAATCTACCTGAATTAATAAATTGAATGGTGTTTTTTTAAATTTGTAGGCAAGTAAACATTAAGAATGGGAAAATAAATCTAAATTGGAGAAATGAAATTTGAATTCTCGAATTCCGCCATGATTCTAGAACAATTCAGAGCTCATCAGAGCTATTTGGAGAAGCAGAAATGACCAAGGCAAATTGATGATTGGATAAGATAAAGAATAATTTAATAAATAGTCCTATTACTCAAACTTCATCATCTTATGAGGCCAAAGTGGCATGTTGGTAAGGTCTGATCTACGGGACCTTAGAGTTAGAGGTTCGAGACTCGATTCCACCGAAAAACCGCCGTGTAAATGAGCTTGGTGCCAGTTAACCCTTTCTAGGACAGTGGGAAGTATGCTTCCCACCAAATGTATCAATCTTTGTATGAAATTATGTAGGCTGGTATAAGTTCTGACAAATTTTTTTAGTAAGTCAGAAACTTAGATGCTTCAGTTCTTCATCTAAAATAAAATGATGTGTCTTGATTTGTTGCTTAATTATTTATTAACCAAATTAATTAATGAATCAAATTAAATTTATCTAATGAATCCCTTTTCTTATTCTAATTTTAAGCTTAAAAATATTTTAATATAATGACTAGAAAAAAAATGGCCCTTTAAAGGGTTAAATCTATCCTGGTTAAACGTTCTCTTTCTGGTGTGTTGTAGAAATTTGGAGTGGGAATCATCTTTGTCATCTGACCGCGATTCAAAATGACGAATTCTGTCCCAAAATAGCCCTTGTGTTTGCTTTAAAAATTATTATTTATTTTTTTCATGCTTGAGTAGCCTCTTAGCCAATGCAGTTTCAAAGAACTGCATCGTTGCCCAGGGAACACCACGTGGAGGTGGACGACTTTCGTTCCCCGACCACCCACCCTCCTTCGCTGCATCCGAAGACAGTTCTGATCTGAAAACTGCATCGGGCAGCCGACAACAGTTTTGATGTTAAACTGCGTCCTTCTGCGACCGGTATCTCACTGGAATATCCAATGCTAAGCAGAACTGGTAGATCTCGAAAGATTCTACCACTGGCACTCCGACAGGAGCCATCCGTGCAGGCAACCCCAGAGCAGAACACAGCTTGTAGACCGCATAGGATTCTACAACAGTGATATCTGACTTCTGGATTGCAGATGGAGCCAGTTTCGCTGGTAGATCTAAAGCCTGGCAAATCCTAAATACCATGTATGAGCGAACCACTGGGACGGATTCCACTCTAGTCGCAGGTGGATCAGATGGTGTATAAACATCCTGATCCAAATCGGGATCGAAAATCGGATCTCCGATTGATGGTAAGTCAGGGAACATGTAATATTTCAACAGTTCCCATATCGTCCACAGGACGATCCATCCAATGATGGCCGTAGCCACATTAAAATGTTCACAAAACGCACTAAGCATAGCTCAGCAAAAAAGAGACACACAACGATCAGTTGCAGTAAGAGAAATGATTCTTAACAGAGTACCAGAAGAGGGATTCATTGTTTCGTATGTTACAATGTTTGTAACTTTGTTTTAGTATTAAACAATACTATTTGTGCTAACAACAATCGCAATAGTGACTGTTAAATTATTCTATGTGCTTTAACAATTGAAATTTGACCAACGTTTACTATCAAGTTAACAAATAAGTCACTTTAACAATCAAATATAGAATACTGAGTGGGGTCGAAAGGGGAAGTTGACGACTAATTAAATTGTGTAGGTATAATTTACGTGCTTCTGCCAATTACTAAATTTTCTTTTAAAGGGGGAGCATTAATTTTAATTAATATGGAAATAAGTTCGTACCTTTGTAGCATTTGCGGCAAATTATCATTTGAATTTATAAACGCAATTAGGTGAACTAGGGGAAAGAAGTGGTGTGAAGAATTCAGAAACGTAATGCTTGCATTATTTATAAAAATTATATTAGTATTTAACATTTAAATGAAAAAGAAATTCCGTTTTTTTGCAGGTTTTGTTTCATCGGTTTATGGCTCAAAATATAAAAAATATGGGACAAGGGGAAATGTCTGAATTTGCGAACCCATTTCAAAAAACGGGATGTAGGAATAGCACTAATAAATGTAGAAAAAATATAAATATTATTTTCTGCAGATACACTGTGGAAAACAAGGAATATATAAACAAAACAGAAAATACAAGTTAAATTATTACAACAAATATAAAAAGTAAAATCCGAGAGAGAACTAGATAAAAGAAGAAATAGGCGAAAATGGACTTAGAAGTTTGAAAGTCTTCCTCTGAATGCATTTCGTTCAAAATTTGATAGGAATCTACAAATCTGAAGTAGAGATCATAAAAAAAATTCAACCATCAAGCTTAAAGCGTTTTTGAATTTTCCTATTTACAGACGGATGTAAAGACCGGGATAGCCTGCTTGGTAGGGCATTGGTTTCGCGTCCCTTAGGTTGCGAGTTCGAACCCCGCCGGCCGAAGATTCCCCGCGTGCTTGGTGGCTGACGCGCGTTAAATCTGTCGTGGCCACAAAGTCCTCCATGTCGAGAGTAATACCACTGGGGGTACTGGATCAGGGGTGATCGTTCTCTGATTCAGGTCTAAATTACGATCTGTGGTTGAGTGAATGAAATGCGTGAATGAAGTCCGCCCCGTAAAAAGGGTTGTGACGTGTGTGTAGCTAAGTCGTACTCTTGGCCCTAGATGGCGCTACTATTGAAACAAGAGGCGTTCCCCTTGAGGCTTAAATCGGCTGTCTTCGACAGCGGGCTTGTCCATGGCAAGTGCCATTAGAAACAACAACAACAACAAAGGAATCCTCAAATATTTTCTATTTGAAGGTATGCGTATGTGATTGAGATAATTTAAAACTGTCTTTTACATTTACGGTTACGATGAGCTGGCGTCCTGGCATAGGGGTAGCGCGTCTTGCCTGTGATGTGGGTTCGAGTACCGGTTCGGGCACGGTTGTTCTTTTTCTGTGTTCTATCTGTGAGGTGTGTAAATATGCCCACCTGTAAAAAGGGGTTGTGCAAGCGAATGTGACGAATGAAGTAGCCAAGTCGTACTCTTGGCCCTAGTTGGCGCTACTGAAAAAAGAGACACTCGCTCGGCTTAAATCGCTGACAGATAACAGTCAGCGGGCTTGTAAAGTACCATAAGTCACAGCAATAACACACACGGTTACGATGAAAATATTTCGAAATGTTCGAATGACAACGTTGACAATAATTTTACCTGCTCAAATTAATAAAACATTGAAAAACCACAACGACAGGAACGATAACCTTATGATAAAAACCGGCTGTGTAAAATATCTAAGAAAAAAAGCTTTAAAAGATTCGACTCAAAATTTGATAATCTGTATTTTAGATCCTAAACCTGTGTATCAAATTTTATCTCCTGAAGTCTGAGGTTTATAGTTATTGTAATAGAATAGTCAGATAGACAAACTTCTTGTGCATCGAGATCTTCCAAATTTTGACAAAGTTTGACGAATTTTGTTTAAAGTCCATATACAAAATTTCTTCCTTGTAATTCAATTCAAAGATATAACATAACTCAACGGTCTTTGAGTTATCGTGTTCATGGAAGGACAGGTGGACCGACAGACAGATAGACAGAAATAACTCCAAAAATATATTTTTCTAACTCAGGGATGCCTGAAACGCGAGGATTTGTTAATCTCAAGTTCTAATCTTTTAAAATATCTCCTTTATTCTTCATGTATAAGAAAGAACAATTTATTGACATGAATATATCTACAGATTACAACACTTCTCTGTATGCAATATTTGATGCCAAAATGAATGAGTTTAAAATTTTTGTTGCCATTTTTATAAAGATTCACAAATAGAGTTGTATTTAGCAATTCTTGATAGCATTACATATATAATTTGATTTATATTAGTAAAATAAATAAAAGCTTGTGAGAGCAAGCAGCTCATGGTATCAGGACAAACTTTTATTAATTACAATTTGGATTTTTTTTATTAGAAAAACAGCAGATTTTATTTTTAATGTTCATTTTAAAAATATCATGAACAGCCAGCGCAAACATTCGAAGTTATCGAAGCAACGCAGAGGACAGCTGTCATTGGTCTTAACATGATCAACCCAATAAATTAGTTTTGGGATCTTCACTCAATGGTCAATGGTAAAGACCTTGTGGTATCACTTCATATCAAGCGAAAATTACAATTAGACGATTATCAGTCGACACACTAATGCGCTTATTTTCCATCATTGCTAAAAGCTCCCTCGGGAATTTGTATAAAGTTGATTAGGCATCTTTCAACGTATCCCTAATTGTTTAGGCTATACGAAAGATGACGTTCTAAGACGACCAAATTTTATTCATTGATCTTTAAAAAGTTTTTCGAGGAAGCTATGACCTAATGAGAAAGTCTCGGCTTCGGAATCGGAGGGCTCCTGCTTCAAGACCGATTCAATCGAGAAACTGCCATGTACGTATACGTAGGTTTTGTACACATGAAATCCGTCAGGACCAAATGCCTTCTTTCCAATGCCAACTTTGGAGAAGTGAGTATCAGCTCAAGTGACGTCCTCATCATTAGACATCGTTTCAGAAATATGAAAAATGTCTCAAAATAGTTCAGACGGGATGTTAATATAATTAATCTAAACTTTGGAAGTTTTTGGATATGTGTTTTACCAAAACTAGATTCTCAGGGATTAGTAAAGACAACAACAAAACGCATATACAACAATTAAAACGAGCCAAATCACTCATGTAGCAAAAATTATAATAAATAAATAAAGTGAAGACACTATACGGCAATTTGGCTAGGATTCTTGACCAAACTAAGAAGTTCTGTCATGGTCAGAAATAACTACAACCATGCACCAAATTTACTCAGTGAAAGTATAACATTAACTCTTTCGTTGGCGACAGCAGCAAGGAATTTATATACTCTCGAACAATACCCAAATTTTCTAGAAAACAGTAGAAATTTAGAACGCCGTTGCCAAACATATCACAAATCTGTTACTAAATCGTCACATTTATGACGAAACTGGTAAACAAAAATATTTCCGAGAAGCCAAAATATTTTTACTTTGTACAATTCAGTCCAATATTTTCAACATACACCAAAAATGTACAGTCACTGGGAAAAAAAGAGGCGACCAGCTTCATTCTATTGTCGATCATCATATATGAAAAATAAAGATACTTTCTATTTTAAAGCTAATAACATTCAAAAAAAGTTGTTGCGTCTAAAATATTCGTAGGATATTGTCTACATATTTAAAATTGTACAAGCTTTTAAATTTTCCACGACAATGCCCTTTGGTCATGGCATGAATAGATTCACCAAGTGAAAATTATCCGGCGTACAAATTTTGGTTAATATACCATAATTAGATCGGGATATATTTGACATTTTCTTTTAGGAGGTCGTTCCCATACCTAAGTGTGTAAGATTCAGGTACTCTTTGTAAGTCAGTACATGTATGTGTGTGTGATATCTTAAAAGCGCCTGTAACGTTATATTAAAATCTAATTACTACATGATGCATGACAAAATATTTTCAGTAAAACTTTCTGATAGAAATTTGCTTCTTAATCGCATGCAAATATCCAAGAGAACTTTTAATATTGCTTTTTTAATTACTGAACCTTTTAAAAGCTATTTTCAAGTTTTGATAAACTCTTCTTACAAAAATCCTCATGAATGGAATCTAATGCATATTTTTGTTTAAACCCGATATGAATATTTTTCAATATGTTCTACAGTTTCTGAATTACAGAATAAACAAAGAGTTCATTAAAAAACTGTTTTCTTGTATGATTTCTTCCTCAAAATGCTTCTTAGAACATATCCTACTTGCAATTTTTTTTACTGTCAAATACTTTTCCAATAAACTACTGCACAGGTATTCTCTGTCTTAAAACAAGTTTTTTTTTAAATAAATAATAATTTGTTTCCTTTCTCATGTAGCTTAAATTATTTTATACAGGAATTTCAATTCCATCTTCTGTTTTCTTAGATGCGACCTTCTTAAAATTAAAGGCACGTTGCTTTAAATCCAATTGCTTTTAAGTAAGTTTATCCCAAATACTTTATATGCTAACGCAGTTTTGTTTATTTTAAACTTTCAGCTCCTTCATGCATTTATTGATATTACAAACTCTATGTTTGTAGGTTGAGTGGATGTTTACCCTATAAGTAATTCAATTATTTTCGCTGCGTGTTCGTTCCTATCTAATTTTGCTTCACCATGTTAAAAAGATGTAACTAAATTTTAGTTAAAAGCTCTGTTTGTATTGTTTTACATGCATTATGCCTGGTTTATTTCTCAATTTATTCATCCATTTATCTCTGTTGTAACACATGTGCTTTATGGCTCATTTTGTTTTAACAAGATAATGTTTCTAGACTGGCACGCTTTCTATGAAATAAATGATGTAAAAATTATTATGAACATAATGTAGCACTTTGCAAGGCAAACTTTCAAACTTTATGTTGCCAAATTTGGCTCATAATTATTTTTTTCAATTCGGAAAGCTTATTAAGAAAAAGGATTTCAAAATTATAATTAGATTTTTAATTAATTTTACTTCATTTTAAAATTCAAAAAAAAAATTTCAGTGATTTCTAATTAATTTCTCTTCATTTTTAAAATAGATTATTCAAAATTAATATCTAAGATTGTTTGAAAAAATATCTTTAGTTGTTGCTATGAAATTCAAAAATTATTATTTATTATTTCATAAGATGTTTTCCTCTTGTGTTTTTCTTATTGTTGAGGAAAAATTTGCTCTTTTTAAACATTAAACTCAAAGCAGAATTTTCATTACTGCGATTATCTTTTTAATGTTTTCAGGTTGGTACTCTATATGCGGATTATTGTCATTATACTTCCAATAAATAAAATTTACTGTCGAAAATTATACAAAAAAAAACTTTAAAATTTACCAAAATGCAGGAAAAATCTGACCTGTAATTAAATTGATATCATTAAATAGATATCAATTATAAGATAAGTTATTATTTTTAAGAATTTTAAAATAGTGTACATTTTAATTCTGTAGAGTAATTTTTTCAATAATTATCATATAAAAATTGCAGGTGTTTTTTACTCCTTTTTTTTTTGTTCTTTTTTTAGTAAATCCCTTTTTGTTTCAATCCGATTTTGGGAATACTTTTAATTCCAATATTCTTGTATATTATGGATAAAGAAACACTTTGAAAAAAAATTATATATATTTTGCATCTAAAGTCTACCGTAAGGACTAAAATTTCAGATATTACTATATATTTACATTTGAAGTGTACTTGTAGGAATCAAGGCTTTTAATGTTATTATATTTCATATGGCCGAATATCGGTTCTGCAAACTTGTATGGAATATATTGAGAATTTTAAATGCACCCACATACAGCCAGTACTTGGCACCCTAAAATTTCCACTTGCTTAAAGTCATGAAGGAGTTGCTTCGGGCTAGGAGTTTCACTCAATGACGACCTAATAAAGATAAATCTATGATATTAGAATTTGCAAACTGACCCAGAACCGAGACAAATTCTTCAATAATAATGGCAGTTATGTCGAAAAGTAATAAACGTAATACTTTAGTTTCCATTTGGTATCGTCATTTATTGAATTTTTTATCATTATTATTATGTTACAAATGTTGTGCGTTGATTATTGATACCCATACATTGATTCCAAAAACGTGCCTTTCAGATTCAGGTTATATATATCTTAACAATTAATCGAAATATCAAGATAAAAGTTTTCGATATCCGCAATTCTTTCTACATATTCAGTACTCAGAAAAAATAAGGATAGTTCCATGCAAAGTAAAAGTATTTGCATAGATAAAAAAAATTACATTGATGTACGTCAAAGTTCTTTTCCTAAAAGAAAATGGGGAGACTTACCCAATTGATTTTCAGGATGGAGTCCTTTCTTTTTTCATCTAAGGTAGGCTCAGGTGGTGACTCTTTTTCCTTGTCTCCCATTTCCCCAAACTTCGTTTCTAGAGACCCCTTCTTCCCCAGAAACTAAAACCTTCCTCGTTTATATCTTTATAAGCATCTATAAGTCTCCTCCTTACACTATTTTTTTTTTTTTTACTAAGCCACTTTTATTCAAATAGATTTTGCAGCTAACACACGGATGCTTATTAATACAGAATGTACAGATTTCATTTCGTTAAAATGTCAGCCAAATAATTTGATGTTATACTTTTTAAAACTATGGCGTTTTTAAGGGGATATAAGCTGTAACAAGAATTATTTCCTTTTCTTAACTGATTGTTCTAAATTTTCTTATTCCATTTTAACAACATTTCCTGTACATTCTAAAAATAATATGATGGTTTCGTTGTACAATCTTAATTTCGGAACCGGGGTATTAAAGAATTCCTCTATTATCAAGCGTTTCCAGTAGAATCTAGAGTTTTAAATAATTGATCCAGAATTAGTATAAAAATACAAAATGACGGCCGCGGTGGTGGTAAGATTTCAGCTACGAAACGGAGGATTTCAGGTTCGAGATCCAATTCTACTGGAAAACCGTCGTGTAAGCGAGTCTGGTGCACTTTAAATCCGTCGGGACCAAGCGTCCGCCCGCCGGTGTGGTATGGAAGTTGGGAGAGAGGGTACCAGCTCAGGTGCCATCCTCGTCATCAGACCGTGGTTAAAAAGTTTGAGGTCCGTCCCAAAATAGCCTAGTGTTGCTTTAAATAGGGCGTTAATATAATTAGACTAAAATACAAAGGTTAGCGTCGTGTAAACCTAACCCGATAAGACAAAAGGAGTCCCTGTCGAAACTAGTCTCTGGGTCTAGAGAGTTATAGGTTCGAGACTTAATTCCATTTTGTACAAGGGTGTTCTGAGTCTGTCATGTCTGTGTATCCGGTCTTATTTTAACATGAGCATTATGGCATTCAATATTTATCCATATTCCAAGTGAAATGGGGTAATTCGGATCAATTCTTCAATTAACAATATTACCCGATAATTTTACGATATATTTCGATACTCTAAAGGTATTATCGTGTAAAAATTGTGACAAGTAGGCTGGAGGTTTTGTGTTAACAGGGAATGTTACTTCAGATGTTATCTTCGTGTTCTAACTACGTTCCGTTCTGAACCGATTCTGACAGGGTTTCAAGAAGGGAATATTGGCGTATCTGAATATACTTTTGCACCGAGAAGAGATTTGAGGGATATTAAACTGACAAATAGCCGATTTAGAAGTAATAATTTCATTTAGTATGCTGAAAATTTCACTTAAGCCATTAGTTAACTTTTTTTGGCTGGATAAATAATATATATGCACAAAAAAATTGTTTAACAGTATAATTATATTCAAGTTATGTTTGTTTTGAAGGTATTTGATATTTTTGTATCACATATCAGTAAAACCATTTGAATAAAAAAATGAGCAAGTAACAAATCATTATTATAATCTCTAAGCTACACTTTTATCTACAGTATATCATTATAACGTAAAATCCAAACCAAAAACTTAATGCTTCAAATATAATAATTCTGTTCCGTTCAAATTATAGACGAATTTCAAATTTATTCGCTTGTTGTAAAGAAACAAAATATAGAATACATATTTTATGCCCCAAACAATATTGGCTGATATTATATGTAACATTATTTTGTTTGCAGCAGAAGGCAGGTTTGAAGATATAGACGAGACGTTGTATTTTTAATTTCGTTTTATTCTCTCTCTACCACCATCCAGGAAAGCATAATTATTTACAAGAAGACGCAGCGCGACACAAAAGCAGAAGTAAGAAAAAAAGGGACGAACAAAATAATGTTACATATTATTACATATTTTAAATTATATTCATTGATTACTAGTTCTAAAAGTTCAGTCCAAGGAATTTTCGCAGGAGAAGAATTGACTTTTGAGAAGGGCAGCGGAAGTCACACTTTCACTTGATACGTAGTACTGATGGCGCATTATTTTTTACACAACTTCAGTTGAATTAATTAAACCGAAAGTGGAATTGGATCAAGGAATAAGAGAATGAAATTACTATGACCTAAATTAAGAAATTAAGATAAACCTTTGGAAATTAGTTTAGATTAAATTAAGAGTTTAAAATATCATTATATATATATATATATAATCTGTCTGTCTGGCGCACTGAATATATTTTCAACGCTGAATGTGGTACATAAATTTCTAAAATCTCCAAATGAGAATCGTGGCTGATAATGGATTAAATATAAGAGCTATATTATATCTGACAAATTTAATAGTAAACTAAAGCTGATACAAATGCATACGAATAGATAATTAAATTCGCTTTCGAACGATTCATATAGATATGATTATAAATACTTTTAATCAGTAGAATTCAAATAGAAGTAGGAAATCCTGGAGACTAACAGTAGGGAATTATTGATGGGAGGGTATTGTTGAAATAGTTAGTATGTAAACTCCGAAAAATAATTTAGAATGCCTTGGATGCTCAAAAATATTATGCTGTACATCAGAATGAATTTTTTGTAACACAAAAGTTCAATGTCAAAATTGAAAGTGAAAAACAGGAAAAAATAATTGGTCTCTTTAATTAGAATTATTAATATTAGAATTATATATGCATATGGAATAAAAAATAAATTAATAAAATCTATAAACTATATAAATATATAAATATTTAGAGCTTGAAAGGTCATGTTTCTAAAACCTTATAAAATCGAAACATTTCACACTTGTTTAATTAGATCAACATATTAAACTACCTTCTGTAATTTTAAAATCAAAGTTTCTTTAGAAAAAAAAGTCAGTCAACTTCCTCTTTCTTTGAAGCTTAATGCGCTTTATTCGTCTTGAAAAATGTGCGCTTCCAATTCATCTTAAAATGCACAGAAAAAAAAAAATATTTGACTAGAAAAGACACATTTTTCTCATTTTCAAGACATTATAAATTTAAAACCTGTTACAGTTCTTTAAACAGATTAACTTGTAATCTCATAAAGATAGACCGCATTCCACTTTTTTTCCCCTCCACATTTAGCATATCTCTACGAAAAAAGAAACGGACATAATTTTTCGGACTTCTTCGCTGGATGTCCTCCTCGAATCCTCTTTCCACGATTTTTAGTAAAATTCTATTCAATTACGTCAGGAAAAGCAAGACAGAAAGGCATACAAATGAGGACGCTCATTAAATGCGATGAGGAGCCTCTCTCTGCCAGACAGCGAAAAACGAGTCCGTAATCTCTGGAAGGCAGCCGGATTTTCCGCTTCTATGATTCCTAGATTTAGGGTTAGTTATTTTCCCATCAGGACGCGACATTAAACGGTCCTCCGCTCAAGCTTAATGCGGTGGAATAACAAGAAAATAAGGCACACTCCAAAAATTTTAAGGCGCGCTTTTGTCTGTGCTCTCTCTCTCTTCCTTGCAGAGCTGTCGCGCTCCCAGGGTGGACGAAAGATGGATGGAACGGGTTCTTTCCGAGGAAGAAATCCAGATTCCCTTCCGGAACGCTCGTTTTATTTGTTTTCCTGACTGTTCGTGCTCGAGCTGTGAGTAAAAAGGGAAAAGAACAACAACAACAAAAAAGAATGTTCTGCTTCATTTCTGATTTTGCTCTCCTTGTTCCAAGAAAGTACTTCCTTTCAGAATTAATTCGAACGGAAATTTGAAAAGAATGCTTTTTATTTAAATATTTTTTCTTTAGCCATGTCTAGGAATTTGTAAACATCGGAAAGTGTTCTGAATAGTTTTGAAGTTTCCGAAATTTGAATGACAGATGTTCTCTGGAGCTGTACTTTTTAAGCATTAAGAGACTTAAAATGTGCTGCAAGAGATTCGATCTTAATTACGTGGCAATAATTAACTGATTTCGAGTACAATAAAAAATTTAAGGCGCATTACTAATGAAATTGAGCATAAGCGTTTTGAAGCAGATTTTCCTCATTATAACCATGAAAAGCAATCAGATTTACATCAGAACCCAATTAATTAGCTTGTATAATTCTTAAGAGGCAATTAATCAGTTGAATAAAAACATTTTTATATGGCAAATTTATATATACATTAAATATATCATAATAAATGAAGGGGTACTCTTTAGGTCTAATGTGAATGTACTATTAATTAATAAATCATTAATTAATTGAATGATTATATTGTGAACTATAAAAGGCAAACATATCAGAATAAGTAAAAAATACTCTTCAAAAGATTTGAATTATCAAAATTTAATATTAATCAATCAATCAATCAAATAAAAATTTTATATCGCGATCTATACACAATTAAGGCATCATAATAACTGAAGAAATCTCTTCAGAAACTTGAGTAATTAATGTGCAACATTAATTACTCATTCAATTAACTAATCAATCATTAATTAATGAATTAAATAGAAGAATTTTTATATGGTGAACTATAAACGATAAACGCATCACAATAAGTGAAGATATACTCTATAAGAAACCTGAATAATTAATGTGTAACATTAATTAATCAATCAAGTAAAGGAATTTTTATGTAGCGATATATAAACAATCAACATATCAAAATCATACTTCTCAGAAAATTTGAGTAGTTAATTTGTAACAGTTAATTAAGCAATTAAATAAATGAATTTATGTACAGTGAATTATAATCAATGAACATTTCATAATTAATGAAAAAATGCTTTTCAGTAATCTTGTGTGATTAATATGTAATTATTAATTAATCAATAAATCATTAATTACTCAATTAACTAAAAAGAATTATATACTGAACTGTAAGCACTAAACATATCATAATAAGTGAAGTTCTTCCTGAAACTCGAGTCATTACTTTATTTCCAAACCTTAAATGTCCTTCTTGCCGGGCAGACGGATTAAACAGTCTCTGAATCGTCCAATTATTTAATTTATTGATCTCAGTTCTATTATTTCAATTTCTGAAAATAATATCTTAAAGAATATGTGTATCGATGATGGAATAAGTTCAGCAATTTAATCTTTTCCTTTCTGCTAGTATTCATACTATTCAAGCCACAAGAATTACATTCCTCATGCATATAGTCTTCATTTTTGAATCACCCTGCGAATACCTTAACTTTTCTGTCCTATTGAGCTCCCTATGTATATTTGATACATTTTCTGCTGACGAAAGGAGAGCAAAAATGAATCATCTTGAGTGATCAGAAGGTAGGATGGAATTTATTCCGCAAGGGATCGAAAAGTGAAAAATTATTCCTTTTTTTTCCTTCTGGATCCCGTTTTGAAAGTTTTTTTTAAAAACTTCCTCATGTAATCCAAAATTCTTTAATTTTATACCACCCATCTAATGGTGTAAATTTTATAAAATTATAATAATAATAAGCTGGTCTTCAATTGCTTTTTTTGAATAAGCTTTCTAAGTTGCTGTGTTTGTGAATAAGCTTTCTAAGTTGCTGCGTTTGTGAATAAGCTTACTAAGTTGCTGCGTTTGTGAATAAGCTTACTAAGTTGCTGCGTTTGTGAATAAGCTTTCAAAGTTGCTGCGTTTGTGAATAAGCTTACTAAGTTGCTGCGTTTGTGAAAAAGCTTACTAAGTTGCTGCGTTTGTGAATAATCGTGTTTATATACATATACAGATTGACAAATGACAGCCTGGTTAGCGTATTGAAATAAAAATGTGATGCAAAATTACATAATGCAAATTATGTATAAAACTACGCCAAAGTTTTTTTACTTCTAAACTATGTAGTAAATTTAATTCATCTAGCGCTTTGTGTTTTTGAAGTTGTCTTTTCTTACAGCCATTTGAATACACAAAAAGACAGAAAATCTTTCTAAAATTGATAGGCAGAGTTTCTGCAGAGAAATCTACAGAGTTTGTTTGAAGGACCATGTTTATTTTTTCACATTCAGAGAGGTCTGAAATTGTGGTTTCGTCAAAATTTGGGGTTCGAGTGTTTAGACGATTACCATACTTTATATATGAGAAAGCAAAAATATTTTTAAAAGAAATTTCATCTTATGTCATTAAAATATGCATCAGTACTATTGCGCCCTCTGTGGTTTAAAGCAATAAAATTAAGAATTACATCTGAATTTATCTTTCAATAAAAATGATAAAAATATTGGAATCTCGATAAAACTGACTGAATCGATGGAATTCAATTGAATTCGCTTGATAGATTGATCTAGATATTTGGATGAATTTCAATGGGAATAAACAAAAGGGTATAGACAGGCGAAAATCTATAATTCCGCTATTTGCGATTGATCTCACGCCGTATAATAATCAAATTGTCTACGACTTTCATCACCCAAATGCAATAAAGTTGCAAAAGGGCAGATTAAAGCAAAACTCGTTATATTTAGGCTATCATACTCAAAATCTAATTGTGAAGATCTGAGCACGCAAGCAGCACTCGGGACTACCAAAACGATCCGTAAATTCCCGAGAGATCCCGACGATTCCAATCGTCACGTGACAAGAGATTAACGAGCGATAAAAATATTTTTACAGCTCCATTATTCCAGTCACAGAATTAATATCCGAGAGCGTTCTAATTGCCCTACTCCCTTAACCCCTTCCACATTCCCTACCCCTCTGGTGTTCGATTATCGTTCCCATGAAGTGAGAATTATAATTAGAAAATAAGTTAACCTCCCTTTGGGCCCCCTAGAAACGTATACCGTAATTGCATGTGGAGCACAAAACTTTTCCTGGGTCTTTTCTTCCTTTTTTTTTTATCTTCCACCCCTTTCCTTCTTTTTGTTTGTCCCGCTTTCCATCCGGGAAAATTTTCAATTGGAAACATTTGTGTCGCCCGAAATGAGTTCGGGAATTAATTGCTCCGGGATTTGCCCTGGAGACAATGGCTTTTCATTCTTTTCTTGCCTCTGGGATCGGCGAAGATCGCAGTTTTGGAAAATTGGAAAATGCCTCCTGATTCGCTTAACTGACTGAACCAGTTAAAAAAGGGAAAATTAAGAAAAGGTCGAATATTCTCCGGGGGGAAGGATGAGGAGAAAGTGGAAAATTGGCTCTAAATCACTCGTGTTCTTTTACTCTTATTGCATGTAACGCAGTCGACAAAGAGATGTAAAATTAAAATGAGTGATACAAAGTGTGTACTTAGTTTATAATCGTTTCCACTGTTAAAAGCTTTTTTTTCGGATGATAAAATTAATGCTTTGTGAGATGGTAAATTAAAAAAGATAGAGAGTTCCGCCTAATAGGGAAAGAAAATGAAGTTACTTTTATGAGAATAGAGAGAGTACAAACCTTAATAGAAATGGTTGTTTGGGAACTCGTTGATATTTGGATTTATCAGATTTTCTATCGTAATTACAAATAGAATATTGATAGAAAGGAAGATGTTTTAATCGTGAATCAGCACAAAGGACATTTGTTTTTCTCTATATTTATGAAAGATTATACACTTCGTCAGCTTGTGTATAGCCGGCCACCACACCACCACTGAACGTAGCAGAATCGACATGATTTGTTGTGGCTGACTGCTATCTTGAGCATAGTCCGTCCATAAAACTGACCGATTTACCAAATTTGCATCCTCTTCGAGGCAATTAGTCGCTAGCCACAAAGTGGTCAATCACTGGCCTTCCTTCTAATCTTCCCGCTCATCTATCTTCCTATTAAACAAGGTAAAATTGCATACTACTAGAAATGTGGTAAACACTGTTGCAGAAATCAAAAAATATAGAAATTGTTAGCAAATATATCCTGTTTTATTCTGAGTACAAGAGATACTCTGTTTTCATTTATTGCACACTTTAGTTATTCCAGAGTCTGTAGAATTGCTCGATGCATACCTTTCTGTTGTTTTTGAAGAATGTTTAAAGGATATTCCAGAAAAATCGAAGGAAAAAAATGTGTGTGTTATAGATTAGTCATTGCATTACCCGAAAATAAAATAAATCCAGGTAATTGATTAATTACCTGATTAAAAGTTCTACGAAAAATTATTCCGTCTTCGGCTAAGTGATTCAATCAAGTAATGTTCTTCAATATTACATAGAAGATAATTGAGACTTATAATCTGTAAAGGATTTTGCACTTAAGAATTGATAACATTATGATAGAAAAAATTAATTATCAATATTTAAAATATAAAAATCATGTAAATTTTAAATGGGAATTAATAAATGCAATCATAAGTTAATACAAATAATGTTGTTAATATAAGATCTCACAATTAATACAGTTAAATTGAATCACTGATGATTCATTTAAAGGAGGGAAACACTTTTCTCCTTACGAAATAATTATCATTCCAAAAAATATAGAGGTTTACAAAGGCAATACTTATCTAATATCCTTTAAACTTTCTGCTAGAAAGGCGGTAAAATACGCCGTAGTAAAAAAACTTACATATTAAAAGCTTAGCTTGTATCATTCCATTTAACGAAGTATAGAAATGGTGAGATCAAGTGCATGTTTTTAAGTAAATATCATTTCTAGGACAATATTTTGTGATAAACACTAAAATTAAAAAAAAAAGTGAATAAACATAAGCTCTCTCGGTTAAACTTCGAAAATGAAGCAACTAATGTTCTATCAAAACAGTTCACTCTTTTACTTTCGGACTTCTTTAGTTCTCGCCATTTCGGCGAAGTAACCAGTTTGATTTCAAATCACATAAGCAGGTTTACGTCTCCAGTGAGTCGTATCACCCGCGTGTGTTAGCTAATGAAGAAAGATTTGATTAAGTAATTCTGTCGATGGAGGAAAGTGGATCGTATATTTAATTCAATGGCCTTTAAAAGGAGTGAAACATGTTCGCGTTTCGTCCCCGAAATCTCGGTTTTAAAAAGTATCTGAATGAAGATAAATCTATATTGTTACTTGATCAAGGAATAAATCATAGAACTACAGAAACTCTGAGGTATTAAACTTCTGCGCTATAAGGCAGCAAAATCTTACTACGTAAAAAATTATATATGGTTATACAATCTTACCAAATTAGCATTTGATTTTAAAAAACCATGACTTTTTTCGCACAATTATAAAACTATTTTTGTACAGCATATTAAAATTTTTACATATAACTTTTCTTTACGATACCATTATTCCTAAGAATTACCAAGCAATGTTAGAAGAAGAAAATAAAGCAATAATTAATTGAATATCCATTACTTTTCGTGTTGAGATGAGTCTTCATTGAATATTGAAAATTCTCCTGGTATTACTCCTCTCCTCAAATTTCCATAAGTAAGGCGATTGATCTTAGATGTTTACTATACCCATGTACATATCTGAATATACTTGGAAATAGGTCTTTAGTCAGTGACCCTCAGATTCCAAGAAGTCATCGATATTTCTGTGAGTGTTCACGTTTTATTGCGAGATGATGCAGTGGAAATAGCAGGAAAGGCTATTTTTTTGTATTTTATTCATTAACAAACATTTTAAAGGTATAAACCTTTTTAATATGTCGATTTCTATAAATTAGAAAGTTTTAATTTTCCTCAGAAATTTTCTTTGAAAATTAAAGTTTAACTATACCGCTGCTCACTTCATGGTGTCTTTTAATAAAAGGATTTATACTTAGTATTATGTAGAAATTGGGTTAATCTCCTCGCATCTGTAATCAAATAGAAACTGCCTCCGACTAATAGACCCAAAGGGGCACGAATTGCACTGTGCGGGTAAATTCTACAGCATCGCTACCTCAACAATTCTGTTTGGGCAGGTTTACGGGCCCACAGCAGAAACTGGTATGTGGTATCTGGAGCGTGTATATGCGCCCATAGCAATCCTGATGTCCGAGGCCTCGAACAGATATGGGCAGATATAACAGTGAACGGAATAGCTGCCATTACACAGAGGAAATCTGTAGTTACATTATGTAAATTACCATGAATAATGAGGAAAGATAAGAGATAGATTTATGCTCTATTTTCTTTTAAAGCGTTGATTGTCATATTGTACCTGATTGCCTTTATCTCCTTTAATTGAAATCTAATTTACAAAGCCAAATTTAAAAGATAAATAACGTTAATGAAATCTGCATTACGTATTTAAGGTAAACATAATTTTCATTTTTATAGCGGCGCTTTCTATCGTCGCTCTAATTAGAAAAATGAGAAATATAAATGGGCTTTTCTTTTAGATATGCAATATATCTTCTTTTAGATATGAAACCACTTGCCTCAAACTTCGCACATCTTGCACAACTCCTTTTCTACATTGGGATTCTTTCCTTCAGTGTATATTATGATATACAGAATGTTACATTACATACTATATGAAATATATATTACGACACACTGTTGAAAAAAAAACTTGAGTAAAAGGTTCTTGTTTAAAAAACACATGAGGAAAAGGTTCTTGTTTTAAAAAACCAAATGAGGAAAAGGTTCTTGTATTAAAAAAACAAATGAGGAAAAGGTTCTTGTTTTAAAAAAACAAATGAGGAAAAGGTTCTTGCTTTAAAAAATTCTTGAGGAATAAGGCTCTATATGATAAAGTTTATCAACAATTTCAACTGTCAGTTCAAATCTGCCATTTTTATAGATTTTAAAATCGTTTACATAAAATTATGATTTTATACATGCGCAGTAGCTTATTTTAAAAATAATCATTTGTGTCTTAAAAAAATAGTAATAAAATCATACGTAAGCATTTTAAATCAACTGCTATTGCGCTATTCCAATACAACTGTATTAGTAAACTCCCGTCAACTATATAGATTATGTGTACCTCCTTGAGAAAGGAATCGCGGTTGAGTTATGCAGCCTGAAACAAAAAAATGTGGGCTAAAACAAACGTGATTCATGTACTGCACACAATTCACATATTTGTCACCTAATTAAAGAATATCAAAATTCATAACAATTTTTGTAATTAAAGAATGCATACTAATAATCTGTTCCGTAATTATTGTGCATTAGTGAAATGCGGTTAATAATAAGTAAGTACCGTTTTTTTCTATTCTATGGTGTACGTAATCGTATTTAGGACACTGAAACAAAACATTTGAGATCTTGCAGCATATATGATCTTACTCGAGATTGACAATTGTATGCTGGAAGGGGATAATCCATTCATTAGAAAATTTATTGAAGACCACTCATGCTGGATTATTCTCAACAACTCACCTTTATCTAACTCAAATGAGGGGCCGCGGTGGCCTGGTGGTAAGGTCTAGGCCTCGGAATCGGAGGGTTTCAGGTTCGAGACCTGATTCCATCATAGAACCGTCGTGTAAGGAGGTCTGTTGCACGTTAAATCCGTCCTGACCAAACGTCCTCCCGCTGGTGTGGTATGGTGTGGAGAGGGGGGTGCCAGCTCAGGTGTCGTCCTCGTCATCTGACCGTGGTTCAAAATGACGAGGTCCGTCCCAAAATAACCCTAGTGTTGCTTCAAACGGGACGTTAATATAACTAAACCAAACTAACTCAAATGTGTGTGGACTAAGTTTATCTAATTTAGAAATATTTTTAGAAGATTAAGGAAACATGAGTTGTAGAGAAGTTACATTAAAACTGTCCCAAATGTTTTTAAATAATGATACGATATAAAACTCTATAACCAAATGCACGTAATAATTTATTTAGAAAGATAAATAGCTCTCAAAAATCAATTAATCATCAATAAACATCAAATTCTAAGAAACATTACTACTTTCTTGAAAATAAATGTTTCGCATTCTGTTCAAAACTTTAAGGTTTCCTTCAATAAATAATTAAAAAATCCGTTTCTCTCTCGCCAATGTGTTGATGATTTTAATTTCTCAGAACTACATCATCAAGCTTCAACATCCATCTATCCATCCTTCCTGCAAAGCCATTCACATTTTTCACTTTCATTGCCGCCAATTTGGGGGAAACTTCCCCGAATTTCATTGAAACACTTCCCGGAATTGAGCGGGAGGAAATATTTCTTTGAATACTGATGGCCCTTTCGACCGTGATTCGATCGTGCGCCAGTTTCCGAAGCCGGAACATTTCCTTTCAGGGCAATTACTGTCTCTCCAAAACCGCCAACCTCTCCATCATCCGGGAGCTCTTGTCAAGAACCACCCTCTGCTCCCGAAGAGTTCCAGGACCTTCCTCACGCGAATGCCTTCCCAGCCCCCAGCCCCTCCACGACCGAGCTAAATTCTTTTCCGAGTCTGCATCTCATCTAAGTGACACGTACCAAAGCTCCCTTTGGCGGTATATTTGGCAGCAGAAAATAGGTGCTGTTGTACGATGAAACCAGACTTGATAGAATTTGTTACAATCTTTTTGAAATGTCAGTTGTTGAATCGTATAGAACAGGAAAACGGTTAATGTACAAAGTCCATTCAAATACGATGCTAATTTGTTCTGGACGGTACTTTATTAGTTTGTTTCGAAGATTCCAAAAAATAAATTAATTAAGCAGTTCATTTATACATCAATTTGTACATAATAAAAAAAATTATACATATATTGTTTGGAAGAAAAAAAATTAACTTCAGACAAAACTCTATTTTAAAGTGTAAAGAATTAAACAACAGTCTAGTTTTTCTAGGACAGAATGCTTTAGTTGCCTTAGAAAATAAAGCAAGCACTTAAATTTATACATCATGCAGAAGCTTTTAAAAATGGCTATTTTTAGCATTGTTACCGATAACTCTTGGAAGACTTAAGGAATACTAATGAAATAAGCAAGATGGAAACTTTTATCTATGTACATTTGATTGTGGAGAGCCGTGGTGGCCTGGTGGTAAGGTCTTGGCTTTCGAACCCGATTCTACCGAAGAACCGTCATGTAATCGGGTGTGGTGAAATTTAAATCCATCGGGGGCAAATGCCATCCCTCTGGTGTGGCATGGAAGTTTGGACAAGGCTTGCCAGCGCAGGTTTCGTCCTCGTAATCTGGCCGCGGTTCAAATTTTCAATTATGAGGTCCATCCCAAAATAACCCTAGTGCTGCTTTAACCCTTTCTAAGGCCGTGGGAAGTATGCTTCCCACCAAATTTATCAATCTTTGTATGAAATTATGTAGGTTTTCATAAGTTCTGACAATTTTTTTTAGAAAGACAGAAACTTAGATGCTACAGTTCTTTATCTTACACAAAATGATGCGTCTTGGTTTGTCAAGTGACAATTGTGAATTATTAATAAACCAAATTAATTAATGAATCAAATTAAATTTATCTAATAAGCTAAATGAATCCCTTTTCTAATTCTAATTTCAAGCCTAAAAATATTTTACATAATATGACTAGAAAAAAACGGCCCTTTAAAGGGTTAAACGGAAAGTTAATATAACTAAACTAATCTGATTGTGGAATTTCTTGTAAGTAAAGGAAATAAATTTAGAAGTCTTATTTCCTTTAAATGTGACATTATCTTATATTATTTTTATGATAAGAGAAATTCTTAATATTCCACACGTAATCATCCTTAATTATGTTCAAAATATTTAGGAAACATTTCTTGGAATTATCCTGTCAGAATCTTGCTCAAGACACTATTCATAGATACATAAAAAGTCTTATAATATTTATTTTTTTCCTTTTCAATTCTCGGATACTCACCTGAAAATTTGTCTGTTGCATATGACGATTCTTGACAAATCACTTTCATCAGTTAATGTCTTCTCAAAGCCTCAAGGTATTAACTAATGCCTCAAGATATAAAAATGTGATACAGCTCTTAAAATTCACTCAACGCTAAAACTTTTCGAACATAATGTCATTCTTTTTTTTGTGATGTCAGATATTTGTATTGAAACTTAAGTTCATTGTGATTAACAAATAATATTTTGCAAAAATATTCTATGCCAGTTCAATTTTTAGCTACATGTTTCGTTAACTAGTGGTTCTTTAATAAAACGTAAGCACCTTCGTTTGTTTTAATGTAAAGTGGCACCCAACGACATAAACTTTTAATCATTAAATATATGGTTAATTTTAGAAAAATATACTTTACTTCTTGATCTTAATATTCCCTGAAATCGAAATTTAAGATATTGTAAATTTTCATTTTGATATACTAAGTTTCAAAATAATAATTAAAATCCATTTATTCTATCAAATATAAAATATTTCAAATGCCTTTTCACTCAAGAAGGCTCCCAGGCTTTTCCGTTTTCTTATAATAAAATGTTCCTCAAGCCATTTTCACAATAATGAAATTCTTATGTCTTCTGAAACCATTTACTTGTTGTTGAGACATTCATAAAAATAAATGAATATTACTTTATAAAATATTCATCTTAATATTATTGAATACAGAAAATAAAAACACATCTTAAGATTTATTGTCATTGAAAAAACATGAAATATTTTAAAATTATTAATTATATCTTATGTTTAGAGGATAACGGATTCTGTAAAAGAGTTTTTAAAACTGAAATATGAATTCTTTTTCGAAAGTCTGTTTACATTTTCACTGCTTATATTTTTCTTCATTTTTTAAAAGATTTTACTGAAGAATATTCCCGAGATGATTTTCCAAGTCTTTCTGTTTGATAATTCAAATATATTAAACAAAATACAAATCTTTAAAACTTTATTATATATTCTCTTTTAAATGTTTGTTTACATTTATTTGGCTTTCATTTTAAAAAGAAATGATCACTAAAGTATATTATAAAATTTATTTTCCAAGTCTTTTTGTATGATAAATTAAATATATTAAGAAAAAACACAAATATTTAATGCTTTATTATTAACTTTAATATTAACCCTTCAACTTCAAAATCTGTACAGTTATATCAATCAGTTGCAATTGGATTATTTAAACCAGAAATTGCATTACTTAAAAATATATACAAGTTCCCTGAAATTTCTAAATATTAACTTTTAGTTAAATCAGTTTCTGTATTACAACCTAAAGCCTAACCTAAAACCTAACCAACCTACAACCTATTTAGCCTAAAAATCGCCAATACATTTTTCCTAAATACGTATTTAAAACAGATGTATTTAGTGACACGTTTTTGCTATTTTTCCTTATTATTAAAGGAGCGTGATAAAAAAATTGAAATGTTCTTTGTTGCAAATATCTATCTCTTTTTTTTAGTGACTCGTTTATGCTATTTTTCTTTATTATTAAAGGAGCGTGATAAAAAAAATTGAAATGTTCTTTGTTGCAAATATCTATCTCTTTTTTTTAGTGACTCGTTTTTGCTAATTTTTTTTATTATTAAAGGAGCGTGATAAAAAAAATTGAAATGTTCTTTGTTGCAAATATCTATCTCTTTTTTTTAGTGACTCGTTTTTGCTATTTTTCTTTATTATTAAAGGAGGGTGATAAAAAAAATTGAAATGTTCTTTGTTGCAAATATCTATCTCTTTTTTTTAGTGACTCGTTTTTGCTAATTTTTCCTTATTATTAAAGGAGCGTGATAAAAAAATTGAAATGTTCATTGTTGCAAATATCTATCTCTTTTTTTTAGTGACTCGTTTTTGCTATTTTTCTTTATTATTAAAGGAGCGTGATAAAAAAAATTGAAATGTTCTTTGTTGCAAATATCTATCTCTTTTTTTTAGTGACTCGTTTTTGCTAATTTTTTTTATTATTAAAGGAGCGTGATAAAAAAAATTGAAATGTTCTTTGTTGCAAATATCTATCTCTTTTTTTTAGTGACTCGTTTTTGCTATTTTTCCTTATTATTAAAGGAGCGTGATAAAAAAAATTGAAATGTTCATTGTTGCAAATATCTATCTCTTTTTTTAGTGACTCGTTTTTGCTATTTTTCCTTATTATTATAAAGGAGCGTGATAAAAAAAAAATTGAAATGTTCATTGTTGCAAATATCTATCTCTTTTTTTAGTGACTCGTTTTTGCTATTTTTCCTTATTATTATAAAGGAGCGTGATAAAAAAAAAATTGAAATGTTCATTGTTGCAAATATCTATCTCTTTTTTTTTCAGCCATGTTGGTGACCCATTGAACATCACTATAACATATTTTATGCAAAAATATAAAACAAATGATATTTAAAACAAGATGAGGTAACCTTTAAGGCGTGAGATAAAAACAAGCATTTTCTGTCACAGTTTGAAATATTAAAAAATAAAATATTGAGGAATAAAATGTCAGTCGATTCGAAGCAAACATTTATTTCGTAAATATGAAATTCTTCTACATAATAAAATATTTTTAAAGGAAAAAATCAGGTTTTAATTTTTTTTTCTTGTCATAGATTAGTTATGTTATGGATTCATTATACAGCTATGCGAAATCGATCTTGGTGGTACTTCGTTATTATGAACCTTATTAACCCTTTCTATGGCCGTCGGAAGTATGCTTCCCACCAAATTTATCAATCTTTGTATGAAATTTTGTAGGCTGGCATAAGTTCTGTCAATTATTTTTAGAAAGACAGAAATTTAGATGCTTCTGTTCTTTATCTCAATCAATATGATGAGTCTTGATTTGTTACTTAATTATTAATGAACCAAATTAATTAATTAAATTAAATTAAATTTATCTAATAAGCTAAATAAATTCTTATTCTAATTGAATAAATTTCTTATTCTAATTTCAAACCTAAAAATATTTTAACATAATATGACTAGAAAAAAAATGGCAGTTTAAAGGGTTAATATTGAAAGAATGGCAACTGAACTCTACTTTCCTTCATACTCTCAAGAGATACTAAATTGAAAAAGTTAACATATTACGACAGATTCAATAGGATAGAAAAGTCTAGACACAGGACTCATATAAATATCACAGAAATTTGTTGGAATTGAATCAAGTACAATGAATCCCCGTCCTCGAATCTGTTACTTGCCACTTAACCAAAATTAAATGAGGGGGTAAAAGAAATGTCAAGCGTTATCGATTTTTCTACGCTTGTAACTTCAAAATGTGGATTTAGTTAAGTTAACTGTTAACCTCCTACTTTAAAAGTTTTGGGAATCCTTTTTTTAGAGGTGATATCACCCTCTATCCGAACTGCTACTCCACCCTATCAGAATCTTATCAAATGAGCAAGATATATATTTATTTGATCGGTTATCAAATTCTGAGAAATAAAGGATTATTTACTTCATTTAGGTTTACCCACCTCTATGTCTTCAACTTTCTTTTGTTTTCTTTCTTCCCTGTGGCAAATAGATTTCCAAGAAAAGCTCTAGCTCTCCTCTTTGCTTCTCATAGAAAACCAAAGAAAATACGTACCGACCATGCCTTGCCACTCATTTGATGGAAGTTCCCAGTGGACCTCGATTTATAAATATTGAAAGTAGCCAGGTACATAAGTGGTAAGTCAGGATGCAAATTTGAACGAAGGATCAGGGAGAAGAAACCACGCCGAAGCAATAAGGTTAATAGGTTTAGTCAAGTGAGTCACTTTCTTAGAAGTCACTTAATTGGGTTTCTTGGGCCATTTTCAAAGACCAGTCTTCCACGGGTGACTCTGAGCTTATAGTTTCTGTCAAGCTTTATGAAAAGGATGAGGCTGGGAATGCTTGAAATGTTAACTCCTAACATTTGTTAGGCTCCGTGGTGGGAAACATCGTTGTATCTAAATCTCTAATAATGCAGTATGAACAAACAAAAATGCCTTGTACCTTCAGAAGACAAAAAAAAAAAAAAAAAAAAAAAATACTTGCCTCTCTTTTCAGCAGTAATAATTTTTCTAATCTTTTTCCTGATTCAAAGAATTTCTACAAATGGAGCATTTAATTATATCTCATTATTATTTTTTAATCAAAATTTAAAAGTTAATCTATTGATAAATAAAAATTAAATAAATAACTTCGATCCGCAGTCTTACTCACTGAAGACCATTTCCGAAAACAATCTGAACAAGTTGTTAAACGAATAGCGTTTTCAAATATACAAGCCATTGCTCTTTCACATCATCATTTAATTCATGTAGAGAATTTATCTATTGATGAGAATTTTTTAATGTTCCGAAAGAAGAAATCTCTAAAAAAATTGCAAGAATAAGAGATGACCCATGTTAGATGTATTTCCATATGCAGAGATAGCCAGGTCCCAAACATTAAGCATTTGGTTCTTATTTTTAGTTCTGCTTTATTACCAGAGTATATTTTGGCAAGGTATATGCATCTATATAAGTCTATATATACCTAATTTACTTTTAACGATTGATATATTTGTAAACTTTTTTCAGCGGGATATTGACTAGCTCCCGTTGTGCAGAATTGAGTCTTAGTAATACTCAATGAATATCTTTCAGATATGTATTAACTGCATAACTGCATAGTCACCTGAAGTCTTTTTCTCAGGAACTATCCAATATGTAAACTGAAAAAGAAATAATTAACTCAAAAATTGAACATTTCTTACCTGAACTTACCTGAAATATGTAGAACCAAACCCATGTATTTAATTCCATCATTTTATAGTAAAAAAAAAATGCATCTGTATATGAACTTCTTCAAAATAGCCCAGGTACCTTACTTTCCCATATTAATTCCAAATCTACTATAGTATTACCACAAATACTAACTCTCAATGATAATGATTTCGTGATCAGTCATTTCCATCTGTCAAGCATCTTCTGTCTCTGCATGATGAATTCATCAATTGGTCATGAAAATGAATTGACCTAGTCCTAGTCCAACTAAAAGCATTTATTAAAATGCTTCTATCTTCTCAGCAGATTCATGAATTCAAAAGTTACACATAAGATAGAAACATTAGACAGAATCTAAAGTGCACATAATCTATATAAATCTAAAGTTTAAATTTTGGATAATATCACCTCCACAAATTTACCATTTTCTGTCGATTGCCAAACTCTATCATTTTGCATATCAATAATTCAATTAAATATGTAAATATACAATATGGTACCACTGTAAATGATGATGATGATAAACTTACTTCTGTTGTGAATTCTGAACCTGAATTCTTTTTTTAAATCATAAATAATAAATTCATTCACAGCACACTGACAGTGAAATGCAATCTCTAATACACAAAAAACGGCATTCCTGAATCAATCCCTGTTCTTGAACAACCTTCACCAAACCTGAGAAAGCTACTTTCAAATTAAGACTTAATAAAAAAACATTTTGAAAGGTAAAAATGTCTTTAATGAACCCTCAAATGTCTCTGTCCAAAACAAATATTTAAATAAAGTCTGCGCTGAATTTTTACTTAGAGTGTAATTTGGAGGTATTTGTTTTCGGATTGATTCTATAGATTCGACTTTTTTTCACTTTTTAAAAAAAATTTTGGGGTGTCTGAACATTGTTAAATATAGGTTTCTTTCTGTCACTTTGTTTCAAATGTTAAAGGCATCATTGATAGTATGTTTGCCGATTTTTATAGGACCTTTTTCATTTTATAATAAGATTTTATTTAATCTTACCTTATAATCTTATCTTAATCTATACTAGTCAATAATCTATATATCTATAGATAATATTAATCTATATAGTTTTAACAGCAGCATTTATTTCACCCAGCAGTCATATTTATCTCTTATGCCAATAAGCCATGTGTACCATCCTACTATAACCATTGGAAGAATATTTTTTATTAAAATATAAGGCATCACTAATAGAAATAATTTGAAGAAATTAAAACTATTAAATCATCCTTTGCTCAAAACATGCAAAATAGAGAGAAGTTTCCAAAACAACAATATTGCTATACAAATATGAATATAAATTTCAAGCAATATTTAAATTTTTTATTACTTTCAATAAAGAAGTTACAATATTACTTTTATTCTTCCAGTTTCAGCTGAAAATTTTCAACGGGGGCCTTAAAAAGTCCAAACGTTGTTTTGTAAAATATCACTCGCGCAGCCTCGTGTCTCAATAAAGGTCGTTTCGCTTCGCCTTCTGTCGCTTGTGTCGCTCGCACCCGCTAATTGTTTCCAGATGCGGAAGGCAAGTGCTGGCGGAAACGTCCGTTTCATTCCGATTGATTGAATCTGACGCGAAGGAGAGGTCGACAGAAGGTGATACGGGCCGATTCGAGCCGAATGCGAATCGATTCCCATTCGGAGCACAGCTGCTCGGGAAAAATGGAAGAGAGAGAGTGGATCCGTTCCGAGTCGTCACCCGGAGAGTGTGAGATTCCCTTCTGCCCCACCGACTCCATTACTCACACATCGAAGGGCCCGGGCCCGAACCTTCTGGCGAATTTAATAAATGAAGTGAAGTGAAAGTAAGCTGCAGCGATGATCGAAAGGAAGCGAAGTGAGGCGTCGCTCTGGAAAGGGAGAAGCAGTGGCGCGCGAAGAGAAGAGTTGACTTTTAACATTGCGAGGAAGGAATGGAACTCGAGAAAAGTTTTCCAGGGTGGATCCACAGTTTTGAAGAACATGCACGTGTAGACCCTTGAAAAAGAAATATCGATGATGCTCTGGATATGAAACAATATTTCAAACTTTTTAAGTTCATGTTGCTGTGAAGAAGAATTTGTGAGAGCCATTCATTGAAATAAGTTTTACTATCTTTACTGTTTTGGATATTATTTATTCTAGCACAGTGTGTCAAGCTCACGGGGAAAAGGAATCATATTCAGCGGAAATCTGTCTGAAACTTTTGTGAATGCATCATATTAAGATGTTATCTTCCTTTAGCCGCATAAAAATTGTAAACTTTGAGCTTGAGTGTTTCAGGTTTTTATTTCCGAAGTTCTTTAAAGGAACATCTTGCGTCGTATTTCAGTGAAGAGAAACAGAGTATGCAGCTATAACTTCTTTTTTACCACTAATTTAGCATGAAACTACAGTTTAAGCATCAAAATCATATGTATCTATCTGTCTTTGTGTTTCTGAGTTATTGTCTTTTACATGCATACAAATATGTAGACAGTTAGGCTATTGACAGATTTGATTAAAAATTTGATACGGGTCTAAAATTTGGAATAAAATCTAAACATAAAATTTCACTTTTTGTAATTTTTGCGTTTATCTTTACTTGGACAGCAAGACACATAGAATTATGAACAGATTACGTTCAAAATTTACAAGAAATCTGCAAATTTGGTGATAAAACAACACTTCATGTCTCAACAAATCAACATACACAAATTTACTGATACATTTTGTAGATTTATATCTACAAGAGATTTACAAATTTGGTGATAATATATCGTTATCCATCGCTGTGCTTTAAAACATTCTGAGTTAGAGTGATCACAGAGCGGCAGACAGACCTAATTCTAAAAAAGCGACTTTCGGACACATGAAGGTGTTAAACGAACGCTCCTTAAAATACTCAAGACTGGTATTTTTTCCTCAATCACGATATTTTTCCTTTGTATACAAGAAAAATAACCAACGGGTGTGATATCTCGGATACATTCTTTCAGTCTCTCATAAAGGTGTTATCTCCCACCCACTACCACCACCAAATGAATTGTACACATTTAATAAAGTATCGAATGCCTTGCATGGTATTAGCAAAATATTAATCATTGGCATGAATTTAGTATTTTTTATTAAATTTAATATTTTGATACCTTGCATGGCATTGGTGAGCAATAGTTAATATTTCGTATTTTTACTCAATTTATTATTTGATCTCTAGCGTTTTTACTGAATGTTAATCATTGACATGTGGTTAATATTATGTACACGAAAAAAGTCTATATTTTGCACGCTTTTTTACTGGCTATTGAAATCAAAATTTGGCATAAAATAACGATTGCAATTACAAGAAAGTATATCAAATTTTATTTAAGCCATTACGTTTTTATTTATTGTTTCATACATGTATGCAAAAATACCTACAGAAAAATGAACTGTTTCACAGATTTGGTTCAAAATTTAGTAAGAATCTATAATTTAGATTATAAGTCAGTATACTAAATTTTATTATTTCGCTCTGCACTTATTGTTATAATCCTGTTCGCTTGTATTTGGATAGACGGACCGCTGAATGGAATTGTTTCTCGGTATCAAATTTTATCCACCCATGTTAAAGCGTTTCTAGTTATCTTGTTTAAAAACATAACGACAAATAGGCATAATTAGATGAATGTTTTTTCAGGCTCAGGGTTCTGCAAGGTGGATATTTGTCAAAATTTTGAGTTTGAATCATGATGTTGTTTTTATGTTTAAAATATACACGAAAGTAAATAAGAGGAAGGGAGAGAATTTCTATTGTTTGACAGGTTTATCTTGGTTGGACGCATCACATGTATACAAGTCCGATATGGTTTTTATACATAGGAGTTGGTAGTCTAACTTGAGATCAGGGGCCGCGGTGGCCTGGTGGTAAGGTCTCGGCTTCGGAACCGGAGGGTTTCAGGTTCGAGACCCGATTCCACCGAAGAACCGTCGTGTAAGGGGGTCTGTTGCACGTTAAATCCGTCATGACCAAACGTCCTCCCGCTGGTATGGTGTGGTGTGGATAGGGGGTGCCACCTCAGGTGTCGTCCTTGTCATCTGTCCGCGGTTCAAAATTACGAGGACCTTCCCAAAATAGCCCTAGTGTTGCTTCAAACGGGACGTTAATATAACTAAACTAAACTAAACTAATCTAACTCGAGATCTTTACCGGCATGGGATTGACGTCTTTTATGTTATTTGGATGGAAATAAGGAAAACATTCAACCATCAAACAAACAGTAGTGAGTTTTTCGTTCGTTGTAAACTATTCATTGGAAAACAAAAATATCCATAATGAGGGTTTAGAGCAAAACATGAATAGGAGCCATGACTTCCTTTGATTCCGAGTTATTGATTAAGAAACAAAAGAAATCTTTAATCTATGATCTAAAGACTAAATCTGCTAATTGATACCGGTTGCTTGAAGATTCGAGATTCAAAATATTACTTCTGGAAATCAAAAATAAATAAACAAATAAATAAAATAAAAATTTCCATACCCATATAGATAATATAGAACGAAAATGCTTCTAATCCATGATGGTATTTAGAGTAACAGTAGAAACAATTAAAATTCCTCTTATAATATGAAACATACTATCCTTAATATTTTTTTATATCAAATGCTATGTAAAGAATAATTTTCTACCGCAAATCTAACTCAAAAAGTAGAGCCGATCTATATTCATAATCTTTTATTAGTAAAGGCAACCGGAAAACATTGCAACACGATTACTTTGAGATAGTGAAAATTCACTTCAATCTGGGGAAATGCTTCAAAATGTAAACAAAATTTTATATATTCATAAAGTATATAGCATAAGGAACAGCTTGTGATATTTAATTTTCAATTATATTATTACTGTTGGTAAATAGTTTATTATATTAGAGACGATTACAGGGTAATATTGGCAAAGTCTTCGTTTCGGGATTAAAACTCTTTTTATTTCGAAATTTGCTGCCATTAAAAATCCATCTTAAATTCGATTTGGTACATGATAAATCCATCATTAGGAAACGTCTTTATTTGTTGAAATTTAAAATTTATTATAATTATATTTATTTCAAAGCAATATGAGAGCTTTTTTTGGAACAAACCACATTATTTTGAACCGTGATCAGCTGATGAGGACGACACTTGAATCAATAACCTTCTCTCTCTTTGTAGACGTCCACTTTAAATTAAAGGAAGGAGGATATCTGGTACCAATAGATTTAATGTGTTTCATATTAGTTTCGAGAATATGGAACATGGAATATGGAATCGAGTACAGAACACGAGTTCAAAAGTCAAAACATTACTATCAAATCTGTGTGATCCAATCCTGTGTGCAAGTTCAAATGTCACCATTTTCTGTCGTCATTGTTATATCATGTTGTTATTGTTATATCATGATTGTTATATCATGTCCTCCATTATTATAATATCAACAAAAATATAATCATTTTAGGATGTCACCATTATTATGTCACCAAAACTTTCACCATCTTTACTTTCTTTGAACAAGCGATGGCATTTTGGAAGTTGAAAATGAGATTCAGATTTCCCAAGCAGCTGTCAAGAATCCACCATAATGATTGTATGTGAATGTTGTAATTACTAATCTCCAGTTTACAATATCCGTGTGCATATAAAATAAACCTTATTAGGTGCCCAGGCCAGTTTTGTTTCCCATTAAAGGTATGCTGCACTTTCATAGCAAATGTCTAAATTCAGTGTCAGAATCAGTGTCCAGACTGTGCCATATACTCTGTAAGAAGGGAGGGGGGGAGGTTAAAAAGCATTTATCCCCTTACTGACTGCGTGATAGAGAGATGTGCATTTGTACAAGCCTGACCATATCGACATTGAACACCTTTTGATTGAAAGCAAACAGTATGGATTGATGTGTCACTCTTTCTGTAGTATCAGTCTTATGGAAAATTAGAAGAGGAGTTCGAAACCTCAACACTACGAATCTCGCCAATACACAGGAAACTATATTAGTTGGCGGGTTGTTGGCGATATTTATGAATGGGTGTTTACTTAGCTGGAAATTATTCATACCACTAAAGTACAAATAATTGTTGCTAGTATTGTGTTTACTAAGTAACTCGTCATGCCTTGCATTCATGTTAATGGATTGGGCTACTCTCAAAAGGTTGGGTACACCTCTCAAATGAAAATTTGCCAAGTTATAATTCTAGGTTAAGAGCATTCAACTAAGTTCTATAATTTCCATTCAAATCCTTAGATAAAAATATAATAACAACTAAGTTCTATAATTTCCATTCAAATCCTTAGATAAAAATATAATAAGGCACACTTGAAATTTTACGCAACGATTACAAATTTCTAAAACTTTGAATCCATTTCTACTACCCTTTGTTCCTTTGAAGAATTAATTTTTATAGAAATGTAAATTTAATTAATTTGACATTTGAAAGTTAATGTAACACAAAATTCATGTCCATATTGGTCAAATTCATGAAATAGAAAATTTCAGAAGACATTATTTCGTTTGAAACAATATCTTCCTGTCAACATAAAATGAGAAAAACGAAGAAATCCCTTTACTTTTTATAAAATATTGATTCTTTTTATGGCAATAGCGATATATATCTGCCCACTTTAATTAATAGGGTCAATTATAGCTTTAAATGTATTTTTCATTTTGAATTAAATAACCCTTAGCAAAAATACATTACTATAATTATCTTAATTGCAAAGTGTAATTTAACTCATTAATTAGTGCTTGTTACATTAACAAATTAAAGATATTATTATCTTCCATTATTGGTGAATTAGAATAGCTGATTCTATTTCTAAGGCTACTTATTTTCTCATTATTTCGGTAATAAGAATTAATAAATAATCAGAAGCAGGTAATCAAATTGGACATATTTCTTCTTTTTTAATAGCTTTCTTTTTTAAAAAAAATAATTCTTTTCCCTTATTAAAGATATTTAATTCATACATTTCAACCTGGTTATTAGTTTTCAATTTTTTTATTTCTATAGAATTTTTTTTCTTTATTAGTTATTTTTCAATAACTGTAGTGTAAGTCATGTGGAATAAATTAAGTGGAAAGTAATTAAATAAAAAGTATTTTTTTTTCTGTTTTAATATTCTACGAAAATATACGTAAAATTAAAAATTATGGCAAGATATGCAGTATTGTAAATATTAAGATTTCGTATTTCTCAACTCAGCGTTCATCACGGATTGATAAGAACTACAAAACTGTATTTTACTGTACAAAACTGTAACTACTAGATAGGAAAAAGAGGCTATGCGCAAATTAAATATAGGTGATAAGTTTTTCAAACTTTATCAAATGAATACTTCAGATAAAGAACTATATAATTAAGATAAAAGGAAATGGGCGGGGGCAAAAATGCTTTTTTGTTTTGTTTATCTAGAACATTTTAATTTTATTTGTTAATTAAACTGTCCTTAATTTATATTGAAAATTGTTAGAATCTAATATAATCCCATTCTAAATAATATGTATCCCGATAACTAGTAAATTATGTTTACGCAGGATTATTCATATAAAAGGTAACCTGTGCAAAGACGTTAGGCACATCTGATAGTAGATTTAACTATATTGCTGCCCTAAGCAATACTACATGTTATGAGGCCTACTTTTAATTCAATTTCCAGCAAATTTTTAACGATTTAATTATTTATTTCAGGTTGATATTTCTATCTTATTGATTATGTGGATATGCATTCTTTTTATGACTCCAGACTGTCCGCTTTTCACATTTTTGTACGCATCATTGAAAAAAAAATGCTCGCTGTCATTAACATTCTAATAATTGATAATTGTAACAATTAGCAACTGAATTATTAAAGATTAGATAGGAATTTGATAATTTATTAACCAAATATTTTATCATTCATAGAATTTGTATTTTTTATTAAATTACATACATGGTAATTAGAAAAATAAAGTTTTTTTCTACAGTTTTTTTATTCTAATTAATTTTCTATTATTTTTTATTAATCAAGTTAATAAGTTTTTTTTCTCTTTAAGTTTTTTATTCTAAAGTTTTATTTCAAGTTATTTGTAGCAGCTCTAGGTAGCCGCTTAGTCTATCTAATCGGATATCCGCTACAAAGCTCAGCGACAGCTTGAAATTTGACAGCTCGAAATTTAGAGCATGAATTGCTCAGTCTTTGGGATACTTAGAACTGTGGCGAACTATACGAGAACAATAATTTAATTACAGTTAGAAATGGATTTTGAAACATGACTATGATTTTCACATTTTTTTCTCTAAACTTATGTATCTCAAAAAATCGCATCAAACATTTAAAAAGGAATTCAATGAAAAAGTTCTAGTTGTTCCATTGCCAATGATAATAAGTGATAGCTGATCTTCGAAAAAACTCTGAAGACATTAGCCACTGTATTTAAGTTTCGATAATCAGATAGTTAGCTCCTTTACTTCCCCCCTCCCTCCAAAAAAGAGGACCATCAATCATAAATCGTTCATGAGGCTAACAATGGTCAGTTTGAATATTTATTGTGATGAAGAAACTCCTTTTTTTTAAAACTTTTATAAACATTTAAGTAAATTTTTTATTCTCTCAATTTTTTGAAAATATAAAAATTGACTGGATTTAACTGACTATTTAACTAGATTACTCTATATAATTACTTCTCTGATCGTCAGTGTTTTCAATATTTATTTTTGCTGCGGCCTTTTCTCCATAAACTGAAGTTGGCACTATTCCCATGGCTATCAATTTTTACATCCGTAACGAACTATACAAATAGAAAATATTGTCATTATTAAAAAAAAATCAAAGAATTTGAAATTAGAATTTTGATGAACCTTCATGTTTCGCAAGTTCCAGAGTTCAAGAAACAGTTTTTCTAATTATGTATGTCTGTCTTTGAACATCATAAATCAAAACCGCTTTAAACTAGACGCATGAAATTTGATATGTGATCTTTGGGCCGAATCTGCAGACTTCCATTAGACTTTGAGTAAAAAGTTCAATTGCTAGAAGTCTGCCTGGCTGTTTAAATATATGCGAACACAATAAATAAGAATGCATAGAGTTAAACAGATAAAATTTGATATCTAGATTTAAAATCGGTATCAAATTTTGAACAAATACTATCAAAGGACTATCTGACCGTCTGTCAGTCTGTGCATTTGTATGCATTTAAAAGCAATAGCTAAAAAACGCAGCAGTGTATGTTAAATTAGATTCAACAATCAAAATATAGATTTTAACTGAAAAGTGCAATGAAATGGATAAATAAAATTTCGTGTGTTATCATGTTAATGATATAGCAGTTCTCTGTCAGATAGTCTGTATCTATCGGTCAAAAAATAAATAAATAAATTTTTAAAAAAAAGTCGAAAATCCATGCTTAATTTTCATCACGGTACATGAAGCACAAAATGCTCATGCAAGTGTCTTTGAAAGCAAAAATATGAACATTCATGTTGTTGACGGCCTAGCACAGGTCCAAACTCTTTTGCCGTCGAGGAGGGGATGATTAATATTGTTACGAATCTGTAATGCTGCTTCCCAGCATAGTTGGTTCCACCATCGGAAAGAATGTTTTACAGTCATCTGTATTGGACGGAGTCCGGTGTCCAGTCGGAGGTTCCAGAGCTTGGCGACAAACTTGGCCACCGTTTGGCGACTTTGGCGTCAAAATAGATTATACCCGAAAAACGTCAAGAATTTTCCCTTCCGTCCATTAGGAACCAAGATACGCCTCGAACGTTCCTGATTGGTTGAGAGGCTTCTAGCCCCGCCTCCTGAGACCTATAAAAGGAGGCGGCCGCAGCTGCTAGGTGGTAGTAGTTGGAATCGACGATAAAAAAGAACTGGCCTTCCAGAGCTAAGCGGAGCAGCGACGGAGTGAAGATAGTGCTGAACTAAGCTGTGCGCTATTGTCTGCAGTAGAGACTTGCTGTATGCTGCTGTGTATGCTGTTGTATGCTGCACGTCTCGGCTGAAGATAATCGTCTTCTGTGCTGTATATAGTTGTCGTCTTTGTGCTGTCCTGTGTGTCTTCGTATAAATAAACGTCGTTGTTTTATTTCCTACTGCCGCCTGCTGATTGAGCGTTCTCCACACCATATAACTCCCGCTATCCAAACGAACCCCCGGAAATTTCGTAACAATATGTTTAAAAGGGAGTGTGCGAAAAGTATAGAGCAGGTCCTTCCGAATATTTTTATTGTTAGTATTATAATGGCGCGATCTCGATAGATATTTACGTTTCAGATTTTCTTGATGTATAGTCCTGGTAGGAAAATTAAATTTCGTTTATTTTTGTATTTTGCAAGTGATTGATTATATATGCTATAAACTTTACATTTGAAATATTTAATGCAAACTTTTTAGCAAAACTTTAAATGTCTTTGTCTTTTTTGATGGAATCCTCTGGCGGAAGTTTAAAGAATATAAACGTATTAAAAAAATGAATGTAGTAAGTATAAAGCAAGAGAAATGTTTTGAAATTTTGACAATAAAATTGCAGAACTACATCAATTTTTGGAGCTAATATGTTTACGTCTAAGAGAAAATACGTTCTCTGGAAGTTTTCATAGTACAGGTAATAAAGACATTTCGATTCTAATAACTCAATATTAAAAATGTTTCAAAAATTCAGAGCAAATTTAAGAATTAGAACTCAAGAACAAATCAAAATAGAAAGGCGACGTTTGAACAGAAATAATTTTAATGAAATCGGAAATTTTTTATCACGAGAGCAAAATTAAATAGCTTCATAAGTTACAATTTACATAAATTACACTGAATCTGCATTTATCAGTGAAATATATCAGACATAATAAAACAATGAGTGAAGTCCTGTCTTACAAATATTTAATGGCTTGTTTCACATTTAGAAACACAATTGTCAGAGGATGAACCACAGTTTTTCACAACAGCAAACACTATTCTTGTTGCTTGTTATCCCTTAATACCATCAGAAATAAATAGTTTGAGGTAATGCAAGTTTCTATTTTATTAACCTTTCAATTAAAAAAGCAAAGCTTGTTGCATAGCAATTAATGACAGATTGCATAATGTTGTTTAATTACATTTGTGACGATGCATGCTTTTGAAGTCAATGCAAAATGATGATAAAGTTTTGAAAATATGGTTCAAATTAAGTATGGAGCTGCTTATCAAGTATGGCTCTTACGTCAAAAAAAAACATAATTCAGTCAACTCATATTAATTTAAGGCGGAAATAAAAATTGCCACACTTATTAATATACTACAAATATTCAGCATTAAAAAGAATTGAAAAAATACAGCTGTAGTGAATGCCTGTCATAAATCATATATAAATATGAATCTGCAAACAACAGGCTCCGTTGAGGCTGTGCATTATGGGCGCACTGTCCATCATCCGGGTATTGACACGAGCAATGCTTCTAAAAAGCTATTTTCTCCTTTTTCTTCAAAAAACTCGCGCACTCACCTCGGTGAAGCTTGCAGTCAAAATCAATTGTTTAATTTCTTAAATTTAAAAATAAATAAAATTATTTTTCTAACATATCGCAATAATTGTAGTCAACCACAATTACATGCAACCCTAAATACAAACATAAAATACAAAAAAACAAAAGCAAAAGGCGAATACGAGTATGAAGGAAATAACTTATTTAAGTACAAAAATAAGTGGCAAGTGTTTTTCAGGCTGAATTGCTCTCCATAGCCCAAGCAGTTTCGTGGATTTGTGACAATGAAAACCTTTCATTAAAATTCTTAATTTGCAGCGATCCCCTTTCGTCTTTGCATGCCTTAAATAACATCGATTCCTTAAACTAAATAATTGTTAAAACACAATCCAATCTGAGTTTTCTTCGAGGCAGATGTGTGAAAGTTTCCTTTTCTTTTGTTAGAGGTCATACAGGAATTTATTGCAATGACCGAGCTGACTGGCTTGCCAAAGAAGCGAAAAAAACTAGTTAATTTCCTTCCTATGAGCATTCCGAAACCTTATTTAAAGAATGATTTGAAAGACAAGGCTATATCTGAATAGAATACTTTATATCAAGCATCGACTAATGCGCAGCTCACTAAGGAATTTTTTCCATACATACAGAGACGACTAATGGCTAACCACTTTGAGTTAAATTTTAAGCTTATCCAGCTTCTGACTGGGCATGGAAACTTTAAAGCATATTTAAAACGATTCAATTTGTCGCCGACTGATAGGTGTTCGTGGTACAGTGGTGCAGTCCAGGATGCCAAGCATTTGAATGCACCAAGTTTATTCCGGAAAGACGTAAACTCAGGAACTGTCTTCTAAAGAACAATATAGCTTGGCCTCCTCATTTATCTACCTTTGTACAGAGTAAATCATCTTTCATTTCCTTTTGTACATGTATTAATAGTATTTTCCCCCGTATTATTTAAACTTTATTTCTGTGTGTTTGCTTGCATATATACTTTTGTATTTGTATTTTGAATATTTTATTTTTATTTGCCATGTTTCTTCAATTGTTTTATATCATCTACTGTATGTTTCTGTTAGTATGTGAGCAATTTTGTTTCATTTTTGTTTTTGTTTGTGTACCTACTTGCCCCCCCCCCTCATTTCTCTTTCTTCTTTCTTTGCATCTGTGCCTATGTCCCTATATTTGAAATTTATTCTACTATCAATTGTGTACTGACTTACATTTGTAAGCCTTGTGGTATACTTGTTGGCACACAAGGAGTTTATTCATAGAGAACCGAAAAACTATATATATATATCAATAAAATGTTTTAAAACACTCAAGATTTTAATAATGGTATACAATTTATGATATATTTAGGTATTATTCATCAATTTAGACATTCATCAGTTATTACAAATCTTTCTTATGACATTAGTTTTATCCATAAATTTTAGAATCAGATACTGAGAACAAAAGACAGATATTAAAAACTACTTTACAACAAGAGTGACATAATCGGAAATGGCATCGCAAAACGCATCAGCAGAAAACCCTTAATACAAGCATCTCGGGACGCCTCGAGCATGAAGTTGTTTAATTAAGATTTGCATCAGCGGTGCAATCAATACGCCAGTGGAACGGGAACCGTAACGGATCTACGGCATTCCTCTTCCATTTATTCCCCCCAGAGGAAAGGCGCTCATCCATTCCGGGCCTCGGACGACCCTCTTTGGTATCCAGCAGAAATAGCCTCTGGTCACGAACGGGTCACAGGCGCCTAATCCTTCAGGATCGACGCAATTAAGGGACTTCCTCTCCTCCCCCCTCTTCTCCGGAAGGATTAGCAGGCATCGAGATTTGAATAAATAATCGCCCGCATTTCGGGCCCCAATCGAATTTCGGCCGAATCATTTGGACTGCCTCACTCAACGCTGTTTGGGAATAAATTTTTACGGGGCACCTTGAATGATCTGCTCAGAACAATTCAAGCGGCACTGAGTGGGAAATATGAACTAATACATTCATAAATGTTTGAACAGTGCATTCCAGGAGTGGATTATGTCGAGCTTTTGAGCGGAATAACTACGGACGGAGGTTGTAATAATGAATTGGATTTCCAGGAAGTAATGGTCTTTAAAGTTGAATGTGTCAAGAGCTCGTTTATTGAAATGTGCGTCCACTTGCGCCTTATTTATTGAAATGCGCGCTTGTGTACTGCCGGTGGGTGAATCTAAATCATATCAATCATTGCTGACTACATATCAATTCTAAATAACTAGATTATTTTGCTAACAGCGAAGTAGTGTTAATGTTGCGACAGAATTGCTTTATTGGAAGAATTCTTTTCCCTTTTTATGAACAGCCATGGATAAATATGATTTTTTTTACGAGAATAAGCTGAATTGTAGAACATTTAGAAATATTTTATTGATTTTTTTGCAGCCAAAATGATATAATCTAAATATCTAATTTTCCAAAGAAAATTTTCTCAAGGGATATAAGTTGCAGCATTTTTTTTTCCCCTTCAATTATTTGAAGTTCCTCCCAGCTACTAATTATAAATTTTAACAAGATGAATTTCAATTGATTAAAACGTTTTAAAAGTGGGTTACAAATATTAAGAAGTAAATGACTGTTAAAAAAATAGCCTTCACTATATGATATCTATCCAGCAATCTCATATTATCAAAAACATTATAACGCCAATTAATTTTTCAAAAAAAAAATGGCACCTAAATAATTTAACATATTCTAAAAATATTTTTTTTTTCAAAAAATATTGTTACGAAAATCAAATTTCAATGCAGTTTATGTACGGTGAAATAGTCTTACAGGCTCAATAAAAAGAAAATACAGCTACATTCTAGTCGAAAATAAAGTGTACACAAACAGTATAGCCAAAACTATAATCATCAGCACACAAGCAGCAAATCGGTAATAGGGAACCATAACATGATAAAGCGCTTAGAGAGAAGTCGCAAGAGAGAGATTTAGCATGATTACTCCCACCTTTCGTTACACCTGCTACTATCTATTCATTTTAACTGAATTCTACTTGAATTCAGCTATTTGTTATTTGACTCAGTACTAACTAACTTCCAACTTTGGAACTTGGTCTTTTATAGTCTTCAAGGCAGGCACCGAATATTCAAGAAAGATATTGTATCTTTGATCATGAAAGGCCAAAATTCCAGCAATTCCGGAAATTACCTATTTTGAGCCAAACTGTAATCAAGGCCGGGGCCCTTTGATCCTGCATCCATTCAGCATCCATCAGAGTTTTTTTGAAACCTTATCCTCCTCTCTAGAAAATCGACTACGCTGGGAAACAACATTACAAACTCACAACAATATGCTAATATTGTAGGCCTCTGATTAGCAGTTGAAACTATTGTTTATGCTTATCTACATAAATATTAAACATTACAAAAAAGAAGATATAAGGGAACGTTACTGCATCCGGGTCTCTCTTTTTTTAACATGTTTGTAATCTCCAGTGATAGAGAAGAAATGTTAGTTAAAACATAACGTTGTTTGGGGGGGGGGGTGTTTCTTTAAAATAAACTATTGAAATTTTTATGATATGCATTTTAAAGCAAGGAAAAAAATGTTTAAAAATTGTGCCGTTTTTTCAGTTAAGGAAAACCATTTGTCCAGATTAAACCGATGTTGTTGTTGTTTTTGTTTTTTTTAAATAGACTACCGATTTCTTTAAACGCAATTTAAACAAAAATGTCTTTATTTTTTTATTTTCTTATTTACACTAACATGCAATATTTGAAAACATGAATAACATTTTAAGCACGACATCAGTTCTTTTCTTTCTTCATTTCCTTATTCATAGTACAAAATTAATTTTAAAAAAAAACTCCATCAAATATCATTATTGTGAGGAAAGGCAACGACTAGCATTAATATGAAAATATATTTATTAAGATTAAAGGACAAAACATTACTAACATAGAACATAAAAAGATGCATTGAGCGTGAGCTGCACATCTTGAAGTCTCACTGCCCAACTCTCGTCTGCCAAAAATGGCGGGAAAGCATCACGTGATTAATGACGCAATATGGCGCCCTACAGGATACGGGATCTGTCAGCAGTTCCCACATAATTGTTGTTCTTTTTCTTTTTGAAAACTATTAAAGTCTTTAATGACCATCTACTGTCTTTTTTCATTTGGATTCATTTCCTTCGAATTTATAAAATTTACTGAATATTTTTAGATTATTTTTCTAATTTAAGATAATACTCAATTTGATTCAAAAGTCATTTTGATGCAACTGATTGCGGTTCAATCATAGCAATTTTTAGATAAAAAAAACCTTTTATATTATCTTTATTTTATTTTAATAAAATTACTAGCTGATATACCTGGAACTGTCCGATGTTAAGATATCTATGATATTTACCCGTATATTGCATTTAAGTAAAAAAGTTTACTCCAAATGATACATCTTGTCACCTTGACCAATAATAAAATATCATATTTCTCTTTTATTATCACGGGCTGAATAGTAGATTAGCATGATATGTTAATTATGTTGGCGGAATTATCAACCACAATAAATAACTGTTAAGGATATTGGATGAATATGAGATCGAATACTGTAAAACAAGTAAGCATTCAATTACAATTTACTGCAGATACAGATCTAGATGAAAAACATGAAAACGATTACAATCTTGTTGTTTAAAATATGTTTCTCTCTAATTCTATAACATGTTTATTGGAGTACTAATTAAAAAAAGTATATTACTTTCTGTTATGAATTGCATTGCTTTATGGATTTTGAGGTATATTCTAAATACGAATAAATATTTTTGCTATTCATTCATCGTTAAATTTACACTATGAAAAAAGAGCTACATATAAATAAATCTTTATTTATAATGAAAAATATTTTTTTTTTCTATTCCATTTTTTAAAAATAGAATCATTGAACCTGACATTTAAAACAGAAACTTATGAATTCAGTCAGGATATTACGCCTGATTTTAAAAGCGAACTGGTGAAAGAATTTATCTTCAAAGCCTGCTTTTTCTCCTGATTAATTAGGATGACAAAGAAAATTCAGTAGAGCATGCAAATTCCATATCAGAAAGGGGATATAGAAGACAAAGAAAACATATTCCGCCCAAAACAATGTTCTTAAGGATAAACAAGCATAAAATTTTTGGCTTTGGTAAAAACAAAGCATTTGCCTCTTGCAAACTCTTTGCAACATCGATTTCTGCTTGGAGGCGCTATCATCTTATCTTCTGTAGCTTCCCTCCCCCCCCCTTCTCAAATCTGTTCCTATCGTCTGTTCTTCGCAAAAAATCAGACGACACATTTCCACCCCTGCGGGCAAAAACTATACGAATAAAAAAATAAAATGTCATCATTTTTTCTCCCAACTCTCGATTGCATTTGTCGGATTTATTTGAAAATTCTTGTCCTCCTCTCCTTCCCTCAGCGAAAATTTTTGTTTCATTTTATGATTCCAGATATTTCCCGCCTTTTCTTTTTGCATTCGAAAGAAGTGGTCGTTTCCTGTCAACTTGTGGTTACAGTGAAGATTTTTCTCGATGTTATATATAATATATATATTTTTTTACTTTATTTTTACTAAATGGTTTTCTGTGGGTGCGAAAGAAAAAAAAAGGGGGGAGCGAAAAAAACTAATTTTCTTTTTTAGTAGAACTTGAGAGATGTTGGTCCATTCCTCTGCCTCCCTTATTCCACCCCGGGGGTTATTCCCGATGCAATTTCGCTAGCTCGACACTCGGAATTTATCGTCTGTTTCGTGGCAACCGTTATTAACCCGTGGGCAGTCTGTGCAAATGCATTCGAAACACAGCCCTGGATGTTGATTCTTAAAAGAGTGCGCAAATAACGTTTGGTCTGGAAGGGAATTTCCTCACGGAATAGTTTTATTTACGAGCCAAGGGACGGACGAGGCGATTCCAAACTGGTTTGTTCATCAACATTTATGCGCAGCCACTTTGCGCTCTTCCGAAACTTGTGGTTTAAGTCCAAGCGTCTCTCTGGAATTGTTCGTTGGATTAAACTACCAAGGAATCACGAAAAATAACCCTCGATTGGAATTTTTGAATGTATCAGTAAAAGTTGTGTATGAGTATGTAGAATTTTGTTGTAATATCAGTACGTTGTATCAGTAGATTTTTTTCCTTTACTTGTGATCAGATGATGTGCGAGAAACCTTTTTTTCTTTGCTTATAAACCAGCACAGATATTTTATCAGTATAATTTTATCCTTTACAATTACCGTGTTCATAAAGTTAAAAAATTTGTTTGTGGCTCTTATTGGACAAATTTAATTTTATCCTTTTTGCTTAGAACTGTACAATTACTGTAATCATAAAACATAATCATTGGTTTGTGGTCCAGAATTAGATCAATAAAATAATATAAGTTTGTTCCCAAAATGTTTTAATACTAAAAGATATTTATCTATTGTTTATTGTTTGGAACATCTATAGTGTAAAATACTACGATTTAATCTCTACCATGTAACTAATATGTCTTGATCAAGCTATAGATCATTTCATTTTTCCGCCCAATTCTGTCTCGTGTTAATTCCTATTAATGATGATTCAGTACAGAATTCAACAATTTTATTATCTGAAGAAAGGAAACATAAATCTTTCAATAATTTAAAACGAAATAAATTACTTTCATGCTTTTAGACTATAGTATCCATAGTATATTATCCATATTAATATTACATTCAGTAATTTTAATATAGGGAATTTAGTATCCATATTAATATTACATTCAGTCTGCTCATGGTATGCATATATATCACTGATTTCAATTCAGCTAGATAAATCACTCGCAGTTGTAATATCTGTATGTTATAATGTTCAAATGTTGACTTCCAATCTACGGCTAATTTTTGCAAAATACAACAAATTTGTTGACAGTATATTTACACAACACTATTAAAAAACTTGGATTAAAGTGAATCAGTAGTAATTCGAATTTATAGGGCAAATCAAGATCTACAATATTAATCCCTGCTATCGGCTTTTCTTGAGGATACGCTTTCTGTAGATATCCTACATATATCCATATCAAACAGTTTTTTTTTACCGAGAAGCGCACAGCGCTTGAAATTCATACCCGGTGTTTAATAAACAACACCTAATAAATCATATCACTGACTCTCCGATCCGCCCGAAGGCACACGGATAAAGAAAAACTGAATGACCGGACCGCCACAGCAGCAACATTGGCGGTAACTGTGGTTGAGTTCTAAGGGCCATCACCGGCTACGGTACAACCCTTCCCGAAGGAGGTACGTCCCGTCATCAATGGGAGGAACCAAAACCCCCACCTATTTATGTACCCACCAGGGTGGCGAGATCCAGCCACCATACCAGAAGCATCTCATCCTCATTTCGAAGTGCCCGCCCCGGGGGTTAAACAGCACCTAATAAGACCATCGTAATTTGAAGAATTTCAAAAAAGATTCGAACGAAGAAAAAAATAAAATTTTAGAAAATAGTCGAAGTAAAGATAAAACAAAAATTATAGCACTCTCGCTTTGAAGATACATTCAAAACAAGCGCTTAAATCTACGTATAACGGCCTTTTTTTAGAACCTTCTGAAAACGGATAATTTCTTACATGATGTTGTTAATCATTCTTTCTGCTTCTTAATTTTTATTTAACTGATTTTAATTAAGCTATCAAACATTGGTGCATATATATCTAATCAAAGTAAGGAAAGGAAATAAATGTTTCTTTAAAATTTTAAATATGGAACTTTAAAGTATAGGAATATTGAAAGATCTCATTTATTTCGATTAACGTGCATCAAACGGCAGAAATATTAAATATGAAATGAAACAAAGGTTTACATAAATTTATAATTTTTCTTTGTTATAATTTAAGTTATAAGAATTAATATACATAAGGATGATTTTTTTCTTTAAGATTAGTTTTTTTATAAAGGTTATTTTAATGTTTAATATTAATTTTAAGAATATATACTTTAAAAATATATACTCTAATTATAATATTACAATTAATATATAGTTTAAAATATATAAATTATACATTTCCTTTAAGAATCATTGAAGAAAAAATCATTTTCTTTTTCCTTTTATATGAACTCTGCGAATACAAAAGAATGAATTTACAGAGAAGAATAAATACATTCTCAATGCTCATCATAACATTCTTTTTATCAAAACCCATCGAAATAATGAATTCCAGTTCCTTAATAACCCAATTGAAAAGTACATTGTGTTCCTTTCATTACGAAAAATAAATTCAAAATTTATCAATAATTTCCAAATACGATCTGTGACTCGCAACATGTATCCTTAAAGAATTTTCTTTGTCATGTTTGAAGATAATTTATGACGAAAAAACACGTGTCAGGATCTCAGAAAAGACGGAATCCCACGATTCTTTTGAATGCAAAATTCGTCGCGATTTCTTTATTCATATGCAAACAGGTCCGCGCCCTCGAAGAATGGCACGAGTCGGAAAAAATCATCTTCATTTGAGAGGTTCTGTTTGTCGGTTGCTTTTTTTTTTTTTATTGCTGTTGCTGTTCTTTTTGTGTTTCGTGCCTGGGCTTGTTTGTGGAGTAACAAAACCGTTTTTCATGGGTCTTTCGTTCCGTGAGTCCCAGTTTTGTTTCATTTATTGGAGAGAGATACGATAGAATAAGAATTGGGTTAGTGTTTCCACCCCCTACTTCCCAACCCCCAACTCCTCCAGAAAGGAAGGCCTTTTGTGGAATTGTTTTCAGGTACGCGTCTTCATATTTCGCCACATATTTCAGTTTCGTGGGAGATCTGGAGATGTTTTTCTGATAGGTGGGATGCAGGTGAGGTTTGTTTTCCAATTTGTCAAATAAAGGCAGGGAGAATACAAGAATTTCGTAGTTATTTTGAAAAGAGAGATCCATTTTTACCATTATTTCTTGAGAACTATCACGGGAATTTGATGAAGAATGAGAGAATATCAAGAGAAGGAGCATTAGAGTCGCAAGGAATAACGAGAATCAAAAGAATTTCTTTAAAATAGTCCATTGATAAATTTGTTCCAGTTGTTGAAAGAACATTGAAACTGTCATTTCCATATTTATATGATCTGCAGTATCCTTCTGATCATTTTCAGCGTTCTGGTTACTTTTAATAAGGAAATCAAAACATTTGTTAAAAATGGATAATGGTAAGATGATCAGATCTGAATTTAAAAAATTCAATGTTGCATTTTTAAGAGTTATCTACAGCATTGTTTTTCTTGAAGATTAGGAGTTTCATTAAGAAGCGCCTCATCTTTCACCACCTGTCTGGAACAATGAAATCACATTATAAACTAAATCCTGTTAATTGGATTATTTGTATGTAATTTTCATATTTGTATGATCTGCAGTATCTTCCTGGCGATTTTGAGCGTTTTGGCTGCTTTTAATAATAAAGACAAAAAAAAACCTTTTTTAAAAATAAATAACTGTCTTAATTAAGAAATTTAATGTCGCCCTTTTAAGAAGCTATCTACATCATTGTTTTACTTGATTACAGTTCGTTTCATTAAGAAAAGAATTATTTTTCTCACCCTGACCGAAACAATGAAAGTACATTCTAAACTAAATCCTATTAATTGAAATCAGGAAGTAAAAAAAATATTCCATTCATAAAACATATGATATACACACACAAAAAAGTTAAGCTTATTGCAGTAACTCAAAATTATTTTTAATAATTTATATGTGAAGCATTGAGACAAAAAATACTGTAATCAAATAAAAAAAATCGCCTGCGAGGTTTTAATGAATATCTGTTTTAAACCTTCTTGATTTTAGAAATATCATTTTTGGAAAAACGTCTGTTTATTTAGCTGTCTATTTATAAGCGAACAATAGATTGGTATTTCATTTTTTTAAACATTGCAGATTTCAATCAATTTTTGGGCCAAAACCGACAAAATGTATACTGTCTATATACGAGTGTATGTAAACACGGCGATACAAAAAAAAAAAAAAAAAAAAAAAAAAAAAAAAACATAACAATTTATATGAATAAAATTTCGTTATGCGATATAATGGCAATATTGAAGATCTGCATCAAAGTTAAAATAAATCTGTCAATTAAAAGAACAGGGAATATATTTAAAAATCTTTCTTGGAAATTTGGTCCATGTTTGAGGTTCTCTTAAAAAGGTCTCAAATAAGTGATTGGAACATAAACAAAAATTATTTCCATCTTGCAATCTTTTCTTCTGATTGATGTATTTAATCTGAGATAATTCACTATACAAAGGTACGTTGAAAAATAAATGTTTCCTTATTAAATTGAACGAAAATGTCGATATGAGGACATTGACTATTATTTTCTTAAGAAATGAATTGCTAGAAATTAGTAATATGTTTCTTATTATAAACAATAAGAAAGTAATTTCAAATTACTAAATAATATGAAAGCCTTTAACACAAATTTATTTTAATAATTGAGTTTCTTTTTAAAACAGGAAATGTTTAGAAATTTCATCACTTCTGCCTGAAAAAGAGACAATTTATTCATAAATGCAAAATGTGTCATGACTATATTTTTTGTAAACCAAATTCTGCATACTATTTATGAAAGAATCTCTTAAACTTGTTTTCTATTAAATGCTGCATCGTAACAATCAAAAATCTGAACTACTAAATAGTCAATATTTGTAGATCTAAATATATCTGTATGTGTGAAATAAATCTTCTTATATGCATTGTGAAAATTCAAAAAGAAACAAAACGGATCTTTGGTTTTGTTCCATCAACTATTTATCATATTATTCACAAAGTAAATGCCTCTGGATTCAAGGTCCGTAAAACTGACTGTTTACTGTACAGATAACGAGCAGAAAATGGCTTACTATTGTGATGAAAAATTATAATTGAGATTCATCTTGAATTGATAAAAATCCTTATTATTATTTTTCAAGTAATCCTTATTTCGTGCCATTCTTATTAAATTTATTTTAAGATAAGATTTTAATCAAATCTCTATAACTTTCAAATCCTATTTATGAATTGTTTTTAAATATTTTGAAAGGAAAAGGTATTGTTGTAACCTATAAACAGAAAAAGATTTAATTATTCTCTAAACACTGCTGCGTGTGTGAACTTTTTTTATCTTTGTACTCATAGTCTAAAAATAATCAGATTATAATACCTCATTGCCCAATTTGTGCTTTCGCTAAAAACTCACTTTTATGGGAAATAATTCTGTAAGAATCGCTCTTTAGTTTGAATTCCTATTGTTTAAGTTTGAGTTCGGAATTTTTTCTCATCGTTATAATTTGAACCTTGACCCATCGGTTTGGTGAATTACATTTATGAGCATGAGGTTTTTTTTTAATTTATATTTTTATTCGCAAGCTGTAAGTGATTAAATAGGATTTCTGTATGATCGCCCTTTACCCAATAGGATTTTCAATATTTTTTTAAGGGCCGGGATAGCCTGGTTGGTAGAGAGTTGGATTCGCGTCCCTTAGGTTGCGAGTTCGAACCCGGCCCGCCGAAGATTCCCCGCATGCTTGGTGGCTGACGCGCGTACAAATCTGTTGTGGTCACAAAGTCCTCCATGTCGAGTATTACCACTGGGGGTACTGGTTCAAAGGTGATCGTTCTCTGATTCAGGTCTAAATTACGATCTGTGATTGAGTGAATGAAATGCGTGAATGAAGACAGCCCCGTAAAAAGGCTTGTGACGTGTGTGTAGCTAAGTCGTTCTGTTGGCCCTAGATGGCGCTATTATAAAAGACAAGAGACTCTCCCCCATCGGCTTAAAATCGCTGTCCATGGCAAGTGCCATAATAAACAACGACAATTTGTTTGTTGTTTTAATGATCAGTGATTGACAGAAAAAAAGATTTTTAAAGTTCGAGTAAAGAAGATATTATTTTTTTCGGATTTATTTTTTGAATGCTGCTGAAACTTTACAGATATAGTAATGATTCTGGTATTCGAGGAGTTACTTATTGCATATCTCTAGTTGGAGCGATGTAGTTTGCTCTATTTGCTCTATTGTAGTTTGCTCTATTTTCCCTAATGCATATCGGTAGATGCAGTTGGATCCTATGCTGAAGAAATTGTTTTCTAATTGCTGATGAGATGGCACAGACTTATCGATAATTCTGATGTCCTAATATTGGTGTGACTGTCTACCGGCTGGTGTTTTAATGTTTGCTCTTCATCGTCTATGAAAACCTAGGCCCGGGACATGTACTACAATCTTGATGAGATTTTTTCAAGCTGTTATGCGAAGGCACTGTATGTTCGTTTGTTTAATAAGTATTTATGACTGTGATAGTTGGCGATGAAATTGGCGACCCGTGGAAGATATGGCTGTCTGCAATGATGTTTTGAATCTTCATCCGGCGATGATGATGAATCCTAGAGTTCTTTCGATGAACTGTTAAGATGACTTTCTGTCACGTATCTACCTGCCATGCCAAAAGATATGCCAAAAGATACGTAGTTTTCTTCTATTTTGTCATCATGTTCTATAGATTAAAAGTGGAAATAACAAGGGAGCTTTCGATGACTCGCTTGTTGTTTTGCAAAGTATATATCGTGTCTGTATTAAATTTTATTTGTTCGAATTGAGTAGCTCTTTGAAATTGTAGTATTGTGGCTAATAAAAAATGCATGTTTGCAATTTAAATTCTAAAACCTTTCTTTGTGTCACATGACATAGTATAAAAATTTATAATGCTTATCTCATGCAAATCGAACGATGATTTTCGGTAAAATATAATGCTATTTTATTTATAACCAGCAGTACCCGCACAGCATTGCCCGTGGCACGACTTCCAAAATAAAAAATTAGCTTTAAACTTACGTCTAGCTCCAAACGCTATGACATGGGAATGTCATGCGGGATCAAAAAGATATTTAGAAATCATCAAAAATAACTACAAAACAATTTTTTATAGCACACGTTCAGAAATACTTAGCGCTAAGCTCTGATATACAATCATTTGGCGTCATGCGAGGTTGGCAGTTTTTCGATGGCGCTTTTGCTACCGTCCCCTATTGCTGCCTAAGATATTCATTCTCCATCAGGTCATATCTTTGAATGATGATAAAATGGAAATGTGACATATTATTCTATTTTCGTTATATTAAACATTGAAATTTTTAATATTCAATGTTTAAAATTTCAACTAAAACTTACATAAAACCTAAAACATATATAAAAATATAGGAAAAAATATAGGTGTTATTGATATTATGCTTTATTTTATTCCTCATAAACACTTTTTTAGGATTCATCATTTGTTAAGATCACGAGGCCTAAAAACAGTGCGTAATTGATATTGCGTTTTATTTAATTCTTTAGAAACATTTTTTTCTAGAATTCATCATTTGTTAAGAGGGCGAGTCGTAAAAACAGTGCATTATTAATATTGACTTTTATTTAGTTCCTCAGAAACATTTTTCTAACATTCATCATTTGTAAGATGACGAGTCCTTGCTATTCATACACGAGAAACTTAAAAGACAGAGTATTTTTTTGCTCATTTCTGCTAAAAAGTGAGATATCCGAGGTGAGACTTTAAATCATAAACGTGATGTCTCCCTCTCGTTTTTGTTCACGGCTCTATGCAGGTCAGAAACATACCTTAATTGGAATTTAAAACTATGGACGTGGGCCGCAGCGTTAGTCACCGTTCTTGCATAATGATGGGCCCTCCCCCTGTTCGGTAAGGTGGTATGGGTGTTTTGCAGTGCGTGAGTCAAAGGGTGGGGGATTCATCATCGCCACAACCGCTGACAGCGACAAATTGGACATTTAGGAGGTTGTTAAAATTCTTTGCTCGACAAGATTGCTGTCACCCACAGGGAACGAACGATAAGTCAGGAGAAAAAAAAGCCGAAGTCACGTTTAATCATTCATTTATACATGGAATGGAGGATAAAAGCAGTGAAATCTCACTGACGTATAGGGATTTTTCTGCCACTTCATTATTTTTATTGACTCACTTCAGATATGTATTCATGCATTTATACAGAAGTAAAATCTAGGTAAAATTTAGAATGCAATCATAAATTTTAATTTGATGTAAGTTAGATGCGACCATTCAGTTCAATTTTTGAGTCATTCATGTATCTTGCAGCTGAAAATGGTTGTCATGTTACTACATTATATGATGTAACATGCAGTTACGTAATAATTTACTTTCACAGTGATGTAAGAATGGTTTAAAAGCTACTTGGTGTTGTGCTTCAAGACATATTTAAACAAATTTCAAATCAGAACATTGGCTCACGACTTGTGTAGATACCTGGTTTAGCATATCTAGACAAGTCTTGAGTCAAAACTTGGTTTAGCATATCTAGACAAGTCTTGAGTCAAAACTTGGTTTAGCATATCCAGACAAGTCTTGAGTCAAAACTTGGTTTAGCATATCTAGACAAGTCTTGAGTCAAAACTTGGTTTAGCATATCTAGACAAGTCTTGAGTCAAAACTTGGTTTAGCATATCTAGACAAGTCTTGAGTCAAAACTTGGTTTAGCATATCTAGACAAGTCTTGAGTCAAAACTTGGTTTAACATATCTAGACAAGTCTTGAGTCAAAACTTGGGTTTAGCATATCTGGACGAGCCAATATTTGGTCAGCATATCTAGTAAAGTCTTGAGCCAATACGTGGTTCAGCATATCTAGAAAAGTCTTGAGTCAATACTTGATTCAGCATATCTAGAAAAGTCTTGAGTCAATACTTAATTCAGCATATCTAGAAAAGTCTTGAGTCAATACTTAGTCTAGCATATCTAGACAATGAATCAAAGATTTACGATAAAGGACAACCTCTATTGATAAAAGTGTTTGGAGAGCTAGATCTGATTTGAAATAAAAACTGATTTATCTAACATGTTTTGGAGTAGATTAATTTCTTTAGAACTTCCATGAGATTACCCTACATTCGTGCTTTATTTGCAAGAAAACTTCCATTTCATTGTTAAAATGCACGTTATTCCGTTTTTCTGTTTCTGTAATCTGCTTAAGATAGTGTCTATAACTTATTTCCTGCTATTCTTTTCCTGTCCGTGATATTCCTTAAAGCAAAAGGCAGTTGGTAAGTAATTGAGTTTCTCCTGTGAACGGTCGCATGACAAACGTAATGTAGTACAGATTAAAATGAATATAGTATGCACTAATATAAGTATGTATTCTACGAAAAGTAGCATACACGTAGAGATAACTAATCTATTGGACTCCATTTTCCTAGTTTAATTCTTCTCACAATAAAGTGACACGAAAACTCCTACGGCACATTCAATATGAAACTGGAGACAATACAAATGAATCATATCAAAATGTCTGAAGCTGAACCAATACTTCATTATAATTTCCATTAAATTTGTAGGTTTGTCTAAAGGAAACCAACATAGATACCTAAATATAATGAAATATATTTCTGTGACAACTTTCTGAAGCCAAATGTAAAAAAGTAATTATTCATATTTCGAATTCAAAGATTTTAAATTTGTCGATATTTATTAAGGATAGACTAGATTTTTACTAGTTTTTATTCTTATTTTACACTTACTAAGTCTCTCACAGGAAAAGTTTTCATTTCAGTTTTTCAATATTTCAGCAGGACTGTTCTTCTTTATCAGATTATGAAGAATAATAAATATTCGATAAAAGCGCAGTGATGGAATAGATTTCGCCCGGAAACTTTCCCGAGCAAATTTTAAATATATTTTGTCTGCTTTTAAATTGAATTTTCCCATTGTTTTAAATACTGATTTCCGAAATAAAAGAGAAGAAAACTCTCCCGCTTTCAATTAAAGTAAAGAAGCAGGACTCGGGTAAATCTTATCAATAAAGAAATGTTTAAAGAAATCTCTTTCGGAAATTTCGTGCTTATTCATTTTGAATTATTATTTTATCTTTTCAAAATCCCGAGGCCAGTTTTCTTCTACAAATCCAACGCTTTTTACTTATTTCATAAACGCTTCTTCGATCTGTTTTCTTTGCTAAACTTTTTGAAAATATATTTAAAACAAAAAGAAAATTCGAAAAGAAGAAAATAAAAGAAGTATTTTTAATGATATATCTAAGCATTCGAATCCATTTCTTTCGTTTTCCATTTTTGCTTATTTACATTTGGCTTAACTTTCGAAATCGAATTATGAAAATTTCCTTTGTCGTTCGAAGAAAGAAGGAAAAGGCGGGATAAAAAAAAAGAAAGAAGTTACAAGAGAGATTTCTTTGTCTCTTCTATTATTCGCTTATTTTTTCGACTTCTTTTTATTAAATAAAAAAATGGGGAGAAAATATAGAAGTTTTTGCAAAAACTTTATTAAAGTAGTATGGCGATAAAAACTTTAAAAATAATGCATAGACAAAGCTTTCCTTTTCTTTTTTCTTTGTAGACATTTAAGTCGAGGTCATGTATTTTCATTGAGAATTCTAACGATGCAAAGTTCCTTTCTTTCAGAATTTTTTGATCTTAAAACAAGTCCTTGATAATGAACCGTGCATGTTTTACAAGTTAACAAGGAAACGTTTTTTTAAGAAAATAAATAAGGTGATTTGAATTTTTAAAAACTCTTAATTACATTGTAAAAAATACTTTTAGGCGAATTAATTCAGAATATATTATTTTGAAGATAATTTCCGATACAAGCAATTTAATTTCAATTTAATTTTTTCTATCATAACGCTTTCGGCAATTATCATATAAAAAAATCACAGAAAAAAAATGTTATTGAGACTGAAGCAATTGCTCTTCTTATTTTTGAAAATAAAACGTCTGAAATAATTTTTTTTCAATGCAGAGTAACGAGTAGTTGCAAAATATTAATAAGTTTTTTTTCCTAATTGCAAAAAAAGTTGCTTTAATAATCGCTCTCGATAAATTTAAAAAAAATCGAGATAGAATTATTTTTAAATTGCTGTTGTATTGAATGATTCAAATTATCAGCCAGAAAAATTTATATTATCGATTTTCAACTGGCCGGATGAAAAAGGTGGATATCACTCATGAAATAATCAGCCATATTAGTTACATAATGGTAAATGAGTATCTTTTCTTCATCTCTGCAAAAAAAATTATTTTTGATTGTCCTCGAAATATTCTAAACAAAAGAACAAATCCGGTCTTAAATTATATGGTATTAGATGTTTTTAACAAACATTCAGCATAATTTTTACTTTTGAATTTAAACTGGTGAAATACAAAAAAAAATTCAGATTTTTCACGAATTAACAAATTTTTATTTAACCCTTTCTATGGCCGTGGGAAGTATGCTTCCCACCAAATGTATCAATCTTTGTATGAAAGTATGTAGGTTGGCATAAGTTGTGATAAATTTTTTTAGTAAGTCAGAAACTTAGATGCTTCAGTTCTTTATCTCAGACAAAATGATGTGTCTTGATTTGTTACTTAATTATTAATTAACTAAATTAATTAATGAATCAAATTAAATGTATCTAATAAGCTAAATGAATCCCTTTTCTTATTCTCATTTCAAGCCTAAAAATATTTTAACATAATGTGACTAGAAAAAAATGGCCCTTGGAAGGGTTAAAAAAACTACCTGATATGCTTGTTCACATTGAAACTTAAATTAAATCATATATTTCAAGATCTCGAATAATTTTTTTATTTATTCGATGTCAATCCATACCAACACTTTAAACCACTGTACCAATTTGCCAATTTTATTCTAGATCTCTTATACATGCGCTTTTTGTGGGAAGAATGCGACTTTATAATATAATACAAAAAGGTGTTTAATTCGATATCAGATTATCTGTGTGGATGATCCTAAAACACCACAAATAATAAATATTTACAAATCTCGTGGATTCAATCCCTCCTCCAGCGAGATACATTACATAGTTGCCTACTTTGCTTGTTTAATAATGGCTTTAACACAGTAAGGTCTAAATTGAAACGATACGTCAGATTTTTTACGATTTGAATGTTTTCTATTGCTTCTTAAAGAAGAAAGTGAAAAGTTTCTTGCTATGAACTCATGATATATGAATTACGGAATGTATCCTGTTTGAGAGATTTATTGTTATTCCAATCGCGCATCATTTTAAATGTTTTTTTAATTAATACATCAAAATAAAAAATTTTAAATATCAAAAGTTCTGTTATTAATTGCATTAGGCAGACTGTATGTAAAAGATTATATATTTCACTAGATTATAGATATACATAGAGATTTTTTTCACTATGGTTATGGTGAAATGAATTATTATTATGATGTATAGACTTAGCAAGTTATTTTTTAATTCTTTTTTAGCGCAGGAGCAACAAAATAATGATTTAATGCTCAAGAATGGGTTTCTGATTCTTTCGTTATCGATTATTATTTGAAAAGTATTAAAACCAAAAATTTACATGAAAATTTCCCTTCTTTTTTTTTCATATGCCGATGAAAATAATAGATAATGGATTACTTAACAATGCTTTCGCAAATAATAATTCGAAAAAAATATCAAAAAGTATTTCTTTTTTATTGTACTTCAACAATGAGTATTTTGGGATCAATGTAATGAAAGCAATTCGCGTCACAGGAAAGAAAGGGGCATTACGATTCTGTAATACCCCTTTCTGTTTCCTTAATCTAATCTCTTTAAAGATTTATAGGGATTCTTAATAGGTGCTAAATAAAGGAAATCAAACCAGTAGCAAATTTAGCGACTTTATAACAAAAAAATAAGATTTGGGATACTCAAAAGTTTTGACTCTATCATTATTAGAAACCGAGGTCTAGAAATCCTTCAAAATAATTCCATGTGATTTTATGTCCTGTTAGAAAAGCCTATACGAATTCGAAAGACTGAAGTGACGTTATCAATTTTCTTTCTTTGGAGTGTAATTGACAGAGCGAAAGAATTGCACTTTTGTAACCTTTTTAAAGGTAAAATAATGTATTATGCCATGAATATTTTAAGAAAAACACAGTTCATGGATAACAAAAAGCACATTCAAAATGAATAGAAAGAATGGTTCTTGCAAATATTAACAATTCAAGTAGAAAACTATCTCCAATTAAATCATAGCATAATCTGTAACTGCTCATGGGCTTGAGATAGTCTATGGTATTATACTTTTTTTAATTTCCAGTTAGAGTTGTAAGAAGATCTTATTGGTCTCTATGATCCCAAAATTTAAAATAGATATTACTTATTAATAAATCTAATAGAATTTTTGAAATTAGACCTAACTTTTTTAAACAATCCATTGAATAATGAGAAACAAAAACACTTTTTAAATTTTCAAGCAGAAAAGCAGATCTTGATTGAAAAGTTTAAACCTAAACTTACATCCCAATACGAGCAACTAACCAACAACCACCTGCCAAAGACTTTAGCAGATAGAAAAATACCCACTACTCTGAAACTTCTGCATTCTTCAAATTCGTTCCTTTTTTTGCAGCTTTCCCAGTCCGTGGTCTAGGATACACCTTTTGGTAGACACTTTGGTAAAGAAAAGGAAAACTTCTTTTTACCACCATACTGTCGAGACAACGATAATCCGACATAACAAGGCCGCATCTTTTTTCACACGGTACAAAAAAGAAGTTGATAGAGAATTGCAGCATCGCAATCAATCCACGATTTCAACCCTAACAAAAGAAAAAGAAAAACAAATAGAAAATAGAGGAGAGAGAGAGAGAAAAACGCGGCATCTCTTGTTCCAAATTCTCAACAACCTCTCTCTCCTCTCTGCCGTCACCCCTACAGAAAAAAGTAGAAGTGAATCATCTATGTTCGAAAAAGGTAGGTACAAAGAAAAAGAAGGGGGAGAAAAAGGAACAGATAGAAGAAATTGTCGAAAATAAGGAATGAAAACCAATGGAAAAGGCAACCGGGGGGTGGGGGGTGGAGTTTATTGCGATTCCGAAGAGAGGGTGAGGGAGTTGCTTAGCCCTGTGCACGTGACCCGCAAGTCAAAGATGCAGTTCGAGCCCGTTTGTTTGTTCGCAATCAGACCGCCACTGGATAAACAGGTGGGCGGGGGGCAGAGGGCAGTGGAATGAAACTGAAATTGGACTTGAAAGGACAGTTATCGAATTTGAAGAACTTGTCCCAAAAGTAAATTAAGCGAAGCAGGGTGGATCCATTTTTTTATTGTTGGTTCTCCTAATTCCGGTATCTTTTTTTTTCTCTACGAAAGAATAAGAAAAGTTTGAGTTGTATCTAATGAAAGAGAGTATTTCAGTCAATATAAAACAGTGTAAGTGTTAACCCGTTCAGGTAAAATGATTAGTATAGCTCGTCATTGGTTTTTCATGCCACACAACACAATGACGAGCTACACTCGTCATGGAATTATAGCTATTATTGAATATGATAGTAAATTTGTTTTAAAATTCCTAGTGTAATCAATCCGTCAGCACTTTAATTACTTATATTGATATCATATATCACTATCGACAGAATTTTGTGGTACAATTCACTGCTATACTGTTATTAATGGGATTCATTCTTATAAAAATATTGTGTGGATATCGGTGCGATCTCTCTATGTATATTTTTACTAAAATAAAAACGTGTTATAAAAAAAAACACCGCAATGAATAAGAGTAGTGCAAATTCTGAAGAGCAAAGTGACTAGAGGGATTCTAAAGAATCAGAAGAAATAAGCATACTCCTGATTTATACATTTAGAGAGGCTGATTTGAAATTACTGATAATGAACCTGATACTGATTTATATTTACCTGATACTAATATTGAAATCAACGAGAGTGAAATATTACTAAAAACACAAAAACCTGCTAGAGGGACTAATAAGTGATTCTGATGAATACTCTGGTGCCATAGACACGTCATCGTGTGAAAGGATTTGAAAGGAAATAATATACTTGAAATAAAATAACTTACGTTAGTACCTGGTGTTAAACGCTCTGATTTTGCGAAAACTACGTGCTAATCTAAAGTCATTAGACGGTTTTGAAGAATATGAATCAATTTGTTGAATTTCAACTTACGGTTTGTAGTTATATCGACATCAATAATGCTATTTTAATTAACAGTATTTAAAAATTATAAAATGAAATAAATTGTTTAGATAAAAATTAAATGATTATTTCATGCAAATTTTTTATTATTAAATCATATTGGAAGGGGTTAAATTGCAATTTTTTTTGCATCATCTTTAGTAACATATATTCTTAATTAGAAACTGTGTATGGTAAATAAATAATTCATCTTAAAATAAGAAATAATATAATTTTTTTTCTGTATATTAAAATTATTCAATTTCAAATACATCTTTTTAATTCTTGGTCTTTTTTTGATTGAAAATAATATCGTTTTCCTATAACTACTTTCTTTGTTTCAATTGGCTCTTCAAAGTACTCTTATAACTAATAATTCTAAATATAAAAGATATTAATGTAAAGGATGTCCCAAAATTAAAGCAAAACGTGAATTTGCTATCATTCGCACAATAAAGTGTTAGCCACTTCATTAAAAACCATTTGGCCTTTGATTATTTAGGGTTAGTAAAAATGGAGAGTTACACGATATACCATGTGTTAAAGCAAGATTTGAATTAAAACACAATTTTTTTCTTTAAATTGTTATATTTTTTATTGAATCGTAAAGTACACAGGATAGGATTATATATGAAATAAAACATAAGGCAAATGGCCTCCACGGGCTTGCAAGCATATAAGCACTGTTTTGTCAAAATTTTCCATGACAATTTTGCATAAATGAGACTGAATTTCGTTGATGCAGCGTTGAAATTTCTTCTTTAATGTACGCATGCTTGTGGGGTTCTTGACACAGATTTTTGACTTCAAAGAACCCCATAAAAAGAAATGCAATGGTGTTAAATCACACTATCTAGAGGACGAATTCTCAAATGTTCGCTAGATTTTTATTATTTTTGATATGTTGTTCAACAATAAAAACACTTTCTTCTATCATGTAAGGTTCCATTTTTACAAACAATAAATTATCGGCTGTCAAATGATTATTTTTAATACAGTTGCCAACACTTTACTACACGAATGGGGGCCATTTCAAATCTTGCGTTAATTTTGCGACATCCTTTATCATTTAAACAGCGAATTATAAATTTATCTTTCAGTCTTTGATTTATTTTATTACCAAAAGTTTTAGGCTTTGCTAATTTAAGATGAAAATAACCAATACGCAATCATTTACAAAAATGCACCATAATTTTTTTTGTTTTTTCCCCAAATATACAACTTCGAATTCGAATTTAAATAAATTCATTGATTATTTGTCAAACTTTTTCTTACAAATATTGCTATATAATGGGAAAAATTCAAAAAGGTTTCTATGTTGTTCGCCAACCCTGAGTTAATATGTCAATAAACTTTCCTTCAGAAACTAAGTCACTGCTATTATAATATTGACAAACGCGTCCAAATCAAAATATTGGCGTGAGTTTTCCCATCAGTACAAGCATGAAAATGCCATTAACTAAAAGATAGTCTATTTGTTCACATAAGAATATACTTCAACGAAAGGTACGCATGCATTAAAAAAGCACCAAAACAATAAAAGACTTACGAATTATACATATTATTTATAATATATATGTTTAGAACATAGTAACATAAAATGCAATTATTAGATCACAGTCGCATGTGGAAACGATGAATCTGTAAGAAATGTTACATATGATACTAGTTGTTTTCTGTTAAAATTTCATTCTATAATATTCGATACTTAAAAATAAGTTTACTTAGTTCAAAAGACACTTATATCAATCCGATTATTTGAACAATTTGGGCTGAACCTAAAATTCTAATATTAGGATTAATATTTGTTCATTTGACTTTATTCATATGCTAATTTTTCGTAAAATTTCTTGTTATGTAAATAATAGCAATGTGAAAGAAAATAAATACACTGCAGGTTATTAACCATAAAAATAATTATATTATTATAAATTGCCGCACTTAATATGAGGAATAAAATATCTGCCGGAATTTATAATCTTTAATTCAGGAAAAAGTTTACGAAGTTTTAAAGATTTTCCTGAAACAAATTTCGCACTTGAAAGGGCTTTAAAAGTAACAAGGTTTAGATTTGTATATATGTAATTAACTATATCTACATATTATATACAGGGAAGAGGGAGCACTATCGATATATATTTAGTATAACAGGGTCTTTTTTATACATAAGACTTACTCTGACTACTTATAATTTTTATAATTATGACTTACTTTTAATTGTAAAATATAATACAGAATGTCCTCACAAGGTACCCAGCATCTATTATGTACAGATTCGGATAGAACATGTCAAGATGAGTATTTTGATGTATAACACTTGAGGTCCCCGAATATAGCGCCGTTGTCTAAATAAGCTGTGTAGTTTGTGCTACGAAAACTTCAAGAAAGGAGAAAAAAAGACCAAGTGAAAATCAATGTTTATTGAGAACTTTCAATGCAACTGATTTTTGAAATGTGGGCCGTTCGAACAAATGACATGGCGAAGTCTGAAATCGAAGTTCACAATTGTTTTCTGTAAAACAACTGCTCAAATTTCCTTGACCTTGGTTTCAATGGCTGATCTCAAGTCGTAAAATATTGAGGGCTGTGTGAGATACACTGCATCTTTCAGACGTCCCCATAAAAGAAATCGCACGGGTTCAGATCCGCATAGTAAGGTGGATATCATATGGTACACTCTATGCCAATGCCTGTTTCCGTTATGGAATCCAATCAGTATATCGTGAAAATGTTCCGCTAAGAGATCGAAGTTCCGCTGAGTGCGGTCTAGCACAACCTTGCATAAACCAATAATCGCTTACCTTGCCTATGCCATGCAATAATGGGATGATATCATTATTAAACATGACAAAATAAGCTTCACCAATGACATTTTCGATTAAAAAAATATTGGCCCAATGATGCCTTCAGCAGAGAACGCACTATAGGGCTTTTATTGTGTTTCGGATCACATGTAATTCGGGTCTCCTCTATTTAAATTTAAAAACACAAAAATTTAATGGCTTAAAATTAAAAAAATATCAGGTATAGAAAAATTTAATTTTTTAGATTTATGTAACCATTTGAATATCCGAATCAGCCTAATCCCTTTTTAATTTGGATAATTGGAATTCTCTTAAAAAAAGTTTTTAATAATTTTGGGCATAATCTGTAATTTTAATACGTGTATAATGAAACATTTTATGTATAATTAAATTCGTGGCTTCTTTTTTATATAAAAATCTAACTATATTTAGATTTCTGTACTTTATTTCAGTTAAACATTTTATGAAATAAAATGTTAAAAAATATTTCAAGGGTAGAAAAGCTTACTTTCTGAGTTTTAACCAAATATTTGAATGAGCCATTCTGTTTAATTCGCATAATTGGGATTTTTCACATAATTTCTGCAATTTTGAACAAAATTCTTAGTTTTAATACCTATTTAATGAATATTCATGGATAATTTAATATGTGCCTTCTTTTTTATATGACTCTTACTACATTTGTAATGTCTTATAGACATTGCAAATGTAGTAAGACATTATTTGACAACTAAGCAAAGAGTCTATTTCTTAAACAATTTCATGAATTATTATTAAAAGAATAACAGACATAGAAAATTTTTTATACTTTAACGAATTATTCGAATTGATCCAATGCCCATTTAATTAAATAATCTCAGAAGAAATAGAGAATATTTTAAACAGTAGAATTGATAAACTGATTAATGCATTTTGCGGCTATGTAAAATGTCAGTTCAAACAGAATAAAGTAGTTTAATGCGATTGTCAAAATTAGTGATTTGATTTAATTATTGAACACTTATTAATTTTAAAAGATTATCCCAGCCTTCGTAAGCTATATAAAAACAATTTCAGGTCATTTTTCATGTATTTGTATCATAATTGGAAAAAATTCCCATAGTAAAAGTCAGTTACAGATCTTTTAATTCCTAAGCCAGATCAACGTAAGAGCGCTAGAGCCATAATGTTAGATTGAAGAAGCACTGTTCTTTCTTATGGATATATTCTAAAATTGAGTCCCGAAATACTTATTTCACTGATTTTGAATCCGAGAGGCTATTAGCAGGACATTGTGGCATGAAATCTTAGCAATAATACCTGGAAATTTTCTGTTTAGTTTTAAGAAATTACAAAGTGTCATTGTATTAATTTTAGTCTGGTTATACGACGATTTTCGCAGTTTATTTTGTGCAATAATTATGTTATCCATTGGATAAATGTCGAATTTGAAATGCCTTTTAGTCATATAGATATTTTTTTGTCATCCATAGCCATGGCAGCAATGATCTTGTAGTATCATGTGAGTCTCAATATTGAAGGAATCGTGTATTAGATTCTACCAAATGTCCTCTGTGCACAAGCTTGGTTCAAACAAAGTTTTCCGTAATGACTCGCCATACTCCTGTTGCTGTAGAATTTTCATTTAGAGATTTTTGAGATGACTCGTTTTATCTTCTTCATTTGATTTCGGCTCAAAATAATGATATCAGCATCCTATTCTGAATCTACTCGAGAAGAAACAGCTTTAAAACAGTATAAATGAATTAGACATTATTCTCGCATCACCCTGGAAACAGTGATCTGGTGATATCATGTGCATCCCAATATTAAAGAATCACGTATTTAGATTCTACCAAGTGTACTCTGTGCGCATGAGCCTGGTCCATGCAAATTCAGGTGTACTCACTCTGCTGTAGAATTCCCATTTGGAGAGTTTTATGATGATTCGTGTTATCTTCATCATTTGATTTCAGCTCAAAACGATGATATCTGTCGCCTTTCTGAAACTACTCGGCTGGTGTAGCACGGTGTGGAGAGACGGTGACAGCTCAGGTGTCGTCCTCGTCATCTGACAGCGGTTCAAATTACGAGGTCCGTCCCAAAATAGCCCTAGTGTTGCTTTAAACGGGACGTTAATATAATTAAACTAAAATAAACTGAACTACTCGAGAGCATATAGCTTCAAAACAATATAACTAAATTAAACATGATTCACGAATCACCCTAGCAGCAGTGATCTGATAAACAGTGCTGAAAGAATCATAAATACGAATCTAGATTTCACCAAATATCCCCCCGCGCATGAACTTGATTTATTCGAAATCTGTCGTACTCACTTTTTTGTGGAATTTACTTTTAGAGATTTTGATAATCACTCGTGTTATCTTCATCATTTTATTTCAGTATAAAATGGCCATAATATCATTTAGGACTTATCAATGACCTCCCATTTCGAGTCTACTTGATAGAAGATAACTTCAAAATAACCTGTCTTCATTACCATGGAAGTTACAAATAAACATTGTAGCCTCCGTGGCAATGAAAACCTGATATTATCGACAAAATAATAATTCATATGCAAGGTAAAGAAAGTGGTCTCGTTGGAAATTCATAACAAAGGAGCCTCATATCCCATGCTGCAAACGAAAATTTTGATATTCTTTTAATAGATCTGCAAGAACCGTACCATTGAAAGAATCTTTTCATTACCATAACCAAAACGGAGAGAGGCCCTTGTGAGAATTCATCCCTCCCCGCCAAAGAAAACACAGAGTTCTCTTTAACTCATTTCTCCAGTGAGTCTTACAAAGAGAGCGAGAGACCATCTAATAAAGTCCAAGAAAACGATAACAGACGAAGCCCTCCAAGTTCCAGAAGGCCCTTTATCCAAGAGAAATGGAATTTTAATATGAACTGTAATTATGATGAGCATCGGGAGTTTCTCCACCCTTTGGGAGTTGAAAGGGGGAGGTGCAGGGGAAAGGGTGGTTCGAAAGGTTGGATGTGTATTGACAATCATAATATTAGTGCTCCGAGTTCGTCCAAACATTCGGCATATTCGAATGTTTCGTGAGGAACTTCTCGGATCGGATGTTCTCGGCTGACGTTTATTGATGAGGAAAGAGGAATAGTTGGGAACGGTAGGTGAATGAAATTGATTTTGGAATGAACCTTTTGGATTATGGTTTTTGTTGATTCTGGTGAAGGGTTACATTTTTTGGTGACATGATTTGTAATTGGAATTTGAAATTCTATAAATAAAAAATAGAATAAAACTGATTAATAACATTTCATCAAACTGTACAATCTATAATTCAAATTAAATGACCTAAAATCCTCCTAAGAGTTAGAGTAGAATCATCCAAGTTGAAATTTAGTTTGTTTAGTTTAGTTATATTAACATCCCGATGTAAAGCAACACTAGGCTATTTTGGAATGAACCTTGTAATTTTGAACCGCGGTCAGATGACGAGGAAGACACCTGAGCTGGCACCCCCTCTCCACACCACACCAGCGGGAGGACGTTTGGCATGACGGATTTAACGTGCAACAGACCCCCTTACACGACAGTACTTCGGGGGAATTGGGTCTCGAACCTGAACCCTACGGCTCACAAACCGAGACCTTACCACTAGGCCACCACGGCCCTCAAGTTGGAATTAGATAGCAACGATGAATTCTGCATTTTAATGACAGATGTGATGGTTTATGCGAGCATAGAGAAAATTATGTGAAAGTTAATTCAAAGAAAAAAATTTCGTGCTGTTCGAAAATGATTACAGACTGACAGATGGTTTTACAAAACAATAAAGAAGACAATGGCTTTACAAGACAATAAAGAAGTTTTATCAATGCCAGGTAAAGGATTCAAGTCATATTTACTTGACAAAAAAATGCAATTCAAATTTTCTCAAATCTATTAACCAAGCTACAGAGAAAAAAAATCACATGATGTCACAATACAAGGCAATATAACTTCAACGTAGATGTCCTATGACATGTGACATTTTCATTTTATAAAGGAAAATGAACTTCATTAAAATCTTGAAGGAGTTATCCCCATAAACTTTCTCGCATACTTTCTAATACAAATTGTTATCTCCTTCATTGCTACGCAAAGAAGTGTGAATATTGACTAATTCTGTTAATCCTTGCATGGCATTGGCGAACAATAGTTACGAAATATAAATCTTTGGCGGGAATCCAGCGCTTTTGCTGATTCTTATGGGCAATGTTTGGCGATTGTGTTTGAAAACTAATCTCTGACATGAGGCTAATGGTAACTGAAATGAAATTTATGATTTAGATGCGTTGTTTCTAACCAATTGAAGCCAAGATATAAATTACTACACTTATAGTCATAAAATAACATATAAATGTTCATGTATTTGAATAAATGCGTTTTTGAGCATCGCATTTGCATACTTGTGAAAGTACAGGCTGGCTGAACGGTCAATACCTTGATGAAATTTTAAGTTATGCTTCAAGAAATATCGACACATCAGATGTTAAATATGTGTACAAAATTTATCCATTTAGTTATCTTCATTTTGTAGATATCATATTGTTATATTTGGATAGCGAATCATTTCTCTGAATGAAATTTACTCAAAATGTGATAGAAATCTTGAAATTTTGTATAAAAACCATGTACTAAATTTCATTCTTTATACTCAAATGTTTTTTTTATTTATATAGTTCATAGACAGATACACGGTTGATAGACAGATATCCATACAGATGTCAAATATATGTTTGTAATTAGGAAAATCTGATACGTGTAGATTCGTCAAAATTTCACATTTTAATTTTTTGACAATGAAAGTAATTTCTCTATATCTTATAGGCGAAAATAAAAATCGACCATTTTAATTCACAAATAAAGCAAAATATTACGAAATCTTGATCTTATGACCCAATATATCCTGAGATGCGTACATACATTTTCATTACAATTATTTTAATTAACCCTCTTATTAAAAACATATTTCAAGACTTGACAGTAGGCAAGTGTTTCGTCAGTTTTTCACGCTTTTTTTATTTCATCATATTTCTTATTACTTAATCTGAAATATCCAAGAAGAGACAAGAGTACCGACATTTGTATCGCTCCCTAGTTACGAATTCTCTTAAATCATAATTTTTATCTCAGAATCACTTTTTCTAGTTTCATAAAAAAAATGAGTTTGAAATCAACATTAATGACTGACATAACTTCTAAGTATTTCCATAAATTTCAAGTAGCAACATTTCTTCTTTCCGAAGAAACTCTTGATGTAGACAAGCATTTTTGTTTTATATTATACAATATACTTGCCGGCGTCCTGGCATAGGGGTAGCGCGTCTTCCCCGTGATCTGGGCGTCCCGGGTTCGAGTCCCGGTTTGGGCATGGTTGTTCTTCTGTTGTTCTATCTGTGAGATGTGTGAATGTGCCCTCATGTAAAAAGGGGTTGTGCAAGCGAATGAGTGATGCGTGAGTGGCAAAGTCGTACTCTTGGCCCTAGTTGGCGCTGCTATAAAAAATAAGAGACGTTCCCCCTCAGCCTTAAATCGCTGTCTTCGTAACAGTAGTCTTGTCAGTGGCAAGTGCCATAAGAAACAAACAAACAATATACTTCTTTGGATAAAAGGTTTGTCTCTATGTCTCTAATTATTAGCTATTAGCCATTTAGGGTTATTAAAAATTTCAGTTAAATATTTTTTTATTTGATCTTAATGACTTCACAGCAAAATATTTTTAAATTTAAAATTTTTATGGCCATACATTTCATACTATTTTTAAAATCTTACACAGACTTGTCCATTATATTTACCTATTTTTATATGGTTATATTTATACCTCCGATCTTATTAGATCAAAAGAAAAAACGGAAGTGTATAGAAATAAGCTTAGTTTTTTAAAAAAACCATTTCGCAATCGCTTAGTTTTGAAGTGAAAACTTAAAATTAAGTGCAGAAAAATTTAATTAAAAAAAATAGTAAAACTTACTTTATACTGAAATTTATTAAATGCGGAGAAATAAGTTGAATATTTTTATCTTGATCGTCAACAGTGAGGGAAAAAGACATGATGATATATTTTATATGGCTATCTTTATACGTCCGATCCTATTAGATCAAAAGAAAAAACAGCAGTCCATAGAAATAAGCTTAGTTTTTTTTTAAAAAATTTCGCAATCACTTAGTTTTGAAGTGAAAACTTAGTTTTAAGAGCAGCAAAATTTAATTTAAAAAAAAAAAACTTGCCTTATACTGAAATTTATTAAATGCGGAGAAATAAGTTGAATATTTATATCTTGATCGTCAACAGTGAGAGAAAAAACCATGATGATATATTGGTAGAAACACTGAATGCTATTTGAATTGCAGTTCAACATTAAAATATATTGTTATAAAAATTATTAATTCATTTGTACGAACTATTTTAAAAATTGAAGTTTTAATTGAAAAAAAAAATTTTTTGACTTATAAGTTGATGTAAAAATCATTATTAATCAAGCAGTATTATTTTCGGTTGCAATGAAAAATACCGCCAAAATGTCTCTTAATTTTTTATTCATAAAACCTCTATTTGTTTATTTTTTTAATTAATTACTCTCAGATGCACATTCTCGCCCTGCAAAATATTTATGTGCAATGTTTGATATTTCTAGATCCAACAGTCTAATCTCTTGCCCGCCAACACAGACACATAAACGCATCTTTATTATTGATAGAGACACATCCATGAAAAGCAATTTGTTATTTCAATTATGCTGCAGAAGGGTTCTGTATTACTCTGCATAATTGTTTTCAAGCTTGTATGAATGGTCATTCCAGGTGTATAATGGCAAAGAAGAAAAGTCTTCCCCTCTTTTATCATCCATGCGAAAGTGGCCTCTAAAGAGGGGATTGGGAGGTCGCATGTGGCCAACAAGATGGAAATAGAGCTCTAAGGAGCGGCGGAATCTCCCCGAGGCAGCAGGGGGCTTAATCTGGGCCGTTTTTATCGCCTCCTTCCAAGCGAAGGAGGCAATCTTTTGTCCACTGGAAGCAGGGCTAATCCCTCATATCGCATGCGTATTGGAGCAGAAAAAGCATCCACTGCCGGGGTTTAAAGGATTTGGGCCCAGAAATGAATGGAGGAGCTTCACTTTCAGACTGCACTTGGGGAGGCAGTTCACGCTTTGGTGGAGAGACCTCTTGACCTTTCGGACTTTTGCACACTACTTCAGGTTGAAGCCAGTGAATGAATAAATAAAAAAAAATTCTATTAGGCAATCTTTTTAAAATTTGTGCATGAACGAAGAAAAAAGCATATTTGGTGTTGAGCTAATGATTTTATGATGTAACCAGAAAATAGCATTTCGAGCTTAACTTTTTATTTTTTCGTTTCTGACTTAATAACAAACAAAATATATTCTACTATTAATAACAAAAAATGTTCTACAAGGAAAGCTTTTTAAAATGTGTTCAAACACGGAAAATAATTATATATTTGGTTTCACGCCGAAAGTTTTAAGATGAAAAGAGAAAATAACATTTTCAGCTTCAACTTTTACTTTTTTGCTTATGTAGCGGTATGTGATGCGCGAAGATAGAATCTGGTACCTTGTGGTTCACAGCCCAGTAACATGACCACGATACAAAAGAATTGCTCGTGCAGCGAAGCTCTTAACTGGCTTATAAGTTATTAATTACACTTACGAGTAGTTAAGCAATTTTCGTAAGAGATTGCACTTCAAGATTAATTCAGAAAGTCTAAATCTACCACATACAAAAAAAAGCAGAAAATATATTTAAAATCATATTTGATGAATTGTATCCAGCTATAGATCTTTTGAATTATATCTTACTATAACAAAATAACTTAAAAATGCTTTGAGCTACACGAATGAAATTTAGTAAATGATCTTTGCATTGAATTTGTAGAGTTTGATCCGATTTTGAACGAAATCCAATCTCAAAAAATCTAGTCATCCGAATGTTTAAAAAACAATCAGAACAACTACAAAAACCTAAAGAAAGATGGACAAAACTTAACAACATTTTTCAACGTTTAAGGTATATATACTTGGTCTATATTTTCTCTTAATATATTCTCGAATGTATGAAAAGTGCCAACGACTTGTTTACATGAAATTTGTTGCATAATCTTAGCATTCAATGCATAGATTCTTATCGAATCAAACACAAACTTATGAAAGGGTGGACTATCTGAAAATGTGTCTGTATGTGAAAGAGTTAATTTAAAAATACCTGAATTTAAATAATTGAAATTTGATATTTCAAGTTGTAGTTATGTGTTAAATCGTGGTTTCAATCGGCCATAAAACATAGATACATATTTCCTTTTCTTTACTATATTATGAAACACGAAGTTCTCAGTTGCGGGATTTCAAGTTCTAGTAGTGTTAACAAGACAGTCAATCCTAATTATTGGAAAAAAAGTTTTTAATGGAAAAATGACGGAAAAACTTTTCTAGTTTAATAGTTTTCATCATTATTGCATGAAAATATCATAAGTATGAAATTCAAAAACAATAACGAAAATACGGCAGTCAAAAAAGAAGTCAAATAAATTTTTTATAGGATTAAGGTATCCGAACACGTTGAAAAGGTTGATTTTCGCCAAAAATGGCATCCATAAAAATGTCTTTTATTGGATAGACCAGTCTTTGAGCTATCCAAAACAAGTTTACTTTTATCTTTACGTTAATTAGAAGTCGGGATATTAATATTTTCGTAATGATCGGTAAACCGGTAGTGGAAGTGGAAGTAACGATTTAAAGGACCAAAAACATGTTAAAAATTTGTATCAACACAAATTTAGTTTTAAATACGAAACAAATTTTTGCATTGCAAAATGAAAAATGCCAATAAGAGTTTTAACGGTGTTTTGTGGAAATTTGTATCTGAATAATGTCTTTGTCGAGCTCCAAACCCTCAGATTAGGGGCATTTATGTCTGTAATACATTTTAACGAAGATTTCATAGAATTACTGGATGTTCTTAAAGTTACTGAAGTATATAGTAGTGCAAATGCAATTAGAGCATTTGATGAGCTCGACAAAAACAGAATATACAAATCTAGGTAGCATTCACTGCCAAACACAAAAATTGCCAGAAATAAAAAAATAAAATGATTAAAAAAGGGAAATTATTAAATGCTGAGGGGAAAGAATGTATAACCTATAAATGTGATGAACTTTAAGTATGCACACACATAATTTATTATTAAAACATGTTAGTGTATATTTAAAATGCATTTTTCTCAAAGTTGATTTTTTTCTTATTTTTTGCTCACTTTAAATAAAATAACTCAAAATACAATAATGTCATAAATTTACTAAAACTTTCATGATAAATTCTTCGACTGGTTCTAAAATTTTTATTTATTACTATAACCATACGATTGTAGTTTATTCCCTATAGAAAACTGTGTAGTTTATTTTGATATGAGTTTTGTTCGCATGAAAGTAATAGTTTTTGATGTAGCTAATTTGAAGTTTTTAAAGAATTTGCTTAAATTTATGTTATTAAATGTCAATTTTCAAAAACGTTTTAATGTTTATTTCAAATATTGACATCCTATTACTAATTTTGAGTAGTCTTAAATCCAGAAATATGGTTAAAGTATGTCTACACCTAAAAGAGTGCTCAGAACGTGTTCGGATTCCTTAAACTGCTACAAATTGAGAAATTTGGCATTTCCACAGAAAATTCCTGCTCGTTTAGTTATTTACTTTCAAAATATAGGTAAAAGTAACATGCATATTATTTCGTATTAGTTGGTTATTCAGGGCTAGACTTAATAAAAATAGTATTTAAATAAGTGCGTATTAATAGTATTTGAATGCAAAGCTACTTATTTATACTACCGTATTTATTTCTCGCGTTAGGAAACACTGTGGGCTTTGAATTTTTTTGAAGTTATTCCTAAAGTAAGTCTTTCTGCTGTAATGTTCAGAAAACTGGTATTATTTTTTATATTATTAGGTATATTTTTAATACGAAAAATTATTTTTAAATTATGGTGCTTACTTAAAGATTTTTTTGTTGTTTTTATAGTTCTTTAATATTTTTATTTTACAATTTCGTACAAATTTAGCGAATAAAATTAAATAATAATTAAATAAATGATGAAAAAAGTCAAGGAGATATTAAAGAAGGACTTTAAAATTTTGTCTGTTGAATTTCATGTAATTTCTATGTAACTGATTCTGTATCGAAAATCAGCTGTTGCATAGGAAGATTCTCAATAAAACATGAATAAATATCGTCATAATTTTGTGTGTGTTCCTTATATTATTCATGTTCTGAAATACGAAACTATTGAAATATCATTAACATTCCAGATTTGTGATATTGCTTTTTCTTCCATTTCGCATTTTGCTCGCGTAACAAATGCAAGAAATTCGTGACGAAATTACAGGAAAAGAGCTTCCTGCAATTTTGTCGCAAAAGTTCCCACGTGTATTGTTGCCGTATGTTCTTTCCCTTCCCCAAAAACTAATGGTTCAAGGTTCTGTAAGGAAAATAATATATATGTTGTTACAGTTCGAATTAGACGAATTGTGTATTTGCATCACGTTTGGGCTTAAGTGCTATTCGAGTAATTTAAATCATTCGCGTCAAGTACACTAACTTAATCGGTATCCGTGGAAAAAATAACATTTATAGTTGTTTTATACATTTTCTTATATTTTTAGATTTTTTTTAATGATATTTCTGGATGTGAAATTGTATAAAAGCATTTGACTTCAATTTTTAATAAAATAAACGTTCAAGGCGATAAAAATTATCCCTTGAATTAATTATAAAGTTTATTAATGTGTGATTTAACTTTACAAAGATTAAGTTCCATTTTGAAATCACAAAAATGCCATTTTGAATTGGGCCTCTTCATTTAGACAGATAATGGGCCAACTTTCACATCTTCAAACTTCCAAATCTGAGCAGCGTCAGCAAGTTAAGTTCAGAGAATTCAATCTCACGGCTCGATTTGATTTCACGAAAGATACTTATTTTTAGTAGAGATGCTACAAAATTTACTGTTTCGTTATTTCGCATGCCCAGAATCTTATAATATACACATCGCCTGTTTTTAAGTAGATTCCTTAGAGCAATGCATGGAATGTCGAGAAAAGAAAGGGTTTCTCACACTCTCTTTTTCCTTATAGCAAGCAATACACGAAATTTCGAGAAAAGAAAGGGTTTCTCACACTCTATTTTTCCTTATAGCAATACACGAAATTTCGAGAAAACAAAGGTTCCTCACACTCTCTTTTTCTCTTTATATACCTATAAGCCCTTTAATGCACATCTTTATATCTTGATTTTATCATCAGGAAAGAGTTGACATCTTTTAGACGATATTATAGTTTCTTTAACTAATACTTATTATGGTAACTTCATGTTAGACACTTAAAGTTACTGTAATTAGATCCTAAAAGGCAGAGGCAAAATCACAGCACAGAAGTTAAAATGCTGTTGAATTTGAATCTACAATTTGTAGATTTCTATTTTTTTTATTGGATATATCTACAAATAATAAGAATGAATATTTGTGTATCCCTGTATATGTATTTCTCTCTGTGTGTGTGCGTGCGTGTGTGTGTAGGTGGGTGGTTATCTAGATTAATTTATTAAAAAAATTAGAAACGAGTGATTTCTATTGAATTTGAGCAAATGTGGAAAATGTTGTAGGGAGAGGAGAATCTTGGTTGAGTTCAGAGATGGGTTATCCAGCTCCAAGGACATGAAAATTAAACGGGCAAGGGAATTTTAATATCCCCATAACTCCCTTAATATTGAAGATGTAAAGATTATTCAAATGAGGCGATTTATTGATTTATCTAAACAAAAATTTTCTAAAGAAAAATATTAATAATTGTAAATTTTAAAATTAGGAATAAAAATTTTTTAAAAAATTGAACACCCTCTCTCTCAACGTTTATTGCTTCATAGCGGTAACTGTTCCCACATAGTCTGAAAGTTCACATGTGTCTGCTCATATCCTTTTTCATTATCACAGCTCATTTTTTATGGAATTAAAAGGAGTAATGGAAGTAGGAAACATGATCCGTTTATCTTCAGACAAAGGGAAACTACCTCTGAGAACAGAACTCTATTCTAACCATCTAATTCAATTTTTTAACAAATAATAACTTAAACTAATGAAATGTTTTTTAATCAAACCATCACCTTAGAAATAGAATTATTAAATTTTAATTAAACTCTAAATATTTAAAATCCAAGCTTTTATAGGTGTATGTGGTAGTTTCAATTATTCCTTATTCTTAAAATAAGTTATTTTTAAGCACTTGAATTCTAATATAACTTCTGAACAGTGTGCATTTTTATATCCCACATTTCGAAATCTATAATAATGCATTCTAAACTGAATGCGATCTCATCCAAATTTCAAGTAATCATCTTTTGAAGCAATATAGCCTCTAAATGTAGTTCCACGCCCCTTTTTACGTATTTTCTAACTGTCTGTTCTGAATATATATTTCCCTGAAGATGTATTTAACAAAACAAATCTATTAAAAAAACATTAAAAGGAAATATTGCTCTTAGCATCAGGAAGAATTAAAAATTTTATTGCCCATAATCTGTTTTTTTCATTATAAAATGCATATAATATAAATATATATCGCAAAATAGAAAAACAATGTTGCCACTGATATTTAATGTAAATCTTCATTAAGTAGCAACCAAATTCAAAACATTATTTCAGAAAAGAGCACTTAAATATATATTAGCCAAAATTTAAACAGTGTACAAAAAATTTCTGTGTTTCATTAAATTAGAATTATACGATAATCATTCACCATAAAACCGTTGCCATTACCACGAGATAAATTAATTCATTTCATTTAATGAATGCAATGAAAAGAATTCGACTGTAACCAAACGATATTGGGGGAAAAGAATTTCGTTAAGAGATTGAAAATAGTCTGTCAGTGAAGTATTTTAATTAAAACGTTAATGTTTTATGCCGAGGGTTTCTTCTGCAGCTACGAATTTAATCGTTAAATTATTCAGTTCCAGTTATTTAGGTTTATTCAAATAACCATATTCCTAAATAACCGATTCCTATTACATTCGCTTATCAATGTAGTTCAAAAAGTGTATCATTCCACGTTTTCATCGCAGACATATCACAAAAGCCATTATGCAAACCACACAATGCATTTAATGGCACGGCTGGTTAGAATGGCGAAGCATTTGTTTACGAATCTGCTGAAATTCATCCGTCGTTCCTGTCGTATATTAAATAGCAGAAGGGATTAAAGTGTCTAACTTTTGCACAACTAATTAAGTTGGCACTAAATTAATTCCGTGCGATGTCTATAGCGCCGCCGCAGATAAATCTCCCCTGTCTAGACCTGGCTATAACAACAGGAACAGCGTGAAATAATCACGTGATATTCTTCGCAAAGATTACTAGAGGTTAAGCAGAATGAATTCGTTATAAATTTAATTTTAATGGAACAGTAATTTTGTATGGATCACAAGTTAACGAGGTCATTAACTGAAACACTATTTATTACTGCTGATAGCCGGGTTTGCCAAGGAATTTCATGGCTGAAGTAGCTGACGCATAATCCGTGCATTTTATTCGCAGGAATATTCATTATTCGAATTGACTAAATTGAAGTCAAGCAATGAATAAACATTTGCTGTGATGAAATATTTTGACTATGAGCAAAATTATTCTGTGAATCTAGTAGAAAATAATATTTCATGTCAGTTTTAACAGGACTACTATCTTGGAAAATATTTGCTTACTCTAAAATATTTATAATTTTTTTTTTTTTTTTTTTTGTAAAAAGAGAAATTACCATTTACAACAAAATATTTGAATTTGATTAAATTTAAAGACTTTTAGAAGTAGCTGACGCATAATCCGTGCATTTTATTCGCAGGAATATTCATTATTCGAATTGACTAAATTGAAGTCAAGCAATGAATAAACATTTGCTGTGATGAAATATTTTGACTATGAGCAAAATTATTCTGTGAATCTAGTAGAAAATAATATTTCATGTCAGTTTTAACAGGACTACTATCTTGGAAAATATTTGCTTACTCTAAAATATTTATAATTTTTTTTTTTTTTTTTTTTGTAAAAAGAGAAATTACCATTTACAACAAAATATTTGAATTTGATTAAATTTAAAGACTTTTAGAAGTAGCTGACGCATAATCCGTGCATTTTATTCGCAGGAATATTCATTATTCGAATTGACTAAATTGAAGTCAAGCAATGAATAAACATTTGCTGTGATGAAATATTTTGACTATGAGCAAAATTATTCTGTGAATCTAGTAGAAAATAATATTTCATGTCAGTTTTAACAGGACTACTATCTTGGAAAATATTTGCTTACTCTAAAATATTTATAATTTTTTTTTTTTTTTTTTTTTTTTTGTAAAAAGAGAAATTACCATTTACAACAAAATATTTGAATTTGATAAAATTTAAAGACTTTTAGAAGTAGCTGACGCATAATCCGTGCATTTTATTCGCAGGAATATTCATTATTCGAATTGACTAAATTGAAGTCAAGCAATGAATAAACATTTGCTGTGATGAAATATTTTGACTATGAGCAAAATTATTCTGTGAATCTAGTAGAAAATAATATTTCATGTCAGTTTTAACAGGACTACTATCTTGGAAAATATTTGCTTACTCTAAAATATTTATAATTTTTTTTTTTTTTTTTTTTTTGTAAAAAGAGAAATTACCATTTACAACAAAATATTTGAATTTGATTAAATTTAAAGACTTTTAGAAGTAGCTGACGCATAATCCGTGCATTTTATTCGCAGGAATATTCATTATTCGAATTGACTAAATTGAAGTCAAGCAATGAATAAACATTTGCTGTGATGAAATATTTTGACTATGAGCAAAATTATTCTGTGAATCTAGTAGAAAATAATATTTCATGTCAGTTTTAACAGGACTACTATCTTGGAAAATATTTGCTTACTCTAAAATATTTATAATTTTTTTTTTTTTTTTTTTTTTTTGTAAAAAGAGAAATTACCATTTACAACAAAATATTTGAATTTGATAAAATTTAAAGACTTTTAGAAGTAGCTGACGCATAATCCGTGCATTTTATTCGCAGGAATATTCATTATTCGAATTGACTAAATTGAAGTCAAGCAATGAATAAACATTTGCTGTGATGAAATATTTTGACTATGAGCAAAATTATTCTGTGAATCTAGTAGAAAATAATATTTCATGTCAGTTTTAACAGGACTACTATCTTGGAAAATATTTGCTTACTCTAAAATATTTATAATTTTTTTTTTTTTTTTTGTAAAAAGAGAAATTACCATTTACAACAAAATATTTGAATTTGATTAAATTTAAAGACTTTTAGAAGTAGCTGACGCATAATCCGTGCATTTTATTCGCAGGAATATTCATTATTCGAATTGACTAAATTGAAGTCAAGCAATGAATAAACATTTGCTGTGATGAAATATTTTGACTATGAGCAAAATTATTCTGTGAATCTAGTAGAAAATAATATTTCATGTCAGTTTTAACAGGACTACTATCTTGGAAAATATTTGCTTACTCTAAAATATTTATAATTTTTTTTTTTTTTTTTTGTAAAAAGAGAAATTACCATTTACAACAAAATATTTGAATTTGATTAAATTTAAAGACTTTTAGAAGTAGCTGACGCATAATCCGTGCATTTTATTCGCAGGAATATTCATTATTCGAATTGACTAAATTGAAGTCAAGCAATGAATAAACATTTGCTGTGATGAAATATTTTGACTATGAGCAAAATTATTCTGTGAATCTAGTAGAAAATAATATTTCATGTCAGTTTTAACAGGACTACTATCTTGGAAAATATTTGCTTACTCTAAAATATTTATAATTTTTTTTTTTTTTTTTTTTTGTAAAAAGAGAAATTACCATTTACAACAAAATATTTGAATTTGATTAAATTTAAAGACTTTTAGAAGTAGCTGACGCATAATCCGTGCATTTTATTCGCAGGAATATTCATTATTCGAATTGACTAAATTGAAGTCAAGCAATGAATAAACATTTGCTGTGATGAAATATTTTGACTATGAGCAAAATTATTCTGTGAATCTAGTAGAAAGTAATATTTCATGTCAGTTTTAACAGGACTACTATCTTGGAAAATATTTGCTTACTCTAAAATATATATATATATATATATATATATATATATATATATATATATATATATATATATATATATATATATATATATATATATATTTTTTTTTTTTGTAAAAAGAGAAATTACCATTTACAACAAAATATTTGAATTTCGTTGAATTTAAAGACATTTATGGCAGAAGTAACTGACGCACAATCCATGCATTTTATTCCCAGGAATATTCATCGTTCGAATTGACTAAATTGAAGTCAAGCAATGAATAAACATTTGTTGTGATGAAATATTTTGACAATGTGCAGAATTATTCAGTGAATCTAATAGAAAATAATATTTCATGTCAGTTTTAACAGGACTACTGTCTTGGAAAATAATTGCTTACTATAAAATATTTATGAATTTTTTTTGTAAAAAAAGAGAAATCACTATTAGTAGCAAAATATTTGAATTTCATTGAATTTAAAGACTTTTATGGCAGAAATAGCTGACGCACAATCCGAGCATTTTATTCCCAGGAATATTCATTATTCGAATTGACTAAATAGAAGTCAAGCAAAGAATAAACATTTGCTGTGATGAAATATTTTGTCTATGTGCCGAATTAATCGGCGCATGCATTGGAAAATAATATTCCATGTCAGTTTTAACAAGACTGCTACCTCGGAAAATATTTGCTTGGTTTAAAATATTTATAATATTCTTTTTGTTAAAAGAGAAATATCCATTCACAACAAAATATTTGCTTTTCCTTGAATTGAAGCAATTTTTTCGCTGAAATAACTGACATATATTTTAAGGAATTTTTATACCTGAAATAATTGTCACATATTCCTTTCATATTATTCGCAGAAATATTCATTTATTCGTATCTAGTGGAATGACGTTAAGCAATGAATAAACATTTCTTTTAATATTTTGTATCTGTATAGAATTATACTGTGAATGCCATCGCATGAAAGAAAAATATTAGTTAATGGCAGATTTAACCGGATTACTATCTTGACAAATATTTGATTTATATGAAATTTATTTTTGTAAAAACAGAATGCAACATTTTTCATAACACGTTTAAATTCATCTTTTGAGTTTAGAAGCAATTAAATCTTTCAAATAGGGTGGAGTATTTTCGGTATCAATGCTTTGTGATTTCAGCTAATAAATTTCTTAGAAAGAATGTTTTTAAGCATTAAAAATATACTTTTCTCATTAGGTTGCTTCAAAATTATTAAAAGTATTAATTAAAAATATCTCAGTATAAATGGTTAGGGAAATGCATTCGTAAATGCTTGTGTGCTTGTATGTGTATATATATATATATATATATATATATATATATATATATATATATATATATATATATATATATATATAGAGAGAGAGAGAGAGAGAGAGAGAGAGATTTTTTAATTTTGTTTGTATGCCTTTTTCGTATTTATGAAGAAACTAGCCATCTTTGATGACTTGCAGGTTTCGCTAACATTACTGCATGCAAATAATGGAATTCTTTCGTGCGAAGAAGCCTTACACCTGTTCTTTTAATCAGGAAATGGACATGCCTAAATTTGCATCAGTCATCTCATCTGAAATTTATGCATAAAAGTTTAGATATAATTTTAAGATATGCTCATTAAATATCGGTATAACTGGTTGTACCCGGAACATTGCTATGTCTTATTCTGGTTAAAGGAAAAGAAAGAAAAGAGAAAGGGCATTTTCTAATATGTTTAATTTCACAATGCCTGTAGGTTTACAATGTTTTGATTGCCTCTTTATCGATGCAAATATAGAAATTATCTGGTTCTCCGACTCTAGAACATGCACCATATAATTGTCCATGTCAGACGCATTCCGCGTCTGAATCTAAATCACTCAATTCTAAAGGTTCGCCTTCAATTTTGTTGATGGCATTTGCAAATAGTATTCCAATTGAAAGAGGTATTGCAATACCTTAAATTGAAATTATATATCAGTTGGAATCATAAGAAAGTGAGGAATGAAAATATCTTTACGTTTGTAAAGTCCTATCAAGATTGTTGCTTCACGACTTTCTCGTTAATATTTTTATGGCGATTCGCGTAGTATTAAAAAGCTTTGGGCAATTAATATTTCTTAGCATAATAAATGATACGCCATCTTCAATTGCAATACTTGCGATGGCATCCCTGGAAGATTGAAGGAATTCAAAAATTTTGTTGGATAATAAACCACTGCATCTTCTTCCACAAGAGTGCCGATGGATTTGTAAATGACAGCATCACTTTAAATATTAGACTGAATAATATTAATAACTTCATAGATGACTTTGCACTCGACAGCTAGAATAGTCCACTTACTCAGGCATTTGGGATTCTTATGATTGTTTTGAATATTGAGAAATAGTTTTTTTAGTAATTCTTCTTTTGACGTCACTGTATTGCAGAAGTTATGAGGCAAGGAAATTCGTCTTGAGGTCAGATCAACCTACACCTATCTATTCCTAATTGCAGCAATTGATGTGGGAATATCTCAGAAACTATAATTGTTTTGCAGCTTTTCATGCATATTATAGTTAATTTCAACATCTTTACGTGTCCGCACAAAGTAGAATGCTTCAAGCAAGCATTTATTTCATCCGTTAGGGGCGATCGAGGATTTACAGGTAAGGTTTGCCTGAAATTTCATACAGGTAATATCAATGTATTCCCAAACGGTCTTAATAAACCAAACCAAATTTATAATGATCAATCGAGAACCTCCTGCAATTTTTTGAAATTCACTATGTATTCATCCCAAACAATAATTAATTAAATTGCAATACCTTTCACATCCCGGAGCTTTGGAAATGTTGCACATAGAAATAATTTCAATGAATGGCATATTCAATGGCAATTTCAAATTGAGGGAGCATTTCTTCTAATCTGGTCACAGTTTCTGGACCAGAAATTCTTCTAATCTAGTCTCAGTCGCTGGAAATTTTTCTAATTTTAGACGATGCAAATGCAAAGGCTATGTTATTTTGGGATATTTTTACCATTTGAGAACTTTTTTACCAGTTTCTTTTGGCACATCTAAGAAGATTTCTCGAACTCCTTTATGAAATAATTTATATTATTTGATCTTAAAATATTTAGCAATGTAATAATGTAAAATATTTAGTATAGCATTTTAGCGTAGCAGGAAAAAGTTATTCCTGCAGGTGACTTTGTTTTTAAGAACATTTTTTTTCTTTGCCTATCACAAGCACGACATCTAATGTTATGTACCTTAAAATATGCTTCTATTTGAATGCAATGTTGCGTCAGAATTTCAAAGCAATCGGTGAAAAACTTTCGAAGATTTAAGTTTTTTAGAAACTTGGAATTGTATAAAGTGTCATAGTTGATTGGCGTAGTAGACAGATCTATCCTTCAGCTCTTTTGATCACACTCTTTGTGCATTTCCTAAAATAAAATAATCTATTTGGTCTTTTTGTATCCATTTGGCCTGCGAATATTATTTGAAAGAAACGTATATGTTCATTTTGTTTAAAATTGCTTTAGTGATGTCATGGCGGTCACTGACTGCCGTACATTAGGGAAAAAAAAAGAAAGAAAACCATTAAACTTCGTTAAAAAAATACCAAAATGATTTTTAAAAAGTTTACTATGTTTTTATATCCTAATACTGAAAATCAATAACCCTTTTTTTCAAACATCTTATATAAAATTCTGTAGTAATCAATGTATTTTAAAAGATAACATAGCAAAATTTATAAACATTGGTTTTAGTTTTGTATTTTGAAGAATAGAGTTATTCCAACAATAAAGTTTGAAGATTTTTAAAGTCACTGTTGAGGAAAGGGAGGTTATAAAAGTTTGCTTGTTGAGTTAGATAATATAAGCCATTGGGATTTTCTGAAATTTAGCACAATCAGACTGATCAGTGAAAGTTTTTATTAGTATTTAAATTTTTTAAATATATTATAATTGAAATATAAGTGTATGCAGTATTTTTAGACACCAGGCTTTCCAAATGCATGAAACTTTAAATTTCTGTAAAGGACCTTGATAAGCATACGTTAGATTCGCGAATATAAACCAGAAATCAACAGATTCCATTTTCCTGTGGATGAAGCTTTGGGAATCGAGTATCACTTCCCATCAATGAAACCCAATCGAGCTAAAAATACAGCAAATCAATAATCCTGCAATCATGTGGCGAGATATGCCTGAAAGGATACATCGCGTGACCTTTAAGGAGACATCTTTCTGAGGGGGACAGATGCTGAGATCGGAAAAGATTTCATTAGTGTCACTTACGCAGAGATCTTGGACGGAAGATTTTGGCGGAAGTCTCCAAGATTCTGGACGCCCGTCACTTGTGCCCTCCCTCCCTATTTATTTCACTTCCTCCCCCCCAACTTGACGAGCATGGATCTCGAAACAGAAAAGGGTGTTAGGAATGTTTCCTTATTTTTCGTCTGGGGTCTCCTACAGAGGCGGGTAAGATTCACCTTGGTGTCAGTTGTCACGTGTCCTGATGGAGTTCATCAATTTCCTTTTCTTCAGCTTCTAAACAGATTCGATTTTCAATGTTCTAATTTCTATTGAATTTGTATTGGCGGAAAAGTAACTCCTCATCCGAAACTTAATATTCTTTTAATGTAACATTTAAATTAACTTTACTATTAACATTAATATCGTTTTAACGTTAATATAAACGTTTAAACGAAACGCTAATATGCTTTTAATATTTATAGAATCTTATATCATCAAACCATAGTGATGGAAAAAAATAATCTGCTTTTAGTAATGATTACCTGAAAAGGCTGTTAATCAATCTACTTAAAATCCATCGTTTTAATTTTTTTGGAATTTTAAATTTTTCATTCATTATGTATTAGTAACATATATTTATTAAATATTTATTACATTGTTATTCTATGGAACTTTATTTAATTACTTAATATCGTATTAATTTAGTTTAAAATAATGAATTCTCTTATTTAGCCATGTACAGAGTGTTTAAAAGTAAAATTTAGCCGATATATGGAGACCCATTCTCGAATTATTGTCATTAGTAACTGAATAAACTTCGAATGCATTTGTCCATGTCATACATTAAAGAATTACAAAAAAAAGTCTACCATAACAATTCCGGTTTAGTGAAACATTACGGAAATTTTAAAATGTACAGTTTAAGTGATGTACAGTGTTTTTCCTTTCAAGGGTCAAGCAAGCAAGATAAAATCATAGTGATTTTTTTTTCTTCGCATAGGACAATGAAGTCAGCCATGACAGTATCTTAATTTCGAAAAGAATATCTGCATTTTCCCATTTTCTTCTAGTTTTGGGGAGAAATTCCGTCTACCAAATTCAGAATAAAATACAAATTGTTGATTGTAACATCAATGGGTGCGAAAGCAATTCGTGTTCTAGTTGAAAACCACAATTGTCTTGTCTAAAGCTCTCATTTTTTGAGTTTAAAAACACCGTTTTATTCCATTTTGTTTTACTTCGAGGATCATGTTTCATGAAAGAAGCAGATTTTACATTTGAAAATTTGCAATTTTGTCATTGTAATCATAATTGAAAGAGTTGGATTATTGCATTTTTTTTACAACATTCTTGAACATATAAGTACAATAGTCGCATTCAAAATTTTATTCCATTTCTTTCAAATGGTATACTCGGTAAGGTATAATATCAGTAAAGTTTTTTCCTAATAATTGTCCTATGTATGTCGGAAAAATTCTTTTTAAAATTGAAATAAATTTCACAGTTAACAGTCTTCTAATTCGTTCTGAGCGTTCTTTTTAATTTATAACTCTAACAATTAAGATCATTAATGAATGATTTCAGAAAAAGCAGACACTCAAAGTTTTTATCTGATTATCATTTTAAGGAATTAAAACGAATAACCATTATATAGCTTAGGAATATAGTCAAAATAAATATATAAAGGATTTTAAACCCTGAAATGGTAATTTAAATAGAAAACAATTTTTCATTTTATTATAATCCTTAGAGAACAAAGCTAATTTATTACGGATAAATCCCATTTAAATTATCGTTTTTATCTTTTGAAATTACTTTATGGGACCTTTAAGCCGCTTTGTTTTGATTTATTTTATTTTATACAGCTTAAGAAATTCCTTTCTTAAAGAAACTGATTACGCTTTTGAAAATAGTATTTTTCATACAATTTTGTTATTCTCCAAAGTGTATTTTGTTATATAAACATATTGTGTTTCTTTTTATTTGCTTAAGTGACAAAAATAATGAAGATATTTAATATTACTTAACTAATTTATCATTGTAATAATAATGTGGATAAATAATGCAATTTCAGTTTTAAAGCTAGATCATTCAATGCGCAAGTCAGATGTGCCAAGAGACATTATAGAAAGATTTTAATATTCAAAAAGGAATATTTCGAAGTCCAAATTTTATTTCAGTCAATGTTTACTTAGGCATTAGTACATTATCAAAAACATACGTCTGTTAAATCATATGGGAAATAATAAAAATATTAATTGAATTAATATGAATAAAATTTGCAAAATAATTGCACTGAGTTTTTAGCTTATTAGTTTTATTTTTTATTTGAGCTTTGCAAAACTTTTAATATTATTTATTGTAATTAACTTATTAAAGAACGCATAATAGGTTATTTTTCTAGTCATATAAAAAGAATATAAATTATAATCATCAATAATACCTCTTTATCAAATTTCATCATATGTATCCTTTTTGAATGATTTAGTAAAATTGTTTAATGTTAAATACATTTCCCCATTTAATATTAAAAATCCTATTATTCTTAGAAGTATAAGTAAATACTAAAAACGCCTGCTCTTGAATTGGAAATTTTAAAATCTATAGATGCATATTTTGAGAATTTTTATTTCAAATCCAAATTTAAGATACGAAGGAGCATTATCCGAATGATTTCTGCTTTTCAAAAGGATTGTTTTTGTTTCATTTTGCTATAATTTCACTCATTTTCGTTTTACCAATAATTTAAACTCTAGGAATTTTGGTAGAAGTTTCACCATCAGAGAATAAAAAAATTTTCATCACAATGCCTCTTATTAATAATTAATCCTTTTCAGTCGCTGCGGATACTCAACTCGAGCCCAAGGAGTCAATGACCATAAAATGGAAGTGATAGATCATTCGATAAAATCAGAAGGAATGATTAATGGACTATCAGGGTGAAAAATATTATTTTTAGGTGTAACAATGATTTCTATAAAGCGCAATCATTCATTTAGCCAGCACTTGTCTGTCCATAATTAAGCGACTAAATAATAACTACCATTTTTGGTACTCAAGCGTTTCTTTTTTTAATTAGCAAATGAAAACATGATTTAATGTTATACTTGAAAAAAATGAAAAGTGTAGTATTAAATCATGCTTTTTAAAGTGGTCTTTTATTTAAATTTTGCATATTCATTTGTTATTTTGTATATACATGTGTTGAGGATAAAACCAAAGACAAACCTGTATTTCTTTTTATAAAAAGTTATTTTCCGGTGAGTCGCCTTATTACTAAATGTAAACAATCAAACAACAATAATTATATATTTATTGTTTTAACAGATAAAATTAAAACATTCATAAAGTTTTGTAACCGCCCTCATAAACAAATTAATAATTTAATGTATTTCAACGAATTAGACCAGCTCTGAATTCCAAAACCAGTCCTCTTAACATTTTATAAGGAAATCGAATGATAGATAAGGTTATTAGTTAAATAGATGAAGTTTAGAATAAAAACTGCTACATCAAAATTGTAATATATATTAAATTTAGGAACCATATCCTTCATTGGCGGGAGATACATTTCCTATATATATATTTATATTTATTTATTTAATATCGTGCTATAAAGCATTGTATCTCACTTTATGTTTGTCTTTTCTGCGTCTTCGTTAGAAATTAATTTTTCAAGAAGCATTTCATTTTTTTAAAATCGTGTGCAAGAAGCTATGGCTCTGAATTAAAAAAATCATGGAAGGAATTTTACAATTACATTGAAATGAAACCGACAATATAACATAACTTTTGAAACGTCTATAAAAGCATTTCCTTGGAATAAAATTTAAGTTGTCTATGCTAAATATAAAATAAAACTGCTAAAACAGAAAAAGAAAATAACAAGCCCTTTGAGAGAAAAGTAATTCAGGATATTTTTGGAGGACACAAATCGAGAAAACTGTATTGTACCCAAGAAAACAATAATTTCTTTCTAGAAATTTTAAATGGCTTTCTTAAGAAGAAGAAAAAAAATAAGGATTCTTGAAAAAGGAGGAAAGTATCTGCAATTGTTTACATGCAAGGCTTGTAGAAATGATTCATTCATTTTCAAAACATTATTCATCTAAGAGTATTACACATACAAATGTCAGTAATAAATAAAAATAATGCCAAACTCCCATTGTCTTATGTGCTCGCTAAAAAAGTTTTATGTACCCTCTCTGGATTACAAGACACTCGTTTGAGCGATAATTGAACATGTTTCACACATTTCGTAGCGCATTCCTGTTACTAATCATCACTGCTGCATCGTCCAGTTAGCTCTTCTGGTGCTTTTCGCAATAAGGTACATCAACAAGATCTACAACGTACTCTCCGAGGAAGCTGTCATGAGGCATTAAACCAGGTGGTCTGAGGGAGGTTGGCAAGAGAACAAAATAAAGCCATCCGCACCAACACACCTCATCTAGCACTGTGGAAGTTAGTCGATCACGTATCAACGAATTTTAATTCTTCCAATGAGAGGATGCCCCATCTTATTCAAAGACAAAAACCCTTAAATAATAATCCTGTCTCTGAAAGAATCATTACTACAAAATATGTAGATAACTTTTACCAATCACAGATTTCTCAAAAACGAAGAATGGCTCCTAAACCTCAGTCTCTCTGTGAAGCGGTACAAATAAATAATCTTTGGGAAATTTCTTTCAATTGTCACAATTCAACATAGATTTTTAGCGACCCAGAATCACACATTATAATGATTCACGTTTCCAGATAAAAGGTATGCATGTTCATCTCCAAATAGCCAGTTGAAGCACACACGATACAAATTTGTTCAATTTACTGTTATTTTCATATATCACTCATATTTGTAATACTTTTGAGTTTAAAGCGTTTCGAAAATAAATGAATCTTTCATAACTGCCACATTTCAAAGACAAAATATTTTTTTATTGGTTTGAATCTGATCATACTTACCCGCATTTCTTTGTCCTTTTGACTAGTTAATTTGCTAATATAAGGTAATGTAAATTTAACTATATTCATTCAACTTTTATCCCTGATTTCCCATATAATCCCAGGTATTGATTGCACTACCACTACAACAAATCAAACAGACTTTCCTTTTTCGGTCCAATTTGGCGAGGTACCTCTGGCATTTCCTGGGCCTAAGCAACTGCCATGTATCTTGATTCTCTCGCCCGGCAGTAAAACTGTGACAATAACCATTACCTGGCTTACGTTTGAACTGGACTTCGCGGCTGCTCTTTATGACCTAAAAGCCTCCTCTAAAGGCGATAACAGGGACAAAAAAATTCTCTGTGGAGGAAGAGAGATTAACTTTTTTTTTTAACAGCTCAAAGTGTTAAAAGAACGGGTTGCTGTGCCTTCGTCGACCGGATCCACCTGGACACTTAAAGGCTATTTTTAAGTGCACATTAGAGGATATTCTTTTTATGCCCTTCTGGGGTAATATTGTCTTTTCTCGGGATTTGTTTTAGGGAATTTTAAAAATAGTGGTATTTTTTGGAGTAGGTGGAGTTTTTTTTTTTCCGAAAATTGTACCGTTATGAAAAGATCTGTATAAGGACGATTCTTACAGCGCCATTTCTTTTTCGAACATAAGATAGAATTTAATAGACTGAGGGTAAGATATAACTGATTATAAAAAAATATTTAATGACTTAATTGAAGTCAATTGATTTATTTGGAACTAACTATATTAAAGAAAAGCAATCTTCCAGATACTACTACTTCTTTAATCTCCTAATTTGAATCCTCCCCCCCTGGGGAGATAACTGAGGTTTAAGAAGCTTCCAGTAGGGTGGTTTGATCTCGCCACCTTATTGAGTACCGATTGGCATTTCAATAAAGTGACGTCACCTTCAGATGCCGCTACTAATCGTTTGATTTTTTACCTTTAATTAATTAATTTCGAGTTACAAAGAATCGTGAGAATTTTATTTGGTGTTTCCAAATTTTTATTTCACTTTTAATTATCACACTCTTGTGATAAGAAACTTATGCTTATTTTTAACAACTTTTTGTATATTTTATAACTTCACTTTCATGATTTCAATAAAACTCTTATGAATTATAAGCGTTTCTCAAATAATATATAAATTTGTCTTAAATATTAAAATATAACTGATAAATCAATCTTCAAATACATTTGATTCTACAAGGCATAAAATAGCTTTCAAAATTTTCTAGTAATAGCAGATTTGTGATCGAATTACTTGATATTTGTTACTTTCATTTGCCTCAACATAAACAATGACAAGTACAAAAATGATAAAGGAGTGACTGTCCTCTAACGATGACGGAACGTTCCTTCTACAGAAAGGATTGTACCCTGGCCGGTGATGGCCCTTACGACTCAATCATAGTTCCTGCCTAGGTTTCGCAGCGTTCCTTACATTCATATTTATCCGTGTTCCACAAGGCGAATCAGAGTAGCAGTATGTGATTATCTAAATGTTGTGAATGTTGTGGATTGAAGACATCAAAACAAAGACAAATACAAAAAAAAAATCAAAGTACAAATTATTGAAACTAAAAAAGAAGAGAATTCTTTAATAAAAGAAAAAATATGGAGACTGCTTGTAATGAAAAAGTAGAATAATTACAATAAGATTCTATCCCTTTTATCAAGAATAATAAAATGAAAAGAACTTACATTCAAAGCGCAAACAGTTTTTTAAATTTCGAGAAAAATTCGAATTTTGTTTTTGTATTCTACATTATTTTTTCTTATCCTGAACACAAACTAAGTATCAGAAATAAAAACAGCAAAAGTCTAAGGTATCCGACAACGTTAAAAACACTGGTTATCGACCACATTGGCGAATTCTTTTTTTATTATTATTTCTTGTAGTTCAGACTTTCCTCTTTCCAAAATAGTATCTTTTCTAGGAAAAGGAAGGCCTGACCTATCATCAAGGAGAATTTTAAACAATTTTTTTAGCTAAAATTTGTTTTTAATTTTCCCAAACTTTAATTTTCATAAAATTTCTCCACCGTTAACATGATATCTCAAAAACTAATAGAGGTATTTACATAAAAATTTCAGCTTGTGTTTTAAATAATATGGGCAATGAAATGAACCAAAAGTTTTATTGTTGGTGAAATACTTTTTTCCTTTATAGGTGTTTTTAGAAAAATAAAAGTTGTAAATTTCTGGAAAAAATGTATATATACGTATATTTTTACCCATAACTTCTTTGCATCTCAAAATGTTTCTTAAATTTCTGTTCATCTCATTCATCATTATATTCTATAACTTGTGTACAAAGAAAAATAGGATTGCTGCATTACAATTTTGTGTAGAGTGTTAACCATTTTAGTAAATTTCATTAAAATTTACTACAAAATTTCCTATTTCTCAAAATATATTATATTTTCAAATATTTTTTTGTATTTATAGTGTTTATAATTGACAATATATTTAAAATCCAAAAATAGTTTTTTAAAAAATCCAATTTTTCAAAAATATTCCTTGGAACGTAGTCGTAACCTTAAAAGATTTGAAATCAAACAAATGAAACAATCTTTCTTGATTTTCATTAAATGATTTACCAAAGGCAAACTTCTCAGCTATATTGCCGGTGGAAAATAAAAACTACGTAATGCATACAATAAAAAATATCCTTTGTATGAATTTCATATGGCGTGATAATTTAACTAAATTAAAATAAATATCTGGATAATCGCCATATATGTTGGCATGGTGCTTAATAAATCTACCGCCAAACGTGGATATATTTCGAAGACATCATTTAATTAATGATTATTAAAATAATTATGCCTTATGTAACTTTAAATTGGTGTTTTAATTTTTCAAATACAAAATTAAAAAAAAGGTTTGGCTACTTTCCACGCTTTTTAAAAATCTTTGAACGAAAAGAAAATTATGGATTTTTGCATACAAGTATCGAAGAAATATTATCTAGATTGTATTTAATTATGTTTCAAGATGTAAGTCTTGTATTTGGGGAATTTTTTCTTCACAAATTTAGAAAAAATATACAAAAAGTTTCATTGGCAGGGCATTTAAAAGATTTTTTAAATTTATTATTGTTTCTAGTCCTTAAAGAAGTTGCTTTCCCTTTTTCTTACTTTAATTTTTATCCAGTTTCATTTGAGCTATAAATGCTTTTTCAATATTCACATCTTAATTTGACTTTGATTTTTCCATCATGCTTCAGATTTTTTTTTCAATAAAATACTGCATTATTTTTTTTTATTTCTGACAAATTTAGAAAATGTATTTAAAGTTTAGAAATGTTACTCATTAACAACACATTAAAACATTTCATTACTAATGAACATATTCTTTTATTTTGTTCTTTTGTTTCTTTATCTGTTCATCTTATTAATTCGCGAAGAAGTTTTCTTTAATTTTCTTTTCCAGTTTCGCTAAAATAGATGGATATAGCAATTTCAGCTATCATTCTACGACTTTGACTTGTCCTTCAAACTCGAGAAATTTCTTTTAATAATATTTCATATAATTTTTCCTTTTATTCTAGCTTCATTTCACCAAAAGTATAATGCATTCATGCAACTACAGCCAGCATTTCTTATAGTCAATGAATTTCTTGGCGATAAAATAAGTATTTCTGGCAAGCTCTTTGAAAAATTCATTGATTTCATATCTTACTCTGCATTCTTTTTTAGAAGTCCTCTTCGTGAGTCTAGTAGAATGCTTTAAAAGATATCTATTTGTAATATTTTTCCATCTATAAGCAAAATTGCTCATTTTTAACTATGTTCCTACTTTCGTATGCATTTTAAGCCGATATGTTTCATATTTATGGTATTTTCCCTTCCCATGAAAATGTTTTCCCTTCGAGCGTTGACTTTAGACATTTTCCCCTAAGTACCCGCATTTCTTCCCTAATATATTCTTTTAAGACTTGTAAATTATTCATGTGGAGGATTTATTTTCCATTCTGCCTTATCATCTTTCTATTACAGAACTCTTTTTCCACTCTTATGCATTTTTAAGAAGTTACGCCAAAAAGTTTTCCCCAATATACTCTTCTAATACGTTGGAGTGACACCTAGTATAAGGTAACGCTGCTTCTTTTAAGCCTTACAAATTGCAATAAAAGCACTTTTTCGAACCATTGCCTGATGTATAATTTATCAAAATCTGTCTAAGCAGTTTTATACGTAAAATATTTATTATCCTATATTGGTTGCTCGTTACAATTACTTAGCGGAATAATAATATCCAGAACATGACCAAAATTTTGAAACCTTCATATCTCAAAAGTTATGCAACTGAGGATGACTCATCTAATAGTTTGTTCATATCTACTGCGGAAAATTTAATTTGATCTTATCCTGCATTCATTTGAAATCATTTAACCTCATGATCACATTAACTGTCTATTTATTATTTCTAATATACAAAGTATAATTAAAGATTGAAATGTTAAAGAAAGAAAATTCGAAATCAAGACTTTGATTAATCTCCATGAGTTCGAAAAGCAAATTCTTAACATTATGTTGGTCTGTTTATCCGTCCATCTGTTTATGAATACAATAACTCAAAAAAATTTTGGACTAGAAGAATGAAATTTGGTGTACGAAAACCAAATTTATAGATTTATATCAAATTTTAAACGAAATACATTCAGACAAAAAGTATCTGTCTGACTGTCCAAGAGACTCCATAAACTCCATATCCTAAAGAAGAAAATAGAAAAAAATGTGGTTTACAAGTTTAGCATCTAAAATATCGATTTTTATCAAATTTTGAATCAAATCTGACAAAGGAATAACCATCTGTCAGTCTGCAATTTGCATGCATGTTAACGCAATATCTCATAAATGCATTGACCTCCCTGAGAACAGGGAAAGTAAGACTCCTTCTTTTATTGGACATATAAGTATCGGAGTGCTATTGTTATTAATATCGTTATTGTTGTTATTAATAACAACCCAATCGTGTTGTATAACAGGATTGCCTATGTCTTGAATTTCGATGAGTAAGCATTTTTATAGTGCGTTTCCGGTGCCCTCAAGATTTTAGTTTCATTCAGTGTTGAAGCTTTATTTCTAAGTTTGAATTTTTAAATTCTATACTTTGAGAAGATAATTTCACAGATTGTAGAACTTTCAAAGATTTCGCTGCAACTTTCCTGGAGCAAAGATCTGTAACATTATGCACAATTTTATATGCTTGTGATTTCAACCTCGCTGCCTTCTAAAATTGAAAAGGCGTTTTATAAAAAGTGTCAAATTTTAGGAGAAAAGAAAAGAATCAACAAATAATGAAATGTGTCATGCCTCTAACCACCTCTTAGTTGTTCCGGCCGCACTGCTGAAAGAAGATGAAGTGAAAAGAGTGAGGAACAGTAGCACGGGAGAGTGTGCGGCTGATGCCAGTAAGAGTTTGTGTTGGTAGGTGCTTGAGAAATGAACTTAAATTTGAATTTAATTTTATATGTATGAACAATTATTGATAATTTAATAACACACAAGGTATAGTAAACTTGTATTGCCAAGAAAAGTGTCATTACTTGTGTCAAGGCAAGCGACAAAATGCAATTGATTTTAATGAGAAAAAACTTTAATAATTTTTTTTAAAAAAAAGTAATCTAAGTGAATAAAAAAACATGTGCAACATCAGCAGAAAAACGGAAAGACGAATGATCAACAAAGATGATAATTCACAATTATCGTCATTAAACACGAATTATTAATTATTTTCTTGCCTAAAATTTTCACCTTGAATAAAATAAAACCTATTTTCTCGTCGTATTCGAAATGGAATTTTCTCAACAAAATCTACATTTATAACTACCGCCATCAAGCTAGATATTGTTAAGAGAAAGACAGTACTCCCTTCCTGCCTTAGCTTTCGGAGTAATATAAAGTTGTCACGAAAAAAAGCTTTAAGAACACTCATCAAATGCAGCTTATTCTTTCATTCTTCATACAGAGATACAAACCGCCATCGGATGCATGTAACCCACTCCACATCATCATTGTGCCCACCAGAGAAGCGAGAACCTGCTAGCGTATCAGAATGTTTCTCATCTCTATATTAGAGGGATTGTGAAGTCAGAGAGCTCTGCGAAATTCGTGGTGAAAAACCAATGAAGTAAAATAAAGCAGAGCCAAGCCCCATAATAGAAATGTCTCATCTCCATACTTGAGAAGTGAAAGACACCTGGAAGGAAGCGAGTGAAGTTTTACTTATAAGGAATCATTTATATAATATTCTGTAATACTAAATCTCATAAACCGCAAAAATTTATTTCTTAACCATATAAAGAGAGAGTAAAAAATGAAAATTGCAAGTCAGCACGAATTAGTTTAATAGTAAAAAGATCATCAATTTTGCAGTCAAATAGACAAAAAAAGAATTTCATTATATAAATATAAAATAATCAGGTCTTTTATTTAAAAAGTTTTAGATGACTTTCTAAATAACATTGGCACAGCTTTTTTATCTCAGATTTTGTCGATATTTTTCAAAATCATTCTTTTAAAGTATTTGTGTACTTAACACAGATAAAAAGATTTAAAAAAATTAAATTGATTTATATGAATGGTCTTCTTTAAATCCCACATCAAAGAATATAAAATTGTTCTTGGGAAGTCAAGTATATTTCGAGTATCTCAAAAGCAAATGAAGCATTTATTCTGCATAAATAAAAGAAAAATAAAGAATTTTGCTGATTGCTTCTCCTTTCTTTCCATTCAAAAGAAAAGCGATTTGTGTTTGCTAAAATTCGAGACGAAAAAGAGAAAATATAATCAAAGACAAAAGTCTTCAGTGAAAGGGTATGTAGGAAAATAATGAAACAAGCAGAAACATGAAAGGCATAAAAAAAATTTCAAAGACATGATTGAAAGAAAAAAAAAATTAATTAATAATAAATTAATTTAATTAAGCAAAAATTAGCTAAATTATAAGGACAAACATTTGTTTCTTAGATAAAAATAAGAAGCATAATTTTGTTTACAGCGAAAATACCTGCTTTAACCACCTATTATAGAAGAATTAGATTTTTAAAGTAAATATTTGTTGAGTGGAAATGTAAGCAAGGGACTTCTACATTTTGAAACTATTTTTTACCCCTTTACTTAAGATATAATTATAAGGACTACAGATTTCAGAAAAACGTCTGTATAAAGCTTGCCATTGTTTATTATTAGTAATTCCCTAACTTTATTAAAAATACATTTTATTTTATTTCAGGGTTCATTACCTTAACAAACAATAAACCTTTACAAAGCCCTAGACTAATAAGTGAAATTATGCGAAAGAAATTGAAACATAAATAAAAAAAATACAAATTATATCAGTAGAATATAAAGACTCCAAGTTAATTAATTACATTAAAAAGTAATGTATGTATGTAATTTCACATTACATTTATATAAAAATAAATGTAATGTGAAATTGTTTTTTATATGTTTCTGAAAATTCTGCAAGTTTAATTTCGAAAAATAGTTTTGTATCGCAATTTTTCTTTTGTTTTTTAGTAAATCGAATTATGAGAAAAAAAAAATACTAAGGAAAACAAAGAAATTATTTGTTGAAGCTAAAATGTAAGTTATTTTTGTCCAAACGAAAATATTAGAATTAATTTTTTTTTATTATTTTCCGTTGTTACTAAGCAATACTCATCTGTCCTGAAATCCATATTTCTACAAATATACTTCCCAATTAAATGCAATTGAAATATAATTTTTAATTTTAAAATATAAACTTTATTTTTAAATAATCGAATTTCCCAACTATAATTATCTCAATTATGTCTCAGAAACTTATGTTTTATAGCTGTGTCTTTTTTTCAATTACTGATTTCTAATTTTTAAAAATTAATATGCATTATAATACTGCTTTTATTTAAAGTAACCTGTAAAAAAAAGAATACCGGAACAGTGGATGGGAGTTCTAAAAAGTGAGAATAATCAGTGGACAAAACGACAAATTGAAGATGTTGAAAATCTAGCTATGGCAAAGCTAAATTTATAAGGAGAAAGTATTGCAATTCGCTTTTGTCGACAATGGACAGTGCGCGAATTTCGATATTTTTCAAAGCTATTTGGACAGAAGATTCTCTCTGTGTCCGTCCTGTTCTTCAAGGCAACTTAAATAAAAGAAGAAAAATGTATTTAAAGAGGGGATGTAAGTTATAAGAAGAAAGAGTATCAGTGGCCAAAACGACAAATTGGAGCTGACGAAAATTCAGCTATGGCAAAGCTAAATTTAAAAGAAATATTTCACTTCACCTTTGTCAGCATTGGGCAATGAGAGAATTTTGATGCTTTCCAAGCAGCAATTTCTCTTTGTGTCTCTCATATATTTTTTTTTAAATTCGTATTTCGTCTTTTATTTTTTATTTTTACTTCTTTTCGTTGATTATCAATTTGATAAAGTAGAAAATTAAGGAAATAAAAAGAAAAGGAAAGATAAAAAACAAATTTCAAAATTTTATCAGGATATATTGCAGCTCTATGAATGAGCCCCCTCTGTTAGAAAAAGTTTAATTTCACACAAAAAGTGTGAAAAAATAATTTTGTATCTTTGTTGGATATTGTATTAATTCGTTTAGATTTCGACTTTCCTCCATCGTTTACTCAAGTTTCATTTCCCATCTTTTCTTTTTTTAATACCCGATAGTTATAACTACCATCTAATGAAATTAAATAACAGTACGCATATTAACAAATTTATTTTGAAACCATAATGATATGTAAATGTACTTGATAGACAAATACCTGCATATGGTAATTTTCAGACACTGAATAAATTTGCATTTCCGCTGCAAAATGACTACACTTAAATTCATGATAAATACTACTAAATTTGAGAAGTATCATATTTCTGCACGTTTTGGGGACAAAAGTGTGAAATTTCGTGTGTTTATAGTTGATCATAAGAGGAGTTTTATAACGCACTCTTTTACACCATGGGAATTGTAATAAAATTTAATTTTTTAACTGTCTGCTTTCAATATTTAAAAAGACAAAAGACCAAATTGTCTTCATACAATTTCCCATGTTAAAGAAACTTCTGCTTATTCCAGATTTCGTTTCCCCACTTTCCAAGCACTGAATAAGTCATACAATACTGTTCGAATTAATTGGGATAAATGCGGAAAAAACATTTTTTTCTAAAACCTTGGATTTTAATCATTAAATACTTGAAGTAGACTGATAAATCTCGAACATTAGTATGAATCATACCTTCCTTTAGAAGATTGGCCTCTTCAGCACATCTTGATATTAAATCCACTAGTGTAGTTCACATGTTATTGACTTCATCATCGCGGAGCCACACTTTTATAGAACTTTTTATCATTTGTTCTATTGTCGTGCAATTGATCTTAGCTAAATGATTCTTGAGAATATATCATAAGTTCTCAATGGGATTTAAGTTTGGTGAATTACCAGGCAAATCAAGCACTTTCATTTTATTTTCCCGCATAAAAGTCTGGCCCAATTTCGTAGTGTAACAAGGGGACAAGTCGTGTTGAAATGTTCCGTCAAATGTTTCCATAAATGGAACAATTCTACTGCGTAATATTTATATATACTTGACAGAATTCATCTTGCCTTTGAGAGAAACTAAGCTTTTAGGGCCTTTTGTTGTGAAAGGAAACACCAAAACATCTGTTTAGAAAGGTGTTTTATAGTCTGTTGGATATGATCTGGTCTCAGAGTTTCGCTTTCAATTCGTCGAAACAACACTTGATTTACATTCCTTTACAAATAAATGTGTCCCAATACTGAAAATCAGCTCTTTCCAGTCGTTAACAGTTCATGTTCGATATATTTTGGCCCATGCTAAACGTTTTTTCATCATTTTTTGAATTAGAAATTGTTTTTTCATCGGTCTTGTTGCCTTACAGCCAGTTTCTGTACAGTTGATGTATTCACTTCAATACCATAATCCTTTAAATCCCTTCAAAGGTCGGTGCTTGTCTTCATTGGATTTATTTTGCTATTTCTTATTAGAATTTTACAAGTTACTAGGACTAATTTACCATTTGTGCCAACAGTTTCCTTTTCTTTTTGAAGACGATGATCCGGAATTTTGAAATGTTCTTAAAATACCTGAAACGCTTGCTTTTTTCACACCAATTGTCCTAGATATATCTCAAAGTCATAGAAGTTAATTTATTAAAAGCGATTATTTAGAACGCTTCATCGGAGTAATATCCGTCTTTGAGCAAGCAAAAATAATATATGTTGCAAGGAAACAAAGTTATAACCACCAGCTTTCATTCTGAAAGGCTCACAATTGAACTACTGATAAACTAAAATCAGTCAAACAAATAAATTCTATTCAAGGTTGATCCGTCACACTACCTCTAGGCAAATATGTGGTTCGGGATATCACTGGTAATCACATACCAACCTCAGACAAGAAAAAATGTTTATCCCAATTAATTCAAACAGTATAGAATCAATAGCCTTAGAGGCTTTCGCGACCACCAAAGTAACTTGAATTATATGTGCAGGATCTGTAGAATGTCGTCCTCTACTTTTTTTCAATCATATCGCGTATAGCAATTTGTGCCATTGGTCCATGGCGTATCTTATTCAGCCGATGAAAGGCTATTAATGCCGCTCGGCATTCTCTTCATTCTGGCAAAACAATTTCACTAATAGGGCTTTGCCTTACAGCATCCGTGACACAACAGCAAACTAAATACAATAATCTGCGCATTATTATTTGTGTCGTACTTGTATCAGGCTTACCGTCTGCATACATTGTAAAAATGTATTGTTTAGGCAAATAACGTTCAATCAGTGTTAAAGGGATTAACTGTCGGTGAAATTATATAATGATTTTTTATTTCTCAAAAAGAGAACGGATTGTAATTTTTTTTTTCTCACTTGTATGGTATCTGGTTGTAGACGATGAGGGGATTCTGTAGCTTTGGGCACGAATCTGCGAACATCTTGGTCGTATTCCGATACCTTGAACTATCGGCTAAGCCAACATCGAAAACATGACTTGTAGAGTCTGTATCTAAATTCCATGTCATTACAACCCATACAACGCCCTGTAGCGCCATCTAGTTTTGTATTAATTTTTTGCTTAATAAATCTTGAGCGTATAATCTGAAATGTCTATGTTTTAAATTTCATGGCAATCTGTCCCTTTGGGAAGTGTAATTATAATCTGTATATGCACACAACATAATACACAAGCAAAAGAGAAAATCCAAATAAAAATGTAACATAAAAAACAAAAAATAATAAAGTGAAAATCAATATCAAACCGGAGCAAAGCAAAACAGTGATTAAAATATTTGATTAAAATCCATATTGGTCCAAATCCAAAGTAAATTCATATTTGATTTAACTGGTCTCTTATGCATTTTTCTTTTAAATTGTTTATAGAATACTGTTCGTTCTTGGATTCAGAAACTCTCCGCACTTTTGCATATGCATTAGGATGTGTTTATTTCGTCAAAAAAGGGGTCAGAGGAAAGATGATAGGAGATGTTTGTATCTAGCAATAGGATGAATTCAGATTATTCTAGGAAATAGGAGGCGTAATAACTGTTCACCTTTCTGCGTACTAACCCTTGGCAAATTAAAATCATCGAAAAGTGCTAGTTTTGAGATCCTGAAACGAAAATAAGCTTTTCTCATCTGTCAAATTCGTCCATTATTAGAACTTAGTTTGAAGACTATATTTTTCCACCTACCTGTTTGAAGCTGTTTGTAGAAAATGCTTTAATTCTTTTTGCAGTTTACATTAAATTTCTTCTACTGGCGGGTTATTAATGAGTCAACCGCCGCTGTCGCACATTTTGTTTTGTACTTTATTACCACCTTTCCTTGTCCCACGAGAGGGGGGGGGGACCTCATAATTAAGGATGAGAAGCGTCCAGCATTGTGGTTGATTCTCGCCAGCCGTGTGGGTATTCGAAAAGTATACCCACAAGGGTAGGATGGGTAGGATTGACTGCCTTCTATGGATGACAGGACGTTCTTCCTTAAGAAAGGGTTGTACAGTGGCCGGTGATGGCCTTTAGGAATCAACCACAGTTCCCGCCAATGTTGCGGTTGCAGTGGTCCGGTAATTCAGGTTTTTCCGTGTACCTTCGGGTGGGTTGAAGTAGTCAGTCTATGATTACCACCTTTCCTATATATATATATATATATATATATATATATATATATATATATATATATATATATATATATATATATATATATATATATATATATATATGAATTGTTTATAATTTTTTTCTCCTAAAATTTGACATTTGTATATTTCCAAAAAGAACAATATGTTTGCTTCCGATAAGGCAGATATCTAACAAACTTGCTTCAATTTTAGCTTTTAAATTGCAAAGAAATAAGACGTACAGCATATAAAACGTAAATATAATTATCTTCTTTGCATTATTTCTTATCAGGTCTATCTCTCAATAAAGAAATACCTTTAATAAAATTTTCTTCCTAGTACCTTATTATTATCGAATAAAGTATAGAATTTTAAAACATTTCTAAAGTATCTTAGAAACGAATAATTGAATTGTCTACTTTACTAGCAAATGCATAAATGCACTCAGCAAGCAAGCATGAATTTTTCAGTTAAGTAAGAAATAAAATTCTTACTCGCATAAATTTCCATAATAACTAAAAAGAATTTATTTTGCAATTTTTGCATAAAACTTCAAAAAATCTCATTAATGTTGTGTTTATGATTATTTCCTTATTTTTTTCATTATATTGTAATAAAATTTGCATCTCTTTCTCTGAGAATTTTCTCTCAAAAAGTGAAATGTTCTTTAAATGTCGAAAGATTCGCTGTAAAAAGAAATTAATCAGACACATCAGTATATCATGCAGAAATTTTCGAATGTATAAAATTAAAATCAGAATTTTAAATTACGCTTTTGTTTATCATAATTTAGGAAAAATTATAAAAATGATTATGCAGTTATTAAATAAAATTCTCAGTAATTTTCATAGTTTTAAACGAATCTTAATATAAATAAAATTTATTATAACTCCTGGGCAAATGAGCCTAATTCAACCAAATTTTGCATACATTTTATTTACCTATAACAAAATAATGAATACTGTAAACTTTTTCAAAAGCCAAAATTAGTTAAATAATCAATTGATAAGATGTTATCTAAACTGCTATTTTTTCCAAAAGTAAAGTTGGAGCAAATTGTTCCACAAGAAATATTATAAACTATCTTAAAATCCAAAAAAAAAGCTTTTCAAAGATTTTTCAAAATTAAATTATTAATTGCAAAGACGCAGACGATTTTGAAATATGGAAATTTATAGACATTTTGTTATTAGGCAATGTTGGGATTTTGAAGCATTCTACTTTAGTATTTGATATTCCTAATTAATTTTTTGAAAATATATATGGCAATGTTTTTAATTGATTTAAATAAAACCTGTACAATATTTGAAAACAATATTATTCTTGTTGAGGAATGAAAATAAAAACTCAGAACTTTTTATCAAGACACTAATAGAATTCTGTAAAAACTCTGAAAGTGAAGTTTAAAGGCAGATGAAAAAGAACACTAAAGATAAAACTTCAAAACAGCAATATGTGGAACAATTATAATTTGATTTATTAATATAAAAGAAATTAACTATCAACGTCTTTCGAAAAATTGTATTAATATTCACATTTTTAATTTAAAAAAAAAGATTTCAGAAGATAAAAGATTTTTTATGATATTTTAACTAAATGAATGAATTTTATTCATGGGTATTTCCGCTTATTTCAACTAGTTATATAAGTAAATATATTTTTAAATTCAATTTAAATCCTAACTGATTTCCTAATTTTTATCTTAATTTAAAACCATGTTAATTTCATTCTCAAATGTCATCTTATTTCCCGATCCAATTCCCACTTTTTAATTTAATTATTTATAATCTGTGCTTAACAAGAATTGCTGACTCCGACATTCTCCTGCCAGGAATGAAGAGATAAAAATTGCTTAGCTTTTACACATATTTTTAAAAAGATACCTAAGATTCCCTTGCTTAACCCTTTCTAGGGCCGTGGAAAGTATGTTTCCCGCCAAATTTATCAATCTTTGTATGAAATTATGTAGGCTGGCATAAGTTCTGACAAATTCTTTTAGAAAGACAGAAACTTAGAGGCTTCAGTTCTTTATCTTACACAAAATCATGTGTCTTGATTTGTTACTTAATTATTAATTAACCTAATTCATTAATTAATCAAATTAAATTTATCAAATAAGCTAAATGAATCCCTTTTCTTATTCTAATTTCAAGCCTAAAAATATTTTAACATAATGTGACTAGAAAAAAAATGGCCCTTTAAAGGGTTAAAACGACGCGTGGCATAGAAATCCTTATCAAAATCTCATAGTAAATTACTGAAAGTAAAAATATGGTCACTTTACTCTTGTATCGCGATGTAGACTGACGCATCTCTTTTCGCTTTTTATCTGTATATATTTTGACTCTCGTGGTGAAATAAATGGAAGTATCAAAAGTTTCTTCTTTTCGGAAGCGCATTTGCGATATATATATATATATATATATATATATATATATATATATATATATATATATATATATATATATAAAAGTAAAAAAATCATTATGTTGACTGATATCATATCACAGCTTAAAAGACTAAAACGCAATTTCTTTGAAATGGGATGCAATTTGTGAATTTGAATCATTCAAAACTTGAATGATAAAACTTTGTTATTTTCTAGAAATGAAATAAGACGCTAGTTAAAATCAAATGACAAGTACAAAAAAAAAAAAAAAAAAAAAACTACAGAAAATTTAATTTGGAGTTTTTCCAATATTTAAAAAAAAATTATTTACGTGGTGGTGTGCATATTTTTACAGTATTCTATTTAATATTATTAATCAGAATAATTTTCCTTGAGATAATTAGACGCAAAAATACAGAATATTAACTATATTATTATATTGTGCAAAGCAAAGAAACAGCATAAAATACTAAAATGGAAAACTAGAAAATGGCTGGAGTACCTGCATTATTCATTTCTTTAAATTTTTACTATGATAATATTTTTGGATGGCTTATTATCTTCAAGTTGATAGATGTAATAATCATTCAAAACTTTCTACAGGAAAATATTTAGAATCTAAAGTTACTAAATTTTACATATAGTTGTTCCTTTAATAGAAGGTTCTCACTAAAAAAGAAGTTTTCAGAATTTTATTTAAATTTTAATGAATTAAATATTAAGCAAATTTTAACACTTTTTTTTTCAAAATTCGGCCTCATTATTACGTAGAACCATTTTTACATTAAGTTAAAATTAAAAGAATAAGCTTTTATTTGACACCATATTATTTCAATGTCAATTTTTTTTATTATTTTAAAACTTTTTTTTCATAATTAGTTTAAACAGTTTGTAATAATGTTAATTCTTTGCATCATTTTCTGCAACTTTTTTCTTTATTAAATTAAAATTTAAAATTTGTGCTCAATTAAAGCGCATTTTTTAATTAATTTCGCCCAATTGCGCATACATAAATGTCAGAGTTTCCGATTTATGACTAACTAATGCTTTAACATGTTTTTAAATCAGCGACAATGGTTTCCTTTAAACTTTCTTGTGTACTTTCTTATAAAGTATCACCTCCCCTCCCCTCCCCACCCCGTCCCTCGCAAATAAAGAATTTTCTCGCATATTCTGCAACCGAATATAATAAAAAAATTCCTCAGCTGATAGAATTGCTGACCGTAAATAATAAGAATGATTAAACGTTTATTGTCAGAGTCCCACACATGATCGCTTTTTGCTTCTTAGTATAGTGAAAAATTGATTTTAGATACCCTTTATGAAAACAAATTTTGATACAGAAATACAATTTTAGAAATAAGATTGTATAGCCAAATTTCATTTAGCCAACTCATTGCATTCTTGACTTACTGCATTTAATTGCATGCGATTGTGCAGACCAACAAACGATCACCCTTTGACAAATTTAGCCCACGTTTTGCTAAGGATTAACAATTCGGTTACTAAGGTAGCATATTAAATTCCATTTACCTAAATCGTTGCGGTGTTGAGTCATTGCGTTTTCATGCAGGCCGTTAGACGTTCAATCCCTTTACACGTTAGACCTTCAATTTGGTTCGAAATTTGATTTGGATCTAAACTTTAAAAGTTTAACATGTATACTAAATTTTCTCCAAATAGCTTTTGGAATTTTGGAATTATTATGTATCATGTATTTGGACGATCCTGCGAAAGGATGTCATTGAAAATTTAAAAATAATTTACAAATCAGATATCAATTTGGTTCGAAATTTGATTTGGATCTAAACTTTAAAAGTTTAACATGTATACTAAATTTTCTCCAAATAGCTTTTGGAATTATTATGTATCATGTATTTGGACGATCAGACAGACGTCCTGCGAAAGGATGTCATTGAAAATTTAAAAATAATTTACAAATCAGATATCAATTTGGTTCGAAATTTGATTTGGATCTAAACTTTAAAAGTTTAACATGTATACTAAATTTTCTCCAAATAGCTTTTGGAATTTTGGAATTATTATGTATCATGTATTTGGACGATCCTGCGAAAGGATGTCATTGAAAATTTAAAAATAATTTACAAATCAGATATCAATTTGGTTCGAAATTTGATTTGGATCTAAACTTTAAAAGTTTAACATGTATACTAAATTTTCTCCAAATAGCTTTTGGAATTATTATGTATCATGTATTTGGACGATCAGACAGACGTCCTGCGAAAGGATGTCATTGAAAATTTAAAAATAATTTACAAATCAGATATCAATTTGGTTCGAAATTTGATTTGGATCTAAACTTTAAAAGTTTAACATGTATACTAAATTTTCTCCAAATAGCTTTTGGAATTATTATGTATCATGTATTTGGACGATCAGACAGACGTCCTGCGAAAGGATGTCATTGAAAATTTAAAAATAATTTACAAATCAGATATCAATTTGGTTCGAAATTTTATTTGGATCTAAACTTTAAAAGTTTTACTTGTATACTAAATTTTCTCCAAATAGCTTTCGGAATTTTGGAATTATTATGTATCATGTATTTGGACGATCAGACAGACTTCCTGCGAAAGGATGTCATTGAAAATTTAAAAATAATTTACAAATCAGATATAAAGACGACATATTGAATTTTATCTATATATCTCAAAGAATTTTTTACTATGGTTGCAGGCAAACAGAGAGAATAACAGGTATGCAAACATGCGAAGTTCTAAAAATCTCTTCTATTTTGGGGATTCAAAGTTGTTTAAAACATGGAGATAAGCCAATATCTTGAATTCAAAAATTTGGCCATACTCTATGTACTTCAAATACGAGAAAGTAAAATTGGATATTTTTAAGAAGATAATGTTGCTAACTTTTCTTACTTCTTTTCAAGTTGTATAGTATAAAAATTGTTACATATACAGCGGTTGAAGCGATCAAGAAATACCGATCAAGCCCAAAACGTATCATGTTATGATGTTTCTGTCTAGAAGTTCGTAACTCCTTTATTTTTTGATTTATTTAATTATTTCTATTTGAGAAGCTGTTATTTGTAAAAAGTCAGCCTACTTTGCTCAACCGTGGGGTATATACATTCACTATTAAAAATAATTTTTATAAATTTATGCTCATTTTGAGTTTATTTAATAGTTTGAAATTGAGAAAACTCTACGCATCTAATTACAAAATTCTCAAAAGTGCAAACTATTAAAACATTATAGCTTATAAAGTTGTTTAAAGAATTTTAAGAACTTTGATACAAAAAATGATTAGGCTAGATTGAGCTGTTGATTTTAAAATTAGCTAGATTAGGCTGTTGAATTTAAAATTTTAAATGATAAAAAGAAAACAGTCATAAAGAATTACATTATTTTGGATGTATAAGAATCCTTCAGTTTGAAGCTAACGCTTGAAAAGAATTAAAACAGAATAACTGGTGAAAGCAGGTTTTTGACAAAAGATGTTCTCACCCATTTAGAATATACATTTTCTCGTGATAGTCTAAAGAAAGAAATGAAACAAAACAAAATAATGCTAACAGCTTTGTAAATAGTTTGTGATTAAATCTACTTAGGCTATATTGCAGCAGTTTATTGACATAATTTGGAAATGAAAATTTTAGAAAAGACTCTGTTAAGAAGATAAAGGTAAGCAATCTGTCTTACGGAATGAAGAATTCTATTTTCAACAGAATAATCTACGAAGCTGAAACGTAAGTGTATTTTTTTATATTCTAATTTTCAATTTATGATACAGGCGTAAGGAATTAAACCAATTTTTATTTATCTTCTTTTATTACATTATGAAAGGTAACACTTCCTTCAAACAATTTTTAGCTTGTCAATACATATAGCATAGCAATTAATTGAAAATTGTATCATGCATAATTAAAAACCATGTAAAACATTTTATCTGGTAGATCATTGAATCTAGAGCTACCGAAATTAATAGATAATTTCTATTTGACTAGAGATGTTCATTAAGAAAAAAAATTAAAAAAAATTAATTAGAATTCTAATTCAAAAACTGATTGAAATTTTAGCATTTTCGTTTCTTAATTTCGGTATATTTATTAGATAAAAGCCCTTTTTGCAGGGCTTTAAATTAAAAAAAAACATATTCATTTTTATTTTCGCAAAAAATTTTCTTTAATTTGAATAATTTTCAAAACTTTAATGTCTTTTTTCTTTACTTTTTTTTAAAAAAATAAAGAAAGCTAATAATGAAATTTCGTTTTCAATTATATTTTACAACTTTTCGTATTTTATTTTATACTTTTTTCATTTTTTTAGAAACTGCTTTTATGCATACTTGCATCCCAACGATATTAAAATACTATTACTATACATTCATTATCTTTGCTTAGTAATTAGGAAAAAAATTTAAAATCAAGCCTAGAATATTTTAAAAATCCAAAGTTTCTGATACGAGGTTCCAATTCCCTTCATTTTCTTTTATTGTTTAATATTATGAAATTAAAGATTATTCGATAGATGATTCCAAAGTTTATTTTATAAAATATAGAGGACCTTAATCCGAACTATTGTAAGTTATGAAAAATGATTTGTGAAATATTCTGCCTTTGAAAATGGTAGAAACTTTTTGTTTCAGCATATTGTGATGAAGAATATAATATATTAATTTTTATTGTGTTGTGTCATATATATTCCAAAAACAGAACATGGATCATAATAAAAAAAGTGTGTGTGTGTGTGTGCGTGTGTGCGTGTGTGTGCGTGTGTGTGTGTGTGTGTGTGTGTGTGTGCGTGCGTGCGTGCGTGCGTGTGCATGCGTGTGTGTGCGGGTTTCAAAAAATGTGAAGATTTCTTTTTCCACTAAAATAGAATTTTTTTTTTTTTCTAATTTCAATTGGAAATTTATTCTCTAGTCTATTATCTGATCCAATGTCACAATCGGATAAACACCTCTTCCCTTTTTTTACAATGAAATTTTGAATGCTGCATTAATTTATAAATTAAAATATTTAAATTCAAGAGCTACTAAATGTTTCGCTGAATTATTTAGAAATATATAAGAAATAATTGATTAATTAACTTTTTTCAAATAATTGAAAATTCCTGAATAGGAGGGTTTTTTTTTATAAATGCAAATCCATTAATAGCTTATTGAAATTAAAATTTTGAAAATGTACTTTAATCTTTTATGTTATTCTAAATAAAATGTGTACAATGTAAAAGTTTATACGTTGTTTATACAAAATGTTCGATTTGAATCTTATAAATGAATTCAATCCTTTGAAACAAAATATTTATTTACTTTTATCTGTCTTTTTTTATACTGTCTACTTTTATACTTTACTGTCATCTGATTATTTAGTTAAAAAAATACAGGAAATTTCCAGTTATTAAGCAAATTAACAGAATAAAAATCTCAGTGATCGCTAATTAGATTTTGATTGAACAAGAACAAAGTAAAAGGTTATATATATTTATGCCTATATTAGTTTTTGCTAACATATTTTATGTCCGAAATATTAAAAATGTTCACAAAATGCTTTTTTCATTTTTCAGCAATAAATCAATGATGAGTGTAAAATAGATTAAAACCATTTAATCGCTTAAATCCATACAACTTTTCAAATCCATATTCTTAAAGCAATCAGGAAATGCATCATTACATCTGGATGCATTATCATGAATACATCTAATTAATGATCATAAAATATTTTTAACATTTTAATTAAATTCATCGCTAATCAATAAAATCCGAAGAAATTCCCTGCTTTAATATCCTTTTTATGGATGTTTTCCGGGCTGAAAGAAAGATAAACTTAATTACTTCCGGATCAATATCTTCGTCTTCTGGAAACAGACCTTCTTCCTAATGCGTTTGGATTTTTGTCTTGAGCCATTTATTAATAAAAGCAATCGCGGGGAATAAAATATTTACCGTTAGAGAAATGTAAAAAAGAGTAAGCACGTTTGCTGCCAGAGGTTAAGAAATAAATTTTATGATTCGAAGGATTCAAATAAATTATTTTTAATGTAAGCTTTTAAAAACGATCTTCTTCTTCTTCTCTGCTGTTTAATTTCCAACATGAACATTTCCTTTTAAATAAATTAGTTTTGATGAAAAATGGTTTTTTTTTCTTTTGGATTAAAGAAAAGGGAATTAAATATCTTCTCTCCGAGTCAAAACGCATTTTATCATTTCGGTGCAAACTACCTGAAAGATGCGATTTCATTTCTTTTTTTTTAAATTCTACTTATACTGGATTTTATTCTCAAAAGCTACTCATCAAATTCACTCGAGTAAAAGCTGTTTTCGGCTTTTAACAACTTTTTATAAGTTGACAAAGAAGAAAAAAACCGGGAAATTATGCCAATCTTGAAATAAAATGGTTTTCTTAAACCTTTGATATGTCAGTTTCTTTTATGAATGTTCAAATTAGAATGAATACTATCAATAACTTTCAAAAGTGTGAAAATGAGAAAAGGCAGAATATATACTTTGTGAGGGTAAATTTCATTTCTGCATATCGCTTATGTGTTATAAATAAACAAGGTTTTTTTCTTATGAGTTTACTCCAAGATAATACTGTTAGGTGCCGACTGATTTCAAATCGTAAGCTAGAACATTTTCTAACAAATTTTTAACTTTTTATCGAATGAATTCTTGAATAAGAATTATTCAAAATGTACTCATTTCTTCAATGGATGAAGGTTATGAAGATCTACAACAAACTAGGCTGCATGCTTGGAAGATTTCGCTTTTGAGATCCGAATTCATTTCATTGGGGTTTTCAATATAGAATGTTCAAAAAAAATTGGAGAAAGAGTTTATTTTATTAAAAATTTCTCCTAGGATATTTCCGATTATAAAGTATCTTCAAATAAGGTAGGCAGTGGTATCGAACATTTTTCGCTTTTGTAGAAAATTATGTTGTTTTTTTAATTAAAAATAGTTTAATGTTTTATTTACACTAGTCTAAGTGCACATTTATTTTCAAACATTCATTTAGAAAATCAGCAGAGAAATTAAAATGAAAATGTAGTGACTTAGGCCACTGCTAGTTTTCTAGATAGACGCTTGTAACTTTGTGTGTGAATGCATTATTAAAAAAAATCTAATTCACTAATTGACACTTTTACATTATCGAAGCCGAATGAAAAGTTAATCCACTTTAATTGTTTACTATAAATCTGTTTAAAAGTCAAAATGTGCCATACAATTAACTACCTTCTTCATTTAATGAAAGATAGTAAATGAAAATAAACATCTATGCACATTATTTAGTGAAATAAATGCTTATTCTACTCTTTTGGAACAACATGTTAAAGACAACTGAATGAATATTATATTTTATATTAATCGATCATCCTTATGCTGATGTGGTGTAAAAATTTGATAGCGGTATGTAAGTGTTGATTTTCTCATCAGATTAAATTTCGATAACTTTGTCAAATTTTGATTCACATCAGTTGATTTGTATTAAAAAAAATGAAATCATTCCATTAAATACAGAATTGGTATTTTGATTCATAGATAATTGAAGAAATCTATGAACGATTAATATCTAATTTAACGTGAAGCCATGATTGATGTCATTATGATTCGGACCACAACTTAATCAGATTTGTTTGTTACTGTGTTTGTTTATGTTACGCGAAAGTGAGTGATATGGTAAAGAAAGTGTTAAAGTTTAGAGTTCCATAGGTGCCGATATGAGGACATTAGATTGCGTACATACATTAAATTTAAAATACTTATATTATAATTTTTATTCAAGCAATATAGATATATTTTTACTGAGACCGCATCTACTAATATTAGTTGTTAATCAAAGTAATTGCATTGTTTATAAAAGAAGTTATATAACAGATGAATGTGATGAGCGGAAATGTAAATTTAACTTTCCGATGGCAAGGACGCACTGAAGATTTAATAAAAAATATTACATACTTCCCTAATTTAAAGAAATTCCGTTATTTTGAATAACTTTACTTTAAATAATGCTTTCTGGTGATTCTCATGTAAATAGAAAACGATATTATATAAATTGAAACAATATAACATAATTACATATTCAACAAAAAAAATTTAAATTCTAATATACAAACTAGAAATATGAAATTAGAAACTTGAAGAAAATATAAAACATAAAACGAAAATTTTCATTTTAATCAATAAAAGAATTATTGTTTGGACATCAAATGCAAAATGAACTGTAGATTCAAATCCTGGAGTGGGTCCTAATTATTTACGCTCGTTATATCTGCATAAATATATTTCAATATGCTATAATTTTCATTCATGCATTTTTTTTATATTTTGCTGCATTTTTCATCAGTTCAAAATATCCTTTCGAAACCTTTTGTTCCGTTAAACTCATATCTAAATAAGTCTCATCAATCATGTTTTTGTCGTTAATTCAAATAAAATTGAAAAATTTAGCATTTTAGATATCAGTGCCCGAAATTAAATTTATGAATATAGCTTTGTTTCTATCAAGGCAAAAATTCATGCTACATCTCGTAAATGTAAAATTAAATAAGGGAATTAGATATAATTATTATTCTGAAAGCTTTGAAAAAAATTTTCCGAAATTTCAATGTGAAATTTCATAACATGGGGTTTGCATGCTTTAACCCAAGCAATTAATATTTTGTATTTCAATGCTATTTTTTTAGTAGACAGACCAAACAGACGGAAAATAAGAAGTAAACTAATGGTATAAATCTCTCTTAAATTTTCACGTATATTCAATAAATGTATTTCGGTATTTTTAACCGCATGGCAGTGACGAATAAAAATTAAGATAGTGCCTATTATCGTGTGGTCTTTGCCTGAATCACTGAGATGTAATTAATGCATTAGTGGCGAAAGTATACTTTGGACGGCTTTTTTCTACCCAGTTGAAACTGAAATATCTCATAGAATTGCAATTGTATTCACAAGATGATGATCGAATTTCTTATATTTAAGTCAATGCTATTACGTACGTGAGAAAATACAGACGGCATATAATCAATACTTTGAGGGATTTGATACAAATTTACTTACATTATGGACTCTAAATCTGTATAATAAATTTCATCTATCTAGAACTTTTAGGTTTGTAGTTATAGTATTCATACACAGTCGGACAGCCAGCCAGAAACATTTCATTTGGGTGTATTCCATTTAAAATGTGACTGAAGTTTCCAAATGTAGTGTAAGTTCTAAATACCAAATTTCATCTACCTTGCTCAATGCTTTTTTGAGTTATTGCGTTCGCAAATAGATGAACATAGTTCCAAAAAAGTGTGTGTGTGTGTGTGTGTGTGTGTGTGTGTGTGTGTGTGTGTGTGTGTGTGTGTGTGTGTGTGTGTGTGTGTGTGTGTGTGTGTGTGATTAGAGAGGTCTGAAATGCGTCAAAATCTCAGTTTCGAAGTTTTTGATGATTACAATATTATCTCTATGTATACTTCGTATACGAGAAAATAAGAAAAAAAACTAGTTTAAATATACAGCAACATTATAGGTTTGTGAACTCTAAGAATTTTTAATATTTTAAATGAAGCTTTCTCTAACCTTTTAGTATTTGTTTCTATGCTTTACAAGCGCTTGAGATTATAAATTACTATACATTTTTAAGAAAAAATTAAATCAGTCATGACATTGCAATCCCATACTAAAACTACATGGATTCGACCAAAGTATTCGGTAGCATATGTTCTGTAGACAGTTCATTAAATCAATACACAGGTTGTTCGACAAATATGAGAATTAAACCACTAGAGTAGCCTTGAGATATTTGCAAATGTCTGTGTCTTGTTTGCGGGGGATATATTGGAGCATTAGTAACCGTCAGATTGTCGAGACAAGCATACAAAAAAAGATATTTTTTCCCCTTGCATCCTATTTATCTCTATTTCTATTGTCGGTGGTAATGAATGATACGATTCGACGTTAAACTTTCTTCTAACTGGGAAATATGTCTCGGGAAAATCCAGGAAATGTTGAGAGAGTTAACATGGGAGGGGGTATTGAAAACTACAGCTTTTTACAAATTCGTCAGACATTTAATTGAAAGTCTTGAAAATTGCTATTAAACCAAATTAGAGCAAATCCTTCATATTTATAAAATTACATGTATTATATCTGAGAGATTGTGGTTCATCGAAACAGTATGCCCCGCTTGACTCTCTCTCATTATTATTATTATTATTATATTTGTCTATCTGCCCATGAATACAATAACTAAAAACCGCTTTGGGTCAGACGGATGAAATTTGATTGCATAGACTTATGATTCAATTTGTATATTCTTGTCAGATTTTGAACGAAAACCATTCACAGGAAGTCTTTTCTAGTGCAAGTGAATTTAATGAATACAAAGTTCAAAGAACTAGATAAATAAAATTTGGTGCGAAGGTTTAGAATCTAAAATATAGATTGTAATCAAATATCGAACCAAATTTATCAAGTGGACCCCCATTTTAAGCTTTGTGATTGCGTATGCATGTAAACACAATGAATTAAAACAATGGAATACGGTATATTATGTTGTGATTACAACTGTCATTCAATGTCAAGTTTGGATGTCAATCATTGATGCCACCAAAGTGCATATTTTCACTATATAAAGGCATGATATTTGGTGTGAATTTAGTAAAAATACTAGATTCAAGTCAAAGCTCTATCATTAGTAACCACTGCAAAGGCTATTCAAGGTTTTCACGATGTCACATAAGATCTGCAGTTTATTGTGAAGAGAGGGAAACAAAAAAAAATTATTGGAGAGTACGCCAGAATACTTCAGAGAGTCACTACCGCTGGTTTGATTACCGATTCGTAGTACTATATATTGCTAACCGGACCAAGTTATTAAATAGATAACAATCAGGAAAAAGAGAGTAGCACTTTCAACTTTGGGATTATTCGAGAGAACGCCAGAAAGCTTCAGAGAGTCATTACCGCTGGTTTGATTACCGATTCGTAGTACTATATATTGCTAACCGGACCAAATTATTAAATAGACAACAATCAGGAAAAAGAGAGTAGCACTTTCAACTTTGGGATTACCTTTGGGATTATTCGAGAGAACGCCAGAAAGCTTCAGAGAGTCATTACCGCTGGTTTGATTACCAATTCGTAGTACTATATATTGCTAACAGGACCAAATTATTAAATAGATAACAATCAGGAAAAAGAGAGTAGCACTTTCAACTTTGGGATTACCGAGGTATTGAAATCTGTTTGCTTTACTTTCAGAGTAATTTAATATTATGCTTTTATTTTACAAATGTCAGGTAATTATTCAGATGATCAAATATCATTTTGGAGCATTATTCTATCAAAATTTCAAATAATATTCGTTTTGCGTAACGTTTAATTTATAAATCGATGTATGTCGTATTAAATATATATTCTGTTTCATAATTTTTAATAAAACGGCCGATCCAATAGTTAATGAGTATCCTGATAATATTTAAAAAAATGTCCTTTTTTCATTTGTTTAAAAAATTACTTTTTAAGTTATAATTGTAAGTTTGTTTTATAAGGAAGATACTTAACTCTATTGAAAATATCCCCAAATTGAACATTCTTTCGTTATTATGGTTTGGGAAAATTTACTACTCAAAATTGTTAGTATGCAATTTAAAATAAAATCAATAAAGAAAAATATTTGATTCTATACATTCGAAAAGAGGGAGGGGATACAATGAGACTTGCATCATTAAGAAATTCAAGAGAGCTTAATCTGTCCCCGATTGTTGTTATCGGAATTTGGAAAAAAATGAATTATGCACACTTTTCTGACAAAGATATAGAACGGAAAAATAATATGCAAAAATTATTTTTCAATTAAAAAAAATCTAAAAATGATTTATTTCGGTTTCAACAAATTAACCTGTACAAAAACTAATTAAGAAATTAACATAAAATTAATTATATCTTTCTCTAAATTCATGTGCATTTTTTTAATATATATTAAATAAATAATGATCCTTCAACTTTCTTATATCTAAACATTTTAGAACTTTTAATGTTAAACATGAAATCTTATTCCCTAATATGCAGTTTTATTGATACATTTTGTTCAAAATCATGTATCATACGTATGAAAAAAAAAATGAAATTTTTAAAAGCACCATTCTTTATCCTCAAGCATTAACAACAGATATACATATGAGATATACATACAACATATGAGAGAGAGGGAGAGACAATATGAAGATAAATCCCAACAGATTTTAAAACACTTTTTTTATAAACAATATCTCTCATGCATGTCCTACATAATTTTTCTAGGCAAATACACCATCCATTTTCATTCATATCCATTTTACAAGACATATCAATCAGACCTTTTTTATACCCCTTCGAATTCCCTTTCTGAAAATTCTCTAACGTTTCATTGAGATTTCATCACTGTGTTTGTAGCAAATTTCTCCAGGACCATTTGTTTTATCTACCTCTACCTCCACCTCCCCTCCCCTCACTTTTTTGCAGACAAACATGCTTTAACATCTCCACCCCTGACATGTCCCCTCTTATCATTACCAACCATCAAAAGCACTTTTTTAAGGCCCTCGCTGATGATTCTCCAACAAGCAACAAGGGAGGAAGAACACCCCGAACATTTAGGACTTTATCAACTCTCTTTCCCCTCTTGAAAGGAAGAAAAACAAAAAAGGGGACCGAGCAAAACAAGTCAAATACATCATAAAGCAGAATTCCTTCTCTTAAATGTCGTTATGATTTTTTTCCCTCTCCCCCCGAAGGAGGGCACAATCATTAATTTCTCGCAGGCCCCATCTGGCGTAGGGAAAAAGTTCTCGCTCTGATCTGAGAGTGAGTGTGTAAATAATGATTGTCGCGTCGCGAAAGGGCGACACCTCACGTGATCGGTCAAGTGATGAATGGCCGACCCACTTGCGAGCGATCGGAATCGGAGGCGGTGGTCAAGCTGTTCAAGAAAAGGCCATCACATCACAGAAGGGAGCAGGTACTAAGTAATTGCAGAAAGTAGAGGCGTCACAATGATTATATTCTTGGGTATTATTTGATTAGGCCATTCATCAGTTTTCAGGAAACGGCTTGAAGATTAATTTGATATATGGAATACATTTAATTAAAAAATATTTGAGTAGTTAAAAAATGTTTATTAATTTTTAAGCAACTGAGTTTTATTTTAATTTTAAATGGGTTCTGCTTTTAATTTTGAGATCTATTTTTTTCTTAAATTTACTGCCAGAAGATCTACCAGTACGAAAACCAATTTTTTTTTAAAATTCACCTATTGGATGACTATGAAATTTTAAAATTCTTCAAATAAGATAAGGATGTAAAATAATAATCGATTTCAAAATTTCATCTTTACAAATCTGAAACAAGCCAATGCAAACAATATATCTATTTATAACACTCTTGCAACAAGGTGTAAGAGTATTTAAAAATAAATTATTATAAAGTAAGTTAAAATTAAAATATTCAATTTTTAATTTTACCGTTTAGTTCATAGTGACTGTATTAGGTGGAATCTCAAACGTTCTTGACAAGCGAATAGTTTGAAGATAAAGAAAAAATATATATATTCATATTTTTAAATCATTTAAAGATCAGGATATCTTCATTTAAACAGTCCGTGTGGTTACTCACTATTAACATTATCTCACGAATACATTTTTAGATATACGATGACGTATATGGTGCTGGTAAAATTTGAATGGCGAAATTTCTGGTAGGTGAAGAAAGAAATAGAGGTACTAATATTATTGGCAAAAAAATAAAATAAATACTGACTAAACATATGTATTGTCCATTAGGGAAGAAAGGTAGAACAAAAGGATAAAAAAATAATCTCATTTTTCAGCTCAATTTGCCCCATATTTAATACCGAATCACAATTTAATACAAATCCCACTAATTTTGGAAATAAATTAACAGTGTAGTGCCCCCCCCCCCTCCTCGGACCTTTCTCATAACTCTATGTCCGCCCTATTTCCAGCATAAAAATTGAGGACATTGGTCAAGATCGTGAATGCCTTCAGAGCTCTGATTTTTAATTTCAGTGTCCCGTGCATGGTATGTGATAGTAAAATCTAGGAGAGAACCTTGAATATCTTCTGCCGACTGTTTGAAAGGAAAATTCCACACAAAACAACAGTTTTAGTTACAACCGATACAGTCGATTCCTTGACGTATTTGGTTCAAGATTTGAACTGGACATTTTCTATTCCAAAACTTTGTACCAACTTATCACTAGAACGTCCGTCGTCGTTGGTTGGACTATCGCACGTTTGTTTGGCCTTGATTGCAGTGTTATTGAGTTCACAGCAGAAGTGAATCAATTATTCAGAAATTTTTGTGTCTATAGTGTTTCGTTACAAAGCATTTGCTTATCTGCTCATAAAAAAAATTCATTCGATTTTCGAACTTTCTGCATAGCAGATACCCTGAAACGATGGCTCGTAGAAAAAATGAAAGCCCTGATTAAATTTCTAATTTGTTGCGAGAGCTTTCTGAGGATGATTCGAATATTAGAGAGTTGTCTTGTTCTGATTTAGATTCCGATGAAGACATAAGACTGCGTGAAAATGACAACGAAGAATCTGAAGAAGTAATTTGTTTTGTTACAGATTTTTTACTATATAAATGTTCATAATATATGAAAATTAAATAAAATAATATTATAAAGTCTTAAAAATAAACCCTACTGAAAATTAAACATGCAATTATTTAGTTATTACAATTATTTTATGTATTTTATATTACGGCACGACACCGGTGGACGTTTAAAAATAATCGAAATCCCGGACGTTCTAGTGTTATACCGATTTAGTTCTTTTTATTTTGAATTCAATGTTGTCATTTGCCCTCATATAGACATTGAAATTTTTTCAGAATGGACATCGTTCAAAATTTGGAAATATAAAATTGATGCAAAGTTCAAACAAACAATAAAATCAAGCGCAGCTTCTAAAATTTTCTACAGCTGACCATTTTTGCCTAAAGATGTCAAAAAATACTTTTGCTCCTTTATTGGGATTAAGTTAGTTTTCTTCAAGATATTAAACTTTAGTCTGCATGCATTTAAACGTTTTCAAGTAAAAAAAAAAAAGCATTTAAGAATAGGAGTTTTTATTTATTTAAAGGTGGCCATATAGATCATATTACAAACAGTCGAAGTTTGGATTGAAAAATCGCTTTTCAGCTTCTAATTTCTCAACAATTACAGTTATTTACCACTATCTTCCCGGTGGTTCTTAATAAAAATTAACACGATAACAGCAAAATGAAGATAGCTAAATGGATAAACTTTGGTTCGTAGATTTAACATCTGAAGTACAGATAACTGTCCAATTTGAAAGCAAATTCTTCAATGGGTTCATTTTCTGTCGGCTTTCATAAGCACGTAAACGAGATAGCTGAAAACAACAATAGCATAAATATATGTAATTTAATATGTGATTTTATTTTTACAATTGTAGTCCTTTGTCAAATTTTCATTTCAGTAGATTGGAAAAAAAATACAGAGGAAATTTCGGGTACCTATTTTACCTTGGATTAATCACCAAGCAAATTAATCAAGAATTTAGGTGGGTTTACTCTAAGTTAAGTAAGGCAACGCATGAGCAGAAAGGGGCTGATATATGTTTGCCACAATTTCATAAAATAAATTCAGGCATTCCATGCTTTGCTATAACTTGTCACTTTAGCGTTCCTGAAATTTTCTTTTTCACTGCGTATCGTATTAAAATGATGGATATTTACACAAAGAAACATGGCAAAATAAAAAAACAGGTCAACATACTTAAATTTGGAAAACTATAGAAAAAAATGGCAAATAAAATGAAAAAATACAGCCTCGCATCAGAAAGAATGCCGGAATAAATCTATGATAAGTGATAAATTTTTTCAAGCCAAAAAAACCCGTCAAGTTTTATAAACGCATGTGCAGTAAGAAAAAAATACAATACAACGGCATGTTGTTGTCCTGTCGGGATAAGTATTTGCCATGGATCGAACAGCATTTTTCAGCATTTTTACGCTGCCTACCGGTATTAAAAATACTAAATTCACGTCAAACATTATTATTATGCAACTAAAGTCCGCCATGCGACCTCGTTGAAGGCCCACAATTTTATGCGGAGGGGGGGGGGGAGTGAGATAACACTTGCCAGAGAGTATGCTAAGAAGTTTCGAAGAGATCCCTCTTGCTGATTAGCAATAAAGTCATCAATAATATTAAATATAGCGTAAATTTTGCAAGCATTATTTTTTTTCAATAATAGTTTTTAACATAATATAAGCATTATATGCTCAACTTTCAGGCAAAAGAGAATGAATAGATTCCAGTTATCGTTCTTTTAAATTACAGCTAAATTGCAACGAATAGAAAAAGAAAGCGTTAAAGCAATTTCATGTTTGATTAATGAAAAGTGATTTGGAATACAAATTAAGAATGCTACATAAATATCGAAAAAGCAATTTCTTCTCATTAAACGTTCCAGCTACTTTTATTAATATTCTTTCTTATGTAATTAAAATAAACCGTTCTCATCTAATTAGTTTTGTAAATTTCATCGCCATTGTAATCAGTCACAAATTAGTTAAGCATAAACGCAAAAATAATAAATGCAATCCAGCCATTGTAACTATCATTGTAATTAGCATAAGAAAGAAAGCGATGAATCTTTACCAATATAAAAATAATAATAATAATAATCTTTCAATAATTGAAGGCTAGGATAAAAAGCAAGATAATAGTCAAAATTGTTAATTTCGATCATTATCCTGCTATTTATTTTTATTATTATCCTGCAAAATTATTTATTTTTATTATATGATAATGAAACTATTTGTTAGAGTGTAATAAATAGTTTTTCATGAAAATTTGAGTATAATAATTATAAATATTATCAATATCAAAAAATGTTATTAAAAAAATAGACATTAAAATATTTGTTTCATAACCGTTGTTTTAAAGCAAATAAGATTTTTCAACACTTTTTTTTTATCATGAGTCTAGATTGGAAAATTATTAAGTTACACTTAAAATCTAATGATAAATATTTAAATGAAAATAAATTCCTTTTTTAGACTAGTTTTAAAAATAATAATGCATATTTTAACAAACACTTTCTGCACGTTATATTTAAGAAAAGAACATAGCAAAATTATATCTTTATTCTAAATAGAAGTCTTTCTTTGAATTAAATAGAATTTTTATGACACTTTTATTCTCATTTTTATTTTATTTTTAAACTTTAAGAGGATTTCCCAACATGCATTTTTGAAAAAAAATTCAAAATAATTGTATTGACTTATATATTATAACAAAAAAAAAAAAAAAATTACTATTTTTTATACCAGTAAAAGGCACTCTGCTAAATAAATAATCACAAGATAGAAAATAGCATTGTTAAAAACCCCACAAGGAAAATATAGCGAAGGAATACAAATATTGACGAACAAAAAAAGGGAGAGAAGTCTTCAACTAATACAAAAACTGCTGAAATTAATTTTAGAAAGAACGCAACGTTGAAAATTTTTAAGATTTCACTCCCAAAAATAAAGTAAACGTTTTCTAGACAACTGGTGCAGAGTTATTAATGAAGTAAGCCCCTAAGAAAACTGGAGGAGAAAAAAATTCAGAATGGGAATTGTGTACATTGTGTTCCCTTCATATTCAATCATGCTGTCTTTCCATGAATACCGGAAAAGAACTCTCTTTGTTTTCCTTAAACTCTCTGATTATGTGTGGGGTTTAGGGACCTGAATGCAGAAAAATCAATTATTTTGCCTCGTTATGCTATTGTGCACATTCAAGCTGGGAAAAAAACACAATGTAAGAGTGATTCTAAATGAAGCATTAATAAATGAATGATAAAGGAGGTGGTTCTTTTTTATATTAAAGCACATATTCCTTGATTCTTTTTTTATAAAACACTCATATAGTCAGATAAGTATGGATAATGATGATTCTTTTGCTTTCTCCGTGTCGTTACGATATATAGAAATTGTCAAAAATTTGATTTCGAGGTATTAACGAATATTTGTGTTTTAGATTTCTATGAATAGAGGCTGAAAAACATTTTAACCCTTTAAAGGGCCATTTTTTTCTAGTCATATTATGTTAAAATATTTTTACGCTTGAAATTAGAATAAGAAAAGGGATTCATTTAGCTTATTAGATCAATTTAATTTGATCAATTAATTAATTTGGTTAATTAATAATTACGTAACAAATCAAGACACATCATTTTGTGTGAGATAAAGAACTGAAGCATCTAAGTTTCTGACTTACTAAAAAAATTTGTCAGAACTGATGCCAACCTATACAAATTCATACAAAGATTGAAAAGTCTAGTGGGAAGCATACTTCCCACGGCCCTAGAAAGGTTCAAGAATTATTTTCTTTATAAATTCATGCGTTCTAGTATAATAATTAAAAAAATAAAAGTTTTTTTTTTTAATTTTGAACCAAGCTCTTTAAGCAAATCAAGTTCTTTTACTAAATTCATACTTGATTTATTCATTGTACTGTGTTGCTACACAATAAAGCGTCACATTTTTACCCAAACGCACACTGCACTTATATTGAATGCAAATCATGAATCATTTTCTTTTCTATCAATGTTACCCCCGGGGGGGGGCACCTCAAAATGAGGATGAGATGCTTCCGGCATGGTGGTTGGATCTCGCCACCCTGGAGGGTACACTAATAGGTGAGGGATCTGACTCCTCCCATCGATGACGGGAATACATCCTTCAGGGAGGGTTGTACCGTGGCCAGTGATGGCCCTTAGGACTCAACCACAGTTCCCGCCAATGTTGCTGTTGGGGCGGTCCGGTCATTCAGTTTTTATGGTTTAAATCCGTGTGCCTTCGTGGCGGGTCGGAGAGTCAGATGGCTGACTTTCTATCAATGTTACTGCCTGACATTCAGGATGATTCTTTTATTACTCGATTAGTATAGCCTTTCTTTTACAATACTTTACACAACTTTTTTTTCTTAGTTTTTATAAAAATCTTGTAGCCTCCATGAAAGAAACACTGATTCTAGTTTTTCAAGGAAGCAATGCAAACCATCGAGAATAGTTACCCAAGCAGTTTCTGGCATACTGTCTAATAAAGGTGTTACTCTACATAAAATAGTGGACTTTGGATAAGATTGCAAATGTCTTACATGGCATTGACGAATATATTAAAGAAATATTCATCTTGGTGTGAATCTGGCATTCTTTTTACTGAATCTAACGTGTGATATTTAGCGCTTTATCCGTGGTATGTGGTTAACATAAAAATGTCAGATTTTGTATACATTTTGCTAGAATCAACTTTTTAGAGGCTAAGCCTATTCCAAAATTCATCTGTCTAGCTCTTTATGTTTTGTAGACATCATGTTGATATCTACAGATGGAACATGCAGGCTCCCTGAAAATTTAAATCATTTGAAAATTGATAGAAATCTACAGATTTGGTATGTTAAAACCATGTACCAAATTCCATGCACTCTTGTACTGTCGGTTTCGCAGGCAAAGCGACAAACAGATATTATTTCAAAAATATGTTTAAAGATTCGGAGAAGTCTGGACCTTAGAGATTCGTCAACCTTTTGAGTTCAAATCTTTTGGCGATTATAATACTTTTTCTTTCTATATTTCGTATACAATATCGTGAAAAACAAAAGAGGAAGGAATCCATTATATACAAAATAATGGTACAGTACCTTTGATATACTCTTTAGTTAACTTTCCGAGATTTTCACAAGGTCCCGATTTGCTTTCAAGTTGAGATAGACCCTAGCATTCAAACGAATAACTAAACCAGAAAAGGCATGGTAGGTTAGAAAAAATTATAATTCATTCTTTGCTTTCTATCAAATGAATCCTTAATTCTCTCTATAACTTCTTCATTTCACAAATTGTTCAATTGTTGTGTTATGTATCTCCAATTAGAAATAGAGTTACTTTCAATGACAGTGAAAATGACTGCGTATCATTACTTAACCCTGATTTATTTCTGCGCAACAATCAAACCAATATTTTCTGATTCGATTTATTTAGTTACATCACCCGCTTAATTGTTTTATTTTTTATTATCTTATTAGATCACTTTTGATAACGGAAATGTACTATCTTACAAATTCAGTTTTAAAAAACCATAAAATACTTCAGATTTTTGTGAATTGTATGAAGCATTTTATTGAATAGCAGTGTTCTTGGATTATTCCGTTTCAGTTTTTAAGTTTTGAAAAGAGATAATTCACTGCCTGTATGACTTACAGGCACAATTAAGGAGTTTAAGCCCTCATTTTGAAGAGATGTGAGAATTATTTTTAGACGGACCTAAGGATTCATTACACTGGTCAGATGGTACCAGGGCCAGTACTTCCATACATTTGAAATACCAACGAGAAAATGTTTGAGCCTTACTCAATCTTTAGCTTTCAGCCTTACCTTATCATTTTTAAAGTGAACAGATCAGCACTATGTGATCTGGTTCACATTAAACTTGATGTGAACCAGTTCCAGATATATAAATGGCCTTATAGTGAATTATAATTCGAACTGAAATCTTCGGAAGTCAAGACTTAGCTTAAAAACCACCTGGATATCTAAAGATTATATGTAAAAATTTTAAATAAACATTTCTTTTACATGATCCAAATAATTCATAATTATTGTACTAAAATGATCTAATCCTACAAACATCAAAATTAAAAAAAAAAAAACAAATTCAACCATCCCCCAAGAATTCTTGCTTTTCATCCTCATCTTAACTATTTTGGTGCTTATTTTCTGTATCTGATAGGAATTCCGACTCTTTTTGAAAAATCTTCTGTATCCTTCGATTACGTTACTGAAATCGTACTACAAGCACTAATTCACAAACGATGGACCTCATCGTTACACTTCACTTTACTTCTAACGAACATTGAACGTTCTGCATCACTTAATGCATTGTTTTCCGTTCCGACAAGAATCTTTCAAGGCAGTCGAGACACATTAACCCAACCCTTCTTTCAATTAATCCCAGAATTCTTTCCTTTCTCTTAGTTTGTATAAGATACACAGGACATTCTAGAAAGGAATGCTGTTTCCGATTCTTCGAGGGAGGAATATATCTTACAGAAAAAGGGGGAAAAAAAGTAAGGAAACCACTATTCTTTGAAGAAAAAAAAAGGACAGTAGATCGGGTGGAAAGGGAAAGGGAGACGGGATAAAGGGATTATTAGGGATGAGTGGACCCTCGAAAAGCGAAAAGAGCGGAAACATGGCCCCGGGAACGATGAGGAAGAGAGGGACAAAAAAAAAAAAAAAAAAAAAAAAGAGAAAATTCTGCGGGGGTGGGTACAGTAGGGATGAGCAGCGTGCCACTAAACCAATGATTAACGCAGATAAATTGCGTTCCCGATTCCTGACCGGAATATATTCTGTAGAATTATAGTTAGAGGGAGGACCTGGACAGATTAATTTAGCGCACATGAGAAAGTCCTTCCAGGAACGGTGTTCTCCAAGTGACAGGAAAAAAAGTGGGTCGCAGAAGAGATAAATCCATTAGAGAATAGCGAGAAGCCGGGTGTTTGCTTCATCAACTATGCCTTCGATGCTTTTTCTATTTGATTTCTGCGTAAATTTAAATATCCTTGAAATGTATGACTGCAAAACTAATAGTTTTGCTTTTTTCAAACTAGTAAAGAGATTTTCCTTCAAATCTAATTAAAAAATCATTAAAGAAATAAAGTCTTCTTTCCATAAACTTTATTGCTGAAGACTGTGGATTAAATAAAATAAAATGGCTTTAATCGTTATTTATGGAGGAAAATAGAAAAACTTATAATTATTCCTACAAATTAAGTTTAATTTTATATTATTAATAATTCAATGTTCATATATATATATGTATATGTAAGTATTATTTTATGTGAAGCAGGATGCAGTTTTGAAGACAGTGAATAGACTTTCGATTTCGTGACGTCGGTTTACTTCATTTTGGAGAAGCAGGCATATGTACAAGCGACGAGCACACACATAACACAGAACGACACATAAAAGAAATGAGGGAAAAGCTCTTGCACATTTTATCCCTGGTCTTATATAAACTGAGATTTTGATAGGGAAAATATTTCTTTACAGTGCTTATATATTATTAAAATTTTGATAGGGATTTTTGCTCACCGACAAGGCAGGGGTAACACAGGGAGGTTTTAAAAAAGAATGTCCCGTCATTTGTATTTTGTCCCTTCACTCGGAGTGTGGGAAAGTTAGTCTTTAAGCCAATTCAGCAATTTTATAAAGCTTCTCTTGAATTAATTAAGTAGAGAAAGTGGAATTGAATCAAGAAATAAGAGAATATTTTAGAATAAAGTTACTATGGGCTAAATTAAGATAAAGCCTTGGAAATTAATTAAATTGAAATTAGTTTAAAATATCATTACACACACGAGCACGCACACACACACACACACACACACACACACACACACACACACACACACACACATATATATATATATATATATATATATATATATATATATATTAATGAAATCTATTCATTTCATATGACATTGATATGAAAATCATAAATATATTATGCGGTTTACAATACATATCAACTAACATGTACTATACGGCATTTCATGTATATTCCTATCATCTAAGACAAGACGTGCCGCCTACGGGACGGGCTACAGTAACACAAGTTTCTGCCAAAGCTATCATTTCGTCCGGTCATTCAGAATTTTCCATGTGCCCTCGAGGAGACCGAAGTAGTCGAATAGTTATACCTATAATCTAAAATCTTGCGTTGTTTTATTCTTTTATCCAAACTTTTTGAATAAAGAAACTTATTTTCATACCATTAATTCAGGTTAAGAACCGATAATTCAAGAACTCCGTTTAGCTAAAACTGATTGTCGCCCCTATAAACTTTAGATGAATTTCCTCTTAATAACTCAGAATTATCTCTATCTGTGAAAATTCAAAGAATAATCTTTTAATCCTACATAATATTATGTATTCTGTTCTAGATGCAAAATGTTTTACAGCAAACTAATACATTTATTTGTATTGTAAATTTGAAAAATAATTTAATAAAGTGTTTTAATAGCATTAATTTATGATATTATTAAATCTAAAACTTTCAATTCAATTTATTAGTGAATTCGAATGATGGTAGTGGAAATAATGATAAAATTATTATAAAAGGAAGGCTAGAAAATTTAAGAGATATTTAAGAAAGAAAAGAAATATAAAAAACAAAAAAAAATTATATTAAAATCTAATATATGTGTCGATATTACTTTATCGACTGAAATAAAATGCGACAAATGAACATTTATTTCAAACAGCAAAACTTTTGTTCTAGTAGTAAATGCAAGATACACAATTGATTCAAAACTTCGACTAGTTTTATGCACCTAAAGTCAACCTAAAATTTATACTGTTAGTCATTACTACATCATCATTGAATTTAAAATTATTCTATTTCGGATCTGATATCTCTGATTATTTTCCAATTTCCATGCGTGATCTCAAACTAACTGTTTCGGACTGAATTAATATATATTTTAGTCTTTAACTATTAGGAATACCAAAATATATATTAAGTATTGTATTTAAAATCCTGCACAATGGCAAATTGCATTCTACGGTTCTGATTTACTTCAATATCAGAATATATTCATTTTTATTGAGCTTTAAAGAAAAGTATTTTTATATATATCCATTGAAAACTTCAATAATATATACCTAATTTATTATATTCCATGAAAATAATACCCCTAATGTTAAGGATTTATATTTAACGAAGAAAACATCATATTAATAAACCGCAGTTCATTCATTTTTTTTAAAAAAGAGAAAATCATAACGCTTATGTCTCTTTCCTAAGAATCCACGCACTGTTTCCATGGAGATTAATTCATTCCATATATTGACTTACACAATTCTTTTCACTTCTGGCTTCACTCCAAAGCTGATTCCAGAACATCGCTTGAGACCCATTTTCTTGCTTGATTAAACGGCTCTTCTAATTCGACGCAGAAAGATTTTACTTTAGGAAATTAAAAAGTGCATTACACTCAAAGTAACTAGAACGTGTCTAGACATGTTGAGATCAACCGATTTGAAACAATAAGCAAGTTCTGAAAATAATTAATTTAAAGAAAAAAAAATTAGTATATTATCTTATCAAATTCGCAAAAAAATGGATTTGTCGCTATCAGTAGATTTTATCAAGTCACCAACAGAGAATTAGAATAACCAAACTGAATACATTTTTGCGCCCCAAGAACATTCTTAAAAATTTAGTGCGAATTTCAATATACAAGAATATATATATACAAGAATTGCTCGTTTTAAGTTATAAAATTGAAATTCGCACTAAATTTTTAAGAATGTTCTTGGTGCGCAAAAATGTATTCAGTTATAAATTTATTTCGTTTATCTCAAAAACGACTCTAATGATTTCGATCAAACTTTATATTTAAATAAGATTTTGAGTTTTAATTTTATCTATATAAGTGTCTTTCTTAAGGAAACGCGAATTTGCAAAAATTAACCCATTTCTTTTAACTAACTAATAGCACGTGGCTATACATGACCTGCCTAAGCATATAAAAGATGGAGGAGTGATTAGGGCTTCAGATACCCATTCTTTTTCTCATGTTCGATCCGACGTTTGCAAATCAATTAGATTTCCCACATAACTTTAAAGGAGTCTTAGGATAAATTTTTTTACAACTTTACAAAAAAATGCCAAGTTGAACTTAGCAGTCTCTCAGGTACTAATTCCTATAATACATCAACCTGTAACTGCCATCATTTTATTCTATCTACTGATTCTTACCTACAATTCAATTAGGTAAACTTATCTCTATCATGGGTAAATAACAGAAGAGGAAGAAGCCTCTGAATTTGTATATTCTCTTTAACTAGAAGTGATTCATGGCAGCGAAGGTGTTAAAACAAACGGTATACATCTGGTTGCGGAATTTTTATAGATAACCAAAAAATAAAACGTGCCACCTTTTGGTCTTGTGTTGTCTTTTTCTATGTAGTGAAATATTTAGTATAATAAACTCAGGTCAAGGCCTACTTTCAGCTAATAGATAATACCCAAAATGTGCTAAATAATACCTGAAACAAATACTATAATACCTAAATTCGGGAAGTCTGAACCGTCGAAGCAACACCTTTCGGCCTTGAGACTCATCAAAAACTCTAAGTCTAATTTTTTGGCGATTCCAATACTTTGTTTTTGTATTAGAGTGTCTCAAAAGTGTCTTTCTCATTACGCTATGAATGGCCTTCTCTGCCTTTGCTTGTGCAAACATGCAAACTTATCTATTAGCCGTCTATGTCATCGGTTTCAATCGTACCAGGACTCTACTACACCCCCAAAAAGTTCTTTATTCATTTAGTGGAATTGAAAAGATATAATTTTCTACTAGCTCCTTCCTCTAGGTAAAACAATAAATTCTACGAAATACTGTCATCAACTGGATCAGTTAAAAGCTGACATAACAAAAAAAATGGCCAAAATTAATAAACCGACGAGTCGCTGCTTTTCATCATGACAACGAGAGACCACATATTGCATTAGTCGTATGAGAGAAGCGCTTATAGTTTGATTGGGATGTTTTACCGAATCCTATATACTCCCCAGATCTCGCTCCATCTAATTATTATTTCTTTTTGTCCTAAAATATTCTCTTAACGATAACCGTTTTAAACCCATCAGAGAAATAAAAGCACACCTCGAGGATTATTTCTTACCCAAAACACAACAATTTTGTAAAGAAGACATAATGAGGCTTCCTGAGATATGGAAGAAAGTAATAGAGCAAAATAGTCCGTATATAACAAAATAAATAATATTTTAAACAGTAAATATTGTGTATTCATTTCATATATTGAAATAGGTAAGAAACGTAGGGGACATCCTAATATATTTCATGCATGAGAAATTAAAAAGCAACTCATATTCGTAATAAAAATGCAAAAGAAAACAAGCAATGTTGGACTTACATATTCGAACACATTAAAAGTAGCATTACCCGAAAATGCCAGATAGAAATAACACCGAAACGAACGGAAAATACTTAAACGACTCAAAGTTCCATTCTGTTTTCAATATGATCATGCGAATGGCAGGAGAAAGAACGGAAACTGCTTCTCCAAGTCATGACGGCCAAACTTATGGAACGGAAATAATTTCCCATCCCCTTCCAGCAAAAAGGCAGGATCGTTTTGCATCTTGAGAAAATTTAATTTCCACAAAGAAACTTGCCTTCCTCAAGAGGAATCGATCCCGCCTTCTTTTTGCCTGGGGATCGATGCGTGTGAAGACAGCTGAAAAGAAAGACCCACAAACAATTGTTTTAGGTTTGCTGCTTTTCGGTTTGATACATCCCGAGGTTTTGAAGTTTTTTTCTTGAAAGAACATAGAAAAATCAATCCTGTTACTTGAGTAAACATATTTCTCTGGTATTACTAGAAGTGGACGAATACTTTTATACCCGGCGTGCTTTTTGTGGAAGCGAAGAAGTTTTATGATTATTGATGGAATAATATTTCAAATAGAGACGTTTCGCGTGCAAAAAAGCCATTTTTGAGCAAAACTTGTTCAGTAATCTAGTATATGACTGCAGGTAGTATTGTTTATTGGTCTACGAAATATGCAAAAAAATATATAATATTATGATAGTCAAAAGTGACGAATCTCCACGTTTCACACAAAAGTCTGGAAAACAAATTTTTCGATTTTTTTTCTGCACAGTTTGATCCATTAATAATATATAAATATTAAAAACTAATATAAAATGCTTTGATCTATGGGAATGAAATTTGGTACGTACATAAAATTTGTACTCCCCTATTAAATCTTGAACAATATCCATTCACAGGAAATTTTTTGTGTAAGTGCCTGTAAACACAATAATTGAAATGCTATATACTAGATAGCTTAAACTTGCTACCCAGTTTAACCCCTTCTAGGACCATGGGAAGTATGTTTCCCACCAAATTCATCAATCTTTGAATGAAATTACGGTGATTGGCATAAGTTTTGACAAATTTTTCAATAATACAAAATCTTAGATGCTTCAGTTTCTTATCTTATACAAAATGGTGTGTCTTGATCTGTTACTTAGTTATTAATTTAAAAAATTAATTAATTAATCAAATTAAATTGATCTAATAAGCTAAATGAATTAGTTCTCTTAAGCCAATTTCAATCTCAAAAATATTTTAATATACTATGATTAGAAAAAAAACGGCTTATTAAAGGGTTAAAATGTATATCCATATTCAATTCTGATCCAAATCTGTCAAGCAAGTAGGCCATCTGTCGTGCATTCACATATACGTAAACGCGATAGTTCAAAAATGGAATAATGTAGACAAATGAAAATTTGTATGTGATCTTATTATTAAAATTGTAATTATGCATCAAGTTTTGGTTTTTATTCTAATTAAAGGCATCCAAACTATCACTAGATTTTCTTCACTGTAGAATGAAGCACAAAATGCTTACGTATAGAAAATTTGAACATATATGGCTAAAAATTTTTGTTCAAAATGCACAGCTTTATACTACATGAAAGGTTGGGTAATACCTTCATTAGAGAATTTGTGAAAGTTGCGTAGAGATCTCAATCAACTATACGTTTTCATTTAACTTGATATGCGTCATGCTCAACGATAGAATTTGTAATGGGTTTTTCATCTACATGCTGATCTGCTAAATGTCTAAAATTCAATTTAAATTAATTTCTTAATTAATTAATTAAATTAATTTCTTTGTGTTACCCATAAAACTGGAATTCACTATTTTTATAAATAAAATATCAGCTAAAAGTTTAATTCTGTTTGGATTTAATTAAGTATGAGTTATATTACCTGGGGATGAATTGGATAAAAATTGATCATAAAATCACTTAATGACTATAATGATCAATTATTTAAGAATAAAAATAATAATGTTTAATTTATATTTAAAGATAAGATAGTTCTAATAATATATTTCTTAATATATATTATAAGAAAGTGTAAAAGTATCAGCAGATAATAAAAAAGTTTTTAAAATATCTTGTAACAAATATACTAATAGGTTAAAAAATAATATTTTAATCAAAAGTCTGACAATTAATAAGAAAATCAAATAAAATGGTGGCACTGAAAACAGTATTAAAGTTATTACTATAGTGAGAGCAGAAAAAAAAAGAAATTTGTTAATAAATCTTTAAAAATTAAATTATAACATTAATAAAATAAAATTTTCAGCTTATTGAAGAAATTATTTATTTTCACATCGGCAACTAATTTGTTTTTTTCTGAGGCAAAATAAAAATATAAATACATTAAATAATAAATGTTCTGTGGTCTAAATAAAAATATATAATTTCTTCATTTTATTAAGCTTATAAAAGCGTACATTTCAAAAAAATTCCTCTATATTTTCAGTATTCTTATACAAGATGAGGATACATTTCCAAATTAAATTATCAATGTATTTCACCTGATGTTGAATTGGCGCCATTATACTTATTAAATAATTCATTTCACTTCTAATTTAATTAACGTTTTTATTTTTTCAATAAACTATTTCTTTTAACTCAGATGTAAATAAAAAAATAATATGCATTTCAAGCGTTTCATTCAATCGATTTCTAATGTAAAAAACAACTCTATAGAATGCTTGACAGAATAATGATTAATGGATACACTTATCTAAACTATTTTTAATTCCACATCCAAAAATGTGTAAGGTGAGCCTGAATTGATTCCCCATTCAATCGGGGATCAAATTTTTATTGCTTTCTCCCCTAGGAAACATAAACATATTTATTAAAAATCGATTATTAATACATCCATCATGATGAATGATGCATAAAAAACGATTGAATCAGACATTCTATTCTAGAAAGGATATAATGCAATAATTTCTGACGTATTAACCTTCAAATACAGAAAATGACAAACTTACGGTTTTAAACAGTTATTAAATTTTGAAATATTCTGAAAAAAATTAGTGCAATAAATATATCTTTCTTTGTAAACGTAATCCTTTCGCTGTAATGCTGACTTGTTTTTAAGAAAGTCTTCTGTTTTCTTTATTTAGAGTGTATAAAGGTAATAATCAAATAACTATCAATCGAGGATCTCAGAAATATATAACTTCAGTTTAACTTCATTCTTAAAATTAATTGCATTCCAATCAATTGCTTTGAACTTATTTTACTTATTGCGTTAGGCACGTTTTTGTTTCCTGTTTCTCAGTCTATATTTGCCGGGACCTAAATACTGCTATTTCACTTCAGGTGTTTCTCGTTTGAAATTTAATAGACTTAGCATGCTTTCCCACAATCGCATTTTCTTGTTTTCAGATTCCTTATTCATTTTGTGGTTCTGGTCTGGAATTTGAAAGGAATTTTTTTTTAAAGCAACTAATAATAGAGCATTTTCTTTTGCTTCAGGACTACAATAAATAAAAGGATTTTAAATAACTCTTATATCCCCAAGCGCGTCTTTCAGATTTTTCAAAAATTATTTTTGTTTACTTTCTCCTTTGTTTAAATTTTACTTTGCCGTTGCTTAACTCGGAAAAACTGTATGATAATACCGAAGAATCCCTTTTTCATTATACGATTAATCCTTTTTCGAGTCATGGAAAGTTCATAATTTTTATCGCAAAAATTTCCAACAATCTTACAGAGAACTTGATAAAAAAAATTCCTCTGTTTTTATTCTGGCATAGCATAAATTTTACTACGCGGATGTTTTTGGCCGATATCCTAAATTCTTTTAATTATTTTTTGTAGTTTCCTTATTTCACTACCAAGTGCACTGTAACCTGTATCAATAATTTATGCACAGTCACTTTACTGGAGGCATACGTTACTTCCTCGGCTGCCATTGTTAATTAAATAAACCGAAATGAATCAAAGTTAAAAATTTCAAAAATTTCTTATATTCGGCCACGCAACTGCTAAAATATATTTACACACGCACGCACGCACGTACACATACACCGGTGAAGGCGAATTATAAAAGATCCATCCACAATTATCGGGATTTACTTTTCTTCTGTCATTCTCTGATGAAAATTCGAATTGAAGAATTTTTGAAAGATATTCTTAAAGTAACAAAAGAATAGAAGTTAGCCGAACCAAGTAAAATTATTATCATTTTTATCCCTACCATTTTTGGCCAATGGTACAGGATCAAAATTTAATTTAATTCATTATTACTTGATAAGAAAATTGTGATAATATTAAAATAATGTTTTTCCAACGAGTGTACATCAGTGTAATCAAATCCGAAGCTATAGCGCAACCGGAAATGTGTTTACTGTCGGTTACAAAATTCCATTTTAAAAAGATGAAATAACTAAATAAAAGTATGTAAATGATGAAATAAGGCCATTTTAAAATTCAAGAATGGCTCCTGTTCCTGAAATAAACATTAATATAAAAAAGATGCCTGCATAGTTTAAGTCTGAATGAGAATATGTATAAATAGCAACAGTAATGGATGAAAAAGCGTTCAAATAATGGATATCCATTTTTGAAATAATAAGAACCAAACATTATTTTTTTTGAGCGAACAGTCATTTAAAAAGTTATTTTAACTCCATTTAATTTGCCTTTAATATCATCTGTTAAATATCAATATCTTTTATCTTGAGATATAGAAAATAATACATTCGGAATCATGAATAATTTCATATTCGCACTTTTTATATCATTTATTTCTTATGGTTTTAAATCGCTCTTCTAAAACGTCCAATGAAATGATTGACTGATTTCTTCTACTAATAAGGCTGTTTCTTACCACTATGCTGCACTGCCCACGCTTCGAAGGGGAAGCTGAATTTGCTTATTCTAAAAATTAGTTATAAAAAAATGTTTTTTTTTTTTTTTGTGTGTGTGTGTGCGTGCGCGTGCG